>NC_134690.1:193020995-194345995 GCF_050947455.1 Rhinoderma darwinii | reverse complement strand
TATGGAGAAAGTCACTTGTCCCTGTGCAGCCTGCAGCTACATTACTTCTCTCCTGACATGCAGGCTGATGTGGGAGTGGAATAGGGGGGGGGGGGGGGGTGAACAGAAGCTGTTAACACTGGGCTGTGGGGGAGAGGCAGCTGGCGGCATTCTTTCTTACTCTTTCCTTTCCCCTTCCTTCACATGCTATATCTGATCCTCACTGTGCGTCTACAAGTCTGTGCTGGCGTCCTAAGGCACAGGTGCAACCACCAGTCTAAGTTGGGGGTGGAGATCTTATTGAGTTGAGCGACTTTTACGTTATATAAGGCCATCTAAAACTAAAACTGTTACGGTTTTGTAGGCAGAACTGAAAGCAGCTGCAAAATCTGTGATTTATATATCACATACATACATGAAATGGTTAAGTGAGTTGTACCACTGTAACAACTTTTTACTGAATATTTCTGAATTATTTAGTCTTTTTGATCGGTAAACTATACTTGTTAATGTGCCACATGACAAATTAATCCCAATTTTTCTTCTTTTTAGAATAACCCCTACAGGACGCAGCCAGTTTTGGACTTGTGGCACCGCCGATTTTTTCAAATCTGACATGTCTCGCTTTATGTGGTAATAACTTGGGAATGCTTTTACCTATCCAAGCGATTCTGAGATTGTTTTCTCTTGACATATTGTACTTTATGATAGTGGAAAAATGTGGTCGATAAATTCAATATTTTTCTAAATTTGAATGTATCTTTTTGTAAAAAAGATAGTAATACCACACAAAATAGTTACTAGTTAACATTTCCTATATGTCTACTTTATGTTTGCATTGTTTTTTGAACCTCCTTTTATTTTTCTAGGACGTTACAAGGCTTAGAACTTTAGCAGCAATTTCTTACATTTTCAAGAAAATTTGAAAAGGCTATTTTTACAGGTACTAGTTTAGTTCTGAAGTGGTTTTGAGGGTCTTATGTATTAGAATCCCCCAATAAATCACGCCATTTTAAAAACTGCACCCCTCAAAGTATTCAAAACAGCATTTAGAAAGTTTCTTAACCCTTTAGGCGTTTTACAGGAAATAAAGCAAAGTAGAGGGGAAATTCACAAATTTCATTTTTTTTCTGCGAAATTCATTTGTAATAAAAAAAAATCTGTAATACAGAAGGTTTTACCAGAGAAATGCAACTCAATATTTATTACCTAGATTCTGCAGTTTTTAGAAATATCCCACATGTGGCCCTAGTGCCCTAATGGACCGAAACACCGGCCTCAGAAGCAAAAGAGCACCTACAGGATTTTGGGGTCTGCTTTTTTTTAGATTATATTTTAGGCACCATGTCAGGTTTGAAGAGGCCTTGTGGTGCCCAAACAGTCAAAACTCCCCAAAAGTGACCCCATTTTGGAAACTAGACCCCTCAATGAATTTATCTAGGGATATAGTTAGCATTTTTACTCCACAGGTATTTTACTATATTTATTGGAGTTAGTCTGTGAAAATGAAAATCTGTTTTCTGAAAAAACATAGAAATTTGTAATATTTACAAGGAATAAAGAAGAAAATGCACCCCAACATTTGTAAAGCATCTTCTCCTGATTATGGAAATATCCCATATGTGGTAATAAACTACTGTTTGGACCCACAGCATTGCTCAGATGGGAAGGAGCGCCATTTGGATTTTGGAGCGCAGATTTTGCTGGATTGGTTTTCAGTGCAATGTCGTGTTTACAATGCCCTGGAGGGACCAAAACAGTGAAAACACCCAAAAAGTGACCCCATTTGGGAAACTACACCCCTCAAGGAATTTTTCTAGGGGTATAGTGAGCATTTATACCACACAGGTTTTTTGCATAATTTAGTAGAATATCAACATTTTTGTCCACTAAAATGTTGAATTTTTTCATTTTCACAAGGGATAAAGGAGAAAAAGTCACCCTAAATTTGTAACGCAATCTCTCCCGAGTATGACAATACCACACATGTGGTAATAATAGATTTTTTTTGTAGAAATAATTAACCTTTGCAGGACTGATCCTTTTTTGCTTTTCCATTTTCGTTTTTCACTCCCCGCCTTCCAAACGCCCAAACTTTTTTATTTTTCCATCAATAGAGCGTTGTGAGGGGCTTATGTTTTGTTGGGAAGAGTTGTAGCTTCTATTGACACCATTTAAAGTACCATATAATGTACTGGGAAACCGAAAATAAAATTCTTTGCGTGGTGAAATTGTAATATACTGTCATTCCTCCATTGTTTTTTGGCTTTTGTTTTCACCACTTTCACCGTGTAGTAAAAACGGGTCAATATGATTACGGTGATACCAAATGTATATAGTTTTTTATATATTTTACTACTTTTACAAAGAAAAAACTATTTGTTAAAAAAAAAACAATCTGAGAGCCAGAACTTTTTTATTTTTTTGGTCGCATGAGCGGTGTGAGGGCTTATTTTTGGCGGGACGAGCTGTAGTTGTTATTGGTACCATTTTTTGGTACATACAACTTTTTGATCACTTTGTATTACATTTTATTTAGAGCTAAGGTGACCAAAAAACAGTGATTTTGGCATTTTAAATTCTTTATTTCTTACGGCGTTCATTATGCGCTAAAAATTAGAGTTTTACTTTATTCTGCGGGTCGGCACGATTACGGCAATACCATATGTATATGTTTTTTTTATGTTTTGGAGCGTTTGCACAATAAAATCACTTGTTTATAAAATTATTTATTTTTTGTGTCACCATATTCTGAGAGCCATAACTTTTTGATTTTTCAGTTAAAAAAGCGGTGTAAGGGCTTGTTTTTTGCGGGATGGGTTGTAGTTTTTATTGGTACTATTTTGGGGTACATGCGATTCTTTGATCACTTTTTATTCTATATTTTGAGAGGGGTGGTGACCAAAAAATAGCGATTCTGGCATTCTTTTTTTTTTGTGGCGTTCACCGTGCAGGAAAAATAACATTATAGTTTTATAGATTGGGTCGTTACAAATGCGGTGATACCAAATATGTGTACTGTTTTTTAACGTTTTCATTTTTTTCCTATAATAAGAGACTTACTATAGGAAAAAAAATCTTTTATTTTTACATGTTTGTAAAACATTTTTATAAACTTTTTTTTTTTTTTACTTTTTACACTTTCTTTTTTTACCTGCAGCTCTGATCGCTGCTAGAATACATTACACTACCTAGGTAGTGTAATGTATTCCAACTGTCAGTTTGACGTCACAGTCACTCTAACAGTAAGCCTACGAGGACCAGCCAGAGGCTGGTCCTCATAGGCTTCCATACATGGCAGACCCGGAGGCCATTGTCTGGCCTCCGGATGCCATCACAAGCATCAGCAATCCCCACAATTGTATGGGGGCTGCTGATGTGCTACAAACCCGTTAAATGCGGCGATCGCAATCGAGCGCCGCATTTAACGGGTTAATTGCCAAAATCAGCGGCGATCAGTGTCAGGTGTCGGGGACAGCTGACCTCCCGGTTCCCGATGCACACTGTCACCGACACTGTCACCGACAGTGTGCATCGGGAGCAACACAGTGACTTCCTGATAGGCTTCCGTACATGGCAGACATGGAGGCCATTACTTGGCCTCTGGTCGCGATGCTAGCCATCTGCAAACCTCACGGTTTCATTGTGAGGTCTGCTGATGTGCTAGAAACCCCTAAAATGCAGCGATTGCAACCAATCGCCGCATTTAAGGGGTTAATTGCCGAAATCAGCGGAAATGAGCCACTGATCGGCAACAGTGGAGTGCCAGCTGTCGGGGACAGCTGGCCTCCCAGTTCCCGGTGAACACTGTTGTCGACAGTGTGCATCGTGAACCGCGCAGTAACTGTATGTCCTGGTGCGCTAAGACACTGGCCACCCGGACGTACAGTTGCGTCGTGGTGCGCCTAGGGGTTAAACCAAAAAATTTGAATGAATCCCATAGAGGACAGAATAAAACTCCCCAATCGGATCAATCTCAGATAGAAAGATAAAGCTTGCCGAAGGAATTGATTCCAAATGAGAGAAAAAGGGTACAGCTTCCCAAATAAATGGATCCGAGAATAAGAGAGAAAGATAAGACGTTCTAAAGGAACAGATTCCAGTAAGGAAAAAGGATAAATCTTCTCAAAGCAAAATATCCCAGAGGATAGTATAAATCTCCCAAAAGAACAGAGAGGAGAAACAGGTCCCAGAGAAGGTAGTACAATAATGCCTCCTAAAAGTATGAATAATGAAGAAGGTAGAAGCTTAAAGCTTCCCAAAGAAATACAGTTAGGTCCAGAATTATTTGGACAGAGACACAATCTTCAGGATTTGGACATTGGAATTGAAATGAAACAACTGAGATGCAATTGAAATTTAAGATAAATGGAGAAAAAAGTGGATAAAATTCTCCAGCGCTGTCCAATTGTTGTGGAATTGAAGGATTCAATCCAAGGCAAGAAGTTTAAATAAGTGTAAAGGATCTGCCAGGCACAACTTCTGTGTATACGCCCATGGGTAATCAGTCTGCACGTGGTTCTATGTCTCTGAGACTGACTCCATCTTCCACCACTCAGGATGGCAGGCTTAGGAGTGGGAGAGCCTATCGCAGCCTGGCCAGACGGAGCTAGCTCCCGCCCTCTGTCTATTTATACCTGCCTTTCCTGTTCCTCCTTTGCTTGTGATTCTTCTCGTGTGGTTTCCTGGCCTTGCTGCAGCTCCTAGCTATTTGACCTTGCTTCATACTGACCCCGGCTTACTGACTACTCTCCTGCTCTGCGTTTGGTACCTCGTACATTCCTGGTTTGACTCGGCTCGTTCACCTCTCTTGTTGCTCACGGTGTTGCCGTGGGCAACTGCCCCATTTCCCTTTGCTTGTGTCCCCTTGTCTGGTTGTCTGTTGTGCACCTACTGAGCATAGGGACCGTCGCCCAGTTGTACCCCGTCGCCTAGGGCGGGTCGTTGCAAGTAGGCAGGGACTGAGTGGTGGGTAGATTAGGGCTCACTGTCTGTTTCCCTACCCCCCTGCCATTACAATAAGATATATGTTTAATGGATAAGAATGCTACGCGTTACGAGATCGGACCGATCTCTTCATCAGGCAATTGCATTCTTATCCATTAAACATATATCTTATTTAAACTTCTTGCCTTGGATTGAATCCTTCAATTCCACAACAATTGGACAGCGCTGTAGAATTTTCTCCACTTTTTTCTCAATTTATCTCGATCTACTGAGGGAGCCCTGACAGCCCCTGCACGGATTTACCAGCTGCAGTCCTTTGAGACCATACAGGCACTTCTGGGTATTGTGCTCCTAGCACAACACCACAAGGTAAGCTCAACCACTTACCCCGACCCTTTGTCACTTTAAACAAGAGATGATGCACGATGTGCGCCGGGTGTTTTTTGTTTTTTTCTCTTCTTGTCTATAGGCAATTGAAGTTTAGGCTTTCAGGTTTAATTCAAGGAGTTGAACAAAAATATCCTGTGAAACGTTTAGAAATTGCAACCATTTTTCTACACAGCCTCCTCATTTCGGGGACTCAAAAGTAATTGGACAAATTAACATTAACATAAATTAAATGTTTTTTTTTAATACTTTGTAGAGAATCCTTTGCAGGCAATGACTGACTGAAGTCTGGATCCCATGAGCATGACCAAACGCTGGGTTTCCTCCTTTGTGATGCTTTGCCAGGCCTTTACTGCAGCTGCCTTCAGT
Organism: Rhinoderma darwinii; assembly: GCF_050947455.1. NCBI lineage: Eukaryota > Metazoa > Chordata > Amphibia > Anura > Rhinodermatidae > Rhinoderma > Rhinoderma darwinii. The sequence continues at coordinate 194,340,313 of NC_134690.1, read as the reverse complement.
TGTTGCTTGTTTGTGGGTCTTTCTGCCTTAAGTTTTGTCTTAAGCAAGTGAAATGCATGCTCGATTGGGTTGAGATCTGGTGGTTGACTTGGCCACTGCAGAATATTGAACTTCTTTTGCCTTAAAAAAAACTCCTGGGTTGCTTTCGCAGTATGTTTTGGGTCATTGTCCATCTGTACTGTGAAGCGACGTCCAATCAACCTTGCTGCATTTGGTTGAATCTGGGCAGAAAGTTAATCCCTGAACACTACAGAATTCATCCGGCTGCTTCTGTCTTCAGTCACATCATCAATAAACACTAGTGACCCAGTGCCTGTGGCAGCCATGCATGCCCATGCCATCACACTGCCTCCACCATGTTTTACAGAGGATGTGTTGTGCTTTGGATCATGAGCCATTCTAAGCCTTCTCCATACTTTCTTCCTCCCATCATTCTGGTACAGGTTGATCTTAGTTTCATCTGTCCAAAGAATGCTGTTCCAGAACTGAGCTGGCTTCTTTAGATGTTGTTTGGCAAAGTCTAATCTGGACTTTAAATTTTTTAGGCTGATTAACGGTTTGCACCTTGTGATGAACCCTCTGTATTTGCTCTCATGAAGTCTTCTCTTTATGGTAGACTTAGATACTGATACACTTACTTCCAGGATAGTGTTATTCACTTGGGTAGATGTTGTGAAGGGGTTTTTCTTCACCATGGAAAGGGTTCTGCGATCATCCACCACTGTTGTCTTCCGTGGACGTCCAGGCCTTTTGGAGTTCACGAGATTACCAGTGCGCTCTTTCTTTTCAAGAATGTACCAAACTGTTGATTTGGCCACTCCTAACATTTGTGCTATCTCTCTGATGGATTTCTTAATTTTTTTCAGCCTAACGAAGGTCTGTTTCACTTGCATTGAGAGCTCCTTTGACCTCATGTTGTGGGTTCACAGCAACAGCTTCCAAATGCAAATGCCACACCTGGAATCAACTCCAGACCTTTTACCTACTTAATTGATGATGGATTAACGAGGGAATAGCCCATGCAGCCCAATAAATAGCTTTTAAGATAATTGTCCAATTACCTTTGGTCCCTTGAAAAAGAGGCAGCTACATATTAAAGAGATGTAATTCATAAACCCTTCCTCAAATTAGGATTTGAATACCCTCAAATTAAAGCAGAGAGTCTGCACTTTAAGCCCATATTGATTATATAACTGTATATTCAATATGTTTTGGTAAACAGCTAAAATGCCAAAACTTGTGTCACTGTCCAATAATTCTGGACCTAACTGTATATTCAATATGTTTTGGTAAACAGTTAAAATGCCAAAACTTGTTTCACTGTCCAAATAATTCTGGAACTAACTGTAGATCTCATGACAGATTCTAGAGTATAGAGAAGGATAAGGTTCTTTAGAGAAGATAAAAGTTCAAGAAAGAAAATATTCCAAAGAGGTGGAAGGATAAAGTAAACCAAAGCCAAGGATTCCTAAAAAAAGAAGAAAAGTTTCCCACAGTGGGGGGAAATTTGAAGTTTCATCAAGGAATGGATCCCAGAGAGCAGAGAAAGATGAAATGTCCTCAAAGAACTGATCCTAGAAAAGAGAAAATGATAACGTTACCAACAGTAATGAATCCATTACAGGAGGATAAAGTTTCCAAAACTAAAGTATTATTCTTTCCCAAATCTTAGGAACATTCCTAAGTGCTCATAAAAAGGAAAATAAAAGTTTCCTATAGGCAATCTACTTTTTCCATATACAGTAGGTCTCTTAGCTGTGGAGGTGTTCGGTCTGGCTAATAGGTCCATTTCCATTATAGATTGGTATCGAGTGGAAGCGTAACAACATTCACTTAGGCCCCATGCACGCGACCGTAAAAACGCCCGTAATCACGGGCCCATAGACTTCTATTGGCCACGGGTACCTCCCCGTATGCTTACGGGAAGGTGCCCGTGCCGTTGAAAAATACAGAACATGTCCTATTTCAGGCCGTATTTACGGCACGGGCAGGCCCATAGAAGTCTATGGGGCTCCTGTAATTACGGGTGACTACGTGTGTGCACCCGTAATTACGGGAGCGTTGCTAGGTGACGTCAGTGTATAGTCACTCTCCAGGGTGCTGAAAGAGTTAAACGATCGGCAGTAACTCTTTCAGCACCAGGGACAGTGACTGCCGATCACAATATAGATAAAGCTGTAAAAAAAAAGACGTTCATACTTACCCAGAACTCCCTGCTTCTTCCTCCAGTCTGGCCGCCTGGGATGACGTTACTGCCCATGTGACCGCTTCAGCCAATCACAGGCCAATCACTGGCTGCAGCGGTCACATAGACTGCGCATCATCCAGGGAGGTCGGGCTGGATGCCAAGACAACGGCCGGGTAAGTATGAATTTCTTTTACTTTTACTACGGAAAGGGCTGTCCCTTCTCTCTATCCTGCACTGATAGAGAGAAGGGCTGCCCATTACTGCAGTATAATTTTGCAGAGAAAACGTGCCCGTGCAATACGGGTTGAATACGTGTGACCAAGGACCCATATTTACGCCAGTAGTTACGGGTGGACAAAAATACGGTCGTGTGCATGGGGCCTTACAGGCACTCAAAATGGCCACCCTTAGCTGTAGTCTCAGGTTTATAATGGCAGGAAACCCATGTTTTAGTGAACTTTGGTCACTTATACAGATGTGTCCTTCCTTGCCTTTCCTCTTATATCTACATATCATGTGATGCGAGATGACGAGCTTTGAAAAAAAAACTAACATGATTTTGTGATAATCACGTGACGTCTATGCTATATGTGTCTGTGGTTGAGATGTGAATTTCAGGCTTTCAAGGATTTTGCTAGAATGTCGCGATATTGTATTGAATTTGTTTCATGATAAATTGGAGGTCGTAACCAAATTCAAGCAAAGGTAAAGGGCGACACATCTGTAGGTAACTTAGGGTTTTTAGATGGCCATTTGCATAGGCCCTGTTCATACCTGACCAGCATTTTCCTTTTGCCCTGTTATTGTAAAAAAGAGCACAGCATTTTAAAGGGGTTATCCCGTGAATAATATTATGTTTAATAAAATAAAGCACCTTTGTAATGTCGGGGTAGGGAGACGGACAGGTGAGCCCTAATCTACCCGCCATTCAGTCCCTGCCTACTTGCACAGTCCATCCCAGGCGACAGCGTACAACTGGGCGACGGTCCCTACGCTCACTATGTGCACGACAGAAAAAACAAGACAAGGGAACACAGAATCAAGGGAAGAGGGGTAGTTGCCCACGGAAACACCGTGAGCAACAGAGTGGTGAACGAGCAGAGTCAAACCAGGAGAGTACGCGGTACCAAAAGCAGAACAGGAGAATAGTCAGTCAAGCAGGGTCAATATGAAGCAGAGGTCAATGGTAATAGCAGGAACAGCAGAGCCAGGAAACAAGAGAATCACAGGCAAAGGACAAGCAGCAAATGAAGGTATAAATAGACCAAGGGCGAGAGCTAGAACCGTCAGGCCAGGCTGTGATAGGTTCTCCCACTCCTCAGCCTACCAGAGAGAGTGGTAGCAGATCGAGTCACTCTATCAGACCTAGGAACAGATGCAGACTGATTAACCACGGGAGTCGACACAGAAGCTGTTTCTGGCAGATCCTTTACAACCTTATTCTAAATATGTTTTGTATTGACACTCAATAAAAAAAAAATCTGTGGCAAGTTATTACATTTATAAACCTATTATAGTGCCACCTAGTGTTTCAGCGCTCCCCCTATAGTGCATTTACCTTACGAAGTGATCAGAGGTGTACACGCATGTGCTGTTTCACTGCTAGTCTGGTTTCTCTGCTCGGCCTCATCTTCAGCGGTGCGGAGAGATCCATGCTTTGGTGAGCCGGCTGTCCTTTAATCTTCTGGGTCCTCTTTGCATGTCAGAGGAGGAATTTGCCATGTTCAGCGTCTTCTCATGCACATCATAGGGGGAGCGCAGAAACATTAGGTGGCACTATAATAGGTTTAGAAATGTAATATCTCAAAAACATAAAAAAAGAATGTCAATACAAAATATATTTAGAATTAGGTGCTTTATTTAACAAAAAATAATATTATTTGTGGGATAACCCTTTAAAGGGAACGTTTCATCTAGGTTATGCTGCCCTCACATATGGCAGTGCATAAAGTAGTGACATACACGCTGACTTCAGCGGTATGTCACTTAAATGCTAATGGAAAGTACACTACCGTTCAAAAGTTTAGGGTCACTTAGAAATTTCCTTATTTTTGCAAGAGAAGCACAGTTTTTTTCAATGAAGATAACATTAAATTAATCAGAAATAAACTTAATACATTGTTAATGTGCTAAATGCAAACGTCTGGTTTTTAATGCAATATCTACTTAGGTGTATAGATGCCCATTTCCAGCAACCATCACTCCAGTGTTCTAATGGTACATTGTGTTTGCTAACTGTGTTAGAAGGCTAATGGATGATTAGAAAACACTTGAAAACCCTTGTGCAATTATGTTAGCAGCGCTGTAAATAGTTTTGCTGTTTAGAGGAGCTATAAAACTGACCTTCCTTTGAGCTAGTTGAGAATCTGGAGCATTACATTTGTGGGTTTGATTAAACTCTCAAAATGTCTAGAAAAAGAGAGCTTTCATGTGAAACTCGACAGTCTATTCTTGTTCTTAGAAATGAAGGCTATTCCATGCGTGAAATTGCCAAGAAACTGAAGATTTCCTACAACGGTGTGTACTACTCCCTTCAGAGGACAGCACACACAGGCTATAACCAGAGTAGAAAGAGAAGTGGGAGGCCCCACTGCACAACTGAGCAAGAAGACAAGTACATTAGAGTCTCTAGTTTGAGAAATAGACACCTCACAGGTCCTCAACTGGCAGCTTCATTAAATAGTACCCGCAAAACGCCAGTGTCAACGTCTACAGTGAAGAGTCGACTCCGGGATGCTGGCCTTCAGGGCAGAGTGGCAAAGAAAAAGCCATATCTGAGACTGGCTAATAAAAGGAAAAGATTAATATGGGCAAAAGCACACAGACATTGGACAGAGGAAGATTGGAAAAAAGTGTTATGGACAGACGAATCGAAGTTGGAGGTGTTTGGATCACACAGAAGAACATTTGTGAGACGCAGAACAACTGAAAAGATGCTGGAAGAGTGCCTGACGCCATCTGTCAAGCATGGGGGAGGTAATGTGATGGTCTGGGGTTGCTTTGGTGCTGGTAAAGTGGGAGATTTGTACAAGGTAAAAGGGATTTTGAATAAGGAAGGCTATCACTCCATTTTGCAACACCATGCCATACCCTGTGGACAGCGCTTGATTGAAGCCAATTTAATTTTACAACAGGACAATGACCCAAAGCACAACTCCAAATTATGAAAGAACTATTTAGGGAAGAAGCAGGCAGCTGGTATTCTATCTGTAATGGAGTGGCCAGCGCAGTCACCAGATCTCAACCCCATAGAGCTGTTGTGGGAGCAGCTTGACCGTATGGTACGCAAGAAGTGCCCATCAAGCCAATCCAACTTGTGGGAGGGCCTTCTGGAAGCATGGGGGGAAATTTCTCCCGATTACCTCAGCAAATTAACAGCTAGAATGCCAAAGGTCTGCAATGTTGTAATAGCTTCAAATGGAGCATTCTTTGACAAAAGCAAAGTTTGAAGGAGAAAATTATTATTTCAAATAAAAATCATTATTTTTAACCTTGTCAATGTCTTGACTATATTTTCTAGTCATTTTGCAACTCATTTGATAAATATAAGTGTGAGTTTTCATGGAAAACACAAAATTGTCTGGGTGACCCCAAACTTTTGAACAGTAGTGTAGTTTCGGATAATTTACACTTTAATCCTTGGCAATGTGAGGCCAGCACCCCTAAAGAAGAGTTATGCTTATTTATGAGCTACCGCTATCCTTTCCCACCCGCCACTGATTGACATATTTTCCCTATTAGTTCACACGGGGCAGATACACTGCGAAAAGTTACACTGTGGTGCAGTTTTTTGCCCTGAATGTCCGCTGCGGAAAACTGCAGCATTCAGCCGACCCGCTAGCAAGCCGGCCTCCTGGGATGACATTTCATCCCAAGAGACCGTTGCAGCCTGTGATTAGCTCCAGCGGCGGTCACATGAGTTGAAATGTCATCCTAGGAGGCCGGCCCTCTGACATCATCCAGGCTGGCCTCCTGGGATGACGTTTCATCCCATGTGACCGCCGCTACAGCCTGTGATTGACTGTAGCGGTCACATGAGATGAAGCATCATCCCGGGAGGCCGCCCTGAAGGAAGAAACACAGACTTATGGGTAAATATAAGACTATTGTTTTTTTCTGAGTTGCGTTTTTTTGTGGCGGAATCACTGCGAATCCGCCACAAAAACCGCAACAGCTGCTATTTGTTGCAGGTTTTACCTCCCATTAAAGTCAATATGGAAAATCTGCAACAAATAAGCAGCGTTTACGCAAATACAATTGACATGCTGCAGAATAAAATTCTGCATCTCATGTCAATTTCTGAGCGTTTTTTCATCTCAGTATTTTCGTTCTAACTCATTCACTTTGCTGCTACTGTATTAGCCCTTATTCACACGACAGGGTTTCCCGGCCGGGTGACGGCCGTTCATAAATCGGCCCTCACCCGGCTGCAGTAGGAACAATAGACCCCTAATGGGGCTATTCACATGACCGATTTTTTGACGGCCCGGGAAACCTGGCCGTCAAAAAATGTGACATGCCCTATTTTCGACCGTTTACCCGGCCGCCTGGCTCCCATAGAAGTCTATGGGGCCGGGTAATACACGGCCATCACCGCAATGTGTCCCGAGTGATGGCCATGTATTCCGTCGCTCGTGCTCTCTCTCCTCCTCCTCTTCACAGTGCAGAGTGCATGTGAGGAGGAGGAGGGTCTTTTTTTGCTCCCTGTAGGAGTTGGAATCCCCAATCCCCGGCCACCAAGTCCCCTGTAGGTAATGTCACACAGCCCCCTGTAGGTTGCACCCACCCCCCCCCCCTTCCAGGAGAAATCACTGACTTCAATGTCCATATATGGACAGTTTAGTCACTGACTTCTCCTGGAGAGGAATCCCCGGCCACGGGATCGGGGATTCCGCTTCAGAAGTGAGTGACGTCGCTGTGTCCATATATGGACAGTGTAGTCACTCACTTCTCCTGTAGCGGAATCCCCGGCCATAGAGTCAGGGATTCCGCTTCAGAAGTGATTGACGTCGCTGTGTCCATATATGTAGAGATGAGCGAACCGGGACAACCGAACCCGTTTTGACCGAACCCGGCTACATTTTGGCGCCTGCCACATGTTAGATCTAAAATGGAGGATTTCAAAATATCACCTGACATCAGGCTACCCCATAATGCCTTGCAAACGGCTCTCCCAGCCAATCGGGAGGCAGCATAGGGGCGGGCTCAAGCCTGCAATAAAAGTCTATGCACGGAGCTCAGCGGCCATTTTAGAGACAGGAGCTGTAGGGATAGCATCTTTGTGCAGTAAGGAAAAGCTTTAGGAATCTAAAAGCCAGGAATCCAGCAATCGAAGGGGCTCATCCACTACAGCGGGAGTCTACTCTACTCTCAACATCCAAATTGCAATACAAATTCTCCATTTGCCATTTGCCATTCTTCATTGCCATTTGCCAAGCCAGTGTGTGAATAAGCTTTTATAAGGGGCTCATCCCCGTTGCATGGGTTAACATCCAACTTGCAATCCAGGCAGGCAGCTGTAGTACTACAACGCCCAGCATTCCCTGAGTGCACAGTGGCTGATAGAAATTCTCATTCATTGCCATTTGCCAAGCCAGTGTGTGAATAAGCTTTTATAAGGGGCTCATCCCCGTTGCATGGGTTAACATCCAACTTGCAATCCAGGCAGGCAGCTGTAGTACTGCAACGGCCAGCATTCCCTGAGTGCACAGTGGCTGATAGAAATTCTCATTCATTGCCATTTGCCAAGCCAGTGTGTGAATAAGCTTTTATAAGGGGCTCATCCCCGTTGCATGGGTTAACATCCAACTTGCAATACAGGCAGCCTTTGTAGTACTACAACGCCCAGCATTCCCCGACTGACTGGCACCTTATGAGTCACTGATTTTCCGCCAGTCCGAATAACAATTTAAAAGGGCCTCATTTCTGTCTAAGGGTTTAATTCAACGTGCTAATTAAGTACAGCCGGTGCCTTTGGTGCTATTATACAAGTCACAGCATACACTGACTGCCACCTATTCACAGTCACTCAATTTCAGCCAGTCCAAATAATATTTTATAAGGGCCTCATTCCTCTAGTAGGGGAAGGGGTTTTGATTCAACTTGCTGCACTCCAGCAGTGAAATGTCTGGTAAAAAAAAGGTTGTGCAAAAATGTTGGATCTGTTGGTGCCAGACCCAGTACCAGCATTTGTGGCACAAGACATGTGCCCAGTTCTACTAGTAGCAGCAGCCACGTGCCTGCTGGTAGTAGTATGTATCACGCTATGGAAATAAAGATAAAAACAAAGCGCACATCGTGCCTGAATTTGTATGTATAACGAAAAAATGTATATGGTCAAGGGTACTGACCTGGTGATGTTATGCTAGGAGCACAACATCCCACACGTGCATTCAGAGGTAGCTCTGTCAGAGTCGGTTGCAGCCACAGTTCCCAGTCCGGAGATTTGAGGTTCAATATCCGCTGAATAAATCCAGTATAAGGAAAAAAATCGGGGAAATCCAAGGGCGCAGCCGTATCCAGATAAAATTGTTTTTATTTTGTACATAGAACAACAACAAAAAGGATTGTGTTTCGAAGCCGTACCGGCCTCTTCGTCAGGTCAGAGTACAAGTGATTGTCCTACGAAAGCACACAGTTTATATAATCCAAAAAGCAAATGACTACCGGTAGTCATTTGCTTTTTGGATTATATAAACTGTGTGCTTTCGTAGGACAATCACTTGTACTCTGACCTGACGAAGAGGCCGGTACGGCTTCGAAACACAATCCTTTTTGTTGTTGTTCTATGTACAAAATAAAAACAATTTTATCTGGATACGGCTGCGCCCTTGGATTTCCCCGATTTTTTTCCTTATACTGGATGCTGGTAGTAGTAGCAGTATCAGCAAGCCAGACTTGTCCATCTCCTCCGGGTTATTTTAGACAATACGGCCATTGTGGACTGGTTGGCTGGCTCGCGGTCATCTCAGCAGGAAGACTCTGACAATCTGGCTTCAAGCCAGGTTTCGTTGGATTCCAGATCCTCTACAGTTCCTTGGCACAGTGACAGTAGTAATATGGGTATTTCTAGCATTTCCATTCCATCATCTATGTCTTCACTCCCACTTCCTAGCGGGAAGCCATCTTTCCTGAGAGTCCTAAGAGACATCTCCTCGGGTGCTAAGGAAGATACTGAATAACATAGTGATGATGATTTGTTTTCCGCGAGTCAGCCAACGGAGTGTGTTGCGGTGGTGGAGGTGGAAGCGGTGTCCGAGACGCATAGCTGTGGTAGTGGGGGTGTTGGTGGTAGCCGTGGTGGCAGATGCAGTAATGAGGGGGGGCATGGAGCCCGCCATGATGTCACATCACATTCACAACACAGTGACAGAAAGTGGCGGGATGATGAGGAGGGCTATGATGATGTTGTTTTAGACAGGACGTGGGAACCAGGTGACGAGGTGATGACAGCGTCAGAGGAGGAGGGTAGTAGTGGCGGCACTGGCAGTGATAAACAGCCAAGCCGAGGTAGGGGCAGAAGTCAATCTGCAAAACGTTGCAGCGGTAGGGTCAGCTCAGGAGTCGGTGACGGCGACACTACTGCTACTGGTGTAGGCTCCCGAAAAAAGTCTGCCAGACAAGAGGCAAGCTCGGGTGGGGGTGGTGGTGGACGTGGTACTACCTCTTTACGGTAGTCTGCCGTCTGGCAATTTTTCTGTACCTTCCCGGAGGACGAAAACATGGCACAGTGCCGTATCTGCAAGCAGAAAGTAAGGCGTGGGCAGGGCAGCAATGTAGGAATTACCGCTCTACGTAAACACATGGAGCGGCATCACAAGGCCATGTGGGACAATCGACATGCCCCACCATCATGTACATCTAATGAAGACCCCTCTGCCGCTGCTGCTGCTCCAAGTCCCTGTCATCTAAGTAGTAGCCAGGCCTTATCCACCATCTCGTTGTCATCATCATCACTGTCATCTAGTGCTCCTCCTACGTCCCAACAGTTATCCATTACGCAATCGTTGTCCAATAAGCAACAATATATACCCAGTCATCCACTTGTCATGCGGCTTAATTCACACCTGGCTAAGTTGTTGGTGGTGCAGTCGCTGCCGTACCACATTGGTCGACTCTGCCGGCTTCAAGCAATTGATGGCGTGCGCTCAGCCTAGGTGGCGAATACCTAGCCGCCATTACTTCTCCAAAACAGCTGTCCCTGCCTTGCACAAGCACGTGGAGGAAAAGGTGGGCCAGTCCTTGCAATTATCCGTGTGCAGCAGGGTACATGCCACCGTCGACACTTGGAGCAGCAACTATGGGCAGGGACAGTACATGTCTTTCACGGCCCACTAGGGTCAATATTTTGCAGTCCGATGCACCACCGCAGCAATGTCAGGCATTACCACCTCCACGCTTGTATCTTTCTGGTTCAACTCCGGACACCAGGCGCCTACCATCCTCCTACTCCTCCTCAATGGAGGTCTTCCCGTCCCCGACAGGACACAGCGTATCTTCCACTCCTCCTCCCTCCTCTTTTCATAGGTGCAAGGTGAAGCGCCACAACGCTGTCTTACACCTGCTGAGCCTGGGCGAGAAAAGCCACACAGGGCAGGAGCTGCTGCTGTGCATCAAGGAGGAAATCGCACGCTGGCTGTCTCCTCTGAAACTCACACTGGGCAATGTTGTCTCTGATAACGGGAAGAACGTTGTGGCTGCACTGCGTCTAGGTCACCTGACACACGCTCCTTGCATGGCACATGTGATCAATTTGGTCATAACACGCTTCTTAAAGTCATATGTTGGTTTAAACGGTGTGCTGGCCATGTCCAGGAGGGTTTGCGTTCGCTTTAGACGTTCGTATGCATTTAAGCACGCCCTCCTGGACTTGCAGCGTCAAAACAATCTCCCAGAACACAGCCTGATTTGCGACGTTCCAACACGCTGGAATTCCACCCTGCACATGTTGAACCGTCTGTACGAACAGCGGAAAGCCATGAATGATTTCCTGATGCAGCAGACGGGCAGCGTTTGGAGCCAGTGTAATTTCGAGCTCAGGCACTGGCAGCTGGTTAGAGACGCATGTCTCATTTTTAGGCCCTTTGAAGAGGCCACACGATTTGTGAGTCGTGACGCTAGCGGAATGAACGATGTTATGCCGCTGATATTCATTCTGGAGGAAACGCTCACAGTGATGATTCAGCAAAGGATGGAGGAAGGATCACATCTGGCTATGGATGTTGAGGAGGAGGAGGAGGAGGATGAGGATGAGGAAACAGGACCTGAAGAGGAGCTGGATTTGGAGATGGAATCACAGGAAGGGTTAGGGGACGAGGCAGCCGCACAGCATGACAGTGATGATGATGACGAGTCTGACGACGACCTTGATGATGGACAACCATGGCAGTATGGTGCGGAGATGGAACCAACCGGGCCCTCTGAAATGCTGGCCAGGATGGCGAGCTGTATGCTTCGTTACTTGCGCGCTGACTGTCGTATTGTTAACATGAAGCAAAAAGTTGAGTACTGGATAGCCACACTTTTAGACCCTCGGTATAAAGCCAGAATGGGGGAGTTTTTTGCGCCTTCCGAGTGGGAGGCAAAATTGGCTTATTATCGAGAGAAGCTATGCAGCCAGCTTGTCACGGCTTTCAAACGGCAAACACCTGCTGCAAGCATGTCTGACCGGGGGGCCACTCTCCGCTCCCCACTGTCTCATCGTTCCACCGCCTCTGGCAGAGATACCTCTGCAATAGGCGGCAGCAGCAGCAGCAGCAGCCAATTCAGTTTGGAAAATATGTCACCAAAGGGATGTTCACCATCACCAGCACCTAAACAACCAGGTTCACTCGTACCTGGACTGTGCCGCCCTTTCTCCGTCAGAAATCCTAATCCCAGACCCCATGGACTTCTGGGTCAGCAGATTGGATCATTGGCAAGAACTGGCCCAGTTTGCCATGGGTGTACTGTTTTGTCCACCCTCCAGTGTAGTGTCAGAGAGGGTATTCAGCGCGGCAGGGGGCTCCTTCACCCCTAAGCGAACAAGATTGTCCGCCAACAGCTTGGAAAATCTCACGTTTCTGAAAATGAATCAAGCATGGATCGGTGAGGATTTTAAAACCCCTGTGCCTGATGCCACTGATTAGATCTGACATTGCTGCTGCTGCTGCCGCTGCCGCCTGCTACTGCCGCCTGATACTACGGGATTCTGTCCACTCTTTATTTAATGTGCCGCTGTTGGTGCTGCTACTCCTTCTACCACCAATCCACCCCCAGTGCCGTCTGCTACAAGCAGGCCTGCCCCACCACAGGGCTTTGTCTGTGACTGTCCAGTGTCTTTTAATGTGCTGCTACTACTACTACTATAACCACCCGTGCTGTCCGTTGGCTACCTCTACTACCACCAATACACCTCCACTGCCGTCTGCTACAAGCAGGCCTGAGGCCAGCCCCACCACAGGGCTTTGTCCTGTGACTGTCCAGTGTCTTTTAATGTGCTGCTACTACTACTACTACCACCACCCGTGCTGTCCGTTGGCTACCTCTACTACCACCAATACACCTCCACTGCCGTCTGCTACAAGCAGGCCTGCCCCACCACAGGGCTTTGTCCTGTGACTGTCCAGTGTCTTTTAATGTGCTGCTACTACTACTACCACCACCCTTGCTGTCCGTTGGCTACCTCTACTACCACCAATACACCTCCACTGCCGTCTGCTACAAGCAGGCCTGTCCCACCACAGGCCTTTGTCCTGTGACTGTCCAGTGTCTTTTAATGTGCTGCTACTACTACTACTACTACTACCACCACCCGTACTGTCCATTGGCTACCTCTACTACCACCAATACACCTCCACTGCCGTCTGCTACAAGCAGGCCTGCCCCACCACAGGGCTTTGTCATGTGACTGTCCAGTGTCTTTTAATGTGCTGCTACTACTACTACTACTACCACCACAACCCGTGCTGTCCTTTGGCTATCTCTACTACCACCAATACACCTCCACTGCCGTCTGCTACAAGCAGGCCAGCCCCACCACAGGACTTTGTCCTGTGACTGTCCAGTGTCTTTTAATGTGCTGCTACTACTACTACCACCACCCTTGCTGTCAGTTGGCTACCTCTACTACCACTAATACACCTCCACTGCCGTCTGCTACAAGCAGGCCTGAGGCCAGCCCCACCACAGGGCTTTGTCTTGTGACTGTCCAGTGTCTTTTAATGTGCTGCTACTACTACTACTACCACCACCCGTGCTGTCCGTTGGCTACCTCTACTACCACCAATACACTTCCACTGCCGTCTGCTACAAGCAGGCCTGCCCCACCACAGAGCTTTGTCCTGTGACTGTCCAGTGTCTCTTAATGTGCTGCTGCTACTACTACTACCACCACCCTTGCTGTCCGTTGGCTACCTCTACTACCACCAATACACCTCCACTGCCGTCTGCTACAAGCAGGCCTGCCCCACCACAGGCCTTTGTCCTCTGACTGTCCAGTGTCTTTTAATGTGCTGCTACTACTACTACTACTACCACCACCCGTGCTGTCCGTTGGCTACCTCTACTACCACCAATACACCCCCACTGCCGTCTGCTACAAGCAGGCCTGCCCCACCACAGGGCTTTGTCCTGTGACTGTCCAGTGTCTTTTAATGTGCTGCTACTACTACTACTACCACCACCCGTGCTGTCCGTTGGCTACCTCTACTACCACCAATACACCTCCACTGCCGTCTGCTACAAGCAGGCCTGAGGCCAGCTCCACCACAGGGCTTTGTCCTGTGACTGTCCAGTGTCTTTTAATGTGCTGCTACTACTACTACTACCACCACCCGTGCTGTCCGTTGGCTACCTCTACTACCACCAATACACCTCCACTGCCGTCTGCTACAAGCAGGCCTGCCCCACCACAGGCCTTTGTCCTCTGACTGTCCAGTGTCTTTTAATGTGCTGCTACTACTACTACTACTACCACCACCCGTGCTGTCCGTTGGCTACCTCTACTACCACCAATACACTTCCACTGCCGTCTGCTACAAGCAGGCCTGCCCCACCACAGGGCTTTGTCCTGTGACTGTCCAGTGTCTTTTCATGTGCTGCTACTACTACTACCACCACCCTTGCTGTCCGTTGGCTACCTCTACTACCACCAATACACCTCCACTGCCGTCTGCTACAAGCAGGCCTGCCCCACCACAGGGCTTTGTCATGTGACTGTCCAGTGTCTTTTAATGTGCTGCTACTACTACTACTACTACCACCACAACCCGTGCTGTCCTTTGGCTATCTCTACTACCACCAATACACCTCCACTGCCGTCTGCTACAAGCAGGCCAGCCCCACCACAGGACTTTGTCCTGTGACTGTCCAGTGTCTTTTAATGTGCTGCTACTACTACTACCACCACCCTTGCTGTCAGTTGGCTACCTCTACTACCACTAATACACCTCCACTGCCGTCTGCTACAAGCAGGCCTGAGGCCAGCCCCACCACAGGGCTTTGTCTTGTGACTGTCCAGTGTCTTTTAATGTGCTGCTACTACTACTACTACCACCACCCGTGCTGTCCGTTGGCTACCTCTACTACCACCAATACACTTCCACTGCCGTCTGCTACAAGCAGGCCTGCCCCACCACAGGGCTTTGTCCTGTGACTGTCCAGTGTCTTTTAATGTGCTGCTGCTACTACTACTACCACCACCCTTGCTGTCCGTTGGCTACCTCTACTACCACCAATACACCTCCACTGCCGTCTGCTACAAGCAGGCCTGCCCCACCACAGGCCTTTGTCCTCTGACTGTCCAGTGTCTTTTAATGTGCTGCTACTACTACTACTACCACCACCCGTGCTGTCCGTTGGCTACCTCTACTACCACCAATACACCTCCACTGCCGTCTGCTACAAGCAGGCCTGCCCCACCACAGGGCTTTGTCCTGTGACTGTCCAGTGTCTTTTAATGTGCTGCTACTACTACTACTACCACCACCCGTGCTGTCCGTTGGCTACCTCTACTACCACCAATACACCTCCACTGCCGTCTGCTACAAGCAGGCCTGAGGCCAGCTCCACCACAGGGCTTTGTCCTGTGACTGTCCAGTGTCTTTTAATGTGCTGCTACTACTACTACTACCACCACCCGTGCTGTCCGTTGGCTACCTCTACTACCACCAATACACCTCCACTGCCGTCTGCTACAAGCAGGCCTGCCCCACCACAGGGCTTTGTCCTGTGACTGTCCAGTGTCTTTTAATGTGCTGCTACTACTACTACCACCACCCTTGCTGTCCGTTGGCTACCTCTACTACCACCAATACACCCCCACTGCCGTCTGCTACAAGCAGGCCTGCCCCACCACAGGGCTTTGTCCTGTGACTGTCCAGTGTCTTTTAATGTGCTGCTACTACTACTACTACCACCCGTGCTGTCCGTTGGCTACCTCTACTACCACCAATACACCTCCACTGCCGTCTGCTACAAGCAGGCCTGAGGCCAGCTCCACCACAGGGCTTTGTCCTGTGACTGTCCAGTGTCTTTTAATGTGCTGCTACTACTACTACTACCACCACCCGTGCTGTCCGTTGGCTACCTCTACTACCACCAATACACCTCCACTGCCGTCTGCTACAAGCAGGCCTGCCCCACCACAGGCCTTTGTCCTCTGACTCTCCAGTGTCTTTTAATGTGCTGCTACTACTACTACTACTACCACCACCCGTGCTGTCCGTTGGCTACCTCTACTACCACCAATACACTTCCACTGCCGTCTGCTACAAGCAGGCCTGCCCCACCACAGGGCTTTGTCCTGTGACTGTCCAGTGTCTTTTCATGTGCTGCTACTACTACTACCACCACCCTTGCTGTCCGTTGGCTACCTCTACTACCACCAATACACCTCCACTGCCGTCTGCTACAAGCAGGCCTGCCCCACCACAGGGCTTTGTCATGTGACTGTCCAGTGTCTTTTAATGTGCTGCTACTACTACTACTACTACTACCACCACCCGTACTGTCCATTGGCTACCTCTACTACCACCAATACACCTCCACTGCCGTCTGCTACAAGCAGGCCTGCCCCACCACAGGGCTTTGTCATGTGACTGTCCAGTGTCTTTTAATGTGCTGCTACTACTACTACTACTACCACCACAACCCGTGCTGTCCTTTGGCTATCTCTACTACCACCAATACACCTCCACTGCCGTCTGCTACAAGCAGGCCAGCCCCACCACAGGACTTTGTCCTGTGACTGTCCAGTGTCTTTTAATGTGCTGCTACTACTACTACCACCACCCTTGCTGTCAGTTGGCTACCTCTACTACCACTAATACACCTCCACTGCCGTCTGCTACAAGCAGGCCTGAGGCCAGCCCCACCACAGGGCTTTGTCTTGTGACTGTCCAGTGTCTTTTAATGTGCTGCTACTACTACTACTACCACCACCCGTGCTGTCCGTTGGCTACCTCTACTACCACCAATACACTTCCACTGCCGTCTGCTACAAGCAGGCCTGCCCCACCACAGGGCTTTGTCCTGTGACTGTCCAGTGTCTTTTAATGTGCTGCTGCTACTACTACTACCACCACCCTTGCTGTCCGTTGGCTACCTCTACTACCACCAATACACCTCCACTGCCGTCTGCTACAAGCAGGCCTGCCCCACCACAGGCCTTTGTCCTCTGACTGTCCAGTGTCTTTTAATGTGCTGCTACTACTACTACTACTACCACCACCCGTGCTGTCCGTTGGCTACCTCTACTACCACCAATACACCTCCACTGCCGTCTGCTACAAGCAGGCCTGCCCCACCACAGGGCTTTGTCCTGTGACTGTCCAGTGTCTTTTAATGTGCTGCTACTACTACTACTACCACCACCCGTGCTGTCCGTTGGCTACCTCTACTACCACCAATACACCTCCACTGCCGTCTGCTACAAGCAGGCCTGAGGCCAGCTCCACCACAGGGCTTTGTCCTGTGACTGTCCAGTGTCTTTTAATGTGCTGCTACTACTACTACTACCACCACCCGTGCTGTCCGTTGGCTACCTCTACTACCACCAATACACCTCCACTGCCGTCTGCTACAAGCAGGCCTGCCCCACCACAGGGCTTTGTCCTGTGACTGTCCAGTGTCTTTTAATGTGCTGCTACTACTACTACCACCACCCTTGCTGTCCGTTGGCTACCTCTACTACCACCAATACACCTCCACTGCCGTCTGCTACAAGCAGGCCTGCCCCACCACAGGCCTTTGTCCTGTGACTGTCCAGTGTCTTTTAATGTGCTGCTACTACTACTACTACTACTACCACCACCCGTACTGTCCATTGGCTACCTCTACTACCACCAATACACCTCCACTGCCGTCTGCTACAAGCAGGCTTGCCCCACCACAGGGCTTTTTCATGTGACTGTCCAGTGTCTTTTAATGTGCTGCTACTACTACTACTACTACCACCACAACCCGTGCTGTCCTTTGGCTATCTCTACTACCACCAATACACCCCCACTGCCGTCTGCTACAAGCAGGCCTGCCCCACCACAGGGCTTTGTCCTGTGACTGTCCAGTGTCTTTTAATGTGCTGCTACTACTACTACTACCACCCGTGCTGTCCGTTGGCTACCTCTACTACCACCAATACACCTCCACTGCCGTCTGCTACAAGCAGGCCTGAGGCCAGCTCCACCACAGGGCTTTGTCCTGTGACTGTCCAGTGTCTTTTAATGTGCTGCTACTACTACTACTACCACCACCCGTGCTGTCCGTTGGCTACCTCTACTACCACCAATACACCTCCACTGCCGTCTGCTACAAGCAGGCCTGCCCCACCACAGGCCTTTGTCCTCTGACTGTCCAGTGTCTTTTAATGTGCTGCTACTACTACTACTACTACCACCACCCGTGCTGTCCGTTGGCTACCTCTACTACCACCAATACACTTCCACTGCCGTCTGCTACAAGCAGGCCTGCCCCACCACAGGGCTTTGTCCTGTGACTGTCCAGTGTCTTTTCATGTGCTGCTACTACTACTACCACCACCCTTGCTGTCCGTTGGCTACCTCTACTACCACCAATACACCTCCACTGCCGTCTGCTACAAGCAGGCCTGCCCCACCACAGGGCTTTGTCATGTGACTGTCCAGTGTCTTTTAATGTGCTGCTACTACTACTACTACTACTACCACCACCCGTACTGTCCATTGGCTACCTCTACTACCACCAATACACCTCCACTGCCGTCTGCTACAAGCAGGCCTGCCCCACCACAGGGCTTTGTCATGTGACTGTCCAGTGTCTTTTAATGTGCTGCTACTACTACTACTACTACCACCACAACCCGTGCTGTCCTTTGGCTATCTCTACTACCACCAATACACCTCCACTGCCGTCTGCTACAAGCAGGCCAGCCCCACCACAGGACTTTGTCCTGTGACTGTCCAGTGTCTTTTAATGTGCTGCTACTACTACTACCACCACCCTTGCTGTCAGTTGGCTACCTCTACTACCACTAATACACCTCCACTGCCGTCTGCTACAAGCAGGCCTGAGGCCAGCCCCACCACAGGGCTTTGTCTTGTGACTGTCCAGTGTCTTTTAATGTGCTGCTACTACTACTACTACCACCACCCGTGCTGTCCGTTGGCTACCTCTACTACCACCAATACACTTCCACTGCCGTCTGCTACAAGCAGGCCTGTCCCACCACAGGGCTTTGTCCTGTGACTGTCCAGTGTCTTTTAATGTGCTGCTGCTACTACTACTACCACCACCCTTGCTGTCCGTTGGCTACCTCTACTACCACCAATACACCTCCACTGCCGTC
Organism: Rhinoderma darwinii; assembly: GCF_050947455.1. Taxonomy (NCBI): domain Eukaryota; kingdom Metazoa; phylum Chordata; class Amphibia; order Anura; family Rhinodermatidae; genus Rhinoderma; species Rhinoderma darwinii. Next base: position 194,321,324 of record NC_134690.1, on the reverse strand, counting down.
TGCTACAAGCAGGCCTGCCCCACCACAGGCCTTTGTCCTCTGACTGTCCAGTGTCTTTTAATGTGCTGCTACTACTACTACTACTACCACCACCCGTGCTGTCCGTTGGCTACCTCTACTACCACCAATACACCTCCACTGCCGTCTGCTACAAGCAGGCCTGCCCCACCACAGGGCTTTGTCCTGTGACTGTCCAGTGTCTTTTAATGTGCTGCTACTACTACTACTACCACCACCCGTGCTGTCCGTTGGCTACCTCTACTACCACCAATACACCTCCACTGCCGTCTGCTACAAGCAGGCCTGAGGCCAGCTCCACCACAGGGCTTTGTCCTGTGACTGTCCAGTGTCTTTTAATGTGCTGCTACTACTACTACTACCACCACCCGTGCTGTCCGTTGGCTACCTCTACTACCACCAATACACCTCCACTGCCGTCTGCTACAAGCAGGCCTGCCCCACCACAGGGCTTTGTCCTGTGACTGTCCAGTGTCTTTTAATGTGCTGCTACTACTACTACCACCACCCTTGCTGTCCGTTGGCTACCTCTACTACCACCAATACACCTCCACTGCCGTCTGCTACAAGCAGGCCTGCCCCACCACAGGCCTTTGTCCTGTGACTGTCCAGTGTCTTTTAATGTGCTGCTACTACTACTACTACTACTACCACCACCCGTACTGTCCATTGGCTACCTCTACTACCACCAATACACCTCCACTGCCGTCTGCTACAAGCAGGCTTGCCCCACCACAGGGCTTTGTCATGTGACTGTCCAGTGTCTTTTAATGTGCTGCTACTACTACTACTACTACCACCACAACCCGTGCTGTCCTTTGGCTATCTCTACTACCACCAATACACCTCCACTCCCGTCTGCTACAAGCAGGCCAGCCCCACCACAGGACTTTGTCCTGTGACTGTCCAGTGTCTTTTAATGTGCTGCTACTACTACTACCACCACCCTTGCTGTCAGTTGGCTACCTCTACTACCACTAATACACCTCCACTGCCGTCTGCTACAAGCAGGCCTGAGGCCAGCCCCACCACAGGGCTTTGTCTTGTGACTGTCCAGTGTCTTTTAATGTGCTGCTACTACTACTACTACCACCACCCGTGCTGTCCGTTGGCTACCTCTACTACCACCAATACACTTCCACTGCCGTCTGCTACAAGCAGGCCTGCCCCACCACAGGGCTTTGTCCTGTGACTGTCCAGTGTCTTTTAATGTGCTGCTGCTACTACTACTACCACCACCCTTGCTGTCCGTTGGCTACCACTACTACCACCAATACACCTCCACTGCCGTCTGCTACAAGCAGGCCTGCCCCACCACAGGCCTTTGTCCTCTGACTGTCCAGTGTCTTTTAATGTGCTGCTACTACTACTACTACTACCACCACCCGTGCTGTCCGTTGGCTACCTCTACTACCACCAATACACCTCCACTGCCGTCTGCTACAAGCAGGCCTGCCCCACCACAGGGCTTTGTCCTGTGACTGTCCAGTGTCTTTTAATGTGCTGCTACTACTACTACTACCACCACCCGTGCTGTCCGTTGGCTACCTCTACTACCACCAATACACCTCCACTGCCGTCTGCTACAAGCAGGCCTGCCCCACCACAGGCCTTTGTCCTCTGACTGTCCAGTGTCTTTTAATGTGCTGCTACTACTACTACTACCACCACCCGTGCTGTCCTTTGGCTACCTCTACTACCACCAATACACCACCACTGCCGTCTGCTACAAGCAGGCCAGCCCCACCACAGGACTTTGTCCTGTGACTGTCCAGTGTCTTTTAATGTGGTGCTGCTACTACTACTACCACAACCCTTGCTGTCAGTTGGCTACCTCTACTACCACCTATACACCTCCACTGCCGTCTGCTACAAGCAGGCCTGAGGCCAGCCCCACCACAGGGCTTTGTCCTGTGACTGTCAGGTGTCATTTTAATGTGCTGCTACTACTACTACTACCACCACCACCACCCGTGCTGTCCGTTGGCTACCTCTACTACCACAATACACCTCCACTGCCGTCTGCTAAAAGCAGGCCTGCCCCACCACAGGCCTTTGTCCTGTGACTGTCCAGTGTCTTTTAATGTGCTGCTACTACTACTACTACCACCACCCGTGCTGTCCGTTGGCTACCTCTACTACCACCAATACACCTCCACTGCCGTCTGCTCCAAGCAGGCCTGCCCCACCACAGGGCTTTGTCCTGTGACTGTCCAGTGTCTTTTAATGTGCTGCTACTAATACTACCACCACCCTTGCTGTCCGTTGGCTACCTCTACTACCACCAATACACCTCCACTGCCGTCTGCTACAAGCAGGCCTGCCCCACCACAGGGCTTTGTCCTGTGACTGTCCAGTGTCTTTTAATGTGCTGCTGCTACTACTACTATCACCACCCTTGCTGTCCGTTGGCTACCTCTACTACCACCAATACACCTCCACTGCCGTCTGCTCCAAGCAGGCCTGCCCCACCACAGGGCTTTGTCCTGTGACTGTCCAGTGTCTTTTAATGTGCTGCTACTACTACTACTACTACTACCACCACCCTTGCTGTCCGTTGGCTACCTCTACTACCACCAATACACCTCCACTGCCGTCTGCTACAAGCAGGCCTGCCCCACCACAGGCCTTTGTCCTGTGACTGTCCAGTGTCTTTTAATGTGCTGCTACTACTACTACTACTACCACCACCCTTGCTGTCCGTTGGCTACCTCTACTACCACCTATACACCTCCACTGCCGTCTGCTACAAGCAGGCCTGAGGCCAGCCCCACCACAGGGCTTTGTCCTGTGACTGTCCAGTGTCTTTTAATGTGCTGCTACTACTACTACTACCACCACCCTTGCTGTCTGTTGGCTACCTCTACTACCACCTATACACCTCCACTGCCGTCTGCTACAAGCAGGCCTGAGGCCAGCCCCACCACAGGGCTTTGTCCTGTGACTGTCCAGTGTCTTTTAATGTGCTGCTACTACTACTACTACCACCACCCGTGCTGTCCGTTGGCTACCTCTACTACCACCAATACACTTCCACTGCCGTCTGCTACAAGCAGGCCTGCCCCACCACAGGGCTTTGTCCTGTGACTGTCCAGTGTCTTTTAATGTGCTGCTGCTACTACTACTACCACCACCCTTGCTGTCCGTTGGCTACCTCTACTACCACCAATACACCTCCACTGCCGTCTGCTCCAAGCAGGCCTGCCCCACCACAGGGCTTTGTCCTGTGACTGTCCAGTGTCTTTTAATGTGCTGCTACTACTACTACTACTACCACCACCCTTGCTGTCCGTTGGCTACCTCTACTACCACCAATACACCTCCACTGCCGTCTGCTACAAGCAGGCCTGCCCCAAAACAGGCCTTTGTCCTGTGACTGTCCAGTGTCTTTTAATGTGCTGCTACTACTACTACTACTACCACCACCCTTGCTGTCCGTTGGCTACCTCTACTACCACCTATACACCTCCACTGCCGTCTGCTACAAGCAGGCCTGAGGCCAGCCCCACCACAGGGCTTTTTCCTGTGACTGTCCAGTGTCTTTTAATGTGCTGCCACTACTACTACTACCACCACCCTTGCTGTCTGTTGGCTACCTCTACTACCACCTATACACCTCCACTGCCGTCTGCTACAAGCAGGCCTGAGGCCAGCCCCACCACAGGGCTTTGTCCTGTGACTGTCCAGTCTGTTTTAATGTGCTGCTACTACTATTACCACCACCCTTGCTGTCCGTTGGCTACCTCTACTACCACCAATACACCTCCACTGCCGTCTGCTACAAGCAGGCCTGGAGGGCTTGTGAAAAGCCATTGCTTGTTGCTTTTACATCCATGTATGGATGAACCCCGGCAGGCATCTGCCAATAAAAAGGGTAAATTTTTGGAGGGCTTGTGAAAAGCCATTGCTTGTTGCTTTTACATCCATGTATCTGTATGGATGAACCCCGGCAGGCATCTGCCAATAAAAAGGGTAAATTTTTGGAGGGCTTGTCAAAAGCCATTGCTTCTTCTTTTACCACCTTATATGTATGAACCCTGGCAGGCATCTGCCGCCAAAAATGGTTAATTTTTGTACCTTTTTTAACAATGCATTAAGCATACAACATGCACAAATGCAGTGGTTTCTGTTAGTTATCACCGTGTCCCATCTGTTTTCCTATAGCCATACATGTTGGCGTAACTTTGACACTAACTTTGCCTTAAAGACAGCTCAAAAGTACTTGGATACACTCATGGGTGACATAAGAGTGTAATACAGGGCTTCTAGGGCTTTTAAACAGTGTTATACACAATTTTTAGGGACTTTCTTGAATTACAGGTTCGGTCCGAATCGAACTTTTTCATGAAATTCGGCGAACCAGCCGAACCGAACTTTTCATAAGTTCGCTCATCTCTACATATATGGACAGTGTAGTCACTCACTTCTCCTGTAGCGGAATCCCCGGCGATAGAGTGGGGGATTCCGCTTCAGAAGTGAGTGACGTCGCTGCGTCCATATATGGACAGTGTAGTCACTCACTTCTCCTGTAGCGGAATCCCCGGCCATAGAGTCGGGGATTCCGCTTCAGAAGTGAGTGACGTCGCTGTGTTCATATATTGACAGTGTAGTCACTCACTTCTCCTGTAGCGGAATCCCCAGCCATAGAGTCGGGGATTCCACTTCAGAAGTGAGTGATGTCGCTGTGTCTATATATGGACAGTGTAGTCACTCACTTCTCCTGTAGCGGAATCCCCGGCCATAGAGTCGGGGATTCCGCTTCAGAAGTGAGTGACGTCGCTGTGTCCATATATGGACAGTGTAGTCACTCACTTCTCCTGTAGCGGAATCCCTGGCCATAGAGTCGGGGATTCCACTTCAGAAGTGAGTGACGTCGCTGTGTCCATATATGGACAGTGTAGTCACTCACTTCTCCTGTACTGGAATCCCCAATCCCCGGCCGGGATTGGGGATTCCGACTCCTACAGGGAACAAAAAAAGAGACCCTCCTCCTCCTCACATGCACTCTGCACTGTGAGGAGGATGAGGAGAGAGAGCACGAGCGACGGAATACATGGCCATCACTCGGGACACATTCCGGTGATGGCCGTGTATTACCCGGCCCCATAGACTTCTATGGGAGCCGGGCGGCCGGGTAAACGGCCGAAAATAGGACATGTCCCATTTTTTGACGGCCAGGTTTCACGGGCCGTCAAAAAATCGGTCGTGTGAATAGCCCCATTATGGGTCTATTGTTCCTACTGCAGTCGGGGGCGGGCCAATTCATGAACAGCCATCACCCGGCCGGGAAACCCTGTCGTGTGAATAAGGGCTTATGCTGGAGATTTTCTGCAATGAATTCCATTGCAGAAAATCCCCAGTATTTACACAACAAGTTAACTATAATATCATAGTAATAATAATAATATTTATTTATATAGCACCAAAATATTCCGCAGCACTTTACAATTCAGAGGGAACATGTACAGGCAATAACAGACAATACATAGTGACAAAACTAATACACAATTCAAACAAGAAGAGTGAGGTCCCTGCTTGCAAAACCTTATAATCTATGAGGAAATAGGGGAGACACAAAATGTAAAAAGTTCTTGTTAAGTAGAATGGTCCAGCCATCTTTTATACCTATGGGGTAGTACACATAAAGCTGCATGAGCCGGTCACCAGCCAGTATCTGTGTATGACTGACATGAAGTTCATTAGGGTGCAAGGAGTGTGGGGGATACTGCTGAATGAAGGGGTCAAGTTCTCATGACTATAGTAGAAGGGGGGCCAGGGAAAGGAGTCAGATTAGGGAATGTTATAGGCATATCTAAAAAGATGTGTTTTCAAGGCACGTTTAAAACTGTATATGTTGGGAATTAATCTGATTGTCTGGGGTAGTGCATTCCAAAGGACTGGTGCAGCATGAGAGAAATCTTGGAGATGGGAGTGGGAGGTTCGGATTATGGAGGATGTTAATCTAAGGTTGTTAGCAGAACGTAGAGCCCGAGTAGGGTGGTAGACAGATGAGGGAGGAGATGTAAGGAAGTGCAGCACTGTGGAGAGCTTTGTGGGTGAAAGTAATCAATTTGAATTTAATTCTGAAGGATATGGGCAACCAGTGCAGTGACTGGCACAGGGTAGAGGTGTTGGTGTAGCGGTTGGCCATAAAGATGAGCCTGGCTGCTGCAATAAGGATAGATTGGAGAGGGGAGAGTTTAGTGAGTGGAAGACCGATTAGTAAAGAGTTACAGTAGTGAAGACGAGAGTAAATAAGAGAGACAATGAGAGTTTTGGACCTTTATTGTGCATAAGGAGAAATTAGTGGGGGGAGGGAGCGGCAGCTCATAAATAAGTGTCACTCTTCTGGCCGCACACTGACAAGCATAAAAGTGTAAGTTCTCCAAACCTACTTCACATTAGCATATAAGTGATAGACCGATGTAATCAGCGCATTATGCTGCCCCCAGGAATGTTTCAAGGAACGTTTTTCTGTCCTCCAGGAGATGGGAGGCTGTGGCTTTCGCTCCTATCTGTTTAGACTGTTTTAAAAGCTGGAAAGAGCTGATTCAATGGTTTACAAGTGCGCAGGAGCTGTCAAGTCTAAAAAAAATCTTGGAGACCCCAAACATACTCAGGTAGTTACATGGATATGCTCATAGTCCGAATGCTATTAACTAGATAGCTGACAGTGCATAGTTTACTTGTTATGAGATTTTATGGGGCAGAATAAGTACAAGCATAGATAAACTAGATAGAGAAGCATTCGCACAGACATTTGCCTATAATTAAAACAGTAGATCAGCAGGCACAGTTTGTGAAGATAGAATGACCCTTATTTTCCAGGAAATCCCCATAGAGACTGGGCCCAATCACTGCTGGGTCACATCGCAGCAGACACAGCAATATATGTCTATTGTAGAAGCTCAATTTCTTCACAGTCAAATGCTTTGCCTTCCCGGAGATCAATTAGACATTTTAACATTTCCTGCTATTTATAGGTAAAGCTGCCTTTCTTCTGAAAGCAATTTAAATTAACCTTTTTTTTTTTTTTAACAGGATAAAGACATTATACACTGCAAAGGGATGAAGTAGTCTAGTGCCCAAGGATAAGCTGGCAAAAAATAGCTACACCCACATATCTAGACCCATTTAACATTCAAAATGTCTTGTTACTGTTCACCTTGTATGTTTCCAGAGCTTTAAAGTATGTCACATCAACCAATGGCATCGGACACGATTCTCCTACACAATTTTAGTATACTATGTCTAGATCAGAGTGAACTACTGTATTATACTCCGCCAAACTCTTGGTGACATTGTTCTTCATTTTTTGACTGTGTACGCTATTCATAATGGCTAATGCATCTGGAGCTGTCAAAGTATCCCCTGAAGTCGAGACCTCTAGCCTACATTTCTTGCTAAAGGTGTTTTGCCCTCTCTGTAATGCTGATCTGCAAATTTGCACAACCTAGTTATTGTTGTCCAAGATGGTTCTATAGCCCTGGTAGATAAGCTTCTCCATGGAGAGTTCATTTTATGCAATATAGGAAACCTAGACTGTGTTCCTAATAAATCTAGACCCATTCATCTTTCCTGAAAAGACTGAAGTCATAATTTTTTCTTCAATCAATAAACTAAGTATGGCCACCTCACTATTGGTAGGTAAACATATTAGAAACTATTTGGTTTCGGGCAAAACTTTCTCATTGGGGGGTTTTTCTAGAGAAAAGTCACATAAAGATCTCTATGCGTTTTTTCACTTGTTGTCAGAATTGGGCCAAGTTTATCCTTAGGGTATGTTTCCACGGGCCGGATATGCTGCAGAATTTCTGCAAGAGAAAATCTGCCACAGAATCTCAGAAATCTGCTGGTAAGTCAGTCACAGAAATCCACTGCAGTGCGCATATGGCTGCGGTTTTAACTGCAGAATTGCAGAGTAATTAGTGTAAAAAGTGCAACAAAACACGGCTTACTATTTTTACAACAAATTTTATGCTTCCCATACAAGTTTATGGAAAAAAAATGGAGTACAGATGTGTCCTTCCTTACCTTTTTTCATTTTTCAACATAGCCTAAGATGTGTGACACGAGATAATCAGCTTTAAAAAGAAACACATGATTTTGCGATACCCTGTCACGAGATGTCTATGCTATATGTGTCTATGTGTGGCCACCCAGTGGTTGTGATATGGATTACAGCCTGTCAAGCGTTTTGATAGACGGTCGCAATATTGTATCGAACGCAAAGGTAAGGGTGGACATATCTGTATCTCTGCTCACAATTTCGCACGCAGCAAAAATGTAAATGCTTTGTATTCTAAAGCTGCACTGGCAGCTGCACAAACTATGTGCGGATTTTAGCCGCAGAATGGTGGATGAGATTTGTTAATCCATTGTTAAAAATCTGTAGCCTCTCCGTCCTGTAGAAATATACCCTTAGGCCGGGTACCCGCGTGTGTCCGACCTGGAACCTGCGGTACATTCCGTCTGAAAAATCGCTGTGGAAGAAAGCGCTCATACTTACCCCCTCCATCTTCTCTGCGCGTAGTCCGGCCTCCTACGATGACGTTGCAGGACTTGTGCAGGCTGCAGTATTTGTCGAACTTGAAGTATTTGTCGAACTTGATTTAATAGCTCATGGGGATGTAGTCTGGTGGTCTCCTGGTCTCCTTTCTCAAAATACAACCCTGCATGATTTGCTTGACCATTCACATTCATGTAACATCTGACTGCTGAGTTTTTTCTGCTGGAAAAATGCAGTGGACAAATACTAAGGCTGGGTACACACGTAGCGTAAACTCTGCAGAATTTCCACAACGGAATTGTGTGCATAAATTTCACAGCATTTACCGTAGCAGCAAAGTGGATGAGATTCAGAAAATCTGATGCACACGCTGCGGATAAAAAACGCAGCGTAAACCTTAATAACTTTGAATATAAAGACTTTACACTCTTACTACACGTATAAGATATACATTTTTGGATGGAAGTACACAGTAAGACTTTTTTCTGTATATATAATTTACCTACTGTGCTTCCTTTGCATACAATAGCACACCTATCCTCCTAGACCCCATTCAGCTTTTTGTTAAAGGAACAGTGTCACCAAATTTTTTTTTTTCATGTCAGTTTTATGTTAGTGTTTTATTAAAAACGTTTTTATTTATTTGTGTGTTTGTGTGTTACTTTTTTCTATTTTTACACTTTTTCTTCCCTATGGGGGCTGCCATTTTTTTTCCATTTCTGTATGTGTCGATTAACGACACATACAGACATGGAATACGGCAGCCACAGTCCCATAGGGACTGCGAACGGTGCCCGTTCGCAGTCACTATGGTGTACGCCGTCTGTGTGAACGCCGCATGCGCCGCTCCCACACAGTCCAAGTTGAAATGCGCGCCGTCCGGCGCCATTTTCCTGTGGACCGGAAGTCGCGGCCGGACAGTAAGATTACTACTTCCGGTCGCGGCTTCCGGACTTGTGCACATGGAGCAGCGGCAGCAGACGGAGCGGACGGACCGGAGGGAGCGGCGGCGACTGGAGCAAGTAAGTGATTTCTGTGTATGTACGTGTTTTAGTGTGTGTTTACTAGTGTATGTAAACCTACTACACTGTGTGTTAGCGCAAAAAATGGCGACACACAGTGTAGGAGGTTAGACCGTTCAAACCCCTCGTTTATCCCGGCATTAGCCAGGATAAAGGAGGGGGGGATTCTCAGAGCTCACTAGAGCGAGTTAGTTTTTCCCAATTTTGCAGCAAAAAGCAATGTGGTTGCTTTACCACATGCAATGCTGCAATTTTGGGAATAGCTCCATCTAGTGACCAGCACTGGGAAATATTATAAATTAGAATCTAATTTATAATATTTCCTGACTCGTGAAAAAAATAAAAAAAATTGAACAATGTTTAATCACCTATACACTAATTGTTTATCTAAAAAAAAAAATACATGTTTTGCTGGCAACACATTCCCTTTAAATAATTTGCAGCTGCTTTCTACTTCAGGTCTGGCTTTTGTGCACTTGTATACATGTCCTTATTATAAAACTGGAGCTGTACTAGAACGGGACACAGATTGATCAGCTAGGGGCTTCAAATAACCTTGAGGGCAAAACACAGATAGCACTTTGGAACATGATCTATAGTTCTATGTTTTCTGAATTACCTTTACCAAATATTCAGGTTTAGATATGTGTTTTAATTCCATTTTGCATTAGGACCTTTTTAAACCTTCTTCTGCAAGTTTTTTTCCTCCTTTCGACATAGTTGGTGGAATCATTGTCATTCCTTCATAAGAGCTGCAAACCTTCTCCTACCTCAGTGCTTAAAGAGAACCTGTCACCAGCATTTCACCTATTGAACTCTCTTCACTCCTCGCTGGCCGAAGCTGTCAAAAGTTCATTGCCGTTATCCCCTCTCCTATAATCCTTCTCCAGTCGCAAATAATGGTCTGCAAACATTTTGTGCCTTTTATGGTAATAATCCGGCAGTCTCGTTCATTCCTCTTCTTATGCCCGCCACCGCCAATATATGGCCCGCCCTGAATGCCGAAACCTCATCTGAGATAGCACACATGTGTCAATCAAAAGAAAGGAGGCGGGGTTAACTCTGAAAGGCTTGAGGAATGAAAATATGACTCTTTTCGAACGAAGATGTGACTCTTTTACGCTCATTACGGTGCTGTAACACTAATAAACTGAATACTAAAGGTGCAAAGCCTACTTAGAAGATAATTATAGGTTACATGAAAATAATTTTTCACCCACTACCACCAGTTATTGCTGGTTTAATAGGTGAAATGCTGGTGACAGGTTCCCTTTAAAGTAAGCAACCCTTGCAACAATATCAGTATAGTTTAGGTTCTTTAATCATTTGATCCTGTATATGTACACCAAGACCCGCTAAGACAATTCATCGGGCTGTATGAATGTCTTATTGAAGCTGGGGTCGCCAACAATAAAAACATAAAAACAGAGGAAGATAAGACTAACATTGTGGCCTAAACCATAAGAAAAAGATAACTTTGCCAAAAGGTACAATACAACATTTTATCTATATATTCTGTATCACACAAATCATCATCACTGAGAAGGCCAATTGCTTGGTTTCTTGACCTTTTAGTGGTGTATTTTTTTTTCTATCACCCAAAACCTTTCCAATCCTATGTAAGACATTTTATCCACTGGAGAAAGATTGACTCTTCCTCTTTATGTGGGGATGGCAAGTCAAAGATGTGCTACTTTCACAACAATTCGAATGTTTTGTTTAGGATAAAATTTTCCCCTTTTTTCTCAGACCTCTGCAAATTCTAAGCTGGACATCTGCCGAATACATATTACAAGTTTATAGTAAGAGTAAAGGGTTTAAATAAGTAGCAAAATAAAATGTAAGCAAGGATAAGGCAGGAAACTCCACTGCTTATATTTATAGCAAATATTGTGGTTTTATCAAAAAACTTATTTGTTTAATGCGGTGAAAGACAACTACTGAACGAGGAGAGTGAATACCTAAGGCCCCTTAAACTTCGCTCCCCGATTTGGCCCCACGACACAGTGGGTTCACACCATCCTCTGCAGGCCCTATGACTGTTTAATTTCCCACGGACCCCGTGACAGAAATAAAAAGTCAGACATTTTAGTTGTCACCACCATCACCTTAAAATTATATGTTGACATTTTATCAAATAGATATGAAAATTCTACTCATATACATGGTAATACTTGGTTGTGCTATACATGTTGCTACTTGTACAGAAGAGCAGCTGCCTAACCATGCTCCTCCTTACAGCCATATTGGTTATCTGTCAGGTGTAGTACAGTATGTTGATGGGAATAACTCGTGGGCTGAATAATTTAGGATGGTTTCAGTGAGGAATATACAAGCCAGGGGACATATTACAGCCTGCACCTTTTGATGAATATTTATTCCTTATCCTGTAACAAAGAAGGTGCCAGCTCTAGGTACCCCAACGGAATATTTATGCCTATAGCCATTTTCATTTTTTACTATACCAGAAATATACCATCTAGATAGTCACTAGCATTACAACATTTCAACATTTGTACGGTGCAACAAAACATATATACAATGGTGAATATCCTGAAAAGTATGAAATATAGATACATTTGTTGTACAGTACAGTGCAAAAATCACAGACTAGCCTATCGTCTATTTTCAGTCATGAGGGTTATACAACTTATTTATTCTTCATCAGGAAAAAAGAGGATAATATAGATTTAACAGAACATCAACAACTAAGTGTACAGATGTGTCTACCCTCACATTTGAAGTTGGTTAAGGACTCCAATTTATCATGGAAACAAATTCAATACAATATGGGGACATGTTAGCAAGGCCCTCGACAGGCTGCCATCCACAACACAACAACTTTGTGGCCACACTTTGGCACATATAACATAGACATCTCGTGACAGAGTGTTGAAAGATCATGTTTTATTTCAAAGCTGGTCATCTCGTGCAACATATCTCAGGATATGTTGAGATGAGTGAAAAGTTTAAGAAGGTTACATCTGTAGTATCATATTTTCTAGTATATCATGTGTCCACCCTTTGCCATTATTACAGCTTCCATACTTTAGGGAGACTTGCTCTCAGTTTTTTAAAGAAGTCTGCTGGGATATTTTCCATGCTTCTCTGAAACCCCCCAAACTTCTTATATTCCATAACATTTTGGGCTACCCAATAAATATATGATATTCAATGAATCCACGTACGTACGGTCACTCACCATCCTCATACACTTGGAGGGAAAAAAATTTTATGGTGATATCTTTGCTGCAAATAGTCCTCCCATCCGACTCCTTCTCATCCAAACAAGGTGGGCATGTTGATATAATAATTTAAATTCCAGATTGCGTCCCCTCTATCCCCTGAATAAGATAGAGAAGAGAATATAGTGCTGAAAACTATCTCAGATGATGACATTTTTTATTTAATATACTCAAAAATGTATCACCTTTCACATAAAAAAACGTGGGACCATAAGTTTGGGCCGACCCTGGGTTTCGCAGTGCAGGTTACGTGTCCCTAAACAACCCAAGCCTACTGAGTAATTTTCCAACACATTAATAAAATTGAATTTTATAAGAATATCATCTGTATAGAAAGTTTTCGTTTTAGACTGGTACTTGATGGTAAGTTTGTGGTGACGTATTAACCAAGGTTTAATGATACAGACCATTGTAAGCTTCCTTGTCTAAGAAGCTAATTCTAAAGACAAACTAATTTGGTGCAGGCTTTATGTCATGATATGAAGAATCCATCAAAATATCATCATTGGTTAACTCTATTTAAAATTGGCTTATCCACAATAAATCTGCATCTGTCTGGATTGCAAAAACACATGCAAAAACATAAAGAATCAATTAGTTTGGCCTTTATTAGTAAGGTTAAAACTTGTAAAAATGCTTCTTCCATTACCATTGCTAGAATGTAAGTGGAAACTTAAACCATTTGCTTTCTCTTTTTATCTTGTTGATGTGCTTTTCTTATGCATCTAACATTACAAATCAACATTTACTGTATGTCTTCGACCTGTTGCCCCCCATACAAACCTATAAATAACATCTCTTTATATACAAATGGAACTGTATGTCTCATCATATCAGTTTATGTTTCATTTATACACAACTCATTTCTATTACTGAAAAGAAGGTCAAGTCTTGGGATAAGTGTCTGATTTGTAGGCAACATTTATATGTAAGTTGGAATTATAAATGCTTCAATGTAGTTTTTTTCTATAGGTTATCACAGCATTTCCATATTGGTTTTAATAGGACCCAGTAGAGAAAGGGCCCTATAGCAAAAAATCACAATTGGGCCCCTTCCTGGTGCTTTTGAACAGTCACCCCACCCCTGCATCCTCCCCTTCTATACCAGGACAACATGTTTTTACACTTTAATGCACCACCTTAAATTTGTTGGAAAGAAGCACGGCATGACCTTTATGTTACCCTCCATTTGCCAACATTGCCAGTGGAGAATTGGCGCCCTTTGCAGGATCATGCTCATGGAGAGGGGAAAATTTTATTCAATAAAAACTAGCCAAGTCAGTAATACTCTTGAGGAGGCAGGCATAACGTTGTCAAAGTGCACAATCAAAAGACGCCTTGATGAATGTAAACACAGAGGATTTATCTCAAGAGGCAAATCACTGGTAACACTCAAGAACTTAAAGGTCAGATTGGACTTGACTGAAGTGTAAAGCGCCTTACTTTCTGCTCAGATCCAGTTAAATGCTGCAAAACTGACAGGACGGCGCTTCACAGACCAGATGGAGAATGACCCAAAACATACCATGAAAGAAACCCAAGAGCGTCTTATCGCAAAAAGAATTGAATATTCTTTAATGGCAGAGTCAGTCACCTGACCTCAAACCGACTAAAAATGCTTTTCACTTACTAAAGACAAATCTGAAGTCAGAAAGCCCCAAAAAAGCTGCAACGGCCTGGCAAAGCATCTCAGTATTTGGTGATTTCCATGGGTTTTAGACATCAGGCAGTCATTGACGGCTAAAGCTTTGTCTCAACGTATCAAAAATAATTCTTATATATATAATTATGTTCGTTTGTGCATTTACTTCTGGACCTGTGAAAATGGGGGGACTAAGTAAAAAAAGGCTAGAATTACTGAACAGTTGTTGCAATATTTTTGCTGAACCCTTGAAGTAAAGCTGAAAGTCTACACTTCAATCCCATTTTCAATGCTTTGTTCAAGATCTATTGTGGTGGTGTACAAAGGCTAAATTATGGAAATTGTGTCACTGTCCATATACTTCTGCACCCAACTGTAATTATTGATATAGCATCAAAAGTATTATCTAAAGCATAAATGTGATCTAAGGGACTTTACACACATGCCAAAAATCGATTTCTTTCTACTGCGTTTGGTAGTAAAGCCAGATGCATAATTCGAGATTTGTCCATTTGAATTCATAAGATTCATTTGAATAAAGAAATCAACGTGATGCTGTCTGACAGTGTAGATGGAATAAAGCTCCCTGTTTAACATTCTCATTGCCAAGTATGTGTTCATAATGTGCACTGTCTTTAGTCTCGAGAGTATGACAGTGTATATACTACAACTAGTAAAATAGGTCCATTAAACTGTACAGAAAATGCCATAAGCTTGTTGTGTTTGGTAGCTGATAATACTGTATATGCAAGATATTATATATACGCAAGATATTACTGCATATGCAAGATATTTATTAGGGATTGGCTATTTGTATACAAACCAGTCTTTCCATTTGCTATTTCGGTCCATGAAGAAGTAAAGTAACTCTGTAAATCCTTGATATCTGTCCAGCCATGCCCTCTTGTCTGTAGTGACCACCTGTCAATGACGCCAGGCTGTTAACCTCTCTCTCCCAGTTATATAATGTTATTTATGAATAGCTCATGTTTCATATGCAGAAGAGGGATTACAAATGAACAACATTGAACTTGTCCCCTTTATGTTTTTGTTTTAGGTATAAGTTTTAGAATAGTAGCACCAGCTCTAATAACTAGAAGATGAGGATAGATTAATTTGTAAACAGTAAGGAAGCAATGATTTAAAAATAGAGCTGTGTGGGGAGCATCTTCCGCATAAATAATACTTTGTGCTTTAAGCATAGGAAAATAATAAATTGTCAGTTTGAAACTTAATTTTTGCTGCTTGGAAATATTAAACAGAACCGATAAAAACACAGGGACATATACAAAAACACCGAAAAAGGCCATACTTACAAATGGACACAGCCAGGTCAGAAATGCTGATGAAAGGGCGAGCAGGTGCTTTAAATAATGCCTCATGACGTACACACTATCCCTCCATGTTTCACTCAATTGCACCCCATTATCCATTTATTTCTATTGAGGCACTTTACTCATTACTGCCCCCTATATTTCACTTATAGTATTACACTTGCACACACACTATTCATTTATTATTTCTTACTACACATCCCATGCACCACACACCACTCCCCTCAAGACTAGTGGGAGTGGCTATTATTATTTAAAGCACCTGCTCGCCCTTTCATCAGCATTTCTGACCTGGCTGTGTCCATTTGTAAGTATGGCCTTTTTCGGTGTTTTTGTATATGTCCCTGTGTTTTTATCGGTTCTGTTTGTGCATCAGGAGCGTTCTGTTCCAGTTTAGGAGTTAGGGACTCGCAAGTCTGGGGATCCTTGTTGTGGATTGCGAGCTTGCGTCCTTTTGGCCAAAATGATTACCAATGCCCCAGGTATTTTTCATTATTATGTATATTCGCTTCTCTTGGACACAGCCGGGTCTTTGATGCTGGGAGAGCATGGTGTGTTGTTGTTTGGCATAGCAAGCAGGGTAGCCCGCTCTATGAATTATCAAGGCGTCACAAATAGGCTTCTACCTGGCTATACACGTTGTGCCTCATGACGTACACACTATCCCTCCATGTTTCACTCACTTGCACCCCATTATCCATTTATTTCTATTGAGGCACTTTACTCATTACTGCCCCCTATATTTCACTTATAGTATTACACTTGCACACACACTATTCATTTATTATTTCTTACTACACATCCCATGCACCACACACCACTCCCCTCAAGACTAGTGGGAGTGGCTATTATTATTTAAAGCACCTGCTCGCCCTTTCATCAGCATTTCTGACCTGGCTGTGTCCATTTGTAAGTATGGCCTTTTTCGGTGTTTTTGTATATGTCCCTGTGTTTTTATCGGTTCTGTTTGTGCATCAGGAGCGTTCTGTTCCAGTTTAGGAGTTAGGGACTCGCAAGTCTGGGGATCCTTGTCGTGGATTGCGAGCTTGCGTCCTTTTGGCCAAAATGATTACCAATGCCCCAGGTATTTTTCATTATTATGTATATTCGCTTCTCTTGGACACAGCCGGGTCTTTGATGCTGGGAGAGCATGGTGTGTTGTTGTTTGGCATAGCAAGCAGGGTAGCCCGCTCTATGAATTATCAAGGCGTCACAAATAGGCTTCTACCTGGCTATACACGTTGTGCCTCATGACGTACACACTATCCCTCCATGTTTCACTCACTTGCACCCCATTATCCATTTATTTCTATTGAGGCACTTTACTCATTACTGCCCCCTATATTTCACTTATAGTATTACACTTGCACACACACTATTCATTTATTATTTCTTACTACACATCCCATGCACCACACACCACTCCCCTCAAGACTAGTGGGAGTGGCTATTATTATTTAAAGCACCTGCTCGCCCTTTCATCAGCATTTCTGACCTGGCTGTGTCCATTTGTAAGTATGGCCTTTTTCTGTGTTTTTGGAAATATTAAACTAGAAACGACTTGCTGGAAATTGGTATTTATAAACAGTTCTGCTGCTATAAACCTGGGGATATATGTAAGCGATATGATCACAGTAATGTGTCATCACTTCCAGCTACTGACTGCATCATTGACTATGTCACGAGACCGCTGGGTTTTGGCGGACAACTAGGGCAGAATTTTTAAGATCATTTATATTTTCAGCATGTTACCATCTCTAGTTTCATATGGTCATACTGCTAGACAACCCTTTAAAAAGTTTAAGTTAAACTTTTGCGAACAGATACTTGCATATTTGGGAATGGTACATACAGTACTTCTATAATATTTCTACTATCAGAATCACTACCTTAGGCTGCATGCACACTTCTGTCAGCCGTTATACGGCCGCTAATGACGGTTCTGTGAAACACGGACCGCAAAACGGATGGCTTCCGCGTGCAGTCCGTTGTTTCACGGGCCAAATCAATGAAAAGGCCGAGACATGAATAGGACCTGTCCTATTTTTGACGGAACGGCCGCACGGTTCCGTTAAAACAACGGAAGTGTGCATGGCCCTATTGAAATGTATATGTCAGGGTGCTATCGGTTAAAACAACGTATAGCACCCTGACGAAAAAAACAAAGTTATCCCCAATTTGTAACCTATCTCTGAGAACATGACTGTAAGATACATTTTCCAATAAGTAATTCTCAATTACAAAACTCTCTATTTTCAGCATTGTTGGTATCTTAAAATCGATCCATTTCTTTGCACTTAATAGATGACTACAAACAGTGATATGGACAAATGGTGTGAGAATACTACGAGGGAGACTCTCATTCCCCAGAAATAACACAGACAGGTCGAATGCACAATTTCCACTGAGAGTTTGTCAGTGGAAAAATATATCCGTTGTTTAAAGCTCATAATTACAATATAATTCATTACTGCGGAGGTTTGTTAGTTCCTGGCTTACTATGGTACGATATATTAATAAAACTCATGACTTTGATGAGGAGCACACAAGGGCAAGCATGGTATTATTTATGTTTTTGAAAAATGGTCTTGCAGACAGGAACACAACCGTACTCCAGTTGCAGCTTGTAAAGGCCACACTGTCAGATATACATATTTACCATATTAATTTACCCCAGAAATAGATTCTGCTACCGTATGTACACTGTATGGACAAAAGTATTGGGAAACCTACACATTACACCTACAGGAGATTTATGACATCCCATTTTTTGGAGTGTGTCTCTGGGAATCTTTGCCCATTCATCAAGAAGAGCATTTGTGAGGTCAGACTCTGATGTAGGACGTGAGGGCCTGGCTTGTAATCTCTGTTCTAGTTCATCCCAAAGGTGTTCAATTGTTTTAAGGTCAGTACGTTGTGTGGGCCATTCAAGTTCTTTCACACCAAACTCTCCCACCCATGTCTTTATGGACCTTGCTATGTGCACTGGGGCACAGTCATGCTGGAACAGAAAAGAGCCTTCCACAAAGTTGGAAGCATACAATTGTCCAAAATGTCTTGGTAAGTTGAAGCAGCCTAGATGGTCCCCGGGAATGCCATCTGGGCAGTCAGGTTTTACCCACATTAGCTAAAAAATCCTTTTGCCTGTTAATGTATGATTTAATAATGTTTGTATTTTTGGCCAAGCTTTAGTAGATTGTGGTTCTGCGGCTAATTTCTTAGATTTTCAGGTTGCAAAAAGATTGGCTATCCCCCTTGTTCAGTTGAGTATCCCTATCAAAGTCTCTGATATTGATAATATTCCTCTCGCTCAGGGGTCGGTCAAGTTCTCTACTCCGCCTGTTACATTGGAAGTGGGTTCTTTGCATACTGAACAAATCACTTTCTTTATTCTAAAAAATGTGCCCTCTGAAGTAATATTGTGTATTCCATGGTTGCAGACACATCATCCGGAAATTGATTGGGTAAAAGCAGATTTGATTAAGTGGGATTCTAAATGTTATATTCTTGCATGTCTTTGCCTACTATTAATGTATCTTGCAACGCACCAGCTTTGCCTAAGTATATTCAGGATTTTGAGGATGTCTTTTCTGAAATCATTTGTGAATCTCTCCTTCCTGATAGGCGGTACGACTGTCTCATTATACTTCTCCCTAATGCTAAGCTGCCCAAGGGGCAGATTTATAATCTTTCTGCTCCGGAAAGACAGACCATGAAAGATTATAATAAAGACAGTCTCCGTAAGGGTCATATTCGTCCATCTACATCTCCAATAGGTGCAGGTTTTTTCTTTGTTTAAAAAAAAGATGGCGGTTTAAGACCCTGTATCGACTATCGTGAATTAAATAAGATTACCGTTAAGAATCAATATCCTCTTCCACTTATTCCGGACCTATTGAATCAGATCTCAGGAGCCAAGTGGTTCTCTAAACTAGATTTACGCGGAGCCTACAATTTGGTTCGTATCCGCAAAGGGGATGAGTAGAAGACAGCATTTAATACTCCAGATGGTCATTATGAGCATTTGGTCATGCCTTTTGGTTTAAGTAATGCTCCTGCAGTTAATGGTATTAACCTGGTTAATGATATTTTCAGAAGTTTTATTGGACGCTTTGTGGTGATGTATCTGGACGATATTCGTGTGTTTTCTTCCAATTGGTCATCTCATGTTCAACATTAAGGTCTGTCCTTCAAGTTCTGGGGGAAAATTGTATTTACGCAGAATTTGAAATTTGAGTTCAGGAAGTTAACTTCTTGGGAAATGTGCTGTCTTTTCATGATTTTCCTATGGAGTCCGCTAAGGTTCAGGCAATTCTTGATTGGGTTCAACCCACTTCAGTAAAAACTCTGCAGAGGTTTTGGGTTTTGCTAATTATTACCGAAAATGTATTCATGATTTTTCCTCTATTGCTAAACCTTTGACGGATCTTAGGAAAGTGGGTTCTGATCTTGTATGTTGGAAGAATAGTGCGGTCTCCACCTTTGAAACCTTAAAACAGTGTTTTATGGAAGCGCCTGTACTTGTTCAACCTGACCTTTCTAGTCTCTTTATTGTTGAGGTTGATGCCTCAGAAATAGGTGTGGGGGCTGTGTTGTCTCAAAGGTCTTCCGTTTAAACTAATTTGCGTCCCTGTGCTTTTTTTTCTCGCAAAATTTCTTCCACTGAAAAAAATTATGATATAGGTAATCGTGAGCTTCTTGCTATTAAGTGGGAGTTTGAAGAGTGGCACCACTTTCTAGAGGGAGATAGACATCAAATTACTGTACTTAATGACCATAAAAACCTGACTTTTTTTTAGAATCAGCAAAAAGACTCAATCCCAGACAGACGAGGTGGGCCTTGTTCTTTACCAAGTTTGACTTTATTGTAACCCACAGACCCGGGTCTAAAAATGTCAGGGCCGACGCATTATCTCGAAGTTTCTGTTCCTCACAGGTCCCCGACATTCTTCCTGAACCTATTCTATCTAAGGGCATAGTGGTTTCTGCAATTTCACATGATTTTACAACTGAAATTAAAGAATGTCAGCAACTCGCCCTGCAAACCATTCCTGCTGGGAAGTTGTTTGTTCCTCCTCAGTTCAGATTTCGTTTGCTCAATGAGTTACATGATTCTGTTTTGTGTGACCATCCAGGGATAACTGGTACTAAAAAATTTGTCTCGCGGCTCTATTGTTGGCTGTCTTTGTCTCGTGATGTGAGTTCCTATGTCTCTGCTTGCGATGTCTGCGCTCACGCTAAGACTCCTCGGATTCGTCCTGTGGGGGAACTACTGCCATTGTCTGTTCCACAGAAACCTTGGTCCCATCTGCTATGGATTTTATGACCGATAAGCCTCCCTCTAAAGGGAAAACTGTAACTTGAGTTGTGGTGGACCGTTTCAGTAAAATGTGTAGTTTCATTCCATTACCGCAACTCCCTGATTTCAGAAAGCTGTCTAAATTATTTATTGATCAAGTGGTTCGTCTGCATGGCATTCCGTAAAATATTGTCTCTAATAGAGGTGTACAATTTGTGGCTAGCTTCTGGAGAGCTTTCAGTAAGAAACTGGTGTACAGTTATCTTTCTCTTCAGCATTTCACCCTTAGACCAATGGTTAAAACGAGCGTTTTAATCAAACCTTGGAACAAGATCTTAGGTGTTATACGGTATAAGGTGATAACGAGGTTGAATGGGTTTCATATCTTCCATTAGTGGAGTTTCCTATAAATAATCGCCACCATATGGCAATTGATACCTCGTCGTTTTTCTGTAATTATGGTTTTCCTCCTCATTTTGGTTAATTTTCTCGCTTCTTCTAGTGATAACCCTGAGGTAGAAGTTGTATCAAATAAACTGTGCACAGCTTGGGCTCAGGTTCAATTGAACCTGAAGAACTCCAAAGTTATTCAAAAGAAATATGCTAACAAAAAACGTACGCTGGATCCCCTGTTTAATGTGGGTCAAAAGGTGTAGCTTTCTACTAAAAATCTGTGAATTAAAGTACCTTCTCATAAGTAGCCCCTAGGTTTATTGGTCCATATGATATTATTGAAATTATTAACCCTGTGTCTTTTCGTCTGGCTCTTCCTCCGTCTTTGAGAATTCATGATGTGTTTCACAAATTTCTCCCAAATTTATTTTTCCACCATCTAATCCATTCAGGAAACCTCCTCCTCCAGTTCAGGTAGAAGGAGATATGGAGTTTGAGGTTCAGAGGATTGTGGATTCTAAAAGGGTCAGGGGTACTCTACAGTACTTGGTGCACTGGAAGGGGTATGGGCCAGAAGACCGAACTTGGTTTCCTGCCCATTCAATACATGTCGTTTAGTTAAAAATTTTAATTAAAAGTTTCCTATGAGATCTAGGCCGAGGTTTAAGGGTCCGGTGGTCCCTCATAGATAGGGGTTACTGTTAGGAAAACGCCTGTTCCCTTAAGATCACCATGACTACTGTTCTAGCTTCTGGGCGGTCCTGTTTTACTTTGAGCCTATCTCTTTTCTCTGTCTTTCTGCCAATTAGGTGTGGGGTTGTATTTATATCTGGCTTCCTCCACCTGATTTTGGCTTGTGATCTGACACTCCCTGTACTTCTGACTTCTGGACTTCTTGGACACTGACCTCGGCTTGTCTCTCATTAACCCCTTGTTTACCAATTTTGATTATCTGCTCTCGGCTTGTTTTAATCTCTGCTGTACCTTATTTCCACATGCTCTGTTTTGGACTTTCTGTTTACCCTCTGGCTGGCTGGTTCCTGTTCAGGTTTGCCTGCATTGCACCTCTTATCCAACACTGAACTCTGCTAAGACAACCTGGGTTCTATGCAGCAAAGACCATCCCACCTTGCGGTCGGCTCTGTCGAAAACCTTAGAGTAGCGTTAGACTGTTGATCAGAGTTGTGATGGATTTGAGTTTGTGGTTTTATTTGCACACTCTCTCCTGGCAGTCTCCAACAGAGTTTGGGGAATCGCTCAGCTTGCAATTCCATAACACGGAGGCCCTGTTTCCAGCGGTGTATCCCTTACCTTGTTACGTTCAGTAGTCTTCATAAAATCGCTGTTCTCCTGCAGTGCGAGCCAAGCAAGGAGTCCTTTCAATGACAGGCTCATGCTTAGGAGTCCTTGATATTCATGAGCTGCAGCTAGCCCTGCCCAACTGCCTCTGATTGTCAGCTTTCTCCCCATGCACAGTATGAGGAGAAAGCTGTCAATAAGCGGCTGTCGACAGGGCTAGCCGCAGCTCATGAATACAGGCTGCTGAAGAAAAAATAATTTTAACAAATACTACCGAACGTTTAAAAGTGTTTGAATCAGCGTCTCTGGCACTACTTTATGCTGCCCTCAGATCAGCAGCATAAGCCTGGAGACAGATTCCTTTAAGACCCGCCCAACAGTAGCCATGTTTGTGATACACTTTCAATTAATCAAAGTGAAAAACAATGAGAAGTATTCTATTTGCCGGCTAAACACAGATCTTCTGAATCAGGTGACTAAACAGCCTTGTAATGACACATTTTTGTGGAGACATTCATAATACTTTAGGCCCTGTCCTTTTTAAATGTGTATACAGCTTAGTATTCACTCCATTTGACTTAAAAATTATTTAGCAATTACGTGAAGTCAGTCAACCATTTCTAGGTTTTGTACTTCACACTATCTTGTTAATATCTCATTTTTCAGCAGTTTCTGCATCTTCATTTAGAATGTGCTGACTAAGACTAGGAGGCATTTCTTAGAAAAATTATTCCACTAACAAGGCATATTATTTCACTTCTACAGTACAAATTGTGATCCAAAACTAGACTGTACATGTTTTGACAGTTTGATTGAAATGCAGATCAACTCTTATCTCTGCTGAACTTACATATCTGTAAAATAATGTATTGTGTAGATTTAGCCACTTTGTAAGGAAAGAAATAAACTTGCTCCCCCTAGTGTTGTATGGTATGCATTAATCAATGAGATATTATACAGTGCAGTTCGTTCTTATTGTTTGTATTTACAGCATACATTATAATATTGTTTTATTGAAATGCTCACATACACATGTTCGTAAGGAGCTACCAGTAAGGAAAGAGGGGCCGGTCAAAATCGCCCAATATTTATTTTTCATACCGGTAAGTAAAGTACAGGTGGGCGTATGGGTGGAGCAAGAGATCTATCATCTTGGCATACAACTGAAATATTGAGTAACAGGTGGGTGTACATTTTTATACATTTTAGGCAGAACATACATCACTAGGATACGGGGTGTGAAGGAAGAAGATATTTGCTCAGTTTCCCATCAGTAATGTAGTCATTTTTTTCCTTCATTACAATCTCATTTGGTTCCTTCAATAAATCTTGTGTATGGATGTCATCATTTTTTTATGTTATTATCTTCTTTAGGGGCGTGGGTTGCTTCTGCTTAAAAAACATCTATTCAAATCGCAACTTGAGCCTGATAAGTTAGGTACTTGTGATAAGTTTTGGGAAGAGGAAAATTCAGGGTTGTCCCTCAGAGTTCTCCTCTAAACATTGTCTTATTTCTTTTCTTGAGCTTTTCGATAGAATTTAGCTGGTTTACGTTCCTCAAGGCTGTTGCTATATATCGTGAGCTGCTGTGTAAGGCTGTTTTTTTTTTATTTTTGTGGCATATTTAGTATTCATGTTCAAGCACTGGTTATGTTCCAAAGAGGTGGTCTGTTTCTCAATTCCTTCTGGGTTCTTTCGAGTATTAACAGTTTTAAATCAAATGAAGTCTTGTTAAAAAATATTCTCAAATTGTGAACAATATTCTGAATCATCTGTGAACAAAGTCAGTCTCAAGTTGCAGCAAAGTCCATATGGTATGCATTTGACCCTAAAATATTCTACAAGTACTACTGCATCCAGTTCTAATGAGATTCTTTATTTTATAAGTTTATCTAATGAGGCTACCGAGACATCATGTCACAAATTTGTCAGAAAGTCATTAGAACCAATTATATTTGATGTGATATGTCTAGCATTTTCCTCTGAATACAAAAACATGTTGAAACTATCAGCCACTGTATTGATATTGCTGACTGAAAATTGTAATAGATCCTGACTTCTTGTACGTCTTGTATTCTTTTTATGGCTGGACAACAAACACACATCTTCTTTTACATGTGTATGTGGGTACGCTTCTCTAGCGGCCAATCCCGCAAATTGGCTAAAACAACTGGTATATTCAAAATAGGAACCAGCACTCCAATGTATGCTCTTAAAGGTTCCTTTTATGCAACGCATATGTGATTTCGGGCTACAACAAGCCCTTTTTCATGCTGAAATATATACAATAGTAGATTTGTCAATAATCATGCAATATTTAAAATACATAGCAACTGATAATAGCACTAGCAAATTAATCTATCATAAGAAGTAGCTCGTAGATCACAAAATCAGCACTAGTAAGCTCATATATCATGAGAAGTGACACAACTAGTCAACAAGAAATAATAAACAGTGACTGATGCAGGCTTTTACATTTTAATATATGGGTGAAATTGTTACATAAAACACAGGTAGAAATCGAGCAATATAATGTGTCAGACATAAGTATCAATCCATATTATGCTGTCTGAGTGCCAATATAAAAAGGAGGAACTGAGGTAGGAAGTGAACTAACAGCTGATTATACCTAGTAAAGTCGCAAGGAATCATTAAATAAGGAGATGTATCTTACTGGTACAGGTAGGACGGAATCTGTGGTGCCAACCTATGGCAACCAGGAGTTCATATACAAATGCAAGCAATGAGCTACCAGTACGGGAAGAGGGCTAGTAAAAAAAATGGCTGTAGCAGGTGATGCAAAAAAAAAAAAAAACTTGATCTGCGTTCACGCTAGGATCAGATTCTACAGTCAGTAAATTCAATCATCATCCGTTTGGATCATCCTACTGCACCTCCTCTGGATGCTGCTACTGTTCCATTACCTGTTACCCCTCATACCTGTCCTGGATCTTCAATTTCGCTGCCTCTACCACCTCGCTACGGCGGGAACCATCCATAGAGCCTGTAGAGGCTTCATCAATCAATGTATGATCCACTTTAGGTTGCAGCCCCATCTCTTCCCCTCAGATGAGGCCAAGGTAGAATTTATTATTTCTCTCCTCACTGGCAAAGCCCTGGCATGGGCAAACCCCATCTTGGAATGTGAGGGCCTGGAATTCTCTGATCTTTCCCTGTTCCTAAAGACTTTCCGTACAGTCTTCCAGGTACCGGTTTGAACATCCTCTGCAGCTGCCTCACTGCTAACCCTCAAACAGGGGGAGTCAACCATAGGGGAGTACGCTATCACCTTCCGTACACTGGCGGAGGAGCTGGCTTGGAATAATGAGGCCCTGGTGGCAATCTTTTGGCAGGGTCTTGCTCCCCATATTAAGGATGAACTGACACCTCGAGAACTTCCTACCTTGGATGCCTTAATACGTCTGGCTACCCGGATCGATATGCGAATCCAAGAACGCACTCTGGAAGTCCATTGGGTGAGGAGATCTTGTCGACTGGCTCCAAAATTCCAAAGGCCGCTACTGCCCTGTCCTACTACACCTTTGGAGGAGCCTATGCAGGTAGATAGACTCAGATTATCTGACCAGAAACAGCAACGCAGATGATCAACTGGATTTTGTCTGTAGACCGTGTTCCAAATTATTATGCACATTGGATTTAAGTGTCATAAACATTTAATTATTCGTTTTTCAATTAAACTAATGGATGGTATTGTGTCTTAGGGCTCTTTGGATCATTGTAATCAATTTCAGACACCTTTAATAATTAGTTTGCCAGGTGTGCCCAATCAAAGGAAAACTACTTAAGAAGGACGTTCCACATTATTAAGCAGGCCACAGGTTTCAAGCAATATGGGAAAGAAAAAGGATCTCTCTGCTGCCGAAAAGAGTGAAATAGTGCAATACCTTGGACAAGGTATGAAAACATTGGATATTTCAAGAAAACTTAAGCGTGATCATCGTACTGTGAAAAGATTTGTGGCTGATTCAGAGCACAGACGGGTTCGTTCAGATAAAAGGCATAATGAGGAAGGTTTCTGCCAGACAAATTAATAGGATTAGGAGCACAGCTGCTAAGATGCCATTGCAACGCAGCAAACAGGTATTTGAAGCCGCTGGTGCCTCTGGAGTCCCGCGAACCTCAAGGTGTAGGATCCTCCAGAGGTTTGCAAGTGTGCATAAAGCTATTATTCGGCCACCCCTAAACAATGCTCACAAGCAGAAACGGTTACAGTGGGCTCAGAAATACATGAAGACTAATTTTTAAACCATGTTGTTTACTGATGAGTGCCGTGCAACCCTAGATGGTCCAGATGGATGGAGTAGTGGATGGTTGGTGAATGGCCACCATGTCCCAACAAGGCTGTGACATCAGCAAGGAGGTGGCGGAGTCATGTTTTGGGCTGGAATCATGGGGAGAGAGCTGGTAGGCCTCTTTAGGGTCCCTGACGGTGTGAAAATGACCTCTGCAAAGTACGTAGAGTTTATGACTGACCACTTTCTTCCATGGTACAAAAAGAAGAACCGTGCCTTCCGTAGCAAAATTATCTTCATGCATGACAATGCACCATCTCATGCTGCAAAGAATACCTCTGTGTCATTGGCTGCTATGGGCATAAAAGGAGAGAAACTCATGGTGTGGCCCCCATGTTCCCCTGACCTCAACCCTATTGAAAACCTTTGGAGCATCCTCAAGCAAAATATCTATGAGGGTGGGAGGCAGTTCACTTGAAAACAGAAGCTCTGGGAGGCTATTCTGACATCCTGCAAAGATATTCAAGCAGAAACTGTCCAAATACTCACCAATTCAATGGATGCAAGAATTGTGAAGGTGATATCAAAGAAGGGGTACTATGTTAACATGTAACTTGGCCTGTTAATTTTTTTTGATTGAAAGAGCTTTTGATTTATGTAAATATGACCTCCTGATGCTGCAAATTCAACAAATTACCATTTTAGTTCTCTTTACAAACTTTAAAATGTTTTGATCTCTGTTGTGTATAATAATTTGAAACAGTGCATTTTGAGTTTTTTTACTTCTAAAAAAAAATCTGTTATCATTAGGAGATTTGTTCAATAAAATTCGCATTATACTCCAACGGTTGATGGCTTGAAGATTATATGTTATTTGCATCGACTATTTAGGCAAATCAACGAAAAATAGCATTTGCATAATAATTTGGAATGCGGTGTATTGTGGCCACAAGGGACATTTAGTGTGCCAATGCCCTCAAAAGCTGAGAAACTCCAGCACCTAGGTTTGATTGGGGAGACTAACCTAGGTGAATCACTCTCTACCACTACATTCTCTCCCAAATTGTCTATTCCCATGTCTATTGTCACCAGTGAAGGATCGCACTATGTGCCTGCCTACTTGGATTCCGGAGCGGCTGCAAATTTCATCCAATAGTACATAGTTGATCATCTCCATTTGACCACAGTCCCTCAGGAGAAATCCTTGATGGTCACCTCTGTAGATGGACAACCTCTGCCTGACCCGATTCTGTCTATCCCCAAACCACTGAGGCTGCAGATAGGAGTCCTTCATTCTGAGCAGATTGCTTTCTACGTCTTGGTTAAAGCTATCAACCCCATCCTATTGGGATTACCATGGCTTCGCCAAAATGCTTGAGTCCTTGATTGGAATTCCGGAGAGATTCTCCAGTGGGGACCCCAATGTCTACACCTTGCCTGCCTCAGGTTCGTCCTGTTCTGTCTCCACTGGCTCAGTCTCTTTCTGGACTACCTCCACAATATGCCAGCTATGCGGATGTCTTCTGCATGAAGTTTGCAGAGGTCCTTCCTCCTCATCGTCCATATGACTGTTCTATAGATTTGCTTCCTGAAGTGCTCTCCCTCGTGGGCGATTCTACCAGCTTCCTTGCCTGGAACGCAGGCCATGTCACAGTATGTCAAGGAGAACTTGGTCAGGGGGTTCATCAGAAAGTCTACTTCACCAATCGGATCTGGATTCTTCTTTGTGGAGAAAAACGATGGGTCACTTCGACCGTGCATCGACTACAGTGAATTGAACCAAATCACGGTAAAAAATAAGTACCCCTTGCCGCTTATCTCTGAGGTCTTTAACAGGTTTTGTGGAGCTAATGTGTTCACGAAGCTGGATTTACGCGGGGCCTATAACTTGATTCATATACGCAAGAAGGATGAATGGAAAACCAAATTTAACACCCTGGACGGTCACTACGAGTATCTTGTCATGCCCTTTGGACTGTGTAACGCTCCTGTGGTTATCCAGGGGTTTGTGAACTACATCTTCTGTGATCTCCTGTATGTATGTGTGCTGACGAGATCTTGATCTACTCACCTGATCTGACGACGCATCGGAAGCATGTACGACAAGACTTATTGCGGCTAAGGGGGAATAAATTATACACAAAACTGGAGAAGTGCGTATTTGAAAATAGGTCCTAGCCCTTCCTGGGCAATATTGTCTCCAATTGTGGTCTTCAAATGGACCCGGAGAAGGTGAAGGCTGACTTGGAGTGACCACGTACTCTGGGTCTCCGAGCTATACAAAGATTTCTTGGATTCGCTTATTTCTATCGCCAGTTCATTCCAAACTTCTCATCCCTTACTGCTCCCATCTCAGCCCTCACCAGAACGGGTGTGAACCATAAGGACTGAACCCCTCAAGAGCACCTTCACGTCTGCGTCTGTTCTTCATCATCCTGATGTTATTCAGCAGTTTTCCTTGGAGGTTGATGCCTCTTCCATTAGTGCTGGAGTGCTCCTGTTTCAAAAGAATTCTAAGGGTAAAGCAGTATCGTGTGGATTCTTCACCAAACAATTTTCTCCAGTCGAGCGCAACTACTTTATTTGGGATCAAAATTTGCTCGCCTTGGAAAAATGGAGACACCGGCTTGAGGGTTCTGTCCACCCCATCGTCATCTACACCGACCACAAGAATCATACTTATCTGCAGTCTGCACAGCGACTAAATCCTCGTCAAGCTAGGGGGTCGCTGTTCTTTGCCAGGTTTCATTTTCTTCTTCATTTCCGCCCTGCATACAAAAACATTAAGGCCTATGCCTTGTCTCGATCATTTGAGACTGACAACTCAGAAGAGAAGCCTCAACATATTATTGATCCTTCTAGGATTATTGCCATAAAACCTCTGCAGATCAAGGACGTTCCATCTGGAAAGATCTTTGTTCGTCCTGCTGACCGGAAAATAATTCATCGCTGGGGCATAATTCCAAACTTGCCGGGCATTCTGGTGTTCAAAAGACTTGGGACTTTATTGCTCATCATTACTGGTGGCCTTTGCTACCTAGGGATGTCTTGGACTTTGTTTCCTCCTGTGCTAACTGTGCTCTATATAAGTCCCCTCATTCTAAACCTGCTGGTCTGCTCCAACCTCTGCCGGTGCCTGATGCTCCCTGGCAACACATTGCTATGGACTTTATTACTGACCTTCCCTCTTCTGCTGGATGTACCACGATCTGGGTGGTAGTGAATCGTTTCTCCAAAATGGCACATTTTGTTCCTTTAACAGTCCTCCCCTCAGCCCCTCGTCTGGCAGATCTGTTCCTTCAACACATTTTTCGCACGTGGACTACGTCTTCATATTGTTTCTGACTGGGGTGTACAGTTTACATCTAAATTCTGGAGAGCCCTGTGTAATGTTTTAGATGTGAAGCTGAATTTTTCTTCTGCCTACCACCCACAGTCTAACGGTCAAGTGTAGAGGATCAACCAGGTACTAGAGAATTATCTCCGTCATTATGTCTCTGTCCAACATGACAATTGGGTACAGCTCCTGCCTTGAGCGGTATTCTCATACAATAACCATACTAGCGAGTCTACTACTTCCTCTTCGTTCTATATTGTATACAGTCAGCACCCATGAGTTCCTCTCCCTGTACCAACTATGTCTCAAGCGCCTACAGCCAATTCTTCATTCGGGTCGTTTCTTCACATCTGGCAGCAGACCAAGTCCGGAATTCTCCAGGCAGTGAATCGCATTAAAACATATGCCAATAAGAAAAGAAGGGTTCCACCTCAGTTTCTTCCCGGAGTCAAGGTCTGGCTTTCCCCTAAGAACATTCATCTGAAGGTTACTTCCCACAAATTCACTCCCAGGTTCCTCGGTCCCTTCGAGGTGTTACAACAGATCATCCCAGTGCCCTATAAACTTCGACTGTCTCCTTTTGAACCGCTACAGTAAATCTACTGGTACTGCAGTTGCTTCCAGTGGTTCTTCTGATGTCTTTGAGGTGAAGAAGATCCTGGATTATAAGAGATTAGGAGGAAAGACTTTCTATCTGGTGGATTGAAATGGGTTTCGTCCTGAGGAGAGGTCCTGGGAGCCAGAAGAGAACATCAATGGCCCAACTCTCCTCAAGAGATTCCTCCTACGCTCTGGACCTAAAAAGAAGGGCGTAAGGGGGATACTGTTGTACTTACCGGCAGCCACTGGAAACTAAGGGTTGACGTTGTCTCTTTCCTAGGAGACATTAACTCATGCGGTTGCTTCCGCCTGCTTCTGGGGTGTGCGCGCGCTTCTCCCTTGGCCTTAAAGGGCCAGTGCAAGCACCAAGTAAAATGTTCCCTAACCTATCCTCTTACTTCCTGGACTATATAAAGGGATCTGCCCTTTCACTTCTTCCCGGAGTGTTGTTGTTGTATTCTCATGTTAGTGTAAAGGATCTGCCAGGCACAACTTCTGTGTATGCTCCCATAGGTAATCAGTCTGCACCTGAGTCTATGTCTCTGAGACTGACTCCATCTTCCACCACTCAGGATGGCAGGCTTAGGAGTGGGAGAGCCTATCGCAGCCTGGCCAGATGGAGCTAGCTCCCGCCCTCTGTCTATTTATACCTGCCTTTCCTGTTCCTCCTTTGCTTGTGATTCTTCTCGTGTGGTTTCCTGGCCCAGCTACAGCTTCTAACTATTTGATACTGCTCCATACCGACCCTGGCTTACTGACTACTCTCCTGCTCTGCGTTTGGTACCTCGTGCACTCCTGGTTTGACTCGGCTCATTCACCACTCTTGTTGCTCTCGGTGTTGCCGTGGGCAACTGCCCCTTTCCCTTTGCTTTGTGTTCCCTTGTCTGTTTGTCTCGTGCACTTACTGAGCGTAGGGACCGCCGCCCAGTTGTACCCCGTCACCTAGGGCGGGTCGTTGTAAGTAGGCAGGGACAGAGTGGTGGGTAGATTAGGGCTCACTTGTCCGTTTCCCTACCCCCATCATTACATAATCACAAGCCCATATACCTAGTCTACCCTGCTCCCTGACACTACTATAGACCCCCTTGAGACCCTGACCCAGCAAATGCAGGGTCTCTCCCTACAGGTCCAGGCCCTGGCTCAGAGGGTCAACCAGCCTGACGCTACCATGGTAGTGCCCCTCACCTCACCTCTTAAACCCCACCTCAAGTTGCCTGACCGGTTCTCAGGGGACCGGAGGACTTTTCTCTCCTTTCGGGAGAGTTGTAGGCTCTACTTTTGCTTAAAGCCTCATTCCTCAGGATCTGAGAGCCAGCGGGTGGGTATAATTATGTCCCGGCTCCAGGAAGGGCCCCAAGAGTGGGCCTTCTCCTTGGCTCCTGACGCCCCTGAACTTTTCCTCCGTTGATCATTTCTTTTCTGCTCTCGGACTCATTTTTGACGAGACTGACAGGACTGCCTTTGCCGAGAGTCAGCTGGTGACGTTACGTCAGGGTAAGAGACCTGTTGAGGAGTATTGTTCTGACTATAGGAAGTGGTGCGTAGCTTCTCGGTGGAATGACCCTGCCTTAAGTTGCCAGTTTAGGTTGGGTCTGTCGAACGCCCTGAAAGACCTGCTAGTTAGCTATCCCTCTTCTGACTCCCTAGACCAGGTTATGGCTTTAGCGGTACGACTTGACCGACGTCTCAGGGAACGACAGCTTGAACGTTTTTGTGTTTTCCCCTCTGACTCCCCCATGATGCCTCCCGAGGTCCCGTTGCTTCGCTCTTCCACGGAAGACTCGGAGGTACCTATGCAACTCGGGGCCTCCGTGTCCCCCCGACAACGTAGAGAGTTCCGCAGGAAGAATGGTCTCTGCTTCTATTGTGGGGATGACAAGCATCAAGTGAACACCTGTCCTAGGCGTAAGAATAAGCAGCCGGAAAAATTCCGCGCCTAAGTGATCATCGGGAAGGTCACTTGGGCGCACAGGTATTTCCCGTAAATATGAAACGTAATAAAATTTTGCTTCCCTTTCAGGTCTCTTTTGGTGGTAGGTCTGCTACCGGCAGTGCCTTCGTGGATTCAGGGTCTTCTGCTAATATCATGTCTGTGGAATTTGCTATGCCTTTGATTGATTTGCCTAAACCTGTCCCGGTAGTGGGTATCGACTCCACTCCACTTGCTAATGGTTATTTTACACAGCATACCCCTGTTTTCGAACTCCTTGTTGGCTCCATGCATTTGGAGCAGTGCTCTGTACTGTTGATGCAGGGATTATCGTCCGATTTGGTTTTAGGCCTTCCCTGGTTGCAGTTGCATAATCCCACGTTTGACTGGAATACTGGGGAGCTTACCAAATGGGGTAATGAATGCTTGACGTCATGTTTTTCTGTTAATTCTATTTCTCCCCCTGAGGAGGTGAACACGCTACCTGAGTTTGTTCAGGACTTCGCTGATGTTTTCTCTAAGGAGGCCTCCGAAGTGTTACCTCCTCATAGAGAATACGATTGCGCTATCGAATTGGTACCAGGAGCTAAGCTTCCTAAGGGTAGGATATTTAATCTTTCTTGTCCCGAACGTGAAGCCATGAGAGAGTATATCCAGGAATGCCTGGCCGGGCCCAATGGTTCTCTAAGTTTGATCTACGGGGGGCGTATAACCTTATCCGCATCAAAGAGGGGGATGAGTGGAAGACTGCGTTTAACACGCCCGAAGGTCATTTCGAATACCTCGTCATGCCCTTTGGGTTGTGTAATGCTCCTGCAGTCTTCCAGAATTTCATAAATGAGATTTTGAGAGATTACCTGGGGGTATTTCTTGTAGTGTACCTTGATGACATACTGGTGTTTTTCAAAGACTGGTCCTCCCACATTGAGCATGTCAGCAAGGTGCTCCAGGTCCTTCGGGTAAACAAACTGTTTGCGAAAACCGAAAAATGTGTGTTTGGGGTACAGGAGATACCATTTTTGGGTCAAATCCTCACTCCTCATGAATTCCGCATGGACCCCGCCAAGGTCCAGGCTGTGGCGGAATGGGTCCAACCTGCCTCCCTGAAGGCGTTACAGTGTTTTTTGGGGTTCGCTAATTATTACAGGAGATTTATTGCTAACTTCTCGGTCATCGCTAAGCCTCTTACGGACCTCACTCGCAAAGGTGCTGATCTCCTCCACTGGCTTCCTGAGGCTGTCCAGGCTTTTGAGCTCCTTAAGAAGTGCTTTATCTCGGCCCCGGTGCTGGTTCAGCCCAAACAAATGGAGCCATTTATCGTGGAAGTTGACGCATCCGAGGTGGGAGTGGGGGCTGTCTTGTCCCAGGGTACCAGGTCCCTCACCCATCTCCGCCCCTGTGCCTACTTCTCCAGGAAGTTTTCGCCCACTGAGAGTAACTATGATATTAGCAACCGCGAACTCTTAGCCATTAAATGGGCATTTGAAGAGTGGCGCCACTTCCTGGAGGGGGCTAGGCACCAGGTAACGGTCCTTACCGACCACAAGAATCTGGTTTTCCTAGAATCTGCCCGGAGGCTAAACCCGAGACAAGCTCGATGGGCGCTATTTTTTACCAGATTCAACTTTTTTGTTACCTATAGGGCTGGGTCTAAAAATATTAAGGCCGATGCACTGTCGCGTAGCTTCATGGCCAGCCCTCCTTCGGTGGAAGATCCTGCTTGTATTTTGCCTCCTGATATAATCATTTCTTCTATTGATTCTGATTTAGTCTCTGAAATTGCGGCTGATCAAGGTTCAGCTCCCGGGAACCTTCCTGAGGACAAGCTGTTTGTTCCCCTGCAATACTGGCTAAGGGTACTTAGGGAAAATCATGACTCCGCTCTATCTGGTCATCCAGGCGTCCTGGGTCATTTTTACAGCTTAATTCAAAGAAATGTAGAAAACTACTGCGGGGTCAAAATGCTCACTATACCACTAGATTTATTCCTTGGGGTGTAGTTTCCAAAATGGTGTCTTTTGGGGGTGGTTTCCACTGTTTTGACACCACAGGACCTCTTCAAACCTGATACGGTGCATAAAATATAATCTAATAAAAAGGATGCCCCAAAATCCACTGGGTGCTCCTTTGCTTCTGAGGCCTTAGTTTCAGTCCATTAGCACACTAGGGCTACATGTGGGATATTTTTAAAAACTGCCGAATCTGGGCAATAAATATTGAGTTGCATTTCCTGGGTTAAATCTTCTGTGTAACAGAAAAAAATGTATTACAAATGAATTTTGGCAAAAAAATTTTTATTGAAAATTTGAGAAATTGCTGCTAAAGTTATAAGCCTTGTAACATCCTAGAAAAATAAAAGGACGTGCAAAAAACAATGCAGAAATAAAGTAGACCAGAGCAAACGGGGGGGGGGATGTGTAACAGGTTGAGGGGGTTAGTCTGCCAAGGGACATATATTCCTAGACGCCTATTAAGGGGTTAATATAGGGTCTTCCCTCCACACAGGTGGAGGGTAAATAACTAAGAGAAAAGCACTGCTGGGAGAGTGTGTCAGAGAGAGAGGAAGCGGAGAAGGTAAAGACTGGTTTGCTACTGAACAGACCTGACATTTACAGAGGGGTGAGAACTAACCGCTGCAAAGGGCTGGACTGTGTGAGTTATACCTGGACTTTTGTTACGTGAAACGTTTCTTGCTATTCTAACCTTTGTGTATGCTGATGAGACAAGCTACCGTTGTGTTTATTGGATTTCCCTGATTGAAAGAGAAATAAAGCTTCTAAAGTCCTGTTTAAACAAGAATATTGTGCTGAGAGTGTCTCTTTGCCTACCTACATTCCCCAAACTGCTACAATATGTATGAGCTTCAGCAGCAGGAGATAACAAAGCAGTAATGAACAGTGTAGCTGAGAATCCAGCACTGGTGTGAGATATAACCCTCACTAGAAGCTGCAGCAGCGTCTTTGTGTGTGTCTTTCTACCTTTTTCTCACTCTGCTCCTGTCTCAGCCCTCCCCTCTTCATAGACATATATGGGCAGCTGTAACCTGATCCTTTAGTAAACTGATAGTCTGTCTGGTCTTGAGGAAATTCAGAGTAAGTGAACAGTTAGGAGGTAGCAGTGATGGAAAGGAGCCTGATGAGTAGACAGAGAGGCATTTTTCTCTATTGAGATATGTTACAAAGTTTTTTTTATATATACACTTGTACTATTGAGTCATGCTAACTTTTTTTGAAAAAGGCCGATGCACTGTCGCGTAGCTTCATGGCCAGCCCTCCTTCGGAGGAAGATCCTGCTTGTATTTTGCCTCCTGATATAATCATTTCTTCTATTGATTCTGATTTCGTCTCTGAAATTGCGGCTGATCAAGGTTCAGCTCCCGGGAACCTTCCTGAGGACAAGCTGTTTGTTCCCCTGCAATACTGGCTAAGGGTACTTAGGGAAAATCATGACTCCGCTCTATCTGGTCATCCAGGCGTCCTGGGTCATTTTTACAGCTTAATTCAAAGAAATGTAGAAAACTACTGTGCTGTCAAAATGCTCACTATACCACTAGATTTATTCCTTGGGGTGTAGTTTCCAAAATGGTGTCTTTTGGGGGTGGTTTCCACTGTTTTGACACCACAGGACCTCTTCAAACCTGATACGGTGCATAAAATATAATCTAATAAAAAGGATGCCCCAAAATCCACTGGGTGCTCCTTTGCTTCTGAGGCCTTTGTTTCAGTCCATTAGCACACTAGGGCCTGTCTGGTCTTGAGGAAATTCAGAGTAAGTGAACAGTTAGGAGGTAGCAGTGATGGAAAGGAGCCTGATGAGTAGACAGAGAGGCATTTTTCTCTATTGAGATATGTTACAAAGTTTTTTTTATATATACACTTGTACTATTGAGTCATGCTAACTTTTTTTGAAAAGTTAGTGACAATTTAAGTTCAATGTATAAGCAATATGAGTAAGCTCCACAATTTTTGTCACTTATAGTAAAACTAAGTCTACAGATGTGTCCTTCCTTACCTTTCCTCTAATCCCAACATATCCTGAGATGTGTGGCATGAGATGACCAGCTTTGAAAAACAACATGATTTTGCGATATCACAAGTTGTCTATGCTATGTGTCTATGTGTGGCCACCAAGTGATTGTGATGAAATAGCCGGCTGTCAAGGGTTTTGCTAGCATGTCGCAATATTGTATTAAATTTGTTTCACAAGAAATGAAAGTCCATAACCAAATTTCAGCAAAGGTATGTTTGGACACGTCTGTACATAGGGTATCTAGAATCTCAAGAACATACCTCCGCTTTGAAAATATAGGGAAAAAAAAATACCAAGCACAGATTTTTAAGACTATTTAGAATACAAAAGAAATTCACATTAAAACTTCCTACGGAACTCAAAAGATTACTGACTGCAGAATTTAAAGAGTAATTTACAGCTAATGGGCTTCTGACTACAGAAAACTATTTAGATCAGTTATGTCTGTAGTCATTAGGGGAAGGTAATTGTGGAAAATGTGGAATTCTGTAAGATCAAACCACACTGTTTCAGCTTTAATTAATAAAATATATTATGGATTTGCTGTAAAAGCAACTTTTTAATACCATACTGGTGAAATTGTAGCTCGATGATGCTCTATACTTTGTCAAAGGAAAAGGAAATCTCAGTGGACACTCTAGTGAAAGCTTCATTTGAAAATAAATGGGACAGTTTGTCATCTAGGGGCCATGACATTATAGTGTTTTATAAACACATATGACTTTTGGAAATTGGGAATTGCATTATAGAAAGATTCTCCAGTTCCCTTGTTACTCCTCAGGAGGGGTCATATTCACATGAATCTCTGCACTTGGTGACCTCAGAAGCTGTTAACCATGTGTATTTTATAAAGGCTTTCTAACTTCCAGTATAGTATGGTGCTCTATTACTTGCCCAGATGTGAAACTACCAATGATCAAAACAAAAATGTTGTGCATATGTTTCTACTAACAAACGGAATATGTTATTTTAAGAAGCCTAACTTTGGTTATAGCTTTTATTTTTAATCTCCATGTCATCAATCCAACATAGAATAATTTTCTACCTTATAATGAGTTCAGCCAGCTGCTTAGTCAGCAAAAATATCATTATATTCTTTACCATTTGCAGACAATGCAGAATTTTCCTGAACTCCCTGGCATTGTATATTTCAATAACAAAAGTGTGAGATCATTCAGACCTGAACTGACGTAGCCAAAAGAGATAGGGATAGTCAAAGGCAAATAGCCTAAACATAAGAAAACCTTTTCTTTCAGGCTTGAACAAACAGTGAATATTCATTGTTATACTTCAATGAAGAAATGCATTCACATTTTAAAGGCGGGAAGCCTCCAATTTCATTTGATTTACTTGCTATTTATATATAACTTATACCCACTGTCTACTGTATTACCAGTTGGCATATCCTAATGAAACCTGAAGAGCTGGATGTGCCAAGCTGCTAGACGTTAGCCTCTTTATAGCGTATGCTGATCCACCCCATATGGGGGTCTTGACCACATCCTGCAATTGGCACAGACAGGAAAACCTCAATAGGGATGGTCATTGCCATGAGTTAATACAACAGTACAACCATTCCTAATATTTATGCAACTATTATATTAATAACAACATGAAATGTTAAATACTTTTGTGTCAAAAAAGACAAAAGTATAATAGGTATGATACCTTTATTGGCTAACCATAAAAGTTCTATATGCAAGCTTTCAGAGCACAGAGGCCCCTTCTTCAGTCAGTTTACAAATGAATGACTTAGAAAAAAGCACAACATTTAGATGTTACACAAAGACAATTAGTACATGAAGTGATATATCATTAAGATAAGCCGGGGCAATAAAACTGAGGTTATAGGGGTGATGACTTAGGAGTTAAGGCATCTGGAGTCAGTCTGATGGGGGACGTGACGTGTGTTTTGCTTTGATTAAAGACTTTTTCCTCACTGAATAAATTTGTGTTATTTATCTGCATTACACGGTACAGCTGATATATAGATTCTAACATATAGTATTCCCCTGTCCACGCAAAAGCGCTGTTTTCCTCTGCTGGTTACCACCACTTGCTCTGAAAGTCGAGGCGGAACTGGATGGGTTGTTGGGCGGCGCATAACAGACCACATGGCCGCTCAACCAGGATTATTTGCATGGCCGTTCAAGCAATCAGTGAGTCCTGCCATCTGGACAATCAGAGAGCCGGCCCCGAAACAATTAGGCAGTTGGCTGTCCAGCCAATCAGAGCACTAGGCACTCTATTTGAATCTCCTGAGTTCTGTCTTCACTGCTAGTTACTAGTTTATTCTAACTTGGTTGCTCTGTTGTATTTTCTATTGTGAAGTTTATCATCTGACTTGGCTTCTCTGACTACATCTCTTGGATTCTTCTTCTGCTTGTTGTTGCTAACAGTTACTGAACCCCCGGACTGCCTGACCATTTGCCTGCCTTCCATTTTCTGCACCTTGACCTGTCCCTGACCTAGCTTCTACTTTATACTCTGGTATTATCTCTCTTTGAACTGATTCCTGGTAGTGACTACTATGTTTCTTAACAAAGAAACAGGGGGAGGAAACCTCCAGCTCACCAGTCCCACGTCTTACACTCCAACTTCGCTCGCATCTCCGCGACGGTCCACGGTAGGTAACAATAGAAAACAAGGAAGGTTGATCCAGCGCTGTAATTGTGTTTAAAAAGGGATCATGTTCCTATTTTTATTGGGTATGAAAATTAAAATCGAGTGGGCAAACAGACGTGGTAACAAAGGCAGTTTCAGGTAGGTATTTGGAGCCTACGTGTTTCGAACACTTGCGGTGTTCTTAGTCATGGCTATTATTCAATATATTTGGAATAATAGTCATGACTAAGTATACCGCAAGTGTTCGAAGCGCGTAGGCTCCAAATACCTACCTGAAACTGCCTTTGTTACCACGTCTGTTTGCCCACTCGATTTTAATTTTCATACCCAATAAAAATAGGAACATGATTCCTTTTTAAACACAACTACAGCGCTGTATCAACATTCCTTGTTTTCTACTATGTTTCTTGTTAACCTTTTTCTCTCCCTGCTTAAATTGCCAGTCGGCAACTACTTTGGTCCACACCTCCATACAGTGGTTAACCCCATAATGACCAGACTATTTTAAACCAAGCCATTTTTTACGTTTTTCTATCGTCTCATTAAAAGAGTTATAACTTTTTTATTTTTGCGTCGATATACCGTGTTTCCCCGATAGTAAGACACCCCCGATTGTAAGACGTATCGGGGGTTTCAGGGGGGTCGGCTAATATAAGCCATACCCCGAAAGTAAGACATATGTCTTACTTTCGGGGAAACACGGGGGTATTGCCGCCTCCTGCCCACTTCCGCGCCGCCCCCCTCTCCATACGTCACCGCGCCGAAATACGGTAATGCAGGATAAAAGTTAAAGAAATTCATACTTACCCGGCCGTTGTCTTGGTGACGCGTCCCTCTCTTCACATCCAGCCCGACATCCCTGGATGACGCGGCAGTCCATGTGACCGCTGCAGCCTGTGATTGACCTGTGATTGGCTGCAGCGGTCACATGGCCTGAAACGTCATCCAGGGATGTCAGGCCGGATGTCGAGAGGGACGCGTCACCAAGGCAACGGCCGGGAGACCGGACTGGAGGAAGCAGGAAGTTCTTGGTAAGTATGAACGTCTTTTCTTTTTTTTCCAATATAAGACATACCCCGAAAGTAAGACATAGTGGGGCTTTTGGGGATAAAAAGAAAGTAAGACACTGTCTTACTTTCGGGGAAACACGGTAGCTGTAAAGGTCTTGTTTTTTGCGGGACAAGTTGTAATTTTTAATAGCACCATTTTGGGGTACATTTATTGATTAACTTTTATTAACTTTTTTTGGGCGGAATAGAAAAAAACCTGCAATTTCGCCACACTTTTTTGCGTCTTAAATTTATGCCGTTTACCGTGTGGTATAAATAACACAATAACTTTATTCAGTGGGTTGTTGCGATTGCAACGATACCAAATTTGTATAGTTTTTGTATGTTTTACTGCCCCTTTCAACTTAACTGTCTGCCCTGTGCAGCCTCCATGTTTGTTGATACCTGCGTTCTGTGTTCCCTCCTGTGTGAAATGATGTTTACACCTATGTGTTATCTGTTGCATGCCTGCCATGCTATGTGCAGCCACTAGGGGCCACTGCAGTATGAGTGACATAGAGATAGAGCTGCCTGGCAGGAAACAGAAAGGAGTGTGTGTGTAGCACAGAGGGAAGTCAGAGAGGACTGCTGCAGCTTGGAAGGGAGAGGGTTTGGCCTCCCAGCGCCTGAGCCTGGCAAGAAGCTGCAGGATGAAGGTCCTCCTTACGAGAGAGGGACTGTGGGGGAACAAGGAGGTTACCCTATGAGTAGTAGGAGACGCCTAGGAGGAATTCGAAAGTGTCGTCCATGTTGGAGCATGCCCCAGGAGAGATAAGTGGGGAGATGTCTGTTGCCTGTACTCCTGCATTAATGAGACGAGACCTGACAATGGGTGAATTAATGTAAAGCAACTGCAATTATTTTGAGCGGTCCTTAAAGAGACAAAGAAATAAATTGAAACCCTGGGTAGTCAGCAGGTACAATACAAATAGTCAATAGAAGGAATGCCTGCAGGCAGACGGAACCCTTTTTCCTGACCACCCAAATTGATAATAGACAATAAATTTTATTAGGCTACGTGTAGCAAAGGACAGACCACATACATATGTTTAAAATTATCACTGCCAGAAGCCGAAATTGAGAGTA
This sequence comes from Rhinoderma darwinii, assembly GCF_050947455.1. NCBI lineage: Eukaryota > Metazoa > Chordata > Amphibia > Anura > Rhinodermatidae > Rhinoderma > Rhinoderma darwinii. Next base: position 194,279,654 of record NC_134690.1, on the reverse strand, counting down.
AACTGCTGGAACGAACACAGCAACGCTTTTGAACGACCAGAAGTTAGTGCTGATTGACGCACCACAAGTCAATTATCAAGTATCAAGTTATATTGGCTGAGTAAAGGCAGTAAGTTCGGCTTAGGCAGGAATTAAAACAAAGAGAGCCCCCCCGACATGTTTCGCTAACTAGTAACGTCCTCAGGGGTACACGGGGCTAATGGCGACGCGGCGAGAAAACTACTCCTCTTATGGGAGTATAGGATGACGTGGATGTGAATAGGGGGTGGGTGAGAAGGCAAGCCGCCAATGAAGCGGGACAAGACAATACAGCCAATGTATCGGAGAGCCAATAACAAGTAGCAGGCCGCGCAGGCGCACAGCAAAAACTGCCGAGACAGTCCAGAAACGGCGCGCCTGTGCAGTAGAGCAGAAGAAGGACTTAGAACAAATGCTGTGTACAGCAAGGACACAACAGATCGGCGCAAGCGCCGTCGATGTCCCCTTGGACTTAGTGCAGAGAACGGTAAATAGCCCCCGCTATGGTTTAACAATAGGTAACGTATCAAAGAGACAATAGCAAGTAGCGGGCTGCGCAGGCGCACAGCCAGAACTGCAGAGACAGTCCAAAAACAGCGCGCCTGCGCAGTAGAGCAAGAGAAGGACTTAGAATAAATGCTGTGTATAGAAAGGACACAACAGATCGGCGCAAGCGCCGTCGGTGTCCCTTTGGACTTAGTACAGAGAACGATAAATGGCCCCCGCTATGGTTTAACAATAGGTATATGTATATATGGCTATCGGTGGACCAACACACACAAACCCCCATTTTATCAAATACAGCAATAGAACAAAAAACATGATGACGGCCGCCATGCTAAAAAATATATATGGTCAAATCAGGAAATAATGAGTAGAGGGGAATTAAACATGATATATCAAGATACAGCCCCTCTGTTAGAAAAGGCTATGGTAAACATATGTAGAGACGATTAAATTTACAAGAAACCGACACACAATGAATCAGCACATCAAGATATAACCAAATATCCATATAAAATGCGGGGAAGATATATTGATGACATTCTCATCCTGTGGGATGGGGATGCAAACACATTTATTGACTTCATGTCTATCATCAACAATAACTCCATTGGCATGAAATTCACCTATGATATAAACGATCGGGTGATTAATTTCCTTGACCTTAAGATCTCTTTGGACCGATATATTTCGTAAAGCTACGGCTACGAATAGCTTTTTGCACTGGGACAGTCATCACCCCCCTGCCCTTAAGAGAGGGATACCTATTGGCCAATATTTGCGAGCCAAACGCAATTGTTCCGACAAGCTATCTTTTCAGAGAGAATGCGATGGACTTTATCAAAAATTCTTGGCACGGGGGTATCCCAAAAAGTGGCTACATAGGGCCTATGCCAGGGCTAGGGCGTCTCATAGATCTGATTTACTTTCTGACAGAGGTACTGAATCTGCAGTGTCAACATCATCCAGTGCTATCCGCTGTATTGGCACCTTCGATGTGTGCTCCTCCCAGGTTGTTGGAGTATTGAAAAGACATTGGTCCATCCTCACTGCTGACCCTGATTTAAAAGATGCCATCCCTGTCAACCCTGCTACTACCTACCGTAGGGGTAAAAATGTACGTGATTTCTTGGTACACAGCCATTATTCGTCAACTTCTTCTAGTACTTCATCTACCTGGCTGAAATCACCTGTCACAGGGTTTCATCCTTGTGGCAGGTGTTCTTTTTGCCCCTTGATGCCTAGGGTTAGGAGATTCACTAACCCTCTTGATGGCAGGTCATATGACATAAAACAATTTCTTAACTGTCAAAGTAGTGGGGTTGTTTATCTGGCTAGATGTCCCTGCCCTAAATTATATGTGGGCAAGACCCTGCAGGAACTGAGGAGGAGAGTATCTAGACACCTTAGTACCATCAACCTCAAGGAGGACACCACTCTCTCAAGACATATGCATAGGTTTCATCCTAGCAATCCCAAGTTGCTCCAATTTTGGGGCATTGTACAGTTAAAGTTGGGCCCTAGGGCTTGTAATCTGGACCGTAAACTCCTACAGGAGGAAACACAGTGGATTCACCGTCTCGGTTCCATGACCCCTCAGGGGCTCAACGAGGGATTCACTTACAGTGCCTTTTTGTGACTTTGTCTGTTATTCCCTCTCGCATTTTATATGGATATCTGGTTATATCTTGATGTGCTGATTCATTGTGTGTCGGTTTCTTGTCAATCTAATCGTCTCTACATATGTTTACCATAGCCTTTTCTAACAGAGGGGCTGTATCTTGATATATCATGTTTAATTCACCTCTACTCATTATTTCCTGATTTGACCATATATATTTTTTAGCATGGCGGCCGTCATCATGTTTTTTGTTCTATTGCTGTATTTGATAAAATGGGGGTTTGTGTGTGTTGGTCCACCGATAGCCATATATACATTATACCTATTGTTAAACCACAGCGGGGACCATTTATCGTTCTCTGTACTAAGTCCAAAGGGACACCGACGGCGCTTGCGTCGATCTGTTGTGTCCTTTCTATACACAGCATTTATTCTAAGTCCTTCTCTTGCTCTACTGCGCAGGCGCGCCGTTTTTGGACTGTCTCTGCAGTTCTGGCTGTGCGCCTGTGCGGCCCGCTACTTGTTATTGTCTCTCCGATACATTGTCTCCTATTGGATGAATTCCTCCCTTTGATGGCTTTATTGTCTTGTCCCGCTTCATTGGCGGCTTGCCTTCACACCCACCCCCTATTCACATCCACGTCATCCTATACTCCCATAAGAGGAGTCGTTTTCTTGCCGCATCGCCATTAGCCCCGTGTACCCCTGAGGACGCTACTAGTTATCGAAACATGTCGGGGGGGGGGGGGGGCTCCCTTTGTTTTAATTCCTGCCTAAGCCGAACTTACTGCCTTTACTCAGCCAATGTAACTTGATACTTGATAATTGACTTGTGGTGCGTCAATCAGCACTAACTTCTGGTCGTTCAAAAGCGTTGCTGTGTTCGTTCCAGCAGTTTACTCTCAATTTCGGCTTCTGGCAGTGATAATTTTAAACATATGGATGTAGTCTGTCCTTTGCTACACGTAGCCTAATAAAATTTATCTCTATTATCAATTTGGGTGGTCAGGAAAAAGGGTTCCGTCTACCTGCAGGCATTCCTTCTATTGTCCTTAAAGAGACGGTGCCCGATTCAAAGACTTGGACTTAGAACTGTGTGAGCGTGTCACTCTGTAGCCTGGGACCGTTCTCTGAGTGTTCTGTGAACAGTACACGACATGCACGTTGCACATACACAGCCGAGGGAGTCAGGATTTGTGAAGGTATTGGCGTAGCGGCCACCGTGACACAGGGAGGGGCAGAGCATTCCTCCAAAGTGACCGGTGCACCCTTGGCATAGCAGGGCAGGCTATGGGTAAAGGGTAGCCCCTCAGCAACCTGTAGCGTCATGGTGGGAACAGGCTGCAGAGCCTGCAGTCACTTTGGCACAGCCCAACCTGGTTAGAACTCCTGCAAAGCGGAGAGCCCAACCCCGGTTTAGGACCGCTCTTGTTGTTATGCCACTTGTTTAAATAAAACCCATTTAAACTGCTGCCCTGTGTGATTATTGAAGAACCACCCCGTACAACCCGTTTAGCTAGTCACAAGCTGACCGCAGTTTTTGTCTATTTGCATGGAAGGTTATCATAATATATAAAAATCTATATATATACTGTATACATACATATACACTGATCAGCCTTAGCAATAAAACCACCTTCCATATGTGTGCTACGCAGATACGCAGCCCCAAATGGCTCTAGCTGCAATGCACTATTTCAGCAATTCATGCTACAGTGTCTTCCCTGTGAGTTCGGACCAGACGGATAGCTTTCACTCCCAACTACATCAATAAAACTTGGGCGCCCATGACTCTGTCAACAGTTTACCATTTGTCTATTTTTGTTAGGTACTAATCACTGCATATCGGGGACACCACACAAGACCTGACGTTTTGGAGATGCTCTGACCCAGTTATCTAGCAGTTCTACGGAAAGGGCAGGCAGGACATACTATTATGTCATGGTAACTGCATCGTTCGCGCTCCATGACATAATAGTATGTCATTGATGAAACATGGCGCCGTTCGCGCGGGGCGCGTTCATGAGCTGTGATAGCCGCTGTTTCCGACAGCAGGCTATCACAGCTCAGTGTGCAGGGTCCGATCGCGGTGGTCCCTGCCGATTAATTTCTTAGAAGCCGCGTTCAATAGCGATCACGGCTTCTTAGAGGTTAAACCACCATCGACGGCCCGCTACATCATAGCGGGCGGTGATGGCTACTATGGCAACCGGAGTCCTAACAATGTACTCCGGCTTTGCCATCTACAGAAGCCTAGTTGGGTCCTGACTTTGTCACTATGCTTGCTGTCAGCGAGTAGCTGATAGCTCTAGTTCACTGCACTACGCATGTGGTGCAGTGTATTAGAATTGCGATCAGGACCTCCTGTCCTCAAGTAAACTAGTGGGACAAAGTAAAAAAGTTTAAAAAAGTTGTGTTAAAATAAAAAAATAAAAGTTTTAAAGAAATAAAAGTAAAAATCCCCCTTTTTCACTTATCAGTCCTTTATTTTAATTATTAAAAAAATAAAAAATAAACAAACTATACATAATTGGTATCACCACGTCCGTAACAGCCAGAACTACAAAAGTATTAAATTATTTATTCCGCGCGGTGAACGTTGTAATAGAAAATAATAAACCATACCAGAATCACAATTTTTTTGGTCACTTAACCTCCCAAAAAATTAAGTAAAAAGAGATCAAAACATCACATGTACCTAAAAATGGTACTGATCGAAACAACAGTTCGTTACGCAAAAATCAAGTCCTAACATGGCTTTATTCATGGAAAAGTAAAAAAGTTATGGTGCTTAGAATATGGTAATACAAAAAGTAAATGATTTTTTATAAAAAGTATTTTATTGTGCAAATGCCATAAGACATAAAAAAAACTATAAACATGTAGTATCGCCATAATCTTATCGCCCCCCAGAATAAAGTGTATATGTAATTTATAGTGCACGGTGAACGCTGTAATAGAAAGGAATAAAAAAATATAGTAGAATTGCTGTTTTTTAGTCACCACACCTCTTAAAAAATAGAATAAAAACTGATCAAAAAGTCGCATGCACCCCATGAAAACTACAATGAATTTCTCAAGGGGTCTAGTTTCCAAAATAGGGTCACTTTTAAGGGGTTTCACCTGTACTGGTACCTCAGAAGCTCTGCAAATGCGAGATGGCACACAGAAACCAAATCTACACGTCAAATAATGCTCGTGCATTTTTGAGCTCTGGCGTTTGTCCAACCAGCAGTGTATGACCACATATGGGGTATTGCCATTATCGGGAGAAATTGCTCTTCAAATGTTGGGTGCTTTTTCTCCTTTTTTCCTTGTCAAAATTAAAAATTTGTACCTTTTATCGGAAAAATTTGATTTTCAATTCCACTGCTTAATTCCACAAAATGCAGTAAAAAAACCTGTGAGGTCTCAATGCCCACTATACCCATCGATAAGTTCCTTGAGGGGTGTAGTTTGCCATATAAGGTCACTTTTGGGGGGTTTCCACTGTTGGTACCACAAGACCTCTTCAAACCATGGTGCCTAATAAAAAGGAGGCCTCAAAATCCCCTAGGTGCTCCTTTGCTTCGGAGGCCTGTGCTTCAGTCCATTACCACACTAGGGCCACATGTGAGATATTTCTAAAAACTTCAGAATCTGGACAATAAATATTGAGTTGTGTTTTTCTGGTAAAACCTTCTGTTTTACAGAAAAAAATTGAATAAAATGTATTTTCTGACAAAAAATGAAATTTGTAAATTTCACCTCTACTTTGCTTTAAATTCCTGTGAAACACCTAAAGCGTTAATAAACTTTATAAATGCTGTTTTGAATACTTTGAGGGGTCTAGTTTCTAAAATGGGGTATTTTATTGGGGTTTCTAATATATAGGCCCCTCAAAACCACTTCAGAACTGAACTGGTACCTAAAAAAGGAGGCTTTTGAAATTGCTGCTTATGTTCTAAGCCTTGTAACGTCCTAGAAAAATAAAAGAATGTTCAAAAAATGATGCCAACATATAGTAGACATATGGCAAATGTGAACTAGTTACTATTTTGGGTGGTATAAGCATCTGTCTTACAAGCAGATATATTTAAATTTTGAAAAATGCTATTTTTTCCAGATTTTCCCTAATTTTTTATATTTTTCACAAATAAACACTGAATATATCGACCAAATTGTACCACTAACATAAAGCCCAATGTCTCACGAGAAAAAAACAATCTCAAAATCGCTTGGATAGGTATAAGCATTCTGAACTTATTACCACATAAAGTGAAATACGTCAGATTTGAAAAATGGGCTCTGAGCCTTAAGACCAAAACTAGGCTGCGTCCTTAAGGGGTTAATTGAAAATAGTACATGACAACTATAAACAAGGAACTCCAAGAATATAATGGCCTTCAAGAATTACAATTCTTTACGCAGTCTCTTGGAAATCCACTTCGCCCTGAACACTACTGGCCCTTTAAGACTATATAGAGAATAGAGATGTGACAGGCTCAACAGAGACATGGTAACTTTTTTAAACTTTAAATAAAATTCAAGAAGTGTCCACTGTTATAATTCAGTTATCAATGTGACCTGATAATGTACTTATCTCTTTACCACAGGATATGGAATTTGTTATAAATGATATGCATATTCTTTGAGTTTCCACATATGTGTACGCATTATGAAGCCCTATTTATATACCTGTATATAACAGACAATTTTATTTAGAAGCACGTAAGAACATAGTCAAACGGGGTTTATATTTTTCCAGTGCAGGTTGTAAATTAAAGCTGATATATAAATGGTTGCTCTGTGCAATGACATTTTTTTCTCAGGATGTTTTAATACACAATCGAGTCACATTATTATGACCACCTCCTACTTTCGACGTCGGCAGCTTGTAGCCCATGAAGGAAGTGATGTGTCATGGGCTAGCTTGGTGGGTATATAAGGTGTGCGATAGTCTGTCTGAACATGTATCACTCATTTTTGCAATGGGTAAGGCCTCATACCCACTTCAGTTATTTTCATCAGGGTGCTATACGTTTTTTTTAACTGATAGCACCCTGACACACTCATTTCTATTGGGCCATGCACACTTCTGGTTTTTTTGACGGTTTCTTTCGTCCGTTCCGTCAAAAGTAGAGCATGTCCTACTTTTGTCCGTCGTTCAGTGACCGTGGGGCCCATTGAAGTCTATGGGTCTGTTAAAATAAAGGACGGCACGCGGAAGGCATCCGTGTGCCGTCCATTTTTGACGGATCCGTTGCCATGCAACTGCAGGGCGTGCCAAAGTTCCCAGAATTCAACACACAAGATGGATGTAGAGAAATTGATCAGCGTGGTGCATGACCACCCAGAACTCTGGGATACGAGGTCACAATCCTATCACGATCATTATAAATAGGATGCAGCGTGGGAGGAACTTGCAAAGGAGCTTTTGCTTTTGCAGATGGGAGCAGGGAACAAGTGCACAGCATCAGAAAATAAGTAAGTAAATACACACATTAAACTTTGCTGTAATTGATTATTTCTGACCTGTTTTACTATTATGCCATTAATGTATGCTTGTTTGTGGTCCAACTTTACGCACACGTGAAAATGTTTTGTTGAAATGAGACGCTGTGCATGTGCGAGCGCTGTGGCCATTTCAATGATTATTGGCTCATTACGGTGCTTTGCAAACACAATTGTATGTGTGGTATACAGCATGCACAGCTCCAAGTGTGTCAGAGGGCTAACCGGATACTTCGCACAATTGCCAAGGCCCCTTCAGCTGATCCGTGTGGGTGCATCTAGTTTGACCGCCAACAAGCATACATATGGCCTTGTTCTATGTAATAATAATGTAATTTATTTTTTTTATAAAGTCCAAGAGGTTAAAATTTGTTGGCATTCGTGCCGAGACCCATTACGACGTCAGCGCTCCCAAGTTGAAAAAAGCGGAGAGGCTCCATCCAAAAATAAAGCGTACATGTTCACGCAGCAGCTTATGTTCTTGACAGATGTTATGGAACTTCGTCCGTAAGTATATATCATTGTTTTTTTTCTGCAATTTTTAAACAATATTGTAATTTGATCATAAAAAATGAAAGCAATGTTACTATAGTCATGACGTATTATAGGCCTTTTTTTTTTTTTTTTTCTAAATATTGCATGCGTGTTTCAAAATTTTTGTGTAAGCGGCGCTTCTACGAGGCGTGCTTACCCTCCATTCTCTTAATCTGATTGTAATGTCAATCGCACACACACTTCACAGTACACACTTCTGTGATCTCCCACTACAAGTGTGTCAGGAATTGACCGTACAAACAGGTTCTAGCGCAGTCTACTCCCACGAACGAATCTCCTCATGTGGCAATAGAGGATAAGTTCGAGCCATCCACCACGACCAGGGTTGCTTCAAACACAGCACCTTGGAGCACTTCACGCGCAGCTGCGGGTCTGCTGCTAGTGCTGTGGACACCAGGGCTCTAATTGACTCCAGAGTCCTTGATTACCTAAATAAGAGCAGTGTGGAAAATCCAGAGGAGACGTTCCTTTGGAGCCTCATCCCTTATCTAACTTGCCTTCCTCCAGAAGGTCGGCTGCGAGTACAGGGAGCGATGATCATAATTCTCCAGACGCCAATGCCACCAAACGATCCGAGGCCCATCTTCTGAGCAGTCGATTAGTGGCGTCTCCACAACGATGAGCCCATTGATAGTGGAGCGCCTTTAACAAACCCGGTGACTCCTGTAGCGCAACCTACGCACAATACCCATTAGAGGCCTACATACGAGTCCTCACCTAGCCTGTTCAGCCAGGATAGAGGCATGAATGTACGGCCTGATTACTAAAGCCCCTCATAAAGCGGGCAAAGTTAGCAAGGGAACGTGGCATACCCCTACCGAGGGCATCAACAGGACCACGAAATGTCAGACAGACATGCCCCAGGTCGACCTGCTTCTTCTACTGCTGGACCATGAGGTCATGAACTTTTTTACCTTTAATTGTGGATTGAAGAGATCTTAATTGTGTGCACCATGTTGGTGCATATGAACCATGTTGGTTTATTTTGTATTTTTGTTAATAAACTTGGTTCAGTTAAAAAAAAATCTCTAACAAAAATACCACTTGTGTCTTAACTGATTGTGTAGCGTACTTGGGTGTTTATAACTTTACACGTCAGATGTTTTAGTGTACATACACTACCGTTCAAAAGTTTGGGGTCACCCAGACAATTTTGTGTTTTCCATGAAAACTCACACTTATATTTATCAAATGAGTTGCAAAATGACTAGAAAATATAGTCAAGACATTGACAAGGTTAGAAATAATGATTTTTATTTCAAATAATAATTTTCTCCTTCAAACTTTGCTTTCGTCAAAGAATGCTCCATTTGCAGCAATTACAGCATAGCAGACCTTTGGCATTCTAGCTGTTAATTTACTGAGGTAATCGGGAGAAATTTCACCCCATGCTTCCAGAAGACCCTCCCACAAGTTGGATTGGCTTGATGGGCACTTCTTGCGTACCATACGGTCAAGCTGCTCCCACAACAGCTCTATGGGGTTGAGATCTGGTGACTGCGCTGGCCACTCCATTACAGATAGAATACCAGCTGCCTGCTTCTTCCCTAAATAGTTCTTGCATAATTTGGAGGTGTGCTTTGGGTCATTGTCCTGTAGTAGGATGAAATTCCGCCCAATCAAGCGCTGTCCACTGGGTATGGCATGGCGTTGCAAAATGGAGTGATAGCCTTCCTTATTCAAAATCCCTTTTACCTTGTACAAATCTCCCACTTTACCAGCACCAAAGCAACCCCAGACCATCACATTACCTCCACCATGCTTGAAAGATGGCGTCAGGCACTCTTCCAGCATCTTTTCAGTTGTTCTGCATCTCACAAATGTTCTTCTGTGTGATCCAAACACCTCAAACTTCGATTTGTCTGTCCATAACACTTTTTTCCAATCTTCCTCTGTCCAATGTCTTTGTGCTTTTGCCCATATTAATCTTTTCCTTTTATTAGCCAGTCTCAGATATGGCTTTTTCTTTGCCACTCTGCCCTGAAGGCCAGCATCCCGGAGTCGCCTCTTCACTGTAGACGTTGACACTGGCGTTTTGCGGGTACTATTTAATGAAGCTGCCAGTTGAGGACCTGTGAGGTGTCTATTTCTCAAACTAGAGACTCTAATGTACTTGTCTTCTTGCTCAGTTGTGCAGCGGGGCCTCCCACTTCTCTTTCTACTCTGGTTAGAGCCTGTTTGTGCTGTTCTCTGAAGGGAGTAGTACTCACCGTTGTAGGAAATCTTCAGTTTCTTGGCAATTTCTCACATGGAATAGCCTTCATTTCTAAGAACAAGAATAGACTGTCGAGTTTCATATGAAAGCTCTCTTTTTCTAGCCATTTTGAGAGTTTAATCGAACCCACAAATGTAATGCTCCAGATTCTCAACTAGCTCCAAGGAAGGTCAGTTTTATAGCTCATCTAAACAGCAAAACTGTTTACAGCGGTGCTAACATAATTGCACAAGGGTTTTCAAGTGTTTTCTAATCATCCATTAGCCTTCTAACACAGTTAGCAAACACAATGTACCATTAGAACACTGGTGTGATGATTGCTTGAAATGGGCCTCTATACACCTATGTAGATATTGCATTAAAAACCAGACATTTGCAGCTAGAATAGTCATTTAGCACATTAACAATGTATAGAGTGTATTTCTGATTAATTTAATGTTATCATCATTGAAAAAAAACTGTGCTTTTCTTTCAAAAATAAGGAAATTTCTAAGTGACCCTAAACTTTTGAACGGTAGTGTATACTATGACCTATTGTGCATGGTGAGATTATTGTCACAATCAGGTCGATCATCTTTTTTTTTTTTTAGCTCTGTTGTTCACTGAACAGTGGATGTAACTATTATGGTACCAGCATCTGTAAAATAATTTTTCCCCATTCCCTAGTACATTATATGGCACAATAAATGGCGCTACGAAAAACTACAACTCGTCCCGCAAAAATCAAGCCCTCATTGGACTATATCGACGGAAAAATTAAAAATTATGGCTTTTGGAAGGTTGGGAGGAGAAAATGAAAATCTGAAAGTTGTTTACGACGGGAAGGGGTTAATATTACTTTTTGGAAAAATGCTTTTTGCAAAAATATATAAGCTCACAAGCCCACGTCAACGGTCCTCATTGTCTTGTGAGTCCCTATAGTAACTAACCAAACAGGTATAACTAATTAAACTGAATCGAATTTCAACTAGATACCAGGGGACTGCTCCCTCAGGGGTTAGGAAATCCGCAGTCCGCATTAATTTCACAGATAGCCAGTCCAGACGATCCAGGTCTTCTATGTATTGTCTGATCAAGCAGGACCTCAGCAGAAGCAGCATATTGTTCTGGGTCCAAATAAGTATCGTGAATCCTGGTGAAATTGTGTAATATCACACACGCTTGTGTCACATTGTCCGGATCCATCTGTATGGCAGACATCCGCACTCCATTTATGGGTAAATATCCCAAAAGCACGCTCAACATACCGACGTGCATATGTCAGCCAATAGTTAAAAATGCGCCTCCAGTTGTCCAAACCTCGACGAAGGAATGATGTGGGAGGATAGTGCAAAGCCTTCGTCAGCCACAATTACAAATAGGGCTGGCGGTCCAGATGATCCCGGTAGTATTCTGGGTTCAGCAGGGGAGAGCTGATTTGATTGAAGCCGTTCACCCATTCTGGAAGCCCTGAAGATGCGAGCATCCACAGTGCTCCCATGGGCCCCAATATCCACAATTATAAACCTGTAGTTGCATTCAGCCAAGGCCAACAGCACTACAGTGAAATAATTATAGTATTGGTAACCTGAGAAAGGCGGCTTCCGCACATAAATGTGCTTTCCATCAAGCACCCCAATGCAGTTGGCTGTGGCATCACCGTCTCTCTGACCAGATGCCAGATTGCCTCACATGTCACCCGGATATCACGAGAGTCGGTGGTGTTCCCCAGCAGAAACTCCTAGTGTAGAGAGGCAAGGGAGTTCCCTGTTACCAGAAATCTTAAATAATAAAAAAAAGAATAAAAAAAAAGAAACATGATGAGTATTTTCAAAAAGGTGTAATTTACATTAATGCTAGCTATATCAGGGTGACATGGTGGGTTTTTGGAAAGGGGTCATTTACGTTAATGCTAGCTGTATCAGGGTGACATGGTGGGATTTTGGAAAGCAGGCATTTACGTTAATGCTAGCTGTATCAGGGTGACCTGGCGGGTTTTTGGAAAGGGGGCATTTATGTTACCGTAAGGTGATGATCAGTTATTCTTCAGGAGAATGCAGCGCCTCATATGTGTCCTGGAGAATGATACCAGGGCGCACAGCCTCCAGCAGACAATCAAAGGTGCTGATTGACATACAGCAGAAATTTTGGAATTTTTCGGGGTGCTGCCGCAGGTCACTGTAGAGGGTATGGAAATGCCCTTTAAAAGCCCATTGGGAGACAATGGGATAAACCCAATACTTCCTACTCCTCCTCGGTTCTTCTTCAAGCATAGCAGATTGCTGTCCAAAGCACAGAAAAAGAAGCCAGGCTAAAAGGACATGGTCAACTGGTTTGGAGCACATCTTTTCCATCAAAAAGTCGCAGGAAACAAGCCAAGCAGAGGAATCTCAAATTGTTTTCTATGCTCTGAAAGCTACAGAAAACAGTGCCAAAACGATCATGTGACATTCCTATCGTTGTTCCCAGTAACGTGACAAGTTAAAGTTAATTTTAATCTTCTTCTTTAACCTTCCTTTTTTTAACAGACCGTTTAAAACGGAAGACAAACGGAAGCACAACGTCCGTTAAAAACGGAACGGAGGTGGAGTGAAAACTGAAACAACACAGAAGACATAACGGACACATGGATCCGTTTTAAACGGATGTGAAAACGGTAAAGGATGTGTGCATGATGCCTGAAAGGGGCGAATTTATCAGAGTTACAAAAAGGGATGATTATTGGCTTTCGGGCCAAGGGTGGCAGTATTTCTCAAACAGCGCAGTTTGTGAGCTGTTCGAGTGCTGCTGTGGTGAAAGTGTATCGTGTGTGGACAAATGGCACCTTTGGGAATAACCGACGTGAAAACCTGCTGTGCCAGGTGAACATGGGCTACGAAGGTGTGCGAGGGCCGAACAACACGTGACAGTGGAGTAACTCACCATGAAAACCGACCTGGGGGTTTCCAGACGTGTGCTTAAAACAACAGTTCAGCGAACCCTTCTGCGGGGGCCTATGGTATGAATGGGGTTAAGGACATACAGTTCTGTCAAATCCTCCTAAAATACATATCTACAATATCCTGTACACTCCCCAATATTACATGCACTGTGGCATGATACAGCCCAGTTAATCAGCAATAGAAACGATGAAGCAGATGGTTTGCAGATATATAAATGTAATGATGGCTACCGCTTACTTTATTGGATGTGCCATAAAGTGTATAGTACATGTAGTCCAGTTTAGAAAACACATTTTCCCATACCCTATTAGAGAATTCTGAGTTAATAGGGGGGATCCTTTGTTCTCGATCCCTATCCCTTGGCCAGAGAGGAGGTCAGTTACAAATGGTGTCTCTTGCTCTGGAGGACCAGTCCTGTCCTGTATTACACAGACATCCCATTGATTTAAGTAGGCACTGTGTAATGCTTACATTTCCCTGTGCTGGCAATGGAGGGAAACCAAGCACTTAGGAATCATGCACACGACCATTTTTGTTTGGTGAATCGCAAAACACGATTCCTAATGGCCACTGTATGCTGTCTGTTCTTTTTACACTAGAATGGGTGAGATGGACCGAAAACCACAGACAAGAATAAAACTATTCTATAATTTGCGGAACGGACACACTGATCCACCCCAAAAAAAATGGATGTGTGCATGACCCCATAGAAATGAATGGTTCAGTATGCTCTCTGCAAAAAAAAAAAAATGGACACTGAAGAAAACAACGGTCGTTTGCATGAGCCCGAAACTGTTGAGGGGGTTTTACACAGGACGATTATCGGGCAGACGAGCGTTAATATAACGCTCGTTGCCGATAATTGCCCCGTGTAAAAAGGGCAGTGATCAGCAGATGAATGCAGACGCTCGATCATCTGCTGGTCGTATCGATTTAAAAAAGTAAAAGATTATAGTTGTCTCACTGTGATCGGCGCTCGCTGCACCGGCCGAGTGTCGGCCGGTGTAAAAGGGCCCTTAGATTACAGCTGATTGCTGGGAGTCCCAGCATGTGGGCACTTTCTAATCAGCTTATTGTCAAGAGGCCCTTCTAACAAGCAGGGTTTGTCCAATTTTTTACGATTTTTCATCACCGTGAGTTTTTATTTTTCTGTCAACATAGCAGTATAAGGTTTTTATTTTTGTGGAACTAGCAATATTTTTTAATAGTACCATTTAGGCATTATTTGCACGAGCGTTGCGCACCTCGAATGTGAAAAACGGAAGTTTTTCACGTCCGAAGTGCATCCATGCTCTGCGCTGCGAGACCCGATGTCTCGCATACCCCATAGATGAGAGTCTATGGAGGGATGCGTGAAGCGTGAAAAAATAGGACTTGTCCTATTTTCTCACAGACCCTTCACACGGTCCGTTGAAACAACGGCTGTGTGAACGGTCACATTGAATTACAAAGGTCCGTGGGACGGCTGTTGTTTCAACGGCCGTCACACGGACGTTTAACACGCTCGTATAAATAAGGCCTAAGGGGTACCTATAACTCAACAATTAATTCAAATACAATTTTGGAGGGGAGAAAAAAACAGCAATTTCATCATTGTTTTCATTCATAATATGGTACAAATAAGATTTTAACTTCATTGTATGGTTCTTTATGTTTACGCCAATAATATATATTTTATTCCTTTTGCACAAGAAAAGCATTTTTCATAGAAAACAAATGTTTTTGCTTTACCGCAATCCGAGAGCCATAACTTTTTATTTTTCCATCAACATAGCTTTATGGAGGACTTTTTTTGCGGGACAAGTTATATTTTTTAATGGTACCATTTTGGAGTTTATATAACTCCTTAACTTTTATAAAAAAAATTTAAGGGGGTAAATGAGAAAAAACATCTCTTGCACTATTGTTTTTAGGGATTTTTTTTAATGTCGTTAACCTTGCAGTATAAATAGCATTTTAACTTTATAATGCGAATTGTTACGAATGCGGCAAAACCAAATATATATATTTATTTTCTACTTTCACTATTTTTTACTATAAGTATATTTTTAATGAGGGAAAAAATTTGATTGTGTTTTCACTTTAAACTTTAATTTTTTTTATAATAAACTTTATTTATTCGTTTTTTTGTCCCACTAGGGGACTTGACTCACACCAGAGCCAGGGGTGTAGCTGAAGGTTCATTCGCCCTGGTGTAAAAATTCAGCCTGGACCTCCCACGGCCCATCCGTAACTTTCAGCTGCATCGATGGGTCTCTTAAAGGGGTTATCTCATCATCAAGAATGTCCCTAAACCTCCTAGCAATGCAATAGAAATAAATTTTGTATAATCCAGTCATCAAAAATATGTTTTCTATTTGACATATATTTACTAGCCTTTGACAGCGCCACCTTGTGTCCAATGCTGATATAACCATCATGTCCTTCTAATGATGTCTATTGTTAGGGTCACACGTGTGCAGTTTATCCCAAGTTTGCTGCTGGATTCTCTGTGAACCGCACGAGGATCCTACATGCACTACATTGGCGTTCTACCCGGCTCTCATACAAAAAGCTGAGTATTAACCTAAAAGACGGAGTCTGACACACCGAAAATTTATTAAAAAATGTTAATTTTATTGAAACAAATATACAAAAAATAACAAAAGACACATTAAAAGTTAGAGATGATTGCCACAGTGTAAAAATATACCAGACAGTAATGTGTGCAAGTGTAATGCACAGAATATATGAAAAAAGATGCTATGTCAATATTAGAAGGGTAAAGTGGAACTGTGATGCATACTACCTAGCAACCAGACTATTTAGTAAAGATCACAAATAAGCAATAAGTATTAGTCAGGATCAAATGCAAGGGGTGCACACACAGAAACCAGATACATCCATATAAAAGTGAACTGATGGAGGTATATGTTAGAACAACACCAAGAGATGCAAAATTAAGCCTAAATGAAAAATGGCTCTGGATTAGAGCACCTTACCCATATCAGAGTCCACACTGTCTGGCATCAGCCCCGACGCGCGTTTCGGCCCTGGATCCTTCGTCTGGGGGCGGTGTCAGAGAGTGACAATGAGCCATTTAAACATCGATGAACCAATCGTAAGCAAAAAAAATCAGCTGAAGATGCTAGAGGTTTAGATGTGCCGCAGCCCGCCAGTCTGGTGTATCAACATCCGGGGCAGATGGCCCTGGACCCGGAAGACGCAAATCACCTTTTCCGTAGTTCAGTCCGGCCGAGGGTGCAGAGACCCGGACTGGAAAGCCGCGCAGGCGCACCAGAAGGAGGGGGACAGCAGCAAAAAATAAGAACTAACACAATGCGATTAGTTGAATCTGTACATCATATTGCATAAATGTCAGGATATTTAAGTCAAAAAGAATATTTGTTAAAGAAGAACGCAAATTTTGAAAAAATGCACAAATAGATAAATAAAAGAAAATTGATCATTTATACATCCATATTTTTGTTGTTATTTGTTTATCTGTCCCTATACTTTCCCTATTGCAATGTTAAAGTATTGAAACATGTGTGTTGTATTACATATACACATATCTCAAACATAATTTTTACACATCCATATACAAATAAGTTATTACATAATATCAGTGTTATAGTACTAGTTTATAATAAAATTAAACAAAATACATATGTTATGAAATATACTACAAATAAATATATAAATATCTATAGAAAAATATAAATACAAATATAAAAAAACATATATTGTACATATAACATGAAGCAGTCCAAAACGTAAACTACATGCATATGAATTAATCAAAATATAAAAAATATCAATTGAATATATAGGCAATGCATACAAAAAATTACATTCATATATATATATATATATATATATATATATATATATATATATATATATATATATATATACACACATAAAATCATACATTTAAAAAAACTCTGTACATACACACCACACATAAATATATTAATATATCATATCGGAATAGAAAAAACTTTTTTGTGTATATAAAATTAACATGATCAAAGGATATCAATGACCAATATATCAGAGGTGTAAATAACAATAAGTGAATTGGAAAATTATTTAATACATTGCTCATATGTATACATATATGTTTCTAGTATATCAAGGGATATGTGTGCAATACATGTGGGATCAGAAAATCAACGTTTGACGTTGATAAAGTATAATATGGTGGATTGTATGTGACAGTAACAGGAGTGACCATAGTATATTGAATGAACATAAGTGTGAAAATCATGTATATGTCTATTTAGAAAGCATACACATGTTGGGTGAGTGTAAAAAAATAATAAAATAAAATAAAAAAATTTAAAAAAGAAAAAATATTTTTTTATATATTATATAAATTGGAAAACAAAACAGAAAAGAACACGTGTTCACAAGCAAAAAATGTATTATATAAAAAAACTATAGTGATTTGTGAAATAAAGTGCATGTTTTACCAAATATATAAAGAGTAGATAACTACAATGGTGAACATGAATGTCTAAAGTGTAAAGAATCTAAATATATTTACTATAAAATGGGCAAAGAAATAGGAACAAAATAATTAATTGGTGCAAAAAATAACTAAATAGATTGAAAGTGAAAATAATGTGATCAGATCACTCATGTATCCTCAACATACAAGAGGGACAATATCGATAACACAATTATACAAATATGAAAATTTGTGTATGGAAAAAATATATATACCCACACAATTTATACATAAACATCAATAACAAAGAGTTAGGTGCGTCCCCTAATAAGCTGCTTGAAGATTGAATGAAAAAGTTGTTACAGGCTCAAAGTCATTAGATATTGGATCACAACAAGTTCACAAATGGCCATCTGCAACACTAAAATAGATAAAAGTTAGTAACGAAAAATTGCTGAACTCGCTGCTAAACAATTAAAACCAACACCATGAGAGAACCCGACAACCCTATAGAAACGCTGCAAATCCCAAGTTTTCATTTAGACCATGAGGTTGTACTGTTTTTAGTCTCCAGATCCATCTGGATTCCAATTTTAACAGTTTTTTTCATTAACGAGCCACCTCTCAAATCAATTTTTACATGGTCTATGCCCTTAACTTTAAGGTCTTTGGATTCGCATCCATGATACATGAGGAAATGTCTTGGAAGAGTTTTCAATGACTCTATATTTTCCAGGGCCGTGCCCCTCGCTGCCTCAATACTATTCACATGTTCCCTTGTTCTCATACACGGATACTGGCTGGTGACCGGCTCATGCAGCTTTATGTTACCACCGCATGTGTATAAAAATGGCCGGACCATTGTACAGAACAAACACTGTTACACTTTGTGTCTCCCTTATGTCCTCATAGATTGTAAGCTCTTGCGAGCAGGGTCCTCACTCCCCAGGTTTGAATTGTAAATGAACTTTGTCACTATGTAATGTCTGATATTGTTTTCATGTTCCCTCTACATTGTAAAGTGCTGCGTAATATGTTGGCGCTATATAAATAAAGATTATTATTATTATTATTATAGATCTTGGACAGGGGCACCATGCGGAGTAAATCACTCCCTTAGTGTTGCAGTTAATTGGCCAAGTGATTTTGTATGTAATTTGGCCAGTAGAATCCACAAAATCATCACTGTTAACCACATTTGGACAGGCTATACATCGTCCGCATGGACGACAGCCCCATTTTGGTTTTGATGCTCCAAAAATTGGTTTAACACCTTGAGGTTGATAGTAGCTATGGACCAGGGTATCTCGAAGATTCCTTGCCCGTCTCGATGCTACCTCAGGTTTTATGGGTAGAATTTCTGACAAGATCATATCGGTCTGTAATGTTGGCCAATGTTTGGACAGGCATTTCCTCATCTGCCCCCATCTATCATGATAGGTAGTGACATACCTGATTTTTGAATCCACATTTCTCTTAGTTACAGGGTGAAGGAGTTGGGCCCGTGTTGACCTCCGTGCCCTCTCATATGCCCTGTTAATGCATCTTCTGTTATAACCCCTGTCGAGGAAGCGTTGTTTGAGATTAGTTGCCTGTTTCTCAAAATCATCCTCAAATGAACATAATCTCCTAATGCTCAGAAACTGACCTATGGGGATGGCACGGATCAAATGACTTGGATGCGAGGATGAGGCATGTAGATATGAATTAACTGACGTGTCCTTTCTATGTATATCTGTCTGAATGTGGCCGTCATTGTCACGCCTGATAAGTACATCCAAAAAATCAATGGCCACTTCCCTGGTCTTCCAAGTTAATCGGATGTTAAGGTTGTTGACGTTAAGTTCTGTCATAAAAAGAGCAAACTCTTCTTTGGTGCCATGCCAGATGATAAAGATATCATCAATGTACCTGGTCCAAAGGACCACCTTGTTCATTGATGATATCCGATCAGACAGAAAAAGATCCCTCTCCCACAGCCCCAGGAACAGGTTGGCATATGAGGGTGCGCAGGCTGCCCCCATCGCCGTGCCCTGGAGCTGTAGGTAGAAGGATCCATTGAAAGTAAAGAAGTTGTGTGTGAGCACAAATTCTAAGAGAGTAAGAATAAACTGGGACATGGATGGATTAATATCAGTCATCCTCAGAAAATATGACACAGCCTGAAGACCATCCTGGTGTCTGATGTTAGTAGGGATTCTACGTCGCAAGTGGCTAGCAACATGTCGGGTTCTAACTGAACCCCTTCCAATCTTTTAAGGAGATCTAATGAATCTCTAAGATATGATGGTAGGGTCTCAATCATTGGTTTCAAGGTAGCATCAATGTACTTACTTATATTGTCATTCAAGTTGCCTCTTCCAGATATAATGGGGCGCCCTGGTGGTAATTTAGGGTCTTTATGTATTTTTGGCAATAAATATAGACTTGCCACTGTGGGGTCCTGTATCGTGAGACATTCAGCAAGGGCAGAAGAGATGTTGCCCTCATTCAGAGCCACTCTCAATATATCATGGAGTACAACACTGAAAGAAGAGAGAGGATTAAAAGTCAACTTTTTGTAGCAAACAGAATTCCTCAATTGACGGTAGGCTTCCCGTTCATACATATCCCTTGGCCATACCACTATATTGCCACCCTTATCTGCAGGTTTAATTACAGTATCCTCAAGGGCTTTCAATCTCTTTAGGCTATTCCGCTCAGCACTAGTTAAATTATCATGCTTAATGCCCGTGGATATTCTTTCAAAATCCTGGGATACAAGCTTGACAAATAAGTCAATCGGTGGGCATATAGTGAATGGAGGAAATTTAGTTGACCGTTTCCTTATAGTTTGGGGGATCATACCTGTCTCAGGAGTTTCTTGTTCATTGAGTAGTAGCTGTAGGGCCTGTAATGCCTCTCTCTCCTCCGGTGTGTCAAATATCTTATCCTCCTTCCTATGAAACCATCTTTTAAAGATCAATCCTCTGGCGAACAAATGTAGATCCTTTACCGCTGTAAAGGTATCAAAATGAGTGGAGGGTGCAAACGTCAACCCCCTAGATAGTACCCCAATATCAATAGAAGATAAATAGTGAGTAGATAAAATGATTACCTTCATATTTGAATTATCAGGCATTTGGGTGGGTGTTTGATTACGCCAACCTTCTCCTCTTTGTCTAATGGGTGGATCATGATTGTATGTTTGCATGCGTCGTTCACCAACCCTGCTTTTCTGGCGACCCCTCTGTTTGAACGTATTTTGTCTCCTGTAATCCATTCCACTCCGTGTCCTACCTCTCTGCGCATTATCCTCAGGTTCCGAGATGGAACTCACTGATGACACAGAGGGAGATCTTCTACCATCCCCACTAAATTGTTTAGAATATTGCCACCTGTACATCCGGTTTGTCATTTTATCATTAAGGATCACGCTATAGGGAAAAAGGAAACAAAGCGCACATAGTGCATGAGCCTGTATTAGGTGAGAACAAAAGGAAAAAAGTGGTCAATTGTGCTGACCTGATGTTGTTATGCTCGGAGCATAACATCCCAAGGTGCGTGTCCAAGTTAGACTTAGGTAGAGACAGTTGCAGCCCAAATTCCGGTTTGAAGATTGGTAAAAATCCACTATGTAGATCCAGGAGATAGGGAGATAAAAAATGGAATATCCGAGGGCGCAGCTGTACTGGAAATTGCTTTTATTTGTACAACAGCAACAACAATGTGTTTCAAGGCCGTACCGGCCTCTTCGTCAGGTTAGGTAACCTGACGAAGAGGCCGGTACGGCCTTGAAACACATTGTTGTTGTTGTTGTACAAATAAAAGCAATTTCCAGTACAGCTGCGCCCTCGGATATTCCATTTTTTATCTCCCTATCTCCTGGATTTTATCATTAAGGTCTCGTTGGAATTTGCGACTTTTAGTATCCTGAATATTTTTCTCCCATTTATCCATCTCCAGGTCAAGTTGTTGAAATATGATTTTCCATTCTTCATCACTCAATTTTGTTCTAAGTTCAATCTGAGCTTTTTCGATCTCGATATCATGCACCTCGAGTGCCTGTTTGTCAAGACCAATCAACAGTTCCATGAACGTTTGGGATGATGTCCTACAGTTCTCCTCCCATCGGGAGATAAAACATTCATACAAACTGTTGAGGGTCGGAAATACCCGAATCCTAAGACCTCTGGGAATAAGGCCCCTTTGTAAATACTTCTCCAAGAAGGCCTTATTCCACCATGTTTTAGTTCGTTTATGAAATAGGGATTTAAGATTGTTTTTAGTAGCAGCTATGTTTCCCCGGGTGTCGGGATCTCCCACTGTGGGATCATCCCTAAAGACCACATCTAACTTGGTCAACCAGGTCCTTTCCCTGGCCTTAAAGTCCATGCTGCAAAAGAAACAGATAATAAGTATACTATGCCTATATGGAGAGCACCAAAAGAGCAAAGTCAACCAATACACAATCCCCCAGAAAAGTAAATAGTAAGTAATAAAATAAAATATTTCTCAAGCATTGAGAAAGGCTCACACTGAGCTGAAACGTTGCACACGAGTGGAATAAACGGATCATTATTTTCACAAATTTGTGACCTGTGACCGCTGCGAACCCTATAGCTACGTCACGGCCCAGTGCATGTAATATTGGAGTGTGTACAGGATATTGTACATATTTTAGGGTGAAATAGAAGGAGTACACCACCAATAAGCAGTTTACCAATTTGTATTGAATTTTGGGCTAAGCGCCGTTGTTTTTTTTTTTTTTTTTTTTTAAGTCCCTTAAGGTGTTATTTATGTCTAACAGGAAGGACAGTATAATGTATAGACATAGGACAATAACATTTATTTAAGTCATTTATATGGCATGGGTGTAGATTGGGGAGTTGGCAGAGCTTGTCCAGGTACAGGCCTGGGTGCCAGGGGGGATGCCACTCTGCCTTGACCAGGATATATAGATACAGGGCTAGGGCAAACTGAATCTTTTCTCAGGGTCAAGGAAAGCTTTGCTACAACTCTGTAATAGATCAGCTTTTTCTAAGCCTTTACCGCCATTCTTCCTTACTATTTTATTGCAATAAGGAGCTCTGGATGTTCAGATAACTGGTTGTACATTGTGACAAGTCTACACGATTGTTTGGTCATAAAAAAAAAAACATTTGATGTGTACATCAGTAATATATAGTATGTAAATTATATACAATGTGATGTCAGAAGGCACCCATTCTCCTGGCCCAGACGTGTAAAAAAATCTGTATTACTAGACTGCTGTAATACAGGTCCTTCTCAATTAATTAGAATATCATCAAAAAGTTACATTATTTCAGTAATTCAATTCAGAAAGTGAAACTCATATATTATATAGATTCATTACACACAGAGTAATCTATTTCCAGAATTTTTTTCTTTTAATGTTGATAATTATGGCTAACAGTTAACGAAAACCCCAAATTTAGTCTCTCAGAAAATTTGAATATTAAATAAGCCCAATTTCAAAAATTATTTTTAATACCGAAATGTGAGCCTACTGAAAAGTATTTACAGTATATGCGCTCAATACTTGGTTGGGGCTCCTTTTGCATGAATTACTGCATCAATGCCACGTGACATGGAGGCAATCAGTATGTGCACTGCTGAGGTGTTAAGGAAGCCCAGGTTTCTTTGATAGTGGCCTTCAGCTCGTCTGCATTGTTGGGTCTGGTGTCTCTCATCTTCCTCTTGACAATACCCCATAGATTCTCTATGGGGTTTAGGTCAGGCGAGTTTACTGTCCAATCAAGCAGAGTGATACTCTGCTTATTATACCAGTATTGGTACTTTTGACAGTGTGGGCAGGTGCCAAGTCCTGCTGGAAAATGAAATTAGCATCTCCATAAAGCTTGGCAGCAGAGGAGAGCATGAAGTGCTCTAAAACTTCCTGGTAGACAGCTGTGCTGACTCTGGACTTGATATAACACAGTGGACCAACACCAGCAGATGACATGGCTCCCCAGACTCTGGGACCTTGATTTCCAAATGAAATGCAAAATTTACTTTCATCTGAAAACAGGACATTGGACCACTGAGCAACAGACCAGTCCTTTTTCTCCTTAGCCCAGGTAAGACGCTTCTGATGTTGTCTCAGGGTCATAAGTGGCTTGACACAAGGAATGCGACAGTTACATAGTTACATAGTACGGTTGAAAAAAAATACACCTGTCCATCAAGTTCAACCAAGGGATGGAAAAAGGGAAGGGAAAAATTTCTACACATAGGAGCTAATATTTTTTCATTCTAGGAAATGATCTAAGCCTTTTTTTAAAGCCATCTACTGTCCCTACTGTGATCAGCTCCTGCGGTAGACTATTCCATAGATTCACCGTTCTCACAGTAATGAAGGCTTGTTGCCTCTGCAGATTGAACCTTTTTTTCTCCAGAAGGAGGGAGTGCCCCCTTGTTTTTTGGGGGTGTTTTACATGGAACAGGATTTCACCATATTTTTTGTATGTGCCATTCATATATTTATATAAGTTAATCATGTCCCCCCTTAGTTATCTCTTTTCAAGGCTAAATAGGTCTAATTCTTTTAATCTTTCCTCATAACTTAGATTCTCCATGCCCCTTATTAGCTTTGTTGCTCTTCTTTGTAGTTTTTTCCAACTCCAGGGCATCCTTTCTATGAACTGGAGCCCAGAACTGAACTGCATATTCTAGATGAGACCTCACTGATGCTTTGTAAAGTGGAAATATTATATCGCTGTCCCACGAGTCCATGCCTCTTTTAATACACAACAATATCTTGCTGGCCTTTGAAGCAGCTTATTGACATTGCATGCTGTTATTTAGTTTATGATCTACAAGTACACCCAGATCCTTCTCAACAAGTGACTCCCCAGTATAGCTGCCCCTAGGACATATGATGCATGCAGATTGCTGGTACCCAGATGCATAACTTTACATTTATCTACATTAAACTTCATTCGCCAAGTGGATTCTCAAACACTTAGTGTGTTCAAATCAGCTTGAAATTTAAGAACATCTTCCTTAGACTGAACAATACTACATAGCTTGGTGTCATCTGCAAGAATAGAAATAGTGCTATTAATCCCATCCTCTATATTATTAATAAATACATTTTCATAATAGTGGCCCCAGCACCGAACCCTGGTGTACACCACTTATAACCGGGGACCATTTAGAGTAGGAATCCTTGACCACAACGCTCTGGATACGGTCCTTGAGCCAATTCTCAATCCAATTACAAACTATACTTTCTAAATCTATAGTCCTTAATTTGCCCATTAGACATCTATGAGGGACCGTGTCAAATGCCTTTGCAAAGTCCAAAAATACTATATCCACAGTGGCCCCTCTGTCTAAGCTTCTGCTCACCTCTTCATAAAAACAAATCAGGTTGGTTTGACAACTTCTGTCCTTAGGAAAACCATGCTGGTTGTCACTTATGATACTAGTTTTTGTTACATAATCCTGTGTATAGTCCCTCAATAGCCCCTCAAATATTTTTGCCACAATGGATGTTAAGCTTACTGGTCAATAATTACCCGGAGAAGACCTAGAGCCCTTTTTGAAAATAGTCACCACATTTAGCTGCGCCAGTCCCTTGGCACTATACCAGTCCCTAGAGAATCTCTAAGAGGGGGACAGAAATAACTGAACTAAGCTCTTTAAGAACTCTAGGGTGTAACCCATCTGGTCCCAGGGCCTTGTGCACATTTATTTTATTTAACTTAGCTTGGACTATATCTACATTCAGCCAATTCAGTATATCAACTGATATATTAATAGCACTGGCACCGGCTATATCAGCTGCTCTTTCTTCTGTTGTATATAAAAGTATCCATTTAGTAACTCTGCCTTCTCTTGATCCCCTGTGACCAACTCCCCATCACCACTATTTAGGGGTCCTACATGTTCAGACCTTGGCTTTTTTGCATTTATATACTTGAAGAATTTTTGGGGATTTGTTTTACTATCCTTGGCCACCTGCCTTTCATTTTGTATTTTTGCTGATTTTATTATCTTTTTACAGATTTTATTAAGCTCTTTATCATTTACAAAGGCTAGAGCTGTACCCTCAGATTTGTATTTTTCAAATGCCCTTTTTTTTCTCATATATTGCCCTTTTTACAGAAAGTGTAAGCCATGTGGGGTTTAATTTTAGTCGTTAATACTTGTTACCTATAGGAATACATTTTGCACTATAATTACCCAAAGTAAATTTGAAAATCTCCCATTTATCATTTGTACCATTATTTGACATTAGTTCTTCCCAGTCTATATCCTGAATTGCAGCCCTCATCCTGGGGAAATTGGCCTTCTTAAAATTAAGTGTTTTTGCCCTCCCAGCCTGTGTTTGTTTTTTACAGTATATGTCAAATGTAACTACATTGTGATCACTGTTACCGAGGTTTTCACGAACATTGACATTCCCAAAAAGCTCTGCATTATTAGAAATCACCAGATCCAACAGGGCTTCACCTCTAGTTGGGTCTTCCATAAACTGGCCCATAAAATTTTCCTGCAACAGGTTGAGGAAATTTCTCCACTTTGCAGTTGAAGCCGAACCATGACCCCAATTAATATCCCGGTAATTAAAATCTCCCCTTATCACTACAGTACCAGCCTGTGCAGCCCGCTCCATTTTTTTTAAATATATTTGACCTTCTATCTCCTCAGATATATTGGGGGGGGGGGGTCTATAGATTACACCAAAAGTAATTTTTTCAGTGTTTACCTCCCTTTGTAATTCCACCCACAAGGTTTCAATCTCCTCACAATCTTCACCCACTATTGTCCCTTTCACACTCGTCTTCATATCACTTCTCACATACAGACATACACCACTGCCTTTCCTATTGGCCTGTCTTTCTGAAACAGTGTAAAACCCTGTAGATTCACAGTCTAGTCGTGTGGAGAGTCTAGTCATGTTTCAGCAACACCAACTATATCTTGTAGCGTCCATGGGCCATCCGGTTTACTCACCTCCCAATGCCCGCAGCCATGGATCCGTGAGCGCTGGTCCCCATCTCCTTCCTAGGAGACGCCAGAGCTCACTTCCACTCCGGTCTGCTGTGTCCCGTAGGGTGCGCGCACACGCTAGTGCCCGGCCTTAAAGGGCCAGCTTAAGCACAAACAAAATCGTCATCATCATCAACTGCCATGATTTCCTGGTCTATAAGAAGGCCCCAGGCCTTCTGATCCTTGCCTGAGCGTTGTTAGTTTATCCCAGTCTGTCTTGCAAATGGTCCCTTAGTGTTTTCCGCTCCAGTTGTTACCCGTGCCCTGTTACCTGTTCCTGTATCCCGTGCTGCTCTTGTTCCTGTGCCTACCAGTGTTGGAGTCGTGTCTACTGCACCTGCTGTCGTTTGCCACCCAGTGTCTTCTGCCACGTCCAGTGTCTTCTGCCACATCGGATACTGCCCACCACGTCTGGCACTACCTGCTGCACCGTCCTCCATCCGTGCTGAAGCCACAGCCACCGTCTGGACTAGTTCAGGCACCCAAGCGTTACTATCTACTATTGACTTTTCATATAGACTGTGACCTGGTCAGCTGCCTCTCCACTACGGCGGAGCGGCCTAGTGGGTCCACATACCCTGTGACCGTGACATATCTATATGTTCCTCCAGTACAAGGTCTCCAGCTCCCCCATTTTGCTTGCTAGACTTCTGGCATCTGTGAACATACACTTTAATGGTACACTTTTTTGGTATCGGAATTGTGATTATTTGACATTATTTGGGCATTTCTATTTTCATTGCTGTTTTGTAACAAAAGGATCTCCTTATCCTGTTGTCTAGTCCTGTCCCCACAGTCTGTTTCTCCCACACCAATATAGTCTGACCCCTCTCTAACCTAACTACCCCTTTATTTTCTACATTGACCTCCCTCGTCTGCTCCGCTCAAGATTGTCTATCGCCCGAGGTGTTGCATTTTGCTCCTCTAGAACTCTAATGCAAGCTTCTAGGTGAACAACATGCTCACATCTGCCACAGAGGTATTCACCCTGGAACTCTGGCTCCAGTCTTGCCTACATATGGCAAACTGTGTACTGAAGAAAACCTCCAATCTTGCTGTCCATTATCCCAGTTACAAAAAAACTGTGAACATTTGAAAAAGTAAAAGCAAAGAAAAGAAGAGTACTTACAGGGACTTTAACACTTCTTTTTTTTAACTCCGGTTTAATATCACAAGCCACTTAATCCAGCAAGCCCAAAAGTGAGCAAGCTCAGAGTGAGTCCTGCTGGCTAATTTATATCACCTGAGAGAAATTAACCCCTCCCCATAGTCAGCTGCTCAGCAGGAAAGAAGCGGTAAAGAAAAAAAGTTTTTTTAAATTGTGTCAGTTTTGCTAGCTTCTATTTGTAAGCACTCAATTCAGTTATCTCACACAGTATCACACACAGGAACACAGCAACGCAATCCGGTTTAAAAACTCCACTTATATCACAAGCCACTTAATACAGCTAGCTCAAAAGAGAGCAAGCAGTTGTAGCACATGTCTTGGATTGGTCTATGTGTGGTGGCTGACTCCAGCCGCAGTCCACTCCATGTGAATCTCCCCCAGATTCTTGAATGGCCTTTTCGTGACAATCCTTTCAAGACTGCGGTTATCCCTGTTGCTTGTGCACCTTTTTCTACCACACTTTTTCCTTCCTTTCAACTTTCCATTAATATGCTTGGATACAGCACTCTGTGAAAAGCCAGCTTCTTTAGCAATGTCCTTTTGTAGCTTACCCTCCTTGTGTCAATGACTGTCTTCTGGACAACTGTCAAGTCAGCAGTCTTCCCCATGATTGTGTATCCGACTGAACCAGACTGTTGGACCATTTAAAGGCTTAAGAAACCTTTGCAAGTGTTTTGTGTTGATTAGCTGATTAGAGTGTGACACCATGAGTCTATAATCTTGAACTTTTACCTAATGTTCACATTTTCTGAGAGACTAAATTTGGGGTTTTCATTAACCGTTAGCCATAATCTTCAACATTAAAATAAAATAAAAAAATGCTGGAAATAGATTATTCTGTGTGTAATAAATCTATATAATATGAGTTTCACTTTTTGAATTTAATTACTGAAGTAAATTAACTTTTTGATGATATTCTAATTCATTGAGAAGGACCTGTATATGGCAATTATACAGCGACCGTGTCGTAACGCTTTCTGACCTGTCACTACAGCAGGCTATTTTTCCTCTTCTTTAATGTCAACCAACAGTGATTACCATGCAGTGCATTATTAAAATAAACCTCAACTTTTATGATTCAAGAAACGATTAGATTATAATTTGCGCTGAGAAACTATTTACTAGCCAATCACATCAATCCCCTGTAGTCTTATTTGGCAGTTCTAGTGACAGAGGGAAATAGTAATGTTAAAAAAATATATGTGAAAAGTGTCCCTCAAACATATATCCTTACCGTATGAGGGATAAGCTATATGCAAATTCTAAAGAGTATTAGATTCAGCCACTCAACAAAGCCCCTAGCTCCTTTCTGCGAGTCGGATTTAAAGTGAGTACTGTTCGCAAATTAAGTTATCTCTTTACCTCAAAGGCCAAGGGCCACCAAGTGGTCACGGCTGCAGTGGTTTCAGCAATGAAGTACTGTGTCGACAACCATGTACTACCTTTCAGCTAATCAGACGGAGAGACACCTTGATTTGCATATGCTTTTAATACACAATAGCTACAATACGACATGTAATTTCACAATATTAAAGATCTATCCTAACGCAAATAATGGTATAATAGCTATTTTTTGGGTATGTACCCCCACTTGCGACATGCAGTATTGCTTTTACCACTTTCCTTACTTCATCTAATTTGTGATTGAAGAGCTAACAACAAAGTATGAAGCTTCCTGAGCTTACAAACATATTGAGTGCAAAATCTTACACTGAAATATTTATCGACAAATTATGCAATTTCATGTTTTCTGCTTTCCCCACTTTTTAATATGTCACTCCATCATGTCTGAGTTAATTCTGATAGAATTCTGGCTGCTAGCTAGCTTCAAAAAGCCTGACGAAAACTCTATGTACTAATGTGAACAAATCCTGACTGCAACGCTGAGCAGAATATATATTGTTTATTTTACTAACAATGTTCTCAATGTAAGAGGCAAAAATGGGAAAAAGTTTAAAAAATAATACCCAATTCCAAATTCTTTTAACCCTAACTATACCAACAAAATACCACATAAATATGATATCAAAGAACACATTTTCACTATTTTCTGGTCATTGAAAATAATATACATGTACAATCATAAAAAAAATATAATTCTAAAACTCTCCTAAAGTGCTGAAAAATAAGCAAAAATCTTATATGGAAAAGAGTCACACAAAAATTACTATAGCCAATCATAAAAAAAGACCATAGCAAAATTGTTAAACTTTAACAAAAGGTCAAAATGCCCTGGAAATTATACTGAATTAGAAGGTGAGAACATTCATGTCCAAAGAAGTATATCTACTGCACTTCTCACTGGATAAATGAAGACTTAAACAGTCACATATAATGTGAAAAAATTTAGGCTATTTTTCACATAGAATTATGTGATTTGATCTTACTTGTAATAAGGTCTGGACAAGTGTTGGTAGCCTTTAGAAGCGGGAACTCATCGGTCTCTGAATATGCTTTGATCAGGGCAGATTTTAGTCGATACAATGGTCAATACAAATGTATTCTGAACCCATTAGAAACATCTTTAACCCCATCCCGACATTTGCCGTATGAGTATGCCATGGAAAGCTATGACTTCCCGCAAATTGCCGTATCCATACGCCAAATGTTTGGCACCGGCTCAGAAGCTGAGCCGCTGCCATCATCGCCAGATCTCAGCTGTATCTTACAGCTGAGATCCGGCTGTAATGGCGGGGACCGAAATTAGCTTCGATCCCCGCCATTAACCCCTTAAGTGCATCGCTCAAACGCGAGTGCTGCACTTAAGGTGTTTTCAGCTCATCGGAACCCCAGCAATGAAATTGCCGGGGTTCCGGTGGCTGCAATGGCCACCGGAGGCCTAATACTGGCCTCCCGGTCTGCCTAGCATGGAAGCTGGTCAAGATCCGCCCTCATATAGCTCCGTCGACAAAAAAATTAAAAAGTTATGGCTCTCACAACTTGGCGACAGAAAAAATACATTATTTTTACAAAAGTAATTTTATTGTGCAAAAAGTTGTAAAACATAAAAAAGTGCTATCAAATATGTATCGCCGGAATCCTGCTGACCCGCAGAATAAAGTTAACATGTAATTTATAACACATGGTGAACGCTGTATAAAAAAACTAAAAAAGCTATGCCAGAATTGCGTTTTTTTGTTTACCTGGCCTCCAAAAAATTGGATAAAAGGTGATCAAAAAGTCGCATGTACCCAAAAATGGTACCAATAATTGCTACAGCTCGTCCTGCAAAAAAAACAGCCCTCATACCACTACGTCTATGAAAAAATTTAATTAGTTATGGCTCCAATAAGTCAGGAAATAAAAAATATGCAGTTGCACCCCAGCGTAACATTTCTTCTGTTTCAAGAGGCAATTTATCAAGGACCTAAAATTAGGGAACCAGGAAGGGGAGGGCCCAAACATATCCGCTGGAAGCGACGGTGCCCGTATTATACCAGGACAACACTTTCCCAGCAAAATTCCCCAAACTGCAATGGTGCGGAGTGTGGACCAAAAGGGGCATAAGAAAGGACGCCATATATCAGTGCGACACCGGCCTGTGCAGAAAGGATTGCTTCACAGCGTAACACATATCTATGGATTATTTTATTGTTTTTTTACCCCATTATTATACCACCTGACTATGCCCCTGATGTACTTTGCCCAGCTTACATGTACCCCCACATTATAAATGGAAACACCAGTAATACTCAAACAAATCTACTACCAAGCAAAATCCGCTCTCCAAAAGCCAAATGGCGCTCTCTCCCATCTGAGCCCTACAGTGTGCCCAAACAGCAGTTTCCTTACATATATGGCATCGTCATACCCGGGAGAACCCTTTTAACAATTTTTGGGGTGTGTGTCTCCAGTGGCATAAGCTGGGCATGACATATTTGCCACTGAAATGGCATATCTAGGGAAAAAGATCAATTTTTAATTTGCACCATCTGCAGCGCATTCATTTATGGAAAAGACCTGTGGGGTGAAAATGCTCACTACACCACTTAATAAATGCCTTGAGGGGTGCAGTCTCCAAATGGGGTCACTTCTCAGGGGTTTCTTTTTATTATTTCACATCTGAGCCTCTGCAATTGTGAACCAATACTTTGTAAATCGCCAAATTAGGCCTCAATTTCGCATGGTACGCTTTTACTCCTGAGCCTGGTCGAATGTTCAGGCAAAAGATTAGGGCCACATGTAGGGTGTTTCTAAAACCGGGAAACACCGCATAATAATTAGAAAGTTGTCTTGTTATGGTGGCACAAGCTGGGCACCACATATTGGCATATCTATGGAAAAAATCCCATTTTCACTCTGCAACATCGAGTGCACACTAATTTCTACAAAACATCTGCAGGGTTAACATGCTCACTACACCACTAGGTAAATGAATTTAGGGGTGTAGTTTCCAAAATGAGGTCACTTCTAGGGGGTTTCCACTGTTTTGGTCCCACAGGCGCCCAGAAACCAATCCAGCAAAATCTGCACTCCAAATGGCGCTCCTTCCCTTCTGAGCCCTGCCATGTGCCCAAACAGTAGTTTATGACCACATATGGGGTATTGCCGTACTCGGGAGAAATTGCTTTACAAGTGTTGGGTTCTTTTTTTTCCTTTATTTGTTGATAAACGAAGAATTTTGCGCTAAAGCTACGTCTTATTGAAGAAAAAGGATTGTTTTTATTTTCGCTGCCCAATTCTAATCAATTCTATGAAACATCTATGGGGTCAAAATGCTTACTACACCCCTAGATGAATTCCTCAAGGGGTGTAGTTTCCTAAATGGAGTCACTTTTTGGGCGTTTTCATTGTTTTGTCCCCTCAGGGGCTTTGCATATGCGACATGGCCTCCGCAAACCATTCCTGCTAAATCTGATCTCCAAAAGCCAAATAGCGCTCTTTCCATTCTAAGCCCTGCCGTGTGTCCAAACAGCCATTTATTACCACATGTGGGGTACTGTTTTACTCGGGAGAAATTGCTTTACAAATTTTGCGTGCTTTTTCTCCTTCAGTCCTTGTGGAAATTAGAAAAAATGAGCTAAACCTACATTTTCTTTGAAAAAATGTAGATTTTTATCTTCAGGGCCTATTTCCAATAATTTCTGCAAAAAATCTGTGGGGTCAAAACGCTCAGTATACCCCTAGGTAATTTCCTCAATGGGTGTAGTTTCCAAAATGGGGTCACTTGTGGGGGGTTTCCACTATTTTGTCCCCTCAGGGACTTTGTAAATGTGACATGGCCTCTGCAAACCATTCCTGCTAAATGTGAACTCCAAAAGCCAAATGGTGCTCCATCCCTTCTAAGCCCTGCCGTGTGTCCAAACAGTCGTTTATTACCACATGTGGGGTACTGTTTTACTCGGGAGAAATTGCTTTACAAATTTTGTGGTGCTTTTTCTCCTTCAGTCTTTGTGGAAATGAGAAAAAATTTGCTAAACCTACATTTTCTTTGAAAAATTTAGATTTTTATCTTCAGGGCCTATTTCCAATAATTTCTGCAAAAAACCTGTTGGGTCAAAACGCTCAATATACCCCTAGATAATTTCCTCAATGGGTGTAGTTTCCAAAATGGGGTCCCTTGTGGGGGGTTTCCACTGTTTTGGCACCACAAGAGCCCTTCAAACCTGACTTGGTGCATATAATATATTCTAATAAAAATAAGGCCCCAAAATCCACTAGGTGCTCCTTTGCTTCTGAGGCCGGTGCCTCAGTCCAGTAGCATGCTACGGCCACATGTGGAATATTTCCTAAAACTGCAGAACCTGGGCAATAAATATTGATGGAAAACACTGAGAACAAAGGAGTCATACACTATTGGGATGAAGCTTGCCAATGGCATAGAAAAATAAACTTTATTAGGACAATACAAATTACATACAATTTAAAATTTGACTGCAAATCCAAGACCTGTACACCTCCCAAGTGGCATGAAAGAACATAGAGGAACCACCTCTTATAAATGCAGCTACGAGAAGAAAGAGGTCTTTATAACAGATAATGCCATATCAGCTAGGGCTCAAGCAAAAAATATATAATTAAATATGATTAAGTATCAGTAAGGGCAAAAAGCCAAAATATGTAATTTGAATGAATTATATCATATATCCAGCCAGACTCATGGTAACATTCTAAGTAAATAATTATATGCTGGACTCAAGTAGTGACAAAAAAGTGCTTCCATAAGCCCACATCAAGCAAGACAGGTTTTCTCAGCAAGTAAAGCCACAAGAAGAAAAGGCAAGTAAAAAGGTGTAGGGTGCAGCATAAAGTATTACTAACCCATATGGTTCCTGTAGTTCAGTGACTTCCCGAGTACGGAGAGACCCCGACGCGCGTTTCGCGTGGATGGCTTTTTCAGAGGGGTATACTATCTTCTACCTAGTCTTTCTACCTTAAATACACTGTTTAATCCAGTCAGCTGATACGGGTTGGCCAATGAGATCAACACGGCCGTGCCTGTCAGACCGAAACATTGCGAGACTCGCACACCTGACAGCCGAGTCCCCACTACGCATGTGCGGCTCCGGAAACCGCGCACACGCAGAGGAGCACAAATGGCAGACAGAGTTAGAGCCAGCGATGACTCGTATGACAGGCAGGGCCGGTATACAACATCATAGGATGAAGTAAAGGTAAGTTTAAAAGGCGGATTTTAGTGCTACGAAGTTATATACTACAGTGATTTATTTAGTGCAGATGTTATAGCACGCATTGATCCAAGAGGGTTCTCACTGGAATCAATCATAATGAGATAAGTATAAAAGAATCGATACGATAAACCGGAATCGCAGAAGAAGTAATGAATAACAGGTGAACCCCAAAGTACTGTGATCAGTTAATAAATATAATACATAGAAAGAAAAAGAAAAAGAAAAAGAATCATCAGTAAGAAATAGTCAAATAAATAGAAAAATTGAGAAATTTATATATAATTATATTGAGAGTGCACGAATACAGTCCATGTTATAATAGCATGTTTATGTTATATTATCAGCATACAATGCTGAGCTTAATCAACAGTGAAAAAATAACAAATTAGGAGAGTCCCACTCTAAAGTGGAACACATTGTGTATTTGCTCCAACCGTATCCCGGGCCATCAAAAGAGCATATAAAATAACATATATACAACAGTAATGACAAAAAATTATAAAATACAGTGAATTATCCTACGACGTGTAGAGACACTTGACACGATTTCAAGCAGATCCGCATAATGTGAATTAAAGTCCCACAAACAGTAAGACAGGTGTTTAAAAAATATCGATCTCGGACCAATGTGAATACATAAGGTCAGAAAATGGCCAAAGTAGAAGACTAGAAGGAGAGAAAATATAAAAATTAATAGACATACAGTTTAAAAACACAAGCATTTAAAAAATGGTAGAGGGATTATAGAAAGGGCGCAAAGCTAAGTGTCTCATTCAGACCAACAGGGGCCATTGTTCCAAGGGTGATAATCCACTTGCACTCCCTCTGAGCTAGCAATTTCTTGACATCCCCACCTCTGATACCACACATCACCCTATCTATACCCCAAGCTTTAAATGATCTTGGGTCACATGCATGATAGGTTTTAAAATGTCTGGGGATTGTTTTGAGCAATGTAAGATCTTCAATTTCCCTAGCGGCGACTATGTCGCGCACATGTTCCCTAATTCTGATCCGCAGTTGTCTGGATGTCAGACCGATATATACCTTTGAACAACCACATGTAGCATAGTATATGACGTTCGTTGTACTACAGGATATATAGTATCGGATCTTGAACTCTCTATTGTCAATCATAGAGGAGAAATTGGATGTGCGGACCATATTTGTGCATGCCACACAGTCGCCGCATGGGTAACAGCCTTGTCTAGGGTTTTTAGATGCAAATAAATTGCATTCTCTTGGCACGTAGTCGCTTTTCACCAGCATATATTTTAAATTCATACTCCTACGTGCTGTCATTTGTGGCTTTTTTGATAGTTTATCAGCCAGGGCAGGTTCAGAATGTAAAATTGGCCAGTGTCTTTCCAATGCAGATCTCATCGCCTGCCACTGATTATTGTATGTGGTGATGTATCGAATACTAGTATCATCACTTTTTTTAGTGGCGTTCATTTTTGATGGATGTAGGATTGAGTTACCGTAACCTTTGCCCTTCTATAACCCTTCTTTATGCTTCTATGGCTATATCCCCTATCTCGGAATCTCTCCTCCAGGTCTCTTGATTGCCTCTCAAAATTTCCATTTAATGAGCAAATACGCCTCATTCTTAGGAACTGACCAACAGGGACGGCCCCAATCGTGGACTGGCTGTGGGCAGATGTGGCATGTAGCAGGGAGTTAACGGATGTCTTTTTCCGAAACACATCGGTCTGAAGACATCCTGTACTGTCCACCTCAATGCTGATATCCAAAAACTCCACCTGATGTTTATCAAAAACATAGGTCAGTTTTATATTCAAATCATTGGTGTTAAGACCCAGCATGAAATGTATGAGTTCAGTCTCCGTCCCCTGCCAAATGAAAAGGACATCATCTATATATCGCATCCAGCACTGCACATGGTCAGCGGCGTGCGCACCGTCACCTAGGAAAACCTGCCTCTCCCAGAGGCCGAGAAACAGGTTCGCATATGACGGTGCACACGCCGCACCCATGGCAGTGCCCCGCTTCTGTAAATAAAAAGCGTCCTTAAAAACAAAGAAATTGTGCGTAAGAATATATTCTAATAGCTCCACAACCAGTTCACAGGTAGGGCCGTCCCAATTGCTCATCCCCAAGAAGAGGCATACAGCGTTAATCCCATCATCATGTCGAATGCTGGTATACAGCGATTCAATATCAGCTGTCACCAGAAACATATCAGCGTCAAGGGTAACACCATCTATCCTTCTCAAAACGTCTGTTGTATCCCTAACGTGGGATGGTAAACATTCCACTAGGGGTTTGAGGTAGTGGTCAATGAATCTACAGATAGGGTCACAAAGCCCCCCAATCCCTGATACTATGGGACGCCTGGAGGGTCTGTCATACTTTTGTGAACCTTCGGCAAAAAATAAAGCGTAGGTATCCTTGGGTATTGAACCGTAAGACCAGTAAGTATATTTTTGGGAATTAGACCTTTCTCAAAGGCTAGATTAAGAACCTTCGATAGCTCAGCTGAAAATGTGCCCACTGGGTTATATGCTAATTTTTGGTAGGTATCTTTATCCCTCAATTGTCTATACGCCTCCCTTTCATATTTATCGGTTGGCCATATCACGATGATGGTTGGCAGCACTTGCTGGTGGTCTAACCTTGATAACCACTTTCCTGTTGAGACATATGTTTATAGCAATAAATATTGAGTTGCATTTGTCTGGTAAAACTTTCTGTGTTATAAAGAAAATTGGATTAAAAATTAATTTCTGCAAAAAAATATGAAATTTGTAAATTTCACCCCTACTTTGCTTTAATTCCTGTGAAAAGTTTAAAGGGTTAAGAAATTTTCTAAATGCTGTTTTGAATACTTTGAGGGTGAAGTTTTTAAAATGGGGTGACTTTTTGGGGTTTCTAATATATAAGGCCCTCAAAGCCACTTCACAACTGAACTGGCCCCTGTAAAAATAGCTTTTTGAAATTTTCTTGAAAATGTGAGAAATTGCTGCTAAAGTTCTAAGCCTTATAACGTCCTAGAAAAATAAAAGGATGTTCAAAAAATGATGCCAATCTAAAGTAGACATATGGGGATGTTAATTAGCAACAATTTTGTGTGTTATAACTGCCTGTCTTACAAGCAGATACATTTAAGTTGAGAAAAATGCAAATATTTGCAATTTTTCGCTAAATTTTGGTGACATTGTGCAGTCACAGACTGAGAGGTTTCAAGATTGTTCTTCACTGCCTGGGAGGGCATCCTGCAGCACATACGATTCCATATTGATTAACAGTTCTGTTCCTACTCTCAATGAATTGCAGTCTCAACAGGGTTTTTTGTCTGTCAATTTTCTCACTTACATGCATCTCAAAAAGTGTTACCTGGGAGCGTTTAGGCGGGGACCGATAGAACGCCCACTATCCTGGTTGGAAACAACCCTCCTCCTTCGGCAAACACCTAAGAAGCTGATTACGCTATATTATAATAATCTCATTAAGATTAACTCATCCGTACAGCCTTCCTTTCTTAAAGCTTGGGAGTTCGAACTTAAGACTACCTTTTCTGAAGAGGATACCAGGGCAGTTTTTCGGAACTCCCTTGGGACCTCGAGATGCATTAAACTGCAGGAGTCCTCATACAAACTGACCTCTAGGTGGTACAAGACCCCCTGGGTATTGCATAAAATGTGTAACGAAATCTCCCCAGTTTGCTGGAGGTGTCATAAAGCCCCAGGAACATATTTACATTTGTGGTGGGAGTATGAGAAAATCTCTCCCTTCTGGGCTGAGATAGAAAATGTCCTCAACACTATAACTCAGTCCTCTATTGCCATTTCCCCTCGTGTAGTGTTTCTTAATCTGTAGCCAACATTCCCCGGGTGGGCCCCCAGGGAGCTATGGTTACATCTCTTCGCAGCGGCCAAATCCCTAATCCCGTTGTATTGGAAGACCGAGACTGTCGCACCTATTGGTCATTGGCTTAGGAAAGGCGCCCAACTGGCGAGAATGGAGGAGCTATCGCATCTTGAGTTTCACTCTCATGCTAAGTACCGGAAGATCTGGGCACCCTGGTTTGAATTTTGAATACTTCCTTCTGGTTCAGTTTGAATGATATGTTTTGTTTCATCTTGATATAATGTAATGTACATGCGAGACTTCTTATTGTGAATCCTAACATTTGCTCGGTTATTTGATGTACTGTGGCGCTTATGCGCACTGGCATTTGCATTTTTCCTCTCTGTAAAACTTCAATAAAATTTTGCAAAAAAAAAAAAAGTGGCTAAAGAGGGAAGGGATTAATCCAACATAGGAGTGGAGAAGACAGGGCATTGGATATGTGCTGTGAGTTAGAAGTAGAAGCAGAAGAGTGAATGATGGGACTATCCCAGCAAAACCAAGACAGTTGGCAAAT
This sequence comes from Rhinoderma darwinii, assembly GCF_050947455.1. NCBI lineage: Eukaryota > Metazoa > Chordata > Amphibia > Anura > Rhinodermatidae > Rhinoderma > Rhinoderma darwinii. The sequence continues at coordinate 194,240,705 of NC_134690.1, read as the reverse complement.
ATAAAAAAAAACATGCCTATTATTCAAGAAAACAAGCACTCCATAACATTTTACAAAGACCTTTCTTGTTCTTTCTAGGTTCTTGCACACATGCAGGAGGAAAAAAAATTGTTGGTCAGGAAACCTGAAGATCCGGTAACACAACCTGCCTGCGTGTATCCATCCATTATATTATCCATAATACTCTGATCTCACTGAGCTCCAACTAAATGTATTGAATAGTTTCCAAACATATTTTTATAATAAATTAAACATGTTTGAAGTAACTTAAGTCAGAAATTAATTTTGCTTCAGTCAATAACTATAAATCCCCTAATCATAAATACAGTGTGAGCCACATATTTAATTTTTCCTTCACATTGAATTGCTGACAAGCAAATTACACAAAATACACACCAAATTATCGGGGCTTTATAGCAATACATGTCCTGTGCAGTAAAAAAAAACAAAAACATTGTTCCCGGATGTATGTTTCACTCATAGATTGCAAATGAGACTGTTGAATATCAAGCACTTTACATTTGTAAATGATTTTGTCTATCTTCCAATTCATTAGCCATAGCATCAGAAAGTATGAAGTCAATTGCCAATGTATCCTAGAACAATACGCGTGAGTAAACACCTGTGGTGTGCATTTAACCCCTTCCCTCTTTGGGCACTTTTGACCTTCCTGACAGAGCCTCATTTTTCAAATCTGACATGTTTCAATTTATGTGGTAATAACGTCGGAATGCTTTTACCTATCCAAGCGATTCTGAGATAGTTGTCTCGTGACACATTGGACTTTATGTTACTGGCAAAATTTGCTCAATACATCCAATATTTAATTGTGAAAAACACCAAAATTGAACGAAAAATTGCAAAAATTTGCATTTTTCTCAATTTAAATGTATCTACTTGTAAGACAGGCAGTTATAACAGACAAAATTGTTGCTAACAACTAACATCCCCCATATGTCTACTTTAGATTGCCATCGTTTTTTGAACATCCTTTTATTTTTCTAGGACGTTACAAGGCTTAGAACTTTAGCAGCAATTTCACACATTTTCAAGAAAATTTCAAAAGGCTATTTTTACAGGGGCCAGTTCAGTTCTGAAGTGGTTTTGAGGGGCCTACACAATAGAAACCCCTCCAAGTCACCCCATTTTAAAAACTGCACCCCTCAAAGTATTCAAAACAGAATTTAGAAAGTTTATCAACCCTTTAGACGTTTCACAGGAATTAAAGCAAAGTAGAGGTGAAATGTACAAATTTCATTTTTTTTTGCAGAAATTCATTTTTAATCCCTTTTTTTTGTAACACAGAAGGTTTTACCAGAGAAACGCAACTCAATATTTGTTGCCCAGGTTCTGCAGATTTAGGAAATATCCCACATGTGGCCCTGGTGTGCTTATGGACTGAAGCACAGGCCTCAGAAGTAAAGGAGAACCTAGTGGATTTTGGGGCCTCCTTTTTATTAGAAAATATTTTAGGCACCATGTCAAGTTTGCAGGGCTCTTGCGGTGCCAAAACAGTGGAAATCCCCCACAAGTGGCACTATTTTGGAAACTACACCCCTTGAGGAAATTATCTAGGGGTATAGTGAGCATTTTGACCCCACAGATTTTTTGCAGAAATTTCTGGAAGTAGGCAGTGAAAATGAAAATCTACATTTTTTCAAAGAAAATGTAGGTTTAGCTATTTTTTTCTCATTTCCACGAGGACTAAAAGAGAAAAAGCTCCACAACAATTGTAAAGCAATTTCTCCCGAGTAAAACAGTACCCCACATGTGGTCATAAATGGCTGTTTGGACACATGGCAGGGCTCAGAAGAGAAAGAGCGCCATTTGGAGCTCAAATTTGACAGGGATGGTTTTGGGAGGCCATGTCACATGTGAAAAGAACCTGAGGGGCCAAAACAGTGGAAACTCCCCACAAGTGACCCCATTTTGGAAACTACAGCCCTTGAGGAAATTATCTAGGGGTATAGTGAGCATTTTGACCCCACAGGTTTTTTGCAGAAATTTCTGGAAGTAGGCAGTGAAAATGAAAATCTACATTTTTTCAAAGAAAATGTAGGTTTAGCTAATTTTTTCTCATTTCCACGAGGACTAAAGGAGAAAAAGCTCCACAACGTTTGTAAAGCAATTTCTCCCGAGTAAAACAGTACCACACATGTGGTCACAAATGGCTGTTTGGACACACGGCAGGGCTCAGAAGCTCCATTTGACTTTTGGGACTAGGATGTAGCTGAATATGTGTGTGGACGCATTGTTGCTTTTGGCATAATAAAGGGGCTAATGAATCATGAAATTACTACTTTATGGATGTATGGTACACTTTGAAGCAGTCCTTGATACCCAGGCCTGGTTTTTCGGGGCAGGTTTCACAGTGGTAAATAGTGTCTTTTCTTATTCCCCTTTTGGAACACACTCTGCACCTTTTTTGTGTCCTTCCCTTCTTTGCAATTTGGGGCACTTCATTGGGGAAATGTTGCCCTGGTACAATACGTGGAGTATCGCTACCAGCAGATGTGCTTGGGCCCTCCCCTGCCTGGTTCCCAAATAGAAGTGCCTTGATCACCACCTCTTGGAAGTTAAGGAATGTCCCTGTCCGGCCTGCACATTGGGATAGTACGTAAGCTTTATATAATGCCATCTGTACAATGTGCACGGCCAGCTTTTTGTACCATGTCTTTGTTTTCCGTAGGGCACTATAAGGCTTCAGTACTTGATCAGAGAGATCAACCCCGCCCATGTGCTTAGGATGCAATTTGGCTTCTGGGTCACTATGGTGGTACCTCGTTCAGGGACAGGGGTGCTGCCGCTGCCATCAATTGTGGTCAATATAAGGACATCCCTCTTGTCCTTATATTTGACGAACAGCATGTTCTCGCTGTATAGTTCCCTGCTCTCACCCCTTCTGAGGCTTTGGCTAAGCAGTGTTTTAGGGAGGCCTCTCTGATTTTTGCGCACAGTACCACATTCTACAGTACTTCTGGCAGAAAGGCACTTAAATAGTGGGATGCTGGTATAGAAATTATCCACATAAAGGTGATAACCCTTGTCCAGCAATGGGTGCATCAAATCCCACACTATTTTCCCACTAACTCCCAGGACGGGGGGGCATTCTGGGGGTTCAATAATAGAGTCCTTCCCTTCGTAAACCCTAAACCTGTGTGTATACCCAGATGTACTCTCACACAGTTTGTACAATTTAATTCCATACCTTGCCCTCTTATTGGGCAGGTATTGGCGGAATTTAAGCCTCCTCTTAAAATGAACAAGGGACTTGTCTATGGAAATATATTTATCGGGGGTGTACACTTGTGAAAACTTGGTGAAGAAATGATCAATGAGTGTCCCTGATTTTAAAAAGACGGTCAAATGTGGGGTCGTCCTGGTGCGGGCACTGTGCATTATGATTATAATGCAAGAATTTTAAAATGGCTTCAAAGCGAGTCCGGGTCATGGCCATGCGGTAAATTGGGGTGTTGTACAAAATATCCGCACTCCAGTATTGCCTAACCTCTGGCTTCCTCACTAGTCCCATATGCAGCACAAGGCCCCAAAATGTCATCATCTCCGCTGCATCTACTGGGGTCCACTTAACAAATGATGAAGTGGGGTTTCTGGTTAAAAATTGTTGGGCGTACAGATTCGTCTGGGCCACCATTAAATTAACAAACTCCTCAGAGAAAAAGACCTTGAAAAATTCCATTTCTGTGAGGCCTTCAGTCTCAAACTGAATTCCTGAGCTGCCTATAAAATCAGGAATTGGAGGCTCATAATTTTCAGGGAGTGGAGTCCACACGGGATCAATAATTGGGGTTGGCTCAGCTGCTCTCCTGGGTCGCCTTTGGGGGGGTTCCTCATCACTGGAGGAGGAGGAAGAGGAGGAAACTAAAAGGAGTGGGGCATATTCCTCCTCTCCCTCGCTGGCCGACTTAGTGTCAGAGGCAATGATGGTGTATGCCTCCTCGACTGAATACATCCTTCTGGACGATTGAGACATTTTGATTTATTACATTTATTAGTGTTTTTACACGTGTAATCAACTTTTATTTTTACACAGGGGGGTATGTGTATGTGTGGTGTTTTTACACATGTATAGTGAACAGAAATTAGAAGATAAGAAAGAAGAGAAGAAAAGGAAAAAAAAAAAGAATAGAATTTACTGTACGATCATCAGTTAGAAGAAAACAACTGAACGTCCGTCAGTAACTGACGCTATCTATTACTAAAAAAAAACCTTTAGTCTAACTAACTTGCTACAGCAAAACTAGGTTCTAAAAATTTACTGGACGAACGTCAGTAAAAAAACAACTGAACGTTCGTCAGTAACTGACGCTATCTATTACTAAAAAAAACCTGTAGTCTAACTAACGTGCTACAGTAAAATTAGGCTCTAAAAATTTACTGGACAAACGTCAGTAAAAAAACAACTGAACGTCCGTCAGTAACTGACACTATCTATTACTAAAAAAACTGTAGTCTAACTGAACTACGGTAAATTTCTACTAAAACTGCAGAAAAAAGTTGCTAGATATATCTATCTAGGTCTAAAACTAAATGAAAGTTTCTAACGCTGGCGTATGCTACCCTAACGCCCTACCTACTAGCTACAACTAACTAGAAAAAAAAAACCTGCGCCAGAAAATATGCTGATCAGTGATGTGCGTCACTGATCAGCACGCAGCGCAGGACGCACACTATGGAAAGGTGCGGGTAAAAAAAAAACGAAAAACACCTGCGTCAACAAATTACCACAGATGCTGATAACTAATCAGCAGTCTGTAGCCGCAGGGTGCACACAGATAGATGGTGCAAATTTATAATTAGAAAAAAATGACAAAAATAAAAAATTCCTGGACCAAAAGTTGAGCACAAATGCCAATCAGTGATGGCGGTCACTGATCAGCGCTCAGCGGTCACAGGACCCACACAGGTAATTGGTGTGGGTGAAAAAAAGGCACAAAGAAAGAACCTGCGGGAAAAAAAAACCCACGGATGCTGATCAGAGATGGCGGTCACTAACCAGCACTTCGTGGCCGCAGGGCGCACACAGGGAGATGGTGCAAATTAAAAAAAAATAATCCTGCGCCAAAAATTGAGCACAGATGCTGATCAGTGATGGTGGTCACTGATCAGCGCTCAGTGGGCACAGGACTCGGACAGCGATGGGGTGGGGTGGGGTAGATTGGGACAGGGAGGGGGTGGATTGGGACAGTGACAGGCCCAAGGGCAGGGACAGGCCCAAGGACAGGGCCAAAAAAATCTGTCTGATCACAAAAAAAAAAAAAAAAAAGATGATCAGACAGAAGCAGCAAAAGGGATTTCTTATTTTTTACACAGTAGTGCAGGACGCACTACAAATACCAGTAAATCCGCAGCAGACACTCTCTCAACCGCCTCTGCACGCTGCCTCAAACTGGAATGGCGGCGTGCAGAGCAGTGTTGATGTTCACCACACTGCCTGGTGCACTGATTGGTCGGTCATTACAGACCGACCAATCAGATCGCTCCTGGAGGTGGCATCACTGCCACCTCCCTAGGTGACGTTGGTGGCGATGGGTGTGGTCTTAGACAGCACCAATCGCCACTGTCTAACTGTGCCCTGTGACTCCAGGGCGCAGTTTTAACAAAAATCCCTGCTATTGGCCGGTCAGAATTGACTGGCCAATAGCAGCGATCGCCGATGCGGGGGGGCCAAAACGGCACCCTGGGCGAGTAGTAGAGATGGCCTGCTGTCATGGACAGCAGCCATCTTTACTTTGGCATGGTGCAATTAGCACCGATGACCGTTTCCCGTTGCGCAGTACCTATACGGCGCTTTGCGGGAAGCACCTCCCGACAGCGCCGTACATGTACGGCAGATGTCGGGAAGGGGTTAAAAAGCCCTATGTATAATCAGTGTGTGCTGAGTCCCGGCATCAGGTACGTAAATGAAATATTTTCTAATTGGCACATTCTAACTAAACTCTAATGCCTTATTCAGACAAGCGTATAAATCTTGCGGTGTGACAGACTTTTTTAACGGCCATCATACAGCTGTATGTATTTCTATGAGGCTGTTCACATGATCTTTGTTTTAACGGACCGTGTGAAGCACCCGTCAAAAAATAGGACATGTCCTGTTTTTGTCCGTTTTCACGGATCCTTCAATAGACTTAAGTCTGTGAGGGATCTGTGAAAACATGTCCCGCACGGGTGCAAATTGGAAGTGAAAAACGGGCGTTTTTCAAGGCCAATTTGACACACGCATGTTTGAATGGGTTTTAATATAAGGAACTGAGCCATATTTAGCATTGTTTGCCAAGCAGAAAAAAACTGACTCAGAATTCCTTCCGCATTTTTGTGGGATATTTTAAAAAGCAAGCTTTTTTTAAGCTTTTTTTTTTTTTTACACTTCTTTTTTTCTCTTACATTTTTTGATGCTTTTTTAAAGGCTTTCTTATTCATTCAGCAAATACAAAAAACACGTAAAAAAACGCTCCAAATGAACGTCACATTTTTTTTTTCTGCCTTCCATTCATTTCACTGGATGTTTAGCGGCAGAAAACCACTGTAAAATAGGGTATGACGCTTTTTTTTCTGTTAGTGAACAAAAAATTCCTGGAAAGAAGAATGCCTTTACCCACAAATGAAATCAATGAAGGGAGATTTGGGGCATTTTCGCATCAAAATCAGTGACTAAAACGGTGCGTGAAGTGAGCCTAAGTAAATGATTCAACTCTCGATTGCTCACATATAAAACAAAAGATTAGTTGCATGTTATAATCTGTATCAATTCAGTTTTATCAGCCATACATGTACAATATTTTGTGCAGGGGAGTACCTTCAATTCAGGCAGACTACGCAGTTAATATGGGCTTAGGCTTTGGGGCCCTGTGACCCATTTTGCCACATTGACACCACTTCCCGCTGTTGTGATGTGCTGGATTCTGAGTTCTTCTGCCTGACAAACTGTTATCAGTCACTGTCTGAGACTCTGAGTCTCTCAGTCGACTGCGCTATTAATTCCGTAAAAAAAATGGAAACCTTACAGAACGGAGACAAACGGAAACCATTTGCAATGGAAGCATTACCATTGAAATCAATGGTAATGCAAATGGAAGCTATGGTTGTAATGTGTAAAATGCATTGCTATGTATGTATTAGCCCATTATTTCTAAACATCTTTTGAATACTAATTATGCATTTTGAACTTCATATTATTTCCTGGAGTCAGCCATGGTCTTAATTTAGTAATGCTGGTAATTTATTTCTAAATATCGAAAGCATCATAAAGATGTGTACGTGAGCGGAAGTGGTCTGAGCTGTACTGAACTGTGAATGTTGAATGGTGATATTTAAGGGGGTTTGGCGAAAAGGAATTGAAGGAAGGGAAAAGAAAATGACGAAGGGAGCCACAGAAAAATAGACGACCAATGAAATAATGCACAGAAAACCCCAAGGTTGGATAGGAAATATGTGGTTCAGACAGAATGGATAAATTCCTAAACTCCCCAATATAGGGAACTTAAGAGACAGATCATAGGGGTCTCATCCAAACGTAACGCTTCTATGGTGAGAAATTAAATAAATACAGATATTTTGCAGACAGATTTCTTTGCAGCTACAGCAGGTTCCACTCTTCTGGAGAAGTTTTCTACAAGATTTTAAGTGTGTCTGTCGGAATTTTTGCCCATTCTTCCAGAGGAGCATCTCCATAAAGCTTGTCAGAGGGAACCATGAAGTGCTCTAAAATTTCCTGCTAGGCGGCTGTGTTGACTCTGGACTTTAAAATAACACAGTGGACCAACGCTATTGCTCAGTGGTCCAAAGTCCTGTTTTCAGATGAAAAAAAATGCTGCATTTCATTTGGAAATCAAGGTCCCAGAATCTGGGGGAAGAGTGGAGAGGCGTTAATCCAAGTTGGTTGCGGTCCAGTGGGAAATTTCCACAGTCAATGATGGTTTGGGGAGCCATGTCATCTGCTGGTGTTGGTCCACTGTGTTATATAAAGTCCAGAGTCAATGCAGCTGTCTACCAGGAAATTTTAGAGCACTTCATGCTTCCCTCTGCTGACAAGCTTTATGGAGATGCTGATTTCATTTTCCAGCAGGACTTGGCACCTGCCCACACTGACAAAAATACCAATACCTGGTTTAATAACCACAGTATCACTGTGCTTGATTGGCCAGCAAACTTGCCTGACCTAAACCCCATAGGGAATATATGGGGTATTGTCAAGAGGAAGATGAGACACCAAACCCAACAATGCAGACAAGCTGAAGGTCACTATCAAAGCAACTTGGGCTTCCATAACTCCTCAGCAGTGCCACAGGCTGATCGCCTCCATGCCACGCTGCATTGATGCAGTAATTCATACAAAAGGAGCCCCGACCAAGTATTGAGTGCATATACTGTACATACTTTTCAGTAGGAGAACATATCAGTATTAAAAATAATTTTTGAAATTGGGCTTATTTAATATTCTAATTTTCTGAGACACTAAATTTGGGGTTTTAATTAACTGTTAGCCATACTCATTAACATTAAAAGAAAAAAAATGCTGGAAATAGATCACCCTGTGTGTAATGAATCTATATAATATATGAGCATATCTACAGTGCATTTGGATAGTCTTCAGACACTTACACTTTTTCACATTTTGTTATGTTGAGGCCTTGTGCTAAAATAAAAAATAAAAATCATGTTTTCCCTCATCATTCTGCACTCAATACCCCATAATGTCAAAGTGAAAACAGAATTTTAGAAATTTTTGCAAATTTATTAAAAATGAAAAACTACAATTTTTCGTGGACATAAATATTCAGACCCTTTGGAAGGACATTTGAAATTTAGCTCTGGGGCCCCCATTTCTCTAGATTTTCTTTGAAATGTTTCTACACCTTGATTAGAGTCCACCTGTGGTAAATTTATTTGATTGGAGATGGTTTGGAAAGACACACACCTGTCTATATAAAGGCTCACAACTAACAATGCATCTCAGAGCAAAAACCAAGCCATGAGGAGGAAAGAACTGCCTGTAGAGCTCAGAGACAGGATTGTGTGTAGGCACAGAGCTGGAGAAGGGTACAAAATAATTTCTGCTGTACTGAAAGTTCCCAAGAGCACAGTGGCCTCCATAATTTTTAAATCGAAGAAGCTTGGAACAACCAGGACTCTTCCTAGAGCTGGCCGCCCCACCAAACTAAGTAATTGGGCAGAAGGGCCTCTGTAAGAGAGGTGACCAAGAACCCAATGGTCACTCTGCCTGAACTCCAAAGATCCTGTGTGCAGATGGGAGAAACTTTCAGAAGGTCAACCATCACTGCAGCATTCCACCAATCTCGGCTTTATGGCAGAGTAGCCAGAAAGAAGCCTGTCCCCAGTAAAAGACACATATATGCCCACCTGGAGTTTGCCAAAAGGCACTTGAAGTCACTCAGACTGTGAGAAACAAGTTTCATCAGTCTGATAAAACCATGATTAAACTTTTTGGCCTCAAGTCTAAGAGTCATGTCAGGAGGAAGCCAGGCACTGCTCATCACCTTCCCAATTCCATACCTACAGTGAAGCATCATCATTTGGGGGTGTTTTTCAGCAGCTTGGACAGGGAGACCAGTCAGGGTTGAGGGAAAGATGAATGGAGCAAAGTACAGAGATATTCTTCATGAAAACCTGATCCAGAGTGCTCTGGACCTCAGACTGGGCAGAAGATTCACCTTCCAACAAGACAATGACAGGAGTGGCTGTCACAGCCAAGACAACACAGGAGTGGCTTAGGGACAACTCTGTGAATTTCTTTGAGTGGCCCAGCCAGAGCCTTGACTTGAACCCAATCGAACATCTCTGGAGGGACTTGAAAATGCCTGTCCACCAAACCTTGTGAAACCTTGTAGCATCATACCTAAGAAGACTGGAGGCTGTTATCGCTGCCAAAGGTGCTTCAACTAAGTACTGAGTAAAGAGTCTGATTACTTATGTCAATGCAATATTTTAGTTTTTCCTTTCAATAAATATGCAAAGATTACTAACATTCTGTTTTCACTTTGTCATTATGGGGTATTGAGTGCAGAATAATGGGGAAGAACAGTAACGTTTTGTTTTTTTCAAAAACTAGCATTTTTGGCCAAGTTATGACCATTTTTATATTTATGCAAATGAGCCTTTCTTATGTACAACTGGGCGTGTTTAAAGTTATGTCCAACTGGGCGTGTATTGTGTGTGTACATCTGGGCATTTTTACTTGTTTTACTAGCTGGGCGTTGTGAATAGAAGTGTATGATGCTGACGAATCAGAATCATCCACTTCTCTTCGTTACCACCCAGCTTCTGGCAGTGCACAGACACACAGCGTGTCCTCGCTCATCCGACGCAATGAAGTTCCTGTGGGAGGAAGTGAGTGACGTCACAGCGTGATCTTGCGAGGACACGCTGTGTGTCTGTGCACTGCCAGAAGCTGGGTGGTAACGAAGAGAAGTGGATGATTCTGATTCGTCAGCATCATACACTTCTATTCACAACGCCCAGCTAGTAAAACAAGTAAAAATGCCCAGATGTACACACACAATACACGCCCAGTTGGACATAACTTTAAACACGCCCAGTTGTACATAAGAAAGGCTCATTTGCATAAATATAAAAATGGTCATAACTTGGCCAAAAATGCTCGTTTTTGAAAAAAACAAAACGTTACTGTTATCTACATTGCAGCGCCGATCTGCTGCAATAGGAGATAGGGGTTTGAAAATCTAGTGACAGAGCCTCTTTAACAAAAATAATACAAATATGAACAATTAGGGCACAAAATTCTTCAATGGAGGATGAATTGGAGGATCTCCATGTTAAATGTAGAGAAATAAGAAAAGAAACCTTAAAGAAACCTTAAAGAGGCTCTGTCACCAGATTTTGCAACCCCTATCTGCTATTGCAGCAGATAAGCGCTGCAATGTAGATTACAGAGTATACCCCTCTGAAAAAGCCATCCACGCGAAACGCGCGTCGGGGTCCCTCCGTACTCGGGAAGTCACTGAACCACAGGAACTATATGGGTTAGTAGCACTATAGGTTTTACCTTATACCTCCTCTACCTGCCTTTCCTCTTATGGCTTTATTTGCTGGGAAGATATGTCTTGCTTGATGTGGGCTTATGTAAACAATCCGTTGTCATTTTTTGAGTCCAGCATATAACCATTTACTTATAATGCTACTATGAGTCTGGATGAATGTATGACACAATTTCATTTACATTTCATATTTTGGCGTTGTTTTGCCTTTATTGATATTCAATCACATTGAATTATTATGTGTTGCTTGAGCCCTAGCTTATTTGGTATAACGACCTCCTTCTTCCCGGAGCTGCATTTATAAGAGGTGTTTCCTCTGTGTTCGTTTATGCCACTTGGGAGGTGTACAGGTTTTGGATTTTGTAGTCTAATTTTAAATTGTATGTAATTTGTATTGTCCTAATAAAGTTTATTTTTCCATGCCACTGGCAAATTTATCCCAATAGTTTATGACTCCTTTGTTCTCAGTGTTTTCCATAGTTAGTTTGGAGTTTCTATTTCCACAGTAGGGAGGCCTGAATCCGCACTTGCTGGCGGTCTAACCCCGATAACCACTTTCCTGTTGAGACATATGTTGATATTAATGTAGATTACAGTAACGTTTTTATTTTTAAAAAACGAGCATTTTTGGCCAAGTTATGACCATTTTTGTATTTATGCAAATGAGGCTTGCAAAAGTCCAAGTGGGCGTGTTTAAAGTAAAAGTCCAAGTGGGCGTGTATTATGTGCGTACATCTGGGCGTTTTTACTACTTTTACTAGCTGGGCGTTCTGACGAGAAGTATCGTCCACTTCTCTTCAGAACGCCCAGCTTCTGGCAGTGCAGACACACAGCGTGTTCTCGAGAGATCACGCTGTGACGTCACTCACTTCCTGCCCCAGGTCCTGCATCGTGTCGGACCAGCGAGGACACATCGGCACCAGAGGCTACAGTTGATTCTGCAGCAGCATCGGCGTTTGCAGGTAAGTCGATGTAGCTACTTACCTGCAAACGCTGATGCTGCTGCAGAATTAACTGTAGCCTCTGGTGCCAATGTGGCCGACACGATGCAGGACCTGGGGCAGGAAGTGAGTGACGTCACAGCGTGATCTCTCGAGAACACGCTGTGTGTCTGCACTGCCAGAAGCTGGGCGTTCTGAAGAGAAGTGGATGATACTTCTCGTCAGAACGCCCAGCTAGTAAAAGAAGTAAACACGCCCAGATGTAACACACATAATACACGCCCAGTTGGACTTTTACTTTAAACACGCCCACTTGGACTTTTGCAAGCCTCATTTGCATAAATACAAAAATGGTCATAACTTGGCCAAAAATGCTCATTTTTTAAAAAATAAAAACGTTACTGTAATCTACATTGCAGCGCCTATCTACTGCAATAGCAGATAGGGGTTGCAAAATCTGGTGACATAGCCTATTTAAGACTACCTTTTCCGAAGAGGATACCAGGTCGGTTTTTCGGAACTCCCTTGGGACCTCGAGATGCATTAAACTGCAGGAGTCCTCATACAAACTGACCTCTAGGTGGTACAAGACCCCCTGGGTATTGCATAAAATGTGTAACGAAATCTCCCCAGTTTGCTGGAGGTGTCATAAAGCCCCAGGAACATATTTACATTTGTGGTGGGAGTGTGAGAAAATCTCTCCCTTCTGGGCTGAGATAGAAAATGTCCTCAACACTATAACTCAGTCCTCTATTGCCATTTCCCCTCGTGTAGTGTTTCTTAATCTGTAGCCAACATTCCCCGGGTGGGCCCCCAGGGAGCTATGGTTACATCTCTTCGCAGCGGCCAAATCCCTAATCCCGTTGTATTGGAAGACCGAGACTGTCGCACCTATTGGTCATTGGCTTAGGAAAGGCGCCCAACTGGCGAGAATGGAGGAGCTATCGCATCTTGAGTTTCACTCTCATGCTAAGTACCGGAAGATCTGGGCACCCTGGTTTGAATTTTGAATACTTCCTTCTGGTTCAGTTTGAATGATATGTTTTGTTTCATCTTGATATAATGTAATGTACATGCGAGCCTTCTTATTGTGAATCCTAACATTTGCTCGGTTATTTGATGTACTGTGGCGCTTATGCGCACTGGCATTTGCATTTTTCCTCTCTGTAAAACTTCAATAAAATTTTGCAAAAAAAAAAAAAGTGGCTAAAGAGGGAAGTATCATCCACTTCTCTTCAGAACGCCCAGCTTCTGGCAGTGCAGACACAGCCGTGTTCTCGAGAGATCACGCTGTGTCGTCACTCACAGGTCCTGCATCTTGTCGGACGAGCGAGGACACATCGGCACCAGAGGCTACAGTTGATTCTGCAGCAGCATCAGCGTTTTCAGGTAAGTAGCTACATCGACTTACCTGCAAACACCGATGCTGCTGCAGAATCAACTGTAGCCTCTGGTGCCGATGTGTCCTCGCTCGTCCGACACGATGCAGGACCTGTGAGTGACGACACAGCGTGATCTCTCGAGAACACGGCTGTGTCTGCACTGCCAGAAGCTGGGCGTTCTGAAGAGAAGTGGATGATACTTCTCGTCAGAACGCCCAGCTAGTAAAAGTAGTAAAAACGCCCCGATGTACGCACATAATACACGCCCACTTGGACTTTTACTTTAAACACGCCCACTTGGACTTTTGCAAGCCTCATTTGCATAAATACAAAAATGGTCATAACTTGGCCAAAAATGCTCGTTTTTTAAAAATAAAAACGTTACTGTAATCTACATTGCAGCGCCTATCTGCTGCAATAGCAGATAGGGGTTGCAAAATCTGGTGACAGAGCCTCTTTAAGTGATTTGGAAAATTCCACACGACGTGATATTATGGAAATTATCGTAAAAATATTGGACTACAACAACAGAGTTGAGCTTATGAAGGCATATAGGGAAAAAGGAGGACTGATAATAGAGGGGGCATGCATATTAATCTTTAATAACTTTTTTAGTGGCTGTCAGCAGAAAGAGTCTTCTCACCCATCTGTACGAAACTTGCTGAAATGAAGATTTAATTTATACTGATCTTCCCAGCAATGTTTAAACTCTTTGGGGACAATGTCTTATTTTTTTTTTTAACCCAGAGGATGTTTAAAAAATATGTAAGTTGTAGCTTTAAAGGAAAGCGTAAAAGTAAAGGAATGGGAAAAATGTAAATTTTCTTTGTTGTTCTTTTTTTTTTACTCCATCCATGTTAGGATGTTTGTAAAAATCTTGTGAAATATTACAATTTACACATGTGATCTTATGAATGTATATGAGCTCTTCTATTTTATCAATGTTTTTCTTTTTCCTTTCCCGTCTATCTGGCCCATCGCCACCAGCATTATAAAACAAGAGATGTGGAGCAATCTTTTTTTGTGGGATTGTACTTGGTCTAAAATTATAATCACTAGGTATACTAGGGAGTCTCTTATGAAAAGTTGCGGTAAGTAAGGGTGGGGTTATGGACACATAATGGCACATTTTGTTTTGTACTCATGTGCTAGGTATATATAATGAAACTTAGGTAATGGTTAAATGAGTTGTCCAGGATCAAAAAAACATGGGGCTTTCTTTCAAAAACAGCGCCACATTTGTCCACAGGTTGTGTGTGGTTTTACAGCTCAGCCCCATTCCCTTCAATAGGGCTGAGCTTGAATACCAGACACAACACATACACATGTGAGGTGCTGATTTTTTCTAATCCTGGAAACCCCTTTTAATATACAGATGTAGCCGTCTTTACCTTGGCTTATAACGCATTAAATACACAGTGACTAGATCCCTTATCTTGACTTTTTCAATGAATTTTCAATGGCTTTTGTTGTGTGATATCACGCTGCAGCAAGTCATTAGAGTCAAGTTAAAGATGACTACATCCAGGGGTGGGATCCGGCTGGTTCGCCCCAGTTCTCCTGAACCGGTTGTTAAAATTACAGCCGGTTCACAGAACCGGGTGAAGCGGGAAGCCGGAGCCGGTCCCCTGCACTCAATTGTATTTGCGTCCTTAGGACGCGGATACAATTGAGTTCCCTAGCACTGCCCTGGTGAGGCACATGATGCCTCGCCATTCGGTGCTTTAGTGATGATGCAGTCGGCGATGACATCATCGCGCCACTGCATCATTACGCTGGAGGAGGACTGGCGCCGCTGGAGGACGGAGCGGGAACAGGATAGGTAAGAAATTGTTTTTTTTTCCTTCTACCGTGGGAAGCGTTGTATATAGTCCCCAGTAGCGACAGGGGACTATATAGGGAACATAAACCACAAGGGACAATACATAGGTAGCAGTAGCTACAGGGGAATATATAGGGAACAGTAGCTACAGGGGACTATATAGGGAACAGTTGCTACAGGGGACTATATAGGGAATACTAACTACAGGGGACTCTATAGGGAACACTAACTACAGGGGACTAAATAGGGAACAGTAGCTACAGGGGACTATATAGAGAACAGTAACTACAGGGGACTATATAGGGAACAGTAGCTACAGGGGACTATATAGGGAACAGTAGCTACAGGGGACTATATAGGGAACAGTAGCTACAGGGACTATATAGGGAACAGCAGCTACAGGGACTATATAGGGAACAGTAGCTACAGGGACTATATAGGGAACAGTAACTACAGGGGACTATATAGGGAACACTAACTACAGGGGACTATATAGGGAACAGTAAATACAGGGGACTATATCGAACAGTAACTACAGGGGATAATACATAGATAACAGTAACTATAGGGGACTATATAGGGAACTAACTATAGGGGACTATGTAGGGAATACTAACTACAGGGGACTATATAGGGAACACTAACTACATGGGACTATATAGGGGCCCTTATCTACAGGGTATGCCTCAGGGGGCCCTATCTACAGGGAATGCCACAGGGGGCTCTATTTACAGGGAACAGCACAGGGGGCTCTATCTACAGGGAACGCCACAGGGGGCCCTATCTACAGGTACAGGGGGCACTATACAGGAAACGCTACAGTGTATGCCACAGGGGGCACTACCTACAGGGAATGCTACAGAGGGCCCTGTCTGCAGGGAATGGTACATGGGGCACTATCTGCAGGGAACGCTACTACCTACAGAAGGCTCTATGGGGAGCACTATCTACAGAGGGCTCTATTTGGAGAACTATCTATAGAGGGCTCTACTGTGAACACAATCTACAGAGGGCTCTATGAGGGGCACTATCTACAGGGGGCTCTATGAGGGGCACTATCTACGGGGGGCTCTATGAGGGGCACTATCTGCAGGGGGCACTGTGTGTGGTGCATTACTTTACAGTGTTTGACACAATTTTATTCATGGGCACAGTGTATAGCACTATTATATTCGGGGACACAGTGTTTGATACTATTATATTTAGTGGCATAGAGTGTGGCACCATAAGAATTTGCTCTTCGTTTATAGGTGCAGAAATGTTGAAAAAGTGAGCTTCCGAAGACATCTGATTGAGCAAATTGACCCATTTCCACAGAAATGGGTCATGGCCAGGAGGCATCATAGAGTTTGGGACCAGATGGAAAAGTAAAGAGAAAAAGAACTAATCTGAGAAGTCATCACCGGTGAGTCACTAAATGTAAATGTTTATTCTCCCTGTGACTGCTCAGTACTGTAAAAAAAAATGGGAACTCAGCACTCCAAGGCATTATGCAATAAGTGATATTTTATTTCACATATAGCGAAAAGCAGTAATCCAAAATTAGGTATAAAGTTTCGGTCTATGCATTCGACCGTCTTCAGACACTACAAAATTAATATACACAGAAATCTAAAAAAGTAAGAACAAATCCACAAACATATACATATGTGCTTTCAATATTACATTCAATATTACATTCAATATTAATCTACCCTAAGCTTAGGTGGAGATAAATTGAAGTTCACATACTGATATACAGAAGTTTATCTATAGCTGGATCTGTTTTACAATGTATGGATAATTCTGAAGAATACATAGCACAAAATGCATTTATGGCAGAGGAAGACACGTAGATAGTAACTGTTATATGACATTGGTATAGAGCACACATTGAAATGGTTACTAGTAATAAAGCAATGAGATTTAAGAAAAAACAGTACTGTAGTCACTGTATGATCTGCAGCGAGCTGATGTGTGTATCGTTCTTTTTTATGAAACCGCAACTCCCAGCATATCCTTACCATCGTTCTGGCTATACTGGGAGCTGTACTTTTATTCCGTACAAACTTATATGGCAGGGGTTAAACTAAATTTGCAAATTATCTTTGTACTGAGCTGTATATATGTACTGAGCTTTGTTCTGGTGCTGTATATATATATATATATATATATATATATATATATATATAGTGAGCTTGGGTCTGGAGTTATATTCATCATAACAACCAAGTTCAATACATATATGCAGCACCAAAGAGAAGCTCAGACCATATATACAACTCCAGAACCAAGCTCAATACATATATACAGCACCAAAGAGAAGCTCAGAACATATAAACAGCACCAGAATAAAGCTTAGTACATTTATACAACATCAGAGCCAAGCTCAGTACATATATACAGCATCAGAACCAAGCTCATACACATATACAGGGCCGGCGTCAGCACCGGGCAAACCGGGGCAAGTGCCAGGGCCCACTCCACTTAAGGGGGCCCACTCGGCTGCCGGGTGCTGACGCTGCCGTCATTAAGGCATCACTGTCCATATATAGACAGTGATGTAAGAAGGAGAGGATTCCCAGACAGAGCGCTAGCGGCTCTGCTCCAGGACTCTGTCTCTGGGAATGCCCCTGACATCGCTGTCCATATATGGACAGTGAATATGGACAGAGATGAAAGGACCAGAGCAGTGTTCCAGCCTGGCCAAGCTGGCCCCGCCTCGATTCAGCATTCGCTGTGCCGATGTAGTGACGTCACTACCTATCGCCTGTCTGCGATGAGTCACTCACAGGACAGTATAGAGGAGGAGAAGGATCCTCCCCATGTCGGTAGGTAAGTAATTATGGTTTTTTTTTTCTATTAGGTACATATGGGGGCATTATACTGGGTATGAGAGGGGGTCCTATTGTAGCTGCTGAGGGGGCATTATACTGTATGGTACAGCTATGGGGGGCATTATACTGTATGGTGCAGCTATGGGGAGCATTATACTTTGTGGGGGGCAGCTATGGGAAGCATTATACTGTCGTGGTCAGCTATGGGGGCATTATACTGTGTGTGGGACATCTATGGGGGGGTCATTATACTGTGGGGGCATTCATGGAGTCTGTCGGGCAAGGCAGCTAGGCATAGGCGTGCGCAGGGGTCTGGTGGTGTTAGGTAGGGGGGCCTAAGCTGAATTCTTGTACCAGGGCCCATGAGATTTTAGCTACGCCACTCCCAGTGCTAATAGTGCTCTGCCCGGGACTATGGATCTGGGGTTGCCCCTGACACTGTCCATATATAGACAGTGACGTCAGGAGCTGTGTGCCACTACCTGGGACGGGGGCTGTGTGGCACTATCTGCAGAGGGTACTAAATTTATTGGGGTACAAACTGGGGGCCTAACTTTTATATGGGGCATAAACAGGGCCTAATATCTATATGGGGGCACAAAGTTTAGGATTTTTGGCATTTTACTGCCGCCGTGAGTTTCCCCGTAAAGGGGCCCACTAAGTCTGTGTCGCCCAAGGGCCCACATAAACCTGGAGCCGGCCCTGCACATATACAACACCAGAAGCAAACTCAGTGCATATATACAACATAAGAACCAAGCTCAGTGCATAAATACAACACCAGAACAAAGCTCAGTACATAAATACAGCATTAAAACCAAGCTCAGTTCATATATACCCACCAGAACCAAGCTCAGTACAAAAATACAGCACCAGAACTAAGCTCAGTACATATATACAGCAACAGAACAAAGCTCATACACATATACAACACCAGAACCATACTCAGTACATGTATACAACTCCAGAACCAAGCTCAGTACATAAATGCTACACCAGAACCAAGCTCAGTACATAAATGCAACACCAGAACCAAACTCCGTACATATATACAACTACAGAACCAAGCTTAGTACATAAATACAACACCAGAACAAAGCTCAGTACTTAAATACAGCATCATAACCAAGCTCAGTACATATATACCCACCAGAACAAAGCTCAGTACATAAATACAGCACCAGAACCAAGCTCAGTACATATATATCAGAACAACCAAGCTCAAAACATATATAATTCAATTCAAAAAGTGTCTCTCATATATTATATAGATTCATTACACACAGAGGGATCTATTTCCAGCATTTTTTTATTTTAATGTTGATGATTATGGGAACAGTTAATGAAAACCCAGAATTTAGTGTCTCAGAAAATTGGAATATTATATAAGCCCAAATTAAAAAATCATTTTTAATACCGAAATGTTGTCCTACTGAAAAATATGTGCAGTATATGCCCTCAATACCTGGTCGGGGCTCCGACTCTGCATGAATTACTGCATGAATGGCGTGGTATGGGGGCACTGTGGCACAGCTGAGGTGTTATCAATGCGGCGTGGCATGAAGGCGATCAGACTGTGGCACTGCTAAGCTGTTATGGAAGCCCAGGTTGCTTCATCACTAACTGTGGAAACGTCACAAAGTAAATTTTGCATTTCATTTGGAAATCTCGATCCCAGAGTCTGGAGGAAGAGTGGAGAGGCGTAAATCCAAGTGTCTTACGGTCCAGTGTGACGTTTCCACAGTCATAGTTACATAGTTACATTGTTTGTACGGTTGAAAAAAGACACACGTCCATCAAGTTCAACCAAGGGATGGGAAAGGGGAAGTGGGATGGGAAAGGGGAAGTAAAAAATTTCTACACATAGGAGCTAATATTTTTTTGTTCTAGGAAATTATCTAAGCCTTTTTTAAAGCCATCTACTGTCCCTATTGTGACCAGCTCCTGCGGTAGGCTATTCCATAAATTCACCGTTCTCACAGTAAAGAAGGCTTGTCGCCTCTGCAGGTTGAACCTTTCTTTTTGCAGATGGAGGGAGTGCCCCCTTGTTTTTTGAGGGGGTTTTACATGGAACAGGATTTCACCATAATTTTTGTATGTGCCATTCATATATTTATATAAGTTAATCATGTCCCCCCTTAGTCGTCTTTTCTCAAGGCTAAATAGGCTTAGTTCTTTTAATCTTTGCTCATAACTTAGATTCTCCATGCCCCTTATTAGCTTCATTGCTCTTCTTTGTATTTTTTCCAACTTCAGGGCATCCCTTCTATGAACTGGAGACCGGAACTGGACTGCATATTCTAGATGAGGCCTCACTAATGCTTTGTAAAGTGGTAATATTACATCCCTGTCCCGCGAGTCCATGCCTCTTTTGATACACAACAATATCCTGCTGGCCTTTGAAGCAGCTGATTGACACTGCATGCTGTTATTTAGTTTATGATTTACAAGTACACCCAGATCCTTCTCAACAAGTGACTCCCCCAGTTTAGCCTCCCCTAGGACATATGATGCATGCAGGTTGTTCGTATGCAGGTGCATAACTTTACATTTATCTACATTAAACTTCATTTGCCAAGTGGACGCCCAAACACTTAGTTTGTTTAACCCGTTAGTGACCGCCAATACGCCTTTTATCGGCGGCCACTAACGGGCTTTATTCTGATGCATATGCCTTTTTACGGCACTGCATTAGGATAAAGTAAACAGAGCAGGGAGCCGTCAAATCTCCCTGCTCTCAGCTGCCAGAGGCAGCTGAGGGCTGGGGACATCCCTGCTCTGCCGTGTGAGATCGATATTAGTATTGATCTCACCCGTTTAACCCCTCAGATGCAGTGCTCAATAGCGTGCATCGCATCTGAGTGGTTTTGGAGAGAGGGAGGGAGCTCCCTCTCATCCCACCGACACCCGGCGATAACATTGCCGAGTGTCTGTGTCTCTAATGGCAGCCGGGGGCCTAATAAAGGTCTCCAGGTCTGCCTGGAGCGAATGCCTGCTAGATCATGCCGGAGGCATGACCTAGCAGATGCCTGTCCGTTTTAAACGGACAGGCAGTAATACACTGCAATACAAAAGTATTGCAGTGTATTATAATAGCGATCGGAGAATCACATATTAAAGTCCCCTAGTGGGACTAGTAAAAAAGTAAAAAAAAGTTTAATAAAGTTAATTTTAAAAAAAAATGGAAAACCTACTCTTTCCCCTTACAAACTGCTTTACTATTAAAAAACCAAAATAAAGTAAAAAAGTTACACATATTTGGTATCGCCACGTCCGTAACGACCTCCACTATAAATCTATTACATTATTTAACCCACACGGTGAACGGCATAAAAAATTTAATAAAAAACAATGGAAAAATTGCTGTTTTCTGTGAATCCTGACTTTAAAAAAATTTGATAAAAAGTGATCAAAAAGTCGCATCTACTCCAAAATGGTACCAATAACAAATAATTTTGAAAAAAAAGCGTTTTTAATGTGTAAAAGTAGTAAAACATAGAAAAACGATACAAATTTGGTATCGTTGGAATCGTAACAACCCGCTGAATAAAGTTATTGTGTTATTTATATCACACGGTAAACGGCGTAGATTTAAGACGCGAAAAAGTGTGGCGAAAATTTCAGGTTTTTTTCTATTCCCCCCAAATAAAAGTTAATAAAAGTTAATCAATAAATAATATGTACCTCAAAATGGTGCTATTAAAAAATACAACTTGTCCCGCAAAAAACAAGACCTTATACAGCCATGTCGACGCAAAAATAAAGAAGTTATAGGTCTTGGAATGCGACGATGGAAAAACGTAAAAAATGGCTTGGTCATTAAGGTTTACAATAGGCTGGTCATTAAGGGGTTAAATCTGCCTGCAATTCCCAAACATCTTCCATAGTCTGAACTATATTGCATAGCTTGGTGTCATCTGCAAAAATAGAAATAGTGCTATTAATCCCATTCTCTATATCATTAATAAATAAGTTAAATAATAGTGGTCCCAGCACTGAACCCTGGGGTACACAACTTATAACCGGGGACCATTCAGAGTAGGAATCATTGACCACAACTCTCTGGGTACGGTCCTTGAGCCAATTCTCAATCCAATTACAAACTATACTTTCTAAACCAATAGTCCTTAATTTACCCATTAGACGTCTATGGGGGACAGTGTCAAATGCCTTTGCAAAGTCCAAAAACACTATAACCACAGCGGCCCCTCTGTCTAGGCTTCTGCTCACCTCTTCATGAAAACAAATCAGGTTGGTTTGACAACTTCTATCCTTAGTAAAAGTGCTGGCTGTCACTTATAATACTATTTATTGTCACATAATTCTGTATATAGTCCCTCAATAGCCCCTCAAACATTTTCCACACAATTGATGTTAAGCTTACTGGTCTATAATTACCCGGCGAAAACCTAGAGCCTTTTTTGAAAATAGGCACCACATTTGCCCTGCGCCAGTCCCTTGGCACTATACCAGTCATGAGAGACTCTCTAAATATTATGAAGAGGGGGACAGAAATAACTGAACTAAGCTGTAATGTCGGGGTAGGGAGACAGACAAGTGAGCCCTAATCTACCCGCCACTCAGTCCCTGCCTACTTGCAACGACCCGCCCAACAACTGGGCGACGGTCCCTACACTCAATAGGTGCACGACAGACAAACAGACAAGGGTACAAAGAAGCCAGGGAAATGGGGAAGTTGCCCACGGGGACACCGTGAGCAACAAGCAAAGTGAACGAGCCGAGTCAAACCAGGAGATGAGCGAGGTACAAAAACGCAGAGCAGAAGAGTGGTCAGTAAAGCCAAGGTCAATCACAAGCAGTGGATCAGTAGTTCAAGAAGCTGCAGGAGGGCCAGGAAACCAGCAGAGAAGAATCACAAGCAAAGGAGGAACAAGAAAGGCAGGTATAAATAGACAGAGGGCGGGAGCTAGCTCCGTCTGGCCAGGCTGTGATAGGCTCTCCCACTCCTAAGCCTGCCATCCTGGGTGGTGGAAGATGGAGTCAGTCTCACAGACATAGAAGCAGGTGCAGACTGATTACCTATGGGCGTCGACACAGAGTTGTGTCTGGCAGATCCTTTACAGTACCCCCCCCTTTTATGAGGGGCCACCGGACCCTTTCTAGGTGGACCTGGTTTATTGGGGAAACGAAGGTGGAACCTCCTGAGCAATACCCCAGCGTGAACATCCCGGGCGGGTACCCAAGTCCTCTCCTCAGGCCCGTATCCCCTCCAATGGACCAGGTACTGGAGGGAGCCTTGGACCATTCTGCTGTCCACAATCTTGGCCACCTCAAATTCTACCCCCTCAGGGGTGAGAACAGGGACCGGAGGTTTCCTCGAGGGAGCCAAGGACGGGGAGCAGCATTTAAGGAGGGAGGCATGAAACACGTCGTGTACTCGAAAAGATGGGGGCAACTCCAGTCGGAAGGAGACAGGGTTAAGGACTTCAATGACCTTGTATGGCCCTATAAACCGGGGAGCAAACTTCTTGGACGGGACTTTAAGGCGCAAATTTTTTTACGATAGCCACACCAGATCCCCGACCACAAACAAGGGGTTAGCAGAACGTCTTCTATCTGCCTGAGTCTTTTGTATGCTCTGGGACGCCTCTAGGTTTTTCTGAACCTGGGCCCAGACTGTGCACAGTTCCCGATGAACGACATCTACCTCGGGATTGTTGGAACTACCATGTGAAACGGAGGAGAACCGTGGATTAAACCCAAAATTACAGAAAAAGGGGGAGACACCTGACGAGTTACTGACCCGGTTATTAAGGGAAAATTCGGCGAGGGGAATGAATGAGACCCAATCATATTGACAGTCAGAGATAAAACACCTTAAATATTGTTCTAGAGACTGATTAGTCCTCTCAGTTTGGCCATTAGTTTCAGTATGGAAGGCAGAGGAGAAGGCAGATCAATCTCCAACTTTTTACAGAAGGCTCTCCAAAACAATGAAACAAATTGTACCCCTCTGTCAGAAACAATATTGACAATATAGGGACCCCATGGAGACGCAGGATGTGTTTGACAAAGAAGGTAGCTAACGTCTTAGCATTGGATAGTTTCTTGAGGGGCACAAAGTGGCACATCTTACTGAAGCGGTCTACTACAACCCACACCACCGACTTGCCTTGAGATGGAGGCAAATCGGTGATGAAATCCATGGAGATATGGGTCCAAGGTCTCTGGGGAACGGGCAAAGAACATAGTAAGCCTGCTGGTCGGGACCTGGGAGTCTTGGACCTAGCACAAGCCTCACAAGCGGCGACGTAGGCCTTAACGTCTTTGAGCAACCCAGGCCACCAATAGTTTCTGGCAATGAGGTGCTTGGTACCCAGGATGCCTGGATGGCCAGATAGTGCAGAGTCATGATTTTCCCTAAGTACCCTTAGCCGGAATTGCAGGGGAACAAACAGCTTGTTCTCAGGAAGGTTCCCGGGAGCTGAACCTTGATCAGCCGCAATTTCAGAGCCTAAATCAGAATCAATAGAGGAAATGATAATACCTGGAGGCAAAACACAAGCAGGATCTTCCTCCGAAGGAGGGCTGGCCATGAAGCTACGCGACAGTGCATCAGCCTTAATATTTATAGACCCAGCCCTATAGGTGACCAAAATGTTGAATCTGGTAAAAAATAACACCCATCGAGCTTGTCTCGGCTTTAGCCTCGGGGCAGATTCTAGGAAAACCAGATTCTTGTGGTCGGTAAGGACCGTTACCTGGTGCCTAGCCCCCTCCAGGAAGTGGCGCCACTCTTCAAATGCCCATTTAATGGCTAAGAGTTCCACGGTTGCCAATATCATAGTTACTCTCAGTGGGCGAAAACTTCCTGGAGAAGTAGGCACAGGGGCGGAGATGGGTGAGGGACCTGGTACCCTGGGACAAGACAGCCCCCACTCCCACCTCGGATACAGGCCATTTTTTACGAAAAATAAGGGACCTCATGAGGGTTAATCCCACCTGTACTCTAGTGACATTAGACGTCAGCAGTCTATACACTTCCATAACATATCAGAAAGGTATACAGGCTGTTACACATCTCCTTGACTCCACTATAATGACAGCTGACTCAATATCACTATGCCTAGAGTTACTGAATTTAATTCTACACGAAAAAAAAAAATCCTATTTGGGGACGATTATTATGTACAGACCTGTGGGACCGCGATGGGTTCAAATGTAGCACCACCTTATGCTAATGCATACATGCCATTTTTTGAAGAACAATATGTATATAATAATTCGTCTTTTACACAACATGCGAGATGCTGGTATAGATATATCGATGACATTTTCTGCATATGGGATGGCCCCCAGGAGTCCCTTGAGAGTTTCTTCAACGATATCAACCAGATAAGGGAGGAACTAAAATTTACTCTAATTTTAGTAAAGAGAGGATTTGTTTCTTGGATACCACTATTGTGAAGGATATGGAGGGGCATCTTAGTTCAGACCTTTATTCCAAACCTACAGATAGAAATGCCCTGTTACATTACAACAGCAGCCATCCTAGGAACACGTTATGTTCATTACCGAGATCACAATTTATGAGGGTGTCTAGAATTGTATCGGACGACGATACAAAAAAGACTAGGCTACGACATATGTCCAGAAAGTTTGAACAAAGGGGCTACCCGAGGCCAATGTTATCAAAGGAACTGAATAGAGTGCTTGTAGCGAATAATGAGACCTCTACTAAAAGACCAACACAGGCTAGATTACCCTTGATACTTACCTATCATCCAATCATACCCAAGTTATTCCAAAACATTTGTAGACATTGGCCGGTATTACATACCGCCTATCCTGAGATCGAGGAATTCAAAAATCCGGTAATGATGTGTTCCAAAAGGTCAACCAATATTTGCGATCGTCTCATTAGGGCTGATATTGGTAGCTCCTTAAGAGTTCTGAGACAAACTTTCTTACAAACGAAACGCAATTGCACCTTTCCATGTTTACATTGTTCTAGCTGCTCGAACATTATTAAAGAGACTCTGTCACCACATTATAAGTGCCCTATCTCCTATATAAGGAAATGGGCGCTGTAATGTAGGTGACAGTAATGCTTTTTATTTAAAAAAACGATCTTTTTTCACAACGTTAGGAGCGATTTTGGTTTATGCACTCCTCTCCATTCATTTACACTGCACTAGCGATATAGATATATCGCTATGTGCAGCCTCCTGCCTCCTGACACTTGTGACTCTTTTTTTGTGAGATTCCGGCAAGTGAAACCAAATCTCGTTTAGCTCTGTGATCTTGCGAGATTTGGTTTCACTTGCCGGAATCTCACAAAAAAAGATTCAGAAGTGTCAGGATTCTGAGTATACATGACGTCCAGGCTGGATTTCATGTGTATTCATTATCAGGACACTGTAGTAATGTTAGGGTTTGTGTATGAGGCTGCACATAGCGATATATCTATATCGCTAGTGCAGTGTAAATGAATGGAGAGGAGTGCATAATGCCGATTGGTCAGCGTCATGCACTCCTTTGTACAACGCCCACTTGGTCGAAAGTAAAAGTACGCCCACTTGGGCATTAGGAAAGCTCATTAGCATAAACCAAAATCGCTCCTAACGTTGTGAAAAAAGATCGTTTTTTTAAATAAAAAGCATTACTGTCACCTACATTACAGCGCCCATCTCCTTATATAGGAGATAGGGCACTTATAATGTGGTGACAGAGTCTCTTTAAGGGTGACACAATCCAGCATCCCCACAGTAACAAAACTTTCCCGGTTAGGGGTTTCTTCACATGCGACTCTAATTTTGTGGTCTATTTGATCAAGTGCCCATGCGGGCTAACCTATGTGGGAGAAACCACCCAGCACATTAGAGATCGACTATCAGGCCACAAATCCACTATTAGATGCAAAAAAACGTGGCTACCACTCCCTGATAATTTCCTGAAATCTAACCACAATATCTCACAATTAAGATTTCAAGTGATTGAACAGGTATCTAGACCTAGGAGGGGAGGTAACCACATAAACCTCTTAAAACAGAGAGAGTCTTATTGGATTCACACATTAGAGACACTTTCACCAAAAGGTTTGAATAGGGAGTTTGACCTACTATGCTGATATATCTATTTGTACTAATTACTATTATTGATCATTGCCGCCACTGCCATTAATGCTATATATTCATTTCTTCTCAGGCACGATAAAGAGAAAACACGACATCCATTGTGCGACCAGATACAGGTACCATAAAAGCGGCTCACACTCTATCTATTTTCCCTTCTTTGCCCTCCCCCCCCCCTTTTTGTTCCTGTTTTCCCCCCAGCTCTCCTCTCCCCTTCAATTTTTTTCTCTTTTTTTCTCTCTTCATATGTTTTACCTTGTTATTGTATTTCCTTTTTCTTCAATATATACATCCTTAGCAAATCTTCTATATTTTCTATTTATAACGATCTATATATTTGTTACAATACATTTCAGCTCAAATAATTATCTCTCTATGCACATCTTGATGTTTCCCATATAGATTTATCATTCTAGGCACAATTTTTTATAAACTAAATCGACACCATACATTCTAGGGTTGAAGGAGGGACTAATTTACATGACAGCGGCTTGCTCCTAGCAATAGGGATAGTTTGCGTTCCATATTGCATATCGCTTCTGGCTCGGCCAAGCTGCGCATGCGCCGTTTCCGGGTTTGCGTTCCACAGCGGGAGCGGATGTCTGGGCTTACAGAGTTCACAGGTTTGCGTTCCACAGCGGGACCGGATATCCTACTTAGAGATTTCACACCCTATATCAGGGCCGTCCAACATCCTTGGACTCACACTACTTACCAGGAGTGTAGTAGCTACATCGACTTACCTGCAAACACCGATGCTGCTGCAGAATCAACTGTAGCCTCTGGTGCCGATGTGTCCTCGCTCGTCCGACACGATGCAGGACCTGTGAGTGACGACACAGCGTGATCTCTCGAGAACACGGCTGTGTCTGCACTGCCAGAAGCTGGGCGTTCTGAAGAGAAGTGGATGATACTTCTCGTCAGAACGCCCAGCTAGTAAAAGTAGTAAAAACGCCCCGATGTACGCACATAATACACGCCCACTTGGACTTTTACTTTAAACACGCCCACTTGGACTTTTGCAAGCCTCATTTGCATAAATACAAAAATGGTCATAACTTGGCCAAAAATGCTCGTTTTTTAAAAATAAAAACGTTACTGTAATCTACATTGCAGCGCCTATCTGCTGCAATAGCAGATAGGGGTTGCAAAATCTGGTGACAGAGCCTCTTTAAGTGATTTGGAAAATTCCACACGACGTGATATTATGGAAATTATCGTAAAAATATTGGACTACAACAACAGAGTTGAGCTTATGAAGGCATACAGGGAAAAAGGAGGACTGATAATAGAGGGGGCATGAGTATTAATCTTTAATAACTTTTTTAGTGGCTGTCAGCAGAAAGAGTCTTCTCACCCATCTGTACGAAACTTGCTGAAATGAAGATTTAATTTATATTGATCTTCCCAGCAATGTTTAAACTCTTTGGGGACAATGTCTTATTTTTTTTTTTAACCCGGACGATGTTTTAAAAATATGTAAGTTGTAGCTTTAAATAAGAGCGTCAGAAGGAAAGCGTAAAAGTAAAGGAATGGAAAAAATGTACATTTTCTTTGTTGTTCTTTTTTTTTACTCCATCCATGTTAGGATGTTTGTAAAAATCTTGTGAAATATTACAATTTACACATGTGATCTTATGAATGTATATGAGCTCTTCTATTTTATCAATGTTTTTCTCTTTCCTTTCCCGTCTATCTGGCCCATCGCCACCAGCATTATAAAACAAGAGATGTGGAGCAATCTTTTTTTGTGGGATTGTACTTGGTCTAAAATTATAATCACTAGGTATACTAGGGAGTCTCTTATGAAAAGTTGCGGTAAGTAAGGGTGGGGTTATGGACACATAATGGCACATTTTGTTTTGTACTCATGTGCTAGGTATATATAATGAAACTTAGGTAATGGTTAAATGAGTTGTCCAGGATCAAAAAAACATGGGGCTTTCTTTCAAAAACAGCGCCACATTTGTCCACAGGTTGTGTGTGGTTTTACAGCTCAGCCCCATTCCCTTCAATAGGGCTGAGCTTGAATACCAGACACAACACATACACATGTGAGGTGCTGATTTTTTCTAATCCTGGAAACCCCTTTTAATATACAGATGTAGCCGTCTTTACCTTGGCTTATAACGCATTAAATACACAGTGACTAGATCCCTTATCTTGACTTTTTCAATGAATTTTCAATGGCTTTTGTTGTGTGATATCACGCTGCAGCAAGTCATTAGAGTCAAGTTAAAGATGACTACATCCAGGGGTGGGATCCGGCTGGTTCGCCCCAGTTCTCCTGAACCGGTTGTTAAAATTACAGCCGGTTCACAGAACCGGGTGAAGCGGGAAGCCGGAGCCGGTCCCCTGCACTCAATTGTATTTGCGTCCTTAGGACGCGGATACAATTGAGTTCCCTAGCACTGCCCTGGTGAGGCACATGATGCCTCGCCATTCGGTGCTTTAGTGATGATGCAGTCGGCGATGACATCATCGCGCCACTGCATCATTACGCTGGAGGAGGACTGGCGCCGCTGGAGGACGGAGCGGGAACAGGATAGGTAAGAAATTGTTTTTTTTTCCTTCTACCGTGGGAAGCGTTGTATATAGTCCCCAGTAGCGACAGGGGACTACATAGGGAACATAAACCACAAGGGACAATACATAGGTAGCAGTAGCTACAGGGGACTATATAGGGAACAGTAGCTACAGGGGACTATAAAGGGAACAGTTGCTACAGGGGACTATATTGGGAATACTAACTACAGGGGACTCTATAGGGAACACTAACTACAGGGGACTATATAGGGAACCGTAGCTACAGGGGACTATATAGAGAACAGTAACTACAGGGGACTATATAGGGAACAGTAGCTACAGGGGACTATATAGGGAACAGTAGCTACAGGGGACTATATAGGGAACAGTAGCTACAGGGACTATATAGGGAACAGCAGCTACAGGGACTATATAGGGAACAGTAGCTACAGGGACTATATAGGGAACAGTAACTACAGGGGACTATATAGGGAACACTAACTACAGGGGACTATATAGGAAACAGTAAATACAGGGGACTATATCGAACAGTAACTACAGGGGATAATACATAGATAACACTAACTACAGGGGACTATATAGGGAACACTAACTACATGGGACTATATAGGGGCCCTTATCTACAGGGTATGCCTCAGGGGGCCCTATCTACAGGGAATGCCACAGGGGGCTCTATTTACAGGGAACACCACAGGGGGCTCTATCTACAGGGAACGCCACAGGGGGCCCTATCTACAGGTACAGGGGGCACTATACAGGAAACGCTACAGTGTATGCCACAGGGGGCACTACCTACAGGGAATGCTACAGAGGGCCCTGTCTGCAGGGAATGGTACATGGGGCACTATCTGCAGGGAACGCTACTACCTACAGAAGGCTCTATGGGGAGCACTATCTACAGAGGGCTCTCTTTGGAGAACTATCTATAGAGGGCTCTACTGTGAACACAATCTACAGAGGGCTCTATGAGGGGCACTATCTACAGGGGGCTCTATGAGGGGCACTATCTACGGGGGGCTCTATGAGGGGCACTATCTGCAGGGGGCACTGTGTGTGGTGCATTACTTTACAGTGTTTGACACAATTTTATTCATGGGCACAGTGTATAGCACTATTATATTCGGGGACACAGTGTTTGATACTATTATATTTAGTGGCATAGAGTGTGGCACCATAAGAATTTGCTCTTCGTTTATAGGTGCAGAAATGTTGAAAAAGTGAGCTTCCGAAGACATCTGATTGAGCAAATTGACCCATTTCCACAGAAATGGGTCATGGCCAGGAGGCATCATAGAGTTTGGGACCAGATGGAAAAGTAAAGAGAAAAAGAACTAATCTGAGAAGTCATCACCGGTGAGTCACTAAATGTAAATGTTTATTCTCTCTGTGACTGCTCAGTACTGTAAAAAAAAAATGGGAACTCAGCACTCCAAGGTATTATGCAATAAGTGATATTTTATTTCACATATAGCGAAAAGTAGTAATCCAAAATTAGGTATAAAGTTTCGGTCTATGCATTCGACCGTCTTCAGACACTACAAAATTAATATACACAGAAATCTAAAAAAGTAAGAACAAATCCACAAACATATACATATATACATTCAATATTAATCTACCCTAAGCTTAGGTGGAGATAAATTGAAGTTCACATACTGATATACAGAAGTTTATCTATAGCTGGATCTGTTTTACAATGTATGGATAATTCTGAAGAATACATAGCACAAAATGCATTTATGGCAGAGGAAGACACGTAGATAGTAACTGTTATATGACATTGGTATAGAGCACACATTGAAATGGTTACTAGTAATAAAGCAATGAGATTTAAGAAAAAACAGTACTGTAGTCACTGTATGATCTGCAGCGAGATGATGTGTGTATCGTTCTTTTTTATGAAACCGCAACTCCCAGCATATCCTTACCATCGTTCTGGCTATACTGGGAGCTGTACTTTTATTCCGTACAAACTTATATGGCAGGGGTTAAACTAAATTTGCAAATTATCTTTGTACTGAGCTGTATATATGTACTGAGCTTTGTTCTGGTTCTGTATATATATATATATATATATATATATATATAGTGAGCTTGGGTCTGGAGTTATATTCATCATAACAACCAAGTTCAATACATATATGCAGCACCAAAGAGAAGCTCAGAACATATATACAACTCCAGAACCAAGCTCAATACATATATACAGCACCAAAGAGAAGCTCAGAACATATAAACAGCACCAGAATAAAGCTTAGTACATTTATACAACATCAGAGCCAAGCTCAGTACATATATACAGCATCAGAACCAAGCTCATACACATATACAGGGCCGGCGTCAGCACCGTGCAAACCGGGGCAAGTGCCAGGGCCCACTCCACTTAAGGGGGCCCACTCGGCTGCCGGGTGCTGACGCTGCCGTCATTAAGGCATCACTGTCCATATATAGACAGTGATGTAAGAAGGAGAGGATTCCCAGACAGAGCGCTAGCGGCTCTGCTCCAGGACTCTGTCTCTGGGAATGCCCCTGACATCGCTGTCCATATATGGACAGTGAATATGGACAGCGATGAAAGGACCAGAGCAGTGTTCCAGCCTGGCCAAGCTGGCCCCGCCTCGATTCAGCATTCGCTGTGCCGATGTAGTGACGTCACTACCTATCGCCTGTCTGCGATGAGTCACTCACAGGACAGTATAGAGGAGGAGAAGGATCCTCCCCATGTCGGTAGGTAAGTAATTATGTTTTTTTTTTCTATTAGGTACATATGGGGGCATTATACTGGGTATGGGAGGGGGTCCTATTGTAGCTGCTGAGGGGGCATTATAATGTATGGTACAGCTATGGGGGCATTATACTGTATGGTGCAGCTATGGGGAGCATTATACTTTGTGGGGGCAGCTATGGGAATCATTATTCTGTCGTGGTCAGCTATGGGGGCATTATACTGTGTGTGGGACAGCTATGGGGGGGTCATTATACTGTGGGGGCATTCATGGAGTCTGTCGGGCAAGGCAGCTAGGCATAGGCGTGCGCAGGGGTCTGGTGGTGTTGGGTAGGGGGGCCTAAGCTGAATTCTTGTACCAGGGCCCCTGAGCTTTTAGCTACGCCACTCCCAGTGCTAATAGTGCTCTGCCCGGGACTATGGATCTGGGGTTGCCCCTGACACTGTCCATATATAGACAGTGACGTCAGGAGCTGTGTGCCACTACCTGGGACGGGGGCTGTGTGGCACTATCTGCAGAGGGTACTAAATTTATTGGGGTACAAACTGGGAGCCTAACTTTTATATGGGGCATAAACAGGGCCTAATATCTATATGGGGGCACAAAGTTTAGGATTTTTGGCATTTTACTGCCGCTGTGAGTTTCCCCGTAAAGGGGCCCTCTAAGTCTGTGTCGCCCAAGGGCCCACATAAACCTGGAGCCGGCCCTGCACATATACAACACCAGAACCAAACTCAGTGCATATATACAACATAAGAACCAAGCTCAGTGCATAAATACAACACCAGAACAAAGCTCAGTACATAAATACAGCATTAAAACCAAGCTCAGTTCATATATACCCACCAGAACCAAGCTCTGTACAAAAATACAGCACCAGAACCAAGCTCAGTACATATATACAGCAACAGAACAAAGCTCATACACATATACAACACCAGAACCATACTCAGTACATGTATACAACTCCAGAACCAAGCTCAGTACATAAATGCTACACCAGAACCAAGCTCAGTACATAAATGCAACACCAGAACCAAACTCCGTACATATATACAACTCCAGAACCAAGCTTAGTACATAAATACAACACCAGAACAAAGCTCAGTACTTAAATACAGCATCATAACCAAGCTCAGTACATATATACCCACCAGAACCAAGCTCAGTACATAAATACAGCACCAGAACCAAGCTCAGTACATATATATCAGAACAACCAAGCTCAAAACATATATAATTCAATTCAAAAAGTGTCTCTCATATAATATATAGATTCATTACACACAGAGGGATCTATTTCCAGCATTTTTTTATTTTAATGTTGATGATTATGGGAACAGTTAATGAAAACCCAGAATTTAGTGTCTCAGAAAATTGTAATATTATATAAGCCCAAATTAAAAAATCATTTTTAATACCGAAATGTTGTCCTACTGAAAAATATGTGCAGTATATGCCCTCAATACCTGGTCGGGGCTCCGACTCTGCATGAATTACTGCATGAATGGCGTGGTATGGGGGCACTGTGGCACTACTGAGGTGTTATCAATGCGGCGTGGCATGGAGGCGATCAGACTGTGGCACTGCTAAGCTGTTATGGAAGCCCAGGTTGCTTCATCACTAACTGTGGAAACGTCACAAAGTAAATTTTGCATTTCATTTGGAAATCTCGATCCCAGAGTCTGGAGGAAGAGTGGAGAGGCGTAAATCCAAGTGTCTTACAGTCCAGTGTGACGTTTCCACAGTCATAGTTACATAGTTACATAGTTTGTACAGTTGAAAAAAGACACACGTCCATCAAGTTCAACCAAGGGATGGGAAAGGGGAAGTGGGATGGGAAAGGGGAAGTAAAA
The DNA here is from genome assembly GCF_050947455.1 of Rhinoderma darwinii. NCBI lineage: Eukaryota > Metazoa > Chordata > Amphibia > Anura > Rhinodermatidae > Rhinoderma > Rhinoderma darwinii. The sequence continues at coordinate 194,206,484 of NC_134690.1, read as the reverse complement.
AATATCTACACCTAGGAGCTAATATTTTTTTGTTCTAGGAAATTATCTAAGCCTTTTTTAAAGCCATCTACTGTCCCTGCTGTGACCAGCTCCTGCAGTAGGCTATTCCATAAATTCACCTTTCTCACAGTAAAGAAGGCTTGTCGCCTCTGCAGGTTGTACCTTTCTTTTTGCAGATGGAGGGAGTGCCCCCTTGTTTTTTGAGGGGGTTTTAAATGGAACAGGATTTCACCATAATTTTTGTATGTGCCATTCATATATTTATATAAGTTAATCATATCCCCCCTTAGTCGTCTTTTCTCAAGGCTAAATAGGCTTAGTTCTTTTAATCTTTCCTCATAACTTAGATTCTCCATGCCCCTTATTAGCTTTGTTGCTCTTCTTTGTATTTTTTCCAACTTCAGGGCATCCCTTCTATGAACTGGAGACCGGAACTGGACTGCATATTCTAGATGAGGCCTCACTAATGCTGTGTAAAGTGGTAATATTACATCCCTGTCCCGCGAGTCCATGCCTCTTTTGATACACAACAATATCCTGCTGGCCTTTGAAGCAGCTGATTGACACTGCATGCTGTTATTTAGTTTATGATTTACAAGTACACCCAGATCCTTCTCAACAAGTGACTCCCCCAGTTTAGCCTCCCCTAGGACATATGATGCATGCAGGTTGTTCGTATGCAGGTGCATAACTTTACATTTATCTACATTAAACTTCATTTGCCAAGTGGACGCCCAAACACTTAGTTTGTTTAACCCATTAGTGACCGCCAATACGCCTTTTAACGGCGGCCACTAACGGGCTTTATTCTGATGCATATGCCTTTTTACGGCACTGCATCAGGATAAAGTAAACAGAGCAGGGAGCCGTCAAATCTCCCTGCTCTCAGCTGCCAGAGGCAGCTGAGGGCTGGGGACATCCCTGCTCTGCCGTGTGAGATCGATATTAGTATCAATCTCACCCGTTTAACCCCTCAGATGCAGTGCTCAATAGCGTGCATCGCATCTGAGTGGTTTTGGAGAGAGGGAGGGAGCTCCCTCTCATCCCACCGACACCCGGCGATAACATTGCCGAGTGTCTGTGTCTCTAATGGCAGCCGGGGGCCTAATAAAGGTCTCCAGGTCTGCCTGGAGCGAATGCCTGCTAGATCATGCCGGAGGCATGACCTAGCAGATGCCTGTCCGTTTTAAACGGACAGGCAGTAATACACTGCAATACAAAAGTATTGCAGTGTATTATAATAGCGATCGGAGAATCACATATTACAGTCCCCTAGCGGGACTAGTAAAAAAGTAAAAAAAAGTTTAATAAAGTTAATTAAAAAAAATGAAAAAAAAAAATGGAAAAACCACTCTTTCCCCTTACAAACTGCTTTACTATTAAAAAAACAAAATAAAGTAAAAAAGTTACACATATTTGGTATCGCCGCGTCCGTAACGACCCCCACTATAAATCTATTACATTATTTAACCCACACGGTGAACGCCATAAAAAATGTAATAAAAAACTATGGAAAAATTGCTGTTTTCTGTGAATCCTGACTTAAAAAAAATTTGATAAAAAGTGATCAAAAAGTCGCATCTACTCCAAAATGGTACCAATAAAAATGACAAGTCTTCCCGCAAAAAAAAGCCCTCATACAACTGCATTGGCGGAACAATAAAAAAGTTATGGCTCTTCAAGTATGGACACACAAAAACAAATAATTTTTAAAAAAAAGCGTTTTTAATGTGTAAAAGTAGTAAAACATAGAAAAACGATACAAATTTGGTATCGTTGCAATCGTAACAACCCGCTGAATAAAGTTATTGTGTTATTTATATCACACGGTAAACGGCGTAGATTTAAGACGCGAAAAAGTGTGGTGAAATTTCAGGTTTTTTTCTATTCCCCCCAAATAAAAGTTAATAAAAGTTAATCAATAAATAATATGTAACTCACAATGGTGCTATTAAAAAATACAACTTGTCCCGCAAAAAACAAGACCTTATACAGCCATGTCGACGCAAAAATAAAGAAGTTATAGCTCTTGGAATGCGACGATGGAAAAACGTAAAAAATGGCTTGGTCATTAAGGTTTACAATAGGCTGGTCATTAAGGGGTTAAATCTGCCTGCAATTCCCAAACATCTTCCATAGTCTGAACTATATTGCATAGCTTGGTGTCATCTGCAAAAATGGAAATAGTGCTATTAATCCCATTCTCTATATCATTAATAAATAAGTTGAATAATAGTGGTCCCAGCACTGAACCCTGGGGTACACCACTTATAACCGGGGACCATTCAGAGTAGGAATCATTGACCACAACTCTCTGGGTACGGTCCTTGAGCCAATTCTCAATCCAATTACAAACTATACTTTCTAAACCAATAGTCCTTAATTTACCCATTAGACGTCTATGGGGGACAGTGTCAAATGCCTTTGCAAAGTCCAAAAACACTATAACCACAGCGGCCCCTCTGTCTAGGCTTCTGCTCACCTCTTCATGAAAACAAATCAGGTTGGTTTGACAACTTCTGTCCTTAGTAAAAGTGCTGGCTGTCACTTATAATACTATTTATTGTCACATAATTCTGTATATAGTCCCTCAATAGCCCCTCAAACATTTTCCCCACAATTGATGTTAAGCTTACTGGTCTATAATTACCCGGCGAAAACCTAGAGCCTTTTTTGAAAATAGGCACCACATTTGCCCTGCGCCAGTCCCTTGGCACTATACCAGTCATGAGAGACTCTCTAAATATTATGAAGAGGGGGACAGAAATAACTGAACTAAGCTGTAATGTCGGGGTAGGGAGACAGACAAGTGAGCCCTAAGCTACCCGCCACTCAGTCCCTGCCTACTTGCAACGACCCGCCCAACAACTGGGCGACGGTCCCTACACTCAATAGGTGCACGACAGACAAACAGACAAGGGTACAAAGAAGCCAGGGAAATGGGGAAGTTGCCCACGGGGACACCGTGAGCAACAAGCGAAGTGAACGAGCCGAGTCAAACCAGGAGATGAGCGAGGTACAAAAACGCAGAGCAGAAGAGTGGTCAGAAAAGCCAAGGTCAATCACAAGCAGTGGATCAGTAGTTCAAGAAGCTGCAGGAGGGCCAGGAAACCAGCAGAGAAGAATCACAAGCAAAGGAGGAACAAGAAAGGCAGGTATAAATAGACAGAGGGCGGGAGCTAGCTCCATCTGGCCAGGCTGTGATAGGCTCTCCCACTCCTAAGCCTGCCATCCTGGGTGGTGGAAGATGGAGTCAGTCTCACAGACATAGAAGCAGGTGCAGACTGATTACCTATGGGCGTCGACACAGAGTTGTGTCTGGCAGATCCTTTACAGTACCCCCCCCCTTTTATGAGGGGCCACCGGACCCTTTCTAGGTGGACCTGGTTTATTGGGGAAACGAAGGTGGAACCTCCTGAGCAATACCCCAGCGTGAACATCCCGGGCGGGTACCCAAGTCCTCTCCTCAGGCCCGTATCCCCTCCAATGGACCAGGTACTGGAGGGAGCCTTGGACCATTCTGCTGTCCACAATCTTGGCCACCTCAAATTCTACCCCCTCAGGGGTGAGAACAGGGACCGGAGGTTTCCTCGAGGGAGCCAAGGACGGGGAACAGCATTTAAGGAGGGAGGCATGAAACACGTCGTGTACTCGAAAAGATGGGGGTAACTCCAGTCGGAAGGAGACAGGGTTAAGGACTTCAATGACCTTGTATGGCCCTATAAACCGGGGAGCAAACTTCTTGGACGGGACCTTAAGGCGAAAATTTTTTGACGATAGCCACACCAGATCCCCGACCACAAACAAGGGGTTAGCAGAATGTCTTCTATCTGCCTGAGTCTTTTGTATGCTCTGGGACGTCTCTAGGTTTTTCTGAACCTGGGCCCAGACTGTGCACAGTTCCCGATGAACGACATCTACCTCGGGATTGTTGGAACTACCATGTGAAACGGAGGAGAACCGTGGATTAAACCCAAAATTACAGAAAAAGCCGGAGACAACTGACGAGTTACTGACCCGGTTATTAAGGGAAAATTCGGCGAGGGGAATGAATGAGACCCAATCATATTGACAGTCAGAGATAAAACACCTTAAATATTGTTCTAGAGACTGATTAGTCCTCTCAGTTTGGCCATTAGTTTCAGTATGGAAGGCAGAGGAGAAGGACAGATCAATCTCCAACTTTTTACAGAAGGCTCTCCAAAACAATGAAACAAATTGTACCCCTCTGTCAGAAACAATATTGACAGGGACCCCATGGAGACGCAGGATGTGTTTGACAAACAAGGTAGCTAACGTCTTAGCATTGGATAGTTTCTTGAGGGGCACAAAGTGGCACATCTTACTGAAGCGGTCTACTACAACCCACACCACCGACTTGCCTTGAGATGGAGGCAAATCGGTGATGAAATCCATGGAGATATGGGTCCAAGGTCTCTGGGGAACGGGCAAAGAACATAGTAAGCCTGCTGGTCGGGACCTGGGAGTCTTGTACCTAGCACAAGCCTCACAAGCGGCGACGTAGGCCTTAACTTCTTTGAGCAACCCAGGCCACCAATAGTTTCTGGCAATGAGGTGCTTGGTACCCAGGAAGCCTGGATGGCCAGATAGTGCAGAGTCATGATTTTCCCTAAGTACCCTTAGCCGGAATTGCAGGGGAACAAACAGCTTGTTCTAAGGAAGGTTCCCGGGAGCTGAACCTTGATCAGCCGCAATAGCAGAGCCTAAATCAGAATCAATAGAGGAAATGATTATACCTGGAGGCAAAACACAAGCAGGATCTTTCTCCGAAGGAGGGCTGGCCATGAAGCCACGCGACAGTGCATCAGCCTTAATATTTATAGACCCAGCCCTATAGGTGACCAAAAAGTTGAATCTGGTAAAAAATAACACCCATCGAGCTTGTCTCGGCTTTAGCCTCGGGGCAGATTCTAGGAAAATCAGATTCTTGTGGTCGGTAAGGACCGTTACCTGGTGCCTAGCCCCATCCAGGAAGTGGCGCCACTCTTCAAATGCCCATTTAATGGCTAAGAGTTCGCGGTTGCCAATATCATAGTTACTCTCAGTGGGCGAAAACTTCCTGGAGAAGTAGGCACAGGGACGGAGATGGGTGAGGGACCTGGTACCCTGGGACAAGACAGCCCCCACTCCCACCTCGGATACAGGCCATTTTTTACGAAAAATAAGGGACCTCATGAGGGTTAATCCCACCTGTACTCTAGTGACATTAGACGTCAGCAGTCTATACACTTCCATAACATATCAGAAAGGTATACAGGCTGTTACACATCTCCTTGACTCCACTATAATGACAGCTGACTCAATATCACTATGCCTAGAGTTACTGAATTTAATTCTACACGAAAAAAAAAAATCCTATTTGGGACGATTATTATGTACAGACCTGTGGGACCGCGATGGGTTCAAATGTAGCACCACCTTATGCTAATGCATACATGGCATTTTTTGAAGAACAATATGTATATAATAATTCGTCTTTTACACAACATGCGAGATGCTGGTATAGATATATCGATGACATTTTCTGCCTATGGGATGGCCCCCAGGAGTCCCTTGAGAGTTTCTTCAATGATATCAACCAGATAAGGGAGGAACTAAAATTTACTCTAATTTTAGTAAAGAGAGGATTTGTTTCTTGGATACCACTATTGTGAAGGATATGGAGGGGCATCTTAGTTCAGACCTTTATTCCAAACCTACAGATAGAAATGCCCTGTTACATTACAACAGCAGCCATCCTAGGAACACGTTATGTTCATTACCGAGATCACAATTTATGAGGGTGTCTAGAATTGTATCGGACGACGATACAAAAAAGACTAGGCTACGACATATGTCCAGAAAGTTTGAACAAAGGGGCTACCCGAGGCCAATGTTATCAAAGGAACTGAATAGAGTGCTTGTAGCGAATAATGAGACCTCTACTAAAAGACCAACACAGGCTAGATTACCCTTGATACTTACCTATCATCCAATCATACCCAAGTTATTCCAAAACATTCGTAGACATTGGCCGGTATTACATACCGCCTATCCTGAGATCGAGGAATTCAAAAATCCGGTAATGATGTGTTCCAAAAGGTCAACCAATATTCGCGATCGTCTCATTAGGGCTGATATTGGTAGCTCCTTAAGAGTTCTGAGACAAACTTTCTTACAAACGAAACGCAATGGCACCTTTCCATGTTTACATTGTTCTAGCTGCTCGAACATTATTAAAGAGACTCTGTCACCACATTATAAGTGCCCTATCTCCTATATAAGGAGATGGGCGCTGTAATGTAGGTGACAGTAATGCTTTTTATTTAAAAAAAACGATCTTTTTTCACAACGTTAGGAGCGATTTTGGTTTATGCTAATGAGCTTCCTTAATGCCCAAGTGGGCGTACTTTTACTTTCGACCAAGTGGGCGTTGTACAGAGGAGTGCATGACGCTGACCAATCGGCATCATGCACACCTCTCCATTCATTTACACTGCACTAGCGATATAGATATATCGCTATGTGCAGCCTCATACACAAACCCTAACATTACTACAGTGTCCTGATAATGAATACACATGAAATCCAGCCTGGACGTCATGTGTACTCAGAATCCTGACACTTGTGACTCTTTTTTTGTGAGATTCCGGCAAGTGAAACCAAATCTCGTTTAGCTCTGTGATCTCGCGAGATTTGGTTTCACTTGCCGGAGAATAGGGCACTTATAATGTGGTGACAGAGTCTCTTTAAGGGTGACACAATCCAGCATCCCCACAGTAACAAAACTTTCCCGGTTAGGGGTTTCTTCACATGCGACTCTAATTTTGTGGTCTATTTGATCAAGTGCCCATGCGGGCTAACCTATGTGGGAGAAACCACCCAGCACATTAGAGATCGACTATCAGGCCACAAATCCACTATTAGATGCAAAAAAACGTGGCTACCACTCCCTGATAATTTCCTGAAATCTAACCACAATATCTCACAATTAAGATTTCAAGTGATTGAACAGGTATCTAGACCTAGGAGGGGAGGTAACCACATAAACCTCTTAAAACAGAGAGAGTCTTATTGGATTCACACATTAGAGACACTTTCACTAAAAGGTTTGAATAGGGAGTTTGACCTACTATGCTGATATATCTATTTGTACTAATTACTATTATTGATCATTGCCGCCACTGCCATTAATGCTATATATTCATTTCTTCTCAGGCACGATAAAGAGAAAACACGACATCCATTGTGCGACCAGATACAGGTACCATAAAAGCGGCTCACACTCTATCTATTTTCCCTTCTTTTCCCTCCCCCCCCCTTTTTGTTCCTGTTTTCCCCCCAGCCCTCCTCTCCCCTTCAATTTTTTTCTCTTTTTTTCTCTCTTCATATGTTTTACCTTGTTATTTTATTTCCTTTTTCTTCAATATATACATCCTTAGCAAATCTTCTATATTTTCTATTTATAACGATCTATATATTTGTTACAATACATTTCAGCTCAAATAATTATCTCTCTATGCACATCTTGATGTTTCCCATATAGATTTATCATTCTAGGCACAATTTTTTATAAACTAAATCGACACCATACATTCTAGGTTTGAAGGAGGGACTAATTTACATGACAGCGGCTTGCTCCTAGCAATAGGGATAGTTTGCGTTCCATATTGCATATCGCTTCTGGCTCGGCCAAGCTGCGCATGCGCCGTTTCCGGGTTTGCGTTCCACAGCAGGAGCGGATGTCCGGGCTTACAGAGTTCACAGGTTTGCGTTCCACAGCGGGACCGGATATCCTACTTAGAGATTTCACACCCTATATCAGGGCCGTCCAACATCCTTGGACTCACACTACTTACCAGGAGCGTCTGGATAACGCCAGTATTTCCTCTGTTCGCATTCTATGCAGGTATGTCTTGTAACGATGCCTGTATACGCTATACCCCTTGGAGCTTCTCCATGTTTACTTCATTGACTTAACACATACTGCGCATCCTTAGATCTACTTCATGTTGTCCTACTCTACCCTTCTGCTTTTAGTCACTATTCCATTTTGATATGTCCTATACTATGCTTTACCTTGCAGTCTATTCTAGTCACTATTTCATTACCGGTACTTTATGGTATGGTCTTGAGAGGCATTTTGCTAATGCCTCTCCTATAGCTTCTATATGTGATTTTTTGTCAATTTATAATGTGTCTTTACATTGTATATGTTATGTACCTTTGAGATTTTTCTATGGATACATGATTAGGAGTCTCCTACATACATGCATCTATTATTTACCATATGTTACTTGTCTGCATTTGATCATTAACTATACATGCATGTCATATATAATAATTCTATAAAATATTTTTCTCTGATTGAGACATGTGATAGATAGGTTTAGGTCTGTTAGTTTCATATCTCGTACTGGATTCATAATATAGATCTCGGAATCTAGTTTCTATGTATCTTACATTGTTTGTAATATTTTCCCTTGCCAATGTTTTTGTATATATACATATATACATTATGTTCTTACTTTGTTTTATTTCTTTGCAGCGATTGTGAAAAAGGCCTAGGTTGGGCCGAAACGTTAAACTATACATCTCTTGCTTCTAAAAAATATATTCTATGTTACTATTCTTTGGAAATAAAAATAATAAAGTAACAATTTCTTTAGAACGAAACAAGTGTTCCTGAAGTGCTTTTGATCTAGGTTTTATATATATATATATATATATATATATATATATCCCACCTCGGACGCGTCAACCTCCACGATAAATGGCTCCATTTGGTTGGGCTGAACCAGCACTGGGGCCGAGATAAAGCACTTCTTAAGGACCTCAAAAGCCTGGACAGCTTCAGGAGGCCAGTGGAGGAGATCAGCACCTTTGCGAGTGAGATCCGTAAGAGGCTTAGCGATGACCGAGAAGTTAGCAATAAATCTCCTGTAATAATTAGCGAACCCCAGGAAGCACTGTAACGCCTTCAGGGAGGCAGGTTGGACCCATTCCGCCACAGCCTGGACTTTGGCGGGCTCCATGCGGAATTCATGAGGAGTGAGGATTTGACCCAAAAACGGTATCTCCTGCACCCCAAACACACATTTTTCGGTCTTTTCCCGAAGGGCCTGGTGCACCTTCCTGACATGCTCAATGTGGGAGGACCAGTCCTTGGAAAACACAAATATGTCATCAAGGTACACTACAAGAAATACCCCCAGGTAGTCTCTTAAAACCTCATTTATGAAATTCTGGAAGACCACGGGAGCATTACACAACCCAAAGGGCATGACGAGGTATTCGAAATGACCTTCGGGCATGTTAAACGCAGTCTTCCACTCATCCCCCTCTTTGATGCGGATAAGGTTATAAGCCCCCCGTAGATCAAACTTAGAGAACCATTGGGCCCCCTGAACCTGATTGAAGAGATCAGGAATCAAAGGAAGGGGATACTGGTTCCTTACAGTGACCTTATTCAAGTTTCGGTAGTCAATGCATGGCCTAAGACCACCATCCTTCTTCCCTACGAATAAGAAGCCAGCACCTACCGGAGAAGTAGAGGGGCGAATGTAACCCTTAGCCAGGCATTCCTGGATATACTCTCTCATGGCTTCACGTTCGGGACAAGAGAGATTAAATATCCTACCCTTAGGGAGCTTAGCTCCTGGTACCAAATCAATTGCGCAATCGTATTCTCTATGAGGTGGTAGCAATTCGGAGGCCTCTTTAGAGAAAACATCAGCGAAGTCCTGAACAAACTCAGGTAGAGTGTTCACCTCCTCAGGGAGAGAAATAGAATTAACAGAAAAATATGACGTCATGCATTCATTACCCCATTTGGTAAGATCCCCAGCATTCCAGTCAACGTGGGATTATGCAACTGCAACCAGGGAAGGCCTAAAACCAAATCGGACGATAATCCCTGCATCACTAGTACAGAGCACTGCTCCAAATGCATGGAGCCAACAAGGAGTTCAAAAACAGGGGTATGCTGTGTAAAATAACCATTAGCAAGAGGAGTGGAGTCGATACCCACTACCGGGACAGGCTTAGGCAAATTAATCAATGGTATAGCTAGAGACATAGCAAATTCCACAGACATAATATTAGCAGAAGACCCTCAATCCACGAAGGCACTGTCGGTAGCAGACCTACCACCAAAAGAGACCTGAAAGGGAAGCAAGATTTTATTACGTTTCATATTTACGGGAAATACCTGTGCGCCCAAGTGACCTCCCCGATGATCACTTAGGCGCGGAAGTTCTTCTGGCTGCTTATTCTTACGCCCAGGACAGTTGTTCACTTGATGCTTGTCATCTCCACAGTAGAAGCATAGTAGTAGGTACCTCCGAGTCTTCCGTGGAAGAACGAAGCAACGGAACCTCGGGAGGCATCATGGGGGAGTCAGAGGAGAAAACACAAACCCGTTCAAGTCGTCGTTCCCTGAGATGTCGGTCAAGTCGTACCGCTAAAGCCATAACCTGATCTAGGGAGTCAGACGAGGGATAGCTAACTAGCAGGTCTTTCAGGGCGTTCGACAGACCCAATCTAAACTGGCACCTTAAGGCAGGGTCATTCCACCGAGAAGCTACGCATCACTTCCTAAAGTCAGAACAATACTCCTCAACAGGTCTCTTACCCTGACGTAAGGTCACCAGCTGACTCTCGGCAAAGGTAGTCTTGTCAGTCTCGTCATAAATGAGCCCGAGAGCAGAAAATAAAAGATCAATGGAGGAAAGTTCAGGGGCGTCAGGAGCCAAGGAGAAGGCCCATTCTTGGGGCCCGTCCTGGAGCCGGGACATAATTATACCCACCCGCTGGCTCTCAGAACCAGAGGAGTGGGGCTTTAAGCGAAAATAGAGCCTACAACTCTCCCGAAAGGAGAAAAAAGTCTTCCGGTCCCCTGAGAACTGGTCAGGCAACTTGAGGTGGGGTTCAAGAGGTGAGGTGAGGGGCACTACCAGGGTAGCATCAGGCTGGATGACCCTCTGAGCCAGGGCCTGGACCTGTAGGGAGAGACCCTGCATTTGCTGAGCCAGGGTCTCAAGGGGGTCCATATTAGTGACAGGGACCAGGGTAGACTAGGTATATGGGTTTGTGATTATGTAATGTCGGGGTAGGGAGACAGACAAGTGAACCCTAATCTACCCGTTACTCGGTCCCTGCCTACTTTCAACGACCCGCCCTAGGCGACGGGGTACCAACTGGGCGACGGTCCCTACACTCAATAGGTGCACGACAGACAAACAGACAAGGGTACAAAGAAGCCAGGGAAATGGGGAAGTTGTTCACGGGGACACCTTGAGCAACAAGCGAAGTGAACGAGCCGAGTCAAACCAGGAGATGAGCGAGGTACAAAAACGCAGAGCAGAAGAGTGGTCAGTAAAGCCAAGGTCAATCACAAGCAGAGGATCAGTAGTTCAAGAAGCTGCAGCAGGGCCAGGAAACCAGCAGAGAAGAATCACAAGCAAAGGAGGAACAGGACAGGCAGGAAAGGCAGGTATAAATAGACAGAGGGCGGGAGCTATCTCCATCTGGCCAGGCTGTGATAGGCTCTCCCACTCCTGCCATCCTGGGTGGTGGAAGATGGAGTCAGTCTCACAGACATAGAAGCAGGTGCAGACTGATTACCTATGGGCGTCGACACAGAAGTTGTGTCGGGCAGATCCATTACATAAGCTCTTTAAGAATTCTAGGGTGTAACCCATCTGGTCCAGGGGCCTTGTGCACATTTATTTTATTTCATTTAGCTTGGACCACATCTACATTCATCCAATTCAGTATATCAATTGATATATTAATAGCACTGGCAGCGGCTACATCAGCTGCTCTTTCTTCTGTTGTATATACAGAGCGGAAGAACCCATTTAGTAACTCTGCCTTCTCTTGATCCCCTGTGACCAACTCCCCATTACCACTATCTAAGGGTCCTACGTGTTCAGACCTTGGCTTTTTTGCATTTATATGCTTGAAGAATTTTTTAGGGGGTGGTCAGTGGTCAGTGATGGTTTGGGGGCCATGTCATCTGCTGGTGTTGGTCCACTGTGTTATATCAAGTCCAGAGTCAGCGCAGCATCTAGCAGTACATTTCCAGAACTTCATGCTTCCCTCTGCTGACAAGCATTATGGAGATGTGGATTTAATTTTCCAGCAGGACTCAGCACCTGCCCACCCTGCCAAAAGTACCAATACCTTCTTTAATAACTACAGTATCACTGTGCTTGATTGGCCAGCAAACTCGCCTGACCTAAACCCCACAGAGAATCTATAGGGTATTGTTAAAAGGAAGATGAGAGACACCAGACTCAGCAATGCAGACGAGCTGAAGGCCACTATGAAAGCAACCTGGGCTTCCATAACACCTCAGCAGTGCCACAGGCTGATCTCCATGCCACGCCTCATTGATGCAGTAATTCATGCAAAAGGAGCACCGACCAAGTATTGAGGCAGATACTGGACATACTTTTTAGTAGGACAACATTTCGGTATTAAAAATAATTTTTGTGAAATTGGGCTTATATAATATTCAAATTTTCTGAGTGACTTAAATTTTGTGTTTTCATTAACTGTTACCATAATCATCAACATTACAAGAAAAAAAAATGCTGGAAATAGATCCCTTTGTGTGTAATGAATCTATATAATATATGAGAGACACTTTTTGAATTGAATTACTAAAATCAATTAACTTTTGATGATATTCTAATTCATTGAGAAAGACTAGTGTATATACACTGAGCTTTGTTCTGGTGTTGCATATATGTACTGAGCTTGGTTCTGGTGCTGTATATATGTTCTGAGCTTTGTTCTGGAGTTTTATTTATGTACTGAGCTTTGTTCTGGTGTTGTATATATGTAGTGAGCTTTGTTCCGGTGCTGTATATATGTACTGTGCTTTGTTCTGGTGCTGTATATATGTACTGAGCTTTGTTCTGGTGCTGTATATAAGTTCTTTACTTTGTTCTGGTGCTGTATATATGTACTGAACTTGGTTCTGGTGTTGTACTTAGGTACTAAGCTTGGTTTTGGTGTTGTTTATATTTACTGAGCTTTGTTTTGGTGCTGTATTTATGTACTGAGCTTGGTTTTGGTGTTGTACATATGTACTGAGCTTTGGTTCTGGTGCTGTATATTTATACTGAGCTTTGTTCTGGTGCTGTATATATGTACTGAGCTTGGTTCTGGTGCTGTATATATGTACTGAGCTTGCTCCTGGCATCATATCTGTGCATTAGCCGGGAGAGTTGTTGCGGCTTACTGCGCACTCCGCACTGTCCTCCACCCTTCTCATGTGCACAGCCTAACTAAATGGGCTGAGCACGCTTAGGATATTGAATGTGCCCATATAGGCCTATACGTAATGGGTGAATTTAATACAATGTGTGGGTAGGTCTGTACGCTTATGTAATTATATACATAGTGTGGCAATCAACACTAAAGCATTCTTTGACAGGGAATTTCTTTATTTAAAGTCCACTTTAATGTAGGGGGTATTTGGAATATCATATTTGTTTTATTTTATTATTAGAATCATTTTCAATTGCGCGATACACCGCAAAACACAGTGACCCCTCACGGTGCATATATCTTCATCCGAAAAACAGGGAACCTGTTGTTAAAAATTTGAATCCCACCCCTGGCTACCTCCGTAGTAACTTGGAATGTGAGAGGTTTAACAAACCCCATTATAAAAGGCAAAATATTAAAATATTTACAATATCTGCAGACAGATATTGTCCTATTCTTCATTTGTATGAGAAATGAAGAAATTAGAAACTAAATGGGTAGGAGAAGCTATTGGGAAAGTTACAGGCAAAAATAAAGAAGGAGAATTTGACTTAATAACAAACTGAGATGTGAAAAACTCTCATAAAAGATGGACAAACAAGACACAAAAATGAGGGAGTTAATTAAACTTGAAGAGTAAAACATTATGTTATAATATTTATGCACCAAGTAAAATGGACCAATAGAAAAATATTCTTTGAAGATTTAACACATTGGATAACAGAAGACACATGACTAAATACAAAATTGTAGCAGGATATTTCAACGCAGTTAACAATATACAACCAAATAGAAGTAGTACAGGACAAAGCGACAACATAGAAGAGATATTAATGAACAACTTTATAGAGAATATATCCATGATGCGTGGTGTATTAGAAATCCAATTGAACGAGAATATACATACTTTTCCACTCAATACAACTCTTTATCTAGAATACTGTAGATAATATATGACTTACAAGGAGTCTTTTTTATAGGGTTCATAATATAAAAATTGATCGAACACTAATATCAGATCATGCGCCGATGGTGCTGACTATAACTAATTTAGAGACTTTTGCAGCATCTTTTCAGTGGCGTTTTCCATCATTTCTGCTAAAGGAAGAAACCTTTTGTGACATGATAGAAAAATGCCTGGAAGTAATACGTTGAGAATAATTCATTTTACAGCTAAAATACATACCTCTCTTGGGAAATGGCAAAGATTGTACTTAGGGTTAAAAATTAAAGCATTTGTCTTAAGTAAAAAGAAGAAAATAAAAGAAGAATTAAACAAGTTAAGCTTGGAATATAGGTCAGCTTATTTAGCATGCAAGAAAAACAACACTATATACAAACAAACAACAATGCTAGACAAAAAAGCCCTAAATTAATATTATCTTAATAGATTGTAACAATTTTCGAAAACTAAGAGGACTTTATAGATTTGCCAATAAAATAACTAAATATATATTGATTATCTGATTAAGGGAATGAGACAGATGAGTCATATAATGACCTTAAAAGACAAACAAGGTGTTCTCCATTACGAAAAAAAAGAAATCACAGGGATATTTTATGACTATTATTCTGAACTTTGTCAAGCCTCAAAAATATATATTCTCCTAGCAAGAAAACGAATAGATCAACTAAATATTCATACTTTGAAAAAGGATCAGAGAGCGGAACTAGAAATGGACATAATACTACACAGAAACTACAAAATCCCTTGCAAATGGAAAAAGCCCAGGACCTGGTAGGTTTACAAAGCAGTTCTTTAAATCTTCACTACCAATAATTCAATACATTGGTAAAATTATATACCTTTATGTATAGTGAAGGTTTATGTTTAAAAACTGAAATAAAATGACCTACATAAAAACTATACCAAAAAAGACAATACCCCAACCTATCTCACTGATCAATGTAGACATTAAATGATCACTGTTGTTTCAAGAAACTTTGCATAAATCAATAGTACAAACAAATATATAAGGAACTTTGTAATAATTATCTTATTAGAGAAAATTGCCTCTCTCTCTACACTTATCAGCCACTTCTTCCCTTCCCTCCTGCCTATTGCACTGAGCATTCATACTTAATTCACTGCTAAAATTTGTCTTGAGAGACAAGACAGATTATCAGCTCACTGAGAGATCAGGTTAAATGCTGCCCATAGAAGTTTATAGAGAGGGGAGAAGGAGGGAGCTGCTGAAGTGAAACAGAGGCAGATAGACACACAGAGATGCTGCTGCAGCTTCTAGTAAGTGCTCTATCTCACTCCAGTGCTGGATTCATAACTTCAATTCTCTGTACTGCTGTATAATGCTACTGCTGCTGCTACTGGTTCTGAGGATGCGCTACAGAGAGATAGAATAGCAGTATCCATAAAATGGCTAGAAATAGTTGTATTCCTCCTGTACGCACACACAAGAGCTTATTATGAAAGTCACCAGAAATGACAGGTACACTTTAAGATATACACAAAACGTATGGTCAATAGACTAGCTAGATATACCGGATCTACTAGGAGACCATCAACATTTCTTTGTTAAAGGCAGAAATTGAGTAAAAAACATTAGGAAGGTCCTGTCGGGGTTGGAATGGGCCAAGGTTAAACCACAGATATGCAGAAATACAGGTAATAAAACATTTGATGCACAAAAGGTCTTTAATAATATGACAAAGCCTTGGCTCAAACGAATACTTACAAGAAATGGGATAACAGTTACATTTTATAACTTGTTAATGGCTACATCAAGTAAATGGGTGCATTAATATGCCTGGCTGTTTCTTTAGAAAGTTTAACTTGTTTAGAGGAACGAGGCAAGGTTGCCCACTTTCTTCATTCCTATTCAATCTATGTGTAGTGCCAGTAGCCCTTATACTGATAAATAATAAGGATATCAAAGGCATTAAGATCAATAATGTGAAAATTAAAGTGGCAATGTTTGCTGATAATCTGCTAATGTTCATGGATAATGTTGATAGGGTCTTTTCTATGTTTATGGATATTCCAGAACTGTATGGGTCTGTATCTGGTTTCAAAATCAATAAAGAAAAATTAGAAGCACTATTTATCTTAAAAGACTCAAATAATAAAGATCACAAAGGGATATAAGATAGGGGTTTAATAATAATACAGGATCAGACAAAATAGTTGGGTATAAATATCGCAGGAACCAAAGAAATGCTATATAAAAATAACATTAGTTCACTTATAATTTCTTATAATTTCTTTAAAAAATATATATATATTATACATATATGGAAGAAAATGCCACTATCTCTGTTTGGAAGAGCAAATACATTGACAATTACTATTATACAAAGAATTAAGTATCCCTCACAAATGGTTTTTATTATTCGTTAAACATAACCATCCCTGAAAAGGTAATGAAAGATGGCAGGAATTTGGGTTGGAATACATTTATTATGCAATCAATAGAGAATTAGGGGTATTATACGGTTTTCAAGTCGGTATTAAGTTTGGATTATCAACAAATAATTCTCTCCTATTATCAATGACAAAAACATGAGGACCAACTTCAACCAAGATTATAAGAATCTATTGGCCGCAGTATACTTTGTGAGACAGTGACAGGTAAAGTCATTGAGGGAAGGAACATTTCCCCTAGAATCCTGTCATATGTATCCTAGGCTCCAGGGAATGAGTAGTTTTTGCAATAGAAATCTCTAGCTTTCCAATATCGGCTTAAGGAAAAGCCGGAAAAAGGGCCTGGAGTTGGATTGGGGAAGAGCAGGGCGGGTTCCCCAATACCTATTCCATCTCTGTTTGTAGGACAAGGCTGCTGCTCAATTAGCTGCACCTGCAGCCTGTGTATAAAAAGGTGCAGACACAGTGTGTGAGAGTCTCACCCCTGACTCAGACCGGAGACTACTAAGTCTGGAGTAGCCTGTATTCTATGTGAGTAAAGACCTGTGTTACTTTGTGTCCAGTGCCTGGTAGGAAGGCACTTGGTATAGTTAGATAATATCTTGTTTAGTTAGTGCTCAGACGAGCAGGATTTATTTTGTATTTTGCCTTGTTGTACAAGAGACTGTTTCTTTGACAAGAATAAAACACAGGCAAAGCCCTGTTATGAACTTTAATGCACAAGTGTCCCTGTCTCTGGCTACTAAGAAACCGCTGTACCAACCTCTCCTGATGCTAAACCCTCACAACTTCTATAGAATATTCTCGCAGGAGGGTTAAAATCAATATCACAAATTTACCAGATATTTCATAATTTCATAACAAATACAACTGACTTGAAAAAAAGTGTTATGCTAGTTGAAAAAAGGAGGTTGACCATAGAGGAACTACGTATAAATGTAAAAGAGGTGTAAAAGAAATTGTTAAGATGTTGGGGGACAAGTAACCCATAAATAAAATTTCAAATATTAAAAGAAGAATGCTGGAAATATTTTTTAAATATTGAATACAAAAATTCTCTGTCTAACGCAGGCAGTCCTTAAACCAGGTGCGCAGCTAGGGGGGGGGGGGGGGTCAGGCGGGGCATGTTCCCCCGGGAACAACTTAGAGGGTGCGCCAGGGCTGCACCATCCGTGATGGTGGCCTGCTGCCTCTCGGAGGGGTCGGCGGCGCCACTGAAACTAGGCGCCGCCACCCCCTCCTGCACTATAATTGTACCTGCGTCTATAGGACACAGGTACAATTAGAAGCAATGAATGGTCAGGTACGTTCCGTGCCCGGCCAGTCAGCGCCTTTCTACGAGTGAAACGGCGCGATACTTTGCGCCGCTTGCGTTGTTGAAAGGCGCTGATTGACAGGGAAAGTCATTCTGCCCTGCCAATCAGCGCCTTTCATAGAAGCAAGTGGCACGATCATGTCATTGCGCTGCTTGCGTCGTTCAACCCCAGGAGACCTGCGCAGAAGAGAGCAGGTCTCTATTGCCACTGGACAGCGTGGAAACGGGAATAAGGTGAGTTTGTATATATTTTTTTTATCCTAATAAAAAAGTGTGTGGCATTATCTACAGGGGGGGGTGTGGCTTTATCTACAAGGGGGCTTTATCTATGAGGGGGGCTTTATCTACAGGGGGCTTTATCTATGGGGGGCTCTATCTACAGGGGGGCTATATATTGGGGTGGGCTATATGTGGAGCACTATATACAGGGGTGGGCTATATGTGGAGCACTATATTCATGGGTGGGCTTTATCTACAGGGGGCTATATACAGGGGTGGGCTATCTGTGAAGCACTATATACAGAGGAGGGCTATATGTGGAGCACTATATACAGGGGTCGGCTATATCTACAAGGGGGCTATAAATAGGGGTGGGCTATCTGTGGAGCACTATAGGCGGGGCTATATGTGGGATACTATATACAGGGGTGGGCTCTATGTGGGGCACTATCTACAGGGGGCTCTATCTACAGGGGTTCCATGGCAGGCACTATCTACAGGGGACACGGTGTGTGTGGGACACAGTGTATGGTGCTATTATAATTAGAGGTTCAGTGTATTGTGCTATTATATTTAGGGGTGTAGTGTGTGGTATAATAAGAACTTTATCTTTGTTTATAGGTGTAGAAATGTTTGAAAAGTGAGAAGCTGAAGACATCTGAGCGGCAAACTGCAGAAATGGGCTGTGACCGGGAGAAGTTATCATAGAGGTCTGGACCGCATGGAGAAAAAGAACTAGAATCTGAGACGTCACCAGTGAGTCACTTAATGTAAATGTTTATTCTGCCTCTAATCAGTACTCTAGTCACTGTATGATCTGCAGCGAAATGATGCTATGATTATGATATGATTTTATTTGTGAAACAGCAACTCCCAGCATATCCTACCATTGTTCGGGCCATGCTGAAAGCTGGAATCACTTTAGTGCAAATCTATATGGCAGGGGTTGCACTGAATTTAGATGTATTTGTGTTGGTGTTGTATATATGTACTGAGCTTGGTTCTGGTACTATATATATATATGTACTGAGCTTGGTTCAGGGGCTGTATTTATGCACTGAGCTTGGTTCTGGAGCTGTATTTATGTACTGAGCTTTGTTCTGGTACTTTATATATGTAATGATATTGGTTCTGGAGCAGTATTTATGAACTGAGCATTGTTCTGGTGCTGTATACCAAAGGCTATCATGGTGCACAGCGAGACGGCATTGGAGGCTGGAATGGAGGTCTATCCTCTTCAGCGATGAATCACGCTTTTGTCTCGAATGCAATGATAGCCAGAGATTGGTCTGGAGACCACGTGGGCAACGCCATGAAGAGGCCTTTACAAGGGAACCTCATATGGGTCCTACTCCCAGGATTATGGTGTGGGGTAGCATCATGCACGGTAGCTGGACCCCTCTAGTCTTCATTTCAGGTACACTAACAGCTCAGCGTTACATTGATTTGGTCGTGGAACTTGTGTTACGGCCACTTCTCCAAAGTATCCCAGAAGCCATTTTTCAACAGTACAATGCCAGGCCGCATGTTGCTTGTGCTACTGTGAGCAGCCTATGTAGCCTAAACATGCTACCATGGCCTGCAGCGTCTCCGGACTTGTCTCCTATTGAGCACCTCTAGGACGTCATATGTCGGCAATTGCAAAGGGAGCTGCCAGCAGACAATCTTCATGATTTAAGGTTTTGCAATGGTCTGCGAGCAGAGTTAAATAGCCAAGGAACTGATCAGAGTATAAAATCTGTTAATCTATGTGTTTATGTATATGAAGGTTCTACTATAAGGCCCCATTCACACGAGCGTGAAACACGTACGTGTGCTGTGCATTGAAACAACGCACAGCACACGGACCCATTGAGTTCAGAGATAGTGAATGCATGTCCTATATTGGAGCGTTATCACGCACCTACGCGCCCATTGAAGTCAATGGGTGCGTGAAAAACATGCACCGCACACGGATGCACATGCATGTGCTGTCCGTGATTTGCCCATCAGTTCAGTTCAAAATAATTTAAAAAAAAAAGATGTGCTTTCCGAGTGAGTGAATAACGCATGGCCCTCGTGAAGCCCACTGATGCATAACATAACACACATGGACCCGATTCACACGAGTTTTTAACGCACGTGAATCGGATATACGCTCATGTGAATGAGGCATAAGCCAACATTATCATCTCTGGTCCGCATTACCAAGATCCTGAGTATATATAATCATTTGCTTTGGTGGGTGAAATAGACTTTTTTATCATACTATTCAAATTATTATTTCTGAGCATATTATTTTTTTCACTATCATATTCTGTCAAGCATGTGTCTGTCATTCTAGAAAATACTTGTAAAGACAGAACATATATCATAATCCTTGATACAGCTCTTACTATTGAAGACCAAACTTAATTTAACACAGCCAAATTATTTGTTGGTAGCAGATGGTTGATATAAGTTGTATATGTTGCAATTTGCTGCAAACTTGGACCTTACTTGACTGTTACATAGGCAGGAATTCAAAGTTGGGTCACTGCAGATAAGTGCCTAATAGAACAAACATGCAGATAGAGCACCAGAACCAAGTTCAGCACATATATACAGCACCAGAACCAAGCTCAGTACATATATACAGCACCAGAACTAAGCTCAGTACATATATACAGCACCAGAACAAAGCTCATACATATATACAACACCAGAACCAAGCTCAATATATATATATATATATATATATATATACATACACACTACCATTCAAAAGTTTAGGGTCACTTAGAAATTTCCTTATTTTTGAAAGAAAAGCACAGTTTTTTTCAATGAAGATAACATTAAATTAATCAGAAATACACTCTATACATTGTTAATGTGCTAAATGACTATTCTAGCTGCAAACGTCTGTTTTTTTAATGAAATATCTACATAGGTGTATAGCGGCCCATTTCCAGCAACCATCACTCCAGTGTTCTAATGGTACATTGTGTTTTCTAACTGTGTTTGAAGGCTAATGGATGATTAGAAAACACTTGAAAACCCTTGTGCAATTATGTTAGCACCGCTGTAAACAGTTTTGCTGTTTAGAGGAGCTATAAAACTGACCTTCCTTTGAGCTAGTTGAGAATCTGGAGAATTACATTTGTGCGTTCGATTAAACTCTCAAAATGGCTAGAAAAAGTGAGCTTTCATGTGAAACTCGACAGTCTATTCTTGTTCTTAGAAATGAAGGCTATTCCATGCGAAAAATTGCCAAGAAACTGAAGATTTCCTACAACGGTTTGTACTACTCCCTTCAAAGGACAGCACAAACAGGCTCTAACCAGAGTAGAAAGAGAAGTGGGAGGCCCCGCTGCACAACTGAGCAACAAGACAAGTACATTAGAGTCTCTAGTTTGAGAAATAGACGCCTCACAGGTCCTCAACTGGCAGCTTCATTAAATAGTACCCGCAAAACGCCAGTGTCAACGTTTACAGTGAAGAGGCGACTCCGGGATGCTGGCCTTCAGGGCAGAGAGGCAAAGAATAAGCCATATCTGAGACTGACTAATAAAAGGAAAAGATTAATATGGGCAAAAGCACACAGACATTGGACAGAGGAAGATTGGAAAAAAGTGTTATGGACAGACGAATCGAAGTTTGAGGTGTTTGGATCACACAGAAGAACATTTGTGAGATACAGAACAACTGAAAAGATGCTGGAAGAGTGCCTGACGCCATCTGTCAAGCATGGTGGAGGTAATGTGATGGTCTGGGGTTGCTTTGGTGCTGGTAAAGTGGGAGATTTGTACAAGGTAAAAGGGATTTTGAATAAGGAAGGCTATCACTCCATTTTGCAACGCAATGCCATACCCTGTGGACAGCGCTTGATTGGAGACAATTTAATCCTACAACAGGACAATGACCCAAAGCACACCTCCAAATTATGCAAGAACTATTTAGGGAAGAAGCAGGCAGCTGGTATTCTATCTGTAATGGAGTGGCCAGCGCAGTCACCAGATCTCAACCCCATAGAGCTGTTGTGGGAGCAGCTTGACCGTATGGTACGCAAGAAGTGCCCATCAAGCCAATCCGATTTGTGGGAGGGCCTTCTGGAAGCATGGGCTGAAATTTCTCCCGATTACCTCAGCAAATTAACAGCTAGAATGCCAAAGGTCTGCAATGCTGTAATTGCTGCAAATGGAGCATTCTTTGACGAAAGTTAAGTTTGAATGAGAAAATTATTATTTAAAATTAAAATAATTATTTCTAACTTTGTCAATGTCTTGACTATATTTTCTGGTCATTTTGCAACTCATTTGATAAGTATAAGTGAGTTTTCATGGAAAACACAAAATTGTCTGGGTGACCCCAAAGTTTTGAACGGTAGTGTATATATATATATATATATATATATATATATAAAAAATATATATATATATATATATATATATATACACAGAGTACCAGAACCAAGCTCAGTACATATATCCAACACCAGAACAAAGCTCAGTACATAAATACAACACCAGAACCAAGCTCAGCACATAAATAAAACACCAGCACAAATAAAGCTCAATTTAGTGCAACCCCTGCCGTACAGGTTTGCACTAAATTGTACCCAGCTCCCAGCATGGCCTGAGCAATGGTAAGAATATGCTGGGAGATGCTGTTTCACCCAAAAAATCATACCAGCCATCATCTCGCTGCAGAGCATACAGTGACTACAATACAGATTAGAGGCAGAATAAACATTTAAATTAAGTGACTCACAGGTAACGTCAGATTCGAGTTGTTCTTTTTCTATTTTCTTCTCCATCCAGTCCAGACCTGTATGAGGACTTCTCCCGGCCACAGCCCATTTCTGCAGGGTTTTCCGCTTAGATGTCTTCAGCTTCTCACTTTTCAAACATTTCTGCACCTATAAACGAAGATAAAGTTCTTATGAAGCCAGACACTGTGCCCCTAAATATAATAGCGCCATACACTGTATCCCACACACACACACACACACACACACACACACACCGTGCCCCCTGTAGATAGTGCCCCCAATAGAGCACCTGTGGATAGCACCCCACCTACAGACCCCCGTAGATAGTGCCCCACATATAGCCACCCCTGTATATAGTGGCCACATATAGCCCCCCTGTATATAGTGCCCACATATAGCCCCCCTGTAGATAGTGCCCTACATATAACCCCCCTGTATATAGTGCCCCACATATAGCCCCCTCTGAAAATAGTGCCCCACATATGGCCTCCTGTAGATAGTGTCCCACATGTAGCCCACCTGGTAGATAGTACCCCACATATAGCTCCTCCTGTATATAGTGCCCCACATATAGCTCCCCCTGTAGATAGTGCTCCGCATATAGCCCACTCCTGTAGATAGTGCTCCACATTTAGCCCAACCCTGTATATAGTTGCCAACACATAGCCCACCCCTGTAGATAGTGTCCAACATATAGCCCACCCCTGCAGACAATGCCCTACATATATCTCCCCATATAAATAATGCTCCACATATTGCCCAACCCTGTATATAGTGCCTCAAATATAGCTTCCACTATCGTGCTCCATATGTAGCCCACCCCTGTATATAGCCCCTTTAGATATAGCCCATCCCTGTAGATAGTGCCCTACATATATCTCCCCCTATAAATAGTGCTCCACATATAGCCCACCCCTGTATATAGTGCCTCACATATAGTTACCCCTATAGTGCTCCACATATAGCCCACCCCTGTATATAGCCCCCCCTGTAGATAAAGCCAACCCCTGTAGACGGAGCTGACCCTTGTAGATAGAGCCCCCTGTAGATAATGCCGTTCTCATTTTTATTAGGATAAAAAAAAACAAAAAAAACTTTACATACTCACCTTAATCCCGTTCCGGTGAATGCAGACCTGCTGAGCAGGTCTGCTGGGGTTGAACGACGCAGGTGGCATTTTTACAAGGATAAAGGAGAAAAAACACTCCAACACTGAAAACTACGCACCTCAAGGATTTTATCTAGGGGTATAGTTAGCATTTTGACCCCACAGTTTTTTTGCTAAATTTATTTGAATAGATCTGTGAAGATGGAAATCTACACTTTTTCTGAAAAAAATGTAGAAATTTTAAATTTTTTGAAAGGAATTAAGGAGAAAAAAACACCCAAGCATTTGTAAAGCAATTTCTCCGGATTACGGCAATACCCCATATGTGGCAATAAACTGCTGTTTGGACCCACAGCAGGGCTCAGAAGCGAATGAGCGTCATTTGGATTTTCGAGCGCTAATTTTGCTGGAATAGTTTTCAGTGCCATGTCGCGTTTGCAATGCACTTGACGGACCTAAACTGTTGAAACCCCCCAAAAGTGACCCCATTTTGGAAACCTCACCTCTCAAGGAATTTTTCTAGGGTATAGTAAGCATTTTTGACCCCACAGTTTTTTCACGGAATTCATTGGAACTAGTCTGGGAAGATGGAAATCTACTTTTTTTCTGAAAAAACATAGAAATTTTTAATTTTTACAAGGAATAAAGGAGAAAAAGCACCCCAACATTTGTAAAGCAATTTCTCCCAATTACGTCAATATGCCATATGTGGTAATGAACTGCTGTTTGGACTGCATGGCTTAGAAGGGAAGGAACACTATTACGCTGTTGGAGCTCAAATTTAGCTGGAATGGTTTTCAGGTGTCATGTCGCATTTGCAATGCCCCTGAGAGACCAAAACAGTGGAAACCACACAAAAGTGACCCCCGTTGGGAAACGACACCACTTAAGGAATCTATCTAGGGGTATAGTGATCATTTAGACCCCACAGGTCTTTTGCAGATTTGATTAGAATTAGGCCGTGAATATGAATATCAACATTATTTCCACAAAAATTTTAATTTTTTTCATTTTCACAAAGGATAAAGGAGGAAAAAGCACCCCAATATTTGTAAAGCAATTTCTCGTTAGTATGGCTATACCTCACATGTGGTCATAAATGTTTTTTTTCTTTTTTGTTTATCCCTCCACGCTTTCCAAAAGCCATAACTTTTTTATTTTTACGTCAATAGAGTGGTGTGAGGGCTTATTTCTTGCGGGAGGAGTTGTAGTTTCTATTGGCACCATTTAAAGCACCATTTAATGTACTGGGAAACTGAAAATAAAATTATTTGCAGGCTGAAATTGGAAAAAACTGTGATTCCTCCATTGCTTTTTGGGTTTCGTTTTTACGACTTTCACCGTGCCGTAAAAACGACAACTTACATTTTTTCTGCGACTCAGTATGATTATGATGATACCAAATTCATATAATGTTTTTATATATTTTACTACTTTAACAAAGTAAAAACTGTTTGTTAAAAAAAAATTGTTTTGTTTCAGCACATTCCGAGAGGCATAACTTTTTTTAAAATTTTTTGGTCAATTAAGTGGTTTGAGGGCTTATTTTTTTGCGAGATGAGCTGTGGTTTTTATTGGTACCATTTTTTGGTACATACAAAATTTTGAGCACTTTTTTTAAAGTTTTTTTAGATCTATGGTGACCAAAAAGCAGCGATTTTGGTCTTTTCAATTCTTTATTTTTATGGCGTTCTCTGTGTGAGTTAAATAATGCTATATTGTAATAGTTTGGACTTCTACGGATGCAGCAATACCAATTTTGTGTATTTTTTTATTTTTTACATTACTTTAGAGAAAAAATGGGAAAACTTTTATTTTTGGACTTTAAATCTATATATATATATATATATATATATATATATATATATATATATATATATTTTTTTTTTTTTTTTTTTTTTGTTGTTAATAATAAATATTAACTTTTTTTATTTTTTTTGCACATATTATTAGTCCCCCTAGAGTACTTGAACCAGCGCTGGTACAATACACTGCAATACTAATCTATTACAGTATATTGTAAATTTTACAGGCCCCTGTAACAACACGTTCGCTGTTCCGGTCCGTTAGTCCCGGGTGTCAGCTGCAATACACAGCTGACACTCGCAGCGCATGGCGCAGATTTAGCACGTGAGCCCGCTCCATACATCACCCCCCGCACCACGACATGCTATTAAGTCGTGGTGCACGAAGGGGTTAATGCTCAGCGGATGGTGCAGAGTAACAATTACAATTTCCCACTGATATGCCATTTTAGTGCGCAATATGTTGTGTCCAGTTTGTGCCACTGAAGACAAACACCTCATAAAATGTTAATCGGGTTCTCCCGGGTATGGCGATGCCCTATCTGTGGACGTGAAGTGCCGTTTGGGCACGCTGTACGGCTCAGAAGATAGGGAGCGCCATTTGGCTTTGGAGTGCAGATTTTTCTTGGTAGTAGTTCTGTTTGGGGTTTTGCTGGTATTTCAGTTTATAATGTGGTGGCATATGTAAGCTGTGCAGAGAACATCAGGCCATAATAAGAGGGTATAATAATGGGGTAAATAAATAATAATTTGCAGATATTTGGATGGGGCAGCACTGATAAATGGTGCCCAATCTTATCACTTTTGGAACACCCTGCACATTTTGCATCGTCATATTTAGAGTGCCAGAAATTTGTTCTTTTTTTCCACTGGAGCTGTGTGAGGGCTTATTTGTTGCGGGACAATCTGTAGTTTTCATTGGTACCTTTTTGGGGTATAAGCGATGTTTTGATTACTTTTTATTCAATTTTTTATCACGCAAGGTGACTAAAAACCATCAATTCTGACAATGTTTTTTATTCTTTTGTTTTCACGGCATTCACCCTGGACTATAAATGAGAATTTTACTTTATTCTGCGGGTCGATATGATTGCGGCGATACCATATGTATATAGTTTTTTTGATGTTTTGCAACGTTTGCGCAATAAAAATATTTTTTTATAAATTTTTTGTGTCACCATATTCTGAGAGCCATAACTTTTTTATTTTTCAGTCAAAAAAGCTGTGTAAGGGCTTGGTACTATTTTGGGGTACATGTGACTTTTTGATCACTTTTTATTCTATATTTTGGCAGGGGTCGTGACCAAAAATAGTGATTCTGGCAATGTTTTTTTTTTCTTATTTTTTTTCTGGTGTTCACCGTGCAGAAAAAAATAATATTATAGTTTTTAAGTTTGGGTTGTTACGAATGCGGTGATGCCATGCGGTGTACTTTTTTTTAACGTATTACATTTTTCCTATAATAAAAGCCTTATTATAAGAAAAAAAGCATTTTTTGTTTTTGTAACTTATAACTTTTAGTTTAACACTTTTTATAAAACATTTTTATTACATTTTCTTAACTTTTTTTTTGTCCCACTAGGGGACTTCAAGTCTTGCAGCTCTGATTGCTGCTAGAATACATTACATTACCTACGTAGTGTAATGTATTCCAACTGTCAATGTGACGTGACAGTCCTCCAGTTGCCATTGACAGCCCCCGCAATTGCATTTGGGGGCTGCCGATCTGCTCTAAACACCTTAAATGAGACGATCGAATAGATTGCTGCATCTAAGGGGTTAATTGCCTAAATCAGCGGCGATGGGCCGCTGATCTGCAACAGGGAGAGCAGGGCAGACACCCAGCACAGTTAACCACCACTGCGGTGCATTAACGTCAAGGTGCGTGAAGCAGTTAATAGACAAATCATAAAAGAAATAGTAGAAATACCACAATACAATCAATGCAGTAAGTAAAAGCATGTGACTAAGGTAGGAAAGTTAGGCAGGACCTTTAGGGTAGGCAAATCAAAGGAGAGGTTGATGCGGACTGTCTGCAGAGAAGCTGTAGGGGCTGATTTCAGGTGCTGTCCCCTTATCCTGATTTTGGGTGCTGTCCCTTCATCCTGCAAGTTCTGAAGGTCCCAGCAGATGGTAAGATTTTTGGGGCTCAGAAATCTTCTTGGTAGTATAACTCTTTTCCTCAGTG
Source organism: Rhinoderma darwinii (assembly GCF_050947455.1). Taxonomy (NCBI): domain Eukaryota; kingdom Metazoa; phylum Chordata; class Amphibia; order Anura; family Rhinodermatidae; genus Rhinoderma; species Rhinoderma darwinii. Next base: position 194,178,460 of record NC_134690.1, on the reverse strand, counting down.
CAGTAGAGGGTTTTTTTGATGTTTTTTTTTGTATGGGAAAGAAAGGAGACATAACTGGTGGCTGCATTGTGTCACTGGGAACTGTAGGCACTATGTATACAAAATTGGCAAACAATATGTGGGCAAAGTTTGGCACTATATGAGCACTGTATGTCTCCATGTGGTCACAGTATGGCGCTATAGTCTGTGCTTAGCGGTCTAGCCTGAAGTCTGTGTTAATTTAGAGGTCTGGGGTCCGTATTAGCTTAGGGGTTTGTGTTTAGGGGTCCGGGATCTGTATTTAAAGGGTCTAGTCTTTGGTCTGTATTTATTTATAGTGCTTGTTCTTGGGTCTGTATTTGTTTAGAGGGGGTCTGGTCTGGGGACTGTAATAGTTTAAAAGGTCTGGGTTCTGTATGTAGTCTAGGGACTGGTCTCGGCTCTGAATTTATTGGTTTGACTTAATGTATGGGCCTGGGGTCTAAATTTGCATAGGGGTCTGGTCTGCGGGCTGGAATAATTTAGGGGGTCTGGTCTGCGGTTTGGAATAACTTAGGGATCTGATCTGGTGTATGGAATAATTTAGGGGGTTTGCTGTCTGAATTTTTGTGCTGCTATAGAGGCCTGAATTGGCGGCAGAAGCGAGGGGCAAAGAGGTCTCGGCAGGAAACTTTGCAGTCATTAGAAGTGGCCATAGCACCCTGTGTCAGATGGGGAGAAAGTAATAGACGTCTCCTGTGAGTCACTGTTATCATTCTCCTTGTCAGTAGTATGTGTCCCTACACAGTGTGATACTGTCAGCGATGGTTGGAGACTGTCAGTATGTAGAGACACAGCCCTTTAACAAGGAGAATTTTAACACCCATTTGTCAATGCTCGCACAAAAAGGTGGTGTTGACTATAGCCACGGCATAACAGGGCGGTGGTGGAGAAGGGGGGCCCAAGTTTTGGGAACAGCCCAGGGCCTATGGTCTACTTAATCCATTACTAACCATATGTTTGGGCTCTTTGAAGTTACTGATTGACTAGCAGGGTAGTCACCTACAGTTGGCACTAGAGAGACAGTTTTCTGGAGGAAAGCAATTTTGGATACTTTTTCCCCAGGGAATATTGCCCTAAATATTCCCTACTAGCTGGATTTCTGCCAGTACCTACCAGGAGCTTATTAAAGTTTAACAGTGATGCCTCAGACACAGCATCTTTGGCCCAATTTTAACACATTTCTCATTACTCTGCAGTATGCCAGTATTAGATTTTAGTGTAGCATGTGTCATATTTCCCAACACTGCGGATACATTAAGGATTATGGTGTAGCTGCTGAGCTGGTTAAACCTGGGGTACTTTTTGGAAAAGTGACAGAAAATTTAGAAACACAGACACTTGTGAAAAATTTGTCAGTGAAGTCTGATCACCATTATTTTAATGCAATCATTCCAGAAAACTAGTGATAACTATACACTATTAATTTCAGAAAAACTACAATGAGAAATATCAGACCGTTCCAAACATATATGGTGCAAATATGTAGTCACCTAGGCATTTCAGTATTGTCAATAAAGAGGTGTTCAGTTGTAATCTGTCAGATGCCAAAAGGAAACGCTTGAGATACACTTTACATAGGGCACAATCAAAGTGTGAATAGAGCCTTCGCTCTGTGTATACTGTCGACACTCAGCAGTAGTAATACAGTAGAAAGGTGGCGTATTCCACATTTAAACACAGTGCTTCTTTCTGCTGTAAGGCCTTGTTCACACGGTGCTCAAAAAACGACGCGTAAACGTGTAAAAAAAACCTAGCATTTTGTAAAGTGTTTTTTGAAATACAAGCGTTTTTTATGCTTTTGTCGCAATTTTTGATGCGTTTTGTTTATGTTTCTGTCGCATTTTTTTAGCACGTAATTAGGCGGAATTAACAATGGGTATTAGGCGATTTTTTGGTGCATTTTCGGCGTATTTTACGCACCAAAGAATTAACCTGACACTTCTTTTTTTTACACAACACATTTTTTAAACACGTGCACATAAGAAAACGCGTCACAATGCGCTTTCCCGTTGATGTCAATGGGAAGCTTAAATCATGCATTTTTGACTCTCCGAATTCACGCCTTGTTAACAGGGTCTAACAAGCATATGACTCCATATTAACAATGCTACAACATCTGGTGACACTTCATTGCAATGTACTTGACATTTCTAAATCTGCTTGGTATCTTCTACATCAGAATTTTTAAAATAGGGTTCAATATATTTGTTGTACCTATTGGAAAAGTATTTAGGTATATACAGTATAAATGAAGATACACTAAATGGCCAAAAGTATGTGGTCACCTGACATTACACCCGTATGAGCTTTGTTGGACACCCCATTTCAAAACCATGGGCGTTAATATTGAATTAACTACAATTTGCTGCTATAACAGCCTTTGAATAAATTTTAGGAGTGCGTCTATGAGAATTTGTGCCCATTCAGTCAAAAGAGCATTTGTAAGATCTGGCACTGATGTTGGAAGAGAAGGTCTGACTCGCAATCGATTTTCCAATTCATTCCAAAGGTATTCGATGGGGTTGTGGTCAGGGCTCTGTGCAAGCCACTCGAGTTCCTCCACACCAAACTCATGACACCATACCTTTATGGACCTCGCTTTGTGCACTGGGAAACATTTATGCTAGAATAGGAAAGGGCCTTCCCCAAACTGTTGTCAAAAATTTGGCAAAATGTCTTTGCATGCTGTAGCAGTAACATTCTTCACTGGAAATGAAATGAAGTGAAAATGAAAGCCCCAGTACATTATCCCTCCTGCACCAAAATTTACAATATGCACTATGCATTTCAGTTTTTAACATTCTCCTGGCATCAGCCAAACCCAGACTCCATCAGAATCCATCGGACTGCCAAATAGTAAAATGTGATTCATCCCTCAAAGAATATGCGGCGCACTTTACACCACTCCAGAAGATGTTTGATTTGTGCATTCTGATCTTAGGCTTGTGAGCATCTGCTTGATCATGGAAACCATTTTATGAAGTTTCTGACGGACACAGTCCTTGTTCCGCTGTCACTTCCAGTGGCAGTTTAGAACACTGTAGTGAGTGATGCAACAGAGGATACATGTTCTTTAGCACTAGTGAAACTGCTCTTTGAGTCTGTGTGGTTTACTGATTTGTGGCTGAGCTGTTGTTACTCCTTGACGCTTCCACTTCACATTAATAGCACTTACAGTTAGGCTGGGTTCACACGAGCACATTAACGTCCGTAATGGACGGACGTATTTCGGCCGCAAGTCCCGGACTGAACTCAGTGCAGGGAGCCGGGCTCCTAGCATCATAGTTATGTACGACGCTAGGAGTCCCTGCCTCTCTGCAGGGACTCCTAGCGTCGTACATAACTATGATGCTAGGAGCCCGGCTCCCTGCACTGAGTTCGGTCCGGGACTTCCGGCCGAAATACGTCTGTCCATTACGGACGTTAATGTGCTCGTGTGAACCCAGCCTTAGGGCGGATCTAGCAGATCAGAAATTTAACAAACATACTTGCGGAAAAAGTAGCCTTCTATGACAGTGCTATGTCTAATTTCTCTGACCCATTCTACTACCAATGTTTGTCTATGGGGATTTCATATATGTGTGCTTGATTTTATGCACCTGTTTGCACTGGATATGGCTGAAACACCTAAACTAAAGAATTAGGAGGGGTGTCCACATACTTTTGGCCATATACTGTATTTGGGATATGCGGCACTATACCATCCTTTATGACCTTTATTAATTCGCATTCATTTATGCTCTGAAAATATTTTTTAAAGGGTTAATTTTACCTTCCAAAAGAGAAGAAAAGTATAATGCTTTCCTTTACACATTTCTTCTCTTTTTTCACGCTATCCCAGTTTTGGCACAAGAAAAAAAGCAGACAGCAAATGTGCTGCACCGTGCCACAACTTCTGTGTGAGGACCTGGTCTAATTGTTTTGTGCATTTGAATTAAAATGTAAAGGGCAAAAACGCTGTGTATAAACAAAATTAAAAAAATATGAAATTAATAAAGCATATATCTCTGTAGAACAAACAAGCAAAATCAACCACTGGAAATAACATGGGCAATTTAGTTTAAAAACAGTTTTCCAAATTTAGAAACTGTCAGAGTCTATTTTGAGATTGTTATGCATTTGTCTATTTATAACCTACTATCAAATGTAGGTTAAAAAAAATTATAATACCAGGGAGCCCATCTTATAGGGAAGACTTAAAAAACAACAACTTTTCCTGCTACCTTTAACCCTTGAAGGCATTGACTACCTTTTTGCCCAATGAACCTTGAGACACATGATAGCACTGTTCCAGAGTATTAAAGGGGTTGTTTGAGATTAGAACAGGACCTTGGACAAAGGTCAGGTAACAAACCAATGCAACTAAACAAATGTAACAATTGGTCACAATGATCAGATCTAGTGGTCAGAAAGAAACCCTATAATTTAATAGTGTAAATATTCTTGTCCCCTTTGTTAGTAAAATATCTCTGCATGTGAGTGCAAAGCACAGACCAACCATTACTGCTAAAATCCATAATTTGAAGTTGGTTAGTAGGGAACATGGGTGTACATACCATAGAGGCAGACCTTGCAAATGTTATAGGGAGAGAGGGGGCTCAGTCTTGGTTGGTCCCAACCCCCCTTTGCTGTTTAGTGGGGAGAACCTGTGCAGGACTCTCATCTCCAGAAGAACTGCATTGTAATTGCATTGGTTTCAAACAACTGGGTGGTGAATTGGTCCAAGGATTTTGGAAAGGGTGTGACTGGGAAAACAAAAAACAGGCCCTTCAGTCCTAGGTGGTAATACTCTTACCATGAAGCGGTTCACATTTTTTTGACCTTTGCTAATGGCCCCCTCACTTTGTATGTACACCACAGATAGTGAAAATCATTACATAACTCCAACTTTGTCTTTATTTTTTATTATTTCTGCTTCACTTTGCTCTACTGTCACTCATTGGTTTAGACTGCAGGTTGTATATATGGGGCCTTGTATACATAAAGTAACCTTTTACACCATACACCTATCAATCAAAACATTAAAACCACTTATAGGTGAAGAGAATAACATTGATTATCTTGTTACAATGGCACCTGTCATGGGGTGGGATATGTAAGGCATCAAGCGAACAGTCACTTCTTGAAGTTGATGTGTTAGAAGTAAGAAAAATGGGCAAGCGTAAGGATCTGAGCAACTTTGACAAGGGCCATATTGTGATAGCTAGATAATTAGATCAAAGCATCTCCAAAACGGCAGGTCTTGCGGGGTGCTCCCAGTATGCAGTGCTTAGTATCTACAAAAAGTGGTCCAAGGAAGGACAACTGGTGAACCGACGAAAGGCTCATTGATGCGCATGGTAAGCGAAGCTTAGCCAGAACCAGTCAGAGTGCCCATGCTGACCACAGTCGACTGCCTAAAGCTCCTACGATGGGCATGAGAGCATCAGAAATGGACTATGGAGCAAAGGAAGTATGTGGCACGGCCTGATGAATGATTTCCTTTTACATCATGTGGATGGCCAGGTGTGTGTGCACGCTATTTACCTGGGAAAGAGATTGCACCAGGGTGTACTATGGGAAGAAGGCAAGATGGCTGAGGCAGTGTGATGCTGTGGGCAATGTACTGCTGGAAAACCTTGGGTCCTGGCATTTCTGTGTTATTTTTACACGTATCATCTACCTAAAAATTGTTGTAGACCAAGTACCCTCCTTAATGGCAACAGTGTTGCCAGTGGCGTAACTACGGCGGAAGCAGCTGTAGCGGCTGCTATGGGGCCCACGGTTTGAGGAGGTCCGGTGGCGCCGCTAGCAGCCGTTATGGCTGCTACAGTGGTGGCGCCGCTGCTACGGGGCCCACGCCGCCGAGCCTCTAACAAGTATGGGCTGGGCGACACAGGCCCTCTCATGCCCATAGGCAGCGCTAGCACAGGAGGAGGCCCCAGTGCTGGCGACAGCCACCCCATCTTGCAGTAAGTGTACCTGCGTCTATAGCACGTAGGTACAAATACATGCATTAGCGCTGAATGCCCGACCATTCAGCGCCTTACAATGACGCTGAATGGCGTGGCAAAATGACTTGCCCCGCCAATCAGCGCCTTTCAACGACACTAGCGGCGCGATGACGTCATCGAGCTGCTTCCGTGCTTGTAAGGCGCTGATTGACGGGGCAAGTCATTCTGCCCTGCCAATCAGCGCCTTTAAATGACACGTCATTCAGCTCCAGCAGACCTGCTCAGAAGAGAGCAGGTCTGCATTGCCACTGGACGGTGCGGGAACGGGATCATGTGAGTATGTAAAGATTTTTTTTTTTTCTAATAAAACTGTGTGGCATTATTTACATGGAGGGTCGTCTATATGTGGGGATGTGGGCCACTGTATACAGGGGGGTCTATATGTGGAGATGTGGGGCACTATCTACATGGGGGGTTTATATGTGGGGATGTGGGACACTATATACAGGGGGGTCTATATGTGGGGCACTATCTACAGGGGGGTCTATACGTGGGGCACTATATACAGGGGGAGCTATTTGTGAGACACTATATACAGGGGTGGACTATATGTAGGGCACTATCTATAGGGGAGCTATTTATAGGGCACTTTCCATATGGGTGGGCTACATGTGGGACACTATATACAGGGGTAGCTTACCTGTGGGGCACTAGCTACATGGGGGCTATATGTAGGGCACTGTCTACAGGGATGGGCTATATGTGGGACACTATATACACGGGGAGCTATATGTGAGATACTATCTACAGAGGTTAGCTATACGTGGAGCACTATCAATAGGGAAAGCTATATGTAGGGCAGCACGGTGGCTCAGTGGTTAGCACTATTGCCTTACAGCTCTGGAGTCCATATGTGGGCACTATCTACAGAAGACTGTATGTGGGACACTATCTACAGGAGCTTCAATGTAGGGCACTATCTATAGAGGCTCTATTTGGGTCACTATCTACAGGGGGCTATGGGGGCTCTATCCACAGGGGGCACGGTGTGTGTGTGTGTGTGTGTGTGTGTGTGTGTGGGACACAGTGTATGGTACTATTATAATCAGGGACACAGTGTATGGCGCTATTATAGTTAGTGGTGCAGTGTATGGTGCTTTATTATATTTAGAGGTGTTGAGAATTTTAACTTCATTTATAGGTGCAGAAATGTTTTAAAAGTGAGAATCTGAAGACATCTGAGTGGAAAACTGCAGAAGTGGGTCGCGGCCGGGAGAAATCCATCGTAGATGTCTGGACCAGAGGGAGAAGAAAAGAACTAGAATCTGAGACGTCACCGGTGAGTCACTTAATGTAAATGTTTATTCTGCCTCTAATCAGCACTGTAGTCGCTGTATGATCTGCAGCGAGATGATGGGCGGTAGGATTTTTTTTGTGGAACAGTATCTCCCAGCATATCCTTACCATTGTTCGGCCCATGCTGAGAGCTGTAGTTTTACGCCGTACAAACCTATCCGGCAGGGGTTGCACTAAATTGAGCTGTTGTCAACATATAGAAAAATAGACAGCACGGCACTCACCACTTGCAAAAAAGGTTTCTTTTTATTTTATGTTGAGGCAGGCAACACGGATCAGAAGACAATAGAGCCTACGACCGTTTCACGTCCTCCAGACGCTTATATCAAGGCATCCTTGATAAAGCGTCTAGAGGACGTGAAACGGTCATAGGCTCTATTTGTCTTCTGATTCCGTGTTGCCTGCCTCAACATAGAATAAAAAGAAACCTTTTTTGCAAGTGGTGAGTGCCGTGCTGTCTATTTTTTGACATGTTGATATTTGCTAAAGTCTTACTTTCATACTCACTGAGCACCGCTACATAAAGGCTGTTGAACCACAAGTCCCGGTAAGCACAAGCACAGGAATCTGTGATGCTACAAGCTACAGGTAGTGACAACCATTACTACCTCTACATGTTGCACATTAAATTTAGCTGTATTTGTTCTGGTGTTGTATATATGTACTGAGCTTAGTTCTGGTGCTGTATATATGTACTGAGCTTGGTTCTGATGCTGTATTTAAGTACTGAGCTTTGTTCTGGTACTGTATATACGTATGAGATTGGTTTTGGTGCTGTATATATGTACTGAGCTTGGTTCTGGGGTATGTATATATGTACTGAGCTTGGTTCTGGGGATGTATTTATGTATTGAGCTTGATTGTGGTGCTATATATATGTACTGAGCTTATTTCTGGGAATGTATATATGTACTGAGCTTTGTTCTAGTGCTGTATTTATGTACTGAGCTTGTTCTGGGGATGCATATATGTACTGAGCTTGGTTCTGGTGCTGTATTTATGTACTGGGGTTGGTTCTGGGGCTGTATATATGTATGGGCTTGGTTCTAGTGCTGGATATATGTCAGAGCTTGGTTCTAGTGCTGTATTTATGTACTGAGCTTGGTTGTGGTACTGTATATATGTCAGAGCTTGGTTCTGGAGCTGTAATTAGATAGAATATATTTATAATAACAAAATTGCAGGACAGATGGAATTGTTCTCAATTCATTGTATATTTCATGGATACCTGTCTGGTAGTTTTAACCCTTTGAACTGCCACCATATGGTAATACATGACCTGACAATATTTCCAAACATTCCTCTGTATGTTTTTTTCAGATGCAGCAAAATCTTTAAAATCCACTTTTAAAACGGTGCACACTATATGCTATTTACTCACCTAGTCCTGCCTCCAAACCCACCTTTCCATGTTTGATTGGCATCTTCCTGGCTGATACAACTTTCTCGGATGCGCCATTGCCTTGTGGCACTATACACAAGGGGGGGGCTGTGTGGCACTATACACAAGGGGGGTTGTGTGGCACTATACACAAGGGGGAGCTGTGTGGCACTATACACAAGGGAGAGCTGTGTGGCACTATATAGATGGGGGAACTGTATGGCACTTTTTACAAGGGGGAGGGCTCTGGCTCTATCTACAGGGGGCTGAGTGTGGCGCAATATTCAGGGGTCTGTGTGTGGCACTATTTACTAAGGTGGGGCTGTGCTGCACTATCTACTAAGGGGGGCTGTGTGGCACTATATACAAAGTAGGGGGCTGTGTGGTACTATATACAGTGGGAGATGTATAGTGCTATATACAGGGGGGCTTTACGGAGATATCTACAGGTGACCTGTATGGCACTATCTACAAGGGGGAGGTGAGGGCGCTATCTACAAATGGGGTGTTACACTGTCTATAGGCAGGGCTATATAGTACTGTACAGGGGGCTGTATGGCACATTCTACAGGGGGGCACTATCTATAAGGGGGGCTGTTTGTGGCACCCGGGGGACCCCTGGTCAAGAGTTTGCTTTGGGGCCCAGTCATTCCTAGTTATGCCCCTGAGTGTTCCCTACTGGCAGTGGTCTTTTTCAGAGGATAATGTGCCCTGCCACACTGCAAAAATTGTTTAGGAATGGTTTGAGGAATGTGAGAAAGGGTCCAAGTTTTTAAATTAGCCTCCAAATTACCCAGATCTCAATTCATTCATCATCTGTGGGATGTGCTGAGAAAATATGTTCGATCCATGGAGGTCCCATCTTGCGTCTTGGTGTCAGATACTACAGGACACCTTCAAGTGCTTATGAAGTCCATGCCTTGGTGGCACGAAGTAGACCTACACAATATTAGGCAGAGGGTTTAATGTTATGGCTGATTGGGGGTATGCTGCTAAAATAGATGTAATAGTATACCTACTTACACAAACATATTTGAAACATTTAGGAACAATATTAATAATGTATCAAATGTAAGAGATATGTTTATAACTCTGATTACTTAAGTTTATGACTGTAGTTAGCTATAAAAGAAAAGTTCTTCCTTAGATGGAATGTTGGAAAATGGAGAATTACATGTAGTCAGAATGAGTTTACTGGAAGAGCTATATCCTAGGCTAATGTATTTGAAAGACAGTAATGCATTATGCGTGAGGGTGGATTTATTTATACTGGGAAGAATTTAACTCATCCAATAAATTATTTTTGGCAGCATAATGGATCTATGGGAAAACACCTACTTGTATTGTTCTCATTAAACAAAACTCAACTTTTGAATATTTTACAGTCTACATTGAATTTTTAATAAAAATTGTGAAAAGCTTGAGCAAAGTTACATTCAGAGTTGTTTCTGGTTCTTAGGGAGCAGTGCATTGTAAAAGCTTAGATCACTCTATTCACACTAGCATCAAGGATCCATATATAATGATGCCATGCTAGCTATGCCGGATTCCATTCTTGCTGGCAACCCAAACAGACCCCATTGACTTTAATAGTGTTGGTCAGGGTTCCATCAGGTTTCTAGTTTTATATTTAAATGTTTTGAAATTCTGAAATTAGATATGTACATAAAACAATAAAAATATATAACCCTAAATCATCACAAATACAAGAATATGTACTCAAATAATCAAATTTTGCAGATACTTTGTTACCTATATTTGGCTGTTTTACTCTAAATGCACAGGCGTAGCTAGAAGTTCTTTTAACGGCGGAAATATTTTATTCTGAATGGTAATGCGGGACATTCTGTCTCTCAGTCCTGCTGGCTTCTCATTGTTGCACATTACACCACCCAACACCCAGGACACATATCCTTCCAGCACCTCCCCCCCCCCCCTAGTTAAGCCCCTGTATGAAGACCTATTTTGTACTTAGCTGATTCATAGTGAGATGGACTGTTGCCGCCAGACTTCAGGAAAAGTTCATAACGCCGGATTCACACGAGTGTGTGCGTTTTGCGCGCGCAAAAGGTCCATAAACGCTCTGTGTGTCAGCAGCATATGATGCGTGGCTGCGTGATTTTCGTGCAGCCACCATCCTTACGACACTCTGATTTTATGTTTGTAAACAGAAAAGCACGTTTCATTCATAGTTTTGACTACTGTAGCTCGCATAACGCGCGGCACACGGACGTATTATACGTTTGTCTGAATAAGCCCTTATTATGTAAAATTATTGCCGCTATAAAGGCATTATAACTATAAAAGGCAAAACACCAAGTGACATAAGTGAGAAAACAAAAAGAATAAAAAATTCCTTTTGTAATATTCAAATATTAATTATTACATTCAAATAAAATGTGAAGTCTCAGCAACTGTTAAAAAAAAACCTCAATAAAAAAACAGTGAATGAAAATGTATGTACCCATACTCAAATGAAAAGCTAAAAATGTAGATATGGTGGGGGGGGGGTAACCATAGTTGTATTTGGCTTAAAAATCCAAGGGCTAGTAATCTAGGGCAGTTGTAGCTTTCATTATGTGCAATTCCCGCACTTACATTTAAAAAATATCTACACCGTGTTCCAAATTATTATGCACATTGGATTTAAGTGTCATAAACATTTATTTATTAGTTTTTCAATTAAACTCATGGATGGTATTGTGTCTTAGTGCTCTTTGCATCATTGTAATCAATCTCAGACACCTGTGATAATTAGTTTGCCAGGTGTGCCCAATCAAAGGAAAACTACTTAAGAAGGACGTTCCACATTATTAAGCAGGCATAATGAGGAAGGTTTCTGCCAGACAAATTAATAGGATTAGGAGAGTAGCTGCTAAAATGCCATTGCAAAGCAGCAAAGCAGCAAACAGGTATTTGAAGCCGCTGGTGCCTCTGGAGTCCCGCGAACCTCAAGGTGTAGCATCCTCCAGAGGTTTGCAAGTGTGCATAAAGCTATTATTCGGCCACCCCTAAACAATGCTACAGAAGGCACGGTTCTTCTTTTTGTACCATGGAAGAAAGTGGTCAGTCATAAACTCTACGTACTTTGCAGAGGTTATTTTCACACCATCAGGGACCCTAAAGGTGCCTACCTGGTCTCTCCCCATGATTCCAGCCCAAAACATGACTCCGCCACCTCCTTGCTGACGTCGCAGCCTTGTTGGGACATGGTGGCCATTCACCAACCATCCACTACTCCATCCATCTGGACCATCCAGGGTTGAACGGCACTCATCAGTAAACAACACGGTTTGAAGATTAGTCTTCATGTATTTCTGAGCCCACCGCAACCGTTTCTGCTTGTGAGCATTGTTTAGGGGTGGCCGAATAATAGCTTTATGCACACTTGCAAACCTCTGGAGGATCCTACACCTTGAGGTTCGCGGGACTCCAGAGGAACCATCGGCTTCAAATACCTGCTTGCTGCTTTGCAATGGCATTTTAGCAGCTACTCTCCTAATGCTATTAATTTGTCTGGCAGAAACCTTCCTCATTATGCCTTTATCTGAACGAACCCGTCTGTGCTCTGAATCAGCCATAAATCTTTTCACAGTACGATGATCACGCTTAAAGAGGCTCTGTCACCAGATTTTGCAACCCCTATCTGCTATTGCAGCAGATAGGCGCTGCAATGTAGATTACAGTAACGTTTTTATTTTTTAAAAAACGAGCATTTTTGGTCAAGTTATGACCATTTTTGTAGTTATGCAAATGAGGCTTGCAAAAGTCCAAGTGGGTGTGTTTAAAAGTAAAAGTCCAACTGGGCGTGTATTATGTGCGTACATCGGGGCGTTTTTAATACTTTTACTAGCTGGGCGCTCTGAAGAGAAGTATCATCCACTTCTCTTCAGAACGCACAGCTTCTGGCAGTGCAGACACAGCCGTGTTCTCGAGAGATCACGCTGTGTCGTCACTCACAGGTCCTGCATCGTGTCAGACGAGTGAGGACACATTGGCATCAGAGGCTACAGTTGATTCTGCAGCAGCATCGGCGTTTGCAGGTAAGTCGATGTAGCTACTTACTTGCAAATGCTGATGCTGCTGCAGAATCACTTCAAACAGCCATATCTCGGACTGTGGACAACCTAGAACAGCGGTTCTGGGGGTTTATGAAAGAGGAGAATCTAATCTTTCATATGACACCAGGATTGCAGTTATGACACAACCGGAGATATCGCCAGTTGAAAACAGGGAATGCTAGCTGTATACTATAAGATCAGGCTGTGTTGCTGGGAAGGAAAGGGGGAGAAGCTGTATGCTGATTAAACATTACACCGCCCAGAGTGAAAAGAAAGAGTCACCTCCTATTTGGCTATTAGAGTTAAATTAGCATATTTACAAAAATGCTCATAATTTTGCAAATAATAAAAGTTTTTTTAAAACAAATCACATTGTAGTTATCAGCAGCAACACACCTATTCGATTACTTAGGAGATAGTGATTTAATAAACTAGTGACAGAGCCTCTTTAAAGTTAATTACATAAGTATAAAATGCTCCACTTAAAATAGACCTCACTGCATTGCTGAACTCAAATCATGTGTTCATTTATCTGACCTGCCTTCAATTTATCTGGAAGACTGGGAGTGGGCAGACTCACACACATAAAATCCAGAGATCCTTTGTTCTCAGGATGTAGAGGAGCAGTTACACTAATTATTTATTTGGCTGTTCATTCCGCCTGTCTTCATATAGATAAAAAAAAATACTAGAATGCGGCATGTACAGGCCCCCAAAACCAATTTACTTTTTAGTGTAGTATGCTATGTTTGTTTCATAGATAAAAAAAAAAGTCCTTGGAATGATGAGGATACAGAGCACTAAATTACACTCATTATTTACTTAACAGTGTGACCTGGACTACTGCGAATACAATACACTAATTATATACATGCAGTGCAATTGTCCCATGTGTCACTGTTGAAAAAACTGGAATGCTGCCAACACTGGAGCAAATTTTTTAATAAAGGCTAAATGATTGCCTAAAGCTATAGGTGTTAGGCTAAAGATGCGCCAAATATTTCAATGATCCGCATACTGTTTGATAGATTTGGGGCATTTCCTTCTTTACACCACCTATTGGGTGGTATACTTTAGACATTAGGCCACAGAACTGGCACATGTAAGTGATAAATTGGCGCATTTTACAACTCAAAAAATCCACTGCCATATTCTAAGTATGCAACCCGGTGTAGTGAGCAAATCGCAAATTAATGTTCTTTCTGGCACATGCATTAATCCATTTTTGCACCAAGAAAATAGATCCAGGAAACGCCAGAACCGAAGTGCAAAGACAACAATAAATCTGCCCCACTATGCTTTAAAATTGCACTAATTATTTTGCAATGCATTTTGTCTTTGTCACAGACAGAACATTTTTTAATAATGGTAACATATTGCAACAAAGTTACACTCATTGTTTATTCATTTGGCAGTGTTATCTAGCTGTCTCACAGATGGAAAAAAATGTAGCACACCTAAATTAGCAATATTTAGGAAGCTATTTAAATACCAAAAAAATAATCTAGTAATTTAACAATGGCAAATTAACTGTAATAAGTCTGCTTTCATATGCTACCACTAGGTGAATTCCATAATGAAATTGGTGCCCGTATAATCTGTGTTAAATTATGGGGGTAGTATCATCGGCTGTTCAGGTTTTCAGTTTGAGTTTCTTCTTACTACTTCATTCAGCATAGTATTAAATATTGTCTGATGCACTTTAACAGTTCTGATGAAAGTTGAGAAAGCATAAAATCGTCCTCTTCTTGTCCACTGGAATGGAACCAATAAATAGAGGAAGTTTGTCAGGTGTTTGAACCTTCATTCTTGGGAACTAAGAGAGGACATTAAACTATTTTTAAAGGGGTATTTCCACTGGGTATTCCATAAATGTCTTAATAATGCAGGTCCCAGCTCTGGGACATACACCTATCTTGGTAATGGTGGTCAACCGAACCCCGTCCCGCCCACCACCAAATCTAGGCAAGACATTTTCTTGACTCCTATGGGAGTTATGGAAACAGCCAAGCAAGTGTGCTTTGCTGTTTCTGTAGCTCCCATAGCAATCAATGAAGTAAGCAATGTACATGCGTAGTCAACTCTCTAGTCATTCCCCACATGGATGTGGGACCCTAGAGCTGGATCTATCAGACATTTATGGCATATCCCCTGGATAAGCCATAAACATCTAAGATAGGAATAACCATTTAATATATTAAATAATATTTGTCATAGTAAAAGTAGACACATTCAGTGTCGTGTTGCATCCAGTTTCCTGTGGTTGCATGTGGACAGCTTATTTCTCTTTTGCACATTATTCTAGCATAAACATACCATGCACTAAAGTTACAGTTCTATGTATACAGTACAATTTAACATTCAGAGTATCACACTCATTCAAACATTAGAGGCAGTACTGGATAACCCTGCTGAATTTCTAGTAAATGATAGTCTGTAGTCTGAAGATGGATCTAATGAGCTCCTACATGTGATTCTCAAAATGCTCCTTCAGCTAAATGCAATTTATTTTAGGTAATAAAGTTATTTCAGCTATTAAAGTTATTGTGATTTCCTAACATATTACAAATGGAAACTTTTTTTTTCTTTTTAAAAGATATACAACAAGTAAACCACAAAGTATACCCCTCTACCTCCCTCCGCCCTCCATACCGCAGGAGAAAAAATAAATAAAGATTTGTTTTACAGTTTCAGAAAAACAATTTCATAAGATTTTACATTATCGATCCATTTTTTCCACATGTCAAAGAAGCTCTGCAAAAACCCTCTGGATTTATAAATGTAGAACTCATATCAACCTAGAAGTTTCAGATTACCATAAGTTGAGAGTTGGAACGTTTTTACTCAACCAAAACCAAGCAATTCATTTTCTAGACACAAACAAGGACTTTAAAATTCCCAAAACTGTTGGCATAATGGCCAGGGTCACCCAGTATGCAGATTTTTATATCCATACAGAGATTTAGATTGTAAATCAAGTTGGTCTCATATATTACATCTTTCCAATATCAGTACCTACATCTTCTGTCCATTTAGGACGTGAGCTTTAATTAATTTAGGACTTCAATTTAATTAGAAACTTCATAAGGAACTACTAGAAAGTTTGATTTAAAAAATATAGATAATTAAAAGAAATCAGCAAATAAATAAACAAGAATTTAATTGCATTTTAATTGATGTAAGATCACCGGGTAATTGTAAAAGCCCATTGATTATGAATGCTTCAGTGGAACACTCAAAAATCAAGAGGTATGGATGTAAACAGTACCTACCACCTTCAATCATGTTGCATTATTTAGTCAGACGAGATGACCTACATGTTTAAACAGCCTTTCATTGAATGGTGTGTTTATTTCTTTAGAAACAGCAGATGGTTTAGACTCCTAGAGGAGCAAAAAATAAAGATCATGAACTACGTAAACCTATGACCCATGAGCTTTTTTTTGGTTAATTAACTAGGCTCCTACTGTCATGTTCTCCAATTTTGCTCTGTGTCAGTCATTAAATGACACTGCTAGCCGTAACATCATTGCCGGATGAATGAGTCACATCTTTTATATTTTTTCTACCCACAATACATTTAGAAATAATAAAATTGGCATATGTGTACGGTATAAGATAAACTGGGCACCAGACATAGAAAAATTGCATCAAATGCATTTTACGTCAGCTATGGAACCCATTGCCAAGTGATCTTACAGGTATTCTGTAGGTATTATACAAATACATAAAAGCAATCCATTAAAGGAGTTTTACGGTTTTAGTGGTAAAAGTTTATTAATAGTATCAAATTTTAGCGTTTTAATTGTTGATTCTTTCTGTATCATTTTATCATGGTTTTAAGCTCTCTGCTTGCTGTCAGTCAATGGGAACCTTTATTTATTTCCTGGAGATAAAAAATGTGCTGGTCATGTGAGGGACATACAGGTGCTCAGATTATTACAAGACATAGCTCTAATAGAAGTAAAGTAAAGAGTAAAACATTTTCTTTTGCATGTTTCATTTTCAAGTTTACTATAATTTATTTTTTTATTTTTTCAGTTAACCGGTTGTCCAGGAGTATTCTGCCTCCTTCACATCACGATTATACCCTAAGTTTAGATGCTTCATTAATGTGGCATGTCTGCCATCCATCACAGGTATACGTTATAGGTATACATCAGGGATCTTCTCCAGGCTGGAGTCCTGGTAAGAGCATCAGGTAGAGCTCTGGCATATATGGACAGTGACATCAGACCTTCCCCAGGGTATTTTTACATAGCGTGCCATTCCAAAAGTATTAGGACAGTGAGCTAATTAACCCTTTCCCGACATTTGTCGTTTGGATACATCATGGGGAACACCGGCTCAGAAGCTGAGTCGGTGCCATCATTGCCGGATGTCAGCGGTGTATTACAGCGGTCAAAAGCGATCGCTGCATTTAAGGTGTTTGCAGCTCATCGGCACACCAGCAATAAAATTGCCGGGGTTCCAGTGACTGCAATGGCAACCGGAGGCCTAATACTGGCCTCCCGGTCTGCTGAGAATGGAAACCGTGAAAGCTGAAAGGCTTTCCTAGACGATGGCAAGATGGCCCTGGCTCAGGAGCTCGGGAGCTGAGTCGGCGTCATCAGCGGTGGATGTCAGATGTATGTTACAGCTGATATCCACCTGTAATGGCAGGAACCGGCGCTAGCTCCGATCAGTGCCATTAACCCCTTAGATGAAGCCATCGAAAGCATCTTAGAGGTTGCTAGCAGATCGGCAGCCCAGCCATGCAATCAGGGCTGCCGACTGCTGCTATGGCAACAGGAGGCCTAACAATGGCCTCCCGCTCTGCCATTACGGAAGCCGATTAGGCCCCGCCAGGAGGCGAAGCCTAATCGGCTTGCTGTCAGTGAATGACTGACAGCTCTAATACATTGCACTACAATAGTAGTGAAATGTATTAGAAAAATAATCAGACAGTTGGACTTTCAAGTCCCCTAGTGGGACTTCAAAAGAAGTTTAAAAAAAAGTGTAAGAAAAAAAGTATTTTTTTAGTATCGCCTTTACCATAACGGCCTGAACTATAAAAATATTAAGTTATTTATTCCATGCGGTAAATGGCGTAAAAAAACAAAAACCTGTAAAATACTATACCAGTATTTATATTTTTTGGTCACTTTGCCTTACAAATATTGGAATAAAAAGTGATCAAAAAGTCGCATGTATCCAAAAATGGTACATTTAAAACTATAGTAAAAACTATAGCTCATCTCGCAAAAAACAAGCCCTCATACAGCTCTGTCAATGAAAAATATAAACCGTTATGGTTCTCACAACTTGGCGACAGACAAAATACATTATTTTTACAAAAGTGATTTTATTGTGCAAAAAGTTGTAAACATAAAAAAGTGCTAAAAATTTGGTATCGCCAGAATCAGACTGACCCGCAGAATAAAGTTAACATGTAATTTATATCGCATGGGAAACGCTGTATAAAAAAAAAACTAAAAACTATGCCAGAATTGCAGTTTTTTGATCACCTGGCCTCCCAAAAAATAGGATAAAAAGTGATCAAAAAGTCGCATGTACCCCAAAATGGTACCAATAAAAACTACAGCTCGTCCTGCAAAAAATTAGTCCTCATACATATAAGGCTCCAATAAGTCAGGAAAGAAGAAAATATGCAGTTGTGCAGGCCGAGGGGAACATTTCTTCTGTTTCAAGAGGCGAATTATCAAAGTCCCAAAATTAGGGAACCATGAAGGGGAGGGCCCAAACATACCTGCTGGAAGTGAGGGTGCCCGTATTATACCAGGACAACACTTTCCCAGCAAAATTCTCCAAACGGCAAACGTTCAGAGTGTGGACCAAAAGGAGGATAAAGAAGGACATTTATTAGTGCGACACTGTCTTGTGCATAAAGGATTGCTTCACAGTGTAACAGACATCTATGGATTATTTTATTGTTTACCCCATTATTATACCACCTGACTATGCCCCTGATGTACTCTGCCCAGCTTACATGTACCCCCACATTATAAACTGAAATACCAGTAATACTCAAACAAAACTACTACCAAGCAAAATCCATGCTCCAAAAGCCAAATGGCGCTAACTCCCTTCTGAGCCCTAGAGTGTGCCCAAACAACAGTTTACTTCCACATATATGGCATCACCATACCTGGGAAAACCCCTTTACCAATTTTATGGTGTGTGCACGACATATTTGCCACTGAAATGGCATATCGAATGTCCAGGCAAAAAATTAGGGCCACATGTAGGGTGTTTCTAAAACTGGGAAACACAGCATAATAATTAGAGACCTGTCATGTTATGGTGGCACAAGCTGGGCACCACATATTGGCATATCTATGGAAAAAATCCCATTTTCACTCTGCAACATCGAGTGCACACTAATTTCTGCAAAACACCTGCGGGGTTAACATGCTCACTACACCCCTACTGTTTTGTTCCCACAGGGGCATTGCAAATGTGACCAGAAATCAATCCAGCAAAATCTACACTCCAAAATGGCGTTCCTTCCCCTCTTAGCCCTACCGTGTGCCCAAACAGCAGTTTATGACCACATATGGCGTATTGCCATACTTGGGAGAAATTGCTTTACAAATGTTGGGGTTCTTTTTTTCCTTTATTTGTTGAGAAAATGAAAACTTTTGTGCTAAAGCTGTCTTATTGAAGAAAATGGATTGTTTTTATTTTCACTGCCCAATTCTAATAAATTCTATGAAACACCTGTGGGGTCAAAATGCTCACTACACCGCTAGATGAATTCCTCAAGGGGTGTAGTTTCCAAAATGTAGTCACTTGTGTGGGGTTTCTACTATTTTGTCCCCTTAGGGGCTTTGCAAATGCAACATGGCCTCCGAAAACCATTCCTGCTAAATTTGAGAACCAGAAGCCAAATGGCGCTCTTTCCCTTCTAAGCCCTGCTGTGTGTCGAAACAGCCATTTATGACCATATGCGGGGTATTATTTTATTCGGGAAAAATTGCTTTACAAATGTTGCAGTGCTTTTTCCCCTTTTGTCCTTGTGGAAATGAGAAAAAATTAGCTAAACCAACATTTTCCTGAGGGGGTCTAAATAATTTCCTTGAGGGGTGTAGTTTCCAAAATGGGCTAACTTTTGGGGGTTTTGGCACCGCAAGAGCCCTTCAAACCTGATATGGTGCCTAAAATATATTCTAATATAAAGAAGACCCCAAAAATCCTCTATATGCTCCTTTGCTTCTGAGGCTGATTCTTCAGTCCAGTAGCACGCTAGGGCCACATGTGGGATATTTCCTAAAACTGCAGAATCAGGGCAATAAATATTGAGTTGCATTTCTCTGGTAAAACTCTCTGTGTTACAAAAAAATGGATTAAAAATGAATTTCTGCAAAAAAAAAATGACATTTGTAAATTTCACCTCTTCTTTGCTTTAATTCCTGTGAAACGTCTAAAGGGTTAAGAAACTTTCTAAATTCTGTTTTGAATACTTTGAGGGGTGACGTTTTTAAAATGGGGTGACTTATTTTGCCAATCTAAAGTAGACATATGGAGGATATTAATTAGCAACAATTGTGTGGTATACCTGCCTGTCTTACAAGCAGATACATTTAAATTTAGAAAAATGCAAATTTTTTTAAATTTTTTGCTACATTTTGGTGTTTTTCACAATTAAATACTGAATGTATCGAGCATATTTTGCCAGTAACATAAAGTCCAATATGTCACGAGAAAACATTCTCAGAATCGCTTGGATAGGTAAAAGCATTCTGAAGTTATTACCACATAAAGTGAATCATGTCAGATTTGAAAAATGAGGCTGTCAGGAAGGTCAAAAGTGGCCAAAGAGGGACGGGGTTAAATAGCGCAGTGAAACAAGTAGAAATATCGAGGCACTCACCGGATATTCAACAAACTTCTTTTATTTCTGGATCTCGGTCAGGATGTGGAATTTAGCCTACGGCCGTTTCACGTGCGTACACGCTTTCTCAAGGCCTTGGCGTCACTTCCTCTACCTGCCTTTTTATCCACATGTCAATACAAAATGTTTTGCAACAAAATACTAAAAGACAGGGAAATACACAATATATAATATGGTGAAACAGTATATCATATTTAATCAAAATAAAGTAACAATATGTTACTATTTTTTCATTATGTTTAAAAACAACAAGGTTCTTTTATGTTATAAAGGCACTAAGATCGTTCCGGTCATTGAGGCCGAGAGGTCCTAGTGCCCCTGTCTGTGAGATGATTTCTGCCTCTTTCTGCAATAAAACTCGGTGCCTGTCTCCTCTAGCCACTAACGGTTTAATGTGAACTATGCCCACAAAACGCATGCATCTGGCATTACCTTTATGTTCTTCCAGCATATGTTGTATCAATCTAGGACAACCCTCACTTGTAACTAGTGATCTGATATGTTCACGAAATCTAATATACATTGGTGTATATTAGCGCAGTGCGTAGTGGTGACCTACATAAATAGAGTAGCGCGCCGTCTGTACTGTCGGTGTTTGCTACATCTATAGCAGCCAACACACTCTCTCACACTGCAGCGGGTAGTAGACCAGTAGGATTAAAGCGACTCACCAGGCTTCCCATAACTACGGCTCATTCCCCTCAGTCTATGTATGCCAATTACCTGTCCTTTTCCTAACTGGTGGCTTAATGATCTTTCATTTATAATCATTCTTTCATTGCTGTAATAAACATCATCTTCCCTTGCACTGCTTTCCTGGTGATCCTATGATAGCCTTATGTGTATACACAGCAGCCAATCTGAAGAGGCAGAGCTGCAGTGGGGAGGGAGCAAGCAGCAGTCTGAACCAATGATGAGACAGGAGACATTTTTCAGACTACCTCAGACTCCCTATAGACGCTGTAGCTAAACTGTAGTCACAGATCAAAGCTTTGCTGAAAAAGCAGCCAGGAATCTAATGCTTGGAAAAATAAGTAGCAGGTAAGTATGCCCTATAAGTACTGAATGAGAAGACATTTACTTTAACCCCTTACCGTCGTAAACAACTTTCAGATTTTAATTTTCGTTTTTTCCTCCCCACCTTCCAAAAGCTATAACTTTTTTATTTTTACGTCGATATAGTCCTACGAGGGCTTGATTTTTGCGGGACGAGTTGTAGTTTTTTATTGTGCCATATCATGTACCAGGAAAAGGGAAAAAAATATTTTTGGGGTAGAAAATGACAAAAACAGCGATTCCTCCATTGGTTTTTGCGCGTCGTTTTTACGGAATTCACTGTGCAATTAAAACAACATATTAACTTTATTCTGTGGGTCAATATGATTATGGCGATACCAAATATATATTTTTTTCTATATTTTACTACTTTTACAAGTAAAAACCTAAGTGTAAAAAATTAAATTTATTTTGTGTCGCCAAATTCCGAGAGCCATAACTTTTTTATTTTTCCGTTGATTAAGTGGTATGAGGGCTTATTTTTTGCAGGATAAGCTGTAGTTTTTAATAATATCATTTTGGGGTACATGCAACGTTTTGATCACTTTTTATTTCATTTTTTGTAGGATATGAGGTGACCAAAAAATAGAGATTCTGGCGTTAACAATTTTTTTTTTTTACGGTGTTTACCGTGCGGGTTAAATAATGATATATTGTAATAGTTCAGTCTTTTATGGATGTGGCGATACCACTTATGTTTATTTATTTATTTGTTTACTATGCTCTAGGGGGAAGATGGGAAAAGGTTTTTTTTTTACTTTTAATTTTTTTATTTTTTTTTACATAAAAAAACCCTTTATTTTACAAATTTTTACTTTTTATATTAGTCCCACTAGGGGACTTCAACCAGCGGTCGTTAGATCGCTTGCACTATATACTGCAATACTAATGTATTGCAGTATATCGTGATCCTGACAGGCTTCTATTAAACCCTGTCGGAGGCAGCGCTTAATAGGAGCACAAAGATGGCGGACCTGGGGGCCTTCATTAGGCCCCCAGGCAGCCATAGCAACCATCGCCCCCCCCCCCCCCGAATGCGTTGTGGGGGGCGCGATGAGCTGTTAGAGGGAGTCACCCCCCTCTTTCTAACGATTTAAATGCTGCAGTAGGTACTGACCGCAGCATTTAATGAGTTAAACGAGCGGTATCGTGCTCGATCGCGATTCCACTCGTTACTCTGAAGTGTCGGCTGTAACATACAGCCGACACCGGCATCGTATGGAGCGGGTTCTCTCCATAAGCCCGTTCCATACTTCCCCCACCCCACTTTGGCGTATGGATACGGGAAGTGGTTAAGGTCCCCAGCCCCTTTGTCTATGGACAGAAATGGACATTTCCCTTGGATACACGTTTACATTTCATAAAGCATCCCCATAGTGAAGAAACAATGCAGATCTAAAACAGAATGTTCATTAGCAAGTTGTTTACCTAGATGTTTGCCGTCTAATAAACTTTATCTACTAGACTGTTCGACAACACCTTTAAGATCAATAGAAAATAGATTTGATAACTAAAGCATAATTGCCAAAAACTATTCAATTTGTTCCAAACAGAAAAGTGTTCAAATAGCTGTGGTGGTGAATAGAGCATTACGACAGCTGTGATTCCTCATTTGCTTTTTGGAAGTGATTTAGTTAGGCCGAGGTTGATAAATAATTATGATATGATTTTGTGTTGTTTCAAAGAGAAGAGTAAATTTTAGCGGCAAAAAGCAAATATACTTAATTTGTTGTCGTGTTATAAATTATCAAAATCCAACTTGATCTGCAGAAAGGCAACCTCCTGTTTGCAGTATCGATTTGAACAGCTTGAAAAGTTCAATTGGTGTAAATTATCCCCTGACATTTAATATCTATTCTTCATAGCATATCGATTTTTATGATAGTTATTTGAATGTGAACATTTAACTGCTCCATTCCCAAATAAAGACTTTTTTCATCAGACAAAATTTTGAAGTGTTGGTAGACTTCAGGTTACTCCACCTGACCAAAAGTAGCAAAAATCTGATACAATTTGCTATTGGAGGCAAAATACAGCCATGTGCACTGAGCCTTACTCTAAGGGCATGTTCATATTTTCTCTGCTGTGTACCAACATGACCCGCCGCGAGGCACTCCCTGATCGCTGGGTGGCATGTTGCCTTGTCTGGAGCCATGAGGATGGGATGTCACGGTTCTCCTCTGCCTATGCTGCGTCACTCCTCCTGGACCTTAAATGGGAACTGCTCCAGTGTTGCAGTGCTTGGTTATTAGCCCTGCTGGTGAGTTTTCTGGCGTTTGTTCCTGTTGTTACCTGTGATTTTCCTGTGTTTTACCCGTCTTTCGTCTTAAATCTGCTTAATCTGACTTATCCGTGTCCGAACCTTTGGCCTGACCCTGACCTTGCTTACTCATTCTGAAAACTGGGCCTGACGATGCCCGACTGTTACCGACCCAGATCTGTTTGACCTTGAAACAATTCTCACCCGCCACATGCTGTCTGACCCTTTATTGGGAACTATCCTAAGGACCGCAACCTAGGAATCTTATCGGCAAAGTCCATACCTCCTTTCATGGGTTAAGGGTGAAGAGCGGGGGATTCATTAGACTCTGTACTCCAGGACAGTCTGCGCCAACTCAATAAAGGTCCAGTCATTCTTGCCAGCTGCCAAACTACTCCTGTGCTGTACGCAACTCCTTCAAAATGTCTTCATGGTGCCGCTATAATCTTTTCCCGCTTTGCTGGGCTACTCTGCTTTACAGTTCCAGAGCTGTCCCCCTACACTATGCTACTCTGCTTCGCAATCTTTGATACATCATCCAATTTCCGACTCTACTTGGAGATTATAACTTTTTATCCCATTAATAAAACATAACTTTTATTATTAATTTTAGATACAGACACATTTTTACATTTACTGCCTTTAGCTCAGTGCTAATGCAATAAATCCCTGTAATAGGCGGTAGGACAAGGCAGTGCATTCTCTGCTAAACCTACAGTAAGGGTGTGTTCACACGCACTGTTTTCAGACGTAATTCGGGCGTTTTACACCTTGAATCACACCTGAAAAACAGCTCCATTACGCCTACAAACATCTGCCCATTGCTTTCAATGGGTTTTACGGTGTTCTGTTCTCACGAGGCGTAATTTTACGTGTCGCTGTCAAAATACGCCGCGTAAAAAGACGCCAATGAAAAAGAAGTGCATGTCACTTCTTGGGATGATTTTGGAGCCGTTTTTCATTGACTCCACTGAACATCCGTAAAATACGCCGCAAAAAAACGCGAGTTGCTACAAAAACGTCTGAAAATCAGGAGCTGTTTTCGCCTGAAAACAGCTCCGTATTTTCAGATGTATTTTGCTAAACCGTGTGAACATACCCTAATACTAATCACTGGATGCATTTGAACATTGCATCCTTTAACTATACAGATCTAGTCAGCAAAACTAATTTAAAAGAGCAAACTATGACCCCCCCCCCGACATGTTTCGCTGTACATACGGCATACGGCGTCCTCAGCGGTATATGCCCCATAAATAAAATGTAATTGCTAAGGTGGGAGTTGTGCCAAATTTAACCCCTCAACGACCTCCCATACATTTTTTCACGGCGGCCGTTAAGAGTACTTATGACAGAGCGCTGCCTTTTCACGGCGCTGTGACATAAACCCGACATGGGTGTCCTGTGCCGGCTAAAGAAGGGGGTCGGGGGGTCTAAAGACAGCCGGGCACCTGCTCTAACGGACGGGATCGATATCAACATCGATCTTACCCATTTAACCCCTTAGATGCGGCGCTCAATATCGAGTGCCACATCCAAGTGGTTTTGGAGGGAGGGTGCTCCCTCTCCCACTACATCGGCACCCTGCAATTGCAATCGCAGGGTGACGATGGTTTCTATGGCAGCCAGGGGCCTAACAAAGGCCCCCAGATCTGCCTGTAGTGGATGCCTGATAGGTCATGCCAGAAGCATGACCTAGCAGGTGCCTGTCAGTTTTACACTGACAGACAATAATACGCTGCAATACAGTATTGAAGTATTATAAAAGCGATGAGAAGATCGCATAGTGAAGTCCCCTAGTGGGACTAAAAATAAAGTTATCAAAAGGTTTAATAAAGTTAATAATAAATAAATAAAAATCCCAAATAAAAAAACATGAAAAACCCACTTTTTCCCTTAGAAAATACTTTAATATGAAAAAAAAATATATTTAAAACATTACACATATTTGGTATTGCTGCATCCGTAACGACCCCACCTATAAAGCTATTATGTTATTTAACCCGCACGGTGAACGCCGTAAAACAAAAAAACTGCCAGAATTGCTGTTTTCTGTTAATCCTGCCTTCAAATTTTTTTTATAAAAAGTGATCAAAAAGTCGCATGTACTCCAGAATGGTACAAATAAAAAGTAGAAGTCGTCCCTGAAAAAACAAGCCCTCATACAGCTGCATCGGCGTAAAAATAAAAAAATGATGTCTCATAACATGGCGACACACAAACAAATAATTTTGAAAAAAATGTGTTTTACTGTGTAAAAGTAGGAAAACATACAAAATCTGTATAAATTCCGTATTGTTGCAATCGTAACAACCCGCTGAATAAAGTGATTATGTTATTTATGCCACACAGTAAATGGCGTAAATCTAAGACACAAAAAAGTGTGGCGAAATATATGGTTTTTTTCCATTACCCCCCCAAAAAAGTTATTTTACAAATAGGGAACAATTGCTAATGTGCTGATGTACACCGCGTTTCAAATTATTATGCAAATGTTATTTTTCGCTGATTTTCCTAAATAGTCGATGCAAATGACAGTCAGTATAATCTTCAAGCCATCAGCCTTTGGAGTATAATGCATATTTTATTGAACAAATCTCCTAATGATAACAGATTTTTTTTAGATGTAAAAAACTCAAAATGCACTGTTTCAAATTATTATGCACAACAGAGATCAAAACATTTTAAAGGTTGTAAAGAGAACTAAAATGGTAATTTGTTGAATTTGCAGCATCAGGAGGTCATATTTACAGAAATCAAAAGCGCTTTCAATCAAAAAAAAACTTAACAGGCCAAGTTACATGTTAACATAGGACCCCTTCTTTGATATCACTTTCACAATTCTTGCATCCATTGAATTTGTGAGTATTTGGACAGTTTCTGCTTGAATATCTTTGCAGGATGTCAGAATAGACTCCCTGAGCTTCTGTTTTGATGTGAACTGCCTCCCACCCTCATAGATATTTTGCTTGAAGATGCTCCAAAGGTTCTCAATAGGGTTGAGGTGAGGGGAACATGGGGGCCACACCATGAGTTTCTCACCTTTTATGCCCATAGCAGCCAATGACACAGAGGTATTCTTTGCAGCATGAGCTGGTGCATTGTCATGCATGAAGATAATTTTGCTACGGAAGGCACGGTTCTTCTTTTTGTACCACGGAAGACATAAAATCTATGTACTTTGCAGAGATCATTTTCACACCGTCAGGGACCCTAAAGGGGCCTACCAGCTCTCTCCACATGACTCCACCACCTCCTTGCTGACATTGCAGCCTTGTTGGGACATGGTGGCCATTCACCAACCATCCACTACTCCATCCATCTGGACCATCCAGGGTTGCACGGCACTCATCAGTAAACAACACGGTTTGAAAATTAGTCTTCATGTATTTCTGAGCCCACTGCAACCGTTTCTGCTTGTGAGCATTGTTTAGGGGTGGCCGAATAATAGCTTTATGCACACTTGCAAACCTCTGGTGGATCCTACACCTTGAGGTTCGAGGGACTCCAGAGGCACCAGCGGCTTCAAATATCTGTTTGCTGCTTTGCAATGACATTTTAGCAGCTGCTCTCCTAATCCTATTAATTTGTCTGGCAGAAACCTTCCTCATTAAGCCTTTATCTGAACGAACCCATCTGTGCTCTGAATCAGCCACAAATCTTTTCACAGTACGATGATCACGCTTAAGTTTTCTTGAAATATCCAATGTTTTCATACCTTGTCCAAGGTATTGCACTATTTCACTCTTTTCGGCCACAGAGAGATCCTTTTTCTTTCCCATATTGCTTGAAACCTGTGGCCTGCTTAATAATGTGGAACGTCCTTCTTAAGTAGTTTTCCTTTGATTGGGCACACCTGGCAAACTAATTATCACAGGTGTCTGAGATTGATTACAATGATCCAAAGAGCCCTAAGACACAATACCATGCAGGAGTTTAAATGAAAAACTAATAATTAAATGTTAAATCCAATGTGCATAATAATTTGGAACACGGTGTATTAGTCTGTTCCAGAAGTTAGGCATTTCAGGAACCAGATGGATTTGGACCAATTGTAGGGACTATCCCCTTCAAAAAAGGACACTAGAGAGGTTTGGATATGCATTAAAAAGTAAAATAAAAAATAAAATATATCGGGTTTTTTTTGGGCATATTAATTTTTATTATAAGGAGCAATTGACAAACAATAAATGGATCCATGTAGATAGTTGCACTACTATATGAATTTGACCAATACTGACCAAACTTTTCCCTTTTTAACTATAAAAGGTCTTACAAGAATATGACATAGATGGCCTATCCTTATGATACTCCATTAATGTTTTATTTGTGAGATTTACACCCCCAGGACCCCTACAATCAGCAAAATAAAGCTTGCTGGAGCACTGTGGCCCCTTCACTGCCGTAACCAACACAGCACCATCGATGTCCATGTAGCTCAGCCCATTCAAGCCATTTAAAGGAAGGTTAAACCTTTGAAAGGGATTTTTTATTTTTACCTTTATAATTAGTTTTTATTAAAAGTTATTTTAACTTTTTGAGATACAGCTGCTTTGCATCCTGTATACAGAGCTGCTGTACCTTATGCTGAATCCTGTAACTCTCAGGTCCACGGAACTGACAGGTTCAGTGAAAGCCGGGTCCGGCATGTCTCTGACATGCAGGATCCACCTGTTATCCATCAAATCTAAGTTCATAACTTAGATGTGATAGATTGACATGTCAGAGACACGCAGGACCCGCTGACACTGAACCCGTCAGGTCCGTGGGACTGACGGACTCAGGTCTTAGCGAATGATACAACTGCTCTGTATGCATGTATGTATGTATGTATGTATGTATGTATGTATGTATGTATGTATGTATGTATGTATCTATCTATCTATCTATCTGTATGTATCTCAAAAAGTAATTTTTTTAAAAATAAAAACTAATTATAAAGTTTCACCAAACACACTGATTGGCATTTTTAATTTAAAAAAAAATCCCTTTCAAAGGTTTACATAGCCATTAAAGGGGTTGTCCGGGATTAAATGACTGTGTTAATGCTTGTAATTTATAAATGTAAATACATTTGTAATATACTTACATTTTCCAAAGTGGCCCCGTTTCAAGATCCGGCCGTGAGGTACTTGACGGGTGACGTCACTCTCTGCACTGGCTCTGGCTGCTGTGTTGATCTTCAATTCTTGTGACGTGCCGTGTATGGGCTGTTCTGCTGCACAGCCCGTAATGCACATTCGCTGTCACTGCTGTTCTCGAGGTTCCTGCTGCTCTCGAGGTAACAGTAGGGGCCGCGCATGCGCATTACAACAGAACAGCCCACACACGGCACGTCAAAAGTGACATGTCGTATACCCGTAAAAGAATTGAAGATCAACACAGCGGCCAGAGCCAGTGCAGAGAGTGACGTCACCCGTCAAGTACCCCACGGCAGGATCTGGAAACTGGGCCACTTCAGAAAATGTAAGTATATTACAAATGTATTTACATTTATAAATTACAAGCATTAACACAAAGTTATTTAATCTCGGACAACCCCTTTAAGTAAGTGACTGGGTTGATGCTGAGCTGCAATGCCAGACACAGCCACATGGTTAAAAGCAGCACTGTATTAGGTACTACTTTCTACTGATTGTGGTGGTAGGATCCCAACAGAACACACATTGATGAAAAACATAAGAAAGCAAAAAAGGCATTAGGAGACAGTGTTCATTCATTACTTGCCTCTCTTATTCAACCAGCAAGAGGAAAAACACTCATGGGATGGGAAAAGGGAAGGTAAAAATTTCTACACATAGGAGCTAATTTTTTTTTGTTCTAACAAATTATCTAAGCCTTTTTTAAAGCCATCTACTGTCCCTGCTGTGACCAGCACCTCCGGTAGACTATTCCATAAATTCACCGTTCTCACAGTAAAGAAGGCTTGTCGTCTCTGCAGGTTGAACCTTTTTTTCTCCAGACGGAGGGAGTGCCCCCTTGTTTTTTGAGGGGGTTTTACATGGAATAGGATTTCACCATATTTTTTGTATGTGCCATTAATATATTTATATAGATTAATCATGTCCCCCCTTAGTCATCTTTTTTCAAGGCTAAATAGGTTTAATTATTTTAATCTTTCCTCATAACTTAGATTCTCCATGCCCCTTATTAGCTTCGTTGCTATTCTTTGTATTTTTTCTAACTCCAGGGCATCCTTTCTATGAACTGGAGCCCAGAACTGAACTGCATATTCCAGATGAGGCTTCACTAATGCTTTGTAAAGTGGTAATATTACATCCCTGTCCCACGAGTCCATGCCTCTTTTAATACACAACAATATCTTGCTGGCCTTTGAAGCAGCTGATTGACATTGCATGCAGTTATTTAGTTTATGATTTCCAAGTACACCCAGATCCTTGTCAACAAGTGAATCCCCCAGTGTAGCTCCCCCTGGGACATATGATGCATGCAGATTGTTGGTACCCAGATGCATAACTTTACATTTATCTACATTAAACTTCATTTGCCAACTGGATGCCCAAACACTTAGTTTGTTTAAATCCGCTTGCAATTCATGAACATCTTCCATAGCTTGGTGTCATCTGCAAAAATAGAAATAGTGCTATTAATCCCATCCTCTATATCATTAATAAAAAGGTTGAATAATAGTGGTCCCAGCATTGAACCCTGGGTTACAGCATTTATAACCAGGGACCATTCAGAGTAGGAATCATTGACCACAACTCTCTGCATACGGTCCTTGAGCCAATTCTCAATCCAATTACAAACTGTACTTTCTAAATCTATAGTCCTTAATTTACCCATTAGACGTCTATGAGGGACAGTGTCAAATGTCTTTACAAAGTCCAAAAACACTATATCCACAGCGGCCAATCTGTCTAGGCTTCTGCTCACCTCTTCATAAAAACATGTTAGTTTGACAACTTCTGTCCTTAGTAAAACCGTGCTGGCTGTCACTTATAATACTATTTTTTGTCACACAATCCTGTATATAGTCCCTCAATAGCCCCTCAAACATTTTCCCCACGATGGATGTTAAGCTTACTGGTCTATAATTACCAGGGGAAGACCTAGAGCCCTTTTTGAAAATAGGCACCAAATTTGCCCTGCACCAGTCCCTTGGCACTATACCAGTCACTAGAGAATCTCTGAATATTATGAAGAGGGGGGCTGAAATAACTGATCTAAGCTCTTTATGAACTCTACGGTGTAGCCCATCTGGTCCCAGGGTTTGTGCAGATTTATTTTTATTTAATTTAGCTTGGACCATATCTACATTCATCCAATTCAGTATATCAACTGATATATTAACAGCACTGGCACCGACTCATCAGCTGCTCTTTCTCCTGTTGTATATACAGAGCTAAAGAACTCATTTAGTAACTCTGTCTTCTCTTGATCCCCTGTGACCAACTCCCCATTACCACTATCTAAGGGTTCTACATGTTCAGACCTTGGCTTCTTTGCATTTATATACTTGAAGAATTTTTGGGGATTTGTTTTACTGTCCTTGGCCACCTGCCTTTCATTTTGTATTTTTGCTAACTTTATAAAAATGTTTACAGATTTTATTACGCTCTTTATAATTTAAAAAGGCTACAGATGTACCCTCAGATTTGTATTTTTCAAATGCCCTTTTTTTTGTCATGTATTGCCTTTTTACAGAAGGTCTAAGCCATGTGGGGTTTAATTTTAGTACTTTATACTTGTTACCTATAGGAATACATTTTGCACTATAATTACCCAAAGTAGATTTGAAAATCTCCCATTTATCATTTGTACCATTATTTGACATTAGTTCTTCCCAGTCTATATCCTGAATTGCAGCCCTCATCCTGGGGAAATTGGCCTTCTTAAAATTAAGTGTTTTTGCCCTCCCAGCCTGTGTTTGTTTTTTACAGTATAGGTAAAATATAATTATATTATGATCACTGTTACCAAGGTTTTCACGAACATTGACATTCCCAACAAGCTCTGCATTATTAGAAATCACCAGATCCAACAGAGCTTCACCTCTAGTCGGGTCTTCCACAAACTGGCCCATAAACCTGCAACAGGTTGAGGAAATGTCTCCCCTTTTGCAGTTGAAGCCAAACCATGACGCCAATTAATATCCCGGTTTATATTGCTGACCTTCCATCTCCTCAGTTATATTGGGGGGTCTATAGATTACACCAAAAGTAATTTTTTCAGTGTTTACCTCCCTTTCTAGTTCCACCCACAAGGTTTCAAGCTCCTCAAAATCTTCACCCTCTATTGTCTCTTTCACACTCGCCTTCATATCACTTTTCACATACAGACATACACCCCCACCTTTCCTATTT
Source organism: Rhinoderma darwinii (assembly GCF_050947455.1). NCBI lineage: Eukaryota > Metazoa > Chordata > Amphibia > Anura > Rhinodermatidae > Rhinoderma > Rhinoderma darwinii. The sequence goes on along the minus strand of NC_134690.1, from coordinate 194,146,171 downwards.
GTCCTGTCTTTCCCAAAAAGTGTAAAACCCTGTAGATTTACAGCCCAGTCGGGTGAAAAGTCTTGCCATGTTTCAGCAACACCAACTATATCTATATTTTCTTCCAGTATCAAGGACTCCAGCTCCCCCATTTTGCTTGCTAGACTTCTGGCATTTGTGAACATACACTTTAACTTGCCTTTCAGTTTTTCACTTTCATTATCAGAAATGTGATTATTTGGGCAGTTTTATTTTCATTGCTGTTTTGTAACAAAAGGAACTACCTATCCTGTTGTCCAGTCCTCTCCCCACAGTCTGTTTCTCCCCCCACCAATATAGTCTGACCCCTCTCTAACCTGATTACCCCTTTATTTTCTACATTGACCTCCCTCCTCAGCCCTAGTTTAAATACTCCGCCACCCCAGCTAGAATCCCCCCCCCCCCCCAGCACAGCGGACCTCCTGCTATTTAGTTGCAAATAATCTGCAGAATACAGTTTGTACCCCAATAAAAAGTCAGCCCAGTGCTCTAGGGACCCAAAGCCTTCTCCTTTACACCAAGACTTCAGCCATGCAATTAACTCCCTGAGGTCCCGCTGTCTTTCCTGTGATGCGCATGGCACAGGCAGTATTCCTGAGAATACAACCTTGGAGGTCTTTCCCTTCAGCTTGTAGCCTAGTTCTTTAAAATTATTCTTAAGGCTCCTCCACATACCATTTATTCTGTCGTTGGTACCTACATGGACCACGACAGCTGGATCATCACCAGTCCCTCCAAGTAATTAATCCACCCGTTCCACCACATGCCGAACCCTGGCACCAGGGAGACAGCAAACCATTTGGTTGAGGCGATCTTGGCGACAAATTATTCTATCCGTCTTCCTGATAACAGAATCCTCTACAACTACCAATTGTCTTGCCTTACCTGCATTTCCATCCCGCCAACTACTAGCTGGGCTGTTCTCCTAGCTGTTAGGGAGAGCAGTATCCACTAGGGCTGGAATTTCTGAGACCGACACACTCGCATCATCACCCAATTTGGCAATTTTGCTTGGAATATCAGAAACAGGATTGGCCTTCCTTTTCTTTGACCCCTTTCTACTGCCCCTAACTACATTAACCAAGCTACTTGCCTGATCCTGCTGACCCATGTCTTCACCATCCAGTTCTACCCCACTAACTGCTTGTTCAGTCAGCAGCATGCTCCGCTCAAGATTGTCTATCACCCTCAGTGTTGCATTTCGCTCCTCCAGATCTCTAATACGAGCTTCCAGGTGAAAAACATTCTCACATCTGCCACAGAGGTATTCACTCTGGAACTCCGGCTCCAGTCATGCATATATATGGCAAACTGTGCACTGAAGAAAACCCACAATCTTGCTGTCCATTATCCCAGTTACAAAAAAAACAGTGAACATTTGTTAAAGTAAAAGAAAAGAAGAGTACTTACAGGGACTTTAACTCCTATTTTTAAACTCTGGTTTTCTACTCCATTTGATATACACACCACATGTTTAGCAAGCCAAAACAGAGCAGGCTCCACAGAGTCCTGAGGGCTAATTTATACCACCTGGGAGCAGTTAACCCCTCCCCTTAGTCAGCTGCACAGCAGGACAGAAGCTGAGAAAGAAAAAAGGGTTTTAAATTGTGTCAGTTTTGCAAACTTCTTTTAGCAAGCACTCACTTCATATATCACACACAATATCCCACACTTTATGTCACACAAGAACACAGTAAGTCAATCCGGTTTTGTTCCTCCACTTGATATACAAACCACTTGTTTAGCAAGCCAAAACAGAGCAGGCTCTACAGAGTCCTGAGGGCTAATTTATACCACCTGGGAGCAGTTAACCCCACCCCCTAGTCAGATGCACAGCATAACAGAAGCTAAGGAGGAAAAAAGGGTTTTAAATTGTGTCAGTTTTGCAAACTTCTTTTAGCAAGCACTCACTTCATATATCACACACAATATCCCACACTTTATGTCACACAAGAACACAGCAAGTCAATCCGGTTTTGTTCCTCCACTTGATATACAAACCACTTGTTTAGCAAGCCAAAACAGAGTAGGCCATACAGAGTCCTTAGGGCTAATTTATACCACCTGGGAGCAGTTAAGCCCTCCCCCTAGTCAGATGCACAGCATAACAGAAGCTAAGGAGGAAAAAAGGGTTTTAAATTGTGTCAGTTTTGCAAACTTCTTTTAAGCAAGCACTCACTTCATATATCACACACAATATCCCACACTTTATGTCACACAAGAACACAGCAAGTCAATCTAGTTTTGTAACTCCACTTGATATACAAACCACTTGTTTAGCAAGCCAAAACAGTAGCTGAATACTTTCAGTATTTGCTAAAAGTGAAGAATAATATTATAGGTTACAAGATTGTAAGCATTTAAAATATAAAGACTCAGCAGGTTAAATCACAAGTTAGGTGCCAATGGCAAGTGTCTGAGCACCTCCAATATAGGTTTATATAATGGCAAGCTTCATTGTATCATAAAGAACTAGGAGAAAAAGAAGCCATAACACCACAAATGTTTAAAGATAAATTACAAATTTTATTGGGACATACAACATAAAATAACATTAATATAAAATTTAAAGGGATCTAAAAAGAAACAGTGCGGTTGCTTCAAAACAATTGATACCAGGGTGCCTTGCATAACAGATTCTTGGGCGGTTATGTAAGCCTCACAACGACCAACAATGCGTGTCCAAATCCTATAGAACGGGCGTGTATGTAGCCTATGTGTGAAAACACAAAAGTAGTCTTAAGGGAGACACAGGGTTAAATTAACACTATGTGCTAACAAAGTACCCAAAGTCAGAAGGCTATATAGAAAATTACGCCAGAGTAAAAAGGATAGGCAACGAAAAGGAGGTCAGAGTCAGGCAAACACAGCCGAACAAAAGTTCGAGTGTCTAAAGCGTTCAAAAAACAGAAAGAGTCTGTACATGCATAGTAGATATGTCTGCAAGCTTACACATGGTAATAGATGGTATAATGGCCCCACACTGCAGCCTGATATGGTAGCGCTACCCCCTGAGGAAGCTAGATTGGCGAAACGCGCGTCGGCGCGCTACCATTTCATTTTTCTTGCTGAATTTCAAATTTATTCAATTTTTTTCTGTAACACAGAAGGTTTTACCAGAGAAATACTACTAAATATGAATTGTCCAGATTCTGCAGGTTTTAGAAATGTCCCACATGTGGCTCTAGTGTTTTCGTGGAATAAAACACAAGCCCTAGAAGCAAAGAAGCCCCTAGTGCATTTTGAGGCCTCTTTTTTTATTAGAATATATTTTAGGCAGCATGCCAGGTTTGAAGAGGTGTTGAGGTATCAAAGCAATGGAAACCCACCAGAAGTGACCCCATTTTGGAAACTACACCCCTCAAGGAATTCATTTATGGTTGTTGTTAGCATTTTGACTGCACAGTTTTTTTCACAGCACCTATTTGAATTGGGCTGTGACATTAAAAAAATGACATTTTTTCCAATAAGATGTAATTTTTGATCAAAATTTCTTATTTTCACAGGGAACAAAATACCCCATTTTGTTGCCCAATTTGTCCTTAGTGCGGTGATACCCCATTTGTGGTGATAAACTGCCGTTTGGGCCCATGGGAGGGCTCAGAAGGAAAGGAGCACTGTGTGTTTGTTGGAGTCAAGATTTTGCTGGATTGGTTTTCGGGTGCCATGTCGCATTTGCAGAGCCCCAGAGGTATCAAAGCAATGAAAACCCACCAGAAGTGATCCCATTTTGGAAACTACACCCCTCAAGGAATTCATTTATGGTTGTTGTTAGCATTTTGACTGCACAGTTTTTTCACAGCACCTATTTGAATTGGGCTGTGACATTAAAGAAATGCCTCCCGATCTGACCCCCTTAGACTTTTATCTTTGGGGTCATCTGAAGGCAATTGTCTATGCTGTGAAGATACGAGATGTGCAGCAACTGAAACTACGGATAATGGAAGCCTGTGCTAGCACTTCTTCTGCGGTGTTGCTATGAGTGTGTGAAGAGTGGGAGAAGAGGGTTGCATTGACAAACCAACACAATGGGCAGCACTTTGAACACATTTTATAAGTGGTCAGAATCTTGTAACTAACTCATGAAAGAATAAAGTAACGTTAAAACCAAGCACACCATTGTTTTTCTTGTGAAATTCTCGATAAGTTTGATGTGTCACATGACCCTCTTCCCATTGAAAAAACTAAAGTTGGATACAAATTGGCCGACTTCAAAATGGCCGCCATGGTCAACACCCAGCTTGAAGAGTTTCCCCCCTCCCATATACTAATGTGCCACAAACAGGAAGTTAATATCACCAACCATTCCCATTTTATTTAGGTGTATCCATATAAATGAGAGAGAGAGAGAGAGAGAGAGATAGGGGGAGCAGGATTCTCCTCTTCTATGTGTGCGGTACATAGAAGACATGCCAGCTCTTAAGCTCCACCCACTAGTTTAGGGAAAACAGAATTAGAGACAGAGGCTGCAGAATTTTTCCCCTGTTATAAAAGGTTGGTGAATGACACCTACTAAAATTGACTGAACTGCTATTATCCCCAACAGAAGTTCAGGCAATTTCAGTAGGTGTCATTCACCACCCTTTTATAACAGGGGGAAAATTTGTACACAGGAAAATAACTTCATTCAGCGTTATTCATTACCATATGTAGTGTAGTCCGGTGGAGAATATCTTCATGAACCGATTCTAGATAGTATTTCCACTGTATTCCTATATTAGGATCAGAGAAGGGAGTATAGTGCAAACACCTCCAACAAAGTAAGATGAAAGCTTTATTTCATATACTTACAAAATTAAAATAAACTAATTATTTTTTTCAGATAAAATCATGTGGCATTGCTGAGTCTCAACTCAACCCTTAGTTTCTCTCTTATTTTGGCTTCTTCTGAGGCATGTTTAGCATGCAACAGCAGACAGTTTAAATAGCCACATCCTTTGAATATCTCACAAAACAATTTCATACAATGGAATTTGTTTTATAAAATGTACTAAAAACAATATAAACGCATATCCATATAAATATGTAGTATGTACAGATGTTTCATTACTTACCATGCCTCTTATCTCTACATATCTTGAGATGTGTGGCGCGAGATGACCAACTTTAAAAAAAATATATTTTGCCATTCTTTATCACAAGATGTCTATGCTATATGTGTCAATGTGTGGCCACCCTGTAGTTGTGTTGTTAATTACAGCCTGTTAAGGGTTTTGCTAGCATGTCACACTCGTGAATTAGTTTCATGAGAAATTAGAGTCCTTAACCAAACTCAAGCAAAGATAAGGGGGGGACACATGATTTATACATGAAACCGCAAATAGCTTCTGCAGCAGTATGTACTGTATAACACGTACAGCATTCTCATGAATTTTGGTACTTTGGAACATAACCTTATGTATAGGGCGTATGCAGTTCTCCCATTCATAAAAAAATATGATCTGCCTTAATCAATAAACTACATATTCAAGTGCAGTTCAAGCTCTCATTCAAAATTTCGGTCACCTGGTCTTTTTTAACCCATAAACAGCATACCAAAAATGGCCATTGAAGTAGTATAATATGTATAATATTATCCCAAGTAGCCAATGGGTGGTCTAATGGATCTCTTCCCTTATTAATAATTATTTTAACTAGATGTATCCTTTTACTCTTTGCAACAAAGTCACGTTGTAACGGAATCACTAGTTGAGAAATTCCCCAGAGTGCAAGTTATGGAATTGCTCTGTAAGCAATTCCCCAAAGACAATTGGAGACTGTCTGGATAAAGCGTGCAGGTTATCCGCTACCTCAATTCCATCACTACTCTTATCAGCAGAGTCTAAGGCTACTCTATAGTCTTCACCAGAGCCCACCGCAAGGCAGGTTGTATTTAGCTGCATAGAACCTAGTTTGCATTAACAGAATACAGTGTTGGACAGGAAGTGCAATGCAGCCAATACCAGAATGGAAACCAGACAGACCGAGGATAAACAGCAAACAGAGTACACAACCAGGAGAGACTGTAAGTTCAAATCAGAAAGAGTACCAGGAGTTGCAGAGGTCAAAACCAGCCAAGAGCAGAATATCCAAATCAGTGGGCAAAAGGGTTAATCTAAATACAAAGAGGTCCAGTTCCAATAATCCAAATAGTCAGGTGATACAGAGAGTAGCCAGGAGCTTGATCAGATACTTGCATACCCAAAGAAATTCAAAAGCAACAATGAAAGAACTGCCCAGACTTAAATACTTCACCCTAGAATCTGATAGGAAAGAGACAGAGAAATGAGATTGGCTCTGCAACTCAAACCAGAGCCACCCAGAAGCTAGACTAGTAGTCATGACAATCTTAAAGAGACGGACGTTTCCTAACACACGTGACTAGTATAGTCCACTGAAAGTCCAAACTCTGCTTTTTTATTTAGTCCAATATCCTACATTACAAGGGTTATACATCATAGCAATACAAAACCCACGTTTAAACGTCACTACTCGGTTTTCCGTTCAATCTGCATGGTATAAGAAAGGGGCACACACCATACAATATCAATTCCCCCACTAGATTTACAATACAGAAGATATGCATTTTTTCACAGACTGGTATGTTCAAGGAAAATGGACCAGGATATTAATGATATCAATAGTGAATTATTGTATAATGCTGAAGAAAATAATAATAATAATAATAATAATAATAATAATAATATTCCCAATCTAAAACTTAAATATTATATAACTCAGTGATTATAAAAGTGTACCTTGTATAAAACAGGATGCAATAAATAATACATAATTCCCTCAACCCAAGCTGAAATGTAATCTTTTAGAAAACATTTAATTTCAAAATCGATTTTAAACCCCATTTTAAAATGATTAATCTCAAATCCCTCTCTTTTGTTTCATTTATTGTTGATATCCTACCCCCTACACCAACAAATCCAATCCCCCAAAAATTTATTCCCCAAGGATCTCTATCATGTTTTTCCTTAGGATATGTTCACACACACTAATTACGGGCGTATTAACCCCCGAATTACGACCGAAATTACGGCTTGAATGCGTTGACAAACATCTGCCCATTGAAAGCAATGGGCTGACGTTTGTCTGTTCGCACGAAGCGTATATTTACGCGCCGCTGTCAAAAGACGGCGCGTAAATAGACGCCCGCGTCAAAGAAGTGACCTGTCACTTCTTGGGGCGTAATCTGAGCCGATATTCATTGACTCCAATGAAAAGCACCGCCAATTACGTCCGTAATGGACGCGGCGTTCAAGCGCCTGCACATGCCATTACGGCTGAAATGATGGGAAACAGCCCCGTAATTTCGGTCGTTACGGACGCTGTAGTGTGAACATACCCTTAAAGTGCGCAGAGGCACTATGTGTCATATTGCTATTACGTATATTCCTACATTGCTGTCTAATTCTTGTTTTCAACTTGCGGCCAACATACATTAACCCACACGTGCCTTCTAAAGCATAAATTATATTTTTTAAATCACAGCCAATTAAATAATTTTTCTTATAGTTTCTCCTATCACTATGGATACTAAATGTACCAAAACCTTTTTGCTTAACTATATATCCAACCTCTTTGCATGCTTTGCATTTTGCACAATTAAAAAAACCTTTTAGTTTTGTATTTCTATTGTTTCTTTTATCTATTCATCTCTAATATACCTTCTGGTAATTATATCCTTAATTGGACACTTAGGGCCCTTTTACACTGGCAAATTATCGGAACACTCGTTCCTGATAATCGCCCTATGTAAACAGGGCAATGATCAGCCGATGAACATGCAACCGCCATCAGAGAGATGAGCTGCCGACATGATAATAATGAATGAGGACGAGTGATCAGAATAGTGAATGCTCGTCCCCATACCAGTTCTTTGTGAAAGGAACAAACGAGCGCCAATCAACTAGCTGTCTCGTCGATTGGCGCTCGTTTACACGGCCCAGGTCGGGCCGTGTAAAAGTACATTGACTTTTCAAACAATTTATGCTAATCTATTAGTATGCCTGATATAGCTCAACTTTGTAATTTACTTACTGTTAAAATGTAGTTATTTTATTCACGGAAATTCTGTGAGAAGTTTCTGCCACTTGATGTCTTTCTTCCTGCAATCTTCTGTCCACCCATATTGTCAAGCATTGTCCATCCCTGGTTACAGAGTAGAATTGATGGGCTGCAGAGGATGGGGGGGTGTCACTTCACTTCCTGCCAATACAGAAATGTAAAGATTTTTTTTTTAAATATAACTGGTATTGCCGCGTCTATAGAACTTTTACAATATAACATTATTTAAACCGCATGGCAAACGCCGTAAAAAACAAATAAAACGCCAGAAACACAGATAGCTACAGGATGAGTGGGCTATATTAAACCGTAAATTGAAAAAAAAATGTGGAAAAATACACGGTTGTGGCTGGGCAAACTACAGTCTAAATACTGCACATTGTCACACATACTTCACTTTGTTGGATAACCAACCACCAGAATGGAATCCCCACTTTATCTTACATATTCTTTGTATTATTCTATTGTGTAAATAAAGTTATTCTTATATATATTTTTCAGAATATTTTTCTTTAACTTATGGTTTATTATAGCCCACTCATCCTGTATTATCCATGTGCCATGTTACATTTGCTTACTTGTGGAAGATAAATAGGATATTTATATCTGTCGTTCAACGGCCGTGATCTACTATGCAAATTGTCCCTGTCGACTAATATACGTGGGTCTCACTTCTAGAGAGCTTCGTGTGAGACTCTTGGAACATGTAAGGGACATTAAGGGAGCCATGAAGACTGATGATCCTTAAAATTTAAGCAAACTGAAACCAATACCTTGCCTTTTTCGTGAACATCATCAAGGTAATTGGAGACTCCTTGCATTTAGAGGCATTGATAAAATCTCATTGGGAAACAGAGGGGGTAATGTTCAGAAAATCCTTGCTCAACGTGAATGCAAATGGATTATGAATTTACAGACTGTTTTCCCTAAGGGGTTAAATGAAATGTTCAGTTTTGTTCAGTTTTTACAATAATAAATATTAGTAAGTGCCAACCTTTGTCATGTATTATCCTTGTGTGAAAGGAGGACTTCTGAGGATTTAATATGTTTGCTTACAATTTCAGAGTGGACCCCACTTGTTTACATCAGTTGTTTGCAAGGACAGCAGTGTCATTCTGTATATGACTGAATTATGGATCTCGTGATGGCATCATTTGGCCGTATAAAGATACATGTATTTTGCTTCTTGAATTCTGTATGGATAGGTGACTATCGCATGGATATGTACAATACAAAACATTTTGGATGATGCGCAGCTCTTTTTTCTTGCTGGAGCTGTATGTACATGTAATGTTGGCATTATGTAATGCATTCCCATAGTGATGGATCTGGTATGTTTTCACTTTTTGATTGAGTTATTTGTTTCACTATCATATGCCTTTTTTTTTTACACATATGATTAATTATTCACTTTTCAGTACTATATATATATATATATATATATATATATATATATATATATATATATACATATAATTGTGCATGCCATTAAATTACCATACTGTGGCATGTCTATACATATATACATATATCAATTAACATTATTTATTCAACACTTTACTCATTTGAGTCTTTAATAGACTTTTTGGGTCTTGACACATTTTTTACACTTTATTAACACATTTTTCCACATTTCTTTTTATTTCTTTATTTCTTTTATTTATTCTATATTTATTATTTTTCACGGATTATTTAAATTCTTCTAATATAATCACTATACTTTTTGTATATCTCAAAATTTTGTACAAATATATACTATTTGTAGTATTTTGGCCGTGTGTATACATGACGGGCCCCTAGGCATGCATGGGGTCCCCTTGTGTATACATTAGGCATAAATATATTCATAACTATAAAAATGGTGATAGTCAATGTCTGTTTAGTATGGCCCACCTGCTGTCCATGCTTGGTCGTCATGTAATTGTTGCATGTTATGATAATTCTCTGTGCATCATTTATTAGATCTAGAGATCCTGCATATATGTCGATTTACATCTGTGGATAATGGCATGGCGTTATGTTGTGCCATTACTAAAGATGTCTGCGACAGGTCCTCGGATGGAGTGCGCATGCGCGAGGTGAGGGGCCGCTCATAACATAGTTCACGGGGCAACATAGACTTGAGTTTTGTGCCGTTGCGCACTACTCACTTCCGGACGCTGTGAACTGCGTGATTGAGGTGCCGCCTCCCCTCTCATGTGCGCCAACAAACATCCTATGGACAGGTAATGGGGTTACATTGAATTTTAGTTAATTTCAGCTGTGCACTGACTATATAGGTCCTTTTGTCACACTCACTCAGCACCCCCTAAAGAAGCCAGGTGCGAAACGCGCGTTGGGGTGTTCTGACATTGTTGTGGCAGTGAAATATGGCTCATGGTGGGTGAAGTATGTTGTATCATAGGGTTTCATGGCATGCTGATATACATTGTTATTGATGCTATTGTGGTTTGACCATGGTCCGAGTATCCGTAATACATGTAGTGATGCATATATAGTACGGTTCATATCTATTGATATTGAATGCACAGTACCACCATTTTAACCAGTACCGCCTTATAACCAACACTGTCTGTTCATGTACTGATTGTACATTTTGTTTTTATGGGTGTAATTTTTAAACAGTTTTGATCAACTGTTGTTTGTCTTCAATAAAAGATTTTTGAATTTTTCTATGAAATGATTGATGAGGTCTTATTGCAGCATCCAAGGGAAGTTTTTTGGTGTTTATTATTTATATCTGTTGTTTGGACAGTGTTCACATTTGTGAGGTTTAACTAATAGCCATAGGAGCAGCTATATTATAGGTTGCCAGTAGAGGGCACAGCGTTTATAGGAGGGTTTGTTCATAGATCAGCCCTGCTGTAGTTTGTGATCCAGTTCCCATGGGAATGCGGCGCCTCATATAGGAGATTGCGCACCTGGAAACGTCCCTAACGTGTATTTAATTAGTGCCTTCTCCAAAATGGCTATACTTCTTTAAACAGTTACTGCACTTTATTATAAACATGTTATGATGGGTACCGCTATATGTGGTTTGGAGTGGATTGTATCGCTATATATGCAGTCGTCATATATACGAACCGCTATATGAGGTCAGTTAAATAACACTTTCCCCCTTTTTGCTATAGAACTAGGGCAGTATTTTTACTTGCTGTAATGATTTCGATTGACCGATACAGTTGGGATAGTACTCTCATTGAACTCAATTTGGTAGTGAGGGAATACTTCAACAAAGATGGTGCCTTCAGTGCATTGGTTTGATATGAGCATGAGCACAAGTCACATGAAAATATCATGTGACACATGGCCAGCCCAAACAGGAAGTAAGGCCATCATTCAATCCATAAAGCGGGAAACATGTTGTGTACATTCTCCCTCTGAATATTGTCCGCTAAATTGTCTAACTAAACCTCCTTCTTAACTACCTAAGAGCACATCAATTTTTGAACTTCCTGTTAACCCCTTCTTGACATTTGTCATAAGTATACGTCATGGATAGCCAGTGCTTCCTGCAAAATGTCGTATACTTACGACAAATGGATAGCACCGGCTCAGAAGCTGAAACGGTGCCATCATCCCTTTTGATGTCAGCTTTATCTTACAACTGATACCCTGTTGTAATGGCAGGGACCGTAGTTAGCTTCGATCCCTGCCATTAACCCCTTAAATTCAGCGGTTAAAAGCGATCGCTGCATTTAAGGTGTTTGCAGCTCATCGACACACCAATAATGAAATCTCCGGGGTGTTGGGGGCTGCAATGGCAACCGGAGGCCTAATAGTGGCCTCCCGGTCTGCCTTGTATGGAAAATTTTCAGCCCTCATCCGAAGGTGTGGCCTGAAAGGCTTCCGTAGCTGCCGGCAGGTTGGTGCCGGCTAAAGAGATGAGCCAGCGTCAACAGCGGTGGATGTCAGCTAGCTCCGATCCCTGCCATTAAGCCCTTAGATGCAGCGATCGAATGTGATCGCTGCATCTTTTTGGTTGTCAGCAGATCGGTATCTGTGCCCTGCAATCGCACGGCTGTCGACTGCTACTATGGCAACAGGAGACCTAACAATGGCCTCCTGCTCTGCAATTACAGAAGCCGATTAGGCCCTGCCCGTCAGTGAATCGGCTTGCTGTCAGTGAATGACTGACAGATCTAATACATTGCACTACATAGGTAGTGCAATGTATTAGAAAAAAAACCTGACAGTTGGACCTTCAAGTCCCCTAGTGGGACTAAAGAAAAGTGTAAAAGAAAGTGTAAAAAAAGTTGGAAAAAATATAATAAAAGTAATAAAATAAATCACAATCGCCATTTTCCTTTATCAAGTCTTTTCTTATTGAAAAAAATTAATAAACCATACATATTTAGCATCGCCGCAACCGTAACGGCTTAAACTATAAAAATATTCCACCCGAGACAACAATTCTGGGGTTTTAAAGGTTTTTTTTTTTACGCCATTCACTGTGTGAGTCAAATAATGCTATATTGTAATAGTTTCAGACTTTTACGGACGCAGCGATACCAATATTTTTATTATTCATTTATTTTTACATTGTGCTTGGGGAAAAATGGAAAAAAGGGTTTTTTATTTTAACTTTGAATTTTTTTTTACACACCTGAAAATGTATCAAACGTTTTTTTTTTACACATTTTATTAGTTCCCCTAGGGGACTTGAACCAGTGATAATTAGATCGCTGGTATAATACATGGATGAGCTACGCTGTTTCCGTAACTTTCATAGTAGTGAATGGCAGTTACAGAAGCAGTGAAGCATGCTACGCTGGTTCCGTAACTACTATTCAGTTCTATGGGAGTTACGAAAACTGCGTAGCTCAGCGAGTTATGTTGTTTGCATAACTTGACCATGTAACCAGGAAGTGGCCGGAAGACAGCGAAGCCGGGTAAGATAGAACGGGGCACCGTTCTAGAGATAGGTGATCTAGAGATCTAGAGATCTATCTGACATTTATGACATATCCTGTGGATATGTCATAAATGTCCTTCCTGGGAAAACCACTGTAAATGCTGCAGTCACTATATAAAAAAAATTAATTAGTTAAGGCTCCAATAAGTCAGGAAATAAAAATATGTGGTTGTGCAGGCCCGAAGGGAACATTTGTTCTGTTTCAAGAGGCGATTGTAATGTCGGGGTAGGGAAACAGACAAGTGAGCCCTAATCTACCCGCCACTCAGTCCCTGCCTACTTGCAACGACCCGCCCTAGGCGACGGTGTACAACTGGGCGACGGTCCCTACACTCAATAGGTGCACGACAGACAAACAGACAAGGGTACAAAGAAGCCAGGGAAATTGGGAAGTTGCCCACGGGAACACCGTGAGCAACAAGCGAGGTGAACGAGCCGAGTCAAACCAGGAGATGAGCGAGGTACAAAAACGAAGAGCAGCAGAGTGGTCAGAAAAGCAAAGGTCAATCACAGGCAGAGGATCAGTAGTTCAAGAAGCTGCAGCAGGGCCAGGAAACCAACAGAGAAGAATCACAAGCAAAGGAGGAACAGGAAAGGCAGGTATAAATAGACAGAGGGCGGGAGGTAGCTCCATCTGGCCAGGCTGTGATAGGCTCTCCCACTCCTAAGCCTGCCATCCTGGGTGGTGGAAGATGGAGTCAGTCTCACAGACATAGAAGCAGGGGCAGACTGATTACCTATGGGCGTCGACACAGAAGTTGTGTCTGGCAGATCCTTTACAGCGATTTATCGGGGCCCTAAAATTAGCGAACCAGGCAGGGGAGGGCCCAAACATATCTGCTGAAAGCGAGGGTGCCCGTATTATAGCAGGACAACATTTTCCCAGCAAAACTCCCCAAACTGCAAAGGTGCGGAGTGTTGGCTAAAAGGGGGATAAGAAAGGACATTTATCAGTGTGACACTGGCCTGTGCAGAAAGGACTGCTACACAGCGTAACATACATCTATAGATTATTTTATAGTTTACCCCATTATTAAACCACCTGACTATGCCCCTGATGTAATCTGCCAAGCTCACATATGCTCCCACATTATAAACTGAAATACCAGTAAAACTCCAAACAAAACTACTACCAAGCAAAGTCTACGCTTCAAAAGCCAAATGGCGCTCCCTCCGTTCTGAGCCCTACCGGCTAAGGGTGCCATCGTATAAGTTTGCTCCCAGGTTCCTCGGACCTTTCGAGATTTTGCAACAGATCAACCCTGTCTTCTACAACCTTCGGCTACCTCCTACCCCAAAGATCCCCAACTCCTTGCATGTCTCCCTTCCTAAGCCTGTGATCTTTAACCGCTACTCCAAGACTTCCACTCCTGCAGTGGCTCCCAGCGGTTCATCTGATATATTTCAGGTTAAGGAGATTCTGGACACCAAAAAACTAAGAGCAAGAAACTTTTATTTGGTAGATTGGAGGGGGTTTGGTCCAGAAGAGAGGTCCTGGGAGCCAGGAGAGAATCTCAATGCTCCAACCCTCATTAAGAAGTTTCTCTCTCGTTCTGGTCCCAAGAGCAGGGGGTGTAAGAGGCGGGATACTGTAACGTCCGTGGTCGCTACATTACTTTCAGAGTCCAAATAGGAGGGAATAGTGAGGGTACTGATAATGTAACGATGGGGGTAGGAAAACGGACAAGTGAGCCCTAATCTACCCACCACTCTGTCCCTGCCTACTTGCAACGACCCGCCCTAGGCGACGGGGTACAACTGGGCGGCGGTCCCTACGCTCAGTAAGTGCACGAGACAAACATACAAGGGAATACAAAGCAAAGGGAAAGGGGCAGTTGCCCACGGCAACACCGTGAGCAACCAGAGTGGTGAACGAGCCAAGTCAAACCAGGAGTGCACGAGGTACCAAACGCAGAGCAGGAGAGTAGTCAGTAAGCCAGGGTCAGTATGGAGCAGGATCAAATAGTTAGGAGCTGTAGCTGGGCCAGGAAACCACACGAGAAGAATCACAAGCAAAGGATGAACAGGAAAGGCAGGTATAAATAGACAGAGGGCGGGAGCTAGCTCCGTCTGGCCAGGCTGCGATAGGCTCTCCCACTCCTAAGCCTGCCATCCTGAGTGGTGGAAGATGGAGTCAGTCTCAGAGACGTAGATTCAGGTGCAGACTGATTAACTATGGGAGTTAACCCCGAAGCTGTGCCTGGCAGATCCTTTACAGTACCCCCCCTTTTATGAGGGGCCACCGGACCCTTTCTAAGTGGACCTGGTTTACTGGGGAAACGAAGGTGGAACTTCCTGACCAATACCCCAGCGTGAACATCCCGGGCGGGTACCCAAGTCCTCTCCTCAGGCCCGTATCCTCTCCAATGGACCAGGTACTGGAGGGAGCCTTGGACCATCTTGCTGTCCACAATCTTGGCCACCTCGAATTCCACCCCCTCAGGGGTGAGAACGGGAACAGGAGGTTTCCTCGAGGGAGCCAAGGACGGGGAGCAGCGTTTAAGGAGGGAGGCATGAAACACGTCGTGTATACGAAAAGATGGGGGTAACTCCAGCCGGAAAGAGACAGGATTGAGGACTTCAATGACCTTATACGGCCCAATAAACCGGGGAGCAAACTTCTTGGACGGGACCTTGAGACGCAAGTTCCTAGACGATAACCACACCAGATCCCCGACCATAAACAAGGGGTTAGCAGAACGTTTTCTATCAGCCTGAGTTTTTTGTACGCTCTGGGACGCCTCTAAGTTCTTCTGAACCTGGGCCCAGACTGTGCACAGTTCCCGATGAACGACCTCTACCTCGGGATTGTTGGAACTACCAGGTGAAACGGAGGAGAACCGTGGATTAAACCCAAAATAACAGAAAAGGGGGGAGACCCCTGACGAGTTACTGACCCGATTATTAAGGGAAAATTCGGCGAGGGGAATGAATGAGACCCAATCATATTGACAGTCAGAGATAAAACACCTTAAATATTGTTCTAGAGATTGATTACTCCTCTCAGTTTGGCCATTGGTTTCAGGATGGAAGGCAGAGGAGAAGGACAGATCAATCTCCAACTTTTTACAGAAGGCTCTCCAAAACAATGAAACAAATTGTACCCCTCTGTCCGAAACAATATAGACAGGGACCCCATGGAGACGCAGGATGTGTTTGACAAACAAGGTAGCTAACGTCTTGGCGTTGGGTAGTTTCATGAGGGGCACAAAGTGGCACATCTTACTGAAGCGGTCTACTACCACCCACACCACCGACTTGCCTTGGGATGGAGGCAAATCGGTGATAAAATCCATGGAGATATGTGTCCAAGGTCTCTGGGGAATGGGCAACAAACGTAGTAAGCCCGCTGGTCGGGACCTGGGAGTCTTGGACCTAGCACAAACCTCACAAGCGGCGACGTAGGCCTTAATGTCTTTAGGCAACCCAGGCCACCAATAGTTTCTGGCAATGAGGTGTTTGGTACCCAGGATGCCTGGATGACCAGATAGAGCGGAGTTATGATTTTCCCTAAGTACCCTTAGCCGGTATTGCAGGGGAACAAACAGCTTGTCCTCAGGAAGGTTCCCGGGAGCTGAACCTTGATCAGCCGCAATTTCAGAGACTAAATCAGAATCAATAGAAGAAATGATTATACCAGGAGGCAAAATACAAGCAGGATCTTCCTCCGAAGGAGGGCTGGCCATGAAGCTACGCGACAGTGCATCGGCCTAATATTTTTAGACCCAGCCCTTTAGGTAACCAAAAAGTTGAATCTGGTAAAAAATAGCGCCCATCGAGCTTGTCTCGGGTTTAGCCTCCGGGCAGATTCTAGGAAAACCAGATTCTTGTGGTCAGTAAGGACCGTTACCTGGTGCCTAGCCCCCTCCAGGAAGTGGCGCCACTCTTCAAATGCCCATTTAATGGCTAAGAGTTCGCGGTTGCCAATATCATAGTTACTCTCAGTGGGCGAAAACTTCCTGGAGAAGTAGGCACAGGGGCGGAGATGGGTGAGGGGCCTGGTACCCTGGGACAAGACAGCCCCCACTCCCACCTCGGATGCGTCAACTTCCACGATAAATGGCTCCATTTGGTTGGGCTGAACCAGCACCGAGGCCGAGATAAAGCACTTCTTAAGGACCTCAAAAGCCTGGACCGCCTCAGGAGGCCAGTGGGGGAGATCAGCACCTTTGCGAGTGAGGTCCGTAAGAGGCTTAGCGATGACAGAGAAGTTAGCAATAAATCTCCTGTAATAATTAGTGAACCCCAAAAAACACTGTAACGCCTTCAGGGAGGCAGGTTGGACCCATTCCACCACAGCCTGAACCTTGGCGGGGTCCATGCGGAATTCATGAGGAGTGAGGATTTGACCCAAAAATTGTATCTCCTGTACCCCAAACACACATTTTTCGGTTTTCGCAGACAGTTTGTTTTCCCGAAGGACCTGGAGCACCTTCCTGACATGCTCAATGTGGGAGGACCAGTCCTTGGAAAACACCAGTATGTCATCAAGGTACACTACAAGAAATATCCCCAGGTAATCTCTCAAAATCTCATTTATGAAATTCTGGAAGACCGCGGGAGCATTACACAACCCAAAGGGCATGACGAGGTATTCGAAATCACCTTCGGGCGTGTTAAACGCAGTCTTCCACTCATCCCCCTCTTTGATGCGGATAAGGTTATACACCCCCAGTAGATCAAACTTAGAGAACCATTGGGCCCCCTGAACCTGATTAAAGAGATCAGGAATCAAAGGAAGGGGATACTGGTTCCTTACAGTGACCTTATTCAGGTTACGGTAGTCAATGCATGGCCTAAGACCACCATCCTTCTTCCCTACGAAGAAGAAGCCAGCACCTACCGGAGAAGTAGAGGGGCGAATGTAACCCTTGGCCAGGCATTCCTGGATATACTCTCTCATGGCTTCACGTTCGGGACAAGAAAGATTAAATATCCTACCCTTAGGAAGCTTAGCTCCTGGTACCAATTCGATAGCGCAATCGTATTCTCTATGAGGAGGTAACACTTCGGAGGCCTCCTTAGAGAAAACATCAGCGAAGTCCTGAACAAACTCGGGTAGCGTGTTCACCTCCTCAGGGGGAGAAATAGAATTAACAGAAAAACATGACGTAAAACATTCATTACCCCATTTGGTAAGCTCCCCAGTATTCCAGTCAAACGTGGGATTATGCAACTGCAACCAGGGAAGGCCTAAAACCAAATCGGACGATAATCCCTGCATCAACAGTACAGAGCACTGCTCCAAATGCATGGAGCCAACAAGGAGTTCAAAAACAGGGGTATGCTGTGTAAAATAACCATTAGCAAGAGGAGTGGAGTCGATACCCACTACCGGGACAGGTTTTGGCAAATCAATCAAAGGCATAGCAACAGACATAGCAAATTCCACAGACATGATATTAGCAGAGGACCCTGAATCCACGAAGGCACTGCCGGTAGCAGACCTACCACCAAAAGAGACCTGAAAGGGAAGCAAGATCTTATTACGTTTCATATTTACGGGAAATACCTGTGCGCCCAAGTGACCTCCCCGATGGTCACTTAGGCGCGGAAGTTCTCCGGCTGCATTCTTACGCTTAGGACAGTTGTTCACTTGATGCTTGTCATCCCCACAGTAGAAGAAGAGACCATTCTTCCTGCGGAATTCTCTACATTGTTGGGGGGACACGGAGGCCCCGAGTTGCATAGGTACCTCTGAGTCTTCCGGGGAGGAACGAAGCAACGGAACCTCGGGAGGCATCATGGGGGAGTCGGAGGAGAAAACACATAAACGTTCACGTTGTCGTTCCCTGAGACGTCGGTCAAGTCGTACCGCTAAAGCCATAACCTGGTCTAGGGAGTCAGAAGAGGGGTAGCTAACTAGCAGGTCTTTCAGGGCATTCGACAGACCCAACCTAAACTGGCACCTTAAGGCAGGATCATTCCACCGAGAAGCTACGCACCACTTCCTAAAGTCAGAACAATACTCCTTAACAGGTCTCTTACCCTGACGTAAGGTCACCAGCTGACTCTCGGCAAAGGCAGTCCTGTCAGTCTCGTCATAAATGAGTCCGAGAGCAGAAAAGAAACGATCAACGGAGGAAAGTTCAGGGGCGTCAGGAGCCAAGGAGAAGGCCCACTCTTGGGGCCCTTCCTGGAGCCGGGACATAATTATACCCACCCTCTGGCTCTCAGAACCTGAGGAATGAGGCTTTAAGCGAAAGTAAAGCCTACAACTCTCCCGAAAGAAGAGAAAAGCCCTCCGGTCCCCTGAGAACCGGTCGGGCAACTTGAGGTGGGGTTCAAGAGGTGAGGTGAGGGGAACTACCAAGGTAGCATCAGGCTGGTTAACCCTCTGAGCCAGGGCCTGGACCTGTAGGGAGAGACCCTGCATTTGCTGAGCCAGGGTCTCAAGGGGGTCCATAGTGGTGTCAGGGACCAGGGTAGACTAGGTATGGGCTTGTGATTATGTAACGATGGGGGTAGGAAAATCGACAAGTGAGCCCTAATCTACCCGCCACTCTGTCCCTGCCTACTTGCAACGACCCGCCCTAGGCGACGGGGTACAACTCTCCCACTCCTAAGCCTGCCATCCTGAGTGGTGGAAGATGGAGTTAGTCTCAGAGACGTAGATTCAGGTGCAGACTGATTAACTATGGGAGTTAACCCCGAAGCTGTGCCTGGCAGATCCTTTACAGATCAGGTATAATTTTGTTTTGTTTTGTATTTTGTTTTGTTTTGAATTAATGAATTTGGTACTAGGACGTCTACAAAATGTGTATGAGACCCCAGTGAGTAATCTAGCTTAAATATGTATGACAGTAACCCAGATTTTGAGTTTTTCTATGTAGATGGTGTATGCTGTGCTGTAGTCTCCACCCAATATGAGGTATTGTGTAATAAACTATCCCCCTCCAGCAAATCTGCACAGGAGGCCAAGGTGACATCACTCACAGATGAGTCTTTACAGATTTAAATTGGGAGGAGGCAAAAATTGTCTGAACATTGTTAATTTTATGACAGATTTTAGTAAAATAATTTGTTTGTTTTTGTATTAATCAGGTATTTACAGGACCTGATGGGGGTGGGATTTATAAGTGTTCTGGATTATCAGATGAATGTGGAAAAATAAAACTCCACCCTTTTGAAATAGTCTATCTATATGCGATATGGGTTTCCATTGTAAATTTGTAATGTAGAGATACGTTATCATATACATTATGTACAAGACATGAAACAAGGCACAAGGTAAATTATCCAAAAACCACTCTCACCTTCTTGTTCATCTCAAGGAGCAGAGCTGGAGGTGCTCACTGAGGCTTATAACCTGGCAAAAGGTAAGACGGCTGACATTTACACTGACTCTAGAAACACTTTTGGTATCGCCCACAATTATGGGCCCATTGGTAGTAGGAACTTTGTTGGATCATCGGGTAAGCCAATTGAGAGAGCAAGAGGTGACAGACTTGACAACAAGAGTATGTGCAGCCAGGTATCAGTAAATTGTCTTGTCCGGTGATTCAATAATGCCACCACTATGTTTGTACACATTTGCATAATGTGTGCACGGCATGACATAGGTAAAACAGCAAAGGTATCTATGAAAAGTGCACCCTGTTCCAGTGACTGCTGAACATACGACTACCCGAGGTAGGTGAGTGTGAAACAGTGCTCGTATGTGTAGACCTGTTCTCATGGTGGCCTGAAGCCTGGCCAGTATCTTCCCCACTGCAGAAGTTGTGTGTAGTGACGGGAATAATTTTTATTCCAAGTATTGAACAGGTGTTTGTACAATGATAAGATATCAGCAGTTCCCCAGATGTTATTCCAAAGTTAGTTTGTTTAATAATGGTATTCAAGAAGTGCTGTGGGAATATTAACCCCTTAGTGACCAGCCCATTTTAGGCCCTAATGACCAAGCTATTTTATTTGTTTTTCTATAGTCGCATTCAAAGAGCTATAACGTTTTTATTTTTTCGTCTACATAGCTGTATGAGGACTTGTTTTTTGCGGGATTAGTTGTGCTTTTTAATAGCACCATTTTTGGGTACATATAATTTTTATATTAACTTTTATTAACCTTTTTGGGGGGGATTATAAAAAAAACCTGAAATTCCGCCATTGTTCTATGCGTTTTTAAATTGACGCCGTTCACTATGCGACTTAAATAACATGTTACCTTTATTCTATGGGTCGGTACGATTACGGCGATACCACATATGTAGAGGTTTTTTTATGTTTTACGACTTTTTCACAATAAAAACACTTTTGAACTAAAATTATTTGTTTTTGCATCGTCGCTTTCCAAGAGCCGTAATTTTTTTAATTTTTCATCAATGTAGTGATTTTTTGGGCTTGTTTTCTGCGGGACAAGACGTAGTTTTGAATGGTACTGTTTTGGGGTGCATGGGACTTATTGATTCATTTTTATTATGACTTTTTTGGGGGGCAATGGAAAAAAATTGCAATTTCGCCATGGTTTTTTGAGTTTTTTTTTTACGGTGTTCACTTTGCGGTTTAAATGACATATTAACTTTATCAATGGAGTCATTACGGTCGCGGCGATACCACATATGTGCACTTTTTTTTTTTTTTTACACTTTTACTAAATAAAACCACTTTTTATGGAAAAAAATGGTTTTATTTATTTTTTTACTGTACTTTTTATTAATAATCTTTATTTCACTTTGATGACTTATTTTATTAGTCCCACTAGGGGACTTTACTGTGCGATATTCCGATCGCTGCTATAATGCTCTGGTATACTTCGTATACCAGAGCATTATTGCCTGTCAGTGTAAATCTGACAGGCAATCTGTTAGGACGTGCCTCCGGCGCGTCCTAACAGGAATATGTCCAGGGCAGACCTGGGGGCTTTTATCAAGCCCCCGGCTGCCATGACACCCCATCGGAGACCCGCGATTTCATTCGCGGGCCGCCGATGGGTGACAGAGGGAGCGCACTCCCTCTGTAAACAAAGTTAAATGCCGCGGTCGCTATTGACGGCGGCATTTAACGGGTTAAACGGCCGCGATCGAAGTAAACTTTGATCGCGGGCGTTGGAGCAGGAGCTCAGCTGTCATCAGACAGCAGAGCCCCGGCTCCTGCTTGCACGGGAGACCCGTGCAGGACTTAGACTAGGCTGACGTGAAAAGGCGTCAGCCTAGCCTAAAGCCCATTAGTGACCGACGTAAAAAGGCGTATTAGTGGTCACTAAGGGGTTAAGTACTGAGGTTAAGTTTTATGTAAAGTTCTAGACCAGCATGCCTTAGCATTGGACTTTTGGAGGCATGCGTCAGATAAAAGGTACAAAAGCGGAATATTCCCATTTGAAAACATTTTTTGTTGTGAAATGAAAATTTTAAAGCAGAAAATTCCGTACAGTCTATATATAAAGAAGAAAAATCAGTTTGCATGTATCACTTCTAGTTACTTCTCAATGTGAATGTTTAATGTAAAGATGTTAATTGTTAATGTTTTTCTTCAACTGAATTATCTGATTAGGATCAATTAATGATTGTGCGATGAAAAAGATTGTTCTCCACAAGAAGTGTACAACTGGGAGCGGAAGGCGTGAAAACCAGTATCTAACAAAATGTGGACGGATAAAGGAAGGCAAAATTTGTAGCACCCAAGGCACTCTTGATGGCACTTGCATTGATGGTATGTGGCCTTACATATGCCCCCAAGACTGCAAGGATTAATTTGGTAAGATCTAATTGGTATGTCCCAGGTTTTTACAGCTGTTGCTGCTAAATTCTGTTAGAGCTGTTTGATTTGTATACAGAACAGTCCTGGCAGAGCGGTGCCAGCTTTATCATACCCGCCTCCCACGAAGAGAAGAGATGAGACCTTGAGAGGCCTTCCCATGCAATACAAATCAGAGTAAGAAAAATTGGTTTGAGACACTTGTCAGATAAACATATGATATTTGTGTATATATTTTTGTGGGTAGGAGCTGTTACAGGTAATCGGCTCAAAACAAGGTACAAATCTTGCTGAAAAGTGTAACACCAAGTGCAAATAAAATGTACCCAGTAAATACACATTTTCTAGGTGCCCTGTCCATTGGGACAGAGAAGTTTTTCTTATATAAAGGTGTTTGTTTGATTTAGTTTAACCCCTTCCCGACATTTGCCGTACATGTACGTCATGGAAAGCATTGACTTCCCGCATCTTGCCGTACATGTACGCCAAATGTTTGGGACCGGCTCAGAAGCTGAGCCGGTCCCATCATCACCGGATCTCAGCTGTATCTTACAGCTGACATCCGGCTGTAACGGCGGGGACCGAAATTAGCTTCGATCCCCGCCATTAACCCCTTAAGTGCAGCGCTCAAACGCGATCGCTGCACTTAAGGTGTTTGCAGCTCATCGGAACCCCAGTAATGAAATTGCCGGGGTTCCGGTGGCTGCAATGGCAACCGGAGGCCTAATACTGGCCTCCCGGTCTGCCTAGCACCGAAGCCGGTCAAGATCCGCCCGGCGGCGGAGCCTGATCGGCTTCCGTAGCTGCCGGCAAGATGGCGCCGGGTCAGGAGCTGATCCGGCGTCATCAGCGGTGGAAGTCAGCTGTACTGTACAGCTGACATCCACCTGTAACGGCAGGAACCGGAGCTAGCTCCGATCCCTGCCATTAACCCCTTCGATGCAGCAATCGAAAGCGATTGCTGCATCGTAGCGGTTACTAGCAGATCGCCAGCCCTGACAGGCAATCAGGACTGGCGACTGCTGTTATGGCAACAGGAGACACAATGGTCTCCTGCTCTGCCATTACGGAAGCCGATTTAGGCCCCGCCGGGAGGCGAAGCCTAATCGGCTTGCTGTCAGTGAATGACTGACAGATCTAATACATTGCACTACATAGGTAGTGCAATGTATTAGAAAAAAAAAAATCTGACCGTTGGAACTTCAAGTCCCCTAGTGGGACTTGAGAAAAAGTGTAAAAAAAGTATAAAAAAGTGTAAAAAAAAGTGCAAATAATGAAAGTTTGAAAACAATAAAAGTTTCAAGTAATCAAATAAAACACAATCCCCCTTTTACTCTTATCAAGTCCTTTATTATTGAAAAATAATAATAAACCATATGTATTTGGTATCGCCGCGACCGTAACGACCTGAGGTATCAAAATATTGTATTATTTATTGCACGCGGTGAACAGCGTAAAAAAAAAACTTAAAAAACGTTACCAGAGTTTCTGTTTTTTAGTCACTTTGCCCTACAAATGTTAGAATAAAAAGTGATCAAAAAGTCGCATGTATCCAAAAATGGTACCTATAAAAACTATAGCTCGTCCCGCAAAAAACAAGCCCTCAGACACCTCCGTCAACAAAAAAATTAAAAAGTTATGGTTCTCACAACTTGGCGACAGAAAAAATACATTCTTTTTACAAAAGTAATTTTATTGTGCAAAAAGTTGTAAAACATAAAAAAGTGCTATAAATTAGGTATCGCCGGAATCGTACTCACCTGCAGAATAAAGTTAACATGTAGTTTATAATGCGTGGTGAACGCTGTATAAAAAAAAAAAAAAAAGCTGTGCCAGAATTGCGTTTTTTTGTTTACCTGGCATCCCAAAAAATAGGATAAAAGGTGATCAAAAAGTTGCATGTACCCCAAAATGGTACCAATAATAACTACAGCTCGTCCCGCAACAAACCAGCCCTCATACCGCTACGTCTATGAAAAATTAAATTAGTTAAGGCTCCAATAAGTCAGGAAATAAAAAAATATGTTGTGCCCGAGGGGAACATTTCTTCTGTTTGAAGAGGCGATTTATCAAGGACCTAAAATTAGGGAACCAGGAAAGGGAGGGCCCAAACATATCCGCTGGAAGCGACGGTGCCCGTATTATACCAGGACAACACTTCCTAGCAAAATTCCCCAAACTACAAAGGCGCGGAGTGTGGACCAAAAGGGGGATAATAAAGGACGCCATATATCAGTGCGACACCGGCCTGTGCAGAAAGGACTGCCTCACAGCGTAACACACATCTATGGATTATTTTATTGTTTTTTTTTACCCCATTATTATACCACCTAACTATGCCCCTTATATACTCCGCCCGGCTTACATGTACCCCCACATTATAAACGGAAACACCAGTAAGACTCCAAACAAAACTACTACCAAGCAAAATCCACGCTCCAAAAGCCAAATGGCGTTTCCTCCCATCTGAACCCTACAGCGGCCCAAACAGCAGTTTCCTTCCACATATATGGCACAGTCATACCCGGGAGAACCCTTTTAGCAATTTTTGGGGTGTCTGTCTCCAGTGGCATAAGCTGGGCACGACATATTTGCCACTGAATGGCATATCTAGGGAAAAATATAAATCTTTAATTTGCACCATCCACAGCGCATTCATTTATGGAAAAGACCTGTGGGGTGAAAATGCTCACTACACCCCTTAATAAATGCCTTGAGGGGTGCAGTTTCCATAATAGGGTCACTTCTCAGGGGTTTATTTTTATTATTTCACATCTGAGCCTCTGCAGTTGTGAACCAATACTTTGTAAATCGCCAAATTAGGCCTCAATTTGACATGGTACGCTTTCACTCCTGAGCCTGGTCGACTGTCCAGGCAAGAGATTAGGGCCACATGTAGGGTGTTTCTAAAACCAGGAAACCCAGCATAATAATTAGAGAGCTGTCTTGTTATGGTGGCACAAGCCGGGCACCACATATTGTCCACATATCTGTGGAAAAAATCCCATTTTCACTCTGCAACATCGAGTTCACACTAATTTCTACAAAACACCTGCAGGGTTAACATGCTCACTACACCCCTAGGTAAATGCATTGAGGGGTGTAGTTTCCAAAATTGGGTCACTTCTGGGGGGTTTCCACTGTTTTGGGCCCACAGGCGCCCAGAAACCAATCCAGCAACATCTGCACTCCAAATGGCGGTCCTTCCCTTCTGAGCCCTGCCGTGTGCCCAAACAGCAGTTTATGACCACATATGGGGTATTGCCGTACTCGGTAGAAATTGCTTTACAAATGTTGGGTTCTTTTTTTCCTTTATTTGTTGCGAAAATGAAAAAATTTGCGCTAAAGCTACGTCTTATTGAAGAAAAAGGATTGTTTTTATTTTCACTGCCCAATTCTAATAAATTCTATGAAACATCTGTGGGGTCAAAATGCTCACTACGCCCCTAGATGAATTCCTCAAGAGGTGTAGTTTCCTAAATGGTGTCACTTTTTGGGCGTTTTCATTGTTTTTTCCCCTCAGGGGCTTTGCAAATGTGACATGTCCTCCGCAAACCATTCCTGCTCAATGTGATCTCAAAAAGCCAAATAGCGCTCTTTCCCTTCTAAGCCAAGCCGTGTCTCCAAACAGCCGTTTATTACCACATGTGGGGCATTGTTTTACTCGGGAGAAATTGCTTTACAAATTTTGTGGTGCTTTTTCTCCTTCAGTCCTTGTGGAAATGAGTAAAAATAAGCTAAACCTACATTTTCTTTGAAAAAATGTTGATTTTTATTTTCAGGGCCTACTTCCAATAATTTCTGCAAAAAACCTGTGGAGTCAAATCGCTCACTATACCCCTAGATAATTTCCTCAATGGGTGTAGTCTCCAAAATGGGGTCACTTGTGGGGGGTTTCCACTGTTTTGTCTCCTCAGGGACTTCGTAAATGTGACATGGCCTCCGCAAACCATTCCTGCTAAACTTGAGCTCCAAAAGCCAAATAGCGCTCTTTCCCTTCTCAGCCCTGCCGTGTCTCCAAAAAACCGTTTATTACCACATGTGGGGTATTGTTTTACTCGGGAGAAATTGCTTTACAAATTTTACGGTGCTTTTTCTCCTTTAGTCCTTGTGGAAATGAGAAAAAAAATCGCTAAACCTACATTTTCTTTGAAGAAATGTTGATTTTAATTTTCACGGCCTACTTCCAATAATTTCTGTAAAAAAACTGTGCGGTCAAAATGCTCACTGTAGATAATTTCCTCAATGGGTGTAGTTTCCCAGATGGGGTCACTTTTGGGGGATTTTGACTGTTTTGGCACTGCAAGAGCCCTTCAAACCTGACATGGTGCCTAAAATTTATTCTAACAAAAATAAGGCCCCAAAATCCACTAGGTGTTCCTTTGCTTCTGAGGCCGGTGCTTCAGTCCAGTAGCACACTAGGGCCACATGTCGGATATTTCCTAAAACTGAAGAAACTGGGCAACAAATATTGAGTTGCATTTCTCTGGTAAAACCTTCTGTGTTATAAAAAAAATTGTACCAAAAATTTATTTCTGCAAAAAAATATGAAATTTGTAAATTTCACCTCTACTTTGCTTTCATTCCTGTGACATGTGTAAAGGGTTAAGACATTTTCTAAATGCTGTTTTGAATACTTTGAGGGGTGAAGTTTTTAAAATGGGGTGACTTTTTGGGGGTTTCTAATATATAAGGCCCTCAAAGCCACTTCACAACTGAACTGGCCCCTGTAAAAATGGCCTTTGGAAATTTTCTTCAAAATGTGAGAAATTGCTGCTAAAGTTCTAAGCCTTGTGAGGTCATAGAAAAATAAAAGGATGTTCAAAAAACGATGCCAATCTAAAGTAGACATATGGGGGATGTTAATTAGCAACAATTTTGTGTGGTATAACTGCCTGTCTTACAAGCAGATACATTTAAATTGGGAAAAATGCTAATTTTTGCAATTTTTCGCTAAATTTTGGTGTTTTTCACAATTAAATACTGAACATATCGAGCAAATTTTGCCAGTAACTTAAAGTCCAATGTGTCACGAGAAAACAATCTCAGAATCGCTTGGATAGGTGAAAGCATTCCGGAGTTATTACCACATAAAGTGACACATGTCAGATTTGAAAAATGAGGCCCGGTCAGGAAGGTCAAAAGTGGCTAAAGAGGGAAGGGGTTAAGGTCCCGACATTGTTATTGTATGTACTTAGAACAATTTTTATATTATGTAAATGTTATTACCAGATTAGTATTTATTTTAATAATTGACAAGGGCTGAGTCCCCAGCAAATGCCAGTAAACATGAAAAGACTTTAACATAATGAACTCCATCACTGAGATGCGGCAGGCGAAGCCTGAGCCAATACAACGCGTTTGTCATGAACTTACGGCAGTGTCACAATTCTAAGCAACCGTGCAGACAAGCAACTTACTGGAGGAAGAGGACAGATGCGGAGGGTTTGTGGTAGTCACAATAAAGTTCCACTACTCCGTCTGGGTGGGATCTCACCCCAGGCTTACAGCATGAGGTGCTGTGTACAGCCCAGTGATGTATACTAAAAGAGAAGGTGTCTGACAGATGAGAAGGACCAAGCCAAGTCCTGATGACATCAGCAAAGGTCAAAGTAAAGCAAAGACCAAAAACCTGAATTAACCCGTCAGCAGCATACAAGTGTTTTAATAAGTAAGTGACCAGGAGGAGGGTAATAATAAATCCCCCACTGGACACCACCATACAGTCTGACACAATAATTGTGTGGGTTACCCTAAGGGCAACAGTCAGTGAGGTACGGAAGACAGAAGAGGATAAAAATGTACAGGACTTGTCAATGCACTGGTGGGACCCTATACCCAAACCTGAGATTGGTGATGGCATTATATTATTAGTTGTGGCCCTATTGATATATTGTTTGAGGTTTATAAGATTCATAATATATAATTTCTGTAATTTAATATGAGAAAAAGGGGGGTTTGTGAAGGATGGTCTATTTGCTTATATTCTCTGTATTAAATTACATTATGAATTATACAGCAGGATGCCGAATTACTAAGATATGTATTCTCCATTATTTTAATGACCGTTCCTCTACATAGTTCTGCTCGAGTCTCAAAGAAATGTGTTATCTTTATATGTTCATAGTGTGGTCTTCATGCATCCGTGGCAAGCGGGTTGGCTGAATGCCCAGACATAAAATGCAACTATTTGTCGTTATCGCAACAAACTCCCTCATAGGAAAGAACAATTAACATCACCCCATTGTATGCTTGTCTCCGGGTGTTACCTGATGTCAGTAATGACGAATTATAATTATGTATTTGAAATATTCTTATGGTCTGCTATTGGCTGAATAAGAAATATTGTCACATTGCCTCTGATTGGTTAACCTCAAGCCTACACCCATTTTGCATGATATTATTGTAATTGAGTTTGGCAATAAACCCCCAGAGGAGTATTTTGAGCATACCAGCAGCCTCTGTGTGTTATTTCTCCTCTCTCGATATATATCGGTATGAAATCTCCTGATTAGGATGCTTGATAAAGTTCCTGCCGTGAGTGTCTGTTGGAACACTCGCCTAAATTTCAGTCTAATATATTTTGAGCCATTGACTTCCACGACAACACTGAGACAAGTATGACAGCACAATTTTATCTTGAAAGAAATTTGTGGAAGCTACTTATTCAAAAGTGTTCCTGACCCTGCTTTAGCGTGTTGTCTCATGAAGGCAATCCCTTTCCAATAAGAAGCCAGTTTATCTCAACCCCGCAATCAGCTGTTATCCCCAGGGGATGCAGCAGCTAGCCACACATTTCCTCTGTAGCATTACATGCAGGCCATTCAAATGTATGGCCGTCTTTGCAACGCAAGGGGGTGCTGGGTCCGCCAGAGAGGGAGCTGCTCTTAGAGAGCGGCTCTCTGTTCTGGCACAAGGAGGAGGGTCCCAAACATCCATATGCCCTAATCATAGATCCTATCATAGTGGATCACATTTAGAATTTGGCAAATTTTGTAAATTAGTATTAGATTTGGAAATATTACAAAAGAGGAAGAGCACTGTTTAAAGAACAAATATTTGCCTATTAAACTGAGTATTTTTCTTAACATCTTCTTGTATTATAACATTTGTTTTAATTTTTATACGTCAGCTATTTTTTTCTCATTCTATGTGCTTGATAATATTCACTTAAAATATTAATCATAATGCAAACGGCTCATGGACCTGGTGCAAATGATAATCTTGGACCATCTCTTTGATGTCTATCAATATCTTCTATTGATACCCCCAGACCCTCCCCTTTTAGTGTACTATATAGTGCCCAAATAATACAATCTTACAATATACCAATAACAATAGTATTTAGTGGCCAAATAACATTGCCCAATCATTAAACTATGAAATAAAGCTGCTTCCAGTGCAGCTTTGTTTGCCTTTTATTCATGCACTAAGTGTTGAATTGGGGGTGCCCAGATTATGTGGGCTAATGGTATCTCCTTGAGTAGTGACAAATAATGTCTTTGATTACTCTCAACAGAATAAACATGTGAAGACTATATATAATGCATTCGGAAAGTCTTCAGACCCTTTTAATTTTTTCACATTTTGTTATGTTGAGGCCTTGTGCTAAAATAAAGAAACATTAACGTTATTCCCCATCATTCAGCACTTAACATCCCATGATGACAAAGTGAAAACAGAATGTTAGCAATCTTTGCTAATTTTTGAAAAGGAAAATCTGAAATATTGCATTGACATATGTATTCAGACCCTTTACTCAGTACTTAGTTGATGCACCTTTGGCAGCGATAAACTCCAGTCTTCTTGGGTATGATGCCACAAGGTTTGCATACCTGGATTTGGGGATTTTCTGCCATTCTTCTCTGCAGATCCTCTCAATCTCTGTCAGGTAGGATGGAGACTGTCGATGGACAGCCATTTTCAGGTCTCTCCAGAGATGTTCAATTGGGTTCAAGTCAGGGCTCTGGCTGGGCCACTCAAAGACATTTACAGAGTTGTCCCTAAGCCACTTCTGTGTTGTCTTGTTGGAGGGTGAACCTTCAGCCCAGTCTGAGGTCCAGAGCACTATGGATCAGGTTTCATTAAGAATATATCTGTACTTTTCTCTATTAATCTTTCCATCAACTCTGACCAGTCTCTGTATCCCAGCCGCTGAAAAACACCACCAGAGCGTGATGCTGCCACCACCTTCATTGTAGGGATGGTATTAGGCAGGTGATGAGCAGTGCCTGGTTTCCTCCAGACATGACGCTTAGAATTGAGGCCAAAAAGTTCAATCTTGGTTCCATCAGACCACAAAGTCTTGTTTCTCACAGTCTGAGAGTCCTTTAGGTGCTTTTTTGCAAACTCCAGGCGGGCTTTCATGTGTCCTTTACTGAGAGACTTATTTCTGGCCACTCTGCCTTAAAGCCCAGGTTGGTGGAGTGTTGCAGTGATGGTTGACCTTCTGGAAGTTTCTCCCATCTGCACATATGATCTTTGGAGCTCTGCCAGAGTGACCATTGGGTTCTTGGTCACCTCTCTAACCAAGGCCCTTCTTCCTCGATTACTTAGTTTGGTGGGCTGCCAGCTCTAGGACAAGGCCTGGTTGTTCCAAACTTCTTTGATTTGAGAATTATGGAGACGACTGTGCTCTTGGGAACTTTCAGTGTAGCAGAAATGTTTGTGTATTCTTCTCCAGATCTGTGCCTCCACACAATCCTGTCTCTGACAGGCAGTTCTGTCCCCCTCATGGCTTTGTTTTTGCTCTGATATGCATTGTCAGCTGTGAGACCTTCCATAGACAGGGGTATGTCTCTTTAAATCATGTCCAATCAAATGAATTTACCACAGGTGGACACCAATCAAGTTGAAGAAACATTTCAAAGATAATCTAGAGAAATATGACGCCCCAGAGCTAAATTTCAAGTGTCATAGCAAAGGGTCTGAATACTTATGTCCATGCGAAAGTTTTTCATTTTTAATAAATTTTCAAAAATTTCTACAATTTTATTTTCACTCTGTCTTTATGGGGTATTGAGTGCAGATTTTTTTTTTACATTTTACCACAGGGCCTCAACATAACAAAATGTGAAAAAAAGTGAAAGGATCAGAAGACTTTCCGAATGCACTGTAACTATGAAGGAAATTGGCTAGTGAAGGGCTTGTGTCAGGCAGCGTAGGACAAGAAGGAAGAGCATAAAAACTGATTCAATAGTGGCACCACAGGTCTTGGTTTATCCAGGGTGCGAGCCACTAGGAAAAAAAGGTTTTTTTAACGCTTTATCATTTATTTTACTTTTATCTGTATTATCAATAAAATATGTGTTTTAATAAATACTTGGGCTAAATAGCTCTTCTCTGGGAAGAAAACTGTAACTTTAGTTCCAACTATAGGTGACTACCCTGTAAGTCAATGTCAGACCTTTTATAGAGCCATGAAACAGGACTTAGGTTTACCCATTTAACGACCAGGCCTGTTTGGGCCTTATTGACCAAACCATTTGTTTTTTTTCCATTTTTTCATCATCACATTTCAAGAGCTATAGCTTTTTTTTTATTTTTCCATCTATGTAGCTGTATTATGGCTTTTATTTTGCAGGAAAAGTGGTATTTTTGAATGGCACCCATTTGGGACACATATATTGAGTAGCTTTCATAATTTTTTTTTTCATTTGGAAGGGAATGCAAAAACGAAACAGCAATTTTGACATGTTTTTTTTGCAGTTTTTTCGCTATTTCCCGTGCGGTAAAAAGAACATGTTGACTTTATTGTACAGGTCGGTACAAATGTGGTGCTACCAAATATGTAAAGTTATTTTTTACGTTTCTGCACAATAAAACATGTTTCATGGAAAAAAAAAGTAATTTTTGTGTTGCATCATTCCAAGGGCCATAACTACCGTATTTTTTGGACTATAAGACGCAGTTTTTATCTTAGAATCTGTGCTGTAATCTTCTGCTGCATCTTATCTCCTGTAGGCAAACAGATGCCAGGAGCAGGAGACTGAGCTCCGAGCTTCAAAGGTCCTTGCAGTGCAGTGTAGTGGACGCAGTATGTCCTGTGCTGTGTGTAAAAGATCTCTGTGTTATCTTCTCACAGTCACATCTTACACACAGAGTTCTGTCATCTCACTGTTCAGTGAGAAAATAACACAGACATTAGTACACTCAGCACAAATAAATCTGTGCAGGTACTGATCTGCAAGGACCTTCTAGCTATTCCCCCTCCTATGTACAGAGCTGCAGCAAGAAGAGCATATTCAACATTATTAACTCCTTCACTGTGGTACCCTATTGTCTCAATATTACCCAGGAAATGTACAGTTAAATGCAAAACCTTTTTTTTCTCCTCTTTTATGCTACAATTTATGGGTGCGTCTTGTGGTCCAGTGCGTCCTATAGTCCGAATAATACGGTATTTTATTTTTCCATCGATGTAGCCGTATAAGGGATTCACATTTACGGAATGATTTGCCGTTTGTACTAGTTCCATTTTGGGGTACATATAATTTATTGATTAGCTTTTATTATTTATTTTTTTGAGGGGGAAATGCAGAAAAACAGAAATAATGCTTTTTTTTAAGGTTGATTTTATGTCACGCGCTGTGCAGTATAACTAATACATTATGTTTATTCTATGGATCATTACGATTGCAGAAGTACCTAATATTCATGTTGTTGTTTTTTTTTACTGTGAACCATTTTTTTTAAAAACTCTAAGAATTTTTTATGAAAAAAGGGTTAATTTTTTTTGGAGGGTTACTTTTTAATTTTTGTTAAACTTTATTAAACTCCATTGAATTTTTTTTTTTGTTCCACTAGAGGACCTGAAACAGCGATAATTAGATCGCTCATATAATGCTTTGGAATGCATAGTATTCCAAAGCATTATTGCCTGGCAATGATGGCAGACATGGGGGCCTTTTCTAGACCCCTGGCTGCCATGGTAAACCATCGGCACCCCGCGATTGCATCATAGGGCGCCAAAGGCCTGACAGAGGTTGCCCCCTTCCTTCTGTCAAACAACTTGGATGCCACGGCCAATAGCAGTCAATAGCATCTAAGGTGTTAAACTGCATAATCGGAAGTGTGTATAACAGCCATGCTCCTACCGCTTATCTCATGGGTATAGTGGCAGTACCTATAAGATCCCAATGTCTAACCAAAAACATCCATCTGTAGACTACACTGTTGCTCCTCATCAGTACAGAGCAGGGTTCTGGTTGGCTGAATGAGATGCCATTGAAGCAGCTACCTTCTAAGAGCTCAATAATTACCTAAATTTCTGTCATAGCTCTTGACATACTAATAGTTACACTTCTAGCCTAGGACGGGGTTCAGCTTGAGTGATGTGGCGGGGGCCCGTCGCTAGTGCAACACCTATAGCTAGACCACTGTTATGATACAAAGTAGTAGTATGAAATAATATGCATGTCACAATGAGAAATTTAGTGCATTATTAACCAGCTTTACATTATGAATTTTGGCAGAGCAGCTTAGCTGTAAAATGCCCCTGGAAATGAAATCATGCTGGCTGTATAGTAGCTGTGAATTGTAAATTTTAAACATCATTACTTACAATTCTACTCATTTTTCACCATTGTTCTGTCAAAGTACATTTCAAATGCTTGGCAAAGCAATAAAACAAGAAAAGTATTAAATAACTGTAACTGGTACTGCTGTTCCTGCCACAAGATGACAAGATCAGCAATTGCATAGTCTCTACTTCTGCGTATTGTAATGATGATCAATATGTTAGCTGACAGTCAGAGACAGAAAGTACGTCATAATTTCAAAGGCATAGAACAATTCCTACCTGCACGGAGACAGTTTACTAAACAATAGAGAAAAAGGAAAGTTACATCTAAGCACTCTCAAAAAAGAAGAATATTATAACGTTTCTTTTGGAACTTGTTTTCAATATAGCATACGTTTATTGGTTAATTGTATAGCAAAATGTATGCAAACATATTGTGCAATGTGTCAAAACTCTCAGGGTATGTTCACATGGGCTATTTTCAGCCATTTTTCGGGCTGTAAATGCCCCGAAAAACGGCTAAAAATGTGGGGGCTGGACGCCTCCAAACATCTGCCCATTGATTTCAAAGGGAAATTACGGTGTTCCGTTCCCACGAGGCGTTCTTTACGCGGTCATTTTTAAAAACAGCCGTGTGAAAAAACGCCTCGTAAAAAGAAGTGTCACTTCTTGAGCCGTTTTTGGAGCCGTTTTTTCATTGACTCAATATAAAAACAGCTCCAAAAACGGCCGTAAAAACAGCAAGTTGCTTAAAAAAACGGCTGAAAATCAGAGGCTTTTTTCCCTTGAAAACAAGTCCGTATTTTCAGACGTTTTTTGTTTAACGTGTGAACATACCCTTATGCTTACAAAATTTACGTATTCATATAGAAAGTTGGGGCCTAAAACTTAATTTAGTCAATTTAAGAAAAGTATTGCAACACTTTGGAGAAAAGAATGAGGATGGAGTCTAATAATTATTATTACTTGTTACTATGTGATTATTACTAAAAGGAATGTTTTTATTGTACAAAATCTATTTTTGCATGTTTCCATTAGTATACCATATTCGCTTTGGGCTGCCTCTTTCCTCAAGGGGTGATAAAAGACGTAAATCACATACACTACCGTTCAAAAGTTTAGGGTCACTTAGAAATGTCCTTATTTTTGAAAGAAAAGCTCAGTTTTTTTCAATGAAGATAACATTAAATTAATCAGAAATACACTCTATACATTGTTAATGTGCTAAATGACTATTCTAGCTGCAAACATCTGGTTTTTAATGCAATATCTACATAGGTGTATAGAGGCCCATTTCCAGCAACCATCACTCCAGTGTTCTAATGGTACATTGTGTTTGCTAACTGTGTTAGAAGGCTAATGGATGATTAGAAAACACTTGAAAACCCTTGTGCAATTATGTTAGCACCGCTGTAAACAGTTTTGCTGTTTAGAGGAGCTATAAAACTGACCTTCCTTTGAGCTAGTTGAGAATCTGGAGCATTACATTTGTGGGTTCGATTAAACTCTCAAAATGGCTAGAAAAAGAGAGCTTTCATGTGAAACTCGACAGTCTATTCTTGTTCTTAGAAATGAAGGCTATTCCATGCGAGAAATTGCCAAGAAACTGAAGATTTCCTACAACGGTGTGTACTACTCCCTTCAGAGGACAGCACAAACAGGCTCTAACCAGAGTAGAAAGAGAAATGGGAGGCCCCGCTGCACAACTGAGCAACAAGACAAGTACATTAGAGTCTCTAGTTTGAGAAATAGACGCCTCACAGGTCCTCAACTGGCAGCTTCATTAAATAGTACCCGCAAAATGCCAGTGTCCACGTCTACAGTGAAGAGGCGACTCCGGGATGCTGGCCTTCAGGGCAGAGTGGCAAAGAAAAAGCCATATCTGAGACTGGCTAATAAAAGGAGAAGATTAATATGGGCAAAAGCACACAGACATTGGATAGAGGAAGATTGGAAAAAAGTGTTATGGGCACACGAATCGAAGTTTTAGGTGTTTGAATGACACAGAAGAACATTTGTGAGACGCAGAACAACTGAAAAGATGCTGGAAGAGTGCCTGACGTCATCTGTCAAGCATAGTGGAGGTAATGTGATGATATGGGGTTGCTTTGGTGCTGGTAAAGTGGGAGATTTGTACAAGGTAAAAGGGATTTTGAATAAGGAAGGATATCACTCCATTTTGCAACGCCATGCCATACCCTGTGGACAGAGCTTGATTGGAGCCAATTTCATCCTACAACAGGACAATGACGCAAAGCACACCTCCAAATTATGCAAGAACTATTTAGGGAAGAAGCAGGCAGCTGGTATTCTATCTGTAATGGAGTGGCAAGCGCAGTCACCAGATCTCAACCCCATAGAGCTGTTGTGGGAGCAGCTTGACCGTATGGTACGCAAGAAGTGCCCAGCAAGCCAATCCAACTTGTGGGAGGGGCTTCTGGAAGCATGGTGTGTCATTTCTCCCGATTACCTCAGCAAATTAACAGCTAGAATGCCAAAGGTCTGCAATGCTGTAATTGCTGCAAATGGAGCATTCTTTGACGAAAGCAAAGTTTGAAGGAGAAAATTATTATTTAAAATAAAAATCATTATTTCTAACCTTGTCAATGTCTTGACTATATTTTCTAGTCATTTTGCAACTCATTTGATAAATATAAGTGTGAGTTTTAATGGAAAACACAAAAGTTTCTGGGTGACCCCAAACTTTTGAACGGTAGTGTACATCATTAATGTTCCATGTTTTGTACCACAGTTTCATGCTGTTTTTTACTTTAAAATATCAGACTTCTATTAACTGGTTGAAGACGCAGGACGAGAATGCTCGTCCTGAGCGGCGGGTCGTTGCCGCATTAGGACGAGCATTCTCGTCCTGCAGTTAAACTGTCACCGCTTGTAAACAAACGGTGACAGGACAGTGACTTCAGCTGTCACAGACAGCTGAGCGTCACAGCTATCGGCGGTGGGACCAATCACGGCTCCCCCCCCCCGTGGATCGCTGTGATTGGTCAGTCACTCCAGACTGACCAATCACATCAGAAAAGTGAATTGCCGCCCTTCCTCTGTGACGGATCTCCTCAGAACAGTCACAGTTGTGACAGTTCTGAGGAGATCGGACCAGAGTGAATTTAGTGCGTCCCCTCACGAGTGAAATACACCACACAAACCCATTTTTTTAACCCCTTAGAGCTCCCCAATCCATCTCCCCTTCCCTCTCCTTTTGGGAGACCTGTCAAAAGTTACTTCATTTGTTAAAAATAAAATAAAAAAATATCTAAAAAAAAAGCTAAAAAAAAAAAAAGCTAAAAAAAATAATAGGTAATAGTGTAGGATATATATAGGTGATTATTTTATATATATATATATATATATATATATATATATATACATACGTGTATATTATATACATACATATATACGTTATATAGTATATATATATATGTTATAAATATACGCTATATATATCGTACGCAGACGTCCGAAAAAGAGTGTTAACCCTTCCTGCGCTGACGTTTTAGGCGCGATTTTTTGTTTTAGCATAAAATAAAAAGTTAACATTTAAATAATCTAAAAATTATTAGTAGTAGTTTAGGTAGGTTACATATATACACACGCATACACCAGGTTTCTGATGAAATTTCAGACGTGGTTTTTTTATTGGTCATAAAATTTTAAAAAAGTTTAAAAAAATTGTTAAATTGTATACAATTATGGCTAAACAGAATTACACTGTGGAGGAGGCCTACGCCATGCTGTGTTCAGACACAGACACGGATACCACCAGTGAGGATGAGGAACACTTATTTTGTCATCCTCTAGCGATAGTGAGGAACCCCCACAAAGGCAGAGTAGGCAGAGTGACAGTCACTCAAGTGACTCCAATCGGGTGCTCCCAAATATTTTTTCACCCCAAATTCCTGAATTCACTTCTGCCCCAGGTATAAAAATTGATATCACTGGGTACACGGAATTAAACATTTTTCAAGTTTTCTTCACAGAGGAATTGGTGAACCCAATGGTCACCCAAACAAATATTTATGCCGAACAGTATCTGGCCAGTCACCCCGCGTCATATTACGCTAGAGGCCAGAAGTGGCATCCAACATGTGCTGCAGAAATTAAAAAGTTCTGGGGGCTCCTTCTTAATATGGGGCTTATTAAGAAACCCACCATACGGTCCTACTGGTCGACCAACGTTCTGTATGCTACCCCAATGTACAGGGCTGTAATGGTGAGAACTCGGTTTGAGGCAATATTAAGATTCCTCTATTACACTGACAACAGCCAGTGCCCTCCGCCTGGTGACCCCAACCAGGACAGATTATTTAAAATTAGGCCGCTTATTTCACTTCTGAGTGAAAAATTTTCAGAGGCATACACCCCTAATAAAAATATTGCCATAGATGAGTCACTCGTGCTCTTCAAAGGAAGGCTACGATTTAGGCAATACTTGCCAAGTAAAAGGGAAAAATACGGGATAAAAATGTATAAGCTCTTTGAGAGTGAAAGTGGGTACACTCACAGATTTAGAATTTCCGAGGGAAAATACTCCCAAATCTGCCCAACAGTGTCCCCCTGTCCTCAATACAAGCAGCAAAATTGTGTGGGACCTTTTGTACCCCCTGCTAGATAAAGGTTATAACCTGTATATAGACTATTTCTATACTAGCGTCCCACTGTTCCACTGCCTATTTGGTAAAAATACAGTCGCCTGTGGCACAATACGGAGGAATCAAAAAGGCCTCCCAAAAAATTTGGTCGACCAGAAACTGAGCCCTGGTGATAGCAGGTCATTGTCTAATGGGACTGTGATGGTGACCAAATTTAGGGATAAAAAAGATGTTTTTATCATCACGTCCATTCATGGGGACAGCAGCACCCCTGTTCCAGTAAGAGGGCGTAATGCCACAGCCCTCAAGCCCATGTGTATACAGGAGTATAACCAACACATGGGTGGCGTAGACCTGGCAGATCAAATGCTACAGCCATACAGCGCAATGAGGAAGTCCCGCGTATGGTACAAGAAGACTGCAGTGCACCTCATACAAACAGCGCTGTACAATTATTTTATTATTTATCGGAAGTCAGGGAATCAAGCACGGTATCTTGAATACTAGGAAAAAGTTATAAAACAACTAGTTTTCATAGACCGAGCAGAAGAGGCTGCAAGCACATCCCATAGCAGCGAGGCCAGCAGAATTGTATCAGGGCAGCACTTCCCAAGTGAAGTGCCCCCCCACTGAGAAAAAGAGAAGACCATACAAAAAATGTTGCGTCTGTTATAAAAACGGAATGCGAAAAGACACGGGCTATCAGTGTGACACTTGTCCTGATAAGCCAGGATTGTGTATCAAGGACTGTTTTTGCAACTACCATTCCTCCCTAAATTATAAATTTTGACTTACTCTCTACTTTTTTTTTTTTTTTTACCAATTTTTGGCCTTTCATCCCTATTTCTGGTACATTATTGCCCAATTTATGAATTGGAATTAAACCTAAAAAAACAACTAAATACTTCATTATACCCCTAGATGAATACTAGTACATTAATGCCCATTTATTAATTGGCATTAAACCTAAAAAAATAACTAAATACTTCATTATACCCGTAGATGAATACTGAAAAACTAAATACTTCATTATACCCCTAGATGAATACTGAAGGACAGTGTTTTCTGCTCAGTCACTTCAGAAAGTCTGCAAATAAATTGTGCCTGGAATTCATCTAACTAGGCCCAAAAAGCCACAAGGTGCTCCTTCAGTTTTATGCTCTCCCATAATTCTAGCTAAAAAAAAACGACATGGTCAACATAATCACTATACCCCTAAATGAATACTTTCAGGGTGTAGTTTCCAAAATGGTGTAACTTTTTTGGAGTTTCCACTGTACTGGCACCTCAGTGGCTCTGTAAACGTGACATGACACTGAAAACCATTCCTGCAAAATCTGTGCTCCAAAATCCAAATGCAGCTGTTTCCCTTCTGAGCCCTGCCGTGGGTCCAAACAGCAGTTTATTACCACATATGCAGTATTCCCGTAATCGGGAGAAGTTGCTTTACAAATTTTGTGGTTCTTTTTCTCCTTTATTCCTAGTAAAAATTAAAAATGTCTACGTTTTTTCAGAAAAAAAGTCGATTTTCATATTCATTGCCGAATTCCACTAAATTCTGCAAAAAACCTGTGGGGTCAAAATGCTCACTATACCCCTAGGAAAATTCCTTGAGGGGTGTAGTTTCCAAAATGGGGTCGCTTTTGGGGAGTTTCCACTGTTTTGGTACCTCCAGGACGTTGCAAACGCGACATGGCACCGAAAATCATTCCAGCAAAATCTGTGCTACAAAATCCAAATGGCGCTGTTTCCCTTCTGAGCCCTGCCGTGGGTCCAAACAGCAGTTTATTACCACATATGCGGTAATCCCGTAATCGGGAGAGGTTGCTTTACAAATTTTGGGGTTCTTTTTCTCCTTTATTTCTAGTAAAAATTAAAAATGTCTACGTTTTTTGAGAAAAAAGGTGGAATTTCAATTTTACAGACTATTTCCAATAATTTTAGCAAAAAACCTGTGGGGTTAAAATGCTCGATAAATTCCCTGAAGGGTGTAGCTTCCAAAATGGGGTCACTTTTGGGGGCTCTCCACTGTTTGGGCACCACAAGACCTCTTCAAACTTGACATGGTGTCTAAAATATAATCTAAAAAATGGAGGCCCCAAAATTCTCTAGGTGCTCCTTTGTTTCTGAGGTCCGTGTTTCAGTCCAATAGGACACTAGGGCAACATGTGGGATATTTCTAAAAACTGTAGAATCGGGATAGTAAATTTTGAGTTGAAATTCTTGGGTAAAACCTTCTGTGGTACAAATTTTTTTTATCACAAATACATTTTGGCAAAAAAAAATGAAATGAGTAAATTTCACGTCTATTTTGCTTTCATTCCTGTGAAACGCCTAAAGGGTTAAGAAACTTTTTGAATGCTGTTTTGAATACTTTGAGGGGTGCAGTTTTTAAAATGGGGTGATTTATGTGGTCTATCTAGTACATAAGGACTTTAAAGCCACTTCAGAACTGAACTGGTCCCTGTAATAATGGCCTTTTGAAATTTTCTTGAAAATGTGAGAAATTGCTGCTTAAAGGGAATGTGTCGCAAATTAAACCTTTTTTTTAAGTGTCGTTACTTATTTCTATTATATTTTTTACGTTTTTTGCTGTATTTTTTTTTTTTTTCCGTATGGTGGAAAGTATTAAAAATTAAATAATAATTTGACATGTTTTCCAATGTTGGCCACCAGGGGGAGCACTTCCCAGAATTACAGCAAGGTGAATAAGGCAAAGCAACCTGACTCACAGCTGCTGTAAATGTGGGAGGGAAGTTCTAGGACACACCAAAAGGCTAAGTGTATGTTCACACGCTTACTAAACAAAGGGAAAACCGATCCTGATTTTCAGCCATTTTTTAATCAAACTCGCGTTTTTTAACGGCCGTTTTTGGAGCTGTTTTTCTATAAAGTCAATGAAAAACGGCTCCAAAAACGTCCCAAGAAGTGATGTGCACTTCATTTTGGTCGGGCGTCTTTTTACATGCCGTTTTTGGAAAACTACCACGTAAAAAACGCCCTGTCGGAACAGAACGCCGTATTTCCCATTGAAACCAATGGGCAGATGCTTGTAGGCGTTCTGCTTCCGATTTTTCAGCTGAAAACATTGTGTGTGAACATACCCCTAGGGTATGTGCACACACTAACTGCATTTACGTCTGAAATGACGGAGCTGTTTTCAGGAGAAAACAGCTCCGTCATTTCAGACGTAATTGCTCGTACTCGCGTTTTGCGAGGCGTCAATTACGGCCGTAATTTGGAGCTGTTCATTGAATTCAATGAAAAACGGCTCAAATTACGTCCCAAGAAGTGTCCTGCATATAATGTATATAAGTGTCCTGCACTTCTTTGCCGAGGCTATTATTTTACGTGCCGTCTTTTGACAGCGACGCGTAAAATTACAGGTCGTCTGCACAGTACGTCGGCAAACCCATTCAAATGAATGGGCAGATGTTTGCCGACGTATTGGAGCCGTCTTTTCAGTGCAAATCGAGGCGTAAAACACCTCGTTTACGCCTGAAAATAGGTCGTGTGAACCCAGCCTTAGAATGATGAAAGTGAAGTGAATGACTTTTCAGTTGACCGGTTCACACGCCGTGTATTTGACATGTTTTTTTTTTTTGCACATTTTACGTGCAAAAAAAAACACATAAAAAACGCTTGATTAAACTTGATTTAGCGTGTTTGGGGGATGTGTGTGTGTGTTCTTGCCGCTGATTCTTCAAAACAGCTGATAAGCGGCTATGAAGTATCAGCGGCGCCCGTGCACACTCCGCTCTGCCACACACACACACACGGGAAAAGTCTTAAAGGGGTCGTCCAGGAAAACATGGCGCCGCACCTGTCCTCAGGTCGTGTGTGGTATTACAGCTCTGTCCTATTCACTTCAATGGAGGTGAACTGCAATACCAGACAAAACCTGAGGACAGGTGCGGCGCTGTGTCTCCAATCCGGACACCCCTTCTGTCCTGAGATGACCCGACGGGGGAGGCGGGTGTCAGAGCCACCCACCGCCATCACCGCAGACAGAACCACACAACTACGGCATGAGGGCAGGGCTTGTCCTGAGTGCATTGTCTCTTGTTATGGACAGAGTTATAGTCACATGAACCCCGTCTGATGAACCGGTAACCTAGGTCCGATCACATGACAGAGGGGGTCACCAAAAATCCTGTGCACCCTCAGCCCGTCCATCCAGCCCTTTCCTGGTTATATCTGCGTCTGGGAAAGCTGGGTGACCACCATTACCCCTCATACTGGAGTGTGTTTAGGGATGTGACTAATGAACCTCTTCACACTCCAGTAGGAGGGGTAATGGTGGTCACCCAGCTTTCCCAGACCCATGAACGGTAAATTTCTCTAGTTGTCCTGAGACTGTTTGGGGATGTGACTAATTAACCTCTCAGTCTGAGCACAACTAGAGAGATTTATCATTCAGGGGTCTGGGAAAGCTGGGTGACCACCATTACTCCTACTGGAGTGTGTTTGGGGATGTGACTAATGAACCTCTCACACTCCAGTGGGAGGGGTAATG
Organism: Rhinoderma darwinii; assembly: GCF_050947455.1. NCBI lineage: Eukaryota > Metazoa > Chordata > Amphibia > Anura > Rhinodermatidae > Rhinoderma > Rhinoderma darwinii. The sequence goes on along the minus strand of NC_134690.1, from coordinate 194,102,846 downwards.
GTGGTCACCCAGCTTTCCCAGACCCCTGAACGATAAATCTCTCTAGTTGTGCTGTGACTGTTTGGGAATGTGACTAATGAACCTCTCAGTCTCAGCACAACTAGAGAGATTTATCGTTCAGGGGTCTGGGAAAACTGGGTGACCACCATTACTCCTACTGGAGTGTGTTTGGGGATGTGACTAATGAACCTCTCAGTCTCAGCACAACTAGAGAGATTTATCATTCAGGGGTCTGGGAAAGCTGGGTGACCACCATTACTCCTACTGGAGTGTGTTTGGGGATGTGACTAATGAATTTCACACTCCAGTAGGAGGGGTAATGGTGGTCACCCAGCTTTCCCAGACCCCTGAACGATAAATCTCTCTAGTTGTGCTGAGACTGAGAGGTTCATTAGTCACATTCCCAAACAGTCTCAGCACAACTAGAGAGATTTATCGTTCAGGGCTTTCCCAGTACAATGTCATCGTGTGTCCTTCACACAAGTGAGGGAGGGAGGGGGGGCCGTTTCGGGGGGGGGGCCGTCGGGGGGGCCGTTTCGGGGGGGGCGTTTCGGGGGGGGCGTCGGGTGGGGGGGCCCGTCGGGGGTCACGAGAGCGGGGGTCTGTGAGGTAGAGAGTGGGACATGCAGAGACACACATCTTACCTGCAGTGCAGCTGGTCTTCAAGATGGCGCCTGCTCTCTCCCTGCAAACAGCTGCTCTGCTCTGTGTAACTCTGACCTGCGTCTGCGCAGGACAGAGCCATAGTGCAAAGTCAATGGGACAGCTCCCGTTCATTGACTCCTATGCACTGTAGCTGCCGTATTCCATCTCTGTATGTGTCGTTAATCGACACATACAGAAATGAAAAACAAAATGGCAGCCCCCATAGTGAAGTAAAAGTTAGAAAAAAGAAAAAAGTAAAAAACAAACACACACATAAATATAAGATTTTATAATAAAACACTAAATGCAAATTGATATAAAAAAAAATTTTTTCGTGACACCTTTCCTTTAAGTTCTAAGCCTTGTAACGTCCTATAAAAATAAAAGGACGTTCAAAAAACGAAGCAAACATAAAGTAGACATATAGGGGATGTTAACTAGTAACTATTTTGTGTGGTATTACTATCTGTCTTACAAGCATATACATTTAAATTAAGAAAAATGCTAATTTTCACAAATTTTCTCTACATTTTGGTGTTTTTCACAAATAAATACTGAATTTATCGACCAATTTTTTCACTAACATCAAGTACAATATGTCACGAGAAAACAATCTCAGAATCGCTTGGATAGGTAAAAGCGTTCCGGAGTTATTACCACATAAAGTAACACATGTCAGATTTGAAAAAATCGGCTGTGTCCTGAAGGCCAAAACAGGCTGTGTCCTTAAGGGGTTAAAGAACACAAACTTTTTACGTGCAACTTTTTTAAGTTGCTATACAGTATTATTTTATTTTTCTCATTCTTGAGTCCTGTGACAGTAGAACTCTGGACTTACTCCCATAAAAATAGGGAGTTTAAAGTCCCATTCACACTAAATATTTATAAAAGTGATTTGCATCAGTATTTGTAAGCCAAAACAAGGAATGAAACAATTGCAGACAAAATGTAAAATGGAAAAATTTGCATCTCTTCTGTGTTTTGGACCCACTCCTAGTTTGGGCATGACCTGGCAATCCTATGGGTATGTCCATGCCTAAGGGTGAAGAACAGGGGATTTATTAGTCCCTGCACTCCAGGTTAGCCTGTGCCAACTTAATAATGGTCTCTGTCATTCATCTTGCTTGCCTGCTGTCAAACGTTCCCCATGATGGAGCGCAGCTCCATTCCCAACAAGTTCCATAGTGTCACTCATTCTGTTCCAGTGACGCAATGCTGTTCTACATCAACGGAGCCATCACCTAAGTTCTGACTACGCAAGCTGGAGAACAGCATCTAGGTACGCTCTTGGGTTTATAGTTAAGTACAGAGCATAACACAATATGACATTTTCTGCTAATATATTCCCTCAAACATCCAAAATATCTCAACATGTGAATCTACAGCACCAATGAGACAATGGAAGGGCAGGGTCACTAGTGGTAAAGTCTCTAAGCACAATGATGCCTGGTCCTGTTCTTTCAAAAGTCTCCTATTAATCAATGTCTATAAGTTAAAGAGGTTATTTTGTGAAGACACCCCGTTTCCAAATGCCATAGAAGGGCTGCCTCCCCTGGCAAAATCAACTGCTTGCTATGGGTGTCGGGAGCCTGACTCCATAAGAAAGAGGTGGTCTGTGGTTAGATAACCCCCATTAAATCAAGTAAAATCTTGATATCTTAGAGAACTGGTTTATATGAACTTCAATTTCCAGTAATAACCAAGATAAATAAAACCTTATTTAACAAACTTAACACTTGGCGATAATTGACTCCCACTAATCTCTATGTCATATTCTCTGATCTCATTTTATAGATGTCCACTTTGGAGTACCCTTTTACAGTTTATAAATCGATAAATTCTATATTTAATTTTCAAATCCCTTTTTGGTAAGAAAAAAAGTCCCTTGAAAATAAGCTGATCACAGGGTATACTGTTGTTGGGACCCCCAGCAATCAGCTGTAATCTGTGGATAAATGGCAGGATCACAGCAGGGAAAATTAAACACTATATGTTGCACATTGAAATCAATGGGCTGTCCTACAGAGCGAGAGACAGAAGTCCTCCAGAGCAGGTGTTGATGGGTTACTATTAGAGATGAGCGAACCGGGACAACTGAACCCGGTTTCGGTCCGAACTTCCGGAAAAGTTCGGTTCGCAGCGAATCCAAACTTCACCGGGTTCGGCCGAACCCGTTTTGACCGATCCGGTCAAAAATATTATACAAATCGGCAGCCACTTATCTCTATCAATCACTGATAGAGAAAAGAGGCTGCTGATTAAAAAAAAAATAAAAAGCATTTCATACGTACCTGGTCGTTGTCTTGCGGACGAGTCCCTCTTCTTCCTCCAGTCCGACCTTCTTTTCTGACGCGGCAGCCTGTGATTGGCTGCAGAGGCCTCTGCAGCCCGTGATTGGCTGCAGAGGCCTCTGCAGCCCGTGATTGGCTGCAGCGCTCACATGGGCTGCATCGTCATCAAGGAATGTCGGGCCGGATGTCGCGAGGGACGTGTCACCAAGGCAACGGCCAGGAGACCGGACTGGAGGAAGCAGTGAGTTCCCAGTAAGTATGAACGTCTTTTTTTTTTTACAGGTACTCTATATTGTGATCGGTAGTCACTGTCCAGGGTGCTGAAACAGTTACTGCCGATCAGTTAACTCTTTCAGCACCCTGAAGAGTGACTATTTACTGACGTCGCCTAGCAACGCTGCCGTAATGACGGGTGCACACATGTAGCCACCCGTCATTACGGGGCCTCATGCACACGACCGTAAAAACACCCGAAAATAGCGCCTCGATAGCGCTGACAAACATCTGCCCATTGAAAGCAATGGGCAGACGTTTGTCTGTTCACACGAGGCGTATATTTACGCGCCGCTGTCAAATGACGGAGCGTAAATAGACGCCCGCGTCAAAGAAGTGACCTGTCACTTCTTTGGCCGTAATTGGAGCCGTTATTCATTGACTCCAATGAATAGCAGCGCCAATTACGTCCGTAATGGACGCGGCGTTCAAGTGCCTGCACATGCCGTTACGGCTGAAATTACGGGGATGTTTTCAGGCGGAAACATCCGCGTAATTTCAGCCTTTACGGACGCTGTCGTGTGAACATACCCTAAATTTTATAGCAGCACGGCCCGTAAAATAGAAAAATAGAACATGTTCTATTTTTTTAACGGCACGGGCACCTTCCCGTGAGAAAACGGGAAGGTACCCGTGGGTAACAGAAGTCTATGAGCCCGTTATTGCGGGTCGTAATTACGACCCGCAATAACGGGTGTTTTTACGGTCTTGTGAATAATGGGAGCACGGCTTGGAAAAACGACCGGCTGCCTGTGGCCGGCCGTGCTCATCTCCTGAAATACTCTGTGCTGCCTTAAACTGTGGACAGGTCAGGATCCTGTTTCTTTTAAATGCTGCTAGGGAACCCGCTCGATCCACTATATAAGGCTGCGCTACAGTGCAGCATTTAAAAGAAACAGGATCCTGACCTGTCCACAGAGTTTAAGGCAGCACAGAGTATTTCAGGAGATGAGCGTGCAGATTCAGTGCTGCTGTGAACTCTGCTCTTACCATTACGTAGCTCTCAGTCTGTTACCTCTCCTCCACTACTGTCCTCAATAACACCTTCATGATTGGCAAGTCACCACGTAACAGTAAGTGCAGAGTTCACAGCAGCACAGTATTTCAGGAGATGAGCGTGCGGATCTTGTGCGCAGTGGTGACTTGCCAATCATGTGAAGGTGTTCTTGAGGACAGGAGTGGAGGAGAGGTAACATACTGAGAGCTACGTAATGGTAAGAGCAGAGTTCACAGCAGCACAGAATATTTCAGGAGAGGAGCGTGCAGATTCTGTGCTGTTGTGAACTTTGCTCTTACCATTACGTAGCTCAGTCTGTTACCTCTCCTCCACTCCTGTCCTCAATAACACCTTCACATGATTGGCAAGTCACCACACCGCACAAGATCCGCACGCTCATCTCCTGAAATACTCTGTGCTGCTGTGTACTCTGCTCTTACCATTACGTGGTGACTTGCCAATCATGTGAAGGTGTTATTGAGGACAGGAGTGGAGGAGAGGTAACAGACTGAGAGCTATGTAATGGTAAGAGCAGAGTTCACAGCAGCACTGAATCTGCACGCTCATCTCCTGAAATACTCTGTGCTGCCTTAAACTCTATGGACAGGTCAGGATCCTGTTTCTTTTAAATGCTGCACTATAGTGCAGCCTTATATAGTGGATCGAGCGGGTTCCCCAGCAGCATTTAAAAGAAACAATGTGTGTGTTTGGGTATGTGTCTTTGTCTGTTTTTGTTTTTATATGTGTGTTTGTGTTTATGTGTGTTTGTGTATATATGGGTGTGTTTGTGTATATGTGTTTGTGTATATATGTGTGTGTATATATGGGTGTATGTGTATATGTTTGTGTGTAGATGTTTGTGTGTGTGTGTGTTTTTGTATATGTGTGTGTTTGTGTATATGTGTGTATATGGGTGTGTGTTTATGTGTGTGTTTGTGTATATATGGGTGTATTTGTATATATGTTTGTGTGTAGATGTTTGTGTGTGTGTGTTTTTGTATATGTGTGTGTTTGTGTATATGGGTGTGTGTGTTTTTGTGTATATATGGGTGTGTTTGTTTATATGTGTGTATATGTGTGTTTGTGTATGGTTGTTTGTGTGTGTGTGTGTGCGTGTATATATGTGTGTAGGTGAGTAGAAGTATTGTTATTGTTCACATTGATAACTGTTTTTTTATGTTGTTGCAGATTTTGATGTACCGATTGGACTACATCTTCGATTCGTTGGACTACTGCGTAGAGCTACGTTTTTTCAAATTTTAATAAAATGGTTAACGAGGGTTTTGTTGGGGATTTCTTATTTCAATAAAAAAGAATTGTCTTTGTGTTTTTTTTAAAATTTTATTAGTGCCTAGATAATGGCCGTTGGCTGATTGACAGCGTCCATTATTAAGGCGGTACTTAGTGTTAGCCGGTGCAGAGGCTAGCACTAACCACCCATTATTACCCCGGTACCCACCACCACCAGGGGTTCCGGGAAGAGCTTGGTACGATCCAGTACCCGACAATCTGTTGTGATGGTCTGGTACTGGGGCGGCCGTAGGCTGGTATTATGAGGCTGGGAAGGGCCAAAAACAGTGGACCTTCCCACCCTTGTAATGCTAGGCTGCTGCTGCTGTGTTGTATCGGGCTGGTTATAAAAATGGGGGGGACCCCACGTCGTTTTTTTTTTTTAATTTAACAAATTTAACAATAGACGTTGGGTCCCACACATTTTTAATAACCAGCCATATACAAGGCCGCAGCAGTCTGGCATTACATGGGTGGGAAGGGCCACTGGTTTTGTCCATTCCCAGGCTAATAACACTGTGTTGTATGTGGCTGGTTATGATAAATTGGGTGGAACCCCATGTCTTTTTAAAAAAAAAAAAAAAAATGTAAAAAAAATGACGTGGGGTCCCCCCCACTTTTATAACCAGCCAGATACAACACAGCAGCAGCAGCCTAGCATTACAAGGGTGGGAAGGTCCACTGTTTTTGGCCCTTCCCAGCCTCGTAATACCAGCCTGCGGCCGCCCCAGAGCCCGACCATCACAACAGATGGTCGGGTACTGGATCGTACCTGGCTCTTCCCGGCACCCCTGGTGGTGGTGGGTACCGGGGTAATAATGGTGGTTAGTGTTAGCCTCTGCACCGGCTAACACTAAGCCTCGCCTTAGTAATGGATGTTGTCACTCAGACAGCGGCCATTACTAAAGTGGTAGTAATAAAATTTGAAAAGACAAAGATATAGATAAAATATTTTATTGAAATAAAGCACCCCCAACACAACCCTCATTAACCATTTTATTGTAGAAAAAAAAAACGTCATCGAAGTAGTCCTCGAAACCGACGTAGTCCAAACACTAAACCTGTAAAAAAAATAAAAAAATGAAATAAAACATGTCGTAGGCTTAGATTCAGTTTAATGTGTGATACTGACTGTTATACCATGTATAGAAGCCTGCCACGAAGTTGACTTAGATACAGGGCGCCAGCAGACAGTATCATACATGGCCATACAGACATATATACAAACAAACATACATGCAAACATACATACATACATATATACAAACATACACACATACATACATGCAAACTATCATACATACATGCATACACACACACATGAAACCATACATACAAACATGCAAAGATACATACATACATATATACAAGCATGCACAAATATACATGCAAACATAAATACATGCAAACATAATTACATACATGCACATATATATAAACATACATGCAAACATACATGCAAAAATAAAAACATGCAAACATACATGACAACATACATACATACATACATGCAAACATACATACATACATACATACAAATATATACATGAAAATATACATACAAACATGTATACATACATGCCAACATACATGACAACATACATACATGACAACATACATACATGCAAATATACATTCATACAAACATACATAAATGCAAACATACATACATGCAAATATATACATGCAAATATACATACAAACATGCACATACATACATACATACATACATGACAACATACATACATGACGACATACATACATACATGCCAACATACATACATACATGCAAACATACACACATGCAAACATACATACATGCAAATATATACATGCAAATATATACATGCAAACATACATGCACATATATACATACATACATGACAACATACATACATACATGACAACATACATAAATGCAAACATACATTCAAGCAAACATACATTCATGCAAACATACATACATACATACATACAAACATACATTCATGCAAACATACATACATGCAAACATACATACATACATACATGCAAACATACATACATACATACATACATGCAAATATATACATGCAAATATACATACACACATGCACATATATACATACATGACAACATGCATACATACATACATCACAACATACATACATGCCAACATACATACATACATACATAAATGCAAACATACATACATACATATATATACACACACATGCAAATATACATACAAACATGCATACATACATACATACATACATGCAAACATACATTCATGCAAACACACATACATGCAAACATACATACATACATTCATGTAAACATACATACATAGAAATATACATACACACATGCACATATATACATACATGACAACATACATACATGACAACATACATGCAAAAATACATACATGCAAACATACACACATGCAAACATACATACATACATGCAAATATACATACAAACATGCACATATATACATACATGCCAACATACATGCAAACATACATGCGCATACATACATACATACATGACAACATACATACATACATGCAAACATACATACATGCCAAAAAAAATAATAATACGTTCATACTTACTTTCCTCCTGTCCGGCCTCCAGCGATGACGTTTCATCCATGTCGCCGCTGCAGCCTGTGATTGGCTGCAGAGGCGGTCACGTGGGATGTAGCGCCATCCTGACGTGCGTGACCGCCACTACAGCCTGTGATTGGCTGCAGTGGCGAAAGGGATGAAACGTCTGGAGGCCGGACAGGAGGAAAGTAAGTACGAACGTATAATTTTTATTTTTTTATTACATTTAAATTGTATTTTCCGCGCGCCGAGCATGTACTGTCAAGGTTGCTGAAAGAGTTAGTGCAGCCCATTAACTCTATCAGCACCCTGGACAGTAGCATGCTCGGCGCACGTAAGTGACAGGTTCGGTCCGAACTAGTTCGGTCCGAATCGAACTTTTTTGTGAAATTCGGCGAACTAGCCGAACCGAACTTTTGAAAAGTTCGCTCATCTCTAGTTACTATGTCAGAGAGGGGGAGGGGCTAATAATGGTCCCTAGGTCTGTCATCTTAGTACACCTATAAGGCCCTTATAGGATGCCTGTCAGCGTTATGCTAACAGGAATAATACACTGCAATACAGAAGTGTTGCAGTGTATTATATCAGCGATCAACCGATCGCATAGTCTATTCCTCAAAGTTAATAAAATGTTTAAGAATATAAATAAAATAATGAGATAAACACAAAAAATCCTTTTCCCAATAAAATGTTTTATTATGTCAAAACATTTAAAGTAAAAAAAGTACACATAATTGTTACATAACGAGCTATCCTATAGTATTATCACGTAAATTAGCCCTAACAGTTCACACCATAAAAAAATAAAACATATAATGCCAGATGTGCTGTTTGTTGTGTGCTCTTACACAAAAACATGACTTTCAAAAAAATAACTATATACCTTTGGTATCACCATAATCATACCCGCAGAATAAAGTTAACATGTAATTTCTACCACACGGGGAACAACGTATTAACAAAAGACAATATCAGAATTGCTGGGGGGATTTTCTATCACCCAAAAAAAATAATAATAGAAGTTATACAATACATTATACCTATCCCAAAATTGAATAAGAAATACAATACATATACAAATGCAAAAAACAATCCCTCATACGGTTATGTTGACAAAAAAATGTAAAAGTTACGGCTTTTAAAACATGATGATGATATTTGGCTGCACTCTAAATATAATAAGGTTTCTATTCATAACTATTGTTAGTATAAATGCCTTGTATATTATTGTACATTCCCGTGTATTGCCACTCTCCCCAACACTGATCTTATATAATTGCTTACGTATAGGCACCATACTCCTTATATGCATTGGAAATTTTTCTCACTATGTCACCATAGTTTGTTAATTTATACGTTTTTATTGTTACTTTTGTTTTATGTAATCACCTTGTAATGGGTCAATGTAACACTGCAACTATCTTATTGCTAACTGTATGCATTACTATTTGAACCCAATAAAAATAAATGTTTTAAAAAAATGTGGCGATGAAGGCCAAAATAGGCCACACTTTTAAGGGGTTAAATATGCACAGTATTTACTCAGGCTTTCCATACACTTAACATAGCTGTCAGCCGATAACTATTCCTCTCTACTATAAATATGCACACTCTGTTCTGCCCCTCATGAATAAGCCCTGCCAGACTCGATTGGCAGCAGGTTATTTCCTACCAGAAAAAAGGATCAGGAATGTTGATATCCAACATGCCTGATACTTCTTTTCCGTCAGAAGTTGGGAGACCCCCATACACATTAGGGAGTTAGTCACCCTCACTGAAATCGAGTTCATTCATCTAATGTATATAGCCACCTTTACTGAGACCTAGGATAAGTCAGTTAATATAGACTCACATTTTATCACCAAACGATAGAATGAAAATATAAATTTCCTTTTTTAAGTACCAGTTGCTAGTATCTTCTCTATAAACACACTATTCATACAACCTTATTCAAAAGCTGGAATGGAAATTCTTTCTGTGTTTTAAAATGAATCATTCGATTTCACTTGCTTTGACACTTCGTTAAACTTTTTATGTTTCCACCTCTATGAGATACAACCCTTTGCCAGACAAACCAGATTTACTGCAATGAAGGCTCCTTGTCACACATGATATAGCTGTCATCTTTCCTTAACCCTCCATACTGTAAACAAGTAAGTGCTGGCAGTGGATCATAAACAAAACTGTAATCTTTATGCCTCAATTTTCCACATGTCTAGCCAAGAAAGGTATCTCCCCATGACATAATTTAATCTCATCTACGTTCCTGTATATCTTCCCGTCAATTAATTTATTTCACTGTCATTATAATTCTTGTTGTTCTAGGAGTGATTGACTATTATTGAATACTATTGTTAATTTAATATTTTGTTGCTTTTTGTATGAAGTACTGGATTTTCCTGACTAAAGACTTAACTTCTAATATTTAATACATTTATTAAAAAGAGAAGCGGGAAAGGTAGCAAAAATAAATTCATTTGTAGACATAAATCTTAATCTAAAAGTCAACCCATGGAATACCAATAAATAAATAAGTCCAAAATGGTGTGCTAATTAATATTTTAATATAGAGATTGGGGCTTAGAAAATCCAATAATGCTATCTGATAATTAGGATACCGTAGTGCTAAAGCATACTGTGAGAAAGAAGGGTATTGACCAGCACATAATATAAGACCTTCAGTGCACATCAAATTATTCAGATTTTATCCCATTCTTATATTTTTCTATGTATAAAATAAGCCCTACAACGTGAGATCTACCAGTTAGAAATGCACTGTTATACATTAAGACTAGAAAACATGAAAAAAGGAAACTGATCACTGAACCTGCACTTATTCATGTCCCGCACGTCATAGCTTCACACAGGTTGGGACTAAAAGATCTAACATTTCCTAATGTCACATGTCATGCTTTCTAATGAATGAAATTAATTCTATAAGATACGTAAAGTTAAACTCAGCTGCTCAGTAATCTCTGAAATTATGTTGCTAAACAATAATCATGTAGGAAACCCATCAGGGTCGGCTTTTCCAAAATCCACCGTATATATTCCGCAGTACAAACCGCAGTACAGTTCTCGCGCAGTGAACGCTGTAAAACAAAACCTAAAAAAACATTGCCAGTATTGCTGTTTTTAAATCACTTTGTCTTCCAAAAAGTTGCAAAACATAAAAAAGCACTTTATAATGCATGGTGAACGCTATATAAAAAAAAACTAGCAAAACTATGCCAGAAATGCTGTTGTTTGGTCACTTGCCTCCCAAAAATAAAGGATAAAAAGTAATCAAAAAGTCGCATGTACCCCAAAATGTTACCAATAAAAACTACAACTCGTCCCTCAAAAAAACAGGCCTCATACCACTACGTCTATAAAAAAATAAAATAAGATAAGGCTCCAATAAGTCAGGAAAGACAAAATATGCAGTTGTGCAGGCCCGAGGGGAACATTTCTTCAGTTTCAAGCGGCGATTTATCAAGGCCCTACAATTAGGGAACCAGAAAGGGGAGGGATAAACCATATCTGCTGGATGCGAGGGTGCCCGTATTAAACCAGGACAACACTTCCCAGCAAATTTCCCCAAACTGCAAAAGGTGCGGAGTGTGTACCAAAAGGGGGATAAGAAAGGACATTATTTATCAGTGTGACACTGGCCTGTGCAGAAAGGATTGCTTCACAGCGTAACAAATATTTATGGTATTTTTTCTTTTTTTTTACCCCATTATTTTACCACTTGACTATGCCCCAGATGTACTCTGCCCAGCTTACATATGCCCCCACATAATAAACTAAAATACCAGTAAAACTCCAAACAAAACTACTACCAAGCAAAATACACGCTCCAAAAGCCAAATGGCGCACCCTCCCTTCTGAACCCTACAGCGTGCCCAAACAGCAGTTTACTTCCAAATATATGGAATCTCCAAACCAGGGAGAACCCTTTTAACAATTTTTAGGGTGTGTGTCTCCAGTGGCACAACCTGGGCACGACATATTTGCCACTGAATTGGCATATCTGGGGAAAAATGGCAAGTTTACTTTGCACCATCTGCAGCGCAATCATTTATGGAAAAGACCTGTGGGGTGAAAATGCTCACTACACCTCTGAATAAATGCCTTGAAGAGTGTAGTTTCCAAAATGGCGTCACTTCTCAGGGGTTTCTTTTATAATTTCCCATCAAAGCCTCTGCAATTGTGAAACAATACTGTGTAAGTTGCCAAATTAGGCCTCAATTTCGCATGGTACTCTTTCACTCCTGAGCCCTGTCGATCGTCCAGGCAAAAGATTAGGGCCACATGTAGGGTGTTTCTAAAACCGGGAAACACAGCATAATAATTAGAGAGCTGTCTTTTCATGGTGGCAAAAGCTGGGCACCACATATTGGCATATCTATGGAAATATTGCCATTTTCACTCTGCAACATCGAGTGTACACTAATTTCTGTAAAAAACATACAGGTTTAACATTCTCACTACACCCCTAGGTGAATGCCTTGAGGGGTGTAGTTTGCATAATAGGGTCACTTCTGGGGAGTTTCAACTGTTTTGGTCTCACAGGGGCTTTGCAAATGCGACATAGTGCCCACAAACCAATCCAGCAAATTCTGCACGCTAAAAGCCAAATAGCGCTCCTTCCGTTCTGAGCCCTACTGTGTGCCCAAACAGCAGTTTATTACCACATATGGGGTATTGCCATACTCGGGAGAAATTGTTTTACAAATGTTGAGGTGTTTTATCTCCTTTTATTTGTTGAGAACATTAAAAATTTTGAGCTTAATCTATGAAAAATCTTGTTGAAAAAAAAAATCTTTTTTATTTTCACTGTCCAATTTTATTAAAAACTATGAAACACCTGTGGAGTTAAAATTATCACTACACATCTAGATTAAATCCTCAAGGGAGGTGTGTAGTTTTCTAAATGGAGTCATTTTTTCGGAGTTTCTACTGTACTGATCCCTCAGGAGCTTTGCAACTGCAATATGGTGCCGAGAAACCAATCCTGCAATATATGCGCTCCAAAAGCCAAATGGCGCGCCTTCCCTTCTAAGCTCTGCCGTGTGCCCAAACAGAAGTCTATGAAAACATATGAGGTATTTACGTACTCTGGAGAAGTTGTTTGACAAATGTTTGGGTTCATTTTTTCCTTTATTTGTTGAGAAAATCAAATATTTTGAGCTAAAGCTACATCTTATTGAAAAAAATACAATTTTTTTTATTTTCACTGCCCAATTCTAATAAAAACTATGAAACACCAGTGGGGTCAAAATGCTCACTAGACCCCTAGATGAATTCCTTGTGGGGTGTCGTTTTCTAAATATAGTAACTTTTGGAGAGTTTCTACTGTACTGGTCCCTCATGGGCTTTGCAAATGCGACATGGTGCTGAGAAACCAAACCAGCAAAAGCCAAATGGCGCGCCTTCCCTTCTAAGCCCTGCCGTGTGCCCAAACAGCAGTTTATGACCACAAATGGAGTATTTACTCTGGAGAAGTTGCTTTAAAAAATGTTGAGGAGCATTTTCTTATTTTTTCTTGTGGAAATTTTTTTTTTTTTAGCTAAAACGACATTTAATTGGAAAAATTAAAAAAAAATCATTTTCACATCTAAATTCTAATAAAATTTATGAAACACCTGTGGGGTCAAAATGCTCACCACACCCCTAGATCAATTCCTTGTGAGGTGTAGTTTCCAAAATGAGGTCTTTTTTTGGGTGTTTTCTTTGTTTTGGCATCACAAGACCTCTTCAAACCTGACATGGTGCCTAATATATAATCTAATAAAAAGGAGGCCCCAAAATCCTCTAGGTGCTCCTTTGTTTATGAGGCCGGTGCTTCAGTCCATTAGCACACAAGGGCAACGTATAGGATATTTCTCAAAACTGCAGAATCTGGGCAATAAATACTGAGTTGCGTTTCTCTGGTAAAACGTTCTGTGTTACAGAAAAAATGAATTAAAAATTAATTTCTGCAAAAAAAAAATGAAATTTGTAAATTTCACCTCTACTTTGCTTTAATTATTGTGAAATGCCTAAAGGGTTAAGAAACTTTCTAAATTCTGTTTTGTATACTTTGAGGGGTGTAGAATTTAAAAAAAAGTGTGATTTATGGGAAATTTCTAATATATAGGGCCCTCAAAACCACTACGGATCTGAACTGGTCCATGAAAAAATAGCCTTTTGAAATTTTCTTGAAAATGTGAGAACTTGCTAATAAAGTTCTAAGCCTTGTAACGTCCTATAAAAATAAAATTATGTTCAAAAAATGATTCAAACATAAAGTGGACATGTGGGAAATGTTAGCTAGTAACTATTTTGTGTGGTATTACTATCTGTTTAACAAGCAGATACATTTAAATTTAGAAAAATGCAAATTTTTGCTAATTTTCACAAAATGTTGGTGCTTTTCACAAACAAATATTGAATTTATCAACTACATTTTTTCACTAACATAAAGTTCAATATGTCAAGAGAAAACAGTCTCAGAATCGTTTGGAAAGGTAAAAGCATTCCAAAGTTATTACTGTAACGTCTATGGCCACGGGCCGTCGTTCTGACTTACCCTCTGACGTGTGAGTGCTCGGCGGCATCTCCCTCCTGAGAGACGCCGGCACTCACTTACTGGTTCTGTGACTTACTGCCGCAGGGTGCGCGCATCCGCACATGCACGGCCTTAAAGGGCCAGTGCGCACATAATTGCAGGAAATCTGTAATAAATCCAGAATGCTGCTGGACTATAAAAAGGGCTCTGCCCTCTTAATCTTCGCCTGAGCGTTGTTGTGTACATAAAGTTTGTCTTGCAAATGGTCTCCAAGTGTTTTCCAGTTCCCAGTGTTACCCGTTCCTGCTGCCTGTAGCCTGTATCCCGTGCTGCCGTGCCTCTGTGCCATCTAGAGTTGAAGTCGAGTTGTGTCTTCCACTGCCTCTACTGCATCACAGCCCGCCGGGTGTCTGTCTACTGCCGGAGCCTTATCTTCAGCCTGAATAACCGCTACTGTCTACATTGCCTCAGGTACACTTCCTGGACTATAGACTTTGTATTGTACCTGTTTGGCCAGCTGCTATTCCGCTACGCGGTATGGCCCAGTGGGTCCACACCCCGCGCCGTGACAGTACGCTCAGGTCATGGACCCCGTTGGTCAATTCAAGGGCCTGTCGCCTATCCAAGCCATGCAGGTGGACGTGCAAAATATGCGAGCGCGACAGGATCAACTTCTTGTGGCAGTAGATTCCATGGCACAGCAGCTTGGGATGCTAGCTGCTTTCTTTTCTGCCCCTGTTAAAATTCCTGCGATTGAACCTCCTGCTACACCTCCTGGCAGCTCCGGTTCTGGTCCTCGGTTCTCGCTGCCACTGCCACCTAGTTTCCATGGTGATGCAAGCGCGTGCAGGGGATTTCTTACCTGTGTCATATCCACTTCACCCTGCACGCCAGAGCTTTTCCTTCAGACGGAGCCAGGATTGCCTTTATTATCTCCTTACTTGCCGTCAAGGCCCTAACATGGGTGAACCCTATCTGGGAAAGACAGGGACCCGACACTCAAGACTTCCACGTGTTCGTGCAGTTATTTCATATGTTGTTCGCGGAGCCTGGACGAGTCTCGTCAGCAGCGACTGCTATGCTGAACCTTCGACAGGGAGATACCTCCATGGGCGAATACACCATCCAGTTCCGGACCCTGGTAGGAGAATTTTCCTGGAACAACGAGGCGTTGGTAGATTCCTTCTGGAATCGTCTATCACCAGACATCAAGGACGAACTTGCTGCCCGGGATCTACCATCTACCTTGGACAACCTGATTCTACTTGCTACTCGAGTGGAGATAAGGCTCAAGGAAAGATCTCAAGAGGTTCAACTAGAGAGATGGCTTCCTAGACTGGCGCCCAACTTCCAGCAACCTCTATTGCCTTCTTCTACTGCTTCCCCCGAGGTCCCTGTGCAGGTGGACCGGCTTAAATTCTCTCAGTCCAAGAGAAGCAGCGCAGGCGCACCTCTGGACTCTGCTTATATTGCGGCCTCACTAGCCATGTCGTGCGTCTGTGTCCCCAGAAGCCAAAAAACCCTGACGCCTAGGATTGGTTGGGGAGACAACCCTGGGTGATACAGCATTTAATAGAGAAATCTCCTTCAAATTGTTCATTCCTGTGACCATCATCGCAGGCGAGAGGTCTCATCCGGTCTCTGCCTACCTGGACTCTGGCTCTGCAGGCAATTTCATCTGCCAAGACCTTGTGGACCTGCTTAATTTGCTTACTGTTCTGCTGAAAAAGCCGTTGATTGTTGCCTCGGTAGATGGACTGCCGCTGCCTGATCCTATTTTATCCGTGACCAAGCCGCTGAGGCTTCAAGTGGGAGCCCTCCATTCCAAGCTCATCTCCCTGCTTGTCCTGCCCAAGGCCGTCAACCCCATGCTGCTGGGTTTGCCTTGGCTCCGTCTACATGCCCGAGTCCTGGATTGGAACTCCGGAGAGGTTCTCCAGTGGGGCCCCAAATGTCTCGGTCGCTGTCTGGGGCATATCCATCCACCTCAGTGTTCTCCACATCAGTCATTGGCAGGGCTTCCTTCTTGTTACTCTCTGTTCTCAGATGTCTTCGACAAGAAGGAAGCAGAGACGTTGCCACCACATCGAGCATATGATTGTCCTATCGACTTGGTTCCTGATTCGTCCCCTCCTCGCGGTATAGTTTACCCTCTCTCATTACCTGAAACGCAATCTATGTCGGCCTACATTAAGGAGAATTTGGAGAGGGGCTTCATTCGTAAATCCTTATCCCCGGCCGGAGCCGGGTTTTTCTTTGTCAAGAAAAATTATGGATCCCTCCGACCCTACATTGACTACCGAGCCTCAACCAGATCACGGTGAAGAACAGGTACCCATTGCCTTTGATTTCGGAACTGTTTGATCGCATATGGGGGGCAAAAAAAATTGTAAGCTAGACCTGTCCTCTTGATCTTCGCCTGAGCGTTGTTGTGTACCTAAAGTTTGTCTTGCAAATGGTCTCCTAGTGTTTTCCAGTTCCCAGTGTTACCCGTTCCTGCTGCCTGTAGCCTGTATCCCGTGCTACCGTGCCTCTGTGCCATCTAGAGTTGAAGTCGAGTTGTGTCTTCCGCTGCCTCTACTGCGTCACAAATGTTGGTGCTTTTCACAAACAAATATTGAATTTATCAACTACATTTTTTCACTAACATAAAGTTCAATATGTCAAGAGAAAACAGTCTCAGAATCGTTTGGAAAGGTAAAAGCATTCCAAAGTTATTACTGTAACGTCTATGGCCACGGGCCGTCGTTCTGACTTACCCTCTGACGTGTGAGTGCTCGGCGGCATCTCCCTCCTGAGAGACGCCGGCACTCACTTCCTGGTTCTGTGACTTACTGCCGCAGGGTGCGCGCATCCGCACATGCACGGCCTTAAAGGGCCAGTGCGCACATAATTGCAGGAAATCTGTAATAAATCCAGAATGCTGCTGGACTATAAAAAGGGCTCTGCCCTCTTAATCTTCGCCTGAGCGTTGTTGTGTACATAAAGTTTGTCTTGCAAATGGTCTCCAAGTGTTTTCCAGTTCCCAGTGTTACCCGTTCCTGCTGCCTGTAGCCTGTATCCCGTGCTGCCGTGCCTCTGTGCCATCTAGAGTTGAAGTCGAGTTGTGTCTTCCACTGCCTCTACTGCATCACAGCCCGCCGGGTGTCTGTCTACTGCCGGAGCCTTATCTTCAGCCTGAATCACCGCTACTGTCTACATTGCCTCAGGTACCCTTCCTGGACTATAGACTTTGTATTGTACCTGTTTGGCAAGCTGCTATTCGGCTACGCGGTACGGCCCAGTGGGTCCACACCCCGCGCCGTGACAATTACCACATAAAGTGACACATGTCAGATTTGAAAAATAAGGCCCTATCAGGAAGGTCAAAAGTGACCACAGCAGGAAGGGGTTATACTGGACAGCATCCTGTGCTGTATTTCTTTTTAGCATCCTTTCTATCAAAGTAATAAAAAAAATATATGTGTATGTGTGTGTGTTGTTTTGTTTTTAATACAAAGCACTACACCACTTGATTGTTACCATAAACCTTGTCCAGGTTCAAACTTGTCCAGACAACCAAGGCCAAACATATGCTTCATTTGATTTTTAATCCAGAACTGATTGAAAAACTCTGTAGAAGCTCCCGTAGAGCAAACATAAGATATGCGGAAAAAGACAATCCTAGTCTTTCCAATCCTTTGCCACAATTTTTTCATGGATCCATTTTAAGGTTTTATTGAACCTCTCCACTAAACCATCAGTTTGTGATTGATAAACTGATGTGCGCAAGTGCGTGATTTTCAATAGTTTACACAACTTACGTTGTATATTTCATGTACATTTGTATGGTATAATAAAAAACAAACATATAAACATAGAAAACAACTCTTTTGCACTAGTGTTTGCTGAAGTTTTCCTTAGAGGGATTGCTTCTGGATAGCGTGCAGTGTAATCAAGGATAACCATAATCTACTGGTCACCTCTAGCTGACAAAACATTTGATCCATTGCAATCCTCTCAAAGAGAGTTTTAATGATCGACAGAGGCACTAAGGGACTCCAAAAATTTGATACTGGGTTGAGTAACTGACACTGTGGGCAAGATTCACAAAAAATGTTTTACCTCTTCTTCATGTATCCCTGGCCAATAAAACTTTTTTTTTTTTATAAGACAAATATCCCCATAGCATGACGATAAAATGTAGACTCTATATAGCATTCTAATTTCTATTGTAAAATGTGGAAATATTTTCTCAGCCCCAGGTTCTTGGAGTACCCCATTTATTACTTTTACGCTTTCTCATACTTGGGTTAATGTAGGGTCTCTTCTCTGAGTTGAGTTGTCCCAAAGTTATTGCTGGAGACTGGGAAGTCAGGGAGTCCAATTTCAGCAGGGAAGTTTCACTCAGTGTCACCCCTACAGTTTGCACATTAATGAAGTTCACCCAGTGGGATAGGTTCAATAACAGACACATTTACATTGGCAAAACACTTTCAAGCATTTCCCACAGTTGCCAAAAAAAGGGAAGTCGCAACCTTCTATCACATTATGCATTAAAGTCTTTACAACTCCGACTTTATAGGTTACTTTCCCAAACGATGTTTTAAAAGACACTACAGCGGTGGGGTAATCTTTTGTATCATAATGTATGCAGTTTGCTCTCTTCCGACTCTTCTGCAATTTTTTGGTGTTATCCTAGCTGGCATGGACCAGACTCACCAGACTACCTGAGTCCAACAGAGCATCAACAGAGTGTCCTTCTACAACCAAATGGAAAGTTTGTCGCTCTGTAATTTGACAGAACAAGACAGAGTAGGCAGGTCTAGAAAACAGTGACATTCTCTGCCAACTTTCACACTCTAAAGGCTCATTCAGAAGTAGACAATTTGCAGCAACATGGCCCAGTCCTTGACAACGAAGCAAACAATGTTCTTGACATTCAATGGCCTTTTAAGGCTAACTGGCCTAAGGGCCTGGCTAACACACCTGTCCTGGATCCTTCTTTATGGGCCTCCTTCAGCCCCTTTAGATATGAATGATTTTTCCCAGTTCAGAGGTCTTTTGGTTCCTTGGGGTTGGCTGAGTAGGTGTAAAGGATCTGCCAGACACAACTTCTGTGTCGACGCCCATAGGTAATCAGTCTGCACCTGCTTCTATGTCTGTGAGACTGACTCCATCTTCCACCACCCAGGATGGCAGGCTTAGGAGTGGGAGAGCCTATCACAGCCTGGTCAGACGGAGCTAGCTCCCGCCCTCTGTCTATTTATACCTGCCTTTCCTGTTCCTCCTTTGCTTGTGATTCTTCTCTGTTTGTTTCCTGGCCCTGCTGCAGCTTCTTGAACTACTGATCCTCTGCTTGTAATTGACCTTGGCTTTTCTGACCACTCTTCTGCTCTGCGTTTTTGTACCTCGCTCTTCTCCTGGTTTTACTCGGCTCGTTCACCTCGCTTGTTGCTCACGGTGTTCCCGTGGGCAACTTCCCCATTTCCCTGGCTTCTTTGTACCCTTGTCTGTTTGTCTGTCGTGCACCTATTGAGTGTAGGGACCGTCGCCCACTTGTACCCCGTCGCCTAGGGCGGGTCGTTGCAAGTAGGCAAGGATTGAGTGGCGGGTAGATTAGGGCTCACTTGTCTGTTTCCCTACCCCGACATTACATAATCACAAGCCCATATACCTAGTCTACCCTGGTCCCCGACACTACTATGGACCCCCTTGAGACCCTGGCTCAGCAAATGCAGGGCCTCTCCCTACAGGTCCAGGCCCTGGCTCAGAGGGACAACCAGCCTGATGCTACCCTGGTAGTGCCCCTCACCTCACCTCACCTCTTGAACCCCACCTCAAGTTGCCTGACCGGTCCTCAGGGGACCGGAAGACTTTTTTCTCCTTTCTGGAGAGTTGTAGGCTCTATTTTCGCTTAAAGCCCCACTCCTCTGGTTCTGAGAGCCAGCGAGTGGGTATAATTATGTCCCAGCTCCAGGACGGGCCCAAGAATGGGCCTTCTCCTTGGCTCCAGACGCCCCTGAACTTTCCTCCGTTGATTTTTTCTTTTCTGCTCTCGGGCTCATTTATGACGAGACTGACAAGACTGCCTTTGCCGAGAGTCAGCTGGTGACCTTACGTCAGGGTAAGAGACCTGTTGAGGAGTATTGTTCTGACTTTAGGAAGTGGTGCGTAGCTTCTCGGTGGAATGACCCTGCCTTAAGGTGCCAGTTTAGATTGGGTCTGTCGAACGCCCTGAAAGACCTGCTAATTAGCTATCCCTCTTCTGACTCCCTAGATCAGGTTATGGATTTAGCGGTACGACTTGACCTACGTCTCAGGGAACGACGACTTGAACGTGTTTGTGTTTTCTCCTCTGACTCCCCCATGATGCCTCCCGAGGTTCCGTTGCTTCGTTCTTCCACGGAAGACTCGGAGGTACCTATGCAACTCGGGGCCTCCGTGTCCCCCCAACAGCGTAGAGAGTTCCGCAGGAAGAATGGTCTCTGCTTCTACTGTGGGGATGACAAGCATCAAGTGAACAACTGTCCTAGTCATAAGAATAATCAGCCGGAAGAACATCCGCGCCTAAGTGACCATCGGGGAGGTCACTTGGGCGCACAGGTATTTCCCGTAAATATGAAACGTAATAAAATCTTGCTTCCCTTTCAGGTCTCTTTTGGTGTTAGGTCTGCTACCGGCAGTGCCTTCGTGGATTCAGGGTCTTCTGCTAATATTATGTCTGTGGAATTTGCTATGTCTCTAGCTTTGCCATTGATTGATTTGCCTAAACCTGTCCCGGTAGTGGGTATCGACTCCACTCCTCTTGCTAATGGTTATTTTACACAGCATACCCCTGTTTTTGAACTCCTTGTGGGCTCCATGCATTTGGAGCAGTGCTCTGTACTGGTGATGCAGGGATTATCGTCCGATTTGGTTTAGGCCTTCCCTGGTTGCAGTTGCATAATCCCACTTTTGACTGGAATACTGGGGATCTTACCAAATGGGGTAATGAATGCATGACGTCATGTTTTCCTGTTAATTCTATTTCTCTCCCTGAGGAGGTGAACACTCTACCTGAGTTTGTTCAGGACTTCGCTGATGTTTTCTCTAAAGAGGCCTCCGAAGTGTTAACACCTCATAGAGAATATGATTGCGCAATTGAATTGGTACCAGGAGCTAAGCTCCCTAAGGGTAGGATATTTAATCTCTCTTGTCCCGAACGTGAAGCCATGAGAGAGTATATCCAGGAATGCCTGGCCAAGGGTTACATTCGCCCCTCTACTTCTCCGGTAGGTGCTGTCTTCTTCTTTGTAGGGAAGAAGGATGGTGGTCTTAGGCCATGCATTGACTACCGAAACTTGAATAAGGTCACTGTAAGGAACCAGTATCCCCTTCCTTTGATTCCTGATCTTTTCAAACAGGTTCAGGGGGCCCAATGGTTCTCTAAGTTTGATCTACGGGGGACTTAAAACCTTATCCGCATCAAAGAGGGGCATGAGTGGAAGACTGTGTTTAACACGCCCGAAGGTCATTTCGAATACCTCGTCATGCCCTTTGGGTTGTATAATGCTCCCGCGGTCTTCCAGAATTTCATAAATGAGGTTTTAAGAGACTACCTGGGGGTATTTCTTGTAGTGTACCTTGATAACATACTTGTGTTTTCCAAGGTCTGGTCCTCCCACATTGAGCATGTCAGGAAGGTGTTCCAGGCCCTTCGGGAAAACAAACTGTTTGCTAAGACCGAAAAATGTGTGTTTGGGGTGCAGGAGATACCGTTTTTGGGTCAAATCCTCACTCCTCATGAATTCCGCATGGACCCCGCCAAGATCCAGGCTGTGGCGGAATGGGTCCAACCTGCCTCCCTGAAGGCGTTACAGTGCTTCCTGGGGTTCGCTAATTATCACAGGAGATTTATTGCTAACTTCTCGGTCATCGCTAAGCCTCTTACGGATCTCACTCGCAAAGGTGCTGATCTCCTCCACTGCCCTTCTGAGGCTGTCCAAGCTTTTGAGGTCCTTAAGAAGTGCTTTATCTCAGCCCCAGTGCTGGTTCAGCCCAACCAAATGGAGCCATTTATCGTGGAGGTTGACGCGTCCGAGGTGGGAGTGGGGGCGGTCTTGTCCCAGGGTACCAGGTCCCTCACCCATCTCCGCCCCTGTGCCTACTTCTCCAGGAAGTTTTCGCCCACTGAGAGTAACTATGATATTGGCAACCGCGAACTCTTAGCCATTAAATGGGCATTTGAAGAGTGGCGCCACTTCCTGGAGGGGGCTAGGCACCAGGTTACGGTCCTTACCGACCACAAGAATCTGGTTTTCCTAGAATCTGCCCGGAGGCTAAACCCGAGACAAGCTCGATGGGCGTTATTTTTTACCAGATTCAACTTTTTGGTCACCTATAGGGCTGTGTCTAAAAATATTAAGGCTTATGCACTGTCGCGTAGCTTCATGGCCAGCCCTCCTTCGGAGGAAGATCCTGCTTGTGTTTTGCCTCCAGGTATAATCATTTCCTCTATTGATTCTGATTTAGTTTCTGAAATTTCGGCTGATCAAGGTTCAGCTCCCGGGAACCTTCCTGAGAACAAGCTGTTTGTTCCCCTGCAATTCCGGCTAAGGGTACTTAGGGAAAATCATGACTCTGCACTATCTGGCCGTCCAGGCATCCTGGGTACCAAGCACCTCATTGCTAGAAACTATTGGTGGCCTGGGTTGCTCAAAGACGTTAAGGCCTACGTCGCCCCTTGTGAAGTTTGTGCTAGGTCCAAGACTCCCAGGTCCCGACCAGCGGGCTTACTATGTTCTTTGCCCGTTCCCCAGAGACCTTGGACCCAATTCTCCATGGATTTCATCACCGATTTGCCTCCATCTCAAGGCAAGTCGGTGGTGTGGCTTGTAGTAGACCGCTTCAGTAAGATGTGCCACTTTGTGTCCCTCAAGAAACTACCCAATGCTAAGACGTTAGCTACCTTGTTTGTCAAACACATCCTGCGTCTCCATGGGGTCCCTGTCAATATTGTTTCTGACAGAGGGGTACAATTTGTTTCATTGTTTTAGAGAGCCTTCTGTAAAAAGTTGGAGATTGATCTGTCCTTCTCCTCTGCCTTCCATCCTGAAACGAATGGCCAAACTGAGAGGACTAATCAGTCTCTAGAACAATATTTAAGGTGTTTTATCTCTGACTGTCAATATGATTGGGTCTCATTCATTCCCCTCACCGAATTTTCCCTTAATAACCGGGTCAGTAACTCGTCAGGGGTCTCCCCCTTTTTCTGTAATTTTGGGTTTAATCCACTGTTCTCCTCCGTTTCACCTGGTTGTTCCAACAATCCCGAGGTAGATGTCGTTCATCGGGAACTGTGCACAGTCTGGGCCCAGGTTCAGAAGAACCTAGAGGAGTCCCAGAGCATACAAAAAACTCAGGCAGATAGAAGACGTTCTGCTAAACCCTTGTTTGTGGTCGGGGATCTGGTGTGGCTATCGTCAAAGAATTTGCGCCTTAAAGTCCCGTCCAAGAAGTTTGCTCCCCGGTTTATAGGGCCATACAAGGTCATTGAAGTCCTTAACCCTGTCTCCTTCCGAATGGAGTTGCCCCCGTCTTTTCGAGTACACGACGTGTTTCATGCCTCCCTCCTTAAACGCTGCTCCCCGTCCTTGGCTCCCTCGAGGAAACCTCTGGTCCCTGTTCTCACCCCTGAGGGGGTAGAATTCGAGGTGGCCAAGATTGTGGACAGCAGGATGGTCCAAGGTTCCCTCCAGTACCTGGTCCATTGGAGGGGATACGGGCCTACGGAGAGGACTTGGGTACCTGCATGGGATGTTCACGCTGGGGTATTGCTCAGGAGGTTCCACCTTCGTATCCCCAATAAACCAGGTCCACCTAGAAAGGGTCCGGTAGCCCCTCATAAAAGGGGGGGGTACTGTAAAGGATCTGCCAGACACAACTTCTGTGTCGACGCCCATAGGTAATCAGTCTGCACCTGCTTCTATGTCTGTGAGACTGACTCCATCTTCCACCACCCAGGATGGCAGGCTTAGGAGTGGGAGAGCCTATCACAGCCTGGCCAGACGGAGCTAGCTCCCGCCCTCTGTCTATTTATACCTGCCTTTCCTGTTCCTCCTTTGCTTGTGATTCTTCTCTGTTTGTTTCCTGGCCCTGCTGCAGCTTCTTGAACTACTGATCCTCTGCTTGTGATTGACCTTGGCTTTTCTGACCACTCTTCTGCTCTGCGTTTTTGTACCTCGCTCTCCTCCTGGTTTGACTCGGCTCGTTCACCTCGCTTATTGCTCACGGTGTTCCCGTGGGCAACTTCCCCATTTCTCTGGCTTCTTTGTACCCTTGTCTGTTTGTCTGTCGTGCACCTATTGAGTGTAGGGACCATCGCCCAGTTGTACCCCGTTGCCTAGGGTGGGTCGTTGCAAGTAGGCAGGGACTGAGTGGCGGGTAGATTAGGGCTCACTTGTCTGTTTCCCTACCCCGACATTACAGTAGGAGAGAGATCTTGGAGATTGTATTTTGTGTTCAGATTCCGCTCCACCAGGGTGACTAGATAGTCTGCATCCCTGAGCTCTGCTTGTCCCACACAGCGTTGTATCCAAACTGGTAGAGCTCGAACACATCTGTGCAGGACCACTTTTCCAACAACCTTGGCTGCAGTAGAGACCTCCTGCTCCAGCCACTTTTTAGCTAGGTCAAAAAGGGCCTACATTTGTGACCTCATGGGTTTATTTAGGTGGAATGTCTAGGTGTGTACCCGCAGGGCTCGCAGGTGTTATTATTGCACACACAGGACAAATCGTTAATAAGATTGGTAGAATAAGTTATTTGAGAATTAACCCATTGGAGTTAGACTCTAGTCGCGAGTGATTGGCTCCAAAGTTACCATACTATTTGCCTACAGGCAACAAAAACCCCTATTCCATGCTATTAAAATATAACTTTTAATACTGAATAATTATTAGTAGATAATTACTAACATAAAAAATGTGACTATCTGTCCCTTAGCATTCATCTATCCATATATGTTGAAACATTAGTATTTGATCTCGGTCGAGATCAAGGAATTCAGGTCAGTCAGATACAGATGGGGATATCAGTGTGACTGCAGTTCACACCCAACAGTGGTAATAATGCTTAGAAGATGTATGTGCAACTTTAAAAACCAACTTCTAAAAGCCCCCGTGACATGTTTCACCGGTACACCGGAGTCTTCAGGGTAACGGGGCTAAAAACAGCACGTTTTGTGCATTTAGGATCTCCGGTAACGTGACTCTGGTGGGAATGCCTTCCTTCTACCTACCAGCAGGGGATATTTAAGTGCGCCTCCTAAAAATTCTGAGTGGCATTCATATTAGCCAAACATCGCTCATGGTAGTAACCAATGGGGTGTGTTGAAGCCAATAATCGGATGCTAGTGTCTGCACATGCACATAGCATCTAGCCTCTTCTATTCTATTATCGCTATTGCGCCAGCATCCATTGATAGATAAATTCACAATCTTGAAGCAAGAAAGAAGAGTGCATGCATACAGACTATATGTATTGCGCTTTTCGCTCAGACTTGGTAAAATGCTGGAAGTATTATGTTCATATGCACATTGCGTCTGCTCTAAGTATTAGTAAGATAATTAACATACTTTGCTACCTGCTACAGTCTGTATCCCGTAACCTGCTATCAAACTGCATCCTGGTATATACTGCCAGTCTGTACGCAGCTACCTGAGATGACCTGAGTCTTACTACCAGTTACGAACTGTGACTCCTTATCCACACCCATCTGCCATGGTATCTTCTGCCAGTGCCTGTACCCTGGGTGTCCTACACCATTGTCTATTGTTCCGCTGGGCCAGCTGCTACTCAAGAGGTAGCGACCTAGTAGTATTTTTGCAGCGAAGTCCAGATCCAGATGGGGGTTAAAGGGTGAAGAACAGGGAGGCTACTTATATAAAGCCCTTAGAGGTGGCCCTCAGTCAAACTAGTTGAGTAGCACAGTGGGTCCACAACCAATTGGTCCTTGCACTCTTTTAATAATTTATTCTCTTTGTCTCCCCTCAGGGGCCTAACTGTAATTGACATATTCCTCAAAATATAAGGGTACTGAAGTTGCCATCGATCATGAACAAAACGGACATGACGTGAAAGGGGGTATCAGATTTAGAAGTGACAGACCTAAGATGTTTAGAGATCCTTCACCTCAATTATTGTATGGCCTTGCCACTATATAGTTTTGTACATGGACATTGTGCATCATAGACAACCGCCGTGCTCCAACAATTAATAAACTGTCTTACTTCATATTGCTTTTGATCTCTGGGATTGTTTAAGGTTTTTATAGTAGGCATATAATGACAGAAGGTGCACCTATCACAGGGATGTTGTCCCGATCTGTGGGTAGGTGGACCCACTAGGCCGCACCGCCATAGTGGAGTAACAGCTAGCCAAACATCAGTGTACCAAGTCTATACAAAGTCCAAGCACAAGGGTACCTGCAATAGTCCAGACAGTAGCAGTGACTTAGGCACAGATGGTACTTCACGATAGGTGATGCAAAACGTGGCAGGAGGTACCAGGCGTGGCAGATGACACCAGACATGGTGTAGGAAAGCAGGCACTAGCAAGGGCACAGGAACAAATACAGCATGGGATACAAGATACAGGTAGCAGGGCACGGGAACACTGGGAACAGGATACAACTAAGGGACCATTTGCAAGACTAACATAGGAAAACAAACAATGCTCAGGCAAGGAGTGAAAGGGCAGGGCCCTACTTATAGTCCAGGGTGATCTGGGGATAATTACTTAATTCTTTACATGTGCGCTCGCTGGCCATTTAAGGCCAGGAACGAGCTTGTGCGCGCACCATAGTGGTCACTGCACGACAGGTCAGCCACATGTTCTGGCATTTTAGGGGAGGGAGACGTCGGCAGGATGAGAGGGGTCTGTGGTCCATGACCATTAAAGATGTGAACCCTTTGTATCTGATTTCAGCCAGGTGTCCCTAGGGAATTTGTTACTTGATGACTATGGACCAGGATATCATTCAGATTCTGGCCCCTTCTTTAGATTGCACTCGGGTAATTGGTCAGGGCATTCCTGAGTTCACGATCTGCCTTTAGAATAGACCAATGTCTCTTCAATATGTTAATTATTTTTGGTGAGTAGCTGTTGAAAGTTCCAATACATCTGATATTTTTTTCATTTTGTCTTTTAATTTTACTTGCACTACATTCATTATTAAATACAGTATTTGTCCTGATTGTGGACCTGTCCAGTCTTGTGGATTCTCTCACCTCTAATTTCCTAGTCTGATACTGTTCCATGTTCCTGGTACCTGTGCTCCTGGTATTGACCCCTGGCTACTTTTGTTTTATATCCTGCTTTGCTGCTGTGATCATGCTCCAGCCTCACAGCTGTCGCTGTGTACTAGTCCTGCTACATGTGACCATGTTTCAGTCCAGCGACAGTTACATGATTCTGAACCTATTACCTGAAATCTGTACCTGCCTGTGCCAAGGCCTCAATCTTGTGATGTGACACCACCTGCTCCTGGATTCTGCTCCTGCTATCTCTTGGGTCTGACTCTGGCTACTCCTGGATTTTTTATTTTTTTTTAAATTCTATTTTTTTATTAATTTTCAAAACAGACAACATAAAACATAATGGAAGTGCATACTTCCTCAGAAATAAAGAAAACAACAATAGGGGATAGCCCTTAGTAGAAGGTGAGAATTACATCCAATTAAAGCAACGATACATAGTTTCATCGTGAATGTATACATCGAGCATAAGTAATACCAGATAGTAGAAGAAAAGCACAATAACAGTTTGGGCTCCTTTGAACATTGCATTTATACCAACAGCCATTGTAATCAATCATAGAGTAGAAAACATCATCTAAATAGAGAAAGGGGAGGTAGGGTAAGAAGCAAGAGGGAGATAGAACAGAGGTGAGGGAAGGTAGAGGTCGTAGTGAACCTGGACTCCAGTTCCGGAATATCATATGAAAAATAAAAGTAGAAAATCAAGAGCAGCAATCCGCATTGCATTAGTATGATGAAAGCGTTTTAAACACATCTCCATATTGTATTCCATGTTGACTTTAAATGGGAAATTTATATCATGTTACCTGAGTGTGGGTGAAGAGAGTAACGTGGTCCAATGAGACCAGGTGGATGTGTAACGTGTAGAAGCAGCTGGTGAGTGTGCCATCAGGTTTTCTATTCTCTGAATTAAGGCTGTTTCTTGAAACCACTCGTCAAGTTTCGGGGATCTGTTTACGTTTATCCCATTTTTGTGGGATAACCGTTTTAGCAGCCTGGAGGAGATGTCTAGTTAGGGACCTTTTATATCGGCAAAGGGAACATAAATAATAGGGTTGCCTCAGGAGAATCAGGGATTGAAACCCCAGTAACTTCTGATATAATTTTAAGTACAGCCTTCCACTAATTCCGCAAGGAGGGATAACTCCACCAAACATGGGACACGGATCCACAGCACCAGCAATTATCCGGAAGTAGGAACTCGATACCACCGAGAGACAATTTTATAGCTAGTTTCTTGAGCCCGTATAGCCACAGAGGCCTTATTTGAGAGACATTGTATGTCTGTGAATTGCTTGCCTAATTCTCTTTCCCATGCTTCACAGTACGGTGGCATTTGTTACGAGCGTTGAGAAAGGAGTAACTTATATAATACAGAGATAGTATGCTTGGGGAACTGGGCAGCGACACACAAGTGTTCAAAATCTGTTAGTGTGTGCGATGGAGACTTAATCTGAAAATGGACGGAATAACGGTCGGAGTTTCTGAAGTGGAAGGTTCGGCAAAGGAGGAAGCAGGGCCAAAATTATGACCGTTATATGAAGGTATAGTTCATTGGGAGGGATGAAACCCTTGATGGGCTAATTGTGGAGTGGTCGAGCAGAGATGAGGTGGGCTACGCCAAGAGGAAACAAATGACCAGGCAGGTCAAACCCCAATTTTCACCGAACCCTGCTCGAGTCATATGAGTGCTTGGGAGGGCACTTGAGGGAGCTCTACAATGGAGAGAGGCGGTGGGGCCCCGTGACCCTTGTACTCACAGTTCATGGCATCCATCTGACCGATGGAATTCTGCAGCATGGTGGCTGGCGATGTAGCCAGGGTAGGTAAGCCCTATAGCGGAGGGTCAACAGGCTCTAGGTCCATGGATGCTGACGTCTCAGGGGAATGACTTCTCCCTCCAGGTCTGGACATACAGGCGACCCCATGAGATTTGTCGGGCTGTGGAGAGTGGTTGCACAGGGATGTAACCACTGGAGAGAGCGTCTGGTGAATCCTCCCCATCTGTGCCTCTGATGCTGAGGGCCATCAGCATTAGGCCCCCGAGAAAACCGTATGCTGCTATAAAATCAAATGCAGAATTTCTGGACC
The DNA here is from genome assembly GCF_050947455.1 of Rhinoderma darwinii. NCBI lineage: Eukaryota > Metazoa > Chordata > Amphibia > Anura > Rhinodermatidae > Rhinoderma > Rhinoderma darwinii. The sequence continues at coordinate 194,072,850 of NC_134690.1, read as the reverse complement.
GAAAAGGCCAAAAAGCCTCTTTTTATGCCAAGCCCTGGCACATGCCCGCACAGTGAATAAGGCACACATATTTGGTATTCCCATGAATTGGAGAAGTGGAAGAATGTGAAAGGAGATTAATTTTGTCTGTGGTCTATACTGTGTGTGAAAACTACTATCATAAACTGACGCATTTGCTAAAAAAATTGCTAATTTTATTTTGTTCCATCTTATTCAAGAAACCTTCAGAAGAAAACTGGACTTTCTAAAAATATGATAAACCCCTTGAAGAAAAACTTGTGGGTTCTACTTGTGTGAATGAAGTAATTTATGGGGTGATTCTAATGTTCCAGCAGCATTAGGCCCCGCAGAAAACAGTATGCTGCTATAAAATCAAGTGCAGAATTCCTGGACCGAAAAGGCCAAAAAGCCTCCTTTTATGCCAAGCCCTGGTACATGCCCGTACAATGAATAAGGCACACATATTTGGTATCCCCATGCACGGGAAAAGTGGAAGAATGTGAAAGGAGATTAATTTTGTCCTTGGTCTATACTGTGTGTGAAAAATGCTATCATAAACTGACGCAATTGCTAAATTCTTGCATTTTTTTCCAATTTTGCCCACTTTAGAGAAAAAAATAAAAATGATGTATACTGACAAATGCCACTAAAACAAAGCCCTATCTGCCCTTTAAAGGGATTGTGTCGCTAGAAATTATTTTTTTTTTTTTTTTTTTTTAGTTAAACAGTTAGTGTATACATGATAAGACATTGTTATAATTTTTGTTAATTTTTTCACAAGTCAGGAAATATTATAAATTAGATTCTAATTTATAACATTTCCCTGTGCTGGTCACTAGAGGGAGCAATTCCCAAAATTGCAGCATTGGCATGTCGTAAAGCAACCACATTGCTTTATGCTGCAAATTTGGTGTAAACACACACGCTCTAGTGAGCTCACAGAATCCCCCCTCCCTTATCCTGGCTAGTGCCAGGAGAAAGGAGGGGATTGAATGTTCAAGCCTCCTACACTGTGTGCCGCCATTTTTTGAGCGAATACACAGTGTAGTAGGCTTACATACAGTGGTTATAACACAAAACATACATAAACATGACTTACCTGCTCCTGCCGCCGCCTCTCCCTCCGGTCTGTCTGCTCCCTCCGCTTGCTTCTGAACACATGCCCGGAAGCCGCAACCGGAAGTAGTCATCTTACTGTCCAGCCGCGGCTTCCGGTCCACAAGAAAATGGCGCCGTTCCCAAACAGACGGCGTACAGCATAGTGAATGGAACGGCTCCCGTTCGCATTCTCTATGGGGCTGTATGTGCCGTATTCCATGTCTGTATGTGTCGTTAATCGACACATACAGAGATGAAAAAAAAAATGGCAGTCCCCATAGAGAAGAAAAAGTTTGAAAAAAAAAAAAAGTAAAACACAAACACACAAATAAATAAACTTTTTTTTAATAAAACACTAAAAGCAAAATTATCTAAAAAAAATTTTTTTCGCGACACCCTTCTTTTCAAAAGAATGTAAAATTCAAAGATGAACTTTATTCACCTGCAGAGTTATAGTCATCTAAAAAAGCGCATATCAAAATTGTGACATTTGCTCTGGTCATTTAGCTATAAAACAGCCTAGAACTTAACCGGTTAATGTTACTTTAAATTTGCTAAGACTGGTTAAAACTATATGCAAATTGCCCTTGCCAGTTCTAGTACATACAATAAAATACATTTTTAATTTGTAATGCCCTTTAGAAAGCCTTGCCAACACGTGTTATATTTATAGATACAAATACAAATGTAAGTCTTTTGGTACACATGACTTCACAATCTATACTATTGCTGATGATTTTGTGGTCAGAAATTCATTAAATCTGTTCAAACCGAGTAATTTCACACAGAATAATTGCATCTGCACTTAGGAAAAGGAGGTGTTTAATGCAATTTCTGATTCCATTTTCATATAGTAAACTATCATTTCCTTCTGCAAAATACAGTCTAATTACTCTTTCGTACAAGTTGTACATTTAAAAAGTGGGCATTTAATGGATGTTACATTCAAGCCCACAACACATTTTAGTTTATTTTACAGAAAGTACTGCAAAACACTTAGGGCTCTTTGTTACATACAGTACAGTAATAATCCAAAATGGACTTGTTCTGTGCTGATGATGTTCAAATGGCGAAACAGATCAGACCACAGATGATTGGCAAACAAGTGCATTTTGTCATTATTGACCTATACTATAGCCATGTAACGGGTAATTTGATACAGTTTTCTTCTTTATGAAGGATAGTTATTCTCCTCCAGGACAATCAGTCTTTTACTGATTTGCATTATTCAAATTGCACATAAAACCTGCCTTTTAACGGGCTGTTCCAGCAAATAAATGTATCACTGTTAAGCTTCAACCCTGGGGGCTTCTGTGCCCCATGTCCCGCTTTTCTGTCTAGCCCCCGACTTCGGACCACTGGCCTGCTGTAGGCTTCTTGAGGACCGTTCTACCATCTTCCTGTGCCTTAACAATTAGGTCCTCTTAGTACCAGTAGATGCATAGGGGTTCTTCTGCTCTGATTCTTGGTACTTGACCTTGCTTGACCATTTCTATCTATTTGCTGCTTGTCCTGACCTACCACCTGTCCATTGTTGTGCCAGAACACTGCCAGTTCTGTCCTCGGCAGTCTAACCTCATCTTCCACAAGCTGAATGTGTCCTGCATCTTTATTTTTCTGCTCTGCTTTGAGAGACTACTACTGGGGTAGCCAACCTGGTAAATCGCTGCAGCAAAGTACAAATCCCTGTCTAGGTGTTAAAGGGTTATTACCAGGTCAATGCTTAGATTCCGCTCCTGGGTTTAGCTCAAAACCAAATCCGTAACATCCCAGTGGATCCACATTTGTTCCAGCAGGTGTGTGACAGTTTGTTAAGGCCATGGATCCCACTGGTGTTTCTTTGCTTGATGCCTATGAGTTGGCTAGTGAACGTGCACAGCAGCTCTCCCCATCAGGACCATATTTTCTAAGCCCTCCAGAATACTTTTGACCATTTGGAAGCCATGAATCCTCCTTAGGCCTGTATACCAGTATGCTAGCCAACTGCTGCTATGTTGTATCTGACTGGTTATGACAAAAAAAGGGGGGTACCTCACATCATCTTTATTTTGTTTTTTAAATAAATAATTAGAAATGTGGGGTCCCCCCATTTTTCATAACCAGCCAGATACAACACAGCAGCAGCAGGCTAGCATTACCAGGGTGGGAAGGGCCACGAGTTCTGGCATTTCCCAGTCTAATAATATCAGCCAGTGGCAGCCCTGGTGCCCAGCCACTGCTACAGATGGTCGTGCACTGGATCATACCTGACTCTTCCCGGTATGCCTGGTGGTGGTGGGTACCGGGGTAATAATGGGGGTTAGTGTTAGCCTCTTTACCGGCTAACATTAAGTGCGGCCTTAGTAATTGATGCTGTCAATTAGTCAGTGGCCATTACAAAGGCGGTAGTAATAAGGTTTAAAAAAAATACAAAGACATAGAAAAAATATTTTATTGAAATAAAAAAAAACACCACACAACTCTAATTAACCATTTTATTGAGAATAAAAAAAACACTGTCATCGAAGTGGTCCTCGAATCCGACATAGTCCAACAACTGAACCTGTTAAAAAATTACAAACACACAAAAAATATTAGTAACACTTAAAAAAGCAAAGCAATTATTATACCTTACCCGGGTCCAGCGCTGGAGCCGCAATGTCAGCGAGCTGGGCTCTATATCTAATCCTATTATATGTGATAAAGTCTGCTGAGCCACTATATCAAAAAGGCTCCTGTGTTGAGATGAAACTTTGTCTTTTCTATGGACCAATAAAGCACCTTTTTCTACTTTGCTTATACCTTGGGGTGCTGCCTGATTTTTTTTATCTAACTGCAGCAGGTCTATTAGCCCTAACCTGGGCGGGCTGGCACCTACATACAATTGGAAAGGCTGTGCAGCTGACATTTTGTTTGGATTTAATCCTATCAATAGCTATAGGGTCGTAGTGCTATAGATTTGCTGTCTCCTATAGATATATGTACATTTATCCACATATATATACACATACACGCACACACATTTTTTTAGGGGGACACATTTATTGGGGCTATTGCCCCTGATGTTTTAAGACCTTAGTGACGCCCCTGGCTGCTAGTGCTGCATCGCTGGGTCACTTACGTCGGCTATGAGAAGAAGTTTGGGGAGCCCAAGAAGGACTTTTGCACTGGGGCCCATGGGCCTTTAGCTACGCACCTGAAGCTCACTATCTAAGAGACTATACAGTGAAGCCGGAAATTTTCAGTGCCCATGAGAAAAAGTTATTTCTCTCATAAATTCACTATTCCCGTCATTTTTGTTATTCTCCGAGACCGCTTCACGGTTCAAGGTTTCTTAAACATAGGATCTGATGGTAACATTATACAGTAAAACAATCGTTGGTCTTGGTGAAGAAGCCGCTCTTGTTAGCCTCTTTTGATGACGATTTGTTGCCCGAACTTATGTGTTACACCTCTATTCCTGTTCCTTGGGGCACTCCATCAGGAACAAATTTTTTTTTACATCTTGCAAAGGACCATCAGCCCTCTCTTTTTGGGGCTTCCATGGCTTAAAACACATTCTCCACTCATTAATTAGAACTCTGAACTGATTCTCAGAGAGGTGACATTTGCCTGCCTATTGTTCATCTGTCATCCCCTCGACCATCGGAATAGAACTGGTGTGGTCTATCTGAGTGAACTTTGTGGATGTTTTCTCTAAACAGCAAGATGAAGTTCTGCCTCCACACAGACCCTTGAGAAAGGTTTCTGTTAATCCGAAACATCCCCAGCAGCTCCAGCACCCATCTTCCACCATTGACTTAGGCCTTATTTACGCAAGCATATTTAACGTTCGTGATACACGCGTGAAAATCACGCGCGTCACACGGACCTATGTTAATCAATGGGGCCGTTCAGACAGTTCGTGATTTTCACGCAGCATATGTCCACTGCGTAAAACTCACGACATGTCCTATACTTGGCCGTTTTTCGCACATCACGCACCCATTGAAGTCAATGGGTGCGTGAAAATCGCGCACGGCACACGGAAGCACTTCCGTGTGCCGCGCGTGATTCGAGCTACAGTTGTGAAATAAATGAATGAAAACATAAAAGCACCTCCTGCAAAAATAGAGTGTCATAACGATGCCATATGCGCGAAAATCATGCAGGCACGCACCAAATACTGATGCCACACGGAACTGCTATGCGCGCAAAATGGAGTGTTTTTTGCGTGCGCAATACGCACACACTCATGTGAATAAGGCCTTATAGTGAGTTTCATCGTTGTGTCTGTAGTTTTGACATGATGAATAGTGTTGCCTGCAGTCCTTTTTTTTACGTCTAATCTGAGGGATTTTTTGACGGAGCCTTAACAAACAACAAACGTTTTCCATAAGGAATTATGTTTTTCTGATATAAATAGTTAATAACTTGAGTTTTTCTCATAACCTAAAACTTCCATTCCCTTTATTAATTTTACTCCTAGACTTTGGTTCCTTTCCAGTTTCATAATATATTTTTTATGAAATGGTGCCCAGATCTCTATGCGATATGAAATGAAGAGTCTAATTATTGATTTGAGTAAAATAATACCTTTCTTTAATTTATTGTATTTTACAGCAAGAATATTCCCTGCAGCCCTAAGGGAGTATGAATTAACATAAATTAGGTATTTAACTATGCATAGTAATAAAATCACAAACCACAAATAATAAGGGTTTGCTTAATTATGTGTAATGCAGGTGGATGTATCGCTATATACAGTTTAAGACTAGGTCCTTTTTTTAAACAATATATTTTTCTTTACATTTTTCATTCTATAATTTTTTTAAACTGATTGCAAGGCATTGAAAATGAAAGCTTAAAATGATCAGATATTAACAGTATTCCACTATGTCAGGCACCTTACTGAATAGTATTGGTGTGCCCCAGGGAACTGTATTGTCTCCTTTTTTGTTTACATTGTATACATCGGATTTTCAGCATAATTCGGATTGTTGTCATTTACAAAAAATTTCGGATGATTCCGTGGTGGTGGGGTGTATCAGGGATGGATGTGGGGATGTTGAGTATAGGGAGTTGATTGACCGCTTTTTAGCTTGGTGTAGTGATAACTGTTTTAATTTGAATGTGACAAAAACCAAGGCGATGTGGTGGATTTTGAGATGGAAGTCTTGCCAGTCGATAGCGCTGGTCGGGATGTTGAGCAGGTAGACTGCTATAAATATGTGGATGTTTATCTAGACAACAATTTGGATTGGCACTGCCACTCGGAGAATGTGTGCAAAAAGGTAATGAGTAGAATATATTTTTTGCAAAAACTGAGGTCGTTTGACTTATGCAGCAATAAGTTTACAATGTTTTACCAATCTGCAGTAGCAAGTGCACTTTTTCTTACGGTAATATGCTGGGAAAGTAGTGTTAGGAGTGCGGACGTCAATAAACTCAAGCTCATTAGGAAAGCAAGCTCTGTGGTGGGATGTCCGTTGGATAGTTTTGAGATGATAAGGAATAAAACAGTTCTTGAAAAGTGTATGGGGATTTTATGGAACACATCACACCCACTGCATGAACTCTTTATAAAACAGAGAAGTATTTTTAGTAATCGTTTAATTCAACTGAGGTGCAATAAAGATAGGTTTATGAAGTTGTTTGTGCCTACAGCGATAGTGACCTATAATAGGACAATAAAATCAATGAATTTTATGAGAATATAAGTTTTTAGTGGGGATTGTGTTAGAAGTTTTTAACTTATTATTTTTAGTATTATTTATTTAAGTGGATAATTTGTAAATAAGCATAGTCGACTCCGCTATTGATTCCATCGGAAAACCGGAAACCAGCCGGAATGGTGACGAACGGAAACCATTAGCGATGTTTCCGTCACCATTGAGATCAATGGTGACTGAAACGGAAGCTGTGCTGTTAGTTTCACTTTCCGTTGCGGGGTTCACCCGACGGAACCCTCCGACGGAACCCCGGAATGGAAATGAACGGTGATGTGAACAGGCCCTAATATGTATTCTGTGTATGTGTTGTGTTATTGTTGTGTTTATTTATGATTGTGAATATGTTTATATGTGTATTGATGTTTAACTGTTATTGTTTTGTTTTTGTCTGTTTTTGTCTAACCTAGGAGCTGTTGTGATACTGGAATTTTCCTTCAGGGATTAATAGTTATCTAATCTTATTTTATCTTATTTTAATCATTTTTAGGTATCTGGTTGCACAGTCCAATTCCAGCATCCTTAAAGCCAGTGATGTCAGATTCATAATTTCCGATTATGGGCCTGTTCACATCAGTGTTGTCTTTCCGTTAAGGGGTTCCGTCTGAGCTTTCCGTCAGGGGGACCCCTCAACGGAAAGGCAAACGGAAACCTTAGCTTGCGTTTGCATCACCATTGCTCTCAATGTTGACGGAAACTTTGATAATGGTTTCCGTTTTTCACTGTTGTAAAAGGGTTCCATTGCTTTGACAGAATGAATAGTGCAAACTTTCAGAACAAACATCTGATTTGAAGCTGGAAATTTAAAAAAAGTAACAATGTAAAAAAAACAAGGATTACACACATTGACATCTGACAGAAATGTATTAGACATTATTCTCTAATGATAATGTTATCTCTATGACTGTAGCTTGTAACATGTATCGCTGAATAAGCGGTCAGAGGATTTTATGCTAAAATGTATAAACTTTATTGATGTTTGTTTGTGTGTGTGGTGCGAGTGGTTGGTGCGACATGGGTTATCTAAATCCATACAGGGACAGGAGGAGAATCACAGATCCTCCCCCTCCCTGCTGTCTGTCAGCATGTCCCCCACTGGCCCCCCTCTGCTACTTTATAGAGTCTAAAGTAGGAGCTGCAAATCTAGGCTAGATTAAGGCTAGATTGTTGGCTTTAAAACATGTTCATGGCTCTAGCTGCAATCTAGCCTGAGCTAGGTCCAATTGTACAAAAGATCACATACATCCTTGGCTACTGAAGTGCTTCCCTACCAGGAGGCATGAGATACATCCTTGGCATACTGCAGTTATGTTAGTTACTTGGTTGTGGAGATCTGTGTCATACCTCCTGTGACAATCGCCGATCTCAGGACATTTCACATGGGTGAATTACACTATTGATTTTATTAATTTACCACATAAATCCATGCCCAACTACTCTAGATGACAGGATTAGGCTAAATTACTCACATAGGTTTCCAACAGCCCAATATTTTATACCACAGTATGCTACCACCTATACATATCTAGGCAATAGGGGGCATACGTATCTATTTTCCCTTAACACTGGTTAGTCACAATAACACAGGTTATCTAAATAGAACATAAAATACTCGAAAATTAACATCGGTAACGCTCTTCACCTTCGGAAGATTAAGTTCTGCAAGACTACAAGGTAGAGACATATTAATAATTCAAATTTAATACACAATAGTGCAGTGCAATACAAAAAATTGTTGTCAGATTAAAAGATGAAAAAATATACATACAGTTACAATGCATTCAGTTTATGAAAATCAAAGGAGTTAAAGAAACAGAACAAAACCTTACTGATGTACTGCAGTGATATCCTGGCTGTGGGGACAGCTGAAAATATGGGCAGTCAGTCCAACTGAGATATGGATCTCCAACGACTGACACTGACCCTCTATTTTCCTGGCATTTTAAACCAAATTTTTTTCTCTCCAGTTCACTGGCTGGTGATGTCACTAAGAGGAGGCTGTTCATATGATAATGAAGAGTACTGCTCCCATTACACAGAAATATTTCTACTGAGAAACACAAAAAGGGTCATGTGTTCTTGCAGGAATCTCCTCGAAATATAATTTTACCTGCATTCCCCTGGGCATACATTTACCAACCAGGGCATATTAAACACCACTGTAATAGGCCCATGTTTTTAGCCAATAGTCAATTCCAGGTAGTTCCTCTGGGTGTATGAATGTGAATTTGACATATACTGTATATGAGGGCTATTGTCCCTGATCATAACCGCCTATGTGGGTCACTCCAAATATCAATTATGATGGGGTTTGCCTCGAAGAATCATATTTCCTTCAAGCTTAGGCCATTGTCACGTTTTCCCAGGTCCGCATGGCAAACACACAACAGGTAAGCATTTGCATAATATTTGATCCCTGGTCAGTGTCACAATCTGTGGGTATGTGTACCAACGGGCCACACCGCCGTAGCGGAGTAGCAGCTGACCCAACAGCAGTGTACCATGTCAATATACAGTCCAAGCACAAGGTTACCTGTAATAGTCCAGACGGTAGCAACAGCCTAGGCACAGATGGGACCTTGGCAGCAGGAGATGCCAAAAGTGGCGGATGATACCAGACATGGTGTAAGTCAACAGGCGAAGTAGACGGCACAACGCGACTCCAACACTAGAGATGGCACAGGAACAAATACAGCACGGGACACAGGATACAGGTAGCAGGGCACGGGAGCACAGGGAACAGGATATGACTAAGGGACTATTTGCAAGACTAACATAGGAATACAAGCAACGCTCAGGCCAGGAGTGAAAGGACATAGCCCCTTTTATAGTCCAAAGTGGTTAGGGCTAATTTGTAACATAATTCATGTGCGCCCGCTGGTCCTTTAAGGCTGGGCACGAAGTGCGCGTGCACCCTATGGGAGCTGCAGAGCGGAGCGGAAGTGAATGCTGGCATCTCCTGGGGAGGAGATGCAGGCCAGCACTCACAGATCCATGGCCGTGGCCGTCGAGGGATGAGTCGGAACGACGGTCCTCGGCCATGGACGTTACAGTCAGGATGTGTGGGCAATTACTTCCAACCCTGGGTGAGAATGTTATCTGATGCTAGATACAGGCCCTAGTGGCAAAATTCTTAATCAACACTTCTGGCACCTTGGTGAGGAAAGGGCCAATTAGACATTTGCCTGACAGGGGACATCCTGTGATGGTCAAAGATATGTATTTCTGAAGTAAAACAGATGCTTTTCAGAAGGGGTTATGAACTGACCAATTAATATCCTAATCTTGATGATATTACCTATAACACCACACCACACCTCCCAACCGTCCTGGATTCAGTGGGACAGTCCTGGATTCCGGGAGGTGTCCCGCTGTCCTGGGCAGCTGGGGGTATGACCCGCAGTCAACTGTATCTGCGTCCTCAGGATTCAGATACAGTTGAATCAATGCTAAAGCAGGGAACCATCAGCTCCCTGCTTCAGAATAAGTTCATAGCGGAGGAGCAGAGGGAGCTCCTCCGCTAACCAATGACTCCCCGGGCACAGCACTACTTTAAGCGTTGTGCTCGAGGAAGCCCTTGATGTGACTGTCCATATAGGGACAGTGACATGAGTGGCTACTGATTGAGCGGAATCCTTGTTGCCAATGATCTGGCTGGGGATTCCGTTCCTAGAGGAAATGCCCAGGTCACTGTCCATCTATGGACATTAACGTCAGGGGCTCCTCCTGGAGCGGAATTCCCAGCCAGAGTCGGCAACGGGGATTCCGCTAAAGGAGTAGCCACTGACATTACTGTCCATATATGGACTGTGACATCAGAGCTTCCATCTAGGAGCAGAATCCCTGGCCTATGCTCTGGCTGGGGATTCCACTCTTAGAGGGAGTCCCAACAGCGCTATCTACAGGGGGGTAGCGCTATCTACAGGGGAGTGGCATTATCTTCAAGAAGGGGGTGGCACTATCAACATGGACACTATGGCACTATATAGGGGTACTATCTACATGGGCACTGTGGCCCTATCTACAAGGGCACTGCCACTTTATATGTGGGCACTGGCACTAGGGGCAGCTTTGGCCCATTATTTTGTATGTGGCAATTACGGAGCATTATACTGTATTGGGTAGATATGGGGGCACTATACTGTATGGGGGCATCTGTGTGGGCATTATATTGTGTGAGGGCATTATACTGTATGAGGCAGCTATGGGGGCAATATGCTGCATGTGGACAACTATGGGGCATTATGCTGTATGGGGGAATTTGTTTGGGCATTATACTGCATGGGGGCATCTGTGTGTGGATTATACTGTATGGGAGATCTGTGTTGGCTTTATACTGTATGGGTGCATCTATGGGGGCATTATACTGTATGGTGTCAGCTAGAGGGCATTATACTATGTGGGGACAGCTATTTGGCATTACACTATGTGGGAGGCACTATGGGAGCATGATACTGTGTGGGCTGAACTGGGTGTGTATGGGTGGGGATTTGGTGGGGTTAGAGGCGTGGCTTAAAATAAAAAAAATTACGCAGTGTGCTACGCGTGCCACATCAGTTGTCCCTCTGTCTGATACTTGAAAGTTGGGAGGTATGCTGTGTCTTTATCTCTCCCAATACTTTTGCAATATTCCATTTAGAAGTCAGCTGAGGGGACATGTACTCAGCACTCCTGTGTGATGACTGACAGTTGCTTATCAGCTCATTGCTTCTGTATGTAATATTAACACCTAAAAACCAACATGTTTAATAAGAAACTAATGTGCTATTAGTCCTGTGTTTTCCTGTTAAGCCCCTGACAACCAATAATGTATTTTACATGTGTGCACTATAGCTGCTGTTGCTTTGTATATCATGTAACCTATGGGCTCCTTTAGCTAGGCATCTTCTGGTATGTTAACCCAGTGGTGGATTAAGTAGACCATAGACCCTGGACTGTTCCACAAACTTGGGCCCCCCTATCCTGCTCTGCCATGTCTATAGTGAACACCACCTTTTTGTGCGAACATTGACAAATGGGTGTTTTGATTCCTCTTGTTAAAGGGCTGTGTCCCTACATACTGACAGTCTCCAACTATCGCTGACAGTATAACACTGTTTAGGGATACATCCTCCTGACAATGGGAATGGTAACACACATTTTTCTATTAATCCTGGGTACACAAAGACTTTATGTGGAATACAAGGATTTCCTACAACAGACACGTCAGGAGGGGTGACAGATCCCCTATAGATCCAGTGATTCCCAAGTGATGTCTTCTCTGATGGGAGTCATTCTCTTTTCTTCTTCATTTTTGCTCCTCGCTTTTGCAGCAATTTCCAGCCTCTATAGAATTACAAAAATTCAGACACCAAGGCCCAGGACTATACATTAAAGGGGGTTTTCATACTGATGACCTATCGATATGCCCGGACAACCCCTTTTACTCAGACTAATAAATTAGAATGCATACAGACCCCAGACCTTCTAAACTATTGCCGTCGCCAGACCAGACCCCCCTAAGCAAATACAGACCCAAGAACAAGCATCCTAAATACAGACCTCGGTCCAGACCCCCTAAATATACAGACCCCAGACCAGACCCCTAAATACAGACCCCCAGACCCCTTAAACAAATCCATGATCCCCTTATACTTACCAAGCAGCTGTCCTCACCTCGGGGTCTTCTATCTTGCTTCTGTTGTAGGACCTGCGGTTATGTGACCAGTGGGTCTCTAATCAGTAGCAAGGACTGCAGGCATAAGGTCATGTGACCTATATGTCTGCAGGTCCTTTACAGGACAAACACAATGCCGTCTTTTAGTGGTTCTTGCCGCAATTCGTAGCAAAATCACAGTGAAGACGCATTGTACTTGGGGAGTGCATGGGCCTACCTGGAGCCCCGTGCCCCAGGCGACCGCCCAAAGCGCCCAATGATGATCCGCCATCGTGTTAACCCTCTGAGCAGCAAGGCTTTACAATTGACATAATATAACTGAGCAGAAGTAAGATACTATTAAAGCACTGGTGCTCAGAGAAGCGGATATCTCTGCCTAGATGAAGGAGCCTGTGTGAGGGCACTTAGTCACAGGCTGCTTAGCAATCTGTGACGTCTTCTTCTAGGCAACCAGCAGCAGTTTTAAAATACAGATTTATTACAGTGGACTACATGTGGATGATTTCAGTGAAAAGACAGCTAAAACAAGTATATTATATCGTTTATTATTTTTGCACAAGCAGGCCAATCAGCTAAACATGTATAAAGGTAAAGTTTTTTGGTTTTTTAATACTAATAACTTGCTCTGTGACTTGGATACGTGCATGCAAATGGCATTCAGACTGACTTGCCAGCACATCCATGCAAGTATAAAGTAATGGCCGGACCTAGGCTGAAAGCCATAAGGGAAGGACAGCATGAACAGAGTTGCAGGTAGGGAAGAGAATTATAAGTAAGAAGAGAAATAGTAGGGGTTTTGGAGGGGGGATGGTATGGGTGAGTCAGGTGTGATAAAAAAGGTCAGTGCAGTGAGAGATTCGTGCTATTAGCAGAGCAGACAGCAGGTGTCAGTTTGTCTCCTCTGTCTGCTAACTTACCTTACTTTGATGGAGGCTTTGTTTGTCCAGCTGCGGGCTGCGGTGGCCGAGCGTGGCATGGCTTGAAGAGGAGCTGGGGAGGACCAGTCCGCAGGAGATGTCTGGAGGAGTGTCGGAGGAGGCCGGTCACAGCGTGTCACCGGGGTTTTCTGCTCCTGTGGTACTGTCAGTCCCTGATCTGCGTCCTGCTGCGGAGCAGGTCGAATCAGCGTCTTCCCGGCGGTCACGTCCTGCAGCATGTTTGAGCCCGGATGTCCTGCCGCGAGTCAGGTGCAGGATTCAGAGCCCCTCCAGGGACCCTCTGGCTCAGGCCCCCGGCTCCACTGCCCGGGGTTGGCAGCCTCGGGCTGAGAGGAATCCGGCACACCGGCCTGACTGCGGAGATGGAGACGCAGGCTCCCTTACACCGGGGACTGCCCCCTGTCTCCAGATCCCTGCTACGCGGACCTGCGGCGGGCCGGCCTGGCGAGGCTTCTGTCAGGGGGCCCGCCCGTCGCTCAAATGTGAGTCCTGATTCTTTGCATAGGCCGCAGTCGGCAGTCGTACGACGCCCCCTCGGATGCAACTCTGAGGCGGTTCCAGTCAGATGGGATGTGGGCTCCCTGTCGTCTGAGGCCTACTCTGGAACCCCCGAGATGAGGCGCGGCTGCCGTTCATGCAGCGCCTTTCCAGCTCCTGATGGTTCGGTCAGTTATGCAGATGTGGATATCGCGGAGGATGGCGGACATCTTGATGTCTCCATCACCCCGACTGGTGGGTACACAGCACCCACGCAGTCCGCTGAGTCTATTTCACCTTCATTTTCTTTTCCCGCAGTGTTTAGGTTCCCTAGGGTGGGGGTGGATCCCGGGTTGGGACAGCAGTAGACGTAGGTAATTGTGATGCGCCACCGCCGTCTAGGCGTGGTGAGGTAGGGGATGTTCAGGAATTTCTGGGTTGTGTGAGGGAATTGTTGGCTCGTTGCGATGGCGGCGGCTTATCGCATGTCCCCTCGCCTGTTACTGTGTGGGTTCTAGTTTCCATCCTCCCCCTGGAGAAGTTCAATCTTGACAAATGGCTTGAGAGCAAGAAGGAGGAGGAAGAGCGTCGGTAACGTTTCATTTCCCAAACATTCGTGAACTGGTTGCAAACATTTGCCATCCTGGCGAGTGTTACAAGTGAAAAGGTGCTGGACAATTGTTCCGGCCTTTTTTGCTACATGGGTGCTATTGGTGAAGCGCATCATGTTTATGGGGGTCAGTTATGGCTGCGTTATGACGAGCAATTCCGACAGAGAAAAGCGGTTCGTACTAACATTAGGTGGGATAATAAAGATATTGGTCTGTGGTTGCACGTTATGGCTCCAGTTAGTTTAGGTCAGTCCTTTCACGGGGCGGGCGGTGTGGCTGGCCCCTCTTCACAATCCGGCAAAGGTGGTGCTGGATCGGGTGGAAAATCCGCCCTGTGCTGGCAGTTTAATGAGGGCCAGTGCAAGTTTGGAGCAGGGTGCAAATTCTAACATAGCTGTTCTTCCTGTGGGAGGACATCACACGGAGCGGCGAACTGCTTTAAGAAAGGTAAGGGACAAGGGGTAGGCGGTCCTAGCCATGGGTAGGATGCCGGTGAATCTGTTCGAGATGCAGCCTTATCTAAATAGATTTCCCGATAGGTTTCGAGCCGAGCTGTTGTCTAATGGTTTCCGTTTTGGTTTCAGGATCCCTTCCCCTCCTCACGAGGTCCCCTTTTCTTTGTGGAACTTGCGGTCTGCCCATCAGTATCCGGCGGTTGTCACAGAAAAATTAACCAAGGAGATCATTTTGGGTAGGATGGCTGGCCCCTTCATGGATAGTCCCTTCCCCGATTTGGTAGTTTCTCCGCTCGGTGTTGTCCCAAAGGCGGAGCCGAACAAGTTTTGGTTTATTCACCACCTGTCACACCCGCACAGGCATTCGTCTTAATTATGGCATTGCTCCTGAGCTTTGCTCGGTGATATATACGTCTTTTGACGCGGCGGTTGATTGGGTTCTGCGCTATGGCAGGGGGGCCTTGATGGCTAAAACAGATATCGAATCTGCGTTTCATCTCCTCCCGGTTACTCCCGACAGCCTGCGGCTGTTGGGGTGTTATTGGAACGAATCTTATTTTATTAATCGGTGCCTCCCGATGGGTTGCTCAATTTTGTTTTTAGCTCTTTCCTGGAATGGGTAATTTGCGACGTTGCGGATGGTACATCGGTCATCTGTTACTTGGACGACTTCCTATGCGTAGGGCCTGCAGAGTCGTCAGTTTGTTCTATTCTGCTTAGCACCGTCCAGTGGGTGGCTCCACGCTTTGGGGTCCCATTAGCTCCTGAGAAAACTAGGGGTCCGCGGTCCTGTATCGTGTTTCTCAGAATCACAATTGATTCTGTCAACATGGAATGTCGACTTCCCGGGGATAAACTGGTCACACTGCAGGCAGAGGTGCTGCGGGCTAGACATTCACGCAAGATAACTCTTAAAGATCCGCAGTCCCTCCTTGCAAACTCAATTTTGCATGCCGTATCATGCCTATGGGCAGCGTATTTTCAAGGCGGCTAGCGGGGTCCATGGCGGGCGTACGGGCACCGTATCATTTTGTTCGCTTAAATAGGGACCACAAGGCTGATTTGGCAGTTTGGTCGGAATTCCTGGATAGTTTTGACTGGGAATTGTTTACTGATGCTTCAGGCAGCGTGGGTTTCAGCGCATATTGTAAGGGGCAATGGTGTGCAGCTCATTGGCCGCCAGAGTGGTCGGAGCTTGGTCTGTTACGGAACCTGGCCCTTCTGGAACTTTTTCCTATTTTGTTGGCGGTAGAAATTTGGAGAGACAGGTTCCAGAAAAGCAAGGTTCGTTTCCATTGCGACAATATGGGGGTGGTGATGGCCATTAATAATTTGTCTGCATCTTCTCCCCCGGTGATTTGGCTCCAGAGGCGGACTGGGTGGGGATCGACTGTCCACAGCATCTATGGGGCTTGGTTTGCGAGCAGCAGGAGGACTGATTTGATCTTCTAGTGCCTGGTACTTTGGTAGCTTACGATACGGCGCGGGTGGACTGGGTAAGGTGGTTGGCAAATTTGGATGGTGTTCGTCAGGACGGGGATCGGGTGGTGGCTTTGCTGGGATTCCTGGGGCAGTTTTCTGTATCGGGCTGGTCAGTGTCAAGGGTGAATCGTTTTGTGTCAGCTTTGGCCTTCAGTTTCAAACTCCAGGGGTTCGGAGATGTCACAAAATATTTCCAGGTTGTCCAGGTCTTGAGGGGTTATCGCAGGGGTAGGGTTCTACCGGATAGGCATCGCCCGTTTTTTTTTTTCATTATTGGAACAATTGTGGGAGGTTTTGGGTGACGTGTGTTTTTCGCATTATAAGGTGTGCTTGTACAGGTTGGCTTTTTCGTGGGCTTACTTCAGGGCCCTTCGCATAGGGAAATTGGTGTCTCCCAGCACTGTGAGATCCGGGGGTTGTGGGTCGAGGATGTCGTGTTGCTAAAATGGATCAGGTTGGTTGGGGTAAGAGGGTAGTGTTGGGGAAGGTAATCGGGGTGCGGATGTGCCCGGTGTTCTGTTTTACGTGATATCAATCTATTCGCTCGTCTTCTGTGGGTCAGCTTCTGTGCCATGTCGATGGGTCATTTTTGTCTAGGTAGTTATTTACGTGGGTATTTCGGAAATGCCTGGCGATGTTGAGGTTGGATGGGTCTGTTTTTGCTCCCCATTCCTTTCGCATAGGGGCGGCTACAGAGGCAGCTTCTTGGGGATTGGGGCTTGAGGTGTCTAAGCGGATAGGTCGTGGGGAATCGGGTAGATTCTAATCCTATGTGCGTCCGCAGTTTTTGTGATTTAAGAATGTGGTTATTTTTGAGGGGTTGGGGTTATGCTTGATCTGTATCTATCTATTACCCCCCACCTCTTTTTTCCTTTTTTTCTATCATTTAGATTCAGCCCCCCGATTAGGGTGGATACTTGGGCACTCCTATGTGCATTGGGGGGATGAACTGGTTGATGTCCGCCCAGATGGGCGACAACTGGGTTTTTCCTGGTCCGTGGCATTTGTTAGCTGGTTTGGAAATTGAGGTATGGCATGGAATAGGGTTCTGCCAGCACTTCACCGTTGGGCGCGGCTTGATAGGGCCCCGGATGTCTTGGTGTTAAATGTAGGTGGCAATGACCTCGGGGTGCGTCCTTTCAGAGAGCTGATTCGGCATATTAAATATGACCTTCTCCGCCTTTGGGACTGTTTTCCCGGGATAGTGGTGGAATGGTCGGAAATTGTCCCTCGGAGAGTTTGGAAACATGCTCGCTTAGTGGCACGCCTAAATAGAGCCCGGGTAAAAGTTAATCGGGCGGTCTTTAGTTTTGTGGTGAGGAATGGTGGTGTTTTCGTAAGTCGCTATGAGTTTGAGGACAGCCTTGGGGGTTTTTGGCTGGCGGAAGGGGTTCAATCGAGCTTTGATGCTTGGTGGGGCCTCTCATACTTGAAGGTTTCCAAGTATGTTCGTGTGGCTGACTGGGGGTCCTTGGAGTTGGTGGTAAATTGGTGCGGGGGCATTCAATGGGGGTAAAGTCCCTCCCAAATTATAACTTGCTTGGTGGTCTGGCCTAATTTTGTGTTGCTGCTCGGTGGTGTCCCAGGGAGTGGTTTATACTTTAAACAGCCATTTGTGGTTGTTAATGGTGCCCCTGAGCCTGTGGGGAATCTGCTGGGGGTAATTGATATTGATATTTAAAATGACGTCTATTTATGTATGTTTGTTAATAAAATGGCTGCTGTGGCCAAAATGAATCCAACCCAAGTCTCTGCGTTATTATTTGGAACTGGTGGGTTAAGGATTATGGTCAGGGGGTCTAGGGCTTAGGTCTCAGAATGTACTCTGCTATCCCATGGTCATGATTCACCTGCCAAAATAGGGTTTTATTCCTACTACGTTTATACCTGAAGAATATGTTTATGTAGCAAAAAAAAGTATCCAAACATATAATGTGATGTATGGGTATGTTTCTACAGGCTAGATATATGCTAAAATCGAAATACTGTTCCTTAACAGTATTAAAAAGTAGGATCCACCACGCTATTCAACACCATAAAAAAAACTATACATTAAGGTATACATTCTTTACACCATGGGACGTGAAACCTGTTGAGAACTGTTCAGTACCAGTACCTAGAAGAAAATAAAGATATTCTAAGGTCTGTATTAGGTTAGGGGTCTGTATTTAGGGTTCTGGTCTGGGGTCTCTATTAGAATAGGGGGTCTGGTCTGCGGTCTGTATTTAGGGAGTCTATTAGTTTGGGGTCTGATGTCTATATTTAGGGGGTCTGTATTTAGGGGTGTGGTCTGGGGGTCTGTATTCGTTTATGGGGTCTGTATTTAGGGGTCTGTATTAGTTTTGGGGTCTTTATTTAGGAGTCTGTATTCGTTTAGGGGGTCTGGTCTGAGGTCTGCATTAAGAGAGTCAGGTCTGGGGTCATTATTCGTGTAGGGGGTCAGGTCTGGTGTCTGTATTTAGGGGTCCGGTCTGAGGTCTGTATTTATTCAGGGGTCTGTATTTGTTTAGGGGGTCTGGTCTGGGGACTACAATAGTTTAGAAGGTCTGGGGTCTGTATGTATTCTATGATCCAGTCTTTGGTCCAAATTTATTAGTCTGAGTAAAAGGGGTTGTCCGGGCACATAGATAGGTCATCAGTATAAAAAACGGTCTGTGCCCGCACCACCCCTTTAATGTATGGTCCTGGGTCTAAATTTGTGTGTTTCTATAGGGGCTGGAAATTGCTGCAGAAGTGATGGGCAAAGATGTCTCATCAGGAGAAGTCGCCATAACGGTCTGCGTCAGATGGAGAAGAAAAGAAAATGACCCCCATCAGAGAAGACGTCACTGGATCTATAGGGGATCTCCTCTCCTGACACGTCTGTTGCAGATAATCCTTGTATTCTACATATTTCTGTGTACCCAGAGCTAATAGACAAATGCGTGTTACCATTCCAATTGTTAGGAGGATGTGTCCCTACACAGTGTGATACTGTCAGCGATGGTTGGAGACTGTCAGTATGTAGGGACACAGCCCTTTGACAAGGGGAATCATAACAACCATTTGTCAATGATCTCACAAAAAAGGTGATGTTCACTATAGACACGGCAGAGCGGCGGTGGGGAAGGGGGGCCCAAGTTTGTGGAACAGCACAGGGCCTATGCTCTATTTAATCCGCCACTGCCGGCCATTCAGCGCCTTTCTACGAGTGAAGCGGTGTGATACTTTGCGCCGCTTGCGTCGTTTAAAGGCGCTGATTGACATGGAAGCGTTCAACCCCAGGACACCTGCGCAGAAGAGGGCAGGTCTCCATTGCAGCCGGACGGTGTGGGAACGGGATTAAGGTGAGTTTGAATAGTTTGATATTTTATCGTAATAAAAAAGTGTGCAGCATTATCTACAGGGGTGGCTTTATCTACAGGGGGGGCTTTACCTACTGGGGGGGGTCTTTATCTACCCGGGGGTGGGGGCTTTATCTACCAGGGGGGGCTTTTTCTGTGTGGCTCTATCTACAGGAGGGGCTATATACTGGAGTGGGCTATATGAGGAGCACTATATACAAGGGTGGGCTATATCTACAGGGGAGCTATATACAGGGGTGGGCTATCTGTGGAGCACTATATACAGGGGTGGGCTATATCTACAGGGGGCTATATACAGAGGTGGGCTATCTGTGGAGCACTATATATAAAAAACACCAAACAGACAGGTCAGAGATCATATATGTCGTCACAAGGGGTCATCACAATGAGATCAATCGTATACAAAAACAAGGTGTATCAAATACAAACACACATATCATTTTCTATGGTGTTATATCCCTTATTAAGAGGTCATAAGAAGACTAAATGATCAGTATCAAAAAGACTAAATGGACTAATTGTTTATAACTAATGTATTTATTGTTTGGAATTTTTAATACTGATCATTTAGTCTTCTTATGATCTCTTAATATGGGATAAAACACCCTAGAAAATTATATGTGTGTTTGTATTTGATGCACCTAGTTTTTGTATACGATTGATCTCATTGTGATGACCCCTTGTGACGACATATATGATCTCTGGGTTGTCTATTTGGTAGTTTTTTTTCTATGTTTGATGCAATATCCTATTGTATTTAATGTGTCTCCTGTATTGTAATCGCCCGGCCTGATGAAGACGCTTGTCCAGCGTCAAACTGCGTAGCCCTTCTTATTAATAAAGCTATGATAGTATTATCATTATCATGTCTTATATTTCATCGATTATCAGCGCCGCCGTGGGATCTTTTCTTTTTTCTCTATATTCCTTTATAAATGGTCATTGTCGGGAGGGCGAGGGTTGTGAGGGAGAGGAGCCCAGTTAAAACTTTGCTATGGGCAGTGTCGACTCCAGTTTATGTGGGCCCTTGGGTGTGAGAGCCTTAATGGCTCCCTTTGCGGTGCAACTCACGTGGTGGTGGCAGTATAACGGCCCCCAGTTTGTGTCCCCATAAAGAAGTTAGGCCCCCAGTTTGTGCCCCCATATAGAAGCTAGGCCCCCAGTTTGTGCTCCCATATAAAAGTTAGGCGCCCAGTTTGTACCCCCATATAAATGTTAGGCCCCCAGTTTGTGCACCCATATAGAAGTTAAGCCCCCTTTGCGTCAATAAAAAAAAACCTCACCTTAACCGTTCTCACGGCGAGCTGATGGGTCCTGTCACTCCGTCCTATCTGTTTCTTCTTTCTGGTACCCAGCACAGTGACGTAATAATGTCAAGCTATAGTGATTATGCCACATGGGCTGGGACACTGGTGTCCCTTGCATGTGTGAGGGTCGGGGCAGAGAGTCTGCTCTGCATTAGTAAGCAATGCATCCTCTGGTGGGCCAATCTGCCACTGTGCCTCGCCGCTATGTTAAATGTAAATACAGCTGGGCAGCGTAAAGTACTCAGCCGCCGAGTAGGCCCCCACCCAAGAGCAGTGGGCCCTGGGTTCACCGGGTGCTGGCGCTGGCCCTGGCTATGGGGCCCAGTCTTTCCTAGTTACACCCCTGTGTATAGGTATATGTGTAGTCAATACAAAGAACTAGCACATAATCTGTTCTTTCCAAGAGCTTTACAAAGAACCAGGGGACATTCATTGTGACGTTTCAAACATCAATATAGGAAAAAGCTCTTTATAGTTAGAATAGTCAAACTATAGAATGCCCTACCCCAAGAGGTAGTGATGGCAGATACTATGTCAGCATTTAAAAAAGGCTAGATATTTATTTACTGACAAATAGCATTGGGGGTGATGATTAATCACGCACTGAATGATGTGTAATTTATTGAGAAATGTTGAGCTTGATAGGCATGTGTCTTTTTTCAACCTATGTAACTATGATATGTGGGCCAATCTTTGTTCTCACATGTTCCTGGAACTACCCCATTTCTCCTCATGTAATGTTATTCTACCATGTACATATACAGTAGTGTTAAAAAAAATAGCAGTGAATTTTAAAAAAAGCAAATAAAGCGCAAATTCATTATAATAACTTTTATTTGCATAAATACAAATACACTGGAAATATTACACATTCAATTCCAAATCAAAAAAATAACAACATTTATCCAGTTTGTGTTAATCCTTTACAGAAAGTAAAGAAAAGGGAGTTTTAGGCCTCATGCACACGACCGTATTTTTGTCCACCCGTAAATACTGGCGGAAATACGGGTCCTTGGTCACATGTATTCGACCCGTATTGCACCAGTATTTACGGACCCGTGCCCGTAAATACGGGTCCGGTGTCACCTGTATTCCACCCATATTTACGGGCACGTTTTTGGCTGCAAAATTGCACTGCAGTAATCGGCAGCCCTTCTCTCTATCAGTGCAGGATAGAGAGAAGGGACAGCCCTTTCCGTAATAAAAGTAAAAGAAATTCATACTTACCCGGCCGTTGTCTTGGTGACGCGTCCCTCTCTTGACATCCAGTCCGACCTCCCTGGATGACGCGGCAGTCCATGTGACCGCTGCAGCCAGTGATTGGTCTGTGATTGGCTGCAGCGGTCACATGGGCTGTAACGTCATCCCAGGAGGCCGGACTGGAGGATGAAGCAGGGAGTTCTGGGTAAGTATGAACGTTTTTTTTTTTTTACAGCTTTATCTATATTGTGATCGGTAGCCACTGTCCAGGGTGCTGAAACAGTTACTGCCGATCGTTTAACTCTTTCAGCACCCTGGACAGTGACTATTTACTGACGTCGCCTAGCAACGCTCCTGTAATTACGGGTGCACACACGTTGTCACACGTAATTACGGGAGCTCTATAGACTTCTATGGGCCTGGCCGTGCCGTAATTACGGCCTGAAATAGGACATGTTCTATATTTTTCAACGGCACGGGCACCTTCCCGTAAGAATACGGGGAGGTACCCGTGGTCAATAGAAGTCCATGGGTCCGTAATTACGGGCCATAATTACGGCCTGTAATTACGGGAGTTTTTACGGTCGTGTGCATGGTGCCTTAGGCTGTTCAAAAAAATAGCAGTGCCAGCGTTTTTCTTTAAAAACTCAAAACTTGAATGTATAAACTGAAAAAATGTTCTAGATTTCACTTTACTAAACTAATATTTAGTGGCATAACCATTGTTTCTGAGAACTGCTTGACGTCTGTGTTGCATGGAGCTGACCAACTTCTGGCACCTCTGAACAGGTATTCCAGTCCAGGAAGATTGGACGACATTCCACAATTCATAAACTGCATTTTTTATGTCACCCCACAAGTTCTCTATGGGTTTGAGGTCAGTGGATTGGGCTGGCCACTCCTTTACCTCAATCCTGTTTGTCTTTAACCAAGATGTTGTTCACTTACTGGTGTATTTTGGGTCATTGGGCGTTATCTACAGGGAGAGGGCTGTATGGCGTTATCTACATGGGGGCTGTATGGCGTTATCTATAAGGGAGGGCTGTATAGCGTTACCTACAGGGGGGATTTAGGGCTGTATGGCGTTATCTCAAGGGGGAGGGCTGTATAGCGTTATCTACAGGGGAGGGCTGTATGGCGTTATCTACAGGGGAGGGCTGTATGGGTTATCTACAGGGGAAGGGCTGTATAGCGTTATCTACAGGGGGGGCTGTATGGCGTTATCTACAGAGGAGGGCTGTATGGTGTTATCTACAGGGGGGGCTGTATGCCATTATCTACAGGGGAGAGCTGTATGGCGTTATCTACAGGGGGAGGGCTGTATGGCGTTATCTACAGGGGGAGGGCTGTATGGCGTTATCTACAGGGGAGGGCTGTATGGCGTTATCTACAGGGGGGCTGTCTGGCGTTATCTACAGGGGGGCTATATGCCATTATCTACAGGGGAGGGCTGTATGGCGTTATCTACAGGGGGAGGGTTTTATGGCGTTATCTACAGGGGAGGGCTGTATGGCGTTATCTACAGGGGGGCTGTATGGCGTTATCTACAGGGGGAGGGCTGTATGGCGTTATCTACCAGGGGGCTGTATGATGTTATCTACATGGGGGCTGTATGATGTTATCTACAAGGGACTGTATGGTGCTATCTATAGGGGGCGCTGTGTGGCGGAATCTATAGGGAGGCACAATCTACAAGGGGGGGTTGTATGATACCCGGGGAGGGGAGGCCCCAGTAAAAAGTTTGCTATGGGGCCCAGTCTTTCCTAGTTACGCCCCTGGTGATACTGTTTGCTGGGGACCTGTATCTAATGGTATCATATTTGATACTGTCTGCTGGGGCCCTGTATCTTAGCCTATCATGTGTAATACTGTCAGCTGGGGCCTGTATCTAAGCCTATTATGTGTGATACTGTCTGCTGGGGCCTTGTATCTAAGCCTGTCATGTGTGATACTGTCTGCTGGAGCCCAGTATCTAATCTTATAACGTGTCCAAAGAAAGGTGTATGGGCAGCACAGCAGAACAAAACCTCCAGGTCATATGGGTGCAAGCCTCCAGGGATCTGACTTGTAAATCCCCATGGTATACAAATGTAAAGAGAAAGAGGCAGCACTCCAAAGGTCAAAATATAAGAAGTTTATTCAGCCATCATTGAAAAAGGTGCAACGTTTCAGCTACTCAATGCAGCCTTTGACAATGTGATACTGTCTGCTGTGGCCCTGTATCTTGCCTTTTATATGTGAACCTGTCTGCTGGGGCACTGTATCTAAATCTCCCATGTGTTTAACGGTCTACTGGGGTCCGTATCTAAGCCTATCATGTGTTAAACTATCTGCTGGGGCCCTGTATCTAAGCCTCCCATGTGTTATACTGGCTTATGGGGCCCTGTATCTAAGCCTATCATGTGTTATACTGTCTGTTGGGGCCCTTAGGAGAAAAAGCGATATCTTACACGCGGGCAAATCCGAAGAGAATAGAAGGACACACATGCAGCATCTGTGAAAGGAAGACAAGTAATTCAGTGAAGATAAAGTAAGTAAATAAAAAATACCACACGCAGATTCCTAAGAAGTACAAAGGGTCTCCACCTGGGCCTCAATAAGGCTAAGGACAGCCCTGCGCTCATATATGTTTTCTGCGTGGGTCTGTGGGATGGATAACATTATTCGGTTGGGTCCAAGTCAGATTGTTTTTAATGTGTTTTAAATGTAATGTCTTGTAGTTCTTTGTTATCAATAAAGTATAAATTATGTACATATACTTTGTAGTATGCCTGTTGGATGCCCTCATTTACTTTTCTTATCATTTGATTTCTTGATCTAAAAGAGCACCTCTTAATTTTGAACCTGTTGATCTTTGTTCATATCTTTGATGGTGCCTATCCATTCCTTGGTTATTGGTTATCCAGGTATCATAAAACACTTATAGGTTACAATTTATTTTATCGGTAGATACTTTTCAACTACTTGTCCACTCTTTTTGATCTATGTATTCAAAAGTCTAAATATCTGGGCCAAGTAATCAATATGTGTACTTTTGGTTACTATAACATATACTTTACACTTGTACTGGCTGTCCAATAAAAATAAAAAAAATTGTGTAAAGTGTGAACTGGACCTAAATGTCTTTAAATGTAAATGTTCTATGCCTCAGAGGGTTTACTCAGTTGGTTAACATATGCCCTTCTAACGCCTACAGTTGATTTTCTGCAGTCCACAAGTACTCAACAATATTAATATAGTAATGTAATAATTTAAGTAATTGTAGTAATAGTAATTTTGTTATTTATTTTTAACATTTGTTGCCACAGTATGTTCTTAAAAAAATATAGTAATGGAATAATTACTGGAACAAAAGTATTAACACATGACTGTAAATAACATTGAATTGCTCCGCATACACAGTATGTTCTGGTGTAAAATAAATCTTCAAAAATCCACAATGACTTTCTGTTTTGGAGGAATGGCAGAGTGATGACACCTAGTGGCACCAACAGATGAATAAATTCATAAAGGTTCATTAACAATCTAACTTTAATATCACATTAGAATATAAAATCTTTCCCGAGTCATATCAGGCTGTGTGCTGTAATATTGCCCTGAAGGTTGTCAGATAATGTTGATCCTGGAAAATCCTAGAAGGTCTCATGTAACACGAGTAGTAAACTGGAGGCTATAAAACACAGCATTCACCAATAGACATTACTTTCATCTTTTTCTCATAGGCAAAATATTGTTATGACAGTACCTGGCATTCCAATAATTTTCCTATATTATTTCCCAAACTAACGTATTATAGCACCTTAAACTTTCGAGCTGTACAGAGCTATAATACCAAGCCCATAGAAGTCCATGGGACCCTGCTTTACCATATTCCTGCAATTTCATACGCAGGCACACAGAGGTTTTATATTTCATTCATATGAATCAGAAAAAAGGTGGCATGTCCAATTGGTGTATGTATGTACAAAGGTATTCTCCCATAGAATCATTGCTCATAGATAACAATAACTCCATAATACGGTGCAGTATGTAAGTACATCGACACACTGAGTGCCTACAGCTCCATCTGCCTGCATACAGCCTCAGTGCACATGGCCCTCGCAGCAGTGTCTTCACAAAGTTGGAAAGAAGCTGGAGCTCTATCAGCAACGTAACTTTTATTTTCAGACTGGCGCTGATTGTGCACACGGCTACACGATAACTTCAAAATCGTCTCAATGTGGGATGCACTTGTTTTGAGATACAAGATCAGGCAGGCAGGTATAATGACTGGCTTGTTTGTTGTACTGTCGCAGACAGGGCCAATAGCGCCCTCCCTGATGCATGGGTTTGGTCTGGCAATTAAGGCCTAATAGGCCACAACATAGGCTGACTTATACAAAATGGGGTACAATGCCGCTAAGGGCCCAAGATACAATAAAGGAACATAAATTTCCATTTAGGAATTGGGGATGCTATGCCCACACTTTACATCTCCCAGCATCAGGACAACTCAAAGTAGGCCGGGCAGCAAACTGGACCAACAGTCCCTAGATATCAGAAATATAAATGAGTCAGACAACCGTCAACAACAGTCTGTCTGACTTCAGGGGACACAGGATCCACTGCACAGTCCCCTTGCAGGACATCAGGCAGCTCTTTCCGCCTCCTCAGAAACCCGGGAATGCAAGAGTCCAACGGGTAAAGGCATCCGGCCCACTCTCCGTCCCCACAGGTCGCTGGGGCTTAGAAAATCTAGCAGACCAAATCCCCTTGGGTTCACCAGTCAGGGTGAACTCAATCACCTCTCTAGCCTGCAGACATTGAGGCATTCCAGGCCAGATGAGGGACCTACTGTGGATCAATGCCTCTTCACCTGTAGCATCCACAGAGGCAAAGCCCAATCCCATTCTCTTGTCGAACCAGACGAGCGTTCCTACAGTGGAAAATATACAAATTGAGATTTATGTGGCCATCTTGATGGTATCTAACTCGATAACAGGATTTGTTCTTCTTCAGGTCAATGGTCAAGCTGAACTAAAAATGGCTAAAATAAAAATAAAAAATCTTTAATCTTTTAATATAGTTTTTATGGTTCTGAAGAAAAAATGTAATAGCCAGACACCACTATAGCCACAGTCAGCTCTAGTAAAATCATACTCATTATGTGTGCTCTACTGCTTAAAATATACAGATTTGAACTGCCAGTGAACAGCTCAGAAGCTTAATAGGTATAGTCATATTAGACAAACAGTATACAGTATAACAGGATTCATAAAGGTCGGCCTTGTCAAGTGGGGAGCATTACTGCTACGCAGCGCAATTACCTGACCTTATATAGAATATATATTCAAATGGGGGAGTGAGACAGGACATTTGACATCTTTGGAATATTTCCATAGGTATTTTCAGTACTGGTGACTTTTTGATTTAAAGACAGTCCATTAAAAAATTAGTTGTCTAGTGAACATGCACCACAGAAAACAAGAAATTGTACAGAAGATATTCAGATAAGGTTAAGTCATGTCAAACACGCACAGGAAAAATTTACATTTGCACATAATAAAAATGAAAACACAAAAAAATAAAGGAGACAGGAGGTGGGTAATACCTATAGATTAATTGGCAGTTGTTAGATACCACATTGTATCATCCAACACAGGCATCACCTGAATAATTTCCTGTCACATTTCAATGCCAGGAAAGTGCATGCAGTATATCCAAAATGTCCCAGGAAGCCTACAAAATGCAGGCATAACAGAAGTAGCAGATCTGTGATAAAGTGCGAACAAAGCATAGAAATCGCACCTAATCAGCATTTTACTTGATTAACAAGTTTAGCAACTGACACAGATTTGCCAGGCAGGTTAAAAAATAATTGGTTTTTATAGCATTTTTTATCACGTTATTTCCTGCATTTTATATGCAGGTAATGACACTACAGCCACATGTTTGATGGTAGCCGATAGAAAAATATGACGTTTTCTACCCACAATGGGAGTAATTTATCAAACTTTCCATTTCAGAAACGTTGTGGGTAGAAAACTTCATATTCTTCTATTGCCTACCAAAGGGGTAAGAAAAGTTGCAAAGGGGCCCAAAAGCTTTATCCTTTTTACACTACTCTCGTCACTTTTGGGACGTGGCTTCTGAAAAAAGGCCGGGCCACAGTGGTCTGATAAATTCACTATAATTTACATCAGAAAACTGATGTAAATCATAGTGGAAATCTATATCAGCTACTAGCTGGCATCGATTTTACCCCCTTCATTGGCAGTTAACTTTAAAAAAAAAGATTAGGCTCCTCACCGCCGTGCTTCTTTTCCCCTCAGTATGATGTGTTAGAACCCCTTATGAGCCGTGCTGAAATGCTGAGGGGACCCAGAGGGGAGAAGAGGAACGGTGAGGTGAGTATGTGATTTATTTCATTCCTGATGTGGGGGACATGGATGGCGCATGGCCGCAGTTGTTTTGCCACAATTGTGACAAATAAATTTGTTATTTTTTTCCCCAAAAATGCAGCATTCTCTAGCATGATATATAGTGGAGTGGTAGCTTGTTCATGCCTGCTTACTCACATTACAGTTGGCATTGCTCGACCCTCTTCTTTCGCACTGCAGTGCAGAGACTGCTTGCTTTAATCCAGGGGTCTCAAACTCGGCAGGGTAAGGGGGCCGCATATAGAAAAAATGGGAAGTTGACGGGCCGCATTACTTTAAAATTTGATACAACACAAAATTATTGTTAATAAATTACTTATTTGAACTACTATAACACTATATTACTATAATAATAATACTACTACATTACTATAAAATTAATACTACATTACTATAATAATACCGCCAGGTTTAAAATTTGAGATATTTCTCCACAAGCTTATTTCAACAATCCAGTTTTCCAGTTTAAGTGTCGCTAAATGCAGTCCGGCGGCTCAGTTGGCAGCGTTTGGCAGACACACATGTCAAGATTGGGCAACCCCTCTGTAGATGCTGCCGCAGTGCCTTCCGTAGATGATGCTGCAGTGCCCTCCGTAGATGCTGCCGCAGTGCCCTCCGTAGATGCTGCCGTAGTGCCCTCCGTAGATGCTGCCGTAGTGCCCTCCGTAGATGCTGCCTAAGTGCCCTCCGTAGATGCTGCCACAGTGCCCTCCGTAGATGCTGCCACAGTGCCCTCCATAGGTGCTGCCACAGTGCCCTCCGTAGATGCTGCCGCAGTGCCCTCCGTAGATGATGCCGCAGTGCCCTCCGTAGATGCTGCCGCAGTGCCCTCCGTAGATGCTGCCGTAGTGCCCTCCGTAGATGCTGCCTAAGTGCCCTCCGTAGATGCTGCCACAGTGCCCTCCGTAGATGCTGCCACAGTGCCCTCCATAGGTGCTGCCACAGTGCCCTCTGTAGGTGCTGCCACAGTGCCCTCCTTAGGTGCTGCCACAGTGCCCTCCGCAGATGCTGCCACAGTGCCCTCCGCAGATGCTGTCACAGTGATGTCAGGGGCTTGCCCAGAGCTGGAGTCCTGGAGCAGAGCCACTTCTAGCACTCTGCCTGGGATTCCAGCTATGCTCCTGACATCACTGTCCATATATGGACAGAGATGTCAGGGGCAACCCCAGAGCTGGAGTCCAGGGCAGAGCGCTAGTAGGCTCTTCCTGGGACTCCAGCTGTGGTCCTGACATCACTGGGACTCCTGCTCTGGGGAATTCCACAGAGTGCCGGAGCAGAGCCTGTACTAGCGCTCTGCTCGGGACTCCGCTCTGGGGAAGACCCTGATACACTGTCCATATATGGACAGCGATGTCAGGGAATTCCACAGAATCCCGGAGCAGAGCCGATACTAGCGCTCTGCACGGGACTCCGCTCTGCGGAAGACCCTGACACACTGTCCATATATGGATAGCGATGTCAGGGAATTCCACAGAGTCCCGGAGCAGAGCCTGTACTAGCGCTCTGCTCGGGACTCCGCTCTGGGGAAGACCCTGACACACTGTCCATATATGGACAACGATGTCAGGGAATTCCACAGTGTCCCGGAGCAGAGCCTGTACTAGTGCTCTGCTCGGGACTCCGCTCTGGGGAAGACCCTGACACACTGTCCATATATGGACAGCGATGTCAGGGAATTCCACAGAGTCCCGGAGCAGAGCCTGTACTAGCGCTCTGCTCGGGACTCCACTCTGGGGAAGACCCTGACACACTGTCCATATATGGACAGCGATGTCAGGGAATTTCACAGTGTCCCGGAGCAGAGCCTGTACTAGCGCTCTGCTCGGGACTCCGCTCTGGGGAAGACCCTGACACACTGTCCATAAATGGACAGCGATGTCAGGGAATTCCACAGAGTCCCGGAGCAGAGCCTGTACTAGCGCTCTGCTCAGGACTCCGCTCTGGGGAAGACCCTGACACACTGTCCATATATGGACAGCGATGTCAGGGAATTGCACAGTGTCCCGGAGCAGAGCCTGTACTAGCGCTCTGCTCGGGACTCCGCTCTGGGGAAGACCCTGACACACTGTCCATATATGGACAGTGATGTCAGGGAATTCCACAGTGTCCCGGAGCAGAGCCTGTACTAATGCTCTGCTCGGGGCTCTGCTCGGGACTCCGCTCTGGGGAAGACCCTGACACACTGTCCATATATGGACAGCGATGTCAGGGAATTCCACAGAGTTCCGGAGCAGAGCCTGTACTAGCGCTCTGCACGGGACTCCGCTCTGGGGAAGACCCTGACATACTGTCCATAAATGGACAGCGATGTCAGGGAATTCCACAGAGTCCCGGAGCAGAGCCTGTACTAGCACTCTGCTCGGGACTCCGCTCTGGGGAAGACCCTGACACACTGTCCATATATGTACAGCGATGTCAGGGAATTCCACAGAGTCCCGAAGCAGAGCCGATACTAGCGCTCTGCACGGGACTCCGCTCTGGGGAAGACCCTGACACACTGTCCATATATGGATAGCGATGTCAGGGAATTCCACAGAGTCCCGGAGCAGAGCCTGTACTAGCTCTCTGCTCGGGACTCCGCTCTGGGGAAGACCCTGACACACTGTCCATATATGTACAGCGATGTCAGGGAATTCCACAGAGTCCCGAAGCAGAGCCGATACTAGCGCTCTGCACGGGACTCCGCTCTGGGGAAGACCCTGACACACTGTCCATATATGGATAGCGATGTCAGGGAATTCCACAGAGTCCCGGAGCAGAGCCTGTACTAGCTCTCTGCTCGGGACTCCGCTCTGGGGAAGACCCTAACACACTGTCCATATATGGACAGCGATGTCAGGGAATTCCACAGAGTCCCGGGCAGAGCCTGTACTAGCTCTCTGCTCGGGACTCCGCTCTGGGGAAGACCCTGACACACTGTCCATATATGGACAGCGATGTCAGGGAATTCCACAGAGTCCCAGAGCAGAGCCTGTACTAGCGCTCTGCTCGGGACTCCGCTCTGGGGAAGACCCTGACACACTGTCCATATATGGACAGCGATGTCATGGAATTCCACAGAGTCCCGGAGCAGAGCCTGTACTAGCGCTCTGCTCGGGACTCTGCTCTGGGGTAGACCCTGACACACTGCCCATATATGTACAGCGATGTCAGGGAATTCCACAGAGTCCTGGAGCAGAGCCGATACTAGCGCTCTGCACGGAACTCCGGCTCTGTGGAAGCCCCAGACATCGCTGTTCATATGTGGAGAGCGATGTCAGGGAATTCCAGAGTCTAGCGGCTCTGTGTCCCGCGGGCCGCAGATGACAGCCCCAGGGGCCTCATGCGGCCCGCGGGCCGCGTGCTTGAGACCCCTGCTTTAATCAGTACCAATACTGCTGTGATCACAGGACAGTCTTATATAGAAAATTATCTCTACAGACACACACAGTTTGTAATTTTCTATTTGGGTAAAATATTCAATCAATTAATCTATCCATCTCTCTCAGTAATTCAAACCTCTTCCTACTCTGCCCCATATTGAAATGGCTGAATTGTGCAGCCAGGCAAATGATTGAAGCTAATAAACAGTATAGGACCATCATTTTTTAAATTCTAGATTAGAAACTTGAATTTACATACTGAGGTGAATATCCTAAGAAGTTTTTAAGTAGATCACTGGTGGTATGATTTAATATTCATTGTAATAGTAGACAATACCTGCGGATGACAACACTGAATCTGCATGCTTATGTGCATATCAGCCATTTACACTAACATAGTAAACGAACACAAATGTATATGTGCATATTTATACACTTCTCCAGAATTTCCTTCCGAGACCGCCAGGGAAAGTAAGATGGCGGCTGTGATCCTGCATTGTGTCATAGATTGCCAAATTATTTGCTATTAATTAGCTTTTTGGAGGCAGTTGAGGAAGGGGGGTTTTGTGTTTCGTTTTTTTAGGGCAGTGTTTCCCAAACAGTGGATCGCGACCCCCTGGGGTGTTGAGTGAAGACCTCTGGGGGGTCTCGAGCCACTCCCCGATGTCCTGGTTTCAACTGTATCTGTGTCCCGAGGACAGAATATTTCTTTATAGAGTTAAATCACTCCCCAAAACGATATGTAGCATTCAATTTATTTTATGAGGAAACTGCATAAAATAGCACATGTTGTGGGGGCAGAGGATAAACACCATTAATATTTACCAATTATTTAAATATTCCTGTCATTTTTCAACAAAAAAAAAAAATATTTGAAAACTGGTAATCTGTACTTTTAGGCCTCATGCACACGAACGTATTTTTTCCCTCCCGTAAATACTGGCGTAAATACGGGTCCTTGGTCACACGTATTCGACCCGTATTGCACCAGTATTTACAGACCCGTGCCCGTAAATACGGGTCCGGTGTCACCAGTATTCCACCCGTATTTACGGGCACGTTTTCGATGCAAAATTGCACTGCACTAATCGGCAGCCCTTTCTCTCTATCAGTGCAGGATAGAGAGAAGGGGCAGCCCTTTCCGAGGTAAAAGTAAAAGAAATTCATACTTACCCGGCCGTTGTCTTGGTGACGCGTCCCTCTCTTGACATCCAGCCCGACCTCCCTATATGACGCGGCAGTCCATGTGACCGCTGCAGCCAGTGATTGGCCTGTGATTGGCTGCAGCGGTCACATGGGCTGAAACGTCATCCCAGGAGGCCGGACTGGAGGAAGAAGCAGGGAGTTCTGGGTAAGTATGAACGTCTTTTTTTTTTATACAGGTTGATCTATGTTGTGATTGGAAATTTCTGTCCAGGGTTCTGAAAGAGTTACTGCCGATCATTTAACTCTTTCATTACCCTGGACAGTGACTATTTACTGACGTCGCCTAGCAACGCTCCCGTAATTACGGGTGCACACACGTAGTCACCCGTAATTACAGGAGCCCCATAGACTTCTATGGGCCTGCCCGTGCCGTAATTACGGCCTAAAATAGGACATGTTGTATATTTTTCAACG
Organism: Rhinoderma darwinii; assembly: GCF_050947455.1. Taxonomy (NCBI): domain Eukaryota; kingdom Metazoa; phylum Chordata; class Amphibia; order Anura; family Rhinodermatidae; genus Rhinoderma; species Rhinoderma darwinii. The sequence goes on along the minus strand of NC_134690.1, from coordinate 194,039,194 downwards.
GCACGGGCACATTCCCGTAAGCATACTGGGAGGTACCCGTGGCCAATAGAAGTCCATGGGCCCGTAAAAACGTTCCGTAATTACGGGCGTTTTTACGTTCGTGTGCATGGGGCCTTATTGTGCAGGGAAAAGCTCTTCCTGCACTCACATTGCTGCCTGATCAGAACTGTTTTGTGCTTCTCCTCCTGCTGGAGCAGATCTCGGGATAATCAGTAGGCCGGCATGTAATACTACAGTTCATCAATTCCCTGAGCACTTCGACATTGTTTATTCTCTTTTCTCTTAATTAGAACACTACGTAAACTAAAAAGACGTAAAAAATAGGGTTTATTTCAATCTATTCAAATTAGTATATCCCTTGTCACTTGGAAAGTTTCAATGCACTGCACTACATAACATTAGTAAGGTGTCTCTGTTTAACTAACTCACTGGAAGAGTCGTCTAGATAACTATCAAGCAGAACGTTATGGTTTACTCTATCACACCCTATTTCTTGGTTTAAGAAGATTTATGGGGGGTTAAAAGACCTATTAAAACCCTAAGAGCTAACAGGACAAGCTGTAAAAAATGTACTCTAAATGTTTCAGCTTATTAGGGGTCAGATAGTATGTAGTGATAGATATAAAACATATTTTTTTTAGCAGAGTAGCATTTCGTGGAGCAATATGATGACAGTCATGATGGTCAAGTCCCATCTACAGTATGTAATAGAAGAACGGTTATTAATTTGAAAGCATGGCATGTGGCTGGTGACCACTTCAGGGAAAATGTATAGCTAACGGCAACTTCCCCTGCAAAATCAGCTTGCCAAGGGTGTGAGAAGCTACACCAGACTTCCATAACCCGGAGGCTGGTCTATTTTAGTCATTTTTTTAAGGTAGATCTGCACTTTCTACTGGATTAGACAGATGACAGAGGTATTTTATTGCAGAACCTGCCAATGTCTGCTAGTCTTTAAATACAGTAGAAAATAAGATATTTTACAGGTTATCTTTATCCTCATCTCCCTCAACTATTACATTTTTAATTATTTTTTGATTAGTTTAACGTCTTAATTAATTTGTGTACAAGCTTCTAGGAAGAAGTGTATGGATATGTGGACAATCCCAATTCCTTAGGCCTCGTGCCCAGTTCAGCTATTTTCTTCAGAGTTCTATCCGTTTTTTTAACTGATAGCATCCTGACACATTCATTTCAATGGGGCCATGCACACTTCCATTATTTTAATGAAACCATGTGGCCGTTCCGTCAAAAATAGGACAGGACCTACTCCTGTCCATTTTTGACGGAACAGTCCCGGCCTTTTCATTGATTTGGTCCGTGAAACAACAGGACCGCAAACAGAAACCATCCGTGTGTGGTCCATGTTTCACGGATCCGTCATTAACGTCCATACGACGGCCACCGGAAGTGTGTATTTATTTATATTTCATGTTGTGCCAGAATACGTACTTTAATTTGTACTGTCGCTTTAAGGATGCCATGTAATGTATGAGAACCTCCTTTCCTTCCCCAGAAATGTTGATTCCAGAAGATCTTTTGCTTTATATGCTCCCTGTTATGGTACGGTGCTTGCGGCATGTCCGGTGGCGCCGCTAACAGCCACTATGGCTGCTGCAGTGGTGTCGACGCCACATTCAATAGTATCTGCATCGTTAGGATGCATATACTGTTCAACACTATGGCAGAGAAGGGAGGTATCTCCTTGCTCTGCCATTTACTAGGCTACAGGTCACGTTGGCTGCAACCTATCAGGTGCAGAGACAGGTTCCCTGTGCAGGCCGGTGTGACGACGTCACCGGATCACGCCAGCCTACGCAAGGATCTCGTCGGAGTTGTGGAGCAGCTTCATTGTTCGCAGGAATGGGGCCTAGGTGAGTACAATTTTTGGTGTTTTATTTGTTTTGGGGGCAGTCCACAAGGGGGAGGTGGGAGGCAGTATCTGCAAGGGGAGGTTGGGGCACTGTCTACAAGGGGGAGGTTTGGGCAGTATCTACAAGGGGGAGGGGGGCACTAACTACAAGGCAGAGGTGGGGGCACTATCTATAGGGAGGCTCATCTTAGCGAGTTGTTTGCCGCTCCATAACAGAGTTGGGATGTACCGGTTTAGCAACGCTGTGTCCTCCAACTGGGGGTGGTTCTTAGGCCATAAAAGGTGGTGCCGCGTTTAGTGCGCAAGGAAAAGTCTGGAAGATAAGCTGCACCTGTGTGGGCCTGAGTCTGTGTGGGTCCAGGAGCATTTGCGGGGGATTGGCAAGAGCTTCTTCTTGGTGTTGAGTGTGTAACTGTGAAGCATGGTGACGGGCTCCCAAGGAGCAGTAGGAAGCTAATTTTCTGAGGCCTAGTGGAAGGCCTGAAATTTGCCTGAGGATGAACACCTGTATAATGAAAGAGTGCCATTAAAGCCTGCCTGAGCCAACAGAACCTATATTAAGAGATTGTACCTCTCAATTGTTACTGCAGAGAAGTGTTTTGTGTTATTGATGTGGGCGGCTATGAAGTAATCCCGGTCTTAGTAAAGAGTTTGATTTGCCTTCACTCTTAGTTTTTCATTCGATCTTTTCACCAACTACTCTGCCCTTATCAAACAGGATCACTTTTTTTTTTCTTGAGTATTTTGTTCACTTAGAGGCAAACTTTTTCACTGCAGAGACAAGCATAGAAGTCATTGACTAAGTCATTAGTAATTAATATAGGCTTTTATTTAAGTATTTAAGCCATGACCAGACAAGTCCTGTCGTAAGCAAGAGTAATATTAATACTAATCTTTATTTATATAGCGCCAACATATTCCGCAGCACTTTACAATTCAGAGGGTACATGTAAAGACAATATCAGACATTACATAGTGACAAGTGTGGTCGCAATGGTACCACTACGCCTTGATTTCTGTAGGTTCCAAATTAGAAGAAGGTATATACCAGCTGGAGAATAGATGACGCTGAGACCAAGTTCTCAAAAGGAAAGATGCCCATTTATTATCTTATACAGCGTATATTTATAGGACACATAGAACAGAGAGCATAACTCAGAGTGTAATTAGCAAAGGGCGAATCCCTCCCTCTGACCTTGCGCGCCATCCCTGAATGTTACTTGTATAAACTATTTTACTGCCAAAAAGAAATAACTAGGTAATCTGCAGAGCATATGCAGATTATTACAAGGCAAACTAAAAGACAAAAATGAATATCATACTGTGCAGTGCATACTGACACAAAATACAAAACATGGAATTTTGAAATTATTCCTTCACAAATCCCACCTTTTGTGATAAGTTAGGTCGCTGCATTACCCACAAATGGAACTTTGGCTACTTGCTTCAGCGAAGGCAGGGCTTATGGAAGTGCGTTTTCTTAACCTGATTCACCATAGATCAGTGACCTAATATCTCACAACAATCTTTCATTATAGGGTAGAGGTCTTCTACCAAAAGCCGTCCTTATTTTACAAAAAGCATAACAATTAAAACATGTTAGTATCACAAACAAAATCATTAAACATATAAGTGGTTGAAACAGGTAACTTAATATTTTTGAGGCCATGGGTGAGAACCCTGTAAAGATGTCATACCAATGATGTGTATTGACATCCTGAAGTTGCGATGTCAAATGTGTTAAATGGCCTCCAGTAATAGTGGCTGCCATTTTTACTGTTTGTAAAGTCACATTGTGTGCTGTCATCATTTTCCTCATCTGGTCGGACTCTAGTAATATTTCCCTAAATGTATTCAAGGGCAAAATAAGATTTTCGTAGGGTAAAGTTTCTGGTCCCCATACTGTACTAATAGTTTCTTCTAGATTAGGCAGAAACACAATGGTTTGGTTGTTCCACTGTATGTGTGTAATATTATACATACATCCTGAAGGGGGGCGGAGCTAGCGGCGGACCTGAATGGACGTGTGCTGCTGAGCTCCGTAACTACCGACAGCTCATTTACCGCATAAGTCAGCGTGTTACAGCCAGCCATGGTCAAGATCGGCGGCAGTAAGTCCAGAGACGACCAGGATCCCCTCAGAACACTCGGGGCTCAAGGAAACATGGAGAAGTTTGTGAAAAGGGGGCCGGTGGGTGCAGGTGGACATGCGGCCAAGATGGCGCCGTCCTCATCTCGCTCCCGGGAAGAAGACGTTGCAGGAGCAGCAGATGATAGCAGCGATGCAGGCAGCACTTCGACAGACTTGCCACTCACTAGAGACTTCTTCACAAAGGTACTTAATAAGGCTTTGGAGCCTTTGGTTAGAGATTTGGCAGACATTAAACAAGATATGAGGCAAGTGGGGCAAAGGGTAGAGAAGTTGGAAGCTACTCAGGCGGCAATGCTGGATTTTAACACGGCAGTCACACAATGCTTCTCCTCGTGTCAAAAGCACTTTAATTCAGTATTCCGGGCCCTAGAAGACCAGGAGAATAGGAACCGCAGGAACAATCTGCGTTTTAGAGGAGTGCCGGAATCCATCACTGCGGATGCCCTTATGGAAACTATAAAGGGACTTTGCCGCTCGCTGATTGGCCCTAATACACATGCGGACATTGTTTTGGAGAGGGCCCACAGAGCTTTGCGCCCTAAACCATCTGCCTCAGACCCCCCGAGGGACGTAATATGCAGATTTTTGAATTACACGGATAAGGACGCTGTGCTGACTAAAGCAAGAAACACAGATGCCCTTACTTTACAAGGTTCTGTTATCTCTATATACCAAGATCTGGCATCTAGTACCCTGCAGAAACGTCGTCATCTGAAGCCGCTTACTGATCATTTAAGGAATAAGAATGTCATGTATCGCTGGACATTCCCGTTTGGATTATCATTCTACTATGAAGGACGTCGTATGTTGGTCTCATCCGTGTCAGATCTGGAGTCCGTATATGCGCACTTGGATATAGAACCACTGGATATAGAAGACTGGGATCCGGTCCTGGATTTGACATCTCTCCCTGCTACAGCCCACTTGACACCATGGGAAGATGTTCCAGCTCCTAAACGTCAACGTAGCAAGAAGAAATCGGGACGTTTGGGCTCGCGTAGACTAGCAGGAGAAAGAGAGGAGCTGCCTTAAATAACGGCGGGATGAAATGCTTTATCCCAATTTGTTCTTTATTTGACCATGGCGTGGACTGCTATGGCTAGATGAGCTGATTGTGACGACATATGGTTAACTTACCAGATTCCCCCCGGTGGAAGGTTCTGTGTGAACCGTTATTGTTCTTGTTCTCAGTTGTGGGGTACTGTCCCCCGTCTTTGTTATTTTTGTTATCTATGTTATTTATGTTTGCTCTCCCCCTCCCTGTCCGGTCGTTGGTACTTTTCGTCCCACATGTGTGCCTTATCTATGGCCTCGTGGTACTATGGAGAATGTGGGCTGTATCTCTTGGCTCGCCGTCATACGGTAGCAGAAAGTTTATATGTTGGGTACTTGCCTGTCTGATTCGGGGATGTGATAATGTAACATACCTCTGTAATGTAATATGGCTGCTCTGAAAATAGTATCTTATAATGTGAAGGGCTGCAACTCTCCCTCAAAGCGTTGCCAAATTTTCTCTTTTATGAAGAAAGCAAAATGTGATGTCCTTATGTTGCAAGAAACACATTTTAAGAAGGATCATTATCCAAATCTTTCCTTTTCTCACTTTCCAGTATGGTTTCATTGTGGTAGCAATAGTGGGGCCTCCAGAGGGGTGAGTGTGGGTTTTGGAAAAAATGTACCATTTGTCTGTGTATCTACCACTCTGGATCCAGAGGGCAGATTTATTATATTGAAAGGGAAGATAGGCACTCAATTTGTCACGTTTGTAAATCTATACGCTCCTAATGTTGGTCAGGTGTTGTGGTTGAGTAAGGTATTACTGGTAGTAGATTCCGTGGCAGAGGGTATAACTATTATAGGAGGGGACATCAACCTGGTTATGGATCCTTTAATGGATTCATCCGTTAAAAAATCGGCTTTATCATACAGAGCTCTGAGGAGAGTAAAAACTTATTTGGAGGACCGTGGCCTGGTTGATGTATGGCGATGTTTTCATCCCACGGAGGTGGATTACTCCTTCTATTCTCATGTGCATAATTCCTATCAAAGATTAGACCACTTTTTTCTGCACAAAACTTACCTTCAACATTGTAGTAATACATGTATAGGCTCCAGAGTGCATTCAGATCACGCACCGGTTTTTCTGTCTTTACAGATAGATAACACACAAAGCAGATCGCCACGGTGGAGGATTAATGACTCGGTACTAGGGCGAGGTGATGTAAAGGAGAATGTCAAACAAAAGTTGGAAGAGTATTTTAGACTAAATGCTTTACCAGACTCTTCCCCCCAGGTGGTTTGGGACGCTCACAAAGCTGTTGTTAGAGGGCACCTGATTAGCATATGTTCTCATATAAAAAAGGAAAGAGATAGAGGGGTTGAGGGACTTATGTCCCAGATCCAGAAATTGGAAAAAATCCATAAGCAGTCCCTGGCTAGCCAACATTTGACTGAACTAAACGACCTTAGATCCCGGCTTAAAAACTTACTTAACGCTTCGTCGGCTAAATATTTTGAGAAGTCCCGACAAAATTTTTACGCTCATGGTAACAAAGCCTCTAAATTCATATCTAAAAGGGTCAAACAGCGGCAGGTTAACAACCATGTCCATATGTTAAAATCACCTGATGGCAGTTTGACTTACTCAGCTCCTAAAATAGCTTCTTTGTTCAGAGACTTTTATCATAATCTTTATAATTTGGAGGAATCACTGCCCTCGGAGTGTCTGGCAGAGAGACCTGGGCTCATATCCTCTTTTTTAGACTCTCTCTCTCTTCCGGTCATCTCCGAGACGCAGGGGGAAGTGTTAGCAGAACCATTTACTTTGGCTGAACTGGAGACAGCAGTAAAGCAGTCCCCAGCGGGAAAGTGCCCGGGGCCAGATGGTTTATCTATAGAATATTATAGATCCTTCGGAGAGATTCTCCTCCCTCGCTTACTATGCATTGCAAATCTTACCACCGAAGGAGTACCTCTATCTGTAGATATGTCAAGGGCATATATTTCCCTCATACCCAAAGAGGGGAAGGACCATACGATCTGTGCTAACTTCAGACCTATCTCACTTTTGAATACAGATCTGAAGCTGATAGCAAAGATGCTAGCATCTCGTTTAAAACTGATCCTCCCAGACATTATTTCACCAGATCAGGTTGGATTTGCAATGCAAAGAGAGGGAAAGGACAACTCCACGAGAGTACTACACTTATTACATCACGCACAAAAAAACAGGGTTCCCACAGTCCTTCTCAGCACGGATGCGGAGAAGGCCTTTGATAGGGTTAGTTGGAATTTTATGAGACAGACTATGAGGGCATTCCACCTCCCTACACCATTCATTAATGCGGTTTTTTCAATGTATGCATCCCCCTCGGCAGTTATTACTGTGAACGGGGCCTTGTCCTCCCCTTTTGGAATTAGCAATGGCACCCGGCAGGGGTGTCCTCTTTCCCCCCTGCTGTTTGTCATGGTGATGGAGACTTTGATGCAGTCTATACGGTTAAACTCAGATATAGCGGGCATGTGGGTAGGGGGGGTGGAACATAAAGTAGCAGCTTATGCAGACGACTTGCTACTGATTGTCACGAACCCTATTATTGCACTCCCAAAAATTAAAGAAGTATTGGACTCCTTTGGGTACATTTCCAATTTCTTGATTAACGCAAGTAAATCAAAAGCGATGGGGATAGCGGTATCGCCAGAGTGTAGAGAAAAACTGAGGGCTAATTCGGACTTTGACTGGTCGTCACCCCATATAACTTATCTAGGGATAAAGATATGCGCAAACTGTGACGAATTGTTCTCCTTGAACTTTTTACCACTCCTGTCCTCTTTACCAGATATGTTACAACGATTAGACTTGCCTTATCTATCTTGGTTTGGTAGAAAGAACATTGTTATGTCCTATGTCCTGCCTAAGCTTACTTATCTGATGCAAACATTGCCAGTAGCTATTCCTCGGCTATATTTCTCTCGTATTAGCAGACTGTTTGCTAAGTTTATCTGGAAGGGGAAAAGGGCACGTATCGCGAGAGTCATTCTGACTCGCCAAAAAAGAAAAGGGGGTATTGGTTTCCCAGACCCAGAACAATATTATAGAGCAATTCATTTAGCTAGGGTGCTTGATTGGGTGCGTGCACCTAGACATAAACTGTGGGTGCCGTTGGAAAACGCACTCTCCTCGTCACCGCTCAGGACTCTAGTATTTATAGACCCATCTATGCTTTCGGTTTGCGGGCCCTCGAATCCCTTTACACTGGCAACACTTTCAGTCTGGAAAGGGTTTGTAGCTAGCTCAGGGGGAATACAGCTACCATCTCCTCTGATAGAGGTAAGAGATATTATAGGGGCAGCCACAAAAGCAGTAAGGGATAGTGCTCCGTTACATGTTAGCAGCTCTCAGTTGCCGCTGGCTCAGCTATTAGATGATGAGGGATGTCTAATTTCCCATTCGGCTCTGCTGTCTAAATTATCGATTAACGAGGGGAATTTTTTACTTCTTGCATATATAAAGTCTGTTACTCTTACATGTTGTAGGTCCACCTCGTTTCACAGAGAAGTTAACTGGTTTGAAACATTATGTTCCCAGAAACGCACGCCGGTGAAGAGTATTTCTCAGATTTATGGGAGGATTTCTGTCCCTCTTGCAACTAGACCTCCATACTATATTGGATTGTGGGAAAGAGATCTGGGAAGGAAATTTTCTGAGGCCGAAATATCACGAATATTGATAGCCCCACACAAAGCATCCAGATGCATTAAGATTCAGGAGAACAGTTATAAAATACTATCCCGTTGGTACAGGACTCCAGATAAGACCTGCATGTATAGTTCCACGCATCCAGATACGTGCTGGCGTTGCAAGAGGGACAGAGGCACTTTTTATCATGTGTGGTGGGAATGTGCCCCGCTGAAGGAATGGTGGGGGAAAATTTTCTCAATATGTAACTCAGTGTGTAAGGGAACAATCCCGGTATCACCGGAAATTGCATTACTCTCTGGGGCAGATCCCACAGTCCCGGTAGTCCCATCTGCTCTATTCAAATTACTGATAGTGGCGGCTAGGCTTTTAATACCCCTACACTGGCTAACAGATACAGTTCCATCCTTAGATCATTGGATAGCGAGGATAGATCAGATCTATAGGTTTGAGGAGTTGTCTCATTGGAACTCACATTCAAGAGATAAATTTCTCAAGATATGGCAACCATGGAAAAAGTTCCGTAATTTTGTGTGACAGGATTTAGTGTGAAGTAAGGGGTTAAAGTTATACTTTTGTAAGTGAAATGTAATGCTGGTCACTGATGTACCAATGACCTCCCTTCTTTCCCCCCCCCCCCCCCTTGGGTTACTACCCGGTTCAATTTCCTCTTTCATGTTCCCCCTCCCCTTTTATGGTCTGTAAAGTACTTAAAATATGGCATGTAATGTATTGCTTATTTGTGCAGATGTATATCCTCTGTATTGTTGAAAAATGTAATAAAAAAATTTAAATATACATACATCCTGAAAAGGCACCGGTTTTACCGAAGGGTGTTAGAGTTTCTGGTTTGTTAGTTATTATTTGTTTAGTCAAATGAGCAGTAGCATGGGCAGCCATCCATTATCAGCATATGCCAGACAATACTTGTAAGTAAATAAGCAATTTCATGATTTTAGAGTTCTTCCGTGTCCTTCTCCTCGGGATGTAGAACCTTTTTACAGTGGCTGGCGTGAAGTTTTACCGAGGTACTTGTGGTTGGCTACACCTGGAAAGGACAATCATATCTGGGATCAAGACTTTTCCTCACGTGTCTCTTTATCACAACCCACTCCCCAGGCTGAAGCTTATGAGAGCCTTCACAATTGTCTGGATCTGGAATGGAAGAGAAAACTCGAGAATGTATTTTATTAAGGTGCCCATGTAAAGCTTGTACATAATCGGTTAACATAACATGCTGCATTTGGAGCAACTGTGGAAAATAACATCCTAGCCTAGGAACCGAGCCAAATAAAAATTCATAGGAACTCAACCCTGTCCTTTTGTTGGATGTATACCTCACCGAAATGAGGGCTAATGGTAAACACTCGGTCCATGGTTTCCGGTTTCCACCATTGCCTTTTGGAATTTTAATTTTAGAGTCCCATTTAACCTCTCGACCTTCCCACTACTTTGTGGAAGGTCTGGTGTATGGAATGTTTGATCTATTCCTAAAGCTGTCATGATCTGAGTCATTAGCTGTCCTGTAAAGTGTGAACCTCTGTCACTCTCAATTACCTCGGGTACTCCATACCGGCATACCACTTCGGACATTATTTTCTTGGCAGTGGATATTGCAGTCGCTTTGGCCACTGGGAAAGCTTCTGGCCAACCTGAAAACAAGTCAATGCACACAAGTACGTATTCGTAAATTCCCAGCTTTGGTAATTAGATTTAATCGTTCTGTAGTCTCTGAAAAGGATACAAAGGTCTTGGGGTATGTTTCTGAGGTACTTTCCCAGTTCTTCCCACATTATTGTGAGCGCATATCATACATCCCTGGGTGTATTTTGAGGCCATCAATCTGAAACCAGGGGCGAACCAATGTCTATTTACCAAGCCATTCATGGCTGTTTTTGGCTGATGTTTCTTACTGGCGAGTTACCTGGGCCATCATAGGATGTAACGTTCTAGGTAGGCAGAGCCTGTCTTTCAAAGTCCATAACCTATCTCCTCTTTGGATGGCACCTTTTTCCTGCCATGTCCGCTGTTCCTCTGGGCTGGCTTGTTTCTGTAGAACTTGTAACATTTTAGGGTTAGCAAAGTCACGCACATCCTCCGAGTGTAGTACAGTCATTGTGGTAGCAAGGGGTCCAGATGTTTTGGCTGCTTCTTTTGCTGCTCTATCTGCTAAGTCATTACCCTTGGTTTTCATTCTGTTTACCTTAGAGTGTGCTTTTAGTTTTATAATGGCTACCTGAGTAGGTTCCATTAGGGCTTCCATTAAGACTTTTAACAGGTCTGAGTTTTTGATAGGTGTGCCTGCTGACGTAAGGAATGCGTGTCGGGGCGCCACTTTATCCACTGGGTCATATTACTACACTACTGAACATGGGTAAACATATGACAGTGGCCTTGTCAGGTCCTACACATAGCTAGTGTACCGTTTGCGTTCACTAGATGATAATCGCTACTCTTAGCTCTTCACTTCCTTTTTTCTTTTTTCTGTCCTGACATATACCGACCTATATGAGTATATACCTAAGATGGGATACAATAAATGAGTGATCTTTTCATGTCATATATTTCCTGTACTTAACCCTTATCTGTACCATATATTGCCTGTACTCAATTCTTATTTAATGTACATTCATTTTTGATCCAGTAAATAACTTGTTTTAGATTCTCATGTTTTTGATCAATAAAGATTTTGTATTTTCTTAATACTTGATATCTCTGGACTCTTTTTCTCAAGTTTATATATTATTGTTTGGAGTTCGTATCTCTGAAATATTGCGGGTGGTTGAGATTTTTTGCATCCCACCCTTATACTCTTGTGTCCTGTGAGACTCTTTTGTCTACTTATCTTTTGCTAACCTATAGGCTTCTGCGAGAGCTTTCAACTCCGCTTCGTGTGCTGACATGTGTGATGTTAGTGCCTCAGCTTTGTCCTGTATGGAAATTACCATACTCGAAGTATCTTGAACCATCCACAAAGAGAATAAAGTCAGGGTTATGTAATGGTGAATCCTTGACATGTGAAAAGCCCACATTCTCCTGGGCCATAAGGGTCATGCAATCATGATCTTCCATAGAAGGAAGAAATTTAGACCAAATACCTGTATCTTCTCCCCCTTGCTCCAAAGGCAGTAAGGTAGCTGTATTCAGGGTGGTACATCTCTGGATGGTCACCTCCTCAGGAAGAAGCAAAGCACATTGTAATCTCAGATGTCGAGCAGTAGACAGGTGTTTCGGCTGAACCTATGTGAGTACTGCTGAAATATCATGGGGGGCATAAACAGTCACAGGGTGGTGGAGTACAAGATCTGCTGCCTTGTCCAGGACTGCCTGCACTGCTACTATTGCCCTGACACAAGATGGGGCCCCTCTGGCTACCTGGTTGAGTCTGACAGAGTAGTAGGCAACAGGACGGTGTTGTTGACCATGTGACTGTGTAAGGACAGCGCTGGCATGTCCTTGTAATTCAGTGCAATAAAGCCTGAAGGGTTTGGCATAATCTGGAGTTCCTAAAGCGGGGGTTATTTGTATGGCTATTTTAAGAGAATAAAAACTGTCCAGTGCCTCTCCTGTGAGAGAAAAAGGTTCAGCTTTAAAACAATCATAAAGTGGTTGCATGAGAGCCGAAGCATTACGGACCCAGGGTCGACAATATGATACTAGCCATAAAAAAGGCACGTGGGGCACTAAAAGTTTGTGGTGGAGGTATTCGTGAAACTACTTGCACCCTTTCAGGTGTTAGCTGTCTAATTCCTTGCGATACACAGTGGCACAAAAACATCCCCGTGGTACAACAAAACTGAAGTGTCGCTCGTGAAACCTTGCAGCCTTTTGTCACCAAAAACTGCAGTAATGACAGGGATGTTTGGATACACTGATCCTGGCCGGGGCAACATAATAAAAGATCATCTACATATTGAAGAAGGACCACATTGGGGTCAGGATTCCAATCTTCAAAAACAAGGCCCATTGCAGCCGTATACATGCTAGGGGAATTCTGGGCGCCTTGAGGGGCCACCTTCCATGCGTACAATTTGCCGAAATGAGTGCAGGCAAACAAGTACCAACAGTCAGGATGTAATGGCACAGAAAAGAAAGCATTTGCCAAATCAATTACAGTAAAATGTGTGGGATTGTGAGGAACTTGGGCCAACAAGGTATGGGGATTTAGCACAATCGGGGTATTAAATACAGTAGCAGTATTGACAGCTCTAAGATCATGTACCATACGATATTTGGCTGGTTCCACCTTATCCGTCTTCTTTTTGGCTGGGTACAATGGGGTATTACATAGGGACACTATTTCAGTGAGGATTCCTGCCCTCAGAAAATCTTGAACACTAGCAGAAATGGCTTCTGACTGAGCCATGCTCAAAGGGTATTGTTTCTTCTGTGGGAGTGGGTGGCCAGGTTTGAGACTTACAGTCACTGGTGGGACTGGAAAAACTCCTACATCCATAGGACCAGCTGCCCATAAGCTGACTGGTATCACACTAAGGAGTGTCTCCACTTCTGATGGGGACAGACATAACATTTGAGATGACGGCCGTTCATCCCAAGGGTTAAGATCACAGGAGGCAATAAGACATAATTCTTCCTCTCCCCAGTGTCCTGTCAGCTGCACTGTCGCATCTTCTAGATATTCTATACTGGCCCTGAGCCTCTGTAACAAATCTGCTACTAATAATTTTACAGGGATAGTTTCGCTAGTAATGATGCGAGTGACTACAGATTTGTGAGGACCAAACGAGAGGACAACTGGCTTTGTGAGGGGGTTTTGGACTACTTTACCCTCCCTTACTCCCACACATGGTTGTGTTTAACCGGAGATAAACTGGGTATTTGACTGGCACTTACTACTGTTGTGGCTTCTCCAGTATCAATGAGAAAAGGGATTGGCCTCTGCCCTTCTATGGATAGAGATACTAACGGGGCGGGTCCTTATTTAAAGGGCAGGATTGAAGCTATTGTGGCAGCTTCTGGATTTCCAATTTCTCATGATTGATACCTATAATCCTCGTCATTCAGGCTATGCCTGCCCTAGTGCTGCAGAGGAGGTTGTTCTTGAGCTCCTTCCTGTGACTGAGCTTGTGTGTGCCAAATTCAGCTTTGTGCGGTTGTTGTCATAGTAACACATTACAGGTCAACATAATGCTCTATCATTTCCAAGCAAAAATGTGAAATGAATGAAACAAACTATTACATACAGGGAACTCAAAGTGTAGTAGTATTTTTCTATTAGTGAAAAAGTTCACAGTGAGTTATTTTTAGTTTTCACTCACTTTAACCTTTTATTTAGGCGGTTCAATGATTTAACAAATTGTCTGCAGTCTGCACACTCCCTGTTTGGATTTAAAAAAAAAAAAGTGGATAGCAATATCTTAATATTCTATTTTTTCAAGATGGCATAAAACTCCATTGGTACTCCATTGTAGCATACATTGCATAACAAGTGTAATTCTCCCGAGGGAACCTGGTATGGACATTAACTATATAAAATGGCTGATCTGTTTAGTTTTTTTTTATCCTTTAGGGTATGTTCACACATGGCTGATTTATTGTGGAAATCAGTTCCATACATCTGAATGTATGCATATACTCATACAGTCACTACCATTTGTCCTATTTAAAGAGGTGTATCCCACGTAGGACATTGGCAGCATATCACTGTTGACTTTGCTCTGCTTACTTTTAGAGAAGTGTGAATTCACACGTAAAATCATGAAAAGTCTTATTTTCACTATTTATTTCAAATTATGCCCAAAAAATTGACAAAAAACTCCACATTCAAGAACAAAAAGCAACAGATTTCTCTTGAATATCATAAGAAATTTGAAAATAAACATTAATAAACAAATTAAAACATATCTGTATTTACTTAACCAGTAAAAAAAAGTGCATCTCGTCACTTTGTCTCAGTTATGAAGGAGAGGAAGTAAAAATTTCCATGTATTCAGTAAAAACTAATTATAAATGAATCTACTAGAAATACTCAAGAGCAGAATTGCACCGTTATTTTGTGAATAAATTCTGATCACAAAAATGTCCTCCAAGTAAAATTGGTCAAATGGACATCAAATGGACATCTCTGGAGTATTCTTGTCCTTATAGAGATCTTTGCTTAGTTAGGTTGCCTGCACATGCATAGGCCATCTTGCGGTAGTATGCAGCACAGCTGCATACTATCTTTTTTTTTCTTTCTGTGGAGGACATACAGTACTGTGCAAACGTTTTAGGCAGCGTGGAAAAATGCTGCAAAGTAAGAATTCTTTCAAAAATAGAAGTGTTAAAAGTTGTTTTTTTAATCAATGAACAAAATTCAAAGTGTAGGAACAGAAGAGAAATCTAAATCAAATCAATATTTGGTGTGACCACCCTTTGCCTTCAAAAAAGCATCAATTTTTCTAGGTACACTTCCACAAATTTTTTTAAGGAATTAGGCAGGAAGATTGTTCCAAGCATCTTGGAGCGCTAACCACAGATCTTCTGTGGATGTAGGCTTCCTCTAATCCTTCTGTCTCTTCATGTAAACTCAGACAGACTCGATGAAGTTGAGATCAGGGCTCGATGGGTGCCATATCATCACTTCCAGGGCTCCATGTTCTTCTTTACAAGATAGTTCTTAATGACATTAGCTGTATGTTTGGGGACGTTGTCCTGCTGCAGAATAAATTTGGAGCCAATCAGATGCCTCCCTGATGGTATTGCATGATGAATAAGTATCTGCCTGTATTTCTTAGCATTGAAGACACCATTAATTATAACCAAATCCCCAACTACATTTTCTGAAATGCAGCCCCAAACTTATAAGCAACCTCCACCATGCTTCACTGTTGCCTGAAGACACTCATTATTGTACCGCTATCCAGCCCTTTGGCGAAAAAACTGCCTTCTGTTAAAGCCAAATGTTTACAATTTTGACTCATCAGTCCAGAGCGCCTGATGCCATTTTTCTGCAACCCAGTTCCTATGTTTTCATGCATACTTGAGTCACTTGGCCTTATTTCCACGTCAAAAGGTATGGCTTTTTGGCCGCAATTCTTCCATGAAGACCACTTCTGGCCAGACTTCTCCTTACAGTAGATGGGTGTACCTGGTTTCTTCCCAGTTCTGAAATGATGGCACTGCTGGACATCTTCTGATTTAGAAAGGAAGTAAACATGATGTGTCTTTGATCTGCTGCACTAAATTTCCTTGACCAACCACTGCATCTAGGTCCTCAATGTTGCCCGTTTGTTTGTGCTTCTTTAAAAGAGCTTGAACAGCACATCTTGAAACCCCATTCTGCTTTGAAATCTTTGCCTGGGAGAGACCTTGCTGATACAGTATAACTACCTTGTGTCTTGTTGCTGTGCTCAGTCTTGCCATAGTGGACCTGTGACATGAAACAGTCATGCACAACCTCATCTTTGTAGCAGAGTTTGGCTGTTTCTCAGCCAGTTTTAAGCCTCCTACACAGCTTTTTATGTTATAGTTAATGACTGTGTTTCAACCTACATATGAAAATGATGAAAATTATCACCTTTTTGGTATAATTGGTTAATCGTACACCTGACTATAATCCTACAAAATCCATGATTTTGTGCACGTATGTAGAATAATTTATGCTGTTTTGAAGGCAAAGGGTGATCACACCAAATATTGATTTGATCTAGATTTCTCTTCTGTTCTTTTACTTTGTATTTTGTTAACTGATAATTTTTTAAAACATTCTTACCTTGCAGCATTTTTCCTCAACTGCCTAAAACTTTTGCACAGTACTGTGTTTTTCTTCATTACAATTAGAATTAAAACTGATATCTTTTGATTTTGTAGGCCTTATTTAGGGAAAATGGTCAGACAATTTACAAAAATAAGTGTTACTCCTTTTTGTAAGTCCTGTTTTATGGTAGCTTGAACAATGAATACAATTTACCCCACAATTGTATAGGGATGATATTTACTCTAATCAGCCATGACATTGCATCTACTGATAGGTGAAGTAAATAACATTGATAATTTTGTGACAATGGCACCTGTCAGCAAGTTAACAGTCAGTTCTTTAAAGTTGATGTGTTGGAAGGAGGAAAAGTGGGCAAGTGCAAGGATCTGAGCGACTTTGACAACACACAAATTGTGATGGCTAGACGAATAGCTCACAGCATCCCCAAAACGGCAGGTCTTATGGGGTGTTCCCGGTATGCAGTGGTTAGAATCTACCCAAAGTGGTCCATAAAAAGAAAACCAGTGAACTGGCAACAGGGTCATGGTCAAGTACGTCTCTTTATAGTAACAGTATTTCCTAATGATAGTGGCTTCTATTATCAGGGTAATGCGCCCTGCAACACTCCAAAAATTGTTTAAGAACGGTTTGAGGAACTTGACGAGGAGTTTAGGTGTTTACTTGGCCTCCAAATTCCCCAGATTTCAATACGATGGGGCATCTGTGAGATGTGCTGGCAAATCAAGTCCCATTTGTAAAGGCCCCACCACGCAACCTACAGGACTTAAAGGATCTTCTGCTAACGTCTTGGTGGCAGATATCACAGCACAGCTTTAGAGGTCTTGTGAAGTCCATACCTCGATTCCAGTATATTCCTCCCATAGCTTAAAACCTTCATTCTCTGCAATGCCCCAAGCTCCCACAGCACAAGAAATCCTTGTGACGTTCTTAATGACATCACGGTGTTCCCCAGCAACTGAGTCCAGTAATTTAAGTAAGAAATACACTGTAATGAAGATGATAGTGTTCCTAACTGACCAAGTATTGAATTGGGGTTATAAAATGATCCAATCACATCAGGAGGATTTCTTTAGTCTTCTTGTGCTTCATATTTCTTTCTCCTTTCTATCACAATACACATTTACACAGATGATTCTTTTGTCCATATCTTAGTTGTAAAGCTAATCCCAGAATAAGCATCCTGCTATTTGCCACAATATTCTAAAACTGTCCACTTCAGGGAACTTTTGTCCTTACACATAACCTTCAGTAGGCATCTAGGGTTCTTTCTGCTGGAACCAGTGTTGACAGAACAGAACATCCATATAAGCGTGGCTTTCAAGTGATGGATTTATAGAAAAGTAGCGGATATTTCCCATCAGGCATTTTCCTTGATGGTGCACTTTGGAATAGTCTAAATAAAATGTCCCCTGCAGTATTTTATTTTAAAAAAAAGTGACGTAAAAGTCACAATCTTCAAAATATAATTATTTCTACCCCATACTCATTGCAGAATAAATAGCACTTCGCCGGTTCTCAAAAAAATAAAAATGAATACAGAATTTAGCACTCCTTGGGGAGAATTTATTAACTTTCCAACGTAAAAAAGAAAAGCCGAAAATGGCAAGAACGTCACAATTTGAGGGGAAAATTTAAAGTTTTTCACCGTTTCCACAACTCACAGAACTTTTTTTAAAAGATTAGCTGAAGAGGGGCCACCCCTTGCCCAACACCTTTACTATTATTTACAACATAAACGTCAGTCTTGATAAATTACGCACCTTATGCCTTTGGATGGAATCAATGACATGCAGAAGTGCAATAGGGCCCAATAGGCTTTACGGGTGCCGTTTTACTGCTCCATGCAACTTGGAGACTGTAGGTAATACGGTAGTGTCCCTATCGCCTACTGTGAAGGAATATATATGCAACAAGTTTTTATTGTAATTATACAACATGGATAGAGCCTTTTACAGACAATCTACTTTTCCTGAATCACGATACAATATATCGAACAGCTCATTATCATACATTTTGCATACGTAACCTTTTATATATTATTTTATAGTTGATCTTCATTATTAGTGCTGTATAAAATCCAGACTATAGATTGAAGTAAGGACGGCTTTGCTGAGCTATTGGAAAAAATACAGTATGGCATATTCCTATACTCATATAACATGTGTGCATGAAGACAAGCAAATATTGATTTATTTATCGATCCTGTGGCTTTATGCGTTTTCAGAACATGAAAAGTGATTATGCTGTAGACTGCTAACTGCACAATTTTATGTGTGGCTTTCTTTTATTGAGCATTGATTGACTCTTTGAGGGTGCTATTCTATGCAGTTACAATTGCAGTATGAACAGATGGTTTGCACCGTGGTGTCTGGATCATTGCTGTGTACAATTGGTTTTAACATGAATGTTTTCCTATTTTTTTAAAGAATTCTGTAAAAAGAGTGGAGTAGTCTGGGGGAAGCTAATCAGAACAAGAGCAGTCGGCAGCTTTAATTTGACCTCAGGAGGGACGTGGAAAACAGAAAAGTACAGTAGAAAGGAAAACAAAACTGACAATTATTAAAATTGGCAAATGGCCTAGTAGTCTCATACTGGCATGTTAAAGTGAGGCGTAAAGGTTTCCAGAAACCTAATTGTCAATGTAAAATGGCACTGCTGGAGTGTGCTGAAAATCTGCGGGAAACAGAGATGGGGAGGGGGAATAAAACCGCAATTCTGACAAAAACTATTCATTCTGCCATACTTTTAGGCACATTTCTCCTTTAGTGACCCATTTACTTAGGGTATGTCCACACGTAGCGTAAATACTGCAGAATTTTCTGCAACGGATTTCATGGTGGAAAATCTGCAGCGTAATACAGTAGCAGCAGAGTGGATGAGATGTTAGCAAATCTCCTTCACACGCTGCATAAAAAATAAAACCAAAAATCATTTAAAAATCGACATGCGGTGCATTTTTTTAATCCGCAGCATGTCAATTTATGCTTTGGAATCGCTGGTTTTCTGTTGCGGGTTTTCCCTATTGAATTCAATGGGGAGGTAAAATTCTGCAATTCTGCCGCAAAAATCGTAACTCAGAAAAAATCTCATACTTACCCAGATCTCTCTGCTTCTGCATCCACGCCGGCCTCCTGGGATGATGCTTCATCCCATGTGACTGCTGCAGTCAATCACAGGCTGTAGCAGTCACATGGGATAAACGTCATCCCAGGAGACCGGGCTGCAGGAGGGACGCATCACCCTGGCTACAGGTAAGTATAAGCATTTTTTTTTTAACCTGCTGTTATCCGCAGCTGACATTCCACCTGACAAACTGCACCTCAATTTGATGCGGTTTTTCAGCCGGAATTCCCTGCGGGGTCCAGGACGGATACGCTTTGTACATTGATTCAGCGTATCTGCCCTTAGGGTTTACTTCTGTAGCCCTGCTTAGTACTGTATTACACTTACATTTATTTTCTATATTTCAGGCTACACCTAAAAATAAATTATACAAGTAAGTAGGAAATACAATTGCCCGCAGTGTTTGTCAGCTCCTGCAACAAACTGTCTTGTAAAAAATCTTGCAGAGACCGCAAAGGTCCTGATTCCTCCTGATTTCTTCCATTTTCAGTTGGCAGACGACTGAGGCGCACGGCCTAATCAAAAGATGTAGGGCTTATTATTATTTGTCTCCTATTTCAGACAGATTAGTTGGGGAGTCTCCTTCTGCAGCCAGTTGCCTTACAGTCATACAAAGGATTTTGAGGAGTAGGGGGATATGGATATATCTCCTGCGACAGAATATTTCTTTATTTATTTTTTTTTTTCAGATAGCAATATGAGACAACATAGGATCAAAGTAAATAAGGTTTTGTGTTAAAACATAAACCTTATAAAAAAATGTTTTCATGTGTTAACATATTTGAACTTTTCCCCTAAACATAGATGTTTAAGTAATTATCTATTAAAACTTAAAGGTTATGCACACATATGAAGCCATTATTTTTTTTACACCAGGGACTGTACATCAATTTAATGTAGCGAATAACTATCCCACTGCGTTATAAAAGCTCATCTAAACTGTGAGTGATGTGTCAACAAGATTGTTGACTGTTTCCAAGAGCAGAATTGTGAATGCAGCTCTAGATTATAATATACTGTAGTTTGTAACTAAGGATCAGTGCAAGACAAGTAATGTATTTGCATAGTTACTGAAGGATATATGTGAAATTGTATAAACTGTAAAATGATGTCCAAAGCTGGATATGCGCTTAGAGTCACCAAATTATATTCCTAAATTATAGGTAAACAATTAGTGAATTAGGGTAACAATTATACTATGGAATAGCATAAAAACTATTTCCTAATATAGTGGATTCATCAGAATCACTCTCAATAGCAACAGGAGCAGGCAACAAACAGCTGCAGGGACTCTCAGATCATCTGATTTTACCATGCTCATCCATCAGCAGCCTGCTGTCAAGTTGATTTTCTTCCCGAAAAAAGACAGTCAATATAATTATGACTTCACTGTGCTGACTTGTTTCATTGTTTTTCCAAAGGGATTTGATTATCAAAAACATAATAATGGTATTTAACGCTATGCTGAAAATCTGAGACATGACACTCACAGTCAAGGGTCATAGGTTTTACTGGTAGTCTATAGCTAACGGCATGTTAAAAAATGTCAGCCAAAGATATCTAAATGGCTACGTGGCTTCTGTGTTTTGAGTATTGGGTGGGTGAAAGTTATCAGAAGAATTAAGCGACCCTCTAGGTACCCTATTTACTTGAGTGCAGCAAAAACAGATGTAGCGATCTTTAACTTAAAGAGGCTCTGTCACCAGATTTTGCAGCCCCTATCTGCTATTGCAGCAGATAGGCGCTGCAATGGAGATTACAGTAACGTTTTTATTTTTAAAAAACTAGCATTTTTGGCCAAGTTATGACCATTTTTGTAGTTATGCAAATGAGGCTTGCAAAAGTCCAAGTGGGTGTGTTTAAAAGTAAAAGTCCAAGTGGGCGTGTATTATGTGCGTACATCGGGGCGTTTTTAATACTTTTACTAGCTGGGCGTTCTGACGAGAAGTATCATCCACTTCTCTTCACAACGCCCAGCTTCTGGCAGTGCAGACACAGCCGTGTTCTCCAGAGATCACGCTGTGTCGTCACTCACAGGTCCTGCATCGTGTCAGACGAGCGAGGACACATCGGCACCTGAGGCTACAGTTGATTCTGCAGCAGCATCAGCGTTTGCAGGTAAGTAGCTACATTGACTTACCTGCTAACGCCGAGGCTGCTGCAGAATCAACTGAAGCCTCTGGTGCCGATGTGTCCGACACGATGCAGGACCTGTGAGTGACGTCACAGATCTGCACTGCCAGAAGCTGGGCGTTCTGAAGAGAAGTGGATGATACTTCTCTTCAGAGCGCCCAGCTAGTAAAAGTATTAAAAACGCCCCGATGTACGCACATAATACACGCCCACTTGGACTTTTACTTTTAAACACACCCACTTGGACTTTTGCAAGCCTCATTTGCATAACTACAAAAATGGTCATAACTTGGCCAAAAATGCTCGTTTTTTAAAAATAAAAACGTTACTGTAATCTACATTGCAGCGCCTATCTGCTGCAATAGCAGATAGGGGTTGCAAAATCTGGTGACAGAGCCTCTTTAACTCTTAAAGCTTAAATATACTGCGACAAGAAACTTTAACTTGACTTTTTCAATGGCTTTTGTTGTGTGAAATCATGCTGCAGAAAGTTATTAGCGTCAAGTTATACTTTGTTACATCTGTACCTGATGTTCTTTTTTTCCTCACTGGTGGTTTATTAGTCTAAACTTTATAATCATTTTGCCTATGCTGTAAAATAAATCCGCTCTCTATACACTGACTTCCTGGTGATCTTATGATAGACTTGTGTTAATAAACAGCAGCCAATCTGAAGAGGTAAAGATGTGATTGGGAGGGAGAGAACAGCAGTCTGCACCAATGGGGAGACAGGAGGTGAATTTCAGACTACCTCAAACTACCTGTCGGCACTGTAGCCCAGCTGTAGTCACAGATTACTGCTCTGCCTTAAAGGAGCTGAGCTATAAAGCAGCCAGAGGAAAATATAAAGCAGGTAAGCATCACCTATAAGTAATGGTCTACATATAATTTTTAATCTCATAGGTGGACAGTCGTTTTGAAGGGGGTTTCCCAGAATTATAAATTATCACCTATCCAAAAGATTCTGATCGCTGGGACCCCCACCGAACATGAGAAATGGGGGTTACAAACCCCCAAATACTCCTCACTGCACCCCTGTAGTAAGGAGGAGCTTGAATGGAGCGGTTATCAAGCATGTTCCCGTGGCTCCATTCACGGTCCATGAGAATGACGGAAAAAAACAAGCGCTGTACTCGGCTGTTTCACTCATTCCCATAGGCTTTGAATGGAGGGGCAGCGCACATGCTTAACTGCCACTCCATTCAATATCCTCCTCACTGCATTCAAGCAGTGCGGAGAAACGGTGGAGTTTGAGAACCCCATTCTCACGATCGGTGGGGCTTCCAGCGATCAAAAAAACCCTTTAATCTAAAGAGAACCTGTCATTATAACAGACCTATTAAAATAGGGAGATCCGTATGGTACCTTTATAGAATTATAAGATAGGAAAAATAAAGGTCTGCATGTTTTTATGCAATTTATGTATATTGAATATGTATGTAATACAGTTTTTGAAATTTACCTATTAGATCAGATACCCTGAGAGTGTTTTGTAGTGTCTAAATATGAGAGAAGCAGTGAAAGAGTTAACAACAGTAGAGTATATTGAAATTAGTTATTTTGCACAGTAGGCAATTTTCTTTACTGAAGTTAGAAATGGCAGAATAAACACTATGAGCTATACATCCGATTTGTAACATATGCGTTTGTGTTGGATGAGATGCTTCTTGCTGCATGCACACAGGTTTAATGATGTATACCTGCAATAAATCACTGGGACGAGTAAACAAATGGCGACATTGATAAATCAGTGTATGTGTTGAATATTATACTAATATCTAAAATGGCTGCAGTCTGTATTCATGTGCCCAAAATAATTCCCTCTACTTCTGTGCTTTGAGTGCTGCATATACAGTAATAGATGTGGAGAAGATACTTGATAACCAGTTAACACAAGCAATTCTTTATTTCACGAGTCCAGAAAATTATTTAATAAAACACTTTTATGACCAAGATATTGCTTTGGATTGTAATTGCTTTATTAAGTAATATGCACGTCTTTCATATCCAAGAATAATTAGCGGCAATTCAAACTTCGATTAAAATAGAATCTAAAAATTAAACACACAAACACAAGATAAGAATGTCACCCATAAAGCTAAAATTCTCATTCCAGTACTTAAGATGCTTTAAATCTTAAGCAATGTCAACTTTTCCTTATCCACCACTAGCTTGATATATTTTACTGTAGATGTGTGTCACGATCCGTGGGTATGTGGACACACTGGGCCATACTACTATAGCGGGAAAGCCACTGGCCAACAGAGTACCAAGTCAATATATAAATAGTCCAAGCAGACCTGTAGTGGTTCAGACAGTAGCAACGGCTATGCACAAATGGGACCTCCACAGCAGACACCAGACGTGGTGTAACACAGCAGGTGGAACCGGTGGCACAACACGACTCCAGCAGGTTTAAGGCACAGGAACAAATACCATGGGATACAGGGTACAGGTAGCAGGGCACGGGAACAGGCTAACACCAAGGGACCATTTGCAAGACTAACATAGGAAAACACAACAATTCTCAGGCAATGAGCAAAGGGGCAGGGCCATTCTTAAGAGTCCAGGGTGATCATGGGCTAATTAATGATAATTCCCATATGTGCGTGCTGGCCCTTTAAGGCCGGGCATGAGCGTGCGCGCGCACCCTATAGGATACAGCGGACCGAAGCGTTGTTTCCTGGGGAGGAGATGCAGGCCAGCGCTCACAGATCCATGGCTGCGGCCATCGGGGGGTGAGAAATCCCGATGGTCCGCTGCCATGGATGCTAGAATGTGACTGTGCAGAATTTAATGTGACCAGCCATGACAGATATATATATATATATATATATATATGTGTGTGTGT
Organism: Rhinoderma darwinii; assembly: GCF_050947455.1. Classification (NCBI taxonomy): domain Eukaryota; kingdom Metazoa; phylum Chordata; class Amphibia; order Anura; family Rhinodermatidae; genus Rhinoderma; species Rhinoderma darwinii. The sequence goes on along the minus strand of NC_134690.1, from coordinate 194,014,643 downwards.
GTCTGTGTGCGTGCGTGCGTGTGCATATATACATATATACATATATATATATATATATATATATATATTCTATCAGATACAGGGTGTACATACCATAGAGGCAGACCATGCAGCTGGTATGGGGTCCTTGAACAAAAGTCAAAGTCCTGTTTGGTCCCATGTTTTTGCTACTTAACCCGTTGAGTTAGAAAACAAGGGGGAGGAAGATTAGTTCAAGTTTCTTGGAAAGAGTGTGGAGATGACAATAAGCGCCATGCCCCTCGGTCCTGGGCATCCCTCTCTCCTATGTATACTACTACTTAGATAAGATGTTACTTTAGGAGTATAAAATGGAACAGGCAGTTCTACATTTCTCATGAAAGATATCTAGACTGGTAAACAGAGGATAGAATTTGAAAACAATAAAGTAGTGTCAGGTACAGCGATCTAAACTACTACAGAGTTTTATTATATGCTGTGTAGAAAAATAACATAAACAAGTTAACAGAGTTTAAAAACTGTGACCTAACGAACTATCGGTGGTGCTCACCTTCCAGTCATCTGTCCTATACAGAGCTCATTGGAAATATGTTCTACATTGAATAATCTAATAAGAAAGACGTTTCTCCTTCAGCTGAGCTAGGCTATGGCGATGAAAGTAGGGAAGATAAAGGTTCGTTATTTTCCTGTCTTGTGTGCTCTACTCCAAATATATATTTTCTGTTGGAATATGTTCAGATTTTGCCCAGAAAAGACTTCCCAGCAGGGTTACACCTTACCTAGCTATCAATAGCAATACGTAGTTTCTCCTTACGATTATCCTTGTGTGTCATTCATGGCAAACCCACACCCCTTTTCTATATGCGTAAAATTAAAAGGATAATTTCTCTCTAAAGACATTTAATAAATATTCCACCAAGTACAAGAGTTTAAAGGACCCCATATCAGGGACCCCTACATTTTAGAGGGCGTAGAGCACTTTCTGCATTGACAAACTGGGAGGATTTCAATAAAAACATTTCACTTTTCGCCTCATGGAGAAATAAGGCTCATAATATGTAACTACGGTGTGGTAACTGTGGCCGATACCTAATAAAAAGCCCTATCCAAACAATTGTTCACAAATAATAGTTGCATCAAAGCACATTGTGTATGTAAGCATATTAAACAGCCTCTCTGCTCATTCCATTCACAGAATAGGAGTTGCCAAAAACAGTGTTTGCATTCTGCTGACAGTGTCTTTAGAGCCGCCATTAGGTAGTTGGATTTTCTGGTGCTGCCTACAGGGTCTGTGCACACAGTATGGTATGTCTGCCTCTGCTGAGCTCCTATAATGTAGTGGGAAAGTTTGATACTTCTATATCAGATTACTGTACAGAGCCTGACGTAAAGACCACACTTCCTAGCATGCAAATCACTAGACCGATTTCATCTGTAGACATTGAGCCAAAAGAGTGTGCTGGGAGATTTACACCTTAGAAATTGTTGTTTTTTTCTTAAAACAAATGTCTATCAGTGTGTTTTGTGCAACTTTCTAAATACATTTTTATTAAAAATATTTTTACTTTTTCAGATACAGCTAATATGTATCCTGTATACAGAGCAGCTGTATCTTGTGCTGAGACCTGAATTCGTTTAGTGACAGCGGATCCTGTGGAAACGAAAGATCCACCTGTTATCGATCACATCTAAGTTTTGAACTTAGATCTGATCAGTAACAGCTTTATTCTACATGTCAGAGACACGCAGGCTTAAAAGCTATGTACTCCTTTGAAATCGTTTATATATATATATATATATATATATATATATATATATATATATATATATAAACGATTTCAAAGGAGTACATAGCTTTTAAGCCTGTAATGCATCTGGGAATGAGAATACAATACATTTTATGTTGACTATATGTTGATAGTGTTCACACATGAGGTTCTATATTTTTGTACAATGAGTCTACTATTGGAATTACTGGTATTCTTTTTTTTTTTTTACAATATGTACCGGTGGGTGTAGTATATGTTGGACCATTTTTCGAGAACCCAACACCTGCTGTCGGTTCCTGGTTGTATACTCCTGCTTTTCTGCACTCATGTGACGAGCACTTGGCTGCTGTTCCAGGATCATCATTTTCTTCCTACAGACATAACAATATTAGTCTGAAGTTTATGACTGATGTCAAGGCGTATGATGCTGACCATATGGAACATTTTTAAAAGCCACTTCTGTGTTTGCATCAGACATGCAGAGTAGATTTGTCATGAAGCACCTTCTCACACACACTGTCAAGCTGGATATATCAAAGAGAATCTTGCCTTTTATGGGGTTCTTCAGGAAGCGTTAAAATTATCACACCATGGAAACATTTTTTGTGGCACAACAAACCATTAAAGTTCCATTACTACAAGATACACAAGTGTCAACAAACTCACAAATTTACGTCACAAGGGGAGTTTTAGTCATAATAACACTAGTAATAGAAAACACAGTTATAAAGTATCATTTCTATAGAAGGACAATATATAAAAATAAAATGTGCACACTGTACAAGGCAGGGAAATGTTTAAATTAAAAAAACATTATACAATAATCTACTGGTGAGGTAGATGAGAAATCAATGGCCCACATAGACAAGGTTGCAGTTTCCATTCATTACTACTGTAAACTCAGCCTTAACCCCTTATTGACCGGGCCTGAAAAGGTCTTAATGACCAGCTACATTTTTCAGTTTTTACCTCTCTGCATTTCAGCAGCCATAACTTTTTTATTTTTTCATTGCCGTGGCCGTATGAGGCCTTGTTTTATGCAGGAGAGATTGTATTTTTTTTTTTATAGTTTGGGGGTAGAAAAAAAAATATTTTTATGGCGTGAATATAAGAAAAAGCGACTCTCGGCATAGTTTTTCTTGTTTATTTTCTATCCCGTTCACGTTTTACTCTAAATAACCCATTAAATTAATTATTCGAGTTATTAGTCGTTTAGATACCTAATATGTGTACGTTTTTCATTTTTATTTAGTGTAGGGGCAATAAAATATATTTTATGCAAAATAATGACTTTTTTATGGATTTTTTAAATTTATTTATTTTTTGTTACTTTTTTAGAATCCCATTGAGGGATAATTTTATTTATAACATTATTTTTTACTTGTAATGTATTAGCATACTCCTGTATGCTAATATATCACACTATCACTATGACACAGGCTGCTGTTAGGGCAGCACATAGTGTGCCCGAACAGCAGGCAAACGGAACAGATAGCCCTGGGGTCCTTTGTAGGTGCCTTGGGGAAGTGCAGAGGGATTCCCCGGCGTTTGATCACGTCACCGGGTTTCCGATGACGAGATCAAAGAGGGAAGTTCCATTTGATCTTGCCGCGGCAATCAAAGGGTTAAACTGCTGGGGTCCGAATGTTTTCCGACCCCAGGTGTTTTCAGCAGGCAGATGAAAGATCAGGAGCTGTTAGTTACAGCTCATGCTTAGAGGATGAGCGTTCACAGGAATGCTCATCAGCTTCCTCTACAGCGACGCCAAAGACGTCGCTGTAGGCTAAGGACATGCACCGCCTGCCGTCAGAAGACGGTGGGCGGTCATTAAGGAGTTAATAATCAATGTGCATTTGTTTCTTTCACACAACAAAATAGTCACCTTGGGCTAAATTCTGAAGCACTGTAGAAAAATCTAATCATTAATATTGCTGCAATGCTTTAATAAGTTTAATAAGTTATTGTGGTTTGTTGGAACAAAATCAGTGCGGTTCAGACTGAAATACAACATTTTGTACATTGTGGCCCAGATAGTTTCACAACTAGCGCTTCCTTTCTATGCTGGGAAGGGGCCCACACGGCACACATACAGTGAAGGAAATAAGTATTTGATCCCTTTGTAATGACGGGGGTAGGGAAACGGACAAGTGATCCCTAATCTACCCGCCACTCTGTCCCTGCCTACATACAACGACCCGCCCTAGGCGATGGGGTACAACTGGGCGGCAGTCCCTACGCTCAGTAAGTGCACGAGACAAACAGACAAGGGAACACAAAGCAAAGGGAAAGGGGCAGTTGCCCACGGCAACACCGTGAGCAACAAGAGTGGTGAACGAGCCGAGTCAAACCAGGAGTGCACGAGGTACCAAACGCAGAGCAGGAGAGTAGTCAGTAAGCCAGGGTCAGTATGGAGCAGGATCAAATAGTTAGAAGCTGTAGCTGGGCCAGGAAACCACACGAGAAGAATCACAAGCAAAGGAGGAACAGGAAAGGCAGGTATAAATAGACAGAGGGCGGGAGCTAGCTCCGTCTGGCCAGGCTGCGATAGGCTCTCCCACTCCTAAGCCTGCCATCCTGAGTGGTGGAAGATGGAGTCAGTCTCAGAGACATAGACTCAGGTGCAGACTGATTACTTATGGGAGTATACACAGAAGTTGTGCCTGGCAGATCCTTTACAGTACCCCCCTTTTTATGAGGGGCCACCGGACCCTTTCTAAGTGGACCTGGTTTATTGGGAAATCTAAGGTGGAACTTCCTGACCAATACCCCAGCGTGAACATCCCGGGCGGGTACCCAAGTCCTCTCCTCGGGCCCGTATCCTCTCCAATGGACCAGGTACTGGAGGGAGCCTTGGACCATCTTGCTGTCCACAATCTCGGCCACCTCGAATTCCACCCCCTCAGGGGTGAGAACGGGAACAGGAGGTTTCCTCGAGGGAGCCAAGGACGGGGAGCAGCGTTTAAGGAGGGAGGCATGAAACACGTCGTGTATTCGAAAAGATGGGGGCAACTCCAGTCGGTAAGGAGACAGGATTGAGGACTTCAATGACCTTATACGGCCCAATAAACCGGGGAGCAAACTTCTTGGATTGGACCTTAAGGCGCAAGTTCCTAGACGATAACCACACCAGATCCCCGACCATAAACAAGGGGTTAGCAGAACATCTTCTATCAGCCTGAGTTTTTTGTACGCTCTGGGACGCCATTAGGTTCTTCTGAACCTGGGCCCAGACTGTGCACAGTTCCCGATGAAAGACCTCTACCTCGGGATTGTTGGAACTACCAGGTGAAACGGAGGAGATCCGTGGATTAAACCCAAAATTACAGAAAAAGGGGGAGACCCCTGACGAGTTACTGACCCGGTTATTAAGGGAAAATTCGGCGAGGGGAATGAATGAGACCCAATCATATTGACAGTCAGAGATAAAACACCTTAAATATTGTTCTAGAGATTGATTAGTCCTCTCAGTTTGGCCATTAGTTTCAGGATGGAAGGCAGAGGAGAAGGACAGATCAATCTCCAACTTTTTACAGAAGGCTCTCCAAAACAATGAAACAAATTGTACCCCTCTGTCCGAAACAATATTGACAGGGACCCCATGGAGACGCAGGATGTGTTTGACAAACAAGGTAGCTAACGTCTTGGCGTTGGGTAGTTTCTTGAGGGGCACAAAGTGGCACATCTTACTGAAGCGGTCTACTACCACCCACACCACCGACTTGCCTTGAGATGGAGGCAAATCGGTGATAAAATCCATGGAGATATGGGTCCAAGGTCTCTGGGGAATGGGCAAAGAATGTAGAAAGCCCGCTGGTCGGGACCAGGGAGTCTTGGACCTAGCACAAACCTCACAAGCGGCGACGTAGGCCTTAACGTCTTTAGGCAACCCAGGCCACCAATAGTTTCTGGCAATGAGGTGTTTGGTACCCAGGATGCCTGGATGACCAGATAGTGCGGAGTCATGATTTTCCCTAAGTACCCTTAGCCGGTATTGCAGGGAAACAAACAGCTTGTCCTCAGGAAGGTTCCCGGGAGCTGAACCTTGATCAGCCGCAATTTCAGAGACTAAATCAGAATCAATAGAAGAAATGATTATACCTGGAGGCAAAATACAAGCAGGATCTTCCTCCGAAGGAGGGCTGGCCATGAAGCTACGCGACAGTGCAAGGGCCTTAATATTTTTAGACCCAGCCCTATAGGTAACCAAAAAGTTGAATCTGGTAAAAAATAGCGCCCATCGAGCTTGTCTCGGGTTTAGCCTCCGGGCAGATTCTAGGAAAACCAGATTCTTGTGGTCGGTAAGGACCGTTACCTGGTGCCTAGCCCCCTCCAGGAAGTGGCGCCACTCTTCAAATGCCCATTTAATGGCTAAGAGTTCGCGGTTGCCAATATCATAGTTACTCTCAGTGGGCGAAAACTTCCTGGAGAAGTAGGCACAGGGGCGGAGATGGGTGAGGGACCTGGTACCCTGGGACAAGACAGCCCCCACTCCCACCTCGGATGCGTCAACTTCCACGATAAATGACTCCATTTGGTTGGGCTGAACCAGCACCGGGGCCGAGATAAAGCACTTCTTAAGGACCTCAAAAGCCTGGACAGCCTCAGGAGGCCAGTGGAGGAGATCAGCACCTTTGCGAGTGAGGTCCGTAAGAGGCTTAGCGATGACCGAGAAGTTAGCAATAAATCTCCTGTAATAATTAGCGAACCCCAAAAAACACTGTAACGCCTTCAGGTGAGGCAGGTTGGACCCATTCCGCCACAGCCTGGACCTTGGCGGGGTCCATGCGGAATTCATGAGGAGTGAGGATTTGACCCAAAAATGGTATCTCCTGTACCCCAAACACACATTTTTCGGTTTTCGCAAACAGTTTGTTTTCCCGAAGGACCTGGAGCACCTTCCTGACATGCTCAATGTGGGAGGACCAGACCTTGGAAAACACAAGTATGTTATCAAGGTACACTACAAGAAATACCCCCAGGTAATCTCTCAAAATCTCATTTATGAAATTCTGGAAGACCGCAGGAGCATTACACAACCCAAAGGGCATGACGAGGTATTCGAAATGACCTTCGGGCGTGTTAAAGCAGTCTTCCACTCATCCCCCTCTTTGATGCAGATAAGGTTATACGCCCCCCGTAGATCAAACTTAGAGAACCATTGGGCCCTCTGAACCTGATTAAAGAGATCAGGAATCAAAGGAAGGGGATACTGGTTCCTTACAGTGACCTTATTCAAGTTACGGTAGTCAATGCATTGCCTAAGACCACCATCCTTCTTCGCTACGAAGAAGAAGCCAGCACCTACCGGAGAAGTTGAGGGGCGAATGTAACCCTTGGCCAGGGATTCCTGGATATACTCTCTCATGGCTTCACGTTCGGGACAAGAAAGATTAAATATCCTACCCTTAGGAAGCTTAGCTCCTGGTACCAATTCGATAGCGCAATCGTATTTACTATGAGGAGGTAAAACTTCGGAGGCCTCCTTAGAGAAAACATCAGCGAAGTCCTGAACAAACTCAGGTAGCGTGTTCACCTCCTCAGGGGGAGAAATAGAATTAACAGAAAAACATGACGCCAAGCATTCATTACCCCATTTGGTAAGCTCCCCAGTATTCCAGTCAAACGTGGGATTATGCAACTGCAACCAGGGAAGGCCTAAAACCAAATCGGACGATAATCCCTGCATCAACAGTACAGAGCACTGCTCCAAATGCATGGAGCCAACAAGGAGTTCGAAAACAGGGGTATGCTGTGTAAAATAAACATTAGCAAGAGGAGTGGAGTCGATACCCACTACCGGGACAGGTTTAGGCAAATCAATCAAAGGCATAGCTAGAGACATAGCAAATTCCACAGACATGATATTAGCAGAAGACCCTGAATCCACGAAGGCACTGCCAGTAGCAGACTTACCACCAAAAGAGACCTGAAAGGGAAGCAAGATTTTATTACGTTTCATATTTACGGGAAATACCTGTGCGCCCAAGTGACCTCCCCGATGATCACTTAGGCGCGGAAGTTTTCCGGCTGCTTATTCTTACGTCCAGAACAGGTGTTCACTTGATGCTTGTCATCCCCACAATAGAAGCAGAGACCATTCTTCCTGCGGAACTCTCTACGTTGTCGGGGGGACACGGAGGCCCCGAGTTGCATAGGTACCTCCGAGTCTTCTGTGGAAGAGCGAAGCAACGGGACCTCAGGAGGCATCATGGGGGTGTCAGAGGGGAAAACACAAAAACATTCAAGCTGTCGTTCCCTGAGACGTCGGTCAAGTCGTACCGCTAAAGCCATAACTTGGTCTAGGGAGTCAGAAGAGGGATAGCTAACTCGCAGGTCTTTCAGGGCGTTCGACAGACCCAACCTAAACTGGCACCTTAAGGCAGGGTCATTCCACCGAGAAGCTACGCACCACTTCCTAAAGTCAGAACAATACTCCCCAACAGGTCTCTTACCCTGACGTAAGGTCACCAGCTGACTCTCGGCAAAGGCCGTCCTGTCAGTCTCGTCATAAATGAGTCCGAGAGCAGAAAAGAAACGATCAACGGAGGAAAGTTCAGGAGCGTCAGGAGCCAAGGAGAAGGCCCACTCTTGGGGCCCTTCCTGGAGCCGGGACATAATTATACCCACCCGCTGGCTCTCAGAACCTGAGGAATGAGGCTTTAAGCGAAAGTAGAGCCTACAACTCTCCCGAAAGGAGAGAAAAGTCCTCCGGTCCCCTGAGAACCGGTCAGGCAACTTGAGGTGGGGTTCAAGAGGTGAGGTGAGGGGCACTACCATGGTAGCGTCAGTCTGGTTGACCCTCTGAGCCAGGGCCTGGACCTGTAGGGAGAGACCCTGCATTTGCTGGGCCAGGGTCTCAAGGGGGTCCATAGTAGTGTCAGGGAGCAGGGTAGACTAGGTATATGGGCTTGTGATTATGTAATGACGGGGGTAGGGAAACGGACAAGTGAGCCCTAATCTACCCGCCACTCTGTCCCTGCCTACTTGCAATGACCCGCCCTAGGCGACGGGGTACAACTGGGCGGCGGTCCCTACGCTCATTAAGTGCACGAGACAAACAGACAAGGGAACACAAAGCAAAGGGAAAGGGGCAGTTGCCCACGGCAACACCGTGAGCAACAAGAGTGGTAAACGAGCCGAGTCAAACCAGGAGTGCACGAGGTACCAAACGCAGAGCAGGAGAGCAGTCAGTAAGCCAGGGTCAGTATGGAGCAGGATCAAATAGTTAGAAGCTGTAGCTGGGCCAGGAAACCACACGAGAAGAATCACAAACAAAGGAGGAACAGGAAAGGCAGGTATAAATAGACAGAGGGCGGGAGCTAGCTCCGTCTGGCCAGGCTGCGATAGGCTCTCCCACTCCTAAGCCTGCCATCCTGAGTGGTGGAAGATGGAGTCAGTCTCAGAGACATAGACTCAGGTACAGACTGATTACCTATGGGAGTATACACAGAAGTTGTGCCTGGCAGATCCTTTACACCCTTGCTGATTTTGTAAGTTTGCCCACTGTCGAAGTCATGAACAGTCTAGAATTTTTAGGCTAGGTTAATTTTACCAGTGAGAGATTGATTATCTAAAAAAAAAAAAAAAAAAAAAAAAGAAAATCACTTAGTCAAAATTATATATATTTATTTGCATTGTGCACAGAGAAATAAGTATTTGATCCCTTTGGCAAACAAAACTTAATACTTGGTGGCAAAACCCTTGTTGGCAAGCACAGCAGTCAGATGTTTTTTGTAGTTGATGATGAGGTTTGCACACATGTTAGATGGAATTTTGGCCAACTCCTCTTTGCAGATCATCTGTAAATCATTAAGATTTCGAGGCGGTCACTTGGCAACTTGGATCTTCAGCTCCCTCCATAAGTTTTCGATGGGATTAAGGTCTGGAGACTGGCTAGGCCACTCCATGACCTTAATGTGCTTCTTTTTGAGCCACTCCTTTGTTGCCTTGGCTGTATGTTTCGGGTCATTGTCGTGCTGGAAGACCCAGCCACGAGCCATTTTTAATGTCCTGGTGGAGGGAAGGAGGTTGTCACTCAGGATTTGATGGTACATGGCTCCATCCATTCTCCCATTGATGCGGTGAAGTAGTCCTGTGCCCTTAGCAGAGAAACACCCCCAAAACATAATGTTTCCACCTCCATGCTTGACAGTGGGGACGGTGTTCTTTGGGTCATAGGCAGCATTTCTCTTCGTCCAAACACAGCGAGTTGAGTTAATTCCAAAGAGCTCAATTTTAGTCTCATCTGACCACAGCACCTTCTCCCAATCACTCTCAGAATCATCCAGATGTTCATTGGCAAACTTCAGACGGGCCTCTACATGTGCCTTCTTGAGCAGTGGGACATTGCGGGCACTGCAGGATTTTAATCTATTACGGCGTAATGTGTTACTAATGGTTTTCTTGGTGACTGTGGTCCCAGCTGCCTTGAGATCATTAACAAGTCCCCCTGTGTAGTTTTCGGCTGAGCTCTCACCTTCCTCAGGATCAAGGATACTCCACGAGGTGAGATTTTGCATGGAGCCCCAGATCGATGTCGATTGACAGTCATTTTGTATGTCTTCCATTTTCTTACTATTGCACCAACAGTTGTCTCCTTCTCACCCAGCGTCTTACTTATGGTTTTGTAGCCCATTCCAGCCTTGTGCAGGTCTATGATCTTGTCCCTGACATCCTTAGAAAGCTCTTTGGTCTTGCCCATGTTGTAGAGGTTAGAGTCAGACTGATTAATTGAGTCTGTGGACAGGAGTCTTTTATACAGGTGACCATTTAAGACAGCTGTCTTTAATGCAGGCACCAAGTTGATTTGGACCGTGTAACTGGTCTGGAGGAGGCTGAACTCTTAATGGTTAATAGGGGATCAAATACTTATTACTCTGTGCACAATGCAAATAAATATATATAATTTTGACTATGTGATTTTCTTTTTTTTTTTTTTTATATAATCTATCTCTCACTGGTAAAATTAAACAAGCCTAACAATTCTAGACTGTTCATGACTTTGACAGTGGGCAAACTTACAAAATCAGCAAGGGATCAAATACTTATTTCCTTCACTGTATGTGATGATGTGGTATACCAATATGGCAGTACCTGTACGTTCCATCACAGAATGCAGGACTTAGGCCTTATGCAAACGACAGTAGATTTCGTCCGTAATTACGGACCCATTAATTTCTATGGCCGAAGAACACCTTCCCATATATTTACGCACACCTTCCCATATATTTTAGAAACCTTCCATAAAAAAAGTCCTATTATTTTATTTTACAGACCGTGCTCCCATACTTTATAAGGCTGGGTTCACACAACCTATTTTCAGGCGTAAACGAGGCATATTAAGCCTCGATTTACGCCTGAAAATACGGCTCCAATACGTCGGCAAACATCTGCCCATTGATTTGAATGGGTTTGCTGACGTACTGTGCCGACGACCTGTAATTTACGCGTCGTCGTTTGACAGCTGTCAAACGAAGACGCGTAAAATGACTGCCTCGTCAAAGAAGTGCAGGACACTTCTTTGGACGTTTTTGGAGCCGTTTTCTCATAGACTCCAATGAAAACAGCTCCAAAAACGGACGTAAAAAACGCCACAAAAACGCTGCGAAAAACGCGAGTTGCTCAAAAAATGTCTGAAAATCAGGGGCTGTTTTCCCTTGAAAACAGCTCCGTATTTTCAGACGTAATTGCAGTTATCGTGTGCACATACCCTAATGGGAGCACGGCCCGCAAATGTGGCCGGCTATCCATGGCTGGCCGTGCCCCTAATCACGCACTGTGATTACGTGCACAGCCATGTACATGGGGACTAAGCTCTGATGCTGATTCTTGCTATCTATCTATGGCTGGGTTCACACAATCTATTTTCAGGCGTAAACGAGGCATATTAAGCCTCGATTTACGCGTGAAAATACGGCTCCAATACGTCGGCAAACATCTGGCCATTGATTTGAATGGGTTTGCCGACGTACTGTGCCGACAACCTGTAATTTACGCGATGTCGTTTGACAGCTGTCAAACGACGGACGCGCAAAATGACTGCCTCGTCAAAGAAGTGCAGGACACTTCTTTGGACGTTTTTGGAGCCGTTTTCTCATAGACTCCAATGAAAACAGCTCCAAAAATGGACGTAAAAAACGCTGCGAAAAACGCGAGTTGCTCAAAAAACTTCTGAAAACCAGGGGCTGTTTTCCCTTGAAAATAGCTCCGTATTTTCAGACGTAATTGCAGTTATCGTGTGCACATACCCTATCTCTGTTTATTCATAACTATCTTTCTATCTACATCTATTGATCTATCTATCTATCTAGAAAAACAAAGGAAGGCAGCACTCCACATCAAGCAATTCCAAGTGAAAAAATGCATTTTATTCACCCATAGACAGTGCAACATTTCAGCCCCAGCATGGGCCTTTCTCAAGCAGTGCAACTCAACCATGCTGGGGCTGAAACGTTGCACTGTCTATGGGTGAATAAAATGCATTTTTTCACTTGAAATTGCTTGATGTGGAGTGCTGCCTTCCTTTGTTTTTCTATATGTATGGAACCGGAGGTCGGGGTACTGTGGCTTGCACCTTATGAATTATTACTAAGGCTATGAGCCTGTATGTGCTGCTCTCCTTTGCACTTATCTCTATCTATCTCTGTTTATTCATAATTATTTTTCTATCTATAGCTATCGATCTATTAATATTTATCATCTATCTATCTATCTATCTATCTATCTATCTATCTATCTATCTATCTATCTATCTATCTATCTATCTATCTATATATCTATCTACTTAAAGAGTATTTCTGATTGTCAGTTTTCCTTCATCTCTGCTCCGGAGGGGGAGGAGATTGCTTTGTATGGGAGACATCATAGCAGCTTGAGAAATCAGGATAGGTGAGCAGGATTCTTCTGTTTTATCACACATGTAGAAACAGCAGCAACATGGAGGACATTATTTAGCAGTACTGAGCAGTGTAGCTGTGAATCAAGCACTGGGTTAGCATATGACATCTACTAGAAGCTGCAGCAGCATGTGTGTGTGGGTATGTGCACACGGTAGCAGTCTTTTACGTCTGAAAAGACAGACTGTTTTCAGGAGAAAACAGCTGCCTCTTTTCAGACGTAAATGCTCCTCCTCGCATTTTGCGAGGCTTCTCTGACAGCCGTAAATTTTGAGCTGTGCTTCATTGAGTTCAATGAAGAACGGCTCAAATTACGTCTGAAAGAAGTGTCCTGCACTTCTTTTGACGAGGCTGTATTTTTACGCGTCGTCGTTTGACAGCTGTCAAACGACGACGCGTAAATGACAGGTCGTCTGCACAGTACGTCGGCAAACCCATTCAGATGAATGGGCAGATGTTTGCCGACGTATTGTAGCCCTATTTTCAGACGTAAAACGAGGCATAATACGCCTCATTTACGTCTGAAAATAGGTCGTGTGAACACACCCTGTCTCTCATTCCACTGTCTTTCTTTAGCAGCGCCTCCCTCCCCCTCCCCTCTACTTAGACTTCTATGGGCAGCAGCTGTAACCTGATCCCTTGGAGTACAGATTTTATGAGTAAATTCAGTGAGTGATCAGTGCAAGAAGCAGGGGCAGGAGGAGAGAGAATTTTTTTTGTAATGAGGTATATTATAAAATTTCTTATCTTCACTTGTACTATTGATTTATAGAAAAAAATATTAAAATGTAGGTACTTTTTCAATTCTGTCTTGATGTGTGCACATTAAGTGGGCTTACAGAGAAATATGACTTTTTTCACTGGAGAAGTCCAATAAGTGAACAAGAGTACAACAAGCCAGAACATGGTAATGCCTGGTCCTTATCACTGGTCAAAGTCAATGGCAAAATTAAAAATTAATCTATTTTTTATCTTTCATTTGTCTCCTGACTTCAGTATAATATTAAAATAAGCACAAAAGGAGTCAACTATTTTACTAAGCCAATAATTGGTGCAGCTATAGAAAAGGCGTGTACAACAAATGATCACTAATATGGAAACTGCCTCAAAAGCTGTACCTCATGAACACCTGGGGGAGCCTCACAATTTGAGAAGCCCCGATTTAGACTGATGAAAGGATTATTGTAGAATTAGTGAAATTTGCAATGTTTGGATTAAAGAAGAATACAAGAAGATTGAAACAGTAGTTTATCTTCCGAGGAGTGACCGGCGGGACAAAGTTACTCCAATGCCACACTCACACAAATAAAAATGTATAAAAAATAAAAATATATTGGTCACATCAAAATAAAAAGAGTCAGTGTGATTGGTGCAACTTTATAAATAGTTTAAAAAAAAAATGTTTTACTTTTTGAGATACAGCTGCTCTGTATTTTCTATACAAAGCAGCTATATAGTTCGCTATGACCTGAATCCGTCAGTCCCGTGGACCTGACGGGTTCAGTGTCAGTGGGTCATGCGTGTCTGTGGCACCCAGGACCCACCTCTATTCTGTCACACCTAAGTTATGAAAGATATGATAGATTACAGATGGATCCTGCAGAGACACACAGGACCTGTTGACACCTTACCCGTTAGTCCATCGGACATGACGGGAGCAGAACTTAGCGAACAATACAGCTACTCTGTATACAGAATACAGAGCAGCTATACAGATTCAGCCGTCTTTATCTTGACTTTAATGCATTAAATACACAGTGGCAAGATCCTTTATCTTAACTTTTTCAATTACATTTTAATGGCTTTGGTTGTGTGATATCACGCTGCAGCGAGTTATCAGTCAAGATAAAGATGGCTACATTTGTATCTAAAAAATAAAAATACTTTTTAATAAAAACTATGTATAAGGGCAGATACAGACGGACGTTGCGTTTTTGCGCGCACAAACAACGCAGCGTTTTGCGCGCGCAAAAACCATTTGACAGCTGCGTGTGTCATCCGTGTATGATGTGCGGCTGCGTGATTTTCGCGCAGCCGCCATCATAGAGATGAGGGTAGTCGACGCCCGTCACTGTCCAAGGTGCTGAAAGAGCTAACTGATCGGCAGTAACTCTTTCAGCACCCTCGACAGTGAATGCCGAACACAATATACAGCAACCTGTTAAAAAAAAAGAAAAAGTTCGTACTTACCCAGAACTTCCCGGCCGTTGCCTTGGTGACGCGTCCTTGGTGACGCGTCCTTGGTGACGCGCCTCTCTTGACATCGGGCCCCACCTCCCTGGATGACGCGGCAGTCCATGTGACCGCTGCAGCCTGTGCTTGGCCTGTGATTGGCTGCAGCTGTCACTTGGACTGAATTGTCATCCCGGGAGGTCAGACTGGAGGAAGAAGCCGGGATTTATCGGAGAACTTCGTTTTTTTTTACAGGTTCATGTTTATTGGGATCGGTAGTCACTGTCCATGGTGCTGAAACAGTTTAACTCTTTCAGCACCCTGGACAGTGACTATGTCCTGACGTCGCGTACCGGACATTTTTTTGCCAGGTTCGGCCAAAACGAGTTCGGCCGAACCCGGTGAAGTTCGGTTCGCTTGTCCGGGTTCGCTCATCTCAAAGACACTCCGTTTGGATGTTCGGAAACAGAAAAGCACGTGGTGCTTTTCTGTTTACATTCATCCTTTTGACAGCTGGTGCGCTGTTTGAGTCGGTTCGCACGGAAGTGCTTCCGTGCAACCTGCGTGGTTTTCACGCACCCATTGACTTCAATGGGTGCGTGATGCGTGAAATACGCAGAGTTATTGAACCTGTCGTGTTTTGTACGCAGCGAACAAACGCTGCGCAAAAAGCACGGACTGTCTGTACTGCCCCATAGACTTGTATTGGTCGATGCGTGGCGCGTGAAAACCACGCGGCCCGCACGGACCGAATACACGCTCGTGTGAATCCCCCCTAAAGTTGCAGCAATCACACTGACTGACCCTTTTATTAAAAAAAAAAAAATGCCATTCAAAGGTTTACATAGCCTTTAAGAATTTATATATATATATATATATATATATATATATATATATTTCTGATGTAAATACATATATCAACACATATATTGTGTTCCTTTTTTCTTACCTGTAGTGAACAAGTATAATGAAACAGTGTCTCCCACACCGTGCTATGCATGCTCCCATATACCAAGCCTCTGAGGTAGCAATAGAGGTTCACCCATAATAATAATAAGCTTGGGAATCACTGCAGTAGAAGACCTCTGAGTGCAATGACACAATTGGGGAGATTTATTATTACTTGCGTATCATACAAACGGTGCAGCAGTCTCTTCCCCAAAGTAGCCTGCACCATATTTATCACACCGTGTTGATAAATATGGTGCAGGGGGTTTAACCCTTTCACGACCAATGCCGAAAATGAACGTCATGGTCGGCTGCTAGTTCCTGCACCATGACGTTCATTTTCGTCAGTATTTCAAACTGTCACTCTGTGTAAACACAGAGTGACAGACGCACGCTGACAGCTGTCCTAGACAGCAGAGACATCAGTCTCGCCGGACAGCGGACCATCGCCGCTGCTTTCGGCAGTTAACCCCTTAAGTGCGACGACGGATTGCCGTCGCCGCATTTAAGTGGTTTGAAGCACATCGGCAGCCCCCACGAAGTGATCGTGGGGGCTACCGATGCTTGTCGTGGCAATCGTAGGTCAGACAATGACCTCCGGGTTGCCATGTACGGAAGCCTCGGAGAAGCAGCCTCCTGCCGGTCCTCCGATGCTTCCTGTCAGTGTGACTGTCACGTCACAATGACAGTTAGAGTACATTACACTACGTGTGTAGTGTAATGTACTCTAGCAGCGATCAAAGCTGCAAGTCTCAATGTCCCCTAGTGGGACAAGTAAAAAAAGTAAAAATAAGTAATAAAGGTTTTAAAAAAAAAGTGTAAAAATGAGTTTATAAGTTCTATAAACACAAAATGCTTTTTTTTCCTATAATAAGACTTTTATTATAGAAAAAAAATGAACACGTTAAAAAATTACACATATTTGGTATCACCGCGTTCGTAATGACCCCAACTATAAAACTGTAATGTTATTTTTCCCGCACAATGAACACCCCAAAAAAAATCAATAAAAAGCGACGACAATTGCAATTTTTTTGGTCACCACCGCTCCCTAAATAAAGACTAAAAAGTGATCAAAAAGTCGCATGTACCCAAAAATAGTACCAATAAAAACTTCAATCCGTCCCGCAAAAAACAAGCCCTTACACAGCTTTTTTGACTAAAAAATAAAAAAATTATGGCTCTTAGAATATGGTGAAACAGAAATTTTTTTTTTTTATAAATAAGTGACTTGATTGTGCATACGCTAAAAAAAAGGACCAAACCTATATACATATGGTATCGCCGTAATCGTACCAACTTGCATAATAAAGTAAAAATGTCATTTATAGCGTACGGTGAGCGCCGCAAAAAGAAAACCTAAAAAACTGTGTCAGAATTCCTGTTTTTTGGTCAGGATTGCAAAAAAATTGAATAAAAAGTAATCAAAAAAAAAATTGCATGTACCCCAAAATGGTACCAATGAAAACTACAGATTGTCCCGCAACAAATAAGCCCTCACACGGCTGCGGTGGTGAAAAAAAAAAGTCCTGGCTCTCAGAATATGGTGACGCAAAATGTGCAAAGTGTCCAAAAGCGGATAAGATCGGGCGCCATTTATCAGTGCGACACCGGCCACACATCTATGAAATATTATTTATTTACCACATTATTATACCCTCTTATTATGCCCTGATGTTCTCCGCACAGCTCACATATGCCCCCACATTATAAACTGAAATACCAGCAAAACCCCAAACAAAACTACTACCAAGCAAAATCTGCGCTCCAAAAGCCAAATGGCGTCCCTCCCTTCTGAGCCCTGCAGCGTGCCCAAGCAGCAGTTTGCGCCAACATATATGGCATCGCCATACCCGAGAGAACCCGCTTAACGTTTTATGAGGTATTTGTCTTCTGTGGCACAAATTGGGCGCAACATATTATGTACTAAAATGGCATATCGGTTGAAAATTGCAATTTTCACTTTGAACCATCCGCTGTGCACTAACCCCTTTGCGCACTATGACTTAATTGCCCGTCATGGTGCGGGGTTGATGTATGGAGCCGTCTCACGTGCGGAGGCCGCTACATACATTACATGTATTACAGCTGACACCCGGGACTAACGGACAGGAACAGCGATCGCTCTGTTACAGAAGCCTGTAAGAATAACAATATACTGCAATACATTAGTATTGCAGTGTATTGTACCAGTGATCCAATGATCGTTTGGATCAAGTCCCCTAAGGGGATTAATAAAATGTGTAGAAGAATTATAGTTATTAGTAGTGAGAATTTATTTATTTTTTAAAGTAAAAAAAAAAACACATTTTCCCATTTTTCTTCTAAGGTAATGTAAAAAAAGATTAATTTCTAATGAAAAAACGTATGGCCACATGTGGGGTATTTCTGTACTCGGGAGAAATTGCTTTATAAAAAATTGTTGTTTTTTTTTCCTCCTTTATCCCTTGTGAAAATGAGAAAATGCAACATTTTAGTGGAAAAAATTTGGATATTCATTTTCGCGCCCTAATTCTAATAAACTCTGCAAAAGACCCGTGGGGTCTAAATGCTCACTATACCCCTAGAAAAATTCCTTGAAGGTTTTTCCAAAATGGGGTCACTTTTGGGGGGTTTCCACTGTTTTGGTCCTTCCAGTGCATTGCAATTGCGACATGGCACCGAAAACCATTCCAGCAAAATCAGAAATCCAAATGGCGCTTCTTCCCTTCTGAGCCCTGCTGTGGGTCCAAACAGCAGTTTATTACCACATATTGGGTATTGTCACAATCGGGAGACATTGCTTTACAAATGTTGGGGTGCATTTTCTTCGTTATTCCTTGTAAATAATAAAAATTTCTATGTTGTTTCAGAAAAAAAGCGTATTTTAATTTTTACAGACTAATTCCAATATATTTAGCGAAAACCCTGTGTGGTCAAAATGCTAACTATACCCATAGATAAATACCTTAAGGGGTGTAGTTTTCGAAATGGGGTAGTTTATGGGGAGTTTCTATCGTTCTGGCAGCTCAAAGCCTCTCCAAATGTACAGTGGGGCCTAAAACATTTTGAAGCAAAATATGAGTCCTGAAAGCCTCCGGGTGCTCCCTTCCTTTGGGGCACTGCCGTGTATCCAAACAACGCATTAGGGCCACAATGTGGGTATTTTTGAAAACAGGAGAAAGAGGGTGATAGATTTTGGGGTGTGTTTCTTCATTTTCATGTTCGCTTTACAAAGAAATCGGTCTTCAAACGAATACTTTTATGAAAAAAGTTAAATTATTATTTTTTTCACCTGTTATGCATTAAATTTAGCAAAAAACTGTGGGGTCAAAATACTTACTATAGGGGGGCGTGGCTTGGACGCTGCAGTGACCGGACGCAACTCTGGTGAGCTCCGCCGAAATAGGACTCATCCTGCTCTATCTGCCGGATAATCTAGCTCTGATTGAGCTGAAGCGGCACCGTCCTTCCTCCCTGCTGACTCGGTGGGGACCGGGCACCCGCTCAGACCCGTTTTTCGGCGATTCACGAAGGAGGAGCAAGTGAGGCCTTGCCTCGTGTCAGACCGGGGCCTGGATTTCCGGCAGGACAGATCGGAGGGACCAGCGGAGCTGTTGCAGGTACCATTAAGAGCCGCACATTACGCAGACGTGGCTACTTTAAGGACGCTGATCTAATAAAACCATATTAGATACATTTGCCTGGGTCTTACTAGCAGTTGGAGCCTCACTGGGACGTCTGGGGAGATTAGGCCTGGGCCTGAACCTGCAGACAAGCGTTCATAGACTTCGGAATAAGTGCCACTTATACCCCCAAGCCCCATATTTTCACACTACCTACGAGAGCAACGCTCTAATATTTTATTGCTAGGAGCACACCTAGTGTATATGTTCTGTCACTGATCTGCCTTATACTGCAGTCATCTGGACTTCAATTTCAAATTTTTGCTAGGTGACCCTCTCCTCCCCTCTATTACCAGGGAGGTAGCTGGGAAGCTGTAAGCGCGGTTCTGAATGAGCCACATGTAACTACCACTGGAGAGACACGCACTTTCTTTTTTCTTTGGTACCACAAGCTAATACAAGATGGTGAAAATGGGCAAAGATAAGCTCAAGGACATACAACACACACCTAAAAAGCACAAAAATCAACATGAGGTTAATCGTTTCTTTAACAAAAAGCATTCTGCCTCCTCCTCTGCTGAGAGTCACCTTTCCGCACATGAAGAAGATACTGAAATGTCACAAGATGGTGATTCGGATAGAGAGAGCAGAACAGCTCAGCCTACCACATACGATGAATCAGATGCATGTCATATCTCTAGAGCCTTTCTCAAGAAATGTTTGACGCAAGCCTTGTTACCAGTGCTGAAAGAACTCTCTGATATCAAAATGGATGTAAAGCACATTGGCCACAGAGTAGACGAGTTGGAAAATGTCCATACTGCTTTATTGTCTCACAGCGCAGTGACGCAACAGACTGTTATCTCCCAACAGGAACATCTAAATACTGCATTTCTTCAGCTGGAGGATCAGGAGAACCGTAACAGGAGGAAGAACATTAGGCTCAGAGGGATGCCGGAGAGTGTGGCACCGGAGGCTTTGAGGGCAGCAGCCGCATCAATTTTCGCAGATCTACTGGGGGTGGAATGGGCCTCCCAAGTGGTTGACGAACGCATACACAGAGCGCTAAGGCCTAAACCTGCACCTGGAGAACCGCCGAGAGATGTAGTGTGTGGGCTCCTGAGTTTTGTTGACACAGCTGCCCTTTTGCAGAGGGCCAGGGACTCTCAAGGAATTTACTATGACAACTGTAAAATCTTGTTTTTCCAAGATGTAGCAGCAAGCACTCTAACCAAACGACGAATCCTGAAGCCGCTCACAGACATTCTGAGAGATCGTCATATCCCCTACAGATGGCTGTACCCCTTTGGACTTTCTGTGATGAATAAAGGTAAACCCCTAGTGGTGAGACAACCTGAAGACCTACATAAAATCTGGACTGTGCTACGCCTCACCCCATTGTATATACCATCGTGGCTGCCGGTCCACCTACCTACTCCGTTCCCGGAATTACCGCCTCCAGATGGTTGGACCCTACAAACCAAGGCTAAGTCCCCGAGGAGGGCCCCCACCTGAATTTTGGGACTTAGAAACCTGAAGAATGTTTTTGGGGGTGAATTTGCCTTGAATGGGCCCCTGCCTTCTTGATACAGAATTATTATTATTGTTTGTTGGAGGCTTCCAACTAACACCTTGTGTATCCTTTTAAGAGTTATACCAGAATGGTACTATCAGTTTCGCAGCTATTAACAGAAAGTGCGTCTCTTTTTCTCTTATATCCTTTTTCTCCCTACAGAATGGATCGGTTATATTCATCTTGTATTGTGTATATGAGTAATGTGATATGTATAATTGTTTCCAGAGCTAATTCCCTACCCATGGGAGCTGAGATTTGCGAGATCTCAGAACTTCCAGCCCGGTTATTATGTGATATGTTTTACAATATCTGTAATGTTTCTTTTTCTCCTACAAATTGTTTTGAGTTTGAAGTTGTGGTGACAACTCATGAGTTCCTTCACATTATCATTAACACATTAGACACCTGTAAACATGGCTGAGGTAAATATTGTGTCACTGAATGCGAGAGGGCTTAATACTCCTCAAAAACGCAGCCAAGTGTTTGCTATAACCAGGAAAGCTCGGTCAGACATCCTATTCCTGCAAGAAACCCATTTCAGACACGCACACACCCCTTCATTAGCCCACACCTCATTCTCACAGTGGTTTCACAGCACACACTCTTCTGCATCAAGAGGAGCCAGCATTGCCATTGGTAGATCGGTTCCCTTCACCCCGATAGCTCAACAAATTGATCCTGCTGCTAGATGTCACGAAGCGGGTTAGTGGACCCACTAGGCCGTACCGCCGCAGCGGGGAGGCAGCTGGCCAAACAACAGGACACCCCAGAAATACAATGTCCCGCACAAGGGTACCTGAATAGTCCAGATGGTGGCCGCAGCTCTGGCACAGATGAGATGGGTGCAGCAGATGGCGCCAAACGTGGCGGATGACACAGGAGCCGCAAGTTGCGCCAGACGTGGCGGATTCCTCCGGATGTGGCAGATTAACACAGGACGTGGTGGATTCCTCCGGGCGTGGCGGATTCCTCCGGACGTGGCAGATGACACAGGACGTGGCGGATTCCTCCGGATGTGGCAGATGACACAGGACGTGGCAGATTCCTCTGGACGTGGCAGATGACACAGGACGTGGCACGACTAGATACTAGGGCAAAGCACGGGAAACAGGAACGGGGAACAAGGTACGGGTAACAACAGGAACGGGAAACACTAAGGGACCATTTGCAAGACAGACTTGGAAAACTAACAACGCTCAGGCATCGAACTAGGGGGCTGGACCCCTCTTATAGCCCAGGGTACTCACGGGTCAAAGGTCGTTCAAGATGTCCGGTGCGCGCGCTGCCCCTTTAAGAGCGGGGACGAGCGTGCGCGCGCACCCTGCGGGCTCCGGCGGAGGTGAGTGGATGCAAGCGCTGGCGTCTCCTGAGGAGGAGGCTGGGGCCAGCGCTTGCCGACTCGTGGCTGCGGCTGTCAGCGGGAGGCTGGAGCTGACAGCCCGCAGCCACGGACATTACACTAGATATGTATTTGTTAAAGGAACAATAGGGAATACAATGATTACTCTAGCTAACATCTATGCTCCTAACAGAAATCAAGCTAAATGGCTAACTGATACTTTAAATAAGCTACACATTTTTAAAGACGGAATTCTGGTTCTGGGAGGAGACTTCAATTGTGTCTTAGAACACAACCTTGATACTACTTCCAAAACTTCGGCTATATCCAACAAAGCACTCAGTACAATGAAGAGGGCACTAGCTGACCTCTCGCTCGTCGATGCATGGAGAGCAGCCCATCCTGACACAAAAGATTTCACATACTATTCCACAGTACACGGGACATACCACAGATTAGACCGCATATATATCTCCAACAGACACCTCGGCGACGTTACGGCCTCAGAAATAAGGTCCATACTAATATCTGATCACGCGCTAATTTCCATGTCTTGTCTATTTTATCTCTCCCTAGAAAAACATTGACCTGGTCACTAAATGAAACGTTGTTGGGCTCCCCAGATGATATTTTAAAGATAGAAAGCAAACTTCAGGAGTATTTTCACTTTAATAGCATTCCGGAGACCCCTTTGCCGATCATATGGGAGGCTCACAAGGCCTGTGTTAGAGTTGAGTTCATCGCTCTGGGCTATAGAGTCAAAAAAGCCAGGGATGCCACAATGAATTCCCTCTTGAACAGAATCTCAGCCTTAGAAACACTTAGAAAACAATCTACTATACAGAAATCTCAACCTGAACTCGCGAAATTGAGAAATGATCTCAGGGATCTCCTGAATGTTAAAGCTGCCAAGGCTCTCCAGCGATGTAAATTTAAATACAACGCCCATGGAGATAAGGGGTCCAAAATTATGTCAGGACTTCTTAAAAAACAAAATGAAAAATCCTATATTACCAAACTGAAAACAGAAAAAGGGGAGGTGGTCTTCTCCACGGAAGATATTTTGCGGCGGAGTTTCACAGATTTTATTCCTCTCTCTATAATTTGGGGACCAGCGGTCCAACTTCAAGTATAGGGGATCGATCTGCCCCCATTGAATCTTTCCTTAATTCCATCTCCCTACCTAAATTAGATGAGGCGGATCTGGAGGGACTGATGGCCCCTTTTACAGAACAAGAAGTTAGGGAGGTGCTTGCCTCCATACCCAGTGGTAAAAGCCCTGGCCCTGATGGGTTCCCCATATTTTACTACAAAACATTCGCTGCTACTCTGTTGCCGCACTTTGTGAAACTTAGCAATTCATTATTGGAGGGAGATGGTCTCTCCAAACGAATGCTTGACGCGCAAATCACAGTTATCCCAAAAGAAGGCAAGGACCCTATGGTATGTGGAAGTTATAGACCCATTTCCCTCCTGAACACAGATGTCAAATGGTGGGCAAAGTTACTGGCACATCGCATAAATTTATTGCTCCCCAAACTGATCAACCCAGGACAGGTTTTGTACCACAAAGGGAAGGGAAATTTAACACTACCAGAGTAATTAATGTAATATCTTGGGCCAAAAAACAAAAAATTCCCCTAGTTCTCCTCAGCACTGATGCAGAAAAGGCGTTCGATCGTGTTGCATGGGACTTTATGGCAGCGACACTTATTAGATATGGTTTCCCTCCCGCCTTTATCAGAGCCATCTTTACGCTTTATCATCAGCCATCCGCTAGGATCAGAATAAATGGTATCTTCTCACCATCCTTTGATATTCACAATGGAACGCGACAGGGTTGCCCGCTGTCCCCATCCCTATTTGTGTTAACTATAGAACCTCTAATCCAGAAATGTATACAGTCCCAAGAGGTTCAGGGCCTTAAGATTGGGGAAGTTACTCACTCAGATGACCTACTTTTATTTATATCGAACCCCCTTCAAGCTTTTCCAGTGATTCTTGCGATTCTGGAGGACTTTGGAAAAATGTCAAATTTCAGGATCAATCTGGGAAAATCCGTAGCTCTAAATATCACGGCGCCAAAATCAGTAATCCAACGTCTCAAATTGTCTACACCTTTCACCTGGAATTCAACTGACATAACATATCTGGGTGTCCGCATCCCCTCAGATCCTGCTAAGCTGTTCGAGTATAATTATAAAACGCTATATAAGAAAATTAGTTTGCATCTCTCAGGCTTAAGAATCCCATATGTCTCTTGAATGGGAAGAAAGAATATACTCAAGTGTTATATAATGCCGCAAATTTTGTATGTGATGCAGACAATTCCTATTTGGCTCCCGCAATGCTTCTTTATCCAAATACACCGCCTATTCTCGAAGTTTATATGGAATTCTGCCCACCCTAGACTTGCATACGCTCAACTGCGACTTGGCAGACAACAAGGGGGATGCGGATTACCAGATGTTCAGGCCTACTATAGAGCTAATCATCTAGCTAGATGGCTGACGCTAGTGCACGCACAGCAGCCTGTGTGGCCTCACATACACGTTGAACGACACATTCTTGGGGAGGAGGGGATCATACACCTTTGGTCCAATGTTCCGATAAAGGCAGTTCAATTGAGCGACACATTGAAAGGCACAGTGGAGGTGTGGCAGAACCTCTTTATAACACCAGAATCGGGTACGGGACCCTCTCCACTTATGCCTCTCAAGGTCCTCCCGGCCTTCTTGAAAGCGGCTATCACCCCGATTCACTTCCTTTGGTCTCACTTACTACGAACCTCAGTATATCCTACTCTACAAAATGTCTAGGTCCTGCCGAAACTAGCTGACTTATTACCTCCACTAGAATCTACCTCCATCTCATTTATACATGAACTTGCATTCACTAGGGTATGTAGAGAATTTTGTACAAGGTATATACAACTTTTACGGGACATTAATTGGCTAGAACATTATTTGCTATTCCAAAGCTTACCCAAAGGCCTTCTCTCTAAAATATACACTAAACTCCTGCAGTTAGCTGCCCCGCCTAAACCTAGATATCTGTTGGCATGGGAAAAGGAGTTCTCCGCCACTTTTACCCCTGCTGAAGTCTCTACTGTTCTGTCCAACTCGCATGGATTTTCTCGCTGTGTCAAGATCCAAGAGAACTCCTTTAAGACACTTACGAGATGGTATAGAACCCCCCAGCTCCTCCATAAATGGCAGTTTACCATTGACGAATTGTGCTGGAGGTGTAGATTGGATGTGGGGACCATCTCACATATATGCTATCACTGTTCAGTACTAAAGAAATTTTGGTCTGAAGTTGGGAGACTTATTAATGTAATATGTGGGGTGAACATATGCCTCACCCCTGAACTGGTGGTGCTGTGGTTACCTAACACTTCATTTCGGCCAACTAAGCATTCACTAGTAACCCATTTGTTGACGGCAGCCAAACTTCTCATCCCCTTGCAATGGAAATCTGAGTCCCCGCCTACAATCCCTCAATGGCTGGAAAAGATTAGACAGATTTTTAGAATGGAAGAACTTGCTGGATGGGAGAGTGGAACTCATGTAAAATTGCTACAAACGTGGCAGAATTGGCTAGATTTCACTAAAAGTCTGTTATATGGTCATACCCTGACCTCCTCTCCTCTGACCTGATTTCATTATCTCACATACAGAAGTCGAGCATTCTAGTACTTACACCTACTTGTATACTGGTCTCATGTTAGTCACCTGTTATTGTTTGTTCTTGTTTATGTTTCTCCGATGCTTAAGAGAAATGCCCCTGACGAAAAAGGCAGAAATGACCGAGCATGCATCTACTTGGTAAAATGGGAAGATTATTAATAATGTCATGTATGGTCTGGTTCTCTACTTATCTAGATCTGATTTAAGATTGCCTTCGAATGTGTATAAGTACTTCTTTTAGCAGGCCTGTGAGCCGCAAAATATATATTGCCTGTAATGTTTACATATTGTTACGTATTTTCTCAATAAAAATATATTGACATAAAATACTATACACCTAAATATTACGTTATGGGGTCTAGTTTTCTAAATGGGGTAGTTTATGGGGAGTTTCTATCGTTCTGGCAGCTCAAAGCCTCTCCAAATGTACAGTGGGGCCTAAAACATTTTCAAGCAAAATATGAGTCCTGAAAGTCTCCGGGTGCTTCCTTCATTTGGGCCCTGCCGTGTCTCCAGGCAGCGCATTAGGGCCACAATGTGGGTATTTTTGAAAACAGGAGAAACAGGGTGATAGATTTTGTGGTGTGTTTCTTCATTCTGATGTTCGCTTTACAAAGAAATTGGTCTTCAAACTGATACTTTTATGAAAAACGTGAAATCATTTTTTTTTCACCTGTTATGCATTAAATTTAACAAAAAACTGTGGGATCAAAATACTTACTATACCCCTAAATAAATACCTTATGGGGTCTAGTTTTCTAAATGGGGTAGTTTATGGGGAGTTTCTATCGTTCTGGCAGCTCAAAGCTTCTCCAAATGTACAGTGGGGCCTTAAACATTTTCAATCAAAATATGAGTCCTGAAAGTCTCCAGGTGCTTCCTTCCTTTTGGGCCCTGCCGTGTGTGCAGGCAGCGTATTAGGGCCACAATGTCGGTATTTTTTAAAACAGGAGAAACAGGGTGATAGATTTTGTGGTGTGTTTCTTCATTCTCATTGTCTTCAAAGAAATTGGTCTTCAAACTGATACTTTTATGAAAAAAAGTGAAAATTTTTTTTGTGGGGGTTTCCATCACTCTGAGACCTATGAGCCTCTGAAAACCTGGCTTGGTGCAGGAAAACAAAATGTACTTCAAAATTTATACAATTATTATTCAATTTGTAAGTCCTCTAAATTGCTGAAAATTTATTTTATTTTTTCAAAAGTGCTGCCAAAATACAGTAAAGAGATGTAAATATATATTTAATTAAAAAAATTGTACAGTATGTATGTACATATGTGACATATTGCAGTTAAAAATAGGGAAAAATGTAAATTTTTACAAAATGTCTTCCATTTTTTAATTTATTTCCGCAAATTGTATCAGTCTACTTTTACCACTAAAATAAAGTACAACATGTACAACAATGTCAGAATTACTTGGATATTCAAAACTTTCACAGAGTTATTCTCTGATAAAGTCAGACATACCAGATTTGACAAATCTGGCTTGGTCATTAAGGTACAAACAGGCCCGGTCATTAAGGGGTTAAACAATGGTAGGCAATCTCTGATCAACTCTAAAGGGTTAAAAAAAAACTTTTCATTGCAAGCTCGTATAAGAAAAAGTGGTATAGGGGCTTCATAAATATGGGGTTTGACCTACTGTAAATATGGAAAACTCACCTAAATAAATTGCGAAAAAATCACCAATGTCTACAATGTCAGCTGACTATCTTTTTTTTAGATCTTTAGATCTTAACCCTGTAATGACCAGACCTGTTTGGGCTTTAATGACCAAACCATTTTTTTCATCCACATATTCCAAGAGACATAACCTTTTTTTATTTTTCTGTTGATGTAGCTATATGCGAGCATGTTTTTTTTTTTGCAGCACAACTTGTATTTTTCAATTGCACAATTTTGGGGTACATATAATTTATTAATTAGCTTTTATAAAAAATAAAAAAAATTGAATTTAATGACTAATTTTTATACAATATTTTTTTGAGGGGAATGGAAAAAAAACCCCATCATATCCACCATCTTTACCATGCGACATACGGTATAAATATTAAGTTATCTTTAACCTATGGGTCATTACGATTATAATGCATCCGCTCATGATAGATATCACTTGTTATTAAGACGTTAATGTATTTAGCCATATATTAGTCATTCAGTTTACTTCTTCATTTCTTTGGAAATGCCAAAATGGATGCAAATATGTGTATTGTGCTTGTTAAAGGGATGCTAAAAGTGACAAGGACAGAGGAGAGTAATATTAAAGGGAATGTGTCAAGTATTTAAATTTTGTTTCATTAATTAGATTTAAGTATATAGATGATAAATAATGTGCATGTTTGTTTGTTTTTTAATTGTAATCTACGGATGTAGCCATCTTTATCTTGACTATGATAACTTGCTAGTGTGAGATCACACAACAAAAGCCATTGAAAAAGTCACGATAAAGGATCTAGCCACTGTGTATTTAATGCGTTAAAAGTCAAGAAAAAGATGACTATATCCGTATTTATATTTTATATATAAAATGTTTTCGGGGTAGTCATATTAAAGACGCACACTTCTTTCCAGTACTTTGTGTGTAGTCAGTACAGCAGGGTGTGCGCGTTTTATGGCAGCTGAAATTAAAGGGGATGAATTGACAGAGAAATATCAGTGTATTGTATGAGCGATCCATAGATTGTATGGTAAAGTCCCATAGGGGGACTAAAACAAGGGCAACATTTGTTTAATAAAGAAAACATCTAATAGTTTAAAAAAAAAAACTCTCTTCCCATTTTTCACAAAAGACAAGTAAACATACACTAATTGGTAAGTATTA
Organism: Rhinoderma darwinii; assembly: GCF_050947455.1. Taxonomy (NCBI): domain Eukaryota; kingdom Metazoa; phylum Chordata; class Amphibia; order Anura; family Rhinodermatidae; genus Rhinoderma; species Rhinoderma darwinii. The sequence continues at coordinate 193,985,848 of NC_134690.1, read as the reverse complement.
ACTCATAATATAACTTAGATAACACAATGGTACACATAATGACACTGTAACCTATAGAACCCATTCTGGTTATGTTTGTGATCATTATCAAAACTGTCTAACATAAAAACTGGCCTTGTTACCTATAGTAACCAATCCCAATGCAGCTTTTATTCTTCCAGAGCAGTTTAAAACATGAAGGCTGAACCTTGATTGGTTGCTATGGGCAAAAAGACCAGTTTTCCTGTCAGACAGTTTTGATACATGAGGCCTATTGTGTTCCTTAATTAAAGACCAATCGTATGTTGTTCTGGTAAAAGAATTGTACACGATCTTTCATATGTATTACTATTAATTTACAGCAGAAAACAAATCGTCCTCTTCTTTGCCTCCCTTCGAATGTCTGGAAACAACGTCGGGTTTTAAAAGTAAAAGACAACAATAATGGACATGAAAAGTAAATTTTATTAAACATGTTTACATAACATGAGTTGGAAGTTTATTTAAAAGCACAGGGGGGTGTTAAGACAAGTGGTCAAATAGAAAGATACTACCCAATTAGAATTAGTTCAGTTGTTTTGGCCACTAAGACAGTACATAATCTATTAGTGCACCAGTGCTTCAGTTCTTCCTGCTCAGCAGGTCAAGCAGTAACCTATCCGTGCCCTACACAAATACGGGCATAATGGTTTCAGCCTGTATATTAACAATAAATAATTCACTTGGTGCAGGCAGTATGTCTATGAATCAAAACCTAGTGTGTACACAATTTCTACATGTGTTACAGCCCCACAGTAGGAATTTACACCAAAATATTTATTATAAGGAATTTGGTCCGAACTACATTACGTTTCCATAGGGTAGAAAATAATGTCCATCTATAGGCATTTAGCACCAGACTAACACATCTAGTCTGGTAAAAACCTGCAAAATGCCTATAAGAAAAATGGATGGCTTCGATTTCTTGGTTATGTCATTATCATTACGGTCAAACTGTACAAGTACATGCAACATACAAGCCAGCCTATGTGGAACTAACACACATTATTAATGAACCTTTTTTTGTCTCTTTTTTTTTTTTTTACAAAACATGCATGCAGCGTTGAATTACTCCATGACATGCTGCTCTACTCGTGTGATCACAAAATCGAATGGCCCAAAAAAAGGAGGGAAACATTACCAATGCACCTGCACAGTCTGCAGCTTTTTAGCACACGTACAGAGATCACGAGGAACTTCAAGGCCAAAAAAAAGGAACAAAGAAAGAAAAATGCAAATTGAAATTTAAGTATTTTTTTTCTCCCAAAAAAAGGTCAATATTTTGCGTTAAAAAACCAAGCCTTGTGCTTGCATCAATCTCAAACAAATGTAAACAAAAATCGGATAAAAATATTAGTAAGTGCAGAATATCTCAACTGGAATTTCCAGTGATTTTAAACAGCTCATACCATGCTCTACCCAGGATAGACACAGGTGTCTAAAGTGACACATATCCTAGGGACATGGATACAGCTCAAAGTGTCATATGCTCATCCCCACCATTGGTCAGCATTACGGGATGTAAACGATACAATTTATACACAGAAACAAGTACAGCAATTGACTAATGGGAAAAAGAAAAACAGCTCAGACGGTAGGTCTGACAAAAGGAAGGAAATCTCTTGCGGCAGCCTCAGCATTGGTTGCAAACAGACTTCTTCAAATCTCTCCCATGCACAGAAACATATCAAAAGGAAAAACATTAAAGCCATAAATTGTACTGCAATCCAAAATTGACAAATTAAAAGTGGGAAAAAAATATTTTTTAAACTTTATCCTGTATTAGTATTATTCTTTTTTTTTACATTTTTGATAAAGAATAATCTTACGCAATAAATCATTATACAGTTTCCCATACCGCAACAAGGAATAACACAAACATGTTGGCATTTTTATTATCAGATGTGAAAATGTTGGCAAAACAAAGCATATCCTGTATGGTTGAAATAATAATGACCGCTATTGCATCCATGGCGATTCTGTAGTGTTTGTCACATCATGTAAGAACATAGATGCATTTCATTGACCATTTCTATAGGGGCTGCTTCATGCGACTGCTGCACTGCAGCATTTGCATTTATCCCTTGCCCTGATGCCACAATATGGGTGACAATTGCTGTGCTCCAATGGAATCGCAGCATGCAGTATAATACATAAAATACATCTGTGGTTCCAAGTGGTAAAACACTACATGAAAAAGCAATGTCAGTAATAACAGGAAAGCACTACATAGCAGCGCTCCTCAAAGTCACTGTCAGTATTTCAGGCAGTGGAACCACAGCCATCATCACTTCTGCAATGCTCTGCTCTTACGAAATCAATAAAAAAAGGACAAAAAAGCGCTATGTGAGAATTATCACAAATGCTTTTATGAAACTGGCAGATTAACACATTGTAAAAAAAAATAATGGAATCAACAAGTATAAAATATGCTGAAATACCAATATGATAACACTGCTTATGGCCTGTAAAAATGTATCACAAACATTTCTAACAGAGTGAAAGCTTCCAGTTTGTAATTCAATGTCACCCTTACTAACCCATTGAGCATGTGTGACTTCAATAGTGCTGAACTGCATATTCATTTACAGTACTCATATTCTTTCTTTTCTCTGCCAATAGGACACATTTTCAGATCTTTTTTTTTTTTTTTTGGATCATTACTACAGGCAAAAAAATAAATGATTGTCTGTCTCCAGCAACGCTTTTGATCGTAAGTACACCGTTCTGAATCTTTTATTGGGCATTAACATTGTGATTACATCAGGTTAGACTGCCTCTCAGGTCGCTATGACCTAATGGAAGGAGGACCTGTTGAACTTTCAAGAGATGATTGGGAAGCCCTGCGAGTAAGGGGTGTCATTGTTGGATCCACCAATGATGAGGGTGGAAACAACTTATACCATCCAATCACCACACTAGACAGATCAAGTTCTTCCAGGAGAATCTGTGCCACACCCATGAAACATTTGTGATCCATTCGGCCATAGTCTCCCCAGACAATAACCTTGAAAAATGATAGAAAACAAGTAAACCGTTATATATAGTATTGCAGAGTACAGTATAATATATTGTATATCACATATTCATATATTGTTCAATTGTGCAAAATTTGATACAATTTAAATTGAAATTCTAAAGACGTGAGTTTTGAATGGTTTGTTGTCGCTCTTATGTGTAAAATAAAATAAAACTTTTGAAACGTAAAAATTAATTCTAAAATGAAATTATTGCATCTTGAAAAGATTTTTGCAGTTGCATCAGCAAATACAAATTGTCAAATTCATAGAAATAATATTTAAAATATTGTATGCTTATGAAATTAAAATCTAATGTATAAAATACTGAATACATAATTTTTTACTATGAATTAATTGAATCATTTTATTCTACTGTAGTGTACAACAAATTGTTTGGTTAAAAAGAACTATTGTTGTTTTTTTTTACTTTTTCAATTTATTTATTGTGGATTTTTTCTACTTTTCCCTGGTTCTGTAATTTTGATAAAAACCTATTATTGTAAATGTGATAAACATAAATAAATCTGACTGACAACCAACATTGTACGTTTACATGTAAATAGGATATGAACAATATAAGTGGTAACAAAATCAAGTACATACAGTATTTTATCTCATGTTAAAAAAAATTACTAGACTGTACTATATTCTATTTACTTTTTTCTTTCATGTAAGGCTCTGCTAACATCGTGTTTAGAGCCAAAATTCTTGAGACGTATGTGCCAAGCGATATCCATAGGATATAATATGCCCAATATATGCCAACAGTGTCCTTTTGGAAAATGTTCAGGCAGTATGTGTCGATATACCTTTTTTTATTGTATTAAAAAGCATAGTAAATGATTTTCAACACAATGGGAATCTTGAAAGAAAAGGTATACCGCACTGTATGGGCTATTTTACAATGGGAGTCAATGGGTGACACATGCAACTGTATAGTATGCAGTTACAAACACTGGGTACAGACATTCATAGTATACATCAGGAGATTTTACGACAAATATTCGCCCAGCCTATGTATTAGTTAAATGTAAAATGACAATGGAAAAACACGTCCTTGCTCTCGTTGTTAAACTTGAAACTACTATTTTCACACTGCATTGGATTTACATCTGCATGAACTGAGGAGCTCAAACATCAGTGACAGCCGGAGGCTCCAAAAGAAGGTCAGGAGTGGTTTAAGATCTCTCCTGGTCTCTCGACGCCCTTCGGCTCAGCACTCAATGAGCACAGTACAATGCATGAGGTCATTCTATCATTGTTAAGGAAAATAAATACGGTAATATGAAAACGTAAAACTTTAACCTCAAATGTAACGATAGTAGAAAAGGTAAGCCTAAATTTACCTATCCTATCCTTTCATTTGTTTTAATCTAAATAGTTTTCACAATAAATCTTTATAAGGCCAGATTTACACGTGCAGTTTTTCGTGCTGTTCTTAGAGCGGTTCACAGGAGTGGATACCTAAGCGGGAAGAAGCATAAGTCTTTCCTTTATACTTTTCCTTCTTTTCAGGTTCATTCCTAGCTTTAGCTAAAAAAACAAAACTCCACCATAAACTGCAAGTGTGAATCCAGTCTAAAGGTAGGAACTCTATTTATCTGTTACAGAGCTTCAAATCTCCTGCTTCTCTTCAAACAGACAACATTTTGTCATGTAGCTCTATGGCAGACTGCACCACCACTAGGGGAGAGCTGTATAAATATGTCTTCAGGAAGCTCCCACTAGTGGTGGCTACAGACATATATTATTCGACACTAGTGAAGAAAAGTGGAGAATTTAGAGTTCTGTATCAGAAAAACAGGGAAGCAGGTCATTTGTAGACAAGATTTATATTATATTACCGTGTTTTTCGAACTATAAGTTGCAGTTTTTAGCTAGAATAAATCTTGCTAAAAAGTCCCTGCGTCTTAGGCTGGATTCACACGAGGTCATTACGTCCGTAATTGACGGACGTATTTTGGCCGCAAGTCCCAGACCGAACACAGTGCAGGGAGCCGGGTCCTAGCATCATAGTTATGTATGATGCTAGGAGTCCCTGCCTCGCTGCCGGACAACTGTCCCGTACTGAAAACATGATTACAGTACGGGACAGTTGTCTGGCAGCGAGGCAGGGACTCCTAGCGTCGTACATAACTATGATGCTAGGAGCCCGGCTCCCTGCACTGTGTTCGGTTTGGGACTTGCGGCCGAAATACGTCCGTCAATTACGGACGTAATGACCTCGTGTGAATCCAGCCTTATAGTCGTCAGTCAAGGGACCTGGACACGCGCAGAGCCCGCTCGATACACTGCAGGAGTCAGCTGTGTTTTACAGCTGACACGCTACTCTAACGGCCAGGAACAGGGATCACGCTGTTCCTGGCCATTTAACTAGTTAAATGCCGCGGTCAATAGCCACCGCAGCATTTATAGGGGTTTTTCGATTAAGGACATTTATGACAGATCCACAGGATCTGGATCTGTCATAAATATCAGATAGATGCGGGTCCCAACTGTTACAATATACCATTATTTAACTTGTGCGGTGAAAGGCATAAAAAATAAAATTTAAAACAAGAATCGTTGTTTTTTGGTTACCTTAGCGCTAACAAAAATTTAATTAAAAGTGATCAAAATATCGTATGTACGAAAAAATGGCGCCAATAAAAACTACAGCTCGTCCCGCAAAAAACAAGCCCTCACACCGCTCAATCGATGAAAAAATATAAAAGTCATGGCTTTCATAATGTGGTGAAACAGAACAAATGTTTTTTTAACAAATAGTTTTTTCTTCGTAAAATTAGTAAAGTGTGAAATAATTTTTTCCTGTTTTCTGTTGTCTAAAACCTGAATGCGTCTTATAGTCAGGTGTGTCTTATAGTCTGAAAATTACGATATTTAAAATTATAAATGTGAATAATAGTCATATTACTTGAATAGCCTAATATGATATAAAAGATGAATATCTATTTAAGCTGCACATAGAGTACAGAGACAAAGTAATTGTATTTGGTCCAATGGAAGATACATGGCATCCTTTCTACACCAACTAGTCCTGTACAATTTTATACCAATGGAAGGCAATATACTTAATTCGTAGAGAAGGTGACCTATGTTTTCATTTCAATGGAAAATATAAACTACACAAACTTTGTTTAATTGATTTTAAAGAGAACCTGTCACTATGTGACACCTATTAATATAAATACATCAGTGTGATGCCCCTATAGCGTTATACTAGTCAGTGTAATTACGTGCACTAAATAGTCAAAAAGATGGCCGAAAAGAAAGCACTGGTTCTGTAAAGCCACAAAGTAAATTACATGATCTCTTTCGGTCGGCCAGCAGCTGTAAGTGGAGAAGTCAAACGACGCAGATTTATCTGCCGTCAAATTTTTTTTGAGATTATTGCTACGGATTTGCAACGGATCTTACCCTTTACATTGCAAAAGGTGAAATCCGCGGTCAAAACCGATGATAATCCCGTGATATAATAGACAAACTGAGGATTTGAAAATCCGTAGCATGCGCTGAATTTTGCATGGATTTTTTCTGCTCCATGTGGATGGGGTTTTTTAAAATCCGCAACAAATTAGCGACATGTGAATTCACTAATAGCGCTGGCGGCTGCTATTCGCCGCTATCTGGCTTCCCATGGCGGCCGCCAGCTTAACTTACCTATATGCCGGCGTTCTCCTTCCCCTTGCCGGCAAGTACTGCCTCCCCCTGCTAATCGTTCCCGTAGGGTGCGTGTGCACCCTGGTCTCCTCTTAAAGGGCCAGCGCGCACCACTATTTCATTCCCTAACCTATCCCTGTCCACCCTGCCCTACTTTAATCCGTCCTGCCCACAATCCTGTGCCTGAGAATTGTTGTTGTATTTTATGTTAGTCTAAGCAAATGGTCCCTTAGTTGTATCCTGCTCCCAGTATTTCTGTATCCTGTTTCCCGTATCATGTTGCTGTTTGCTCCTGGGCCGAAGTCTATTGTTGGAGTCGTATATGTCTCATCTGCCACGTCCAGTGTCATCTGCCACGCCTAGCATCATCTGTGCCAAGTGTCTGCTTCACCACGTGTCTGCTACTCTGAGTATCTGCCAAATCATCTTCCCAGGTACTCTTACCCTAGAGACTGTTATTGACTGTAGTTTGGCCAGCTGCTACTCCGCTACAGCGGAGCGGCCTAGTGGGTCCACATACCCCACAGGCGTGACCATAAAAAGATCATGTGCTACAGCCTGTGACTACTATTTTTGACGAGCTATTGAGTATGGGCCACACCTTTATCAGAGCTGCCATAATGTACAGTGTGTGCATTGTTTGTAAGGTTATTACATTTTTTATGTAGAGTTATATGTGAACTGATGAAGGGCGAACATGAACCTCAAATCGTTCCTCAAACTGTAACAAAATACAAGAAGTAAAAGAATCGTAATCCCTGGACTTCGATGGTTCAACTGGTAAAAGAAACCACTAACAACTTTACCTGGAGGACCTTTCCATGAGGGCTTTCTTCAAAAACCAAATTTTGTTGATAAAGTGGATCAAGGGTCTTCCGTGCAATTCTTGTCTTCTTCTTGGCTACACAAGCTCCATTTTCTAAAAGGTACACCTTCACATATGGAGCTGAAAATAGCATGTCACATGTTAACAAACTTATAATAATTAATTTCCCACCTTATAAACACTCCATATTCCACTATAGGTTGCTTAAAGGAGTTGTACCATCTGCCATCTTATTAATGTGAATGTCATAGAGGGGAGGAGTACTCCTTCTATTAGCCTCAGCTACTGTACAGAGTGACTCTCAATCTGCAGGATGTAGTGTGACCATAAGTTCTTGATCGACCATTTATTTAGGTTCTGTGGGCACTGTTTAACACTACATTAAACCGCTAGAAGTTTAATCGCCGAGGTGGCTATTTACAATTGGGGTTGTCCAGATGAGACCATTCCTTTTAGGTCTGGTATTTTTCATATGTTATTTTTTGCCAAAGCCAGGGGTTGGTCCTAAAGGAAGGAAAAATATATATATTTTTGCATAAACTCCTTGTTTTGGCTAAATTAAAACACACAAAAAGCACATTTCGCCATGCATAAACAATGTATTAGGGCAGCACTTTTGAAACTGTGAGGCACCCACTAGATTTTGGTAAGGCATGGCTGGGGTAGCAGTTTTCACATTAGTAATTATATGCTGCACAGGCCTTTCTCTGGCTGCAGCAATCTCTGGTTAGGCAACATACTGTATTTTTCAGACTATTTGACACACTTTTTGTCCTAAAAACTGTGCTATAACTTTCTGTTGCGTCTCATAGTCCGAATGCAGGCAGCTGCCAGTGTATGAAAAAGCAAGAGACTCAGCTCCGTGATTCAACAGGTCCTTGCAGTGAACTGTAATGGAATCAGCATGTCCTTTGCTGTGTGTAAAGGATCTCTGTGTTATCTGCTCAATAAATAGTCACATCGTACACACGCAATTCAGTAAAATCTTACTGTTCGGTGAGCAAATAAGGGTATGTTCACACGGCCTATTTACGGACGTAAATCGGGCGTTTTTGCCCCGAATTACGCCCGAAAATAGCGCCTCAATAGCGCTGACAAACATCTGCCCATTGAAAGCAATGGGCAGACGTTTGTCTGTTCACACGAGGCGTATATTTACGCGCCGCTGTCAAATGACGGCGCGTAAATAGACGCCCGCGTAGAAGAAGTGACATGTCACTTCTTTGGCCGTAATTGGAGCCGCTATTCATTGACTCCAATGAATAGCAGCGCTAATTACGGCCGTAATTGACGCGGCGTTCAAGCGCCTGCACATGCCGGTACGGCTGAAATTACGGGGATGTTTTCAGGCTGAAACATCCCCGTAATTTCAGCCGTTACGGACCCCCGCCGTGTGAACATACCCTTACAGACATTTGTGTCTGGTATTATATTGGGGCACTGAGGCTGGCATTGTATTGGGGCACTATAGTACTGTATCGCCTTAATACTACCCATAGGACATGTACAGTAAAAAAATAAATGATTTCTCCTCTTTTATGCTTTAAATTATGGGTGCGTCTTATAGTCCAATGTGTCTCATAGTCCAAAAAATATGGTAATAAAACATTTTGTGCTTATTTAAATGTTATACTGGGTACAATAAACAAATGAAATACAAATTAAAATTTTTTGAATCCTAAAGTTTGAAATTTGGCGAGGCACGGTTATCACCATGTTCTGTTGGTGAGGTCCAGTAGAAAAAGTTTGAGAAGCCAGTATTAGGGGATGCCAAGTGTAAACCTTACAGTTTTCCAATCTTAGCCAAGAAGAGTCTACCCCAGGAAGCAGAGGACTAACATGAAGCAAGACCCCAATGCATAATTTGTACCAGGGGACTCCCCCCCCCCCCCCACACACCTGCTATGTGCCCTTTTATAATACTAGTGTCTTTTTATGTGGCAGAGGGGCTTTTAGCCCCTAAGGCACCACGTCCTAGTTGCAACTGCTATGTCTGCACCCCCTTATAGATACACCCCTAGCTGCATGTAATACTTCAGGGGCTGTGGGCACATGCATTTAGGATGGATAGGACTGGAACACCATTAGATTTGTCAATATGGAAGCAATAATAGTTAATGCAAAACATTTTTTTTTTACAAATTCTTACCTGGCGTGGATTTGGAGCCCGGCTTTTGTATGAGGCCTCGAGCTCTTATTACTTCAACCTCTAACTGTCCTTTCTTATCCACCATTCCTATCTGTATGTCACCTGGAAAACATGTGACAGAATATAATTTATCTTCATATTCCATGTTTGCTTTAAAAGTAATCTACTAAAACATATTACAGAGAACCTAAATGTTTTAAGGCAAATGGATAGCAAGAAATTAAAGGAATACAAATATAACATATAAAATAAACAAGGATAGTAGTCAATGAAATATAGTGTTGGGGAGACTTTAGCTTAGACCAGGTGGGGTTTGTGGATTCTAAGATTGGCATTAAAAAACAAGATCAACTTGATATGCCAAAGGATATACTGTAGCTACATACAAACGGCAATGTTCATTTTCACACCAAACTTACATTAAAAAACAAGATGTCAGACAAATTGTGTCATTATATACAAAGAGGGCTGTGTTTACCTATAGTAACGTCTATGGATAGAATGGCTCAAAAAACCTGCATACATAAAAACCTTTATTTTAATTTTAGGAATTATTTTTTAACTTGATCTGCACAGAGACACACAACACACAAAATTCATGTGACCCTGTACTACAGAAAAATAGGCACTCAGTTGGCCACCATATTGTGCCTCTATACGGCATTGTTTTACAGAGATATTCTATCCTAGAAGCAATGCTTCCAAAAGGGAATACCTCTGGGCCCATAGATATCTATAGGGGCTGAATTATATCTCTGTACATCTGGTGGTTGTATGGAGCGGTAACATGGCCGGCTGCAAGAGGCCTAACTTCTTGATTTTTTCAATAAAAATATATGAGGTAGGTGTTGCATAAGAGGAAGGAAAAAGGAAGCATCTTGTTTGATATAAAAAAAAGCAGCCATCGAGGCCCATGTACACTTCCTAAAAGGAGCTTGTAGGCCTTGCCAGTCCACGGTTTGGCCTCATGTCTCAGTCATGTTGAGATTTTGTAGTAAACAGTAAAAGCAGAAATCTTATAAATATTGCTTCACATTACAAAATGACTACCTGAAGGGCCTCATAATATTTTGCAAATGTCATTAATTTGTTTGCTTACCGACTTGTTAAAAAAACCATTTACGGATACAGAAATATTCCATATGTTTATCTGTTATCTGTGTTATCTATGTTCCCATATTACACACATGCAAAAATAAATGGCATGGCCTACAGATTACAGATGTAATCTACGTACTATTTCCATGAGGGAAGACAAATTAGATGTCAAACATGGCTGTCACTTTTAGAATGATGTCAAAAGATAATGTATGAGTGCCATGCAGAACACCAAGAACAGCGGAGTTCTCCATTATAACTTTGCTTAAAGAAACAGTTCGAAGAAATAATCCTAGAAAACGTCTATGAAAAACTGAATTAATGACCGTGTATTTTTTTTTTTACATGTGGTTCTGTATGCTTGAGTTTTTCCTCATAAAGTCAATGGGGAAGAAACGTAAGAAAAACCCTCAAGCAAAGTTCAATTTCTCAGCATGTTTTCCCTGTTGTTGATATAGCGCCAACATTCTGTGTTTTTCCTATTGCTGATATAGCACCAACATAGTCTACTTTTTATAGGCCCTGTACGGGGTCCACTGTTAAAATATATTTATAATGTATTAAATATTAATAACAAGTCCAGAAAACTCATTTACAATGTTCAGTAAACACGCACGTCAGATGTTGTGACCCCCGTGAACATTTAATCATGATAACTATATACTTGATATTAAGTGCTTTGTAATTGTTATAAGTAATAAGAATAATTATAATTTTACATGGCGGATCTTATATGTAAACATCCGTGCGCTGCAGTGTTTAGTCTCATATTCCGGGACTTGAACATGCTCATAAAATACAGATATCCTAAACTAGTCACTTGTCTTCTATACACTACTTAAATAGGAGCTAAAGTGAACCCAGTGTGTTACAGTGGATGGTGCCAGTACAATACAATACAACGGGCACTTATACTTGCAGCACGTCACACTGTAACTAAATCTCCATGAGAATTGCTCAAATCAGATAATGTATATTACGCCGGCATACACAGGGGATTACATTTATTACACATTGAGTAACCATTGAACCATTCCCTGATGTTAAAATATTCATATTCTGTATTTTTAGATCACTTTAAATTTTCATTCAATTCATTATCCAATATGGGCTCAAAAATCTGGGCTTTGGTCCGTATTGGCATCAAGTCATTACATCTGCGCTTTATTTGTGCGTCTGATCCTTTACATTCATTCCGGCAGCAAGTCTTATGTGTTCTTGTTTGATTCTCACCTTTAAACCTCCGATACTTGTATCAATCTGTTGTGTTTCCTTGAGCTTAATGGTTTTGAGATATGTTCTAGGCGCTTAGGTCAGGAAGAAATTTATGGATTTTGGACTTGGGTTTGTCTTTTTGCATTAGTGATTGGTGTTAAATGTTAGAAAGCTGGAATAAAGCTGTTCACAAGCCAAAAACAGATCTGTGGCCTGCACATAGTAGAGGTAACTATTTTTGGATAAACTAATATTCACAGGACTATAGCAACTCTCCTGGGAACATAAACCATGATTAGAAGTCAAACTGAATTTTAGTGTTTTAGTCTCACATTAATGCCATATCATCAGTTCCTAGGCTGGCAAACTAATATCTTCACTTTTTATCATCTTTACTCTAACTTGAGGGACCTTGGGCTGGAATACTTAGGTCCGTCAGCTAAGTACTTAGGTTTGAGCTTAAAGGAGTCCGATGTCCTCTGCGTGAAACATACTGCATGTCCTATATTGGTGCGTTATCACGCACCTACGCGCCCATTGATGTCAATTGGTGCGTGAAAACCACGCACCGCACACGTGTTCGGTGCGTGATTTACGCATCAATTCAGTTGAAAATAAGGAAAAAAAGATGTCCTTTGCGAGTGCGTGAATAACGCATGCCACTCGCAAAGCACACTGATGCACAATGCCACACACACGGACCCGATTCACGTGCATTTTTCACGAGCGTGAGTCGGACACGCTCGTGTGCATGAGGCCTTACAGTTTACTTCTCTTTCCAAAACTGCCCTTCTAGGTGCAGACGACAATGTAAATTTTATGGCATCACTTGAACAATGTAGCAAGTTCTACCCCTGGTCTGGATAGGTTTTTATTATTTACATAAGCATTGAAAAAATATAAGCCAGTGAAAATAAATAACAAGAAGAAGCCATAAATGATGCAGTGATTCTAGAATATATAATATTTTGAAGCTAAGGAGATGTAGGTTTCGGGGAATTATATCTACACCGCATTTGCAAATACTGCAGCATTTACGTCTCTGCTACAAAGGATTTATTTCCACTAGGGCTGCCAGAAACAAACAGTCAGCAGAATGTTCAGTACCAATTCTTATGGGGTTAGTGTGTTCCAAATGTAATGAAGTACTACAGGGTGCCCATATGTTACTAATACTTTGAAATTGGGCATAGTGCTGACTTTGTGTTTTGGTATTAGTTCAACATGAACTGGCACTTGCCAAAAAAATTGCTATCTGTCTTTCTCAGCATAATGGCGATGCCAATGTTATTGCCAGTATCCTGTTAAATACACCATTTGTATAATAAACATATATTAATATGCCATGCTGTGCTGTGCCTAAAGAATATTTGACATTTCAAAAGATTTCTTGCATATTAAAATTTCTCAATGTGCAAAGCAGATGTAAAATGTAAAAGTGTCAGAAATCTGCCATGGTCCAGCCTCAGTAAAGTGTAATTTTCTAATATGGTTGATAAGATGATACCAAATGCATCCCTGGTTACTATTGTATACAGCTCCTTATTTCATTAGTTGCCTGTGCAGGATTATCATAGATGGTCTGCCATACGTTCATACACAATAATAACATTTGTACAGTACATTCTGTAGTAATCTAAACCATGTCAACCTACTTTACTGTATGTATAAAAAACATCATAAGGCATCATTAAATGTTATATTCCTGTGATTTATTAGTAAGCTAATAAATGTAAGATGTCATTGTCTGCTGTATTCACATTTATGTCATGTCAAGAGGCCTATGCCTAGAAGCACCCTTGGGGTCAGAGATGGATTACAGCTCATACAGTGTGAGTTGGCACATTAGTGTCCATTCGATATTAAATATGTAACATATCTCTCAGCTGTAAGCACTAAAAAGTTGTAATTTCTACAATGGACCTTTGGTACACCATGCTATGGGGCCCTTGGTGCGAGTAAGCACAGTCTCCCCTATGCAGAAAGAGGGGAAGACAGTAAGAAGGCACAACATATATGTTTACACACTGGTACTGGTTCTGGCTGGAATACTGATATGTTTGAACACTGTTTTGGAGAACGAGGGTAGGCAATGGGGTCCCATGACTGGATGGTAGGGTTATGGGGACATTTGACTGAATGCAACTGTTCCAGGGCCACTTTATGATATAATTGAAACAAAAAATTATGGTATGGCATTGTGAAATCTGTGATATGACACTGATATTTAGGCACTATATGGTACAGATTTGTCTTTCCTTACCTTTACTCATATCTCAACATATCCTGAGATGTGTGGCACGAGATGACCAGCTTTGACAAAAAAACATGATTTTGCAAAACTCTGTAACGAGATGTCTATGTTATATGTGCCTATGTGTGGTCACCAAGTGGTTGTGATGGTGCTTGCAGCCTGTGAAGGGTATTACAAGCATGTCGCGTTATTGTATTGAAATTGTTTCATGATAAATTGAAGTTTTTAACCAAATTCAAGCAAAGATTAGGGTGGACGCATCCGTGCCCTTAGCTGAATAGTGTATGTGATTTGGGCTCTAAACATCAGTATTGTACAGCATCTATTCACAGCATTATTAAGCAGTAATTTTTATTTTTTTGGGGCAGTAGCTTTCTGACTTTTGCTATATGGTAAATTAATATATTACCAATGTTATCCATGTGTTTTATATCACAGAATGTTATCATAAGCATGGCTACCTTTTCTTTAAATTATTCTTACCCATTGCAGGTGTTGCCAATGTCTGTCGACCAACTAGTTGAGCAGGTCCAAGTCCATCTAAGAAGTCACTGAACTGGCTGTCCACACCCAATCTTACTCCTGGAAATATTAAACTGGAAAAAATAAGATATGTTGTATTAAATTGGAAACATTTATATTCCTTTACATTTTTAGATCTGTAATATAATTTTTTTTCACAGATTGTTATGTATGCTAAGGTGAAATTAAAGCTGTTATGCCCGATACTTTTTCATTTCCTGTGCATTACATTAGTTGTAGAAGTGTAGCTTGTAGTGCCTGGGTCACAATGCAAAATCAGTAACGTCCCATGCCATTTATAACACTTGAATTCTCTCATGTGGCACAAACACCATTAAACCAACTTAGGTCCAGTGATGTCACTGGACAGGAATAATTCTTACAGGTATATTTAGAGATTATAAACAGTGATATACTGTATCTGCACAGGGATAATACAGAAAGTGATGTCACAAATAATAACCAACGTGAGGTAAAAGCACAGGATTAATAATAGTGAAAATGATGCAGAGATGATGCACACAGTTATATCACATTGCCTGGATAATAAACAATGATTTCATAGAAAAGGGTTCTTGCACATGTTCTTGTCACAAAAAAGGAGTAACACAGTGATGTCACCGGACATGAATAATAAACACTTTAAAGTTATATGAGGTATTGCACACAGTGCTGTCACAGTACCAGAATAATGCACAAAGCGATGTCACAGCATGGGAATAATGCCCACAGTGATGTCACTGCTAACTACTTAGGACCACATATATGTCACAGCGCAGGGATAATAAATATAGCATCAAAATAAAAGGATAATTCATACGGTGATGTCAAAGTACAGAGATTATAAACACTAGTATTATCTTATGTAGCAGAAAGAAACTTGTGCACCCCCTATAATTAAGCCATGGTAAGGGAATGGACGTGGTAAAGGAGCAGATGGTTTACATAGCAACTCAATGCATAAATCGAAAGTGCCCAAAAAACAGCCAGTGAATCCCCAAGCAATATCAGCCAGTGACTAATAAGCAATATTGCATAAGGTAAAATATATCCAATTAGCAATGTTTCACTGTGGTAAACCTTGTAAATTATTTATCTACTGTGTATAATAATCTGATCCTATTATTACAAAGCTTTGAGTCAGACACAAAATATGTGAATAAACCTTACATGTAGGATCACAGACAAAGTCCATCAAAGTCTGTGTTTATGTTTAAGTAATTTCCAAAGACAATTTGTGTGGGTATTCGGGTGACTCAAAACAATTGCTGCTGCTCAGTAATATATTGGTGGAGCTCCATGTGCAACAGTCCCACACCGATATTTCAATTCAGACAGGCCGTTTTCACACAAATGATTTATTCTTGAGGATTTCTGTCATGGTTTTGCAGTAAAACCTGATGCATTTCAGCACACAGAATAACCCCATAAAATGGAGCTAATCTACTTGAGGCTACGCAACGTAAAATGCAGCATAAAAATGCATCAAAAAGCATACCTCCCAACCGTGCCAGATTAAGCGGGACAGTCCCAGACTCCGAACGGAGTCCCGCTGTCCCAGGCGGCAGGTGGTATGTCCCAGTGTCAACTGTATCTGCATCCCCAGGACGCAGAAACAGTTGAATCAAATGCTGAAGCAAGGTATGGTCATCTCCTTGCTTTAGCATTCACTGTCCACTCGTCAAGGACTCCCCGGACACAGTGCTACTTTAAGCGCTGAGCCCGGGTAAGCACTTGACGTCACTGTCCATATATGGACAGTGATGTCGGGATTTCAACTATGGAGTCCCCGGCCAGAGCAATGCAGGCTTCCTGGCCTGTGGGGGGACTCCTGTCTTGGGAAAGCCCTTAAAGGAACAGTGTCATCACAAATTTATTTTTCATATGTTAAAGATGTTAGTGCTTTATTAAAAACGTTTATATTTATTTGTGTGTTTGTGTTTTACTTTTTCTTATTTTTACACTTTTTCTTCCCTATGGGGGCTGCCATTTTTTGTTCCATTTCTGTATGTGTCGATTAACGACACATACAGACATGGAATACGGCAGCCACAGTCCCATAGGGACTGCGAACGGCTCCCGTCCCATCCACTTCTGTGTACGCCGTCTGTGTGGGAACTGCGCATGCGCCGCTCCCACACAGTCCAATTTGAAATTGGCGCCGTCCGGCGCCATTTTCCTGTGGACCGGAAGTCACGGCCGGACAGTAAGATTACTACTTCCGGTCGCGGCTTCCGGACTTGTGCACTTGGACCAGCGGCAGCAGACGGAGCGGACGGGCCGGAGGGAGCCGCGGCGGCAGGAGCAGGTAAGAGATTTCAATGTATGTTCGTGTTTGTGTACGTTTACTATTGTATGTTAACCTTCTACACTGTGTGTTAGCGCAAAAAATGGCGACACACAGTGTAGGAGGTTAGACCGTTCAAACCCCTCGTTTATCCCGGCACTAGTCAGGATAAAGGAGGGGGGATGCTGAGAGCTCACTAGAGCGAGGGCTTTTTACCCAATTTTGCAATGCTGCAATTTTGGGAATAGCTCCATCTAGTGACCAGCAATGGGAAATATTATAAATTAGAATCTAATTTATAATATTTCCTGACTCGTGAAAAAAAAAAAAAAAAATTGAACAATGTTTAATCACCTACACACTAAATGTTTAATTAAAAAAAACAAAACATGTTTTTCTGGCAACACATTCCCTTTAACATCACTGTCAGTGACGTCAGAAGCTCCTTCTGGAGCGGATTTTCTGGGGGTCCGAGAATTTCCGACGCGCTGGCCAGGGATTCCGGCATCTCAAAGCCCCTAACATCACTGTCCATATATGGACAGTTATGTCAGGGGCTACTCCTGCAGCGGAATCCCTGGCCAGTGCATTGCCAACGCTCCACCTTGAAACCACGTTAAAAATTATATTAATGTATTTGTAGTGCTGTACAGTGAATGCTGATACGAAATCATAGCTCAATCACACAAGTATTTCTTAGGTCCACATCCCTTGCTTTTGTTTTTTTTCATACCAGAAACCAGCAGAAAAAAGTTTTAGATGATCACACCATATTTATACTGTACTTAAGACCTAAGCTACTGCAAATAAAATAAAAAGATTCAGCTGTATACTAACAGTACAATCTTTAACAGATCAGTTTGTTGTTTTTTTTTGGTAGGAGTTTTTTTTTCGTACCGACTTAAACGTATTGTTAGGAAGCGCCTGTGTCTTTAAGATCACCATGACTACTGATCTAGCTTCTGGGAGGTTCTCTTTACTTCCTGAGCCTATCCCACTTCTCTGTCTTCTTCCTGTCAGTTGGGTTCTGGCGAATACATCAGAGTAGCCTTAGATTCTGTCGATCAGAGTTGTGACAGATTTGGGGTTGCGGTTTTATTTGCACGCTTACTCCTGACAGTCTCCAGCAGCCTTTTAGGAATTGCGCAATGAGTGATTCGATAACATATTCACAAGTGCATTTATATAATTTTTTCGCTATGGAACCTATGCAAGTCTTGGCGGATTAAATGCATAATCTGACATAATCTGGCTGGTACAAGGTCTGGCTGTACGGATACAGCGGCATGAAACAGCGCAGGTCCAAGCAGTCATCCCAGTTGCAGCTCCGGTTGAACCAAAGGTGAATTTACCTGATAGTTTCTCTGGTGATCGTAAGTCTTTTGTCAATTTTCGTGAAAGTTGTAACTTATATTTTCGACTAAGACTTATCTCCTCTGGAACAGAGCAACAGCGAGTGGGTATCGTCATTTCATTTTTGCAGGGCGATCTTCAAACCTGGGTCATTTCGTTGAGACCTGATGCCCCTGAACTTTCTTATGTGGAGGTCTTCTTTGAAGCCTTGGGTTTAATATATGGAGAACCAGATATCACTGCAGTGGCTGAGGCCAATCTGTTGTCTCTCCAGCAGGGACGGCGGCCTGTCGAAGATTATTGCTCGGAGTTTAGATGATGGTCCATCTCTTCACAATAGAATGATGCTGCACTCCGATGTCAATTTTGCTGAGGTCTTTCAGAAGCCTTGAAAGATCTTCTTGTAAGTTACCCTCCACCCTTGTCTCTAGAGGATACTATGACGCTTGTTGTGCGTCTGGACCGACAACTACGAGACCGCAAAAATTAGAGATTGGCAATGGTCACCCCCTTCCATGCGCTGAGCTCCCTTCATCTGATGTACAAGAGCCCATGTAGTTGGGCTCCACTATGTCTTCTCAAGAACAGAGACTTTTTCGAAAACGCAAGGGGCTGTGATTCTACTGCGGGGACGCTGGTCATAATCTCAAGAAGTGTTCAAGGCGTCCAGAACGCCCAGCTCTGGAAAACGAGATGAGAATGCCATCTGGGCAGCCAAGTTTTTCCCACATTTTCCCAAAAAATCCTTTTCCCTGTTAATGTATGGTTTAATAATGTTTGTATTTCTGACCAAGCTTTTGTAGATTGTGGTTCTGCGGATAATTTCTTGGATTTTTAGGTTACAAAGAGATTGGCATTTCACCTATTGAACTTTACTTCTCCCTCACTGGCCGCTGCTATAAAAAGTTCATTGCCGTTATTCCCGCTCCTAAACTCCTCTTCCGACTGTAAATATCGGTCTGCAAACGTTTTGCGCCTTTTATCATAATAATCCGGTGTCCCTTTGTGCGCACACACCAAAAGAGGACATCAATGCACAAGCGCAGGATTTTGTGTGCTGGGGGAAGGCGAGGAGCTGTCAATCAAAAGTAAGGAGGCGAAGTAAACTTGGAAAGACTTGAGGAATGAAGATATGACTCTTTCCAAACGAAGATTTTACTCTTTTCAAATGAAGATTTGACTCTTTTCTGCTCATTAGCATACAGTGTGGGAACACTAAAAAGCTAAATACTAAAGCTACAGAGCCGACTAAGATGATAATTATAGGTTATATTGAAATGATTTTTCACCCACTACCACCAGGTATAGTCGGTTTAATAGGTGAAATGCTGGTGACAGGTTCCCTTTAAGTTAAGTACCCCAGTCAAAGTCTCTGCTATTGATAATACCCATCTCGCTCAGGGGTCGTCCAAGTTCTCTACTCCGCCTGTTACATTGTTACATTGGTAGTGGGTACTTTTCATACTGAACAAATTACTTTCTTTATTCTAACAAATTTGCCTTCTGAAGTAATATTAGGTACTCCATGGTTACAGACACATAATCCGGTTATTGATTGGGTAAAAGCAGATTTGATTAAGTGGCATTCTAAAAGTTATGATTCTTGCATGTCTTTGTCTACTAGATACTAATGTATCTTGCAATGCACCAGCATTGCCTGAGTGTACTCAAGATTTTGAGGATGTATTTTCTAAAATCGGTTGTGAATCTCTACCTCCTCATAGGCCGTACGACTGTCCCATTATACGTATCCCTAAAGCTAAGCTGCCTAAGGGCCGGATTTATAATCTTTCTGCTCCGGAAAGACAAGCCATGAAAGATTATAGTAAAGACAGTCTCCGTAAGGGCCATATTGATCCATCTACTTCTCCCTTGGGTGCAGGTTTTTTCTTTGTTGAAAAGAAAGATGGCGGTTTAAGACCCTGTATCGACTATCGTGAATTAAAAAAGATTACCGTTAAGAACCAATATCCTCTTCCTCTCATCCCGGACCTGTTTAATCAGATCTCAGGCACCAAGTGGTTCTCAAAACTAGATTTACGCCGGGCCTACAATTTGGTTTGCATCCGCAAAGGGGATGAGTGGAAGACATAATTTAATACTCCAGATGGTCATTATGAGTATTTGGTCATGCCTTTTGCTTCAAGTATTGCTCCAGTGGTTTTTTCAAAACCTGGTTAATGATACTTTCAGAAATTTTATTGGACATTTTGTGGTCGTGTATCTGGACAATATTCTTGTGTTTTCTACCGATTGGTCCTCTCATGTTCAACATTTAAGGTCCGTCCTTCAAGTACTGAGGGAAAATTGTCTTTACGCAAAACTTGAAAAACGTCTTTTTGGAGTTCGGGAAGTAAATTTTTTGGAATATGTGCTGTCTCCTCATGATTTTCATATGGGTTCCTCTAAGGTTCAGGCAACTCTTGATTTGGGTCCAACCCATTTCACTAAAAGCTCTGCAGAGGTTCTTGGGTTTTGCTAATTATTACCGTAAATTTATTCATAATTTTTCCACCATTTTTCCAAACCTTAGACGGATCTTACGAAAGTGGGTTCTGATCTTGTAAATTGGAAACCTAGTGCGGTCTCTACCTTTGAAACCTTAAAAGCGCCTGTACTTGTTCAACCTGATCTTTCTAGCCCCTTTATTGTGGAGGTAGATGTCTCAGAAATTGGTGTGGGTTCTGTGTTATCTCAAGGATCTTCTGTATTGACTAATTTGCGTCCCTGTGCTTTTTATTCTCGCAAATTTTCTGCCACTGATAAGAACTATGTGTAACGTCCACAGCCACGGACCGTTGTTTTTACTTGCCCCCCGACAGCCGCGGCCATGGGCGAGTGATTGCCGGCAGCATCTCCCTCCTGAGAGACGCCAGCACTCACTTCCGCATCGCTGCACTGGTTCCCGTAGGGTGCGTGCGCGCACTCGCGTTTGGCCTTAAACAGCCAGTGCACACACATGAGTAAGATCTGTAATTAGCAATTGATCACCCTGGATTATAAAAAGGGCTCTGCCCTTTCACTCATTGCCTGAGTGTTGTTGTGTTTACCCATGTTAGTCTTAGCAAATGGTCCCTTAGTGTTATCCTGTTCCCGTTCCCTGCTCCCTGTATCCTGTAACCCATGCTATATCTGTTCCTGTGCCTTAACCTGTTGGAGTCGTGTTGTGCCACCAGTCACGCCTGCTGATATACACCACGTCTGGGGTCTACAAGTTCATCCTGCCAAGCCTTCATTACTGTCTGGACTATTAAAGGTACTATTGTACTAGGACTGCTGTTTGGCCAGCTGCTACTCCGCTACAGCGGTGCAGCCTAGTTGGTCCACATACCCACGGATTGTGACACTATGATATAGGTAATCGTGAGCTTCTTGCTATTAAGTGGGCGTTTGAAAAGTGGCACCACTTTCTAGAGGGGGCTAAACATCAAATTACTCTACCGACTGACCATAAAAACCTGACATTTTTAGAATCAGCCAAAAGACTCAATCCCAGACAGGCTAGGTGGGCCTTGTTCTTTACCAGATTTGACTTTATTGTAACCTAAAGACCCGGGTCTAAAAATGTGTCAGGGCTTACGGATTTTCTCGAAGTTTCTGTTCCTCACATGTCCCTGACATTCATCCTGAACCTATTCTATCTAAAGGGATAGTGATTTCTGCAATATCACCTGACCTTGCAACTGAGATTAAAGTATGTCAGCAACTTGGTCCGCAAATCATTCCTGCGGGGAGGTTGTTTGTACCTCCTCAGTTCAGATTTCGTATACTCAATGAGTTACATAAGGCCTCATGCACACGACCGTATTTTTTCACACCCGTAAATACTGGCGTAAATACGGGTCCGGTGTCACACGTATTCCACCCGTTTTGCACCAGTATTTACGAACCCGTGCTCGTAAATATGGGTCCGGTGTCACACGTATTCCACCCGTATTTACGAGCACGTTTTTGGCAGCAAAATAGCACTGCACTAATCGGCAGCCCCTTCTCTCTATCAGTGCAGGATAGAGAGAAGGGACAGCCTTTTCTGTAATAAAAGTTAAAGAAATTCATACTTACCCGGCCGTTGTCTTGGTGACGCGTCCCTCTCTTCACATCCAGCCCGACATCCCTGGATGACGCTGCAGTCCATGTGACCGCTGCAGCCTGTGATTGACCTGTGATTGGCTGCAGCGGTCACATGGCCTGTAACGTCATCCAGGACGTCGGCCCGGATGTCGAGAGGGACGCGTCACCAAGGCAACGGGCGGGAGACCGGACTGGAGGAAGCAGGAAGTTGTCGGTAAGTATGAACGTCTTTTATTTTTATTTTTTACAGGATAGGGGATACATGTCTTTTGTTTATGGCAGAGCGGGGAGATACCTCCCCGCTCTGCCATAGTTTTCATTGTAGTCCCGGCGGTAGTTACGCCACTGGGCTGTGGCCTGCAGACCGGGTAGTCCCCTGACCTCGCCTCACCTCGCAACGCTCCCGTAATCACGGGTGAACACACGCAGCCACCCATGATTACGGGAGCCCCATAGACTTCTATGGGATGCCCGTGCCGTTATTACGGCATGAAATAGGGCATGTTCTATCTTTTTTAACGGCACGGGTACCTTCCCGTGAGCAAACGGGAAGGTACCCGTGGCTAACAGAAGCCTATGAGCCCGTTATTGCGGGTCGTAATAACGACCCGCAATAACGGGTGTTTTTACGGTCGTGTGCATGAGGCCTAATTCTGTTTTGTGTGGCCATCCAGGGATAACTGGGACTAAAAGATTAGTCTCGCAGCTCTATTGGTGGCCGTCCTTGTCTTGTGATGTGAGTTCCTATGTCTCTGCTTATGATGTCTGCGCTCGCGCTGACTCCTCGAACTCATCCTGTGGGTGAACTGCTGCGATTCTCTGTTCCACAGAAACCTTGGTCTCATCTGTCCATGGATTTTATCACTGATTTGCCTCCCTCTAAAGGAAAAAATGTCATTTGGGTTGTGGTGGACCGTTTCAGTAAAATGTGTCATTTCATTCATTTGCCTCAACTCCCTGATTTCAAGACTTTGTCTAAATTATTTGTTGATCAAGTGGTTCGTCTGCATGGTATTCCGGAAAATATTGTCTCTGATAGAGGTGTACAATTTGCGGCTATCTTCTGGAGAGTTTTCTGTAAGAAACTTGGTGTACAGTTATCGTTCTCTTCTGCATTCCACCCTGAGACTAATGGACAAACTGAGCGCTATAGTCAAACCTTGGAACAATATCTTAGGTGTTATATTGCTGATAACCAGGTTGAATTCGGTCTCATATTTTCCATTAGCGGAATTTGCCATAAATAATCGCCACTACGTTTCTCTTGATACCTCGAAGTTTTTCTGTTATCATGGTTTTCATCCTCATTTTGGTTCATTTTCCACCACTTCTAGTGATAACCCTGAGGTGGAAGTTGAATCAAATAAACTGTGCACAGTTTGGGCTCAGGTTCAATTGAACCTGAAGAGCTCCAAAGTTACTCAAAAGAAAAATTCTGTCAAAAAAACGTACGGTGGGTCCTGTGTTTGCTGTGGGGCAAAGGGTGTGGCTTTCTACTAAAAATCTCAGACTGAAAGTACCGTCTCACAAGTTTGCTCCTAGGTTTATTGGTCCTAATGAATTTGTTGAATTATTAATCCTGTATCTTTTCGTCTGGCTCTTACTCCGTCTTTTAAGATTCATGATGTTTTTCACAAATCTCTCCTTAAAAAATTTTCTTCCACTATCTAATCCCTGCAAGAAATCTCCTCCTCCAGTTCAGGTGGGAGGAGATGTGGAGTTTGAGGTTCAGAGGATTGTGGATTCCAGAAGGGTCAGGGGTACTCTCCAGTACATGGTGCACCACTGGAAGGGGTATGGGACGGAGGAACGAACTTGGTTTCCGGCCTATTCTGTACATGCTAGTAGTCTAGTTTAAAGCTTTCATTTAAAGTTTCCTTTGCAACCTAGACTGAGGTTTAAGGGTCCGATGGCCCCTCATAGTAAGGGTACTGTTAGGAAGCATCTGTGTCTTTAAGATCGCCATTACTACTGATCTAGCTTCTGGGCGTTTCTGTTTACTTCCTGACCCTATCGCACTTCTCTGTCTTCTTCCTGTCAGGTATAGGGTGGGGTATTTATACCTGGCCTCCTCCCTCTTTCTTTGCTTGTGAATTTTTTCCTTGCTTAGGCATTGTGATCAAGATCTCACTTACCCTGTGCCCTAAACTTCTGGACTTCTTGGAAACTGACCTCGGCTTGTCTCTAGTCAACCCCTTATTGACCGATTTTTATTATTTTCTCACGGCTGGTTCTGACCTCTCCTGTACCTGATTTCCACTTGCTCTGCTTTGGACTTTCTGTTAACCCTCTGGCTGTCTGGTTACCTGTTCAGGTATAGCCTGCATTGCACCCCTTATCCAACACTGAACTCTGTTAGAACAACCTGGGTTCTGTGCAGCAAAAACCATCCCGCCTTGCAGTGGGCTCTGGCGAATACCTCGAAGTAGCCTTAGATTCTGTCGATCAGAGCTGTGATGGATTTGGGGTTGCGGTTTTATTTGCACACTTACTCCCGACAGTCTCCAGCAGCCTTTTGGGAATTGCGCAACCAGTGATTCCATAATACGTATTTTGTGCAAAAGTGAACCCATACACTTGGATCTATCTACCATTAACTTCCATCATAAAAAAACATATAACCTTTCTTTGTGGTTCTGAAAAGCATAGTAGCCCACACTTTCTAGAAAAAAAATAAAAAGGTATCCAGACATAAAGCTGTCAAATGTTTCCACTAGGTCCAAACAATAGAAGCCTGTAGGTAACAGTATGCGTCAGTATGAATTTTTTGGAATACAGATAAACACGTCTGATGCATGCCAAAAACATTCTGTACAGAGTCTTCTATTTCCTTCTAGAAAGGAATTCTGTTTTTGGTTTAAAAGAGTTTGTCCAGGCCTAATCAATGGTGCAAGACCACTGTAATGGGTAAATATATGATACATGTCCACTTTAAACAAAATGATTCTGTCGCATATTCATTGCTTTAGTGCATGATGGGAAATGTACTGCTTACACAGTATAAAATGGTTTGTCCTATCTTCGAATGAGGCTGTCCCTGAGATCTGTTCCTTATAGATTGTGAAAGCTCTGTATGGCCATTCAATTCCCCTGCAGCAGCCACTACAGGGGAAATGTAGTATTACATAGTGCCCTTTCAAACAGATGACCATTTGGTGGGGCAGATGGGACAAACCCTTAAAGCCTTTGTTGTATGCACAGTGCTGACTGTTTCCAAGCCACAACCAGCAGGATTTTGAATGTAAAGTAGTTCTGTATGTAACAGGTCAAAAAGAGATCAGTACTTGCAAAATATTGCAATGTTATATATTGATTTAAACATTAAAATGATGCTTACAAGTACAGCTAAGCTTTACTGTCCCCTGAAGGTTAAAACAACTAATTCAGTGACCTAAATATCCTATGAGTAGCATGAATATAATGTAATATTTTTTGTACATGATCTTTTCTATTCAAGTGCACTTCTGTGGAAATCTATTCAGGACAGAGAAAAACGTGTGATGTCAATCCGTTTCATAAGACCCAGAAATCAAAATTGCTGATTCTTTCTTGTATCGCATGAAAGGAAATGCAGAGCGATAGCAGATAAATTGCTATTAATCTTCCTCGACCATGTACTTACTTTCCCTCAGAGCTGTAACTGTTAATACTTCCATCTGTCGACTCTCGGCTAGGTTGCCGCACCATACGACTCCTCATTTCAGCTGCCATTCCTGTCTCTGTGCTTCTCTGAATTGTACTTTTGAATTTCTTGTTGCCAGAATCTATGGAAGTAAAGGAAGATTTAGTTAAGTGACACTGAGCCAATATCCTTTTATTAAAGTCATTAACCAAATCCACTGAATTAATACAGAAGCAAAGAATAAATAGTAATGCCTTATATTCTATTACTTCAAAACCTTCAAAATGAAATTTCATTTATCTAGCTGTCTATGATAACTGGTCTAAGAAGTTAGAACGAGAACATAGGAATTCTTTTAAGGCGGCTTTTAAGTTGGTAGATGGATCTCATTGACACGCTATATGATATTGGACGAATGCAATGGATAAGACCACCCTAGGATTAGGCATCTGGTTGCTTCCTTACTTTTGACTTGTACACATTTATCTTTATCTGGTAATAGTTTTAGATGAGAGCTTAGCTCTTATGGAGTTCTGAGCCACCTGGATGCGTTCCGGTTATATTTGTTGTCAGTTTTACTTCAAGAACAGTAGAAGAGATTTTGGCTTTTTCTTTTATTTGAGAATAATTATTTACTAAAGTGAGATCACCCTAAGATCACTGAGAATAGTTAACTAAAGCCAAAAGTAAGTATCAGAGGGATAACAGTGATGCCGTATAAATAAGTAAATATAAAGTTCTCCCCCTACATGTCCTGGTGAGTCTTCATCTTTATCCGTCCTCTGTATTAGAGCTAAATCTTGACTGAAATATATGTTTAAATAAAAAACGATCACCAACCAAATAAAAAAACTAAGCAGTGTGAAGTGTAACTGAATAAGTATAATATAATATACAGACCTCCTCATTTACCTTACTCTCGAAAAACCTTATATGTCTGAGCCATGAACAAAATTCTACCACTATGCAATGATACCAGCAAACAAGGTGGTGCCCTTAAAAATCACTTATTCTTTCACCAGTTAAAATGTACACTTCTTAATGGCAAGCTGCAGTCCTTCAGGCCACATACTGAATATGCTCTACAAGAACAGCAAGTTCTAAGTAATACCAAAAAGAGTTTGGCAGCTGTCTAGAAGCCAGTAAAGTTGACAACACTCTTGTGCAGATCAGCATGGTCAGCAGAAGTGCCACCCGCATCAAAACTTCTGCATTTTAAAGGCCTTCCTTATCTCTGGAGTGGTTTCCATTTATAATGAAAACAAGAACAAAGTGGTGAATCTGTTGTAAGACAGACACCTCCAGTGCCTAATGGATTAAACCGGCACTCAACGGACAAAAATTGACTTATAATAAGGTTTGCATTCCATCACTTTGAAGGGGAAAATAGCTCGGCATGCAGCATTTTTTCCCCCATCAAATATGACGATGTCTGGTACGGAGCCTCCAACGCTTATGTGAACAGAGCCCTAATACTGGTCAAGTGGGTTCTGGTAGAGTGAGAGGCAAACAGGATAGTTAATGACTCCCTGACTAAGGTTCATTGCCAGAAGTTGTGATCAATGGGACTGAAACCACCACCATCGCTAGAACAATAGTGATGTACCCTTCCAGCTTCCATTAGCATATCAGCTCCTCAGATATGGGCCATATACTGACTATGGGAACTCTAAGGCTATGTTCACACAGGGCGGATACGCTGTGTAAAATCACACAGTATATCCGCCCTAGGCGCCGCAGGGATATCTGGCTGAAAAACTGCATCTAATTTCTGCTGTGGGAAACTGCATGCATAAAAAAAAAACAAAAAAAAAACATACTAAGGCCTTATTTACACGAACGTGTGCATTTTGCACGCGTAAAAAAAGCAGTGTTTTGCGCGCGTTACAGTTCCGTGTGTCATCAGTGTTTGGTGCGTGTCTGCGTTATTTTTGCGTGAATGACATCCTTATGTCATGTGGTTTTGTCGTATGCAAAATGAAATGAAGGAGGTGGTTTTCATTTTCTCTTCATTCCTTTAACAACTATTGCACGAATCCCGCACAGCACACGGATGTGCGTCCGTGTGCTTTCCGTGATTTTCACGCACCCATTGACTTCAATGGGTGTGTGACGTACAAAAAACGCTCAAGTATAGGACACACAGTGAGTTTCACGCAGCGGATACACGCTGCGTGAAAAATACGAAATATCTGAATGGCCCCATTGACTTACATAGGTCCGTGCGACGCGCATGATTTTCACGCGCGTATCACGGACGTGAAACACGTTCGTATAAATAAGGCCTCACACTCTGACATCCTGCAGAACGACCTCCTGGGATGACGTTTCACCCCAAGTGACCGCTGCATGAAACTTCATCCCAGGAGGCCGGCCTGGATGAAGAAGCAAAGAATTCTGGGTAAGTATACATTTTATTTTTCCTGAGTTGCCTTTCTTGCAACGGAATCGCAGCTTTTCCTCCACAAAAAAATTTAACATCTGCTATTTGTTGCAGGTTTTACCTCCCATTGAATCCAATGGGGAAAACCCGCAACGAAAAAGCAGCGATTACGCAAATACAATTGACATGCTGCACATTAAAAAAACGCACAGCAGTTAAATTTCTGAGCGTTTTTTCCGCTCCTTATTTACAGAGCGTCTGGATGAGATTTGTTCACATCTCATCCACTTTGCTGCTACCGTATAATGCTGGGAATTTTCCGCAACAATATTGTTGCGGACAATCCGCAGTATTTACACTACGTGTGAACTTACCTAAATATTACACAGATCATTGTTTGCTCCTGTCGGACATTGTCAAGGAATTTCAATTACCCGCAACCCCACAAACTTATCTGGAGAATTGCTCCTGGCTGCAACTTCTTATTATACAATTATAGTAAACAATTGAACATAAAATTTCCCAACATTATAAAAAAACTTACGTTTTAAAAGCTTTAATAATAGTAAATGTAGCTCCAGTTCACAAAATAAAGTAACAATTTATCAAATTCCACAACACCCATTTAGGTTTTTCTTAAAATAAACAGTTGACTGGGCTTGCTATTTAACATTATGAGAGTACAGCATGGCATTTACACTCTTTGAATGATTTTTTAAAAGGTCAGTACTTTAGCGGAGGTTCAAAACTAAATACATTAATAATAACCTTTTACATTGTGTAACATTTTTGAATATACTGTGAACCTTAAAATAACTGAATCGTTCCAGTGTGATAAAGGATGAATGTGAGAGCACATACCCTCAACCCTCCCTTGATTTTAAGCAAGCTACAAAAGATTTTAGAATAAAACGTTCGCTCCAATGCACCAATGTTAAAAACAGAACATAATGGGCTTTTTGAAGATTAAAGGGCAATTCCCGTCATAGTTGATATTAACATAATTGGTACAGTAAACAATACTAAGTGGTAAAGACGTTGTTAAAATTCTGTTTTGCTAAATAGCTCTAAAATTCAATCCCGAAGAAAGGACCAAAGATTTAAAAATTATTTTTATCCTAGGAGGTGTGTTCTGCTGTGCTCATTTTCTCCCCCTGCTGGATACAAACACTTTTTGTATAACCTGTCAAGAGGACTGAGGGAAAGAAGTGGTCAATAATTGAAGCAACTTTCAGATTGGTTAGGCTCTGTTCACATCTTCGTCAGAAGATTAAACTGGAAGAATAGCAATGCATGCAGCACTATTCTTTCTGTCAAAACGATGGACACCACAACGAAACCCGACAGACCCCATTGTCAATCAATAAGGTTTGTTGGGTACCCATCAGACGACATATCCAGAACTGTGTCATGGTTTCCATTATAAACATTGTGAACATAGCCTTACCAACATAAGTCGAATGTTTCTACCATTACAATTACCGTGGTACATTTAATATGTATGCTCAATATTTAAGCGAACTATTAATACGGTACTATAGAGACAATTCAGAGGACAATCACTTAGACTATGTTCACATCTGCGCCGCGGTGCCTCCGTTGCAGATCAGGCATTGTTTACCAGAGACAATAGCGCAGCATGCTTCACTATTGTGTGCGGTAAAATCACGGACACCCGACGGAACCAATTCAAGTCAATGGGTTCTGTCTGCACCCATCGGTATCCGTTGTGCAACGGAACCATCGGTTCCGTTATTCCCTTGTTCTGCTCATCTGACGGAGAAAAACGGAACACACCTTACATGTGACAATTAGACTATATCACACATTTACCCATTGCAGTAGTCTTAATAGACCATTCTCTAGTGATAGCCAACTCCAAAACTGCTACATTTGCATACATGTTTAAAGCTCTTGTATATACTTGGAACAATTGAATGTGTATATATGTGATAGTATTAGCAATCTAGTATAGCATAGCAAGTTGGAGAACAACCATTTAAAATAATCTAGAATCCAAAAATTAAACATCTGTCTTGGTCATGTGATGAACACACAGATGCACGGCTCTTTTTAAGACCGGGCTTTAAAATTACGTAACTGCAATGAGTCATTTCTGAAATAAGGCAGTATGAAAATGCACCAAATTTATCAAAGTGGTGCACACTGTATGATAAATTTGCTTCATCTATATAGAAATATAAGACACTTTTCTCCTTCTTATACCACCTTATGGTTGGCTTCGTTTATGCCATTTTTTTGTATGGTGTCGCATTTTAAGCCATGTCCCTTTCTGCTAGACCACGCCCCATTCCCCACAAAGCCGCACCCACTTTTCAAGCATGTCCATCGGTTTAAATTATTTAAAACAGTTAATATATGTGCTGCACAGCATGTATGCTGGTACTCTGGTGCATTTTGAATAGTAGATCTGCCCATACAAGCATCAATTTTTCTTCCGTTTTAAAAAGTCATGTTTAGTGTGGTGAAGCGATGTAGGAACAGATCTTTATAATTTTGGACATGAAACATAAACATTTGCAACATATTCAATCTCGAGAAGGGCAAACAATAGGATTTGCAGAAAACTCGAGGTACTGTCAGGGAAGCCAGATCCCCACTGATTTGTAACTTATGACATGTGAGACAGAGCTTTTCTAAATGCCTTTTTAGGGAACTCCCATTAAAGATAGTGCATTGAAAGTTCCAATTGTTCGGTGGGCCGCAGCTTGGACACCAAATACATGGACTCTGTTGTAAAGAAATTGTTAGGCACCTATACTGAAGAAAGTGGTATATGTTGAAGGGGTCTTTAGGATAGACCATCAATGTTTGATCAGTGGGGTCCGAATTCTGGGACGCCAACCGATCAGAAGCAAGCACGGTCTACCCTTGATTGTTCACACAGGCACAGTGGCTATCTGTAAAGGCGGCTAAGATTCGTACTGGAAGCAGCGCTGCCACTGCTCTATTGTGTTGATAACAAAATCCCAAAGGATCGACCATCGATCAAACATTGACAGCCTTTCCTCCGGACAGGCTATCAACATTAAAGTCACTGAGAACCCTTTTAATGGCTGTTATTGGTCAAAACATAGCATTTAGGTCACTATCACTTGCATAATGGCACTACTTCAGAGGTAGAATAAATCATTATTCTTCTAATAAAGAATATCTGATTCAAAATGCACCTACAGTTTAGAGACATTTTAGCTACAAGCACTTCTCTAATTTACTGTAATTAGAAGAATTTCTACTTTTGGCATAACCAGAGAATTTAAAGTCCCAGCATGAAGACTCTGTTCACAACTTTGTCGTAGGTTTATTTAGGAGCCTCTGTCGCAGATTCTGTAAATAGAAAAATCCAGACAAAATAGTGCAGTATGCAGCAGTATTTTGTCCGGTAAAATAATGGAAACCCGACAGAACCCATTAAAGTCAATGGGTAGGGTTGGGTTTCTTCAGTTGATGGAACAGGCACTTCCGTTATTTTTGTTTTTTGTTCCTATGATGGAACAGAAAAATGGAAATAACAACGAAGATGTAAACAGAGCTTTACCTGTCAACAAACTATATAAAGTCTGCATATGGAATGGAGGCTACCAATGGTTGTAAAAAAAAAAAAACAACTTCAAAAACTGCATTCCAATATTCTGATTTATGGAAACTGGTGGAATTTGTATCCATTGCAGCTACACATATTTGTGCCTTTCCAATATACATTAGGCACTTTAAAGAATCTTAACACTTCAGGCAAAACTTCATAATAAGTCATTGTGTGTGTACATGAGGAATAACACTATATCAGTCCATTATGTGACTTGTAACCAGTTTTCCCCTGGCTTCATCCTTAGGGCATGCCCACACGTGGCGGATTTCCTCCGCAACTGTCCGCATCAATGCCGCACAGAATCTGCGTTGCAGATTCTGCGGCGGATCTGCCCAAAATGTGCAGTAAATTGATGCGGACTAGCTGCTGCGGACTGTGGTAAAAGTGCTTCCCTTCTCTCTATCAGTGCAGGATAGAGAGAAGGGACAGCACTTTCCCTAGTGAAAGTAAACGAATTTCATACTTACCGGCCGTTGTCTTGGTGACGCGTCCCTCTTTCGGCATCCAGCCCGACCTCCCTGGATGACGCTGCAGTCCATGTGACCGCTGCAGCCGTCACTTAGACTGAAACGTCATCCTGGGAAGCCGGACTGGAGACAGAAGCAGGGAGTTCTCGGTAAGTATGAACTTCTATTTTTTTTACAGGTTGCTGTATATTGGGATCGGTAGTCACTGTCCAGGGTGCAGAAACAGTTACTGCCGATCGCTTAACTCTTTCAGCACCCTGGACAGTGACTATTTACTGACGTCTCCTAGCAACGCTCCCGTAATTACGGGAGCCCCATTGACTTCCTCAGTCTGGTTGTAGACCTAGAAATACATAGGTCCAGCCAGAATGAAGAAATGTCATGTCAAAAAAGCAAGACGCATCCGCAGCACATATAACATGTGCATGACAGCTGCGGACTTCATTGCGGAACTTAGAATCTCCATTGAAGTCCATGGAGAAATTCCGCCATGAGTCCGCAACCAGTCCGCCACAACTCCGCAACATCCAGTGCATGCTGCGGACACCAAATTCCGCACCGCAGCCTATGCTCCGCAGTGGAATTTTCCGCTTCGTCTAAACGAACCCTACTAAATAGAAGTGGAAGTCAATGGAGAAACGGCTCCGCTGCGGATTAACGCTGCAGAGTGTCCGCAGCGGAATTCAGGAGCAATTCCGCCACGTGTGGCTTTGCCCTTAAAGAGGCTCTGTCACCAGATTTTGCAACCCCTATCTGCTATTGCAGCAGATCGGCGCTGCAATGTAGATAAGAGTAACATTTTTATTTTTAAAAAACTAGCATTTTTGGCCAAGTTATGACCATTTTCGTATTTATGCAAATGAGGCTTGCAAAAGTCCAACTGGGCGTGTTTAAAGTAAAAGTCCAACTGGGAGTGTATTATGTGTGTTACATCTGGGCGTGTTTACTACTTTTACTAGCTGGGCGTTCTGACGAGTATCATCCACTTCTCTTCAGAACGCCCAGCTTCTGGCAGTGCAGACACACAGCGTGTTCTCGAGAGATCACGCTGTGTCGTCACTCACTTCCTGCCCCAGGTCCTGCATCGTGTCGGATGAGCGAGGACACATCGGCACCAGAGGCTACAGTTGATTCTGCAGCAGCATCGGCGTTTGCAGGTAAGTCGATGTAGCTACTTACCTGCAAACGCTGATGCTGCTGCAGAATCAACTGTAGCCTCTGGTGCCTATGTGGCCGACAAGATGCAGGACCTGGGGCAGGAAGTGAGTGACGTCACAGCGTGATCTCTCGAGAACACGCTGTGTGTCTGCACTGCCAGAAGCTGGGTGTTAACGAACAGAAGTGGATGATGCTGATTCGTCAGCATCATACACTCCTATTCCTAACGCCCAGCTAGTAAAAGAAGTAAAAACGCCCCGATGTACGCAAATAATACACGCTCAGTTGTACTTTTAGTGTAAACACGCCCAGTTGTACTTTTGCAAGCCTCATTTGCATAAATACAAAAATGGTCATAACTTGGCCAAAAATGCTCGTTTTTTTAAAATAAAAACGTTACTGTAATCTACATTGCAGCGCCGATCTGCTGCAATAGGAGATAGGGGTTGCAAAATCTGGTGACAGAGCCTCTTTAAAGAGGCTCTGTCACCAGATTATAAGTGCCCTATCTCCTACATAATCTGATCGGCGCTGTAATGTACATAACAACAGTGTTTTTTATTTTGAAAAATGATCATTTTTGACAAAGTTATGAACGATTTTAGATATATGCTAATTTATTTCTTAACCCCTTAATGACCGGGCCATTTTGCACGTTACTGACGAAGGATTATTTTTTGCTTTTTCATGGTTGCATTCCAAGAGTCGTAACTTTTTTTTTATTCCGTCGACATAGCCGTATAAGGGCTTGTTTTTTGCGGGACGAGTTGTATTTTGTAATTGTACCATTTTTAGATGCTTATAATATATTGATTAACTTTTATTAACTTTATTTTAGGAGAGTATTGAAAATAAGCAGCTATTTCAGCATTGATTTTCACGTTATAAATTTACGCCGTTTACTATGCAGCGTAAATAACATGTTCACTTTATTCTATGGGTCGGCACGATTACGGGGATACCAAATATGTAAGGGTTTTATATGTTTTCCTACGGTTGCACAATAAAAAGCCTTTTAGAAAAAAATTACTTGTTTTTCCATTGCCGCATTCCAAGAGCCGTAACGTTTTTATTTTTCAGTCAATGTGGCCGTATGTGGGCTTGATTTTTGCGGGCCAATGTGTAGTTTTTATTAGT
Source organism: Rhinoderma darwinii (assembly GCF_050947455.1). Classification (NCBI taxonomy): domain Eukaryota; kingdom Metazoa; phylum Chordata; class Amphibia; order Anura; family Rhinodermatidae; genus Rhinoderma; species Rhinoderma darwinii. The sequence goes on along the minus strand of NC_134690.1, from coordinate 193,950,998 downwards.
ACTGTTTTGGGGTACATAGGATTTATAGATTAACTTTTATTTAATTTTTTATGGGGGGAATTGGAGAAAAGAGAGAATTTTGCCGTTGTTTTTTGCAGTTTTTTTGGACTCCGTTCATCCGGCGGTTTAATTAATGTGTTCATTTTATTATTCAAGTCGTTACGATCGCGGGGAAACCATATATGTGTATGTGTGATTTGTTTTGACACTTTTACTAAATAAAACCACTTTTTGGGCAAAAAAAGTCGTTTTATTTGATTTTCAATGTAATTATTATTTTTATTTTTTTCACCAACTTTATTTAACTGATTGACATTTTTTTTTTTAGTCCCACCAGGGGACTTCACTATGCGATGTGCCGATCGCATATATAATGCTTTGGTATACTTAGTATACCAAAGCATTATTGCCTGTCAGTGTAAAACTGACAGGCAACCTGTTAGGTCATGCCTCCGACATCGCCTAACAGGCAGATGCTGAAGGCAGACCTGGGGGTCTTTGTTAGACCCCCGCTGCCATGGAAACCCGACGGCAACCCGCGATTTGTTTGCGGGGGCGCCGATGGGGTGACAGAGGGAGCTCCCTCCCTCTGTCAAAAACATTAGATGCCGCTGTCACTATTGATTCCGGCAGTTGCAGCAGGAGCCAGGCTGTGTATAACAGCCGTGCTCCTGCCGCTGATCGCGTGGGTACAGTCTCAGTACCCGCGCCATCACAGGACGGATATATCCGTCCTCCTGCGCGAAATAGCAGCTGCAGAGGACGGATATATCCGTCCTTCGGCGTTAAGAGGTTAATAGACAAGTGGGCGTGTTTTTACTTTTTATCAACTGGGCATTGTGAAGAAAAGTGTATGACGCTGACCAATCAGCGTCATACACTTCTCATTGTTCCATCCCAGCTTCTTTCACTGCACAATCACGTTGTAACAATGGGCTGGAAGAATGAGAAGTGTATGATGCTGATTGGTCAGCGTCATACACTTCTCTTCACAACGCCCAGTTGGTAAAAAGTAAAAACACGCCCAGTTGTCTATTAAGAAATGAATTAGCATAAATCTAAAAAATTTCGTTTTTCAAAATAAAAACCACTGTTGTTATCTACATTTCAGTGCCGATCAGATTATGTAGGAGATAGGACACTTATAATCTGGTGACAATGTCAATTTCCCCTGAGCTCAGCTCCAGGAAGGACGAAGACTAGCTGCTATAATGTCTCCCATACACAGCACACAGAGAAGATTCTACTTCCCTATCACTCTCAAACATACAAAGAGATTCTGCAGTGTGTGTGTTTGTTATTTGTGTGTGTGTTTTGTGTGTGTGTGTGTGTGTGTGTGTGTGTGTGTGTGTGTGTGTGTGTCTCTCTGTTGTTCTCTCTCTGCAGCTTCTCCCCCTTCTCTATCCCTTCTCCATAGACTTCTATGGGCAGCAGCTGTAATCTGCCTGATCTCTCAGTGATCTGATAATCCATCTTCATCTCTCCCTCACTGAAGATGGATTTTACCAGTGAATTCAGAGTAAATGATCAGAGCAGGAGGCAGGGGGAGGTGAAGAGTAGTCTGATAAGTGGGGAAAGAAGCATTTTTCTATAATAACATATATTACAAAGTTTATTATCTTCGCTTATACTATTGATTTGTGAAAAAATATATAAAAATTATATGATAGTTACTCTTAAAAGAATGTATGTCATCAGATAATCTCTTAATGTTATGGCATCAATAATTTCCTATTCAAAAGAGATGCATTTGTGATAATATTGTGGTGATACTTATTATTATTATCATTATTATTACCAGGAAAATGTGGTAAATTGAAAAGCTCACACATAAAATAATAAAACATAGTTCTCACTATGTTAATGCTTTTATCATGGTCAGAAGCTGTATTCCCAGGCTTGTAATTGTAATTTCATGTTGGCTTTTTCAGAGGCTTGAGATGAAATACAATTTACTAATTTAGTAAATGGGACTGAATGTAAGATTAGAAGTGATCTTTATCCCTCAGTGCAAGTCAGTTCCTTTGGATATTTATGTATCACATTTCTCTTCCCACAGAAATAAATAATTTTAACTTATTCTGTGGGAAAACTCTGAAAAAAATTATTTACAGTTTTGTGGCCTAAACTTTCTATTTGGTGACATTACTATCAATCAAGAATGAGAACATGTTCCAACGTGACTCTCTGGGGTTGATTATTATGACGTTTGAATTTATATTTACAGTAACAACCGTAAATATTTTACATGATGTTTCTATAATGAATACACAGTAAGCTCAATGACAATGAAATTATAATATTGATGCCCTACAATTACAAATGAACCCCCAATACAAACAAAAAAAAAGCAAGTTTCACATTAAGGACGGCAGGAAATTTTGTAGCTTGTGCCTTCCTGAATTCCGTGAGCCATAACTTTTATTTTTAAGGAATAAGTTGCTACAGTATTTGAGGTCGTGATTTTTTGGAACGAGTTGAAAAATTTTTAGGCAACGTTTTGTAATACATATATAATTTTCTTAAAATGTCAGAATTCATGAATACAACAATTCCACTATGTTTCCATTTTTGCCATTCCTCATTTACCTATTTTAGATGGGTTGTTACAAGTACAGAGATAACTATATAAATATGTATGTGTATGTACTTTTTAACTTATCCAGGACTCTTCTCAAAAAGGAAAGCAATGTTAGCATTCAAGAGAAGAAGGACCAGTTCTGAGGAAAAGATGAGAATAGTTAGTGGAAGGCCTTCATTTCTCAAGATGGAGATGAAAGTAGTGGTGTAAACTAGCACCAGAAGGGACACCATTCTTATTTTTTGGCTAAGGGGTCCCACAATCCTTTTGCAAAATGGGGAAATAATCCAGAAAAAAAACCATTAGATATGCTAATAGAAGACTGAAAGTGGTGCTCTGAGGCTACCATCAGCAAAACCTTTATTTTAAAACTTTAAAAACTACCAAGCAGTTAATACATTGTGCATGTAACGGCTATCAAAAAGAGTAAGAGTATTCCTTTTTCTTGTATTCAGTACTTAGACTACAAGTATGACAATCATCATATCATGTGTATATGTGAATTGTTCTGAAAAAGAAAAAAAAATAAGAAAAAAAAACAACAACTACAACCCTTTAATATATTTCTCGAAAAATGCTTGAAAAAAAAGATGAAACCAGTAATTTAAAAAATAAAAAATAAAAAAATATGTGGAATATATTTCACAAAAACCACCACTGCAGCCAGAACTTCCTTCTGCTATTCAGGATAATTTTCACAACTCTTCTCAATCAAATTCACAACATCACTCATTAAATTAAGTGAGTAGAAACACTACTTATATAAATACTTAAGTCCTCCAAGTGTAGTATATGCTTCTCACACTTGTTAGGTTTCCAAAAAATATATATTTTGATAATGAAAAGTTAGACTAAGTTCATACTTTGTTTTTCAAACCACGTGCAGCATATACAGTGGAAATGCTCTTGGTGTTCGGGACATACACGTATCGATAGATTCTATGGGCCCAACTTATGGCAAAAGAGTAAAATTTTGGTATATGTTTGGGCAGCATGTGTCGTCAGATCTTCTTTCACAGTTTGGAAAAGTGTAGTCAGTTATGATTTTCAATACAGTAGTTCCCACAATGGGAGTCTAAATGAGAGATGGATGAAACTGTATGGCATAGAGATAGTTTAAAGTTACAGATATGTCCATCCTTACCTATGCTTGAATTTAATTTAGGACTCCAATTTCTCATGAAACCAATTCATTACAATATCGCGACATGCTACGAAAAACCCTTGAAAGGATGCAAATGACATCACAACCACTGGGTGGTCACACATAGACACATAAGGCAAAGACATCTCGTGACATCGAGAGTATCGCAAAACCATTTTTTTGTTTCAAAGTTGGTGATCTCACGCCACACATCCCAGGATATGTTGAGATAAGAGGAAAGGTAAGAAAGGACACATCTGTATGTAGGGAGGATGAAAATAAGTACATAAACACTTAGCGTTATAGACCGACAATAGAATGGGGCAAAGCTCCATGGCAAGACTGATAAATACTAGAAATAAAGTGAAATTCATACATTAATCCAGTTAATTGGATGATGTGATATATACAGAAACATAAAACTATTAATTTCATAGAGAGGTTAATTGCAAAAAAGTTCTATTAGCTCACAGAACCTTCATACACACCACAACAATTGGAACATACTGCTAACATTGTCAGAAATCCAGCCAGAAAATATGCTTAGCTTTTATTTTGAACATGAAGACCTCATACAAAGAATCCAAAAATAGTAAGTTGCTTTCATTGGTGAAGTGCATTGGAAGAGACGCCTTGCAGTCCTTCATGAAAAGCTTCATAATTCTAGAACTATTAGAAGCACAATTCCTTAAAAGTTCACAAAATAGTTGACTTTCCTTGGATTACACAACATTATGCTTTTGGGAGCAAATTGTATCTGGGGTAAACACTCAGCACTGTACATTACAAATTGTTTGTACAGCTTATAAAACATAAAAGGTCGATGTAAATTCCACAGTGTTTAACCTCTTAACGCCGAAGGACGGATATATCCGTCCTCTGCAGCTGCTAATTCGCGCAGGAGGACGGATATATCCGTCCTGTGATCGCGCGGGTACTGCCACTGTACCCACGCGATCAGCGGCAGGAGCACGGCTGTTATACACAGCCTGGCTCCTGCTGCAACTGCCGGAATCGAAACGCGCTCCGATTCCGGCAGTTTAACCCATTAAATGCCGCTGTCAATAGTGACAGCGGCATCTAATGTGTTTGACAGAGGGAGGGAGCTCCCTCTGTCACCCCATCGGCGCCCCTGCAAAGAAATCGCTGGTCGCCGTCGGGTTTCCATGGCAGCGGGCGTCTAACAAAGACCCCCAGGTCTGCCTTCAGCATCTGCCTGTTAGGCGATGTCTGAGGCATGACCTAACAGGTTGCCTGTCAGTTTTACACTGACAGGCAATAATGCTTTGGTATACTAAGTATACCGAAGCATTATATATGCGATCAGCAGATCGCATAGTGAAGTCCCCTGGTGGGACTAAAAAAAAAAAATGGCAATAAGTTAAATAAAGTTGGTGAAAAAAAATAATAAATTATTACAGTGAAAATCAAATAAAACGACTTTTTTTGCCCAAAAAGTGGTTTTATTTAGTAAAAGTGTCAAAACAAATCACACATACACATATATGGTATCCCCGCGATCGTAACAACTTGAACAATAAAATGAACACATTAATTAAACTGCCGAATGAACGGCGTCCAAAAAAAACGCAAAAAACAACGGCAAAATTCGCTCTTTTCTCCCATTCCCCCCATAAAAAAATTTAATAAAAATTAATCTATAAGTCCTATGTACCCCAAAATAGTACTAATAAAAAATACACATTGGCCCGCAAAAATCAAGCCCCCATACGGCCACATTGACGGAAAAATAAAAACGTTACGGCTCTTGGAATGCGGCGATGCAAAAACAAGTAATTTTTTTCTAAAAGGCTTTTTATTGTGCAAACGTAGGAAAACATATAAAACCCTTACATATTTGGTATCCCCGTAATCGTGCTGACCCATAGAATAAAGTGAACATGTTATTTACGCTGCATAGTAAACGGCGTAAATTTATAACGTGAAAATCAATGCTGGAATAGCTGCTTATTTTCAATACTCTCCTAAAATAAAGTTAATAAAAGTTAATCAATATATTATAAGCATCTAAAAATGTTACAATTACAAAATACAACTTGTCCCGCAAAAAACAAGCCCTTATACGGCTATGTCGACGGAATAAAAAAAAAGTTACGACTCTTGGAATGCAACCATGAAAAAGCAAAACATAATCCTTGGTCATTAACGTGCAAAATGGCCCGGTCATTAAGGGGTTAATAGAGACCTACTGTATGCAATAAACGAAAACATAGCAAACACATACAAATCAACACAATAAAAAATATGCTGTTTCTCCAGAGAAAAGGATACAAAGCTGAGCATTATAAGTATTATAACCTGCGCTAGAGATATCTCTCTTACAAGTTTTCCATAACACAACATTCAGTCTCTCAGAGTTTTGTTGTCATCTTCGAACGCCAGTAAAATTCAGGATTCAGAAACCTAATGTATTTGAAGCACCACCAGAGTCAGCATAATTCCATTTTTTTCTGAGTATGGTATCAAGAACTAGTATGCTAAATAGAAACCTTCTGAAATCCTCTATTAGATGAAGAGATGGAACAGGAAAACGGTTTACTTTATTAGGGTATGTTCACACGGCCAAATTTCAGACGTATACGAGGCGTATTATGCCTCGTTTTACGTCTGAAAATACGGCTCCAATACGTCGGCAAACATCTGCCCATTCATTTGAATGGGTTTGCCGACGTACTGTGCAGACGACCTGTTATTTACGCGTCGTCGTTTGACAGCTGTCAAACGACGACTCGTAAAAATACAGCCTCGTCAAAAGAAGTGCAGGACACTTCTTTCAGACGTTTTTGGAGCTGTTTTCTCATAGACTCCAATGAAAACAGCTCCAAAAACGGACGTAAAAAACGCCGCAAAAACGGCGCGAAAAACGCCGCGAAAAATGCGAGTTGGTAAAAAAAACGTCTGAAAAGCAGGGTCTGTTTTCCCTTGAAAACAGCTCTGGATTTTCAGACGTTTTGGTTGACTACGTGTGAACATACCCTGACATATAACAGACTTCTAAAAGAGAATGTGCAACAACTTACTGCCCCATGACGGCTGAGGGCTACACTAGTAGTGTCTGCATAACACTACCGGTGTGAGATCACCTTCTCAAAACAGAACAAAATTCTTAGCAAGAACACACAGCTCTATGAAGTTCTAAATGTGTAAGATGTAGGTGAATACACCCCATAAATGGCTGCAGTAAATAAAACCTTAATCTAACAAAGGTCTGAGTTTTAAGCAAAACACCATTTACACACAGTATCATTTCACGCTGCTACCTACTATATATGCACTGTACATTTATTTGATAATATACGCCAGTGTTTTGCAACCAGGGTTCCCTGGAACTTGATTAGGGGTTCCCTGGAACTTGATTAGGGGTTCCCCTAAAGACAGCAAAGGGTGGTCTCTTTTTACAGAATGCATGAGATTGTTGTAGGGCCTCACTAGGAGGGAAACATTTTCCAGGTTCTTCTATGGTAAACAAAAAGTTGTGAATTACCGCTCTAAGCATACTACTATGACAACATTGTACTCAAGTCACACATTGGGGACTGACATGATGTATCTAAATCCATAAAGCATTATTTTAGGTGTTCCCATGTAAACATCTAACTATTACAAAAACACCTTTATATCAAGGAAAACATTACCAACATTAAACCCTAAAAAATACATAAGAATAACAATACATCTTGATGCAATGACCCCAAAGTAAGAGAATAAGGTAGTTTGGCCCTACTGTGCTATATCAATCTATGATGGACATATTACCTGCATCCCCGTATAACAAATGAAGCCATAATCGATGTTACTAACCCTACATATACACATCATTTAGGAAAAACGTCTCAAGATAAATAATATAAAAAGCAAAAAAAAATAATTCACTGACCTAAGGGGCACTTTACTGATATGTAACAGAACCCGATCTCATTATACATGTGCTTATAAAAATAATATTGCATATTACCATTTCTGGTGTCAAATTATCAACTCTGCATATGTACCACACCGGATAAGAATGCCTATGTTGTAATAGTAAAAGACCTACCTGATGGTGCTCATGAACGTAGTTCTGCGGAGCTCTGCATAGAATATTTCCTGGAGGACTGGAAGCTTCACCTTACTAAATGAAGTATTCTGCTACCAAGTGCAACAATTTCAAAAGTTCGTCTGGTATGTAGCTTCTTTTTTTCTTTAATCTTGGCACAGGAAGAGATGTCCGGGTTGTTTTACATACTGGATCTCTTCACCACGGATTATATGTGGGGCCGTGAAATGAAATCTACACAACTTCATGACAGCTAATATTTTAGCAGACAATATTGAAAATCTGAGAAGTTGTTAGGCATGCGCACCATATTTCACAGTGTCGTGTGTATATTCAAGTAAAGTCTGCCAACTATTGACTTTCAGACTGAACTTGCCATCTTGTTAGTGCATTTGCATGTGAAGCTTGTGATGCTTCAAGTCTAATTTTACATTGTTTCTTAACACACATGGAGAATTATATAAGTTACTGTAAAAATATATAAACTGTTTATAAACAATTTCCATAGACAAGAGCGATTTACCTTCACAGGCAGATATTGTCGAATTCTTTTATAAAACTCTTATGCAGACGATCATTAGTGATTACTGCTATGTGTATGTTGGTAATATTATGAGTTCTGACGTTTTTTCTATTGGCTGTAACAGATTTAGGACTTGCTTCAGACTTTTATGGTCATCAGCAGGGCTGGATTTTTCATTAGGCACATGCCTAGGGGTCAGCCCCGCAAGGAAAGGGCAGCTGCTCCTCAGTCAATGTTCAGTTGATACAATACTCGTAATGTAGCACTTGTATGACTATTGGTCAATAACATAAATTTAATTCAGATACAATATACAGTATATGCATTACTATGCGTAAGATGCATGTTTTTTTGTGGGACTTTATTAATAGAAGGCACCAGCTTTTCTTTAGGCCACGGAGCTGTAAATCTGGTACTAGTCAATAGTAAGGATTAGTATAATCATAGCATCTCTTCTGTTATCGTACCAGAAAATTATATTTATAACAATAAGATTTTTTTTGTATGATGAATATCACTCTAATCATTGCAGACTTCTTTCAATGTATGCCCCTTTAACAACTGGCATTTTAATAGGGAAAAATATCCAAATACTTGTTGGGGCAAATTGTTGGTTTATGTCCAGCTTTACACATAGAGATAAATGGAGAAAAAAGTTGATAAAATTCTCCAGCGCTGTTCAATTGTTGTGGAATTGAAGGATTCAATCCAAGGCAAGAAGTTTAAATAAGATATATGTTTAATGGATAAGAATGCTATGTGTTACGAGATCGGACCGATCTCTTCATCAGGCAAAGAAACATACATGATGCTGGAGGACCCAGCAGGGTTTAAATAGCTTAAAAAGACCGCCAAAAAAGAACAGCTTTACACATACACATTTTGGCCTGAAAACTGGTATGTATCAATTGGTCTCAGTGAAATCTGTCTTATCTCTTACATTATCACTATGATTGTAGTATGTAAATGGTAATTTGAAAAACGACTAAATTTTGTCAAATTTTGCTCCTATACACCGCGTTCCAAATTATTATGCAAATGTTATTTTTCGCTGATTTTCCTAAATAGTCGATGCAAATGACAGTCAGTATAATCTTCAAGCCATCAACCGTTGGAGTATAATGTGAATTTTATTGAACAAATCTCCTAATGATAACATATTTTTTTTTAGAAGTAAAAAACTCAAAATGCACTGTTTCAAATTATTATGCACAACAGAGATCAAAACATTTTAGAGGTTGTAAAGAGAACTAAAATGGTAATTTGTTGAATTTGCAACATCAGGAGATCATATTTACAGAAATCAAAAGCTCTTTCAATCAAAAAAAACTTTACAGGCCAAGTCACATGTTAACATAGGACCCCTTCTTTGATATCACCTTCACAATTCTTGCATCCATTGAATTTGTGAGTATTTGGACAGTTTCTGCTTGAATATCTTTGCAGGATGTCAGAATAGCCTCCCAGAGCTTCTGTTTTGATGTGAACTGCCTCCCACCCTATAGATATTTTGCAATAGATATTTTGCTTGAGGATGCTCCAAAGGTTCTCAATAGGGTTGAGGTCAGGGGAACATGGGGGCCACACCATGAGTTTCTCTCTTTTTATGCCCATAGCAGCCAATGACATATAGGTATTATTTGCAGCATGAGATGGTGCATTGTCATGCATGAAGATAATTTTGCTACAGAAGGCACGGTTCTTCTTTTTGTACCACGGAAGAAAATGGTCAGTCATAAACTCTACGTACTTTGCAGAGGTCATTTTCACACCGTCAGGGACCCTAAAGGGGCCTACCAGCTCTCTCCCCATGATTCCAGCCCAAAACATGACTCCGCCACCTCCTTGCTGACATCGCAGCCTTGTTGGGACATGGTGGTCATTCACCAACCATCCACTACTCCATCCATCTGGACCATCCAGGGTTGCACGGCACTCATCAGTAAACAACATAGTTTGAAAATTAGTCTTCATGTATTTCTGAGCCCACTGCAACCGTTTCTGCTTGTGAGCATTGTTTAGGGGTGAACGAATAATAGGTTTATGCACACTTGCAAACCTCTGGAGGATCCTACGCCTTGAGGTTCGCGGGACTCCAGAGGCACCAGCGGCTTCAAATACCTGTTTGCTGCTTTGCAATGGCATTTTAGCAGCTGCTCTCCTAATCCTATTAATTTGTCTGGCAGAAACCTTCCTCATTATGCCTTTATCTGAACGAACCCATCTGTGCTCTGAATCAGCCACAAATCTTCTCACAGTACGATGATCACGCCTACATTTTCTTGAAATATCCAATGGTTTCACTATTTCACGCTTTTCGGCAGCTTAGAGATCCTTTTTCTTTCCCATATTGCTTGAAACCTGTGGCCTGCTTAAGAATGTGGAACGTCCTTCTTAAATAGTTTTCCTTTGATTGGGCACACCTGGCAAACTAATTATCACAGGTGTCTGAGATTGATTACAATGATCCAAAGAGCCCTAAGACACAATACCATCCATGAGTTTAATTGAAAAACTAATAATTAAATGTTTATGACACTTAAATCCAATGTGCATAATAATTTGGAACACGGTGTAGAAAAAGATGGGAAACTATTTTTTTAAAAATAATTCCAAGCTTTGTGTGCATAACATTGGTCATAGAAGAAATGATTATCGTTAACAATTAAAATAATTTTTGTAATGAAGAATCTTTACATCTATGGCAGTTTAAATGGTCTGTTCAGCCCAACTATTGAGAAATGAACCCAGCCTGACAATACCAGAATTAAAAAAACAGTAATAAAGATTATTATTATTATTACTATTATTTCCTTGTTACCGGTTATGCGTTACAGCTTAGACCCATTCACTTCAAACCCATAGACAGGTGTGGCACTGTTTTTGGGAGCAGCCATGTTTTTTAATCGTGGACAACCCCTTAATGCTAATGAATCCCCAAGTAATATTTTATGGGTGTGCCAACTATACTCAATTCAAATAATATTTTACAGACGCAAACATGTCATTTCCACACGCGCACACACCATAATATACCAGCTGATATCTTCAGTCCGTGTCCGTATCATTCTCTTTCAGCGGGAACTTATTGCAGTATGGTATGTTTATACACAACAAATGAACCATACAAGACAGTGAACAATCTATCATTAGGACCCTGACATACTCGTAGTTTAGTACATTGTGCTGCCTTATACAGTATGATACAAAATACAATAAGCTTCTTTGCTAGCTGCTGTAGGAACAGACTATAGGGAGTGTGAAACCTTTTGGGATGTTATATTGTTTACTGTTCATTTTTAAGACTTTTCAAATAAAACTTTCATAACTTAAAGGATCATTCGGCTTATTCTCCAGTTTATTGTCGCAATGATGAAGTAACAAGCCCCATAGAGACTTCATTTCCTGCTTACCTGGTTAAGAATATTGCTTTTCTAATTTAATTTTTGTACTGTACATATTGCCTAAAGCAACAGTGCTTCCCAGGAGCTTTATAGGAAGATGCTGGTATATTTTGTATGTTGGATCATCTGCAGTTAAAATAAGAAATAAAGTAAGACCCCATGCACACGACAGTAAAAATTCTCCGTAATTGCGGACCGTAATACGGTCCGCAATTACGGACCCATTCAGTTCTATTGGCAGCGGACACCTTTCCGTATCGCTGTGCCCGGAATTATGGCACATGTCCCAAAATGCAGGCAACCATCAGCAGCCCGCGGACCGTGATTACAGGCACGGACTTGTGCATGGAGCCTAACTAATGTTCTACTTTGTTCAATAGATTTTTAAAATTAGACACATTTTCTTCAAATATGGGTGGAAATTGTATAGCTACATACATAAAAGAGTGGAAAATAATCAAATAAAGGCTCCTTAGTAACTCGCTGTTTATCCACATTTGCCATAAATTCATTTGTATTTAATGTATTTTATAAATAAAGTATTAGCACAGCACAATATTCTGTCTGTGTGAGTAAATACATTAGACTGTAATATATAGACATACTTTGGATAAAATATTAGAGAACTGAATTACATGCAATTCCATCATTTACTGTCTTCAACCAAACACAGACTGAGACCTCATGCACATGGCCATATTACGTCTTCCTGTTGTATAGAGCCGTTATAGGGAACCAATAGAGGTGCATGGGGCCTTACTGTACCATTGGATTTTTTGCTTTAGAAAAGCTTTGTACATATGGCACATGATAGAGCATGGTTCGGCGGCACACGGAGTCCCTGTGTGTAGCCATATAGCCTCATGCATATAGCGCTCCTGTATGCCTAAGGCCTTATGTTCTTTAGGTTTTCATCACTTCGACTTGCAGGGGACGCAGTTTGGCTAATGACATTATTTTATGGGTAAATATAATGCAAACACCTTATACTATATACTGTATCAAAGCTGCAGTGTACCAGAAACATCCTTTAACACCAGGTCTATACGCACAATAAAAATATTAGTAACCCTAAACGTTCAGAAAAAGGTTTCAACAAGCACTCATTCCAAAGGGAATATTTTTATTATTATAAATAATTATTATTATTATATTCATTCGGAAATTAAAAAATAATTAACATACTGAGCAGAATACAACACTTGACAGTGGTACACGGGGTGCCAAGGAACAGCTAAATGTCTTATGTATATGTGTTACACATATGAAATGTGTTCTGTAACATGTCTTGAACTCCATCTACAAATACACAGATCTATGATGTAGGTCAGACGTAAGCCACTTTCACACAGCAGTATTTCGATCAGTGTTTGTGAACCAAAACTAGGAGTGAATCTAAAACATGGAAGAATTTTTATATTATATTTATCCTTTACACCTGGTTTTGGCTTACAAATACTTGACCAAAATACTGTTGTGTGAAAGTGGCCTTGTAGATGTCTCATATTGCTAATACCATAAGATCATATATTTGAAAGCATTATAATGTAACACCCAGAACTGCATTGTGTTCTTCATTTCAGTGGATCAGAAAAGACACTATGCCTTTGTAACACTACCAGCTGTATCAACAGTGCCCACATCTCCTAATATGAAAGCTACATGTATTCTTATTATATCCTTTAATTAAAAAAAAAATCTCTTTTTCCTAATAAAATAGTTCTTAGTATTAATGTATTAAACAGTAGAGGAAATAGACAAAAAAACTGCCTTTCAAACAAATGTAAAAAGAAAAACTTTTAAAAAATAATACTTAACTATTAGACTGCTATAGGCACTGCTGTCTCTACAGTACTCAATGATCTATCCTGACCAATAGAAATGTATCAGTCAGAACAAGTACTGTAAAAGGGGTTTATAAGATTTGAAAAAAAAAAGAATCTGTATTTGTTCCTGAAAAAGCAGCACTCTCGTCCATGCAATGCGTCTGATAGCGCCGCTTAGTCTTATTCACTTGGAAGGGGAAGAGCAGCAATACCAGACAGCCCATTGGCAAGAGCAGAACCGTTTCTGGAAAAAAATGCAGACTTTTTCCTAATTTTTATCAACCCTTTTAATGATTATACTATGCTTTTTTTACAATGATGAATCAATTTTCAATGTGAAATGAGTGGCCTGATGGTGAAATATATATCAGAAAATGTAAAAGTTTTGGAAAACATATGTTAATTAAAAAGTCCCCTTCAAACTCTACAACTGTTTGTCTTACGTGCAAGATCTTTGGTTTCTAACTACTGCTGAAGACGAATTATGCAATTCTGGCCAAATACAGCATTAGCCAGCTAGTCTCGTAAGACATCACATAGAGTCATATAATGTGGCAGCGCAAGGCTGACGCAGAGACGGCCAAAGACCACCCACTGGAGAAAGCAAATACCTCTGTCCCTACTCTGGCAGAACAATGTACAGTACACTGAAAAAAATGTCGCAGCTCCAGGAATTATTTACCATACCAAAAAGTCATGTCTGCAAGCACAGAAGGTATACAAACTGTATAAAGTGTTGGGATGACTGCACAGCATAAGAAAGCAGCTGCTAGTAATATTTCTGCCTATATTTAGACCGTCATGTCGTCCTATAATCAACATCCACGCAAATGTTTAGCCGCGGGAGATAAATGCCCCTCTGCTGTTAAAACTATCTAGTGTTAATGAACAGTAGTGGACTGCAGGCGCACAGCTCCAGCTTGTATAACACACTTAGGTTCATACATTTTAAGTGTGATCTATTTTTACTTACCTGATCTGTTTTATTTCTTGGCAGCGCTGAAGCGAGAGGAGAAAGCATCACACTTGATGTAATATAACACAGGTTTCTGGCCTTTTACAGCCTTTAGATTGCAGTCTTCACTCCTATTTTTCCAGCAGAGCTCTCATAAATTAAGGAGAATGTCTTCCCTACTCTATTTCTTATTTCAAACGAACATCCTGTTGTCAAGATGCCTAATCTCAAAATCTGTTGGAGCTACAGTTACTGTTTCTATAGATTAAGATCCTAGATGTCTAAAGCCGGAATGTTTTACAATTTGATGATGGAGTTCAAAGACACTGTACCGCTCATGATCCATTTCATGAATCAGTCCTAAAGCACAGGTTTTACACTATTGGTATGACGACTTTGGTGGTATAGCTCTTAGGGGACTTTGTATCTGCACATAAATCAGTAATAAAGATGTGAAGTCTCCTATGAGTAATGCAGATTTTGGTAGCTATGCATGTGATTAGAAAATAATGAGTAACATTTGTCCCTTGCCAACGTGGTAGATAAGTTACTTTATTTTTCATAGAATTGTTACTAGATCACAATGTACTTGTATATTCAACACATTCTGACATCAGTACATCATCTCTTCCTTGGCAGAAGCAATTTGTTACAGATTGCTCCTGCCAGGAGCTGCTCGTCCTGTTCTGAACTATGACATAAGGAGAAGCAGTTACATGAGAGCGGCAGCTCACCTGGCTAAAATTGTATGGAGGAGCACACTGGGAATGTTACTGTAAGTACAGGCGCATTGTAGATGCCACTCTATAGAGGGACATACTGTACATGGCATTGGGTGGCAGGTAATAATATGGCTAGCACAGCTTTTGGCTATTCAGTCATTTTTAAGTCAGGTACTATAATACAAACAAGGAACCTGGCTTACATGGATAACAAACTATCATACATAAATCTGGTAGTATATTGTGTCATCATCATGTAAAATCTTAAGATTGGCCAAAATTGTCCAGCTTAAGAGTAAATGACTCATGCATGTGCCAAGCGGCTAGGAACTGTTTGGAAAACTAACTCCTTAAATGGACACTAACTTTTCAAACAACTTATGTTAATCTAATAGTATACCTGATATTTATCAACTTTATAATTTACTTACTGTTAGAATTCAGTTATTTTATCCATCCAAATTCTGTGAGAAGTTACTGCCACTAGGTGTCTCCCTTCCTGTAATCTGCTGTCCACCCCGTTGTCAAGCATTGGCCGACCCCGGTTACAGAGAAGATTTAACGGGCTGCAGAAGGTGGGGGTGTGTTAATTCTCTGCCTGGCTATAACTTTCTATGGAGAGGGGAGGGGGAGCTGGAGGAGGGAGCAGAAAGAGGGTGTGACTCAGCAGCACACACACTGCATGTAAGTCTATGGAGGGGGAAGGGGTGAGCTGGGGGAGGAAGCAGGAGGCAGAGTGAGAAAGACACAGACGTGATGGTAAGATTTGTATGTCACACCAGTGCTGGATTCTCAGCTACAATACTCGTTACTACTGTATAATCTCCTCCATGTTGCTACTATATATCTAATAGATAGAGACAGGAGGGCAGGATTCGCCTCTTCTTTGTGTATAGAAGACATGATAGCCGTTAGGCTCCACCCACTAGCTCAGAGAAAACGGAGAATTAGTGATAGAGACTGCAGAAGGGAAAACTACTAAATAATGCCACATACAAGTCATATAATGGGCAGAAAGTGTTATTTCCCATGTACACACATGTAACAACTTAGTCTGAAAAGTCATCTGAAAAGTTAGGAATGCTTTAAATACAAGAAGGACCAGTCTAAGCTTTGTTGAAGTTTTCAGTGAACTTTAACTGCCCGCATATATAAAAGATTACTTTACAAATTAGTCCAACTGTGTAAGCAGGTCAATCCTTCTCTCTGAAATGAGTAGTAATAGAGAAGCTTACATAGCTTGCCTTCCCCCACAGACAAACGTAAACATAATTCCAAACATATCTTCCATCAACTCACAGGAACTAGATATTTGTGTATTTAATTTTTGGTTCCATAGTCCTTTATCCCCTAAAAGACACAGATAATTTTAGTTTTTTCATTGTCGCATTTCTTATTAATCTTTTTTATTTTTCTGTCAACATAGCCATATGAGGGCTTGTTTTTTGTGATTACCATTTACTGTACAATAAAATCTACTAAGAAACATTATAAATAATTTTGTGGAGTGGAATTGAAAGAAAATGCAATTTAGCCATAGTTTTTTGCAAGTCAATCCGATTACGATATTTTATATAATTTACGTAATTTTTTTTATCTCTTACTACTTTTACAAAGCAAAAACACTTTGTTAAAAATATATATTTTTTTGTGCTGCCATATTCTGACCCATAACTTTTTGTGTTTCCATCGATGATGCAGTATGGGGGCTTGTTTTATTTGTGGGACGAGCTGTAGTTTTTATTGGTATCATATTGGGGCATATACAACTTATTGATCACTTTTTATTCCAATTTTTTAGGGGAAGCAAGCAAACCAAAAAACAAAAATTCATGTATTGTGAATTTTTTTTCCCCTATGTGTTCATTCAATGAGTTAAATAATGTGATAGATTAATAGTTCAGACTTTCACATATGCAGCGATACCAATTATGTTTACTTTTTTAGTGCTTACAATATTTTTTGTGAAAAATGGGTAAACGGCTTCTATTAAAACTTTTAAGCCCTTCCTCTGGCATCTTTTACTTGGTAAAAACGTATCTACAACTCTACGAGCTGAACCACAATCACATTCACTATTGCTCTTCCGGTAATATGACAGGCCAATCAGCTGTCAGCATGTAGACATTGCTAAATTATGGATGCTAAGGGTGCTGTTCAGAGGCAGAACCTCCTAATAAATATTTAGCATATTATGTAAAGAGTGGTATAATCCAGTGGTAAATGTAGTCCGTGATCATGACAATCTGTCAAATTAGAGCAAATTTATTAAACAAAACAATCATTACATAGTGAAAGACATATTTATCATATTTGATTAATCTAAGGCTCTGTTCACATCTGTGGCGTGGATTCCGTTTAGAACAGAAGCTACAACGCATCGCTGAGACCGTCACACACTGAATACCCTCTGTGCCTGATGGGATCCATTGGGTTCCGCCACAGCTGTCCATAGTCCTGACAGATAAAATAGCTGTGCTATTTTCTCCATCACATTTGATGAAATCTGAGATGGAGGCTCCAACGCAGAATGGAACATAGATTAAAATGTAGAGAAATTAAAAAAAGCGTTTTGATGATAGAAACTATGTAACAAAAGGATTCAATAAAATAAATATGACCACCATGACCAATTTGCAATAAGGAGACTACAGTTGCTCCATATCAACCAACCTACAGTTAAAAAAGAAACCTGAAAACAGAAAAATGGAAAGAAAAATATGTGTACTGGAGTAAGAACAAAAAAGTTATAGCAGCAGATTTTGCTCTAACAATTTATTTCAAGATTTCTTTCTGAAGATTACAGATGAGTTTTAAATATTTTTCTATGAACATCCAATAATTCAAAATATTTGATAATCCAGAACCAACCAGGTCCCATTGATACCTGGATTGAAAATATTTGATAATCCAGAACCAACCAGGTCCCATTGATACCTGGATTGAAAAGAAATTAGCCTGTGTTCGAATGACATGGTTAGGAGAAATGCCATCTTTAAAATAACACTAAACGGCTCCAAACAGCTACATACAAAGTAGGCCACAGAAATTCTACACGAGAGAAAGGGTCAAAATAATATAAGCAATAGAACCCTTGTATAAACAGGGTTATATAGAAGTGTGCAGTGTTTGAAGAACCCTATATTGTAAATGGTACGATTACAATTGCCTTCAAGCTGTGTCTACCTATTTCTAGTACCCAAGTGTCATCTTCATGTTCAGCGAAAAATATTTATCACACAGACTGACACTTTACTTGGCTGACAATACTTGACTGTTCCAATTTTATAAATATAATCTATCTCATATAACTATACACATATATATAAATATATATACATATATAAATAAAGAAATATATATATATACACACACACACATACATATATACTTATATATACATATAAAGAAATATATATATATATATATATATATATATATATATATATATATATATTCAAACAACAAAATGATGTGCACTTTAAATACTAGTCCCAAATGAATACCACAAATGTGAGATTTGATACATTGTGAACTAAGATTTGTTGAAAATAATATGATGAAATTACTGTATCTGTAATTTTAGAGCTGTCCACAGCATCCATATAGGGATGGTACAATTACAATAATCACTAAGCCCTTAGGGTATGTTCACACACACTAATTACGGACGTAAATCGGGCGTATTAACCCCCGAATTACGTCTGAAATTACGGCTTGAATGCGTTGACAAACATCTGCCCATTGAAAGCAATGGGCTGACGTTTGTCTGTTCACACGAGGCGTATATTTACACGCCGCTGTCAAAAGACGGCACGTAAATAGACGCCCGCGTCAAAGAAGTGACCTGTCACTTCATGGGGCCTAATTGGAGCCGTTATTCATTGACTCCAATGAAAAGCAGCGCCAATTACGTCCGTTTTGGACGCGGTGTTCAAGCGCCTGCACATGCCGTTACGGCTGAAATGACGGGGCTGTTTTCTCCTGAAAACAGCCCCATAATTTCGGCCGTTACGGACGCTGCCGTGTGAACATACCCTTAAGATGATAAAATATCTGTGGAAGTTCAGTTAAAAACCTGTATGAATGATTCAGCCTAAGAATAAAACCCAAAATGATGTCCTTTTTATGTGATTTTGAGTAGATTTAATCCCATTCTCTGTGATTTGACAGTCAGATTAGCATAGCATGCACTAGCTGTGGTATTCGATCAAGTAAAAACAGAGATACCTTATCAAAACCTGACAGACACATTATAAGTCAATGGAGGTAAATAAAATGGAAACACAAAAAGGACCATAATGGATCAATTAAAAAGATCATAAAAAAATCTTTAACATCTATCATGGATCCTTTAAGAACAGAAGCCATGGCGCCAGTGTGATCAGAGACTTAGTAAACTACTGTCGCATCAGTAAAGCATCAATTACTTGAAACATACATTGATTTACTTAGAATGTTATTCAGTACTATATTGGACGCTATCAACACATACTTGCCTATTCTTCCAGATTGTTTGGGATTCTCGTGAAATAGGAAAGGTTTCCCAGACTCTGCAAGTCACACACAAAGGCTGCTGGTAGCCATCCCTTGAAGCAGCTTGCTCCATATGTAGTTATATTGCTCACATTGACTTCAATGGAAGCTTTATAAATATGTATGCAATAAGCTCCCCCTATTGGTGACTATAGGCTGCCAGGATTTTGTCAACTATTTCTATTGTGTGAAGAGAAAAAGGGCTTTTGAAGCTCTGTATTACAAAGACTAGGATTCTAACCCTTAAAACATATACACAATATTTTATGACAATAGAGTTTTGGACCTATTTATAGTAAATAGATGTTTCAGCATAGTGCTGGCATTGTGTTATAAGGAAATACTCTACAGGTAGAACACTTTGCAGGCTCTGTTTATGGGGGGCACTCTGCTGGTAATTTTAAAGGAGTCCTTCATAGCAGTGTTACTGCAGTCACTTTGGCTGTTGTTATGGGGCATTGCCTGTACTTGGCAGAGCAAAGGGCTGTGCATCCCATGTCTCCTATAAAACTAATTCCTTAAAGGGAAGGTGTCATGAAATATTTTTTTTTATTATATTGCTTTTAATATATTAACATAAATTGTATTTATTTGTGTTCTCATGTTCTATTTTTTACATTGTTCTTACTTTTACTTCTCTATGGGGGCTGCCATTTTTTTTTTCATTTCTGTATGTGTCGATTAACGACACATACAGAGATGGAATATGGCACATACAACCCCATAGAGAATGCGAACCGGAGCCGTTCCATTCTCTGAAGCGTACGCCTGTATGGGAACTGCGCATGCACCGCTCCCACATAGACCAAAACGAAGGTTGTTCGCAGAGCGAAATCCGGCGCCATTTTCTCTTGGACCGGAAGCCGCTGCCGGACAGTAAGATGATGACTTCCGGCCGGGGCTTCCGGCCATATGTTCAAGGAAGCGAAGGCGCAAGGAATAGGAGCGGAGGCGGCAGGAGAAGGTAATTTATGTTCGTGTATGTGATGTGTGTATTATGTTCGTGTATGTTCGTGTTATACTGTCTGCTGAGGACTGTATCTAATCCTCCTACACTGTGCAGTCACTCAGAAAATGGCGGCACACTGTGTAGGAGGTTTGAAGATTCAAACCCCTCCTTCTCCTGGCACTAGCCAGAATAAGGGAGGGGGGATTGTGTGAGGACACTAGAGAGCGTGTGTCTACCCCAAATTTGCAGCATAAATCAATGAGGTTGCTTTACCACATTGACCATGCTGCAATTTTGGGAAATGCTCCCTCTAGTGGCCAGCACATGGAAATGTTATAAATTAGAATCTAATTTATAATATTTCCTGACTTGTGAAAACTTTAAAAAAATTCAAACAATGTGTAATCACTTAAATAATAATTGTTTAACTAGGAAAAAAAATAACAAATTCTAGCGACACATTCCCTTTAAAGTAGGCAAGTACTATTCTAACATTCTACTATGTTTAATATAGTCATTTTGACTTTTTGGTTTGCAAAATATAGATGTCAGTGTTTTAAGGCAATTTATATTAAAAAAAAGAACACTGACGTGTTACCACCCAGGGGTTTCATACATGATACTCCTTCTTCTTCTCTCCTGCCTCACATGATGTAAATTTGAATAAGCAACATATCATGTATTTCCGTTTTAATTTCAAATGCAGTTATTCAAATATAATCTCACCCAAAACATAAATTATGTCAATACATGTTACAATATAACTGCCACAGTATAACATTATAAGAAAACAATGGAACTATTACTCTGGTCAATGCAATAAAAATGTGTATCAGTGTGTATGGTGCAACTTTGTAAGTACATTTTATTAAAAATTATTTTAACTTTTTGGGATACAGCTGCTTTGTATCCAGTATAGAGTGCAGCTGTATCTTGCGCGGAGACATAAGTCCGGCACGTCCGCGACACTGACAAGTTTAGTGACAGTGGGTCATGTGTGTCTCTGACACACAGGATCCACCTGTTATCAATCACTTCAGGATCCACCTGTTATCAATCACTTCTAAAGTTATGAACTTAAATGTGATCGATAAAAGCTCGATCCTGCGTGTCAGAGACACGCTGTCACTGAACCCGTCAGTCCCACTGCCCTGACGGATACAGGTTTCAGCACTCGATACAGCTGCACTGTAAACAAGATACAAACCAGCTTTATCTCAAAAAGTTATAAGACACTATAAGATTGGCCCGTAGCATTGATTTACTTTCTATATTAAACATCCTTAAAAGTGAGTTATTTTCTAAAAGAGTGAAATAACACTAATATTATTCATGAAAATATACATAATGACATGAATTGTTTAGAAGTGTCACCAGATGGCCTTCATTTACTGTAAATTGGCTACAGAACACATAAAAAACATAGCAACCAAGTAAAATCTGGATTTAATATAAAACAATACTACACATTGTATAATAATCTAACTAGTTTCGGCAATAGCAGATATTTGGGGACCATTTTTAATAAATACCATACTATCAGATTACCAAAATAGAGTTGTTTATCATGGATTCCTGAATATAAGTAAAAATCTGTCAGGAAGATGTGATTAGATAAATATAAAGTTGAACTACAACTAAAGAACTAGAACTAATACTGTTCATACTATGAAGCTGTAATAGGATGCAATGGCGTTCAGATACACAAGCTGCATGTCATAAGTCATTAGAGTAGACTATGTACTCACTTGTGATGACCGGGACTCAAAGAGCAACCAAACACTCAAAGCAGAGAGCACAAAAAAAAAGCTTAAAACAGCAGGGTAACGTAAAATCCAAAACATTCACTGTTCCCTGCCACACGTTCCTTTCTCGTGGAGGAAAAGAAAAATATGCACCATGCGTTCAACTACGCAGAAAGGTTTGTTTAAAACACTAGTCCTTATTAGGTCATCTTTTTTGAAGATGAGTAAGTAGAATCGAACTGTGTCTGTTATCTATTAATGGCCGGGAAGTCTTCAACTACACATAAACATGAAAAAACATTATGATAATTCTGAAAACAGGGATTGATACAAGAAATGTACACATATTAAAAGTTGGAAAAAAAAACAAAAGGATAAAATAAACGTAATCAGTAAATTAGACTTAAGGCTCATGCACGTTACTTTTAGGGAAGAATAACGTTATAATCCGGTGCCTTATGGAGGCATCGTAGGGTGGCACATTGAGTGCCTATGGCTTCGTAATTCCTAACCATAGAGACTCTCTGGGCCACCATACAGGCACTGCCAGTGAATAAGGTCGAATTATGCATATAGCAAATAAATAATATACATTAAAGCTGGACCCTAGAGTTCTCATTTAAGCGGGACTATTTGAGCAGATCAATTATGATGGTATGTCAAAAAATATCTTCAATTGTAAACAACGACAGGGAACACGGGCTAATAAAATAGTGACCAATCATTGCATTGGACAAATCATGTGATATGCTCCAATCACATAAATAATGACTAATGATCCAAAATAGTTTATAACAATGATTTATTATACAACCATTACAATCAAAAGATTTTTTAGCAGTCAGTAACTGTAAACTGCTCATATTTCGGCCGGATTATGTAAAACCCGGTAGTCTCTGACCCTTTATGGTAATCTGGCATCAAATAAATGTTTATCGAACACTGTGCTCAGTAGAATCCACTACATTCACATATTGCATTCACAAACGGTGTGAATGAATGTGACTGCTTACTTGAGACCTGTAGTCAATATGGATTAGCAACAATTGCTTTATCTTGAATAATGTGCTTACAGAGTGAAGTCAGAGTTTACACAGGGAACATGTACTGCAGTCATCCCAAAAATGTCACTGTCAAGTGCATTATTGATCTTTGTGACAACAGCAGAGATCCACACAAAGAGATTAGTCATGGTCAAAATACTTCATGCATCAGAGATTAATTGGTAGCCTATCACTGAACCCGGAGTAAGGGTACGTATGTTGGATTTATCAGTTTTAATTTTAAAAATTTTTTTATTTGTCTTTAAAAATTAGTCTTACGTAACTGATTTCACCTCAAAGAAATAATGGAGGAGTGCTTTATTAATTAATGGAACATAAACACCTGGTTTTGAGCACATTTAGTGATTTAAGTTTTACCCTCTGTAACATGTTGGGGTTGGCATCAAAAATTTGCAGCCCATACAGTTTGAAAGTAGGGCCCTTACCTTTGCAATATATATATTTTCTTTTAATCTCATACTTCACATTCAGATATAAGACCAAAAACATAATAAAAGCAAACATTATAACTAAATTGTTAATTTCCCTGCTCACCACAGAGTACTTAGCAGGGTGACGATATCGTTTCTACCTTGGGTGCAGCACAGCAGGCTAGACCGACAACTAGTGAAGAATAGACCCGACACTCTTCAGCTAGTCAAGCCCATACAGGGTCAAACTGTCCCAATGTATCAAAATTAAATTATTCAGACTTTTACAATGAAGAAATGAAGTGATAATAAATACAGACCCTGTAACAAGAGCTATTTTAACAGTATTTAGTAGTGGGATATCTAAATAAATTATCTACATATAGTGCGTCGGAAGTCAATTTGTCAATTGCCTCATTCAATACAGTGCCACCACCATACACTGCAAAAATATTAGCTCATATATGCCTTAACAGTGCATACGCAGAGGGCTGTCCAGTTGGGACGACCACTTTAAAGAGGATCCGTCACCTCTTCTGACATGTCTGTTTTAGTAAATAATTGCATTCCCCATGAAGTAACAATTCTGAAGCACCTTTTCTTAGAACTCTACGTTGTGCCGTTCCTCTGTTATTCCTACTACAAATTTAATAATAAATTGACAACTGGGTTTTACCAGTTGGGGGTGAGTCCCTACACAGACTGAAAATGTCTTATCGGTGCTGACAGAGTGAGACTGTGTAGAAATACACCACTTTAACAAAGTGGAATGGTAACGAGCTGTTGTCCATTTATTCATAATGCCTAGGAGGAATAACAGAGGGACGACACAACACAACGTTAATAGAAAATATGTTATTTCATGTAAAATACAAGTATTAATTAAATTAGACTTGTCAGTAGAGGTACAGGTTTCCTGAAGCATTAATTCTAGTATTTAATTATATCTAAATTATTTTAATTAATTCTATGGCTTGAGCTTATAGTGTTTATTGAGCTGAACTTTGAGCCTCAAGAAACTTTGTACTTTATTTGCTAATTCAGTCCCTGTGCTAAAATCTTGAGAACTAGTACAGTATGGACCATGTTTGATTACATACTGTATGCTTGTTAATTCAGATGACTCTATGGCTGATCTGCCCACATTAAGATGACCGATCACAGATCATCTATATATTCAGCTATATGGCAAAGCATAGGTCTATACATACAGTTTGGATAACTAGGTACAAAGGTATCAACTCACTAACCTGTCTAAAACTAAGTCAAAAACATTTTGCAGCTCTATTTATGTAGGTACTATATTGCCTAGATAATTTGGTGCACATATGGCATTAATAGTTAAAGGAATGCTAAACATAAATGAACAAAAAATGAAAAAACATCCCAACAATTCATCTCCTCTCTTCGTTTGACCCCAATTGTCTCATTTTCTAATTAAAAGGGAGAAATATATAAGGACTTCTTCTCCGTGTGTCCCAGGGGCATGTTCCCCCTTCTCCTCTTTACTGCTCTGTGCCTTGCCAGAAAACAAAGGCTAGAGGCAGGAACCTCACCCCTCTGCCCTGTCTGCAGTAAGACAAAAAGATTGTTAGACCCGCCCCTTTGCTAAGCCCCACCCCTCAGTCCATCTCCACGTGAAAATGGAACAGATCAGCTGGATACTAACCCCTGGGTTCTCCACAATACTGTTTGTTTCAGGAACATGTAGAAAATTCTGCAGACTAATAAACAGTGGTGGCAAATATATCTCCTTCTTACTTTTATCAATCATTTCTGGGTTTAGTGTTCCTTTAAGCACTGTGTGATTATTTTATAGATGAGGCTATATGTTTCCATATAACAAAACAGATTAAAATGTTTTCAAATCAACACATGATCAATCAGATCATCGGAAATGAAAGGTTCACAAACTATTTCAGTAATAGTACAAAATTAAGATAGCTTGTGCAGTGCCCATCATCTGTGTATTAAAAACCATGGACATATTGTAATCTTCCAAAATATGCCATTTTTAGGTGAATCTACACCTTTGATTTGTACCTAATAATTAGTAACACTATTATCCATTAACATAATTTAATATCAAATTATTATTTGTTATTAATATGTGACGCTCCACTTTTAAATAACACTGGATCTATAGTCAGCTAATGTCAAATCTAGCATCCTCATAACATATCTTCATGACCTATCTTGCTGGTTTCACTTTTTATTCAGTTCATTGTTTATGCAGTACAGGCATTGAAATATCTAGGTACTACCCTACCAAAACCTTCCTCCTCAGTGACCTCACTACAGAACTACATTTTACTGCACTCCTGGGTGTGGGAGTGCGGCCATTCTGGTACAATGTTAGCTGTGCTCGTATCTCTCTGTATAGGTCTCAAATCTCTCAACTTTGGTAGTCTAGTGCTTTCTATGAACTTTTGGAGCCATCTTAGCAATACTAGAAATAGGGTGCAAATAAACTGACAGCCACAGCACATCATACAGAGATATTCAAATTCCCTTACATACAAAGTGCAAGACAAATGCCTCCATATACAGACAGCCATCTACCACCCCACCACACACTGACTGCCACATGCCCGCCCATAAGTGCCTATTACATGCTCTCATGACTACCCACCACTTTTTTCTTCATATACAGCGCAAACCACAGCCCCATATTCCTCCAAATACAATACTCACCTTTTCCAGCACTCTCTCTTAGGTCTCTCAACCAGCAGAAGGCAAAATTGAAGGTATAATGACTGCGTGGTGCAATGACCTGCTAACTGACCTGATTATGCCTAAAAAACAGATAACATATAAATATTTTAGATTCTAAAGTCCCGATGGGCACCTGGCTCAAAGAACCTTTCAGGATTTGAAGGGATAGTGGAGGGAACTCCTGGTATAGCGAGAGTGGAACCTGAATTCAGGGCAGTCCCACTAAACCCACAGTCCTGGAGGACATTCTGCCAGGAACATGAGGAGAGAGGGGAGAAGGAAGAACGATACCTGGACACCAGCCTGCAGCACCATGGAATATCAAGCTTGACAAATACTTTTTGTTATTCAATGACTAGACACTGACATTTCTGGAGGAAAAGCTGTTGAACTTTGGACAAAAAGACTTCACATAATTACTATTCATGCGGATTATGGAGCAATGTGAAATTTTTATTTTTGTTTTGGTACATATAATGATTCATAATATAAAAAATAATTCAGCGATAGCGGATAACCTGCTTCTTGATGGTTTCAATAAAGAAAAAATGATAAGGATAGATTGTAAATCCTAGTTATATATCTTCATATTACTTCTTTATTTTTATTCTTTATATGCATTGACTGCAGAGCCAATGATAGTCAAAGGTAAAGAACTACGTTTAAATAAATAACATTCATTTCTATTTGTTATTATTATTCAGGGTAAAAGTGTTAGAGATTTTAAAAACAGATCAATGATACATTTGGTACATACAATTAATTGAAGAGACATTGTATGGATGGGCTCTGGAAAATGGAATCGCTGTGATTGTTTTTGCTTCCTATTAAATGATAATTATATCCTTGACCTTTTTAACTTTTTGTCCAATTTGTCCAGCTGACAAAGGAACATTTATCATATAGATAAAAAGCAGCAAATTCCACTTCTAATGTTTGTAATATCTGATTATGCTAACAGATCAGATAAACAGTGTTGAGGTAATTCATCTTGGGAAAGAACAGTAACGTTCATTAGTGGTGGCCGCATAAGGATAAAATATTGGCTATGCAACAGGGAAGTAATGTGAAGATTTAGTGGTCACTTTGCCTAAGAATAAATGCTGGCCAAAACTGTCCAAAAAGAGCAACTCAGCAGTTTACTACCTGTATCTGTTTCTTGACAAACTATATGGACCCCATTACAGCTCACACAAGAATTGTCACTCACCTTTCTCATACTCCTAAATGACAAGTTATGGAGCAATATAATGTAGGAGCAAGGGATGTATCAATACATAACCAAGCAGATTTATCAGTCTAGTGTCCAAGAAAGTTGAGTGACAAACCCTACAGGGGTTGTAATGGTGCTTATCATTCAGCTTCCTCACAAACAGACACAACTAGGCAATGCCTGAATAGAATTTATTTAACAGATTTACTTTTGGAAAATGAGAGCCCTAATCTGATCCGTCACTGCGGACAACTTCTCAGCAGTCCTTTTTATTCATTCTAGGGGAATCTACTGTATCTTTAAAGTTAATACCACTTTTTTTCAATAGTATACGTTTTCTAAGAATGAGGTATACAAAAATTCACAAGAAGTCAAGGTATATGTGCATTCAAAGAAAGAATTCACAATTATCCAGGTCAAACCAAGGTCTGTAAAAAACAACAGAAACCACCCTTCAACAGGGAATACTAACTAGTTATCCAACCATAAAACAAAAGAGTAAAAGTAATGATAAATAAAAGGTGTCAACATAAATCAAAAGATCAGCTATGAATATACTAACAAGATAAATTAATCATGATCGGAGGGGGCAAAAGGGAACTAGACTAGTCTTATACCGCACAGAATCTCAGAGGCGGGAACAATACTCAACTATTTTCTGAAACCGGGATTACATGTAAAGTTTTTGCCCCCTAATGAATCTTTTAAGCTGGACTAATGCTCCATACAATCCATAAGGCCAGACTAATACCCCATACAATCTCAGAAGCAAAGTTCAATGCTCCATACAAATCTTGCAAAGTATAAAAAGAGAAAAACGAAATTAACCTAAAGAAGGGAAAGGAAGTAACGGAGAATGGAAGGGGCACTGAAGTAAAGAGAGTGGTGGGCCTCTAACTACTCAAAAATTGTAGGATGGAATCCAAGGGGTCCAGACAATAGTGAATCTTGCCTGAGAATGAAGCTTTTAATCCAGCATCATGCTGTAACTATGTGTTTATGGCTCTTGATTGAGGATCAGTTTAGGAGAGTGTCCCAAGGAGACTTGTGTTAATTCAATTGAGGAACTGTGGATGTATACTCTGATCCAAAACTTTTGTTTATTAAATTGGTAAATGATATGAAAATAATAATAACAATGATAATACTTTGTTTCCATTCCAGATGGCAAATTACTGTAGCTCCAGCACATTAAACCCTTAAAATACTGGTTCCTTAATGTTTTGGAGAGGCTCTTTCTGTAGGAATGCTGTCTGTATTGCAGTTCTGTGGGCAAAACAAAATCACAAATCCATGAACTTGGTGGATAGGGATTATAACCTCTTGCTAATTGGCCAGCTAGATTTTAGCCCTTTTCTCCATATAACAAACAGCAAATGGTACAACAAAACCCTTCTACATATTTATTAAAATGCCATTAACCTGTGACGCAGAATACAGATTGCCTGTGGACCAAAAGGCATAGAAACTTATCTGCTAACAGGCTCTAGGGAAGAATGTCTCAAATGATCATTGCTAAAGAGTGTATTTAATTAAAAGTTTCTAATTTTTCGATATTAGTTCCATAGAACTTTATTTTTAGGGTCTGAAAAATCCTTTTAAGCTTCCTTGTTCTTTTATAGGATCCCTCCTGCTAATAAAGGAGTCATTCTTATAAGTAAATCTGACAATATATCGGAAAATTGTTGTACAACCTTAGCTAAATATCCCAAAAATTGCATACATTGTTAAATTGTTTGACTTGTTCCTCAAATTTCAGTTTGGTATGAGATCTCCACAATGAAGACAAAGCAGGTATAGTATAATTTAACTTTCTGTGAAAAGTTTGCTTAACATTTCTAATGTAAAGATCATGGAGGGTTAAAAGTCGCCTTCAATTTTAGTATATTGATACCGACTGGAATAAGAGCAGAAAGATTATGTTGTGCAATGTCCCCTTTTGTTATTGCCACGTTGTAAAGTATTAATAAATTGTTACAATGTGTAGTTGCGACTTATATCTGATTCAACAAAGTAGAAAATCTGTTAGTTGCTTTCACTACTTTGGTGAGAATAGAAGAGGTAGTGCTGCAAGGATAATTGGTATGTGTGAAATTCCTTGCATAAGCACTCCGCAAGAGGTTGTATTCAGATTCTGTGAGCAACTGCGTATTGCCTGATTGCGTTTTTGGTGTCGTTCCAATTGGTTAGTTGGTTATACTATAGTGCAATACGGACTGCAAATTATGCCGGTAAGCAGTTGGTTTGCTAGTGCGTTTTATATACAACGCTATTGTTTCAATCCTAGTTAGATATGCACCTTGGTCAGCATTGTGAACAAATAGTATCTATCGTAATGAACTGCTAGTTCATAGTCTATTGTGTAATACACAATATCAGATATAAGTCGCAACTACACATTGTAACAATTTATTAATACTTTACAACGTGGCAATAACAAAAGGGGACATTGCACAACATAATCTTTCTGCTCTTATTCCAGTCGGTATCAATATACTAAAATTGAAGGCGACTTTTAACCCTCCACGCTCCTTTTCCTCCTCTCCCCTTTCCTATCATTTCTACAATTCAATAGGTGGTGTACACCTGAGCATGGAGGGAAAACATATTTCATTTTAATTTAATATCAAAAGTGGAGGTCTCCTCTACTAATCTCTAATGTAAAGATCACTAACACTGAATAGATCTGGGGAAAAAAACCGGATAAAGCACTATATACATTATATAGATGGATATTTTGATCACCCAAGTTGCATTAAATATATGAGAGATGCATTACATGCACAGGATGCCTGATGAATAGAAAAATCAACTCAACGAGGGCTAATGAAAACATTAGAGAAACAACCTAATAGGATAAAGTTACAATACTCAACTATTTTCTGAGGCTGGTATTACATGTATAGAATTTTGCCTGCTAATCAGACCAATAGTAATACTGAAATCGATGGTCTGCACAGCCCATTAACACCCAAAAAATGTTGCCATTAAATAATGCACTTTTTTGTCAGTTCACTATCTACTAGAAATGATCAAAGGCGTAATGGTGTTTGTCAAACACAATTTTTAAGCAGGTCCAATACATTTTCCTGCAGATTAGACAGATTTCGGCAATAAGATTAACCATTTACATGCACCAATTTATACTGTTATTGTTCAGAATCGAGACCAAAATCTGCAAACGCAGGCTAATAGATCGTAGAGATGCAAATCAATGAGATATAACTCAATATAATCGTAACAGATAAGTAATGAGACTAAATTAAAAATATTCATGTTGACTGGTGGCAAATCACAAAGTGAATTTAAAAACCTCTGAGAAAAAACATGTCAGATTTGAGTAAACAGAGATAACAACATATCAATTGAAAGGAATTCTCTTACCTTTTCCTTATCTCTCTAGCCGTGACTAGCATTCTGCTGTGTAGCCAAATATCTCAGAGTTTTAAGGCAGATTAAAAAGGAGGCCACTTAAAGCCTGTCCACATCCGTTGCTTCATTCTACGTGAATTTGCTTAGGGCAATGACATACCAAGCTTTTAAGATGTTTGAATTGAAACTTATATAATCGTAACCATGCTGAAACTCACTGACCTAATTTTGATAACAGTCTTTACAAATATTTTTGCTTTTCATCTTGATGTGATTAAACCATCTCTTGAGAATATATTATTAAAATGTTTCTTAACTTTTAAACTTAATTGGCAATTTTAAATAGAAAACAGAAATATATCTTTAGTATTAATCATCCATTAGAATATGCTGGGTGAGCTGGAAAGGAGTCTCCGAGGGCGCTGCTGCACATGGATAGGACCGAAAGGACAAGAACTTCGGAGTGATGATAATAAATAAAGTTTATTGGTAATATGACTACGCGTTTCAATGCCGTACCGGCATCTTCATCAGGTCAACCTGATGACCTGATGAAGATGCCGGTACGGCATTGAAACGCGTAGTCATATTACCAATAAACTTTATCACTCCGAAGTTCTTGTCCTTTCGGTCCTATCCATGTGCAGCAGCGCCCTCGGAGACTCCTTTCCAGCTCACCCAGCATATTCTTCGCGGTCTTTCATCTGAATCACCGGCCTTGAGTCCTGGCAGCAGCAGCACCTCATCTCTCCATCGCTTTTTTAACATCGTTACCAGGTGAGTATCACTCTTCTCATCTACCTACTTTTACCTGGGTAACCTGCACTATGTGGCGCCGTGTCTTTTGCTTCATCTCATCATCCATTAGAAGAGTTTTATGATAAGTTATGTACTTTTTTAATACACTAAGTATTCTAATATCGCCATACTAGAGAACAGCCTCCTTGCACTGATGCTGAGCCGTGTACATAAGCCCTTAGACACATTCGTATTCTACCTCACAATTTCCCTTCCTCTACTGCAGGGTGGGGAACCTCCGGCCCGCGGGCCGTATAAGGCCTGCGAGATCATTTTGTCTGTCCCGACCCCACTCAGACCACGTTGCTGCCACGTCATTCGCTTCTCAGTCCTGTCCGCCCTACTCACTCTACATTTAGGAGCAGGGTGGGGACGGAGCCAAGCATGGCGGCTGCGGTCTAAGTGAGATCGATGTGTGCCGGCCCCAGAGTGGACCAGTCTGGTCACCTGACCTCACGTCAGTTGACGTGAGGTCAGGTGACCGGACTGTTCCACTCCAGGGCTGGCACAGTCCAGTCACCTGACCTCACGTCAGTGACGTGAGGTCAAGTGACTGGACTGTTCCACTTCCGTCACAGCGCACACCGACCTCACTCTGACCACTGCTGCCTCTGTGGTTTTTGTGCTACAAGCTGTTACAAATGTGACAGGAACTGTTTTAGAGGAGAACACAAAGTCAGAGCTTTTCCCATCAGAGACGTTAATGACATATCCACAGGATATGTCATAAATGTCAGATAGATGCGGGTCCCACCTCTGGGACCCCCACCTATCTCTAGAACAGGGCCCCCTAAACCCTGTCCTACCTCTCTGTGTTGCGGCTGATGCAGGTGAATTCTGACCATGAAAAATGAAACAGCGTAGCTCGCTGAGCTACACTGTTTTCGTAAGTCCCATAGAACTGAATGGTAGTTACGGAAACAGCGTAACTCGCATGCTACGCTGCTTTCATAACTGCCATTCACTACTATGGGAGTTACGGAAACAGCGTAGCTCAGCGAGATACACTGTTTTCTTCTTCATGGTCAGAAATCAGCCGGAACACAGAGAGGTAGAACTGGGTTTAGGGGGCCCCGTTCTAGAGATAGGTGCGGGTCCCAGAGGACTCGCATCTATCTGACATTTATGACATATCCTGTGGATATCTCATAAATGTCCCTGATAGGAAAACCCTTTTAAGTAAGTAAGTCGAAACAACTTACTGTGCGAGCAGTTATTTTCAAAACTTACTGTTGCAAATTGTCGACTGCGCTCCAGACTGACACAGTAGCAACATCATCAATACCGGCTAACATCACACGCCTCACCAAAGAGAAGCAGTTCCACCCATCATATTAAGGGTGAGTTAATTAAATGTTTGACCAAATATAGCAGGCTAATTTTTAAGTTGATATTTTTGTTTGGCCCGCGAATGATGTAATAAATATCCAAATGGCTAGGGAAAACCCCTTTAACACTCCTCTCTCCCGACTTCTCTTCACTTCCAGGCTCCTCTGCACACAAGATCCTGACGCTGGCCAGCATCAGGGGTTTGTGTGTGGGGCCACCTTGAGTCTGCAGGCCCGTAGCAGCCGCTATGGCTGGTTTGGTGGTAGTTATACCTCAGACTGAAGGGCTTGATGTGGCACTGGGGCCCAGTGACAACTGTGACCCCTAAAGCTACGCCACAGATCATGTGGCATTACATTTAATTAGTTTCACAACAACTGGAGTGCCAAAGGCTGGTGACCCCTGCTCTAGAGGTTTCTGTACTTCAGGCAGGTAAAGGGGTACTACAGGTTGATGTAAGGTTAGGAAGATACCACTTTCTCTTTTAAAGATAGAGTGCAAAGTTTCATGCATTCACATACACTACTGATTTATGCAAAATAAATTTATAACAATAGGTAATCTATAAAGGAGGGTTGCAACTAATGTATACAAGTACAGTATAGTACAGTATAATTTCAGTATAGCACAGTATAGTTTCAGTATTTCATGGATAATAGATAAGCTAGTCAGGTGCTGCTCAGTAAAACATTATTTTAAAAACTAGAGCAACGACGTGCTGCATTATGCATTGCTATAAGCTCTAAATTATAGAAAACACGCACGCACGCACGCACGCACGCACGCACACACACACACACACACACACACACACACACACACACACACACACACACACACACCAGCCTCAGAAATGTTTTTTTTCTGTCATTTCCACCTCTCACTATGAAAAATACATACACCCGATGAAAAATGTCAGTAGTCCCGTATACCAACCGTAAAGTGAATCATTAAAGAGGCTCTGTCACCAGATTTTGCAACCCCTATCTGCTATTGCAGCAGATAGGCGCTGCAATGTAGATTACAGTAACGTTTTTATTTTTAAAAAACGAGCATTTTTGGCCAAGTTATGACCATTTTTGAAGTTATGCAAATGAGGCTTGCAAAAGTCCAAGTGGGTGTGTTTAAAAGTAAAAGTCCAAGTGGGTGTGTATTATGTGCGTACATCGGGGCGTTTTTAATACTTTTACTAGCTAGGCGCTCTGAAGAGAAGTAACATCCTCTTCTCTTCAGAACGCCCAGCTTCTGACAGTGCAGACCTGTGACGTCACTCACAGGTCCTGCATCGTGACGGCCACATCGGCACCAGAGGCTACAGTTGATTCTGCAGCAGCATCAGCGTTTGCAGGTAAGTCGATCTTACCTGCAAAAGCTGATGCTGCTGCAGAATCAACTGTAGCCTCTGCTGCCGATGTGGCCGTCACGATGCAGGACCTGTGAGTGACGTCACAGGTCTGCACTGTCAGAAGCTGGGCGTTCTGAAGAGAAGAGGATGTTACTTCTCTTCAGAGCGCCTAGCTAGTAAAAGTATTAAAAACGCCCCGATGTACGCACATAATACACACCCACTTGGACTTTTACTTTTAAACACACCCACTTGGACTTTTGCAAGCCTCATTTGCATAACTACAAAAATGGTCATAACTTGGCCAAAAATGCTCGTTTTTAAAAAATAAAAACGTTACTGTAATCTACATTGCAGCGCCTATCTGCTGCAATAGCAGATAGGGGTTGCAAAATCTGGTGACAGAGCCTCTTTAATGTTATACAACTATTCTAGAAGCGATGCAATGCATTACCAATACAGTAATATAAAATGTGATATGTATGTGATAAAGACGTTTTCATGTCTGTAAATGGCAGCAACAGAGGATTTGAATGGTTCATTTATAATTTATAGTCCAACAGACTAGAGCCACAATGAATAAGGTATATAGACACTGGTCAATTCAAGTACCACACACAAAGGTTTTACGCCTCTGTTAGAAATGTTACAAGAAAGCAAAAAGCAGTACGCACCATATAATCATCAGGTATGAGGCATATTCACTTGATGAATAAAAAAAACCAAAAAACTAATTTAACATTACATTAAAGAAATAAGTAGGTAAGCAGAACTTGCATTCCTGAGCAATTGTAGGCCATGGACAGCACCATAAATCCTATTACAAAAGACAGCAACTATATAGTATGTTCATCAATATACAGAACGTTTCTTCTTTTTTTCTTTAAGACTGCTCCTGTAGAATAATAATAGCAAGTACTTTTCACTGGTAACTTATGTGGAAGAAAACAGTACCACTCACCTGTTTGGCTAAGCTGTGATGTGCTTCTACTTCTCCGGGACACCATGGCAACAACTTTGGCACTCAAGCTTGGTCTTCTCTTCTTTCCACATATCATTACTGTACCCACAGCTGTATCAGACTGGCTTCCATCATTGTGTTCTAGCTTGTAGATCTCTCCACTTACACTTGTGCTCTTAGTTATGGTTCTCCCTGAATAGCCCATCCGTCTGCCTTGCATCCTGGGTGGAAAGTGACAGTAAATATAATGAAAGGTTCAGTGATCCTGAGACATTAAAGAGGACCTGTCATCTGCCCCAAAAAATGCAGCTGACGTATTAGTTTGATTGCCTGCGCCTCACAGATTCTGGTGTTTTTTTTCCGCTGAGATATCGGTGGCATCAGTTTTGGTGCCTTATATGCAAATAATGCCTTTGACTGTCAAGTGGGCGGTTAATACTGCTCACTTGCTAAGTGGTAACTTCACACTTGACAGTCAAAGGTCTCATTTGTATATAAGGCACCAAAATTAACGGCACCGATAGCTCAGGAATGGTGGGGGCTAGAAAAAAAAAAGTGCTAGAATCCGCGAGGTCGACATAAATCGAAAATCTTAGATGTAAGCTGCAGTTTTTGGGCATATGACAGTTCCTCTTGAAACATGTTGAGAAGTTACTTATATTAAAATACAGTTTATAATATATGACAGTCTACTGCATTTATAACCCTTTACTTTTCAGGGTCAAATTTACAATTATCTGCATCAATTTGACACTGATCGATTGTATCTATCTGTTGTTATTGTTGTTTAATTAATAGTTCCTACATGCTGTGATTTCATTTAGCACATATATTTATAGGAGTCAAGTTAAGTTTTATGTTACAGAGTTTCAAAAAATCCCTGCCCCCTTTACACAACCAAAGAGTTAAATGCTAAAATCATGGCTTCCTACAGCCACCACCAGGGGAAGCTTATTGAAGACAGGTTTATCATTTAATTCAATGGCAGCTGCATAGAACGGTCTTCAGTAAAAGTGGTAGGGGATTTGAAAAAAAAAAATAGCTCTGATCGCTGGCAGCTCAATATTTTGGATCTTATTAGATTAAAGAAAAAATTAAAGGGCATATGCACTTTAAGATTTGTGTCTTCAAGATACCAAAAGAATACTTTGGGTATCTTAGGCACCTCTCTTATGAAAAATATATGGCTAGAATTTAATGCAAAATAAACAAACGGTGAGAACACTTTTAGCAATTACGTCAGTTAGTAGAGTACTTACACACAAATATCGCCTAAAATTGGTTGCATATTGTGGAACTTACACTACATTTGTGCTGGGACTCGCTACATTTGCAACTGTTATGCAAGATCATACAATCACGCAGATGCGTGCAACGTAATGGTGAAAACGAATCACTTTGTAGCAGATAATTGAATATTTTCATCCTCTTCTTTATGAAAGGAAAACTTATTTTTCTAAAAAAAAGTGCAAGGAATTCTAATAGCCAAAATATTGTGTAGAAACACAATTTTATTTTTTCCATCATGCTTCTTGATAAGTCCATGTATCTTAGGCTTACTGTTCATTGTACCTGGATTTCATGACTTAACTGTTTTGATATGTCTATAGCATGATTCTATTATCACTGCAGGAAAAGTAAACGGACCGGCAGAGAACACAGGAGCATTGGTGCTGGGGTGGCAGTGGATTTAATAGGTGAGTATTGTTTGATTTGTTATTTCATCACATTTCCTGCAACCAGTTTATTTTCTTACACTCTCGGACAACTCTTCTAAACCCTTGGCGATGCGTGACATAACTGTATGTCATGGCTGTGAAGGAGCGAGTATGGAGTGGGATCACAGGCTGAGCCCGCTCCATACTCAGCAAGTGACGGCTGTATGTTACATCTGACACCTAACAGCAAGACCCGGGATCAGAGATAACTCAGATCCTGGCAGTTTAACCACTTAGAGGCTGCGGTCATAAGTGACTGTGGCATCTACGCCATTAGAAAGAGGGGGTTGCCTCCACCATCCTAAAGCCTACCCCGTGAAAAAAAATCGTGGGGTGCCGATGGTTGCCATGGCAGATTGGGAGCCTAATGAAGCAGTGTTTAATACAGGGGTGTAGCTTGG
Source organism: Rhinoderma darwinii (assembly GCF_050947455.1). NCBI lineage: Eukaryota > Metazoa > Chordata > Amphibia > Anura > Rhinodermatidae > Rhinoderma > Rhinoderma darwinii. Next base: position 193,913,230 of record NC_134690.1, on the reverse strand, counting down.
GGGGGGGCAGGTGGGGCATGTGCACCAGGCGCAACTAGGAGGGAAGGAAGAGGGGTGCCACTGGCACGGGCATAGTTGCCAACAGCCTCGAATATGCCGGTACTGTCCCGGATTTACAGAGACAGTCCCGGCAAATCATTGTCCTGGCAACTGCCATATTCAATTGTATCTGCATCCTCAGGATGCAGATACATTTGAATACTATGGCAGAGCAGGAAACTAACCGCTCACTGCTCTGCCATTCACTCCCCCATTGCCAATGATCTGGCCAGGTATTCCGCTCCTAGAGAAAGCCCCTGACGTCCCTGTCTATATATGGACAGTGACGTCAGGGGTTCCTCCTGGAATTACTGGCCAGAGCGTCGGCAAAGCTCTGGCTGGGGATTCCACTCCTAAAGGGAGCCCCAATGGTGCTATCTACAGGGAGGGGTGTAGCGCTATCTACAGGGGGGGTTTGTAGCACTATCTACAACGATGGCTGTGTGGCTTTTTCTACTAGGTAGGGAGTGTGGCACTATCTACAAGGGTGTGTGTGTGGCAATATCCACAGGGGGGCTGTGAGGCAGTATCTACAAGGGGGGTGTGGCACTATCTACAAAGGGGTGTGTGTGGCACTATCTACAAAGGGGTGTGTGTGGCACTATCTACAAAGGGGTGTGTGTGGAACTATCTGCAAGAGGGGGCTGTTCATTATTAGACTCAGTTATACAATCTGTTTTAGTCAGGCACACTGATATTTTTAATTGATTTTCTTTTAATTTATTGTTATGTTAACTACCTTATTTAACTATATTGCTTGTAAAATGTACAAATGGTTCTATGCTCGAGTTACATAAAAAAAAAAGTGAAACAAAAATTACATCTCATTGATTGGTAGAGTAAACAAGTGGAAGGAGATGTTGGGCAAAGAAGTTGGGGGAGGGCGAAAAAACAAAATCTTTGCCCCGGGTGCAGGATAACCTAGCTACACTTCTGCTTAATAATAGCTGGTAAAAATTACAATACACTACAATACATAAGTACTGCAGTGTATTGTACCAACAACCAAGCAACTGCTTGTTCAATTCCCAACGCCAATCACAGATCTCAGTGCTTAAGACCTGGCCACTTATTTTAAAGTTAAAATTGACAATATCCGCCATGATATTATCTCCCAGTCCCCAAGTAACATCGATCTCCTTACTTCCCGCACTCCCTCTTCTTCACTCTCAGCATTTGACTCAATAACAGAAGAAGTATCTAGGCTCCTCTCTTCTTCTCGTCCTACTACCTGTCCTATTGATCCTATCCCCTCACACCTCCTCCAGTCCCTCTCCCCAGCTGTCACTGGTCACCTGACTAAAATATTTAACCTCTCTCTTTCCTCTGGTATCTTTCCCTCCTCTTTTAAACATTCCATTATAAACCCATTACTGAAAAAACCAACTCTTGACCCATCCAGCGCTGCTAACTACTGACCGGTCTCTAATCTGCCCTTTATCTCCAAACTCCTGGAACGCTTGGTCTACTCTCGCCTTATCCGCTATCTCTCTGCTAACTCCATTCTAGACCCCTTACAATCTGGTTTCCGCACTCTACACTCCACAGAAACTGCCCTTACTAAGGTCTCAAATGATCTCTTGGCGGCTAAATCTAATGGCAAATACTCTCTACTGATTCTTCTGGATCTCTCTGCAGCCTTTGACACTGTAGACCACACACTCCTACTTAACATGCTCCACTCGATTGGCCTCAAGGACGCTGCTCTCTCTTGGTTTTCCTCCTATCTCTCTGACCGCTCATTCAGTGTGTCATTTGCTGGTTCCACTTCTTCTCCTCTTCCCCTTGCTGTCGGGGTTCCTCAGGGATCAGTCCTAGGTCCGCTTCTCTTTTCTCTCTACACAGCTCCTATTTGACAAACCATCAGCAGATTTGGCTTCCAGTACCATCTCTACGCTGATGACACCCAATTATATGCCTCTTCCCGTGACATCACCCCTGCTCTAATACAAAACACCAGTGATTGTCTGTCCGCTGTCTCTAACATCATGTCCTCTCTCTATCTGAAACGGAATCTTTCTAAAACTGAGCTCCTTGTGTTCCCACCATCTACTAACCTCCCTAAACCTGATGTCTCCATCTCTGTGTGTGGCACTATCATAACTCCTAAGCAGCACGCCCGCTGTCTCAGGGTTATTTTTGACTCAGATCTTTCCTTTACTCCTCACATACAATCACTTTCGCGCTCCTGTCATTTTCACCTCAAAAACATCTCCAGAATCCGCTCTTTTCTTACGGAGGAAACCACCAAAACTGTCATTGTTGCTCTGATTCACTCTCGTCTTGACTACTGTAACTCATTACTAGTCGGTCTTCCCCTCACCAAACTCTCCCCTCTCCAATCTATCCTCAATGCAGCAGCCAGGCTCATATTTATGACCAACCGCTACACCAATGCCTCTAATCTATGCCAGTCACTGCACTGGTTGCCCATCCCCTTCAGAATAAAATTAAAACTTATTACTCTCACCCACAAAGCTCTCCACAGTGCTGCACCTCCTTACATCTCCTCCCTCATCTCTGTCTACCACCCTACTCGGGCTCTACGTTCTGCCAACGACCTTAGATTAAAATCCTCCATAATCTGAACCTCCCACTCCCGTCTCCAAGATTTTTCTCGTGCTGCACCAGTCCTCTGGAATGCGCTACCCCAGACAATCAGATTAATTCCCAATATTCCACAGTTTTAAACGTGCCCTGAAAACACGTCTTTTTAGACAGGCCTATAACATTCCCTAATCTGACTCCTTTCCATGGCCCTCCTTTTAGATTAGTCATCAGAATAAGATTCCCTCACACTCCTTCGCTTCATGTCTGTCATACACGGATACTGGCTGGTGAACGGCTCATGCAGCTTTATGTGTACCACCCCATGTGTATAAAAATGGCTGGACTATTGTACAGAACAAACACTGTTAGGGCGGGTTCACACATGGCGGAATTTCACTTAAATTCCGCTGCGGACACTCCGCAGCGTTAATCCGCAGCGGAGCCGTTTCTCCATTGACTTTCACTTTAATTTAGCAGTGTTCGTTTACACGATGCGTACAATTCCGCTGCGGAGCATAGGCTGCGGAGCGGAATTTGGTGTCCGCAGCATGCTCTGTCTGTTGCGGAGCAGTGGCGGACTGGTTGCGGACTCATGGCGGAATTTCTCCATTGACTTCAATGGAGAGTCAAAATTCCGCAATGAAGTCCGCAGATCTTATGTGTGCTGCGGAGCGTATTGTTTTTACTACCATGACATTTCTTCATTCTGGCTGGACCTATGTATTTCTAGGTCTACAGCCAGACTGAGGAAGTCAATGGGGCTCCCGTAATGACGGGAGCGTTGCTAGGAGACGTCTGTAAATAGTCACTGTCCAGGGTGCTGAAAGAGTTACGCGATCGGCAGTAACTGTTTCTGCACCCGGGACAGTGACTACCGATCTCAATATACATGTATCTGTAAAAAAAAATATAAGTTCATACTTACCGAGAACTCCCTGCGTCTGTCTCCAGTCCGGCCTCCCAGGATGACGTTTCAGTGTAAGTGACGGCTGCAGCCAATCACAGGCCAAGCACAGGCTGCAGCGGTCACATGGACTGGAGCGTCATCCAGGGAGGTCGGGCCGGATGCCGAAAGAGGGACGCGTCACCAAGACAACGGCCGGTAAGTATGAATTTCTTTGACTTTCACTAGGGAAAGTGCTGTCCCTTCTCTCTATCCTGCACTGAATAGGGAGAAGAGAAGCACTTTTCCTGCAGTCCGCAGCGGCCAGTCCGCATCAATTTTCTGCACATTTTGTGCAGATCCGCTGCAGAATCTGCAACGCAGATTCTGTGCGGCATTGATGCGGACAGTTGCGGAGGAATTCCGCCATGTGTGGTCATGCCCTTACACTTTGTGTCTCCTTTATTTCCTCATAGATTGTAAACTCTTGTAAGCAGGGTCCTCACTCCTCAGGTTTGAATTGTAAATTAACTTTGTCACTATGTAATGTCTGATATTGTTTGTTTCATGTTCCCTCTAAATTGTAAAGTGCTGCTTAATATGTTGGCGCTATATAAAGATTATTATTATTATTATTATTATTATTATTATATTATTATTAATTCCCCAAGGGGGACTAAAGAAAATGTAAAAAACGTTTCCTTATTTTTCCCCTAAAGTAATGCAAAAAAAATATATAATTTGTGTTGCCGCATCCGTAAATGTTTGAACTATTATAATCAAACGTTAGGGCTTATTCAGACAAACGTATAATACGTCTGTGCTATACGCGTGATTTTCACACGCGTCGCACGGACCTATGTTAGTCAATGGGGCCGTTCAGACAGTCCATGATTTTTACGCAGCGTATGTCCGCTGCGTAAAACTCACGATATGTCCTATATTTGGCCGTGTTGCCTGCGGCACGCACCCATTGAAGTCAAGGGGTGTGTGCAAATCGCGCTCGGCACACGGAAGCACTTCCAGGTGCTGCGTGTGATTCGCGCAACAGTAGTAAAATGAATGAAAACAGAAAAGCACCACGTGCTTTTCTGTTTACAAACAAAAAAACAGAGTGTCATAATGATGACGGCGCATTTTTTTGCGCGCGCAAAACGGACACGCTCGTGTGAATCCGGCCTTATTTAACACGCACAGTGAACGTTGTTAAAACAAAAAAATTAAAATGGCTGAATTGCTGTTTATTGGTCACCCAAATAAAGTGTAATAAAAAGTGATCAAAAAGTCGTATGTGATCAAAACGGTACCAATAAAATCTACAGAACGCCTTGCAAAAAACAAGTCCCAACACCGCTCCATCACTGAAAAATATAATATATATATATATTGGTTATACACCAATTTTTATTTTTTTTAACCACTCATTTTTTTCTTTGCAAAAGTAGTAGGTCACAAAAAAACTATATAAATTTGGTATTGCCGTGATCATATTAACATGCAGAAAAAATAAACATGTTTTCACCACTTGGTAAATGTCAAAACAACACAGTTAATTTCCATTCTTACATCAGATTGCTATACAGTGACTACTATAATCCTGTGCAGACATTGTGCCAGGAAGAAAAAAATTGAGATTTCAGTTCTGAAGCCTGCAGAATTATAATAATCAATCCAAAATAACTAATGCAATGTGTTTACAATGTTACCATTTTTTTTGTGTAGATTTATTATTTATGTAAAATGTTAGTCTCCATATTTAATATACCCATTCTTTTATTTACATATGAATTAAATCAACATCCATATATAAATCTATCAATGTATGTTAATGGCTTCAGAATTGAAGAAGATGATGGCTTGTATTGGCATGGCTAATCCTTAGTGGGTCTTCTGCTTTGGTAATAAGTGACAACTTTTCTAAGCATAATTCTCATAATTCTTAATTATTGATACATTGATTATAAACTTTTAATAACAAGCCTTAACTGTAATTTATTGTGTTTTTGCATCTGAACACCTGTCCATATGTCCTATTAGGGCATATGGATGTCATAGATGGGGTGGGGTTCACTGCTCGGCAACTACCTCTATTAAATTCACTGTACAAAGTAATACTGGAGTCTCAGAAATCCTAATAACATGTTAGTATGGGTACTGTTGCAAAAAAAGAAAATCGCTGAAATATAACCCTACTATAAAAATGTAACTTTCATTCTTAAAATAAAAAACTAATTCAATAAGTTGGACATAAATACAAAAAATAAGGCAAAGGGCCTGTTCACATCACCGTTCCGGGGTTCCGTCTGAGGTTTCCGTCGGGTGAACCCCGCATTGGAAATTGAAAGTGATCTCAATGGTATCAATGGTGACGGAAACATTGCTAATGGTTTCCGTTCGTCACCATTCCGGCAGGTTTCCGTTTTAACGACGGAATCAATAGCGGCGTCAACTGCGCTATTGATTCCGTCTGAAAAACGGAAACCTGCCGGAATGGTGACGAACAGAAACCATTAGCAATGTTTCCGTCACCATTGATATCAATGGTGACTGAAACGAAAGCTGTGGTTTCAGTTTGACTTTCCGTTGCAGGGTTCACCAGATGGAAACCTCCGACTGAACCCCGGAACGGAAATCCAACGCTGATGTGAACAGGCCCAAAGACTGCGTCTGCCATATCTCCTATGTCTGTAATGGAGATGGATTGTGCCTTTAGTCAGAGGTTAAATCTCCCCATCATAGTTACCGTCCCACATACCTGCAATTCAATCTTTAAATAGGGCAAAACCATGTGGGGGAGGGGGGGAGATTCGGAGCAGTGACGAGTTGTTTGTGAGCTTTTTCCATCTGGTCATAGAAAGTGGCGCAGGTGAAAAGAACTCCCTTTCACAAGTCCTGAGCATGACATACACTCTCTAGAGCTGCTGGGTTTACAAAGCTTAGCCATAACCATGGAAGCGATGCACCGCCGCAATGAGGCGTTTGCCCATACAAATATGATGTGTTTGCGTCGTTATAGAAACAATGGACGCTAATTTTAATCTCTGAGCGACTGCACAGCCATCAACCAAATGCCTTTCTTGCCTCTAGATTTTCACGTAAAACCTTCATTTTCACTTACCAGAGCCTTCTGCTTGGACGTTCAGATTGCTCGGACATAAAGCTTGTGCTGCTGAGACGTGAGGCACTACTGGTACGGGAAATGGCTGACACATCGCTGACATCACTATCTGATGATTTGGCTGAGACGTTGTCACAACTTCGGTATTGATCTTTATGCATGTTGTACTACAAAGAGAAAATAACTCTTTAAATAATTAGTCATCTAAAAAGGGGAAAATGTTGCCATACACTGGTTCAGAAAATACATCTCAAGATCATTCTATCATAACTCAATAAAAAAGTGCAATTGCCTATAGCTCAAAAGAGGTCTTCTTGATTCATCTAGAATCACAAGCCAACACTCAAAACCAATATCCAAGCACAACTTTCACTGTTTTTCTATTGATGTTTCTTTATGACTACCTAAAGATTATATGGCTCTCAAACAAGCACTGTGTCACATTTCACATGTTCCAGGTTACAGATATATTTAGCCACAATGGAGTCGAAGGGTTCTAGAAAACCAGGCTTCGTTTCAAATAGTATAAGGGCTCATGCACACAGGCATATTATAACTCCATTTTATACAGAACCATAATAGGACTGGCATAGAGGTGTATGTGCCTTCTACTTTATCTCCGAATGCCTCCATACGGAGGAATATGGACATTTCATCTGTCAGATTCCGTACGAATCCTACAGAAAAAAATCAAGGCATATCCATCAGACCCTGTATATATGGAGGTGTTCTCTCCTAGAAGCATTGCTTCAAAAGGGAGACTATTTCTGGACACAGAGTCCGATGGAGCCTGTATGGCTGTGCTCGGAGGTGGCATGACTCCATCCTAAAGGCTCCATGCCAGTATGTTGTTTTGTTTTATTACATTTTATATCACACTTCTCATTTCACAAACATGTCTTACTTTAAGCACTATCTATAGGTTATAATTGCTTAACTGCATGGCCATAAGTATGTGGACAATGGAACAATCCTTTCATACATGTTTTCTGAACATCTTTCTGGGAAGGCTTTCTACTACATTTTGAGACATGGCTGTAAAAATTCAAGTCCATTAAGGCACAAAAGCATTAGTAAGGTCAGGTAGTGTTCCTCCAAATCAACCCAGAGATCTGCAGACCAGTCAAGTTCTTCCAGACCAAATATGACAGACTATTTTTGAAACATCTCTTATGTATAAGGGTTTTTACTGCTCCCTTGATATAATAATTCTATACATATATATATATATATATATATATATATATATAGAATCCAAAAATCAGGCAGCACTCCAAGGTATAAGCAAGGTAGAAAAAGGTGCTTTATTGGTCCATATACACACAACGTTTCAGCTCAACACAGGAGCCTTTCGGTATAAGCAAGGTAGAAAAAGGTGCTTTATTGGTCCATATACACACGACGTTTCAGCTCAACACAGGAGCCTTTCTCAAGTGAGAAAGGCTCCTGTGTTGAGCTGAAACGTTGTGTGTATATGGACCAATAAATCACCTTTTTCTACCTTGCTTATACCCTGGAGTGCTGCCTGATTTTTGGATTCTACTACAGCAGGTGTGTTAGCCCTGACCTGGGCAGGTCGGCACCCACCTATGATTTACAAGGCTGGGCGGCTGACATTGTATTTGGACTTTTATATATATATATATATATATATATATATATATATATATATATATATATATATATATATATATATATTTATTTTTGTGCTTGTGCTGTTTCACGGAACCATGATTCATGTACTTGTTACAAAAGAGGAAAAGTCCTGGCTAGAATACCTGAATTTCTACTTAAACCCTCCAAGGTAGTTTGGATGTAACATTAAGACAGGCAGCCTCTGACATGAAGGGATTGGCCACGGGGCCCTGCAAGAGGCACAGTATAATAGCCCATACATAGTTGCATTGAGAATTCCAATGGCTGATGAGTTCATACCTTCCTTGCTACTTTAGTGCATGCACATATGATTTAATTCCTAGAACTACAAATAAAGCAAGGCATTTTTAAAACAGAAGGTGAATAACTAATTTCCATAACATATCCAATGAACAAGGAGGTTAATCCTCATTTATGTATGTTGGGATGAGACATTTAATTTGCTCGTTTTAAAAATATGTTTTTACATTCCCAAAGTATAGAGTCAATGTTAATCAAAGAAAAGCTTCACTTTAATGGAACCAAAATGCCTTTAAACTTAGCAGGGTCTTCCTCAAACAGAAGATTTTACAATAGCCCCTTCTATGACATCCACAAAACAAGGTGGTTAATCTTTATATTATGATAATGAGTGTAGATGCCAAACAAACTAAACGGCAACCAAATTTATTTTATTGCTCTAATGCAAAATAAAAATATGTTACTTTGCATATATATTTGTTGTGTGTATACTTCTCCTATTGAAACCCATGTGTCTCCATGATGATAAACTACAAACAAACCATGTGTATTCTACAGTCATAGTTCCTTCCATCTTTTCTATATTTTGCTGACACACGTTTGGTTGGTTAAGACTAAGAGTATGACCTTAGCATCAGACTACAGAGAGTTTGTAGTCTGAAACCATGGAGACACATAACATAGGTCTGCAAAGGAGTTGTAGACACAAAATTATAGAATATTTTAAATCTAGATTATATTCAATTTCTTCATGTTTTTATTGCATATGCTCTTGGGCATTAGAAAAAAATGGTTACAAAGGTGGAAAACCCAAAAGGGGTGTGGGCGTGGCTGTAGATTTATTTTTCTCAATTGGTGTGATCTTATTATGATTATTTGATGAGAGAATTTTGTCTTGTATTTTAGCTAGAATTTTGGTGTGAGTAGTGATTGTGTTCAATTTGTTTTATACATGATACTGAAACGGAATAAAATATATTATCCTTATTGTTGTGTTCACAGCAACTGGGCAAGGAGAAACAAAAAGTTACTGCAGATCAAGACGCAATCAATTAAATAATTATTATATCTTAGAAATAAGTATAACACTTGAAGGGATATGTTTTGTCTACAAATGGTTTTGACATAGATACCTAAATACCGTATAAAGACAAAGCATTGTTTTCAGGCCATATATTCAAAGTGTATATTTACCATGAAACATTATTCAATCTCCATAAAAATGTGTGTGGCTTTTTAAATACATTGACTTATTGATCACGTACATGTTGTGATAATTCTAGGCTAAAAATTTCCCATCATTCCTTGCTGACTTTCTGCATACAGTATGCTCTGTTGTGTTGCCTTCTGGGAAGCGTAAATCTATATCACGCACACAGTAATGTGATATAGAAAACAGGAACTTCGCTCATACCACTTCTCTTTGTATCAATAGCATTAAACTTGTAAAATCTAATCTGTCTGATTTATTTTTTCCAGTCAAAATCTGGTGGCTGTCTGGCAAATTCACAAGGATGCACAGACAAAACTCTAAACATCTGGAGACTATTTCATGCTTGGATATCATTAGGTAAAGGAGTTTTATAAATCTAGAAAAAAAAAGTATGTTTTCTTTTTTCCAGCAAACAGCGCCACTCTTGTCCTGGGCTGTGTCTAGTATTGCAGTTTAGACCCATGCAAAGGAATTAAATACCAGTCCCTGTTTCTGGGAAATAAAATAACCTTTTTACTAATCTCATACACATCTAAAATAACAACATTTGGTCTTTTTATTGTCACCCATAAACAATTAATTGTTGTGATTTCTAGAACAATTTATAATTTTTTTGTCAAACCAGTTCAGCTTGCAGTTTTGAATGACATTTTGTAATATGAATGTAAACTCATTCTCCATCAAACACATTTTTTTCCATATTAATATCAATATTAAAGATCAATAAAATCATTGTTCTTTATAATTAAAAAAATTTGGTACAACCAATGTATTTTATGGCAACAGGTGAGATGAAATTGTCAATATGTTATAAAACAATTGAGAAATCAATTCTATAAGTAAGACTGGTTGTTATGATTTTTTTTTATTATCGAATATTCATAGATTTCATGTCACCATCATTATAAAAAAATTACAAAAATAAGTAACTGAAAACTTCTATCAAATGAAAATAAATTTTACAATAATTTCCTTACCTTTGCAAATTGCTCTCTCTCGAGTTCATGACTGGAACTAGAGCTGGCTGTCTGCTTATAACGCTGAACCTTTATTTTCATTTGTCTTGTACGTTCTTCCACTAACAAATTTGCTGCAAAAATATAGGTGCATCTTATTTAGTAAGAAGTAATGTCAGCCCATTTAAACTGACAGACGTGATGTTTTCATGATTTTCGGCATTTCCTTTACTCCCCGCCTAGCATTTATCGATTAATTTGTGTTTATAAGAATTTCACATAAATACCAGCAGACAATCGAGTTTATTAAGTAACGTAACTATTAGAAAACAGATTTACCCTCCCCTATCTATGCTACAAGGAGATTAAAAATGAGAGATGATTCTCAAGCAAGTTATGAAATTCACAATTTCATTACTTATATAACGGCAATATCGGTATTAGTCCTTCCATTACAAAGTTTGCAAAATTTCATACATACATATTTGCTTCATTAGAGTTTATAAGATAAAGCAGACTGAAAATTGAGAGCATACAGGCGAGATACGGAAGGACACGTTTTCCATAACATTAATGTAACATCAAAATGGGTAAATTAAAGTATTTAATACCAAATGTAGTATTTTATGACATCACATCATGATTTTCCCAGGTCTCCAGCTGGAAAAGCCTTTGTTTGTAACTTTAGTAATCAGTACTAATCCATGTTCATCTATGTTGAGAGCACTTTTACTTTAATATTATACCTTGTACAACATTGAACCATCCATAAAAATTAACATGACTGCTCCAGTTTAGATGATGGAACATGATCCCCTCTTTAAGATTCTGCCAATGTGCATAAATTTTAGAATGTTTTTGTAGACCGGCATTTACTAAGATTTAATAGAATATTAAACAGCAATAGTAATTTATACGAAAACATTTTTTTGTGTATTAAGTATTTAACATAGAGTTTTTTCTTGCAATCTCATCCAAGTTGTATGAACAGCCACTGATATTATAACAAGGAGGCCTGCAAAACTAACATGGAATAATCAGAGTAGTCACCAGTGAATCAGCAGGGTTGAGCTTCCTTGGTTTTTTTTTTAACCCTAGAGTCACTAACTTGTTAGTCAGGAAATTAAAGTTTTAAGTAACTTCTGTGTACTCTCCATATTATACACAAGAAAGTTTGATCAGTAGATTCAAGCAAAATGAAAAAAAACGTGTACAGATGCAAGTACGCCCGTGACTGCAAAACAATACACAAGAAAATGGCGACAAAACTGCACAAACACCAATGCCACCTAAAACACTATATATAAATAAAAATTAATTACTGCTGAATCTAAATACAATAGTGAGGTTCTTAGCACACATTTTGATCAAATTGTGTGAGCCCATCTGCCACAACAAGGTGACCACTGGCGTAGCTATAGGGGTCGCAGCGGTCGCAATTGCGACCGGGCCCCGAAGCCAGGGGGGCCCAAGGCCCCCCGCACCACATCAATAAAGAGTTACTATAGTAACTCGGGCCGCGGGCCCCTGTTACTATAGTAACATACTTTACTTACCTTCCTGGTTCCGGATGGCAGCGGAGGTCCTGACGTCAAGCGCTGTGCGCAACGCATGACGTCACAGCGCTATGCGCCGCGCACAGCATCGGGACGACAGAACTCCCGCCGCGGCCGAAGAGGAAGGTAAGGTCAGCACTCAGCCCTGACTGGCGGGGTCCGACTCCCGGGACCCGCCAATCAGCTGTTTTGAAGGGGCCGCAGTGTTCGTACGAGAGCTGCTCCCCTTCATTCCTGTCACTTCATTCCTGTCACTTCATTCCGGTCACACTGTGAATCCGTGTCGGCAATTCACAGTGTGAGCGAGTAGTGAAATGAAGGGGAAGCAGCTCTCGTACGAGTGCTGCGGCCCCTTCAAAACAGCTGATTTGCGGGTCCCGAGAGACACATCAGCTATTGATGGCCTATCCTGTGGATAGGCCATCAATGTTTAGGGACTGCACAACCCCTAAGCCTACGATGTATCAGGAATAGGGGGCCCATGAGACAGGATCACAGATTGTGTGATCCTGTCTGCTGGGCCCTGTATCTAAGCCAATCACATGGTAGGCTTAGATACATGGCCCATGTGTGATCCTGTCTGCTGGGCCCTGTATCTAAGCCAATCACATGGTAGGCTTAGATACATGGCCCATGTGTGATCCTGTCTGGTGGGCCCTGTATGTAAGCCAATCACATGGTAGGCTTAGATACATGTGATCCTGTCTGCTGGGCCCTGTATCTAAGCCTACCACACTGTAGGTTTAGACAAAGGGCCCCAGCACACAGTAATCTTATACTGTATAAGATTACTGTCTGCTGGACCCTGTATCTAAAGCCTACGTTGTGGTAGGCTTAGATACAGGGTCCCACAGACAGTATCACACATGGGCCCTGTATCTAAGCCTAATACATATGGTACTAATCGTTTTTTTGGTGTGTTTTCTTACAGGTTCGGTCGTTGGACTACGGCGGATTCCAGGACTACTTCGATGACGGCTTTTTCTTTATTATCAATAAAATGGTTAATGAGGGTTGTGTGGGTTTTTTTTTTATTTCAATAAAATATTTTTTTTATGTCTTTGTGGTTTTTTTTAAACTATATTATTACCGCCTTAGTAATGGCCGCCGGCTGATTGACAGCATCCATTGCTAAGGCGGGGCTTAGTGTTAGCTGGTGCAGAGGCTAACACCAACCCCCTTTATTACCCCAGTACCCACCGCCACCAGGGGTGCTGGGAAGAGCCGGGTACCATCCAGTACTCGACCATCTGTAGTGATGGTCGGCCACTGGGGTGGCCGCAGGCTGGTATTATCAGGAGGGGAAAGGCCAGATACCGTGGCCCTTCCCACCCTGGTGATGCTAGGCTGCTGCTGCTTTATTGTATCTGGCTGGTTATGAAAAATGGGGGGGACCCCACGTCATTTAAAAAAAAATAATTGGAAAAAACGATGTGGGGTCCCCCCCAATTTTCATAACCAGCCAGATACAACACAGCAGCAGCAGGCAGCATTACCAGAGTGGAAAGGGCCACTGGTTTTGGCCTTCCCCAGCCTAATAATACCAGCTTGCGGCCACCCCGGTGCCTGCCCGTCACTACAGGTGGTCGGGTACTGGTTCGTACCCGGCTCTTCCCAGTACCCCTGGTGGCGGTGGGTACCGGGGTAATAATGGGGGTTAGTGTAGCCTCTGCACCGGCTAACATTAAGCCTCGCCTTAGTAATGGAGGTTGTTAATCAGCCAGCGGCCATTACTAAGGCGGTGATAATAAAGTTTAAAAAGATACAAGCACATAGAAAAAATATTTTATTGAAATAAAAAAACACAACCCTCATTAATTTTTTTATTGAGAATAAAAAAAACGCTGTCATTGAAGTCCTCGAATCCGAAGTCCAACAACCGAACCTGTAAAAAAAACACAAACACACAAAAATAATCAGTAACACATAAAGAAGCAAAATTATTATTCTTACCTTTCCTGGGTCCAGCGCTGGAGACGCAATGTCAGCGAGCTGGGCCCTGTATCTAATCCAATCATGTGTGATACTGTCTGCTGAGCTGTGTATCTAATCCAATCATGTGTGATACTGTCTGCTGGGTCCTGTATCTAATCGTATCTTGTGTGATACTGTCTGCTGGGCCCTATATCTAATCCGATCATGTGTGATACTGTCTGCTGAGCCACTGTATCTAATCCTATCATGTGTGATACTGCCTTCTGAGACACTGTATCTAATCCTATCATGTGTGATACTGTCTGCTGAGTCACTGTATCTAATCCTATCATGTGTCATACTGTCTGCTGGGCCACTGTATCTAATCCTATCATGTGTGATACTGCCTTCTGAGACACTGTATCTAATCCTATCATGTGTGATACTGTCTGCTGAGCCACTGTATCTAATCCTATCCATAGTTTATAGGGTCGTAGTGCTATAGATATGCTATGCTGTCTCCTATACACATTTTTTTTGGGGCGGACACATATGTATTGGGGCTATTTCCCTGACATTTTAAGCCCTGAGGGTATGTTCACACGGCAGCGTCTGTTACGGCTGAAATTACGGGGCTGTTTTCAGGAGAAAACAGCACCGTAATTTCAGCCGTAATGGCATGTGCAGGCGTCTTTCGCTGCATCCATTACGGACGTAATTGGAGCTGTTTTTCTATGGAGTCCATGGAAAACGGCTCCATTTACGTCTGAAGAAGTGACAGGCACTTCTTTGACGCGGACGTCTTTTTTACGCGCCGCCTTTTGACAGCGGCGCGTAAAAAAAATGACCGTCGGCACAGAACATCGTAAAACCCATTCAAATGAATGGGCAGATGTTTGCCAACGCTTTTAAGCCGCATTTTCGGACGTAATTCAATGCTAAAACGCCCGAATTACGTCCGTAAATAGGGTGTGTGAACCCAGCCTTAGTGACGCCCCCGGCTGCTAGTGCTGCATTGTTGGGTCACTTAGGAGACCCAGTGATGCAGCTGAAAGCTGCGGACCGTCGGCCATGAGAAGTTTGCGGGGGGGGGGGGCCCAGTAAGAATTTTTGCATCGGGGCCCATGAGCCTTTAGCTACGCCCCTGAAGGTGACCTTACTTATAAGGTGGGACCCTACACTGAACATACACCCTATTCTGGGTCTGAGCCTTCTGAATATAATTGAAGAAGGCAGGAACCAGCTTTAAACTAATTAAAATCACCCTAGGGAAGAATGGGAGGAGTGCTGTCTTACTATTGTAAGTAGAATCAGCAGTAATTTGAGTTGAGATTCCCCACAACTTTCAAAAAGCCTATAGGTGCTTGGGCTCGGCTAAATTGCAGTACCCACTATGATACCATCCTTGAAAATCACACTTGGATTATTATGCCCAGACTTGGGAAAGGAAAGTAACGACCAAATAATTTTTTCTTCTAGATCTGTTAAGATGACTATTCTTTTTAAGCCATACAGCCAATGGTCTGTTGAACTCTTGACTACACCATTGCTAATTAATAAAGAGTAGTAGCGAATATGGAATTAGACCTCATGCACATGACTGTATTGGTTTTGCGGTTCGCAAAACCATGGGTCCGTTGCGGTGCAAAAACCCTTGTTGTGCATCCGTGTGTCATCCGAACTCAGGGATCCACAACAATTCACCAGTCTTGGTGAATCTGCAAATCCGGCCTGTAAAATTACTTGCCCTGAGTTTTTGCAGTCTGGAATTGCAGCCCCCGCACCGATCCGTGTAAAGCATGGGCCATAGAAAAGAATGGGTCTGTAATTTAATGCGTATCAATTGCAGCTGCAAAAATACTGTTGTGTGCATGAGGCCTAAGAATATAGAGAGAGGGAATGTCATAATTGTCGAGAGTTGCATTTCAATGTTCTTGAGTTATCACATTACCAGTTCACAAATAAAATGGTTGTTTATTATGAATTGCTAACAAATTTATGTGGTGAAAGTAGGTAATGTCATTAACCCATGGGGGTACCCATGCTTGCTACTGGACTTGGCTTGGGACTAGACAGGGATGTGGAGTATGCAGGATTACCTACTCTCCACCCTTTACCCCTAGATGAAGGTACTTTGCCAGGGAGAATCCTGAATAGTATCCAAACGCAACAGCTGACGGAGAAAAGGCTGGGAAACCCGAAGTACAGTGCAAAATTGACACGCGGAATCATAGCCAGGCAAGGCAACAAGTTGAAGAAGGTTGTGATCATTCACAGGTTAGAAAACAAACACAGTCAAGGTGGATGGAGATCAGTAAAAAAATAGGTAAGAAAGCCCAGTCAGTAAACAGCTTCAGGGGCAAACGCAGGATTATTAAAGGGGGAGTTCAAAGTGCATTGGTGCTCACAACAGCAACAGCTAAATGCCGCCATTTATACAGACATTGACAGTTTTCTACATAAATTACATCATACACTTCAACATGGAGTGGTTTTCAGGTTAGGGATAGTATTCCTATCATACGCCTGGTGGTCTGGAGTGTTTAAGCAATTAATACTTTATACTTGGTGGTATAGTGAAAAAAGGTATTGATATACATTATACATGGTGGTTATACTGTAGGTTAATACAGTTACAAGACAAGGTAAGTGAATTCTTTGGAATTACCTGGATTTTTGCATTGATTACTAATAAAATTTGGCCTAATGGTTATTTAAGGCCGAGTTCACACTTTTGTTGTATAATCCATTACTCTGATCTGTTTTTAGATCAGAATAAGGATAAAAACAGATCAGTTAAAAATCCCATTGAAATAAAAAAAATGGATTACAATCCGTTTGTATCCATTTTACATTGACACCAATGATAAAAATATTCCATCCGTTAGACATCCGTTTTTTTGAACAGAGAAAAAGTCCTTCTGCACTTTTATCTCTGTTCGGAAAACGGATGACTAACATAACGGAGGGGAATGGACGCTAAGGGCCTGTTCACATCAGCGTTCGCTTTCTGTTCCGGGGTTCCATCGGAGGTTTCCGTCGGGTGAACCCCGCAACGGAAAGTGAAACTGAAACCACAGCCTCCGTTTCCGTCACCATTGATATCAATGGTGACAGAAACATAGCTAATGGTTTCCGTTCGTCACCATCCCGGCAGGTTTCCGGTTTTCCGACGGAATCAATAGCCCAGTCGCCTCCGCTATTGATTCCGTCGTTTACAGCAAGGCAAGCGTAATCTCGTTTTAAATGACAGGTTACATCGTAATCTCGCAAGATCACGCTTGCCTTGCTGTAAATCTCACACAGACGCTACAGAAGTGTCAGGATTCTGAATAGACCTCACGTCCTGGCTGGAGGTAATGTATATTCACTGTCAGGACACTTGAGTGACGTTAGTGTGTGTGTATGTGGCTGCACATAGTGATATAATAAGATCACTACATGCTGTGTAAATGAATGGAGAGAAGCGTATGACACTTCTCTCCACAACACCCACTTGGTCAAAATGTAAAACGCCCAGTTGTTCATTGAGAAACTCATTAGCATAAAGCTAATATAGGTCCTATCTCTGTCAAAAATTATCGTTTTTCTAAATAAAAAAAGAGTGCTGTAATCTACATTACAGCGCCGATCACATTATGTAGAAGATAGGGCACTTATAATGTGGTGACAGAGCCTCCTTAACCCTATTGAGATGCTGTGCAATGACCTGAAAGGGGCTGTGCATGCAAGGCATCCCAGAAAAAAATTATAAATGAAACACATTTGCACACAATTCTTCATCAACATTGTGAAAATGCTATTTGCAGCTACAGGAAACATTTGGTGGAGATGATTGCTGCTAATGGGGATCTGCAGGTTATTAAATTCAACCTTATCTCCCTGCACTGAGGATATTTACTCAATGTGCTCAAGAAAAGAGTTGAGTAGTACAATTGTTTGTGTATTATTAGTTTATTTAGTGTGTTTATCTATAATTGCAACATATTTTATTAGTAATCAATGCAGAAATCCAGGTAATTCACTTACTTTTTCTTACAACTGTATCTAATATCCCTGGTGGTCTATGGTGCATTCGTGATTACAACTTAACCATTTATTGTAATTATATTAGTATATAATACTATTATGTTGTTTAGGATGGTGCAGGGGGTAGTGGTGGCCTTGGGCTGGAAATTATTTTATTTTATTTACGAAATAGGTTAAAAATTTTTATAAAGGTCGGGGGTCTATTTTTATTTTTTCTATAAAGAGCTCCAATTCCCCTTGTTCTCTTCACACAACCATACTTGTAACATGGTAAAATTCTGTCTTCTTGAAGCTACCTCAAGAGGGCGCTCACTGCATAGGGATTTTTACATCTCTCATTGAACACAATAATGAATTTATATGCAGTGAAAACATCGGCCATTAGCAGGGAGTTTTCAGAAACTAAGAAAAGGTGCTCCTAAACTGACACAATTGGGAGTTATTAAGTTATCAGTTAAGGGGGTTTTACACTGGGCGATTATCGGTGCAGACGAGCGATCATAGAACGCTCGTTGACGAATATTGCCCTTTGTAAAAAGGGAAGCGATCTGCAGATGAACGAGCAAACACTCGATCATCTGCTGGTCGTATCGTATTAAAAAAATCAAATATTATCGTTGTCGGTAGCACATCTTCCTGTGTAAACAGAGAGACATGCTGCCGAAAAAATAATAACGTATGGGGACAAGTGATCGGAGTAACGTCCGTTTGTCCCCATCCATAGCTCCGTGTGACAGGAGCAAACGAGCGCCGATCGATCGGCCGGTGTAAAAGGGCCTTTACAAAGGAAATCTTGTGATTGGGACAACAGAGTGGTATCCTGAGCCAGAATGTATAGACACAGTTGTCTGACATCAAAACCAGAACATTCTATGTGCCGGATCTCTAAATCCAACACAGTTCCATACACATATGCTTAGACCAGCAGAAAGCAGAAGAGAGGAGCAGCAGGAGTATCACATCATGAGATAAAGGGGCTTTCTAGAGATAAAAATTATATTCAACCCAAAATTGTAAAATCTAAAGTCTAAATATACTCACATGCCACTGTTTGGGACCCCCGTCTCAAATGTTTACACGCTTGCCCGATGACTATTACGTAAGCAGGGTGGCCAATCTAGAGCTGCTGCAGGTGCAGTGAGGTGTCAATCATAGTGACATCACTTAAACAACCCCATAACTGCCGGCCCACTTATGTAACGTGTCATCCCTATGAACAACATGTCATCATGCAAAAATGTAAACAGAGATATGTCTCTCCTGATCAGCCACATCAAGGGAACGGTGAAGAATTCTAAAGGTTAGTATATTCAGAACTTTATTATTTTAGCATATGAGGGTGAATTAAATATGATATAATCCATTGAAAAAAACCCTTAAAGAGGCTCTGTCACCAGATTCTCAAACCCCTATCTCCTATTGCATGTGATCGGCGCTGCAATGTAGATAACAGTAATGTTTTTCTTTTTAAAAACGTTCATTTTTGGCCAAGTTATGAGCTATTTTATATATATGCAAATGAGCTTTGAAATGGACAACTGGGCGTTTTTTTTTTCATTATGTCCAACTGGGCGTGTATTGTGTTTTTAACTGGGCGTGTTTATGTGTATGACGCTGACCAATCAGTGACCAGTCAGCGTCATACACTCAACATCTGCACGCTCCTCTCCTGAAATATTCTGTGCTGCTGTGAACTCTGCTCTTACCATTACGTAGCTCTCAGTCTGTTACCTCTCCTCCACTCCTGTCCTCAATAACACCTTCACATGATTGGCAAGTCACCACCCCGCACAAGATCTGCACGCTCATCTCCTGAAATACTCTGTGCTGCCTTAAAATCTGTGGACAGGTCAGGATCCTGTTTTTTTTAAATGCTGCTGGGGAACTCGCTCGATCCATTATATAAGGCTGCACCTCCATCCTCTTCTGCCCCAGTCACTTATTCCCAAGCACTGTAAACTTTCAGATTGGTGGTTGCGCTGTGAATATTCGGAGAACGTGATTGGTTTATGTGCAGGGTAATGAACATACAGACAAGCAGTAGAAGACTGACTAAGGGCTGAGCATTTCATTGAATTCAGTCTTCTACTGCTTGTCTGTATGTTCATTACCCTGCACATAAACCAATCACGTTCTCCGAATATTCACAGCGCAACCAATGTTGAGGAGATGTTGAGGAGTGTATGACGCAGAATGGTCACTGATTGGTCAGCGTCTTACACATAAACACGCCCAGTTAAAAACACAATACACGCCCAGTTGAACATAACGAGAAAAAAAACGCCCAGTTGTCCATTTCAAAGCTCATTTGCATATATATAAAATAGCTCATAACTTGGCCAAAAATGAATGTTTTTTAAAAAAAAAACGTTACTGTTATCTACATTGCAGCGCCGATCACATGCAATAGGAGATAGGGGTTTGAGAATCTGGTGACAGAGCCTCTTTAAGCAGCAGCCAAGAAGCTATAACAGGCTATAACAGCAATAAAACAGACTGAAAGGAAGACACTGGCTGCAGGAACCGGGTAAGAAACCAACATTTATTACAATATTTCCTAAAATGCCGTTCCAAGTATCTCAGGGATACACCTGTAATGTCTCTAATTTATCAAAATAAATTTATTTCATATACACGTTTCAAGATTCCAAGAGGAAATACAGTATGTGCCTAACACCAAACATTCTTTGTGTTGATCCCAATACCTGTTGACAAACTTTGACATGTATCACACACAATGGTATAGTTCTTCAGCAACAAAAAAGATATGTAAGAATAAAGACCCTTTTACACAGGCCAATGACCAGGCAAACGAGAGTTCATATGAACGTTCATTCCCGATCCTTGCCCTGTGTAAACAGAGCAACGATCAGCCGATGAACGGGCAAACGCTCATTTATTGGCTGATCTACTCATTTATGCGCCCAATAAAATTCTTGCTAGTCGGCAGCACATCTCCATATCGAATTGAGGGAGATGTGCTGCCGACATGATGGAAATTGATGGGGACAAATGATTACTCTTCCCAATACATTACCGATCATTGCTCCCATATTAGGCCATCTAAAAGGACCTTAAGGCCCCTGAAAACTGTTCAAAGGCAATAGAGTCCTTGCGGCTCCATAGTGCCACGATATAGTGCTCTGAATTGTGCCACTTTTCAGAATTGTTCATACAATGAAGCAATGCTTTTAGGGGAGACTACCGCTGTAATAGAATATACAAATAGACTTTAATAGGTGCCATATTACGGCTCCGTACAACTTAAAGGGTGTATGGTGCCGTAATACAGATGTGTACTTCAGTCATACTGTTACAAGTCGGAAAAATCTGAAAGCTACTAGTTATTGTTGCCTTCAATCAACAGATTAAGTTTAAAGAAAACAAGCATGGTTGTCACCATCAATATGTGGAATACCGTAGCTATTGAATAGAAACTAGCTACACTCATAAACGATAACATAAATCATAGGGATTGTTAGCTGGTTTGCCAAATCTGCCCTTGTTGATAAGAAAAATTATTGATTTCATGTACACCATTATTGAAATTCTTATAGTCCTCCATCCAGTCTAGCCGTTCAACTGCCATTGTAACCTATTTTACTGGATTTCATACTTTAAACCAGGTGAAAATATGCAATAAATATAGGCACTTGTTATAAGACTTAAGCAATATATTGGACTATACATATGCAAGTACCATACAGTACAGCACTGATATCTCCCTATAAAGCCATTGGTTCCTTTATTAAACATTGTTTCATTTTGTATCAAACTAGATCTATTATATCCTGAATATAAAAAGAAAATATAAAGATTACAATTTAAAGACAAATACACTATGCATTAACTAAAATGATTGTTTCGTTTTGAGAACAGAACTATGTATATATATATATATATATATATATATATATATATACATATACACAATTTCTGTGAAACTATTTACAATATTTTATTCTGTAAGAACATTGAATTGAGTGAGATCATTTATGTCAGAGTTAAAAAAAATAAAAAAATGTATTTAACTACAATTATGAAAACATAACGGAACGCGTACCTTTTAACGGCCATTATGGCTCCTGTACACGAAGCAGCAGAACAGCGGTGATTGCTGTATAGTTTCGTGGCAAGTACAAGTGAAGCACAAAAAAAACAAAGTACTTCACCAGTACTTGCCGCAAAACCTTGGCAATTCTCTGCCAAATTGTGTATGGACACCCTTACTATGACACACCTAAAGTATCACAGGAACAGCCAATTGAATTCAGAAGTTACACCATTAGCCAAATGGAGATCATCTGTGCGCGCTCCATGTCTTTAATCACAGTATAAATACACCTGTTTTTGTCAGATCCAACTAGGGCCGGCTCCAGAATTATGTGGGCCCTTGGGTGACAGAGACATAGTAGGCCTCTTTGCCTCTATAGGTAGTGCCACACAGCCTACTCCTCACAGGTAGTGTCAAACCGCCCGCACCTCCCAGGTAGTGCCACACAGCCCCCTCCCAGGTAGTGCCACACAGCCCCCCTCCCAGGTAGTGCCACACAGCTCCCTCCTCCCTGGTAGTGCCGCTCTGCTCCCCTCCCTGGTAGCGCCGCACAGCCCCCCTCCCTGGTAGTGCCACACAGCCACCACCTGGTAGGGCCAAACAGCCCCCTCCCTGGTAGTGCCACACAGCCACCTCCCTGGTAGTGCCACATAGCCCCCCTCAATGTAGGTAGCGCCTTTGGGGCCAGAGTATTGCCGATGCTCTGGTTGGGGATTTAGCTTCAGGAGAAGCTGCTGACGTCACCGTCAATACATGGACAGTGTTGTCAGGGGCAACCCCAGAGCCATAGTCCCAGGAAGAGCGCTACTAGCACTCTGCCTGGGACTCCAGCTCTGCTCCTGACATCACTGTCCATATATGGAAAGTGATGTCTGGAGCAGAGCTGAAGTCCTAGGCAGAGCGCTAGTAAAGGCTCTGCTCTTGTACTCCAGCTCTGGGGAAGCCCCTGACATCACTGTCCATATTTGGATAGTGATGTCAGGGACAACCCCAGAGCCAATGTCCAGGGGCGTAGCTAAAGGCTCATGAACCCAGGTGCAAGAATTCAACTTGGGCCCCCTACCCCTCCCCAACACCAACAGACCCCTGCGCATACCTATGCCCCCTAAGCTGCCTTGCCCGACAGACCCCATGAATTCCCCCACAGTATAATGCCCCCATAGCTGCCACCACACAGTATAATGCCCCCCATAGCTGAAAAGCACTGTATAATGCTCCCCATAGCTGCCCCACACAGTATAATACCCCCTATAGCTGACCACCACAGTATAATGCCCACAAAGCTGCCCCCACAGTATAATGCCCCCCTTAGCTCCCCCCACAGTATAATGACCCCCATAGTATAATGCCCCCCACAGCTGCCCCTGCAGTATAATGCCCTATAACTGCCCCCACAGAATATTGCCACACATAGCTGCCACATATAATACACTATAATGCCACATATAGTATAATGCCTCCTATAGCTGCCCCACACAGTATAATGCCCCACCATACAGTATAATGCCCCCATAGCTGCCCCATACCGTATGACCTCCATACAGTATATTACCCCCATAGCTGCCCCATACAGTATAATGCCGCCCATACGGTATAATGCCCTCCATAGCTGCCACATACAATATGCCACACACAGTAAAATGCCCCCCCATAGCTGCCCCATACAGTCTAATGCCCCCCATACAGTATAATGCCCCCATAGCTGTCCCATACAGTATAATGCCCCCTTAGCTGTCCCATACAGTATAATGCCTTCCATACAGTATCAGCAGCTGCCATATGATCCCCCCTCCCATACCCAGTATAATGCCCCAATATGCATGTACCTAATAGAAAAATAATAACATAATTACTTACCTATCCCTATTCCCACGACGGGTACAGGAGATCCTTCTCCTATACTGCACTGTGCTATAAGTGACTCGGCGCAGACAGGTGCGATAACGACACTACATCGCGCCTGCCTGTGCCGAGCTGCGCGGCATAGTGAATGCCGGAGCAAGGTTCCAGCATTGAACCCAACTGAATGAAAATCCCGCGGATGTAGATTCAGTTGAAAGGGCACCAGCGCGGCCAGTCAAATGTGGCAACGGGGCCCGGTCGCAGTTGCGACCCTTACAGCTACTCCACTGCCTGGGACACTGCTCTGCTCCTGACAACACTGTCCATATATGGACAGTGATTTCAGGGGCTTCCCCAGAAACTGAATCCCGGAGCAGAGCCGCTAGCGCTCTGCCTGGGACTCCTAATCTCCTTACATCACTGTTCATATATGGACAGTGATGCCGTGACGACGGCAGCATCAGCACCCGGCAGCCGAGTGGGCCCCCTCAAGTGTAGTGGGCCCCGGCACTTGCCCGGGTTCGCCGGGTGCCGACGCCGGCCCTGGATCCAACTACTTATGGGTCAGATTTTTTTTGCAAATTTGAATAAGAAATAGTAAATACCTCTATACATGTCTTAAAAAAAATAGAGGTCTATAGTCTGATGAGGCCAATACTGAGGTTTTTGGCCATAACAACCATGGCTAAAAAAAAGTATTTTTATGTCCCCAACACATAGCCCAGGCCTCCGTCTAATTCATAATTAATGCCTAGATTTGTAAATAGTTGTTTACTGACTGTACCCAGACTCAAGTCAGTTATTCCTACTAAATACGTCGTAAAAAATGCAGATCAATCATTTCGTGTTTAAAAACTTTAATGAATATAGACCACTTTTTAGTGATTTTTTTTTTACTTTTGATATTAGATATATATTTATACATATTATTTCAGAGATATTCATATCTTGTCTGCAATGGTGTATTTTAGAAAAATCACAATTTGGAGAATTTGTGTAGGATATAGTATATATGTCTTATTTTATCCTACAATGTAGCTCCAGTTTTAGTGAGATCTAGATCATGACAATAAGAATTGTGTTAGTTGCTCTTTGGCAGCAGACTGCAAACTACCACTGTGTTAGTAACAGTACATACAGTGGCACTTAGTAATCTGTTGTGAGGTTTGTATCACAGAAATTTTTGTGAAATACGGAAAATCTCAGAGACATCTTTTTTCACTGGGATGAGGCACCTTATGTTTAATAGATTTCACATTCTGTAATTCTATAATGTTATACATACAGTACATTCCATATTCTTGACTGAGTTTATGTTGAAGACGTTCTCATCCTGTAATTTGTATGACAAGTGTTTTGCCCAGATAACCAACTTTATATACACAGTAGAGTCACATTATTATGACCACCTACTAATATCCAGAGTAACCATCGTGTGCAGCACAGACAGCAGCTAGACGGGCTAGGAGTGACTCAATAAGGTGCTGGTAGGTTGTCTCCGGTATCTGGAGCCATGCTGACTGCAGTGCATCCCACATTGGCTGGAGGGTGCGTGGGGGAGGATTCATAGAGTGAAGAAGACGATCGAGGTGGTCCCACAGATGCTCAATTGTGTTAAAAGTCTGGTGAATTAGGGGTCCAGGGAAGTACTTGGAAGTCTTGATCGTGCTCTTCCAACCACTGTCGGACATTTCTAGCCATGTGACATGTCACATTGTCTTGCTGGTAGATTCCATCTGCCACAGGGAAGACAAACAGCATATGGGTGAACCTGATCTGCAGCGATGGATTCATACCCAAATCGGTTCAGAGTGCCTTCCACATGGATGAGTGGGTCCAGAGAATGCCATGAAAAAATTCCCCAGACCATAACACTGCCACCACCAGCTTGTGTTCTTCCAGCAATGGTTGCAGGGTGTTTGTTCTCTGATGTTTCTCGAGTGACACACCAACATCCATCTGTTCGATGTAGCAGAAAACGTGACTCATCAGAGAAGGCAACCCTTTGCCAATCATCGGTGGTCCAATGCCGATACTGCCGTGCAAATTGAAGCCTTTTTTTCCAATGCACCTTTGTTTGCATAGGAGCAGTGACCATCCTGTGCTTCTAAGCCCCATACGCAGTAGCGTTCACTGAACTGTTGTCTTAGACACACGTCTGGTAGCCCCCTGGTTAATTTTCACAGTGAGCTGCTCAACCGTAGCATGTCGTTTGGCCCTCGCACACCTTCGTAGCCGACGTTCACCTCTCACATCAATGGCACGTGGTGCTCTGCAGTTTCAACGTCGGTTATTCCCAATGGTGCCATCTGTCCACTCACAATACTCTTTTATCACAGCAGCACGTGGAAAAGTTTACAAACTGCTCTCTTTGAGACATACTGCCACCCTTGGCCAGAAAGCTAATAATAATAATAATCCCTTTTTGAAACTCTGATAGATCGCCCCTTTTACCCATGGCAACAACGAGTGATATGTGTTCAGACAGCCTATCACACACCTTATATACCCACCAAGCCAGCCCACAATACATCACTTCCTTCATGGGCTCGCGCTGCCGACGTCGAAGTTGGAGGTGGTCATAATAATGTGACTCGACTGTATATATATATAGAGTTTAAAATAATAAAAGCTGAAATTACGAAGTATGATTTAGGTATCTGGACTACTAAAGATATACAAATTAATATTCTATGCACAATTCGTTCTACCTTTTTTAATGGCATGCAGGCCTGCAAACTGTAATGGAACATTTCATTCAATGATACTGCCTAAATGAATCATAGACAAAAACGATAGATGACAGATACAACATACATATTGAGGCCACTGTTCTTTTGAATGGAAAAAATGAAGACCTGAAAAATGTTGTGACTTTGCTTTCTGTAATTTCAATCATTTTTAGGGATTTATTGCAAAAAGATAGCCCTTATTTGGGTACACCATTTTGCTCTTTGTCATGGAAGATGCTAAACAGATAAAATTGACAGATGTAAGGTATTTGCTCACTTTCATTTGAGCCATTGCACACCATATAAATATCCTATTGCCCAATGAAAGCAACAAAAACAATTAGTAAAATAACATGTAATGAAAACTGATACTGCAGATACTACACTAAAATACTATTTTTAGTTCCACAAAAATAACATTTCAAAAATGGTTCACAGTTCTCTAAACAAGTACATAATTCATAAGCATGCATAACTCCCAAACGCAGGAGTATGGTTTTGGTTAGCCTTTGTAATGGAGTAAGGTACTGTATACCAGGTGGAAATTCAGTTATGGAAAGCAGATCATTTACTATAGAGTAATAGTAGTGCTTCTGGATGTTACAACATATTCTTACAAACTGAAAATTTTGTATAGGTGCATAGTCTTAAGACATTTAACAAAAGATTACACCACATAGATACACTAAGGTTTTCTTTTCAGACAGATCAGCAAATATGAAATGATATGTGCATAAAGAGAATCTGTCTCCGATTTATAAAAAAGCAACTTTTATAGGTGAACACGTGGTGCCTTTTGTCCAATCAGGCCATGGAGTGCCATAATTAGCATGAGACGCACGCGTTGAATAGGGCACCAAACATAAGTACAGGGTGCCGTTCAGCTAGTGCGATAACAAAAACTGAAGTACGGTACAGTTTCTGACGATTATGGCTTAAATAACACCCACAAAATGAAATACTATCAGCTCTAATTGTAAATAATAAAAAGATGTCCTGTAAAAAAATAAAAAATAACATTGGGGTAGACTAAGAGAGAAAGAAATACATTTGCTTAAGGATGCAGCATTTTAAAAAGTGAAATTTTGCTCTGGATACCAAGGCCCAACAACATCACCCCATCATAAAAGGGGAAAGTGGTCTGACTGGTGATAGAATGCCTTTAAAGGGGTTATGTGGGGACCAAAAAGTATTAGCAGGGTACTCACTGCAGTATGTGAGTACGCTTGCTAATATACATTCTGGTCCCCCGTCATGCTGATTCTGAGATTTTTGCAGTGCTGGCAGGGGACCGGCACATTCTTCCTTTATGACAACACGACTCGTCGTTATGTGACGGCCCCGTCGCTGTACTCTATGTAATCGCTGTACTACTGCTACAGCAATGACATAGAGTACAACGGGGCCAGTCACATGAGGAAGGGTCGTGTCGTCATGAAGGAAGACTGTGCCGATCCCCTGCCAGCGCTGTAAAATCTATTAAAATCTCATAATCAGTGCAACGGGGGACCAGAATGTATATTAGCAAGAGTGTTTACATACTGCAGTGAGCACCCTGCTAATACTTTTCGGTCCCCAGATAACCCCTTTAAGGTGTAATTCCAGAAGTGACCTGAACAAAAACTGGAGCCAATATTTATGTCGAATATTAACATTACAAGAAAAAGTGCTTTTGGAAGTCAGCTTGTAAAAAACTTCTCTATGTGTTGTAAGAGATAAGCCCAGCTTATTAGTGTTTTCCAGGACTAAAACTTGAAATACAGCCCAGTTTAAACCTTCAATGAGTTAGGACATGTAATCTTAACCTACCATCTACACTGGGGATAAAACATCTGAAAAATGGGGTTTCCAGTCCCAAAAAATTGATGGTCTGATCGGTCGGGGTCTCACTCCCGACACTCCTGCCGATCAGCTGTTTAGAAGGGGCGGCAGCTCTCCAATGGGAGAAGGATGTAATACTGTAAACCGCAGCTACAATTGTATCGGCGATAGTGTGAGAAGTAAAGGTTATGAAGGGGAAGCAGCGCTCATACAAGTGCTGCAGCCCCTTCAAAACAGCTGATCGGCAGGGGTGGCGGGAGTCGGACCCTGATCGATCAGATATTGATGACTTATCCTGAGGATAGGCCAACATTTCTTTATGACTGGAAAACCCCTCTAAATGCTGATAGAAATATGTTTTTCATCAGTTATGTATATTTTATGGAAAACTACAGTAGGACAATGTCTAGTTTCTACCGAGAATATGCGTTTAAGGACACGGCCAATTTTCGTTTTTTCATTCTCGTTTTCTCCTCCCTACCTTCCAAAAGCCATAGCTTTTTTATTTTTTCGTTGACATAGCTGTATGAGGGACAAGTTGCAGGTTTTCATGGCAACATTTATTGTACCACATAATGTACTAGGAAATGGGAAAAAAAATATTTGTGGGGTAAAATGTGCAAAAAACAGAGATTACGCCATTTTTCGGGGTTTAGATTTTACAATGTCCATCAGGCAGTAAAAACGACATGTTTTGTAATGTTTTATCACTTTTATAAAAAAAAAAAATGATTTGCTTAAAAAAATTGTTTTGTGAGAGACTTTTTTATTTTTCCGTCGATTGAGCGACGTGAGGGCTTATTTTTTGCGGGGCAAGCTGTAGTTTATATTGGTACCACTTTGGGTTACACGCCACTTTTATTAAATTTTTTGGAACAGCTAAGGTGGCCAAAAAACAGCAATTTGGGTGTTTTATGTAGTGTTTTTTTTTTTACCGTATTCACCGAGCGGGTTTAACAATGCTATTTTGTAATAGTTCAGACTTTTATGGATGCGGCGATACCAGTTTTGTTATCTTTTTTTAACATTATCATTACTCTAGAGAAAAAAAAATGGGAAAGTTTTTTTTTTTTTTGAACTTTCAATACTTTTTTTTTGGAACATTAAAAAAACCTTATTTAACTGTTTTTAGCTTTTTTTTTTTTAATTAGTCCCTATACTGACAGTCTCCTTTGAATTTCTGCCAGAGGTAGGGCTTCATAGGAGTACAAAATTGGCAAACCTGGGGGCCTTTAATAGGCGACCATCAGGAACCCGCGATCGTGTTGTGGGGAGGTCGATGGCACGTTGGAGGGGGCCGCACCCCTGACTCTAACTCTCTAAATGCTGCGGACGGGGTTTCCTGCGGCATCTAAGGGGTTCAACAGGCGGAGTTAAAGTGATCTTTGATTTTGCCCGTTGCAGTAAGGTGTCGGCTGTATTACACAGCCGTCACCCGCTAAGCATGGAGCGATATCAAACCGTGAGCCCGCTCTATACATTCCATTTACAGCTTCCATGTACATGTACGTGGCATGTCGTTAAGGAGTTAAAGGCCATTTCATTGCCCAGAGTAAACATGTCCGCCGGTAAAACGAAAAAACAAAATGATTGTTTATGATGGATCGCATCTTTTATGTGGTCATTATAATTATCGTTTGTCAGAAGCACACCCCATCATGAAAACAGGGTGTTTGCTGCTGACAATAATGTAATGTCTATGAGAGGGGGTTCAAACAAACAAGTTCGCTAACGATCGTTCGTACGTGCGAATCCCCTCTCGATCATTCATTGCTATCTTTGGTCGGCGCTCATTACGGCCACTTTATATGCTTATGTAAAAGGACCCTAAACAAGGCCTTTAAAAGAAGAAGAGATTCAGCACTGGACATTGCAACTCACCTACTTTTCTTCTTGATTTAATAACTTTACACTTTTATTGGTTGTCTGAGTTTTTATCATTATTGCAATGAAACAGCCCAGCTCAAAATGGTGACATGGTAGAAGTCAGGTATGTGGTTTAAGTTCTACTGGATTTGGGTCGTTTGTCATGTCTCGCTCATATACATTTCTAATAACTTTTGTGTTTCAATTCTTCACTAGTTTCAGGATACTTGTTTGCTGTCAGTGAATGAAAACACTCCGTAAGCTAAAAATTCTGAGTTTCACACTGGACACATCATCATAGCAAAGCATCAGAGAGATTTGTGCAGCTGATGATATGTTTAGCTCACAGACCATTACCTAGACTAGATACAATTGTTCTACTTCTCAGCTGGGATCAGGACTAGGTATGCACCAGTTTGCTGTCTCTGATTGTAACCAATAGTTGTTCTAATTCAGTGACAGCAAACTAGTGTCTTTAAAGTGATGAAGAACTGAAACACAAAGTATATTAGAAACTTTTTAATTATACAGTGAGTAAGATTTATTTACATAGAACCAGAAAACCCTTTTAGGCCGGATTCACACAGAGTTTTTTGCAGGTGGAAAATCTGCCTCAAAATTCAGTTTGGAAGTTTGAGGCAGATTTTCCTCTGCCTGCACGCCGATTTTCACGGCGTTTTTCGCCAAAGGCCATTGAGCGCCTCGGAAAAAAACGCCACGAAATACGGTTCTTCTGACTCCCATTGATCTCAATGGAAGGTCAGAAGCATAAACGCGTGAAGATAGGGCATGTCCCTTCTTTCTCCCGCGAGCCGGTTTTTCTGCTCGCAGGAAAAAAACGCCTCAGCCTCCCATTGAAATCAATGGGAGGCATTTTCGGCTGTTTTGTGGCGAGTTTTGTGGAGCGGTTTCCGCGTCCAAAAACTCTGTGTGAACATACCCTTAGGCCTGATTTACACGAGCGTGTGCGTTTTGCGCGCGCAAAAAACGCTGCGTTTTGCGTGCGCAAAAGGCACTTGACAGCTCCGTGTGTCATCCGTGTATGATGCGCGGCTGCGTGATTTTCGCGCAGCCGCCATCATAGAGATGAGGCTAGTCGACGCCCGTCACTGTCCAAGGTGCTGAAAGAGCTAACTGATCGGCAGTAACTCTTTCAGCACCCTCGACAGTGAATGCCGATCACAATATACACCAAACTGTGAATAAAGAAAGACGTTCAAACTTACCATGAACTGCCTGCTTCCTCCAGTCCGGTCTCCCGGCCGTTGCCTTGGTGACGCGTCCCTCTCTTGTCGTCCGGCCCCACCTCCCAGGATGACACGGCAGTCCATGAGACCGCTGCAGCCTGTGATTGGCTGCAGCCTGTGCTTGGCCTGTGATTGGCTGGAGCTGTCACTTGGACTGAACTGTCATCCCGGGAGGTCGGACTGGAGGAAGGAGCCGGGACTTATCGGTAAGTCCGAACTTCTGTTTTTTTTTACACGTATATGTATATTGTGATCGAAAGTCACTGTCCATGGTGCTGAAACAGTTTAAGTCTTTCAGCACCGTGGGCAGTGACTGTCTCCTGACGTCGCGTACCCGAACATTTTTTGCCGGGTTCGGTCAAAACGAGTTCGGCCGAACCCGGTGAAGTTCGGTGCGCTCATCTCTAATTTGACACTCCGTTTGGATGTTTGTAAACAGAAAAGCACGTGGTGCTTTTCTGTTTACATTCATCCTTTTGACAGCTCTTGCGCGAATCACGCAGTTCGCACGGAAGTGCTTCCGTGCGGCATGCGTGGTTTTCACGCACCCATTGACTTCAATGG
The DNA here is from genome assembly GCF_050947455.1 of Rhinoderma darwinii. Lineage (NCBI taxonomy): Eukaryota > Metazoa > Chordata > Amphibia > Anura > Rhinodermatidae > Rhinoderma > Rhinoderma darwinii. Next base: position 193,880,950 of record NC_134690.1, on the reverse strand, counting down.
GTGCGTGGATGCGCGAAAAACGCACGATTATAGAACATGTCGTGAGTTTTACGCAACGCACTCACGCTGCGCAAAATTCACGCATCGTCTAAACTGCCCCATAGAGTAATATAGGTGCGTACCACACGCGTGAAAAGCACGCGCGTCGCACGCGCGTATATTACGCTCGTGTAAATGAGGCCTTAATTTGATCAGCACCATTAGTTTTGCCACTATCTACCCATATCTTTGGAAGAAAGTAAATAGGAGGGAACCTCCAGCTCACCTTGAGGCAGAAGAATAACAGAATGCCTGATGCGCACGGATCCTCGTGTCGGCACACGCTGATGAAATTGTAACGGAAGAAAGAAGTTGAGATCCAGCGCACAAATGTGTTAAAATGGAATCCAGTTCCAATTTTATTGGAAAAACAGCATAAAACAGGGAGTCTTATTCCCCAGTGGGTAGGGTGGATATAGGTAGAAGAAAAATGAAAGCGTAGCCTACGCGTTTCAGACGATAGCCTCGTCCTTAGTCATGGCTGAGAATGAAAGATTTGACAGCTGAGGTTGGAGCTATATCCGGTTCCCGACACGTGAAAATAGATTGCGGCTCAACACACAAGTCGAGTGGAACGCTAACCATATGATTGGACTGAATTTACTATTTATCCAGTATTAATTTCTACAACTGGGAATATAATGGAGTAGTCTACCTCTTGAGAATCATTTAATGGTAGATGAATAATTACAATACGTGTCAGTTGCCGACAAATAAGTAACCAGGGACGCGCGAATGCCTGAGAACATGACAACGCGATCAACTCCCGTTAAATACATGGTTACTTTGTATATTTATTCCCACAGTATTTTTAATATCAATTTCTGTCCCGGGGAAAGAAATACCTAATGAATAGTGATATTTACTGGTTTTACACTAGAGATAGCTCCTGTTAACACATCTCAGCTTGTCAAAAATATAACGGAAGGAAGGAAAATGAATGTGAAAGGGTGCTTATAATACAGAATGAAAAAGAATAGTTAAAATAGATAAAAAGTGACAAACATTGGTTTGAATGCTTATGATGGACTGCTGAATATATGTACACCTAGGACACTTAGACTTTTTGTCTAAGTGTCCTAGGTGTACATATATTCAGCAGTCCATCATAAGCATTCAAACCAATGTTTGTCACTTTTTATCTATTTTAACTATTCTTTTTCATTCTGTATTATAAGCACCCTTTCACATTCATTTTCCTTCCTTCCGTTATATTTTTGACAAGCTGAGATGTGTTAACAGGAGCTATCTCTAGTGTAAAACCAGTAAATATCACTATTCATTAGGTATTTCTTTCCCCGGGACAGAAATTGATATTAAAAATACTGTGGGAATAAATATACAAAGTAACCATGTATTTAACGGGAGTTGATCGCGTTGTCATGTTCTCAGGCATTCGCGCGTCCCTGGTTACTTATTTGTCGGCAACTGACACGTATTGTAATTATTCATCTACCATTAAATGATTCTCAAGAGGTAGACTACTCCATTATATTCCCAGTTGTAGAAATTAATACTGGATAAATAGTAAATTCAGTCCAATCATATGGTTAGCGTTCCACTCGACTTGTGTGTTGAGCCGCAATCTATTTTCACGTGTCGGGAACCGGATATAGCTCCAACCTCAGCTGTCAAATCTTTCATTCTCAGCCATGACTAAGGACGAGGCTATCGTCTGAAACGCGTAGGCTACGCTTTCATTTTTCTTCTACCTATATCCACCCTACCCACTGGGGAATAAGACTCCCTGTTTTATGCTGTTTTTCCAATAAAATTGGAACTGGATTCCATTTTAACACATTTGTGCGCTGGATCTCAACTTCTTTCTTCCGTTACCCATATCTTTAATATGTAGCCATTTGGACTGAGTGTGTTATTAAATGCATTTTCAGGCAATAATACATAGTTTATGTTTGTGCTATTGATTTTTGTAGTTTATTGTACTAAAAGTTATAAATTCAATCCATTGATTTTGAGTTTTGATCGTTGTGCAAAACCTCCACCAGTGATAAAATTAAACTTCTACATCTATCCCAAAAAATGAAAATGTTAATGAGGTCTCATAACAATATTTTAAAAGGAATGAGAAGCCATCTAATAAAATGTGAGAAATATATTTTTTTCTTTCCTAATCTGGTTAACCAAGATGTTGGACATATTATCATTGATGATTCAATTTTTTTGTCATAGTGTCATATAGTGTGTCTTGGATAGTCTTGACGTTTCACACAAAAATAGTTCCGAGTAATGTATAGTGCTAGGGCTTCCAATTTTAAGTTAAGGCTAAGGCTGGGTTCACACGACCATGTTACGTCCGTAATGTACGGAAGGTATTTCGGCCGGAAGACCCGGACCGAACACAGTGCAGGGAACCGGGCTCCTAGCATCATAGTTATGTACGACGCTAGGAGTCCCTGCCTCGCTGCAGGACAGCTGTCCCGTACTGTAATCATGATTACAGTACGGGACAGTAGTTCCACGCAGAGGCAGGGACTCCTAGCATCGTACATAAGTATGATGCTAGGAGCCCGACTCCCTGCACTGTGTTCGGTCCGGGTTTTCCGGCCGAAATACGTTCCGTACATTACGGAAGTAACATGGTCGTGTGAACCCAGCCTTAGGGCTCAACGGCGTCATTTGTTCCCGTAATGGTTGCAGTAAAATCATGAGTTACTACGAGTCTTGCTCAACCTTAATGTTTCCCTATAGGGAAAAGGTCGGCCATGTCAAAATTCTAGCAATTGTCACGCAGAATTTTCTCCTATAGAAAAACAATAAGCGCACCACAATTTTAACAAGAGTAACAAGAAACCAAAAATCACCTTGGAGCCTTAAGGTGGCCATACACATTAGATGCAAGTCCCGCAGGGACTGGCTGACCATCTAATGAGAGTGGGTGTTTTCCGACTCTGCCCTGACAGGAGATCTCAGGGGAGAGAAGGGTCAGGTATGTTTGCACGGAGATAAGCCGCTGCCAGAGAAGTCTGGCATCAGCTTTACTCCTTCTCCCTATTGAGAACCCATGCATGCTTGGACGAGCCGATAATGCGTGTGTATGGGGGAGTTGGTAGAAATAGCTGTCAGCCGAACTGTAGTTCTCTGAAATCTATGGCCAGCTTTAGCCTAAATAAAGATGTACACATTAGGACCTCATTTATCAAAACTGTTATAGTAAAGACTAAATATAATCCACTAGCACCCGATCGATCTCTCAGGTAGTCCAACAATGGACAATAAATGGTTGGTTTATAATGAATTTCTGCTACATTACACTGACTTAAAGACATTCAATATTGATTCATATTTACCTGTTGAGGATGAGCTATAACTCTCTCGTTCTTCAATGATATAATGCATAGTATGATGAGAAACAAAAGAAAGAAATCAGCAGAGTATACATTAGACAAATATGTGCTATATAAGACAAATGAGAAAAGCAATACAATATGCTCTAAGAAAAAACAAAGTAGTATGGTCAATTTATTAGACACACAGAATATGAAATAAAGAAAAACTACAACAAGAATGAAATGAAGTAACACACACAGAAGTTCTGGAAATTCAGATATATCATCTAAGTGAACGTTCGAAGGTCTCATGGTAATTTTACTTTTAACAACACTTCACAGTTGAAAACAACATAACTTTGCTAATACTTTAATTTCTACTGATGTTGAGTTATTTTGTGTTTCCATGCCTCCATTTATATACAATTGTTTTTTTAAATTCTGCTACTTGCCATAGGAGTTGGACAATCCACTTTTACTAAACACCCCCCCCCCCCAAAAAAAAAAAAAAATGCTGATCACAGGGTCTCCCATTACTGCGAGTTCAGTTTTGGTGCAGCGCCACCACATGGTACATGAAGTATTACATGCTGCCTGGATGTGTTTCTGCAGAAAGTGGTTGCTTTCTGCTCCGGCTAATCGATGGAAACAATGAATGAGGGACTCCCCTATTATTAACACAGGAGTCCCTAATAGAGTGTTTTCTTAACTAGACAACCACTTTAAAAGCCTTTTAGCTCTAACAGCTTAAGGTCCTTTTACATGTGGAAATGATCAGGGAAACGAGCATTCATATGAACGCTCATTCCCGATCATTACCCTGTGTAAACAGGGAGATGTGCTGCCGACATAATGGAAATGTATAGGGATTAACAATCATAGTAACGATTACTCCTCCCCATACATAATCAATCACTGCTTCATGCGAAAGGAGCAAACGAGCGTCGATCAATGAGCTGTCTCGTTGATTGGCGCTCGGGCCGTGTAAATTGACCCTTAGTTCTACCTGTATAACTACCATCTGAGTTCTTACAACACACTGCTCTCTGATAACATTAGAACAGAAAAATTCTGACTTTAACTTTCTGTGTGAATGGAGAATAAAGTCATACATTAAAAATTATGTAGATTTAAACTGTGAGATGTAACATTAATGTGAGGGTATGTGCACACACACTAATTACGTCCGTAATTGACGGACGTATTTCGGCCGCAAGTACCGGACGGAACACAGTGCAGGGAGCCGGGCTCCTAGCATCATACTTATGTACGATGCTAGGAGTCCCTGCCTCGCTGCAGGACAACTGTCCCGTACTGAAAACATGAGGCAGGGACTCCTAGCATCGTACATAAGTATGATGCTAGGAGCCCGGCTCCCTGCACTGTGTTCCGTCCGGTACTTGCGGCCGAAATACGTCCGTCAATTACAGACGTAATTAGTGTGTGTGCACATACCCTAAAAGTGGAGTTTTCTTTGTACTTTAAATATCGTCGTTTGTATTTGGCTATATGTACAATTTTGTTGCAGTTTTCCTTTTAAACATATTAACAAAAAAATGTTATAAAATAATGTGCTATCAAATTCATAGTTTATCTTTTTAGTTATTGCAATGCTGTTCATACTAAAGTTTGTTCCTTTTATCGAATGACACAAGTTTATCAGGAGTTCTATTATTCTATGTAAAATGACACAATTAAAGCATGGGTGTTACAAAACATCAAGAAATTTATTGAGAACATGCGGAAATTGACACGACATGCAGAGATATAAAGACCATGCTATTCAAACATTTAATGTAACATTCTCCACTACACATTGAGAACCAAACAACATCACGACTACAGATCAAAAAGTATATTTCTAAGAGGTATTAAATGATGCCAGCATTGCACATTGACTAATATAGTAACTAACTGTAAAATAGAGATGGTAATTTAACGCAGCAAGCAAACTATTTTCCATTAAGTATTGTTTGTGGTAAATTATAACAGCATGAATTATATAAAACGAGGGCGTACTCAAGGGGAGTCTCACTAAACAATTAGAGATCTAGCCATTTCACTAATCTCTACTACACCGAGACATTCTGTAAACTAGCCAACGGCATAGTCCTAACCTACATCACCGAGCAGTATAACAAATGTCATAACAACATATGTGGATATGTGTGTGTATATATATATATATATATATATATATATATATATATATATATATATATATATATATATATATATATAAAAATATATATATATATAAAAAAAATTATATATATATATATATATATATATATATATGTGTGTGTGTGTGTGTGTGTGTGTGTGTGTGTGTGTGTCACTGTACCAGTCTACAAGACATCATATTGAGTGATTTGACAAGAGAACATTGCCAAGAACAGGCATATAGTAAATAGAGATCCTTAAACATTGTTATTTAAATAGAATAACACTGGAAACATAAAATTAAAATGTAGAATAAAATACAATATTTTGGATACTTGGTATAATATATATCCTAAATGTAGAGACTGTTAGCAGATAGTTCTCCTACTTGACACTCATCAAGACAACTTTTTTTTCAAAAGGCGCCAAGCTGGCTGGCCATAAAAAAGTATGGCTGACCGTGTAATACTTGGCTGACCCGAGTCCGACAAAGTGAGAGCTGCTTTTTCTTAGCGGCTCTCTGCTCTGGCTGAATGAGGGGGGACTGAGCTACTTTCATCTCAATGCTATTCTATAAAGGATAAAATCGGATTATAGATGCCATGGGCAACACTTTTACTATCAGACCCACCCCACTTCTAAAGACTGCTCGACATTTCAGTACAACGATATACTGAGCTTAAATATTTAAGTATATCACAAATAAACAAGTAAAGGAGATTCTAAGGGCCAGTTCACACAGAGTTATTTGACGCAGAAAACGCGCCAAAAAATGGCCGAAAATGCCTCCCATTGATTTCAATGAGAGGCTGAGGTGCTTTTTTTTCTGCGAGTTGAAAAACCGTCTCGCGGAAAAAGAAGGGACATGCCCTATCTTCGGGCGTTTACGCTTCTGACCTCCCATTGACATCAATGGGAGGCAGAAGAACCGTATTTCGTGGCGTTTTTTGCCGCGGCACTCAATTACTGCGGGTGAAAAACGCAGCTAAAATCGGCAAAAAACTCCAGGTGAACCCAGCCTAAAGGGGGTTTACTGCCACAAGCAAAGGTATAATTGGTATGACCCTAATGTGCCATATACTATGTTTTAAACCTGATTTCTTCAAGGGGTAGTACAGGATTAAGGCCCCATGCACACCACCGTAGATTTAGTCCGTAATTACGGATCATAATTACAGTCCGTAATTACGGACCCATTAATTTCTACGGCTGATGGACACCTTCCCCTATATTTAAAAGTTGCTGTAGAAACCTTCTGTGCCATAGAAACCTTCCCTAAAAAATAGGACATGTCCTATTTTTTCATTTTACGGACCGTGCTCCCAATTTTATAATGAGAGCACGCCCCGCAAATGCGGACGGCTGTCCACGGCCGGCCGTGCCAGTAATCACGGACCATGATTACGGACACGGTCGTGGGCATGGGGCCTTAGAAATACCTGCCTGTTTTCTTCCAAAAACAGTGCCACACCTGTGCACAGGTTGTGTGTGGTATTGCAGCTCAGCTCCATTCACTCCATTGGAGCTAAGCTGCAATACCAGACACAACTTATGGACAGGTGTGGTGCTGTTTGTGGAAGAAAATAGCTATGTTTTTCTAACTTATAACAAGCCCTTTAAAGCAGATAGCAATTTCTGAGACCACTTCTATAACTATATACAGCCATATGAAATGTCGCAACCTAAAGAATACACAAAGGTTTTCTATTATTGTATCAGTTGTAACCGATTTACAGGTGTACTCTATACACTTTGATGGAATCATTCGCAAAGACACAGCCAGCATAAATGACAAGTTGTATAACAATGACTTGTTAGAACACATACTTTAAAATGAAAATAGCAGAATTCATGAATCTTATATTAAAAAAATTCTCTACGGGTATTAATTAATAACTAAAAATAGTACTTTGTTGGTGTAGTGCTCTTACAATTTTCTAAACAAATGAGATGTAAATGTAAAGATATTATGCGTACATAGTGCACAGTAGTAACATCAATTGTAGCAGGATGGGCTGGCCTAAGGACATCACTCGGTGTCTGACAATGCTACATCAGTCTTCTACTAAGGGAATTGCCACATCTGGGGGCAGGCAGGCAGGGAGTGTGTACATGTCCGGCAGCTCATTGTAAAAGGGGTTTTACACTGGGCAATTATCGGGCAGAAAAGTGGTCATAGAACGCTTGTTGTCGATAATTACCCGTTGTAAATAGGGCAGCGATCAGCAGATGAACGAGCGAACGCTCGTTCATCGGCTGATCGTATTGTTTTAAAAAAGTAAAATATTATCGTTGTCTGCAGCACATCTCACTGTGTAAACAGGGATACGCGCTGCCGACATGATAATAATGTATGGGGACGAGCGATCGGAATAACGAGGGCTCGTCACCATACATAGCTCCTTGTGACAGGAGCAAACGAGCGCCAATCAACGACATGTCTCGATGATCGGCGCTCGCTGAACTGGCTTAAATCGGCCGGTGTAATAGGGCCTTTAGTGTCTCTGGCTCTCTCTTCCCTTGCCAATGCAGTCTCACACCAGCGCCAATCTCGCACTAGACCTAGTCCTAGCACTGCTGATGTTCTCAGGGCTTGGTGGCCTGGCAAGGTAGGAGTATCCAATCCAAAAAAGAAGTGACTTCACTACGTCTTGTTATGCACAAATACTTGCGATTGTTGGTAAAAATGATTTAACTTTTACCGCCTCCCAGTGTAAGGGTATGTGCACACGCTAGCTGTCATTTACGGCTGAAATTACAGACTGTTTTCAGGAGAAAACAGCTGCCTCGTTTCAGCCGTAATTGCTCCTCCTCGCATTTTGCGAGGCTTCTCTGACAGCCGTAAATTTTGAGCTGCTCTTCATTGAGTTCAATGAAGAACGGCTCAAATTACGTCTGAAAGAAGTGTCCTGCACTTCTTTTGACGAGGCTGTATTTTTACGCGTCGTCGTTTGACCGTTGTCAAACGACGACGCGTAAATGACAGGTCGTCTGCACAGTACGTCGGCAAACCCATTCAGATGAATGGGCAGATGTTTGCCGATGTATTGTAGCCCTATTTTCAGACGTAAAACGAGGCATAATATGCCTCGTTTACGTCTGAAAATAGGTCGTGTGAACCCAGCCTAATACTGACTGGGCTAGCTGATTACCGGCTTGGTGGCATCCCTATGTATTAAACACACTAATGTTTTATCCCCCTTTAACTATTATTAAATGACTATATATTATTATTGTATTAAATTGAATAAAGCATTATTAATAAATGTATTGAAATAAAAATGGATTTTTATCGCCACTAACAATACATTTAAAGGCTCAACTCACAAAAGATGCACTCTTCATCTTGTCTAGTCAGTACTGTGTCACTTAAATTAAGCAGAATGTAGAAGCAAATGTTACTAATCAAGATAATAAAAAAAAAATGCAAAGCAAGGTAGGAGCCAACGGTGCCCCACTGAACCCATTGACTTTAATGGGGTCGGTTGAGTTTCCGTCATGGTGTCCATCTTTTTACTGGAAGAAACAACAGAATATGTTATCTGCCATTTTTGATGGAATCTGAGACTGAGTTTTCTAACAGCCTACGAGTGGCGGCACCGAGCTCATACACATCGATGATTAAAAAATGGACTTATCAAAGGTGCAGCTATGCTTTCAGAATGAAAGTAAGTGGCAGCAATTAGTAAATAATATAGGCGGAGATAGAGGAATAACTCTGGACTCTTTATTTAACCGGAAAATTAATTTAGCATTTTGAAGAATTCTCACAGGGAAAAGATTGTTCAGGATCAGTAGCACATCACTACCCACATCTGTGAAGTCAACAAGCCATCAGTTTAATTAATTAGTTTCAAGTAAATTGCTCAAGCAAGAACTGTAAACGGTGAGACGTTGCCAGTCTCCTTCCTGAGTACTTATACATTGCTAAGAAATATTTTCAAAAATATTCTGCCTTTATATTAGTGGTTCTCAGGACTGAAGAATCCATCTAATGATCTGTAAACACATCAGTCCTATCATTGCCATGCAAATTTTAGGGTGTGCACAGTACACTAATTGTATTTGCAACCCAATAATTCCAAAGCCATTTTCAAAGATGCCAAGTTCACCTAGAAGGTTTCAAAATGTTGCAAAACAGAAAAAGATTGTTTGATGCCAAGGTGTTTGGAACATTTAAAGGGGCTATCTCAATAAGACCAGCAAGGGAAATATAGAATGACATTCCGGCCATTAAAAAGAATGGCCAACCATGTAATTACATAGCAGCTCTCCAAGCAGGGAAACACCCACCATGATATCCATATAACTTAATAGCGCATACAGACATTGGTTTTTGTAACGAGACAACCCCTTTAAGCCATCAGAGCTGTCTATAAGCTTATAAAAGACTGTAATTCACTACAACTCAACATTTTTTAGGAATATATGCGGATTTATAATGCAATCACTTATTTATGGATTGGTCACAGAATGTTATATATATATATATATATATCCAAAAAGAAAGTTCAGCAGCACTCCAAAGATCCAAGTAAAAAAGTGAAGTTTATTGAGCCAACATGGCAATGCAACGTTTCCGTCCCACCTTGGGACCTTTCTCAAGCATCCCAAGGTGGGACGGAAACGTTGCATTGCCATGTTGGCTCAATAAACTTCACTTTTTTACTTGGATCTTTGGAGTGCTGCTGAACTTTCTTTTTGGATATACGTATGGTCTTTGGATCGGGACTATCAGCTGGCACCCTGTATTACTGGAATCTATATACTGAATCAGAGTGCTGCCGTTTTTTCTACTGGTATATATATATATATATATATATATATATATATATATATATATATATAAAAATATATATATATATATATGTGTGTATAGAGATAGATAGATAGATAGATAGATAGAGAGATAGATAGATAGAGAGATAGAGAGATAGATAGATAGATAGATAGATAGATAGATAGATAGATAGATAGATAGATAGATAGATAGATAGATAGATAGATAGATAGATAGATAGATAGATAGATAGATAGAGAGATAGAGAGATAGATAGATAGATAGATAGATAGATAGATAGATAGATAGATAGATAGATAGATAGATAGATAGATAGATAGATAGATAGATAGAACATTTTTAAAGCATAAGCAAAAATAAAAAGAATAAAAAAACTACATATAACTCCACAGTAAATAAAACTAAGACACTAATGTTGTCATTTCTCAGAATCTGTGAAGAAGTTTTGGGCTAGATGCACTCACTGCTTTAATGGATTGGTCACATACTTATGAACAAAGTATCACATAAATAATTGATAAACAGAAAAGGTCATTGTAGAGTTTTATATTTTGTTACCGGCGCAACAAAAGTACCATTATTTAATACAAACTAATTGAACCCCCCATTTCAAATGTTTATAGACAAAATAAACTATTTTTTTTATAGAAAGTGAGAAGTATCCAATTTGTAGTATAAACAGGCAACATATTTACAGACTGGATGCTCTAACACATAAAGTACAATTTGACTGTTTTTAACATTGTGTTATTTGTGCATCTTTATCACTAAATATCCGCAGTTGATCAAAGTCCCTCATGTTTTAAAAAATAGCTTTATATGTAGCACAGGAGAACAACAGAGCTGATTATTGAGAAAAAAAAACAATCTGCCACAACTGCAATTCCTCCTAAATTTATATATAGAGGCTATAGAAGCATTTGGTACACATTCTCACACACGCATGCACACAGTCAGCCAAGCTATGATCAGATAGAAATATACAAACTATTTATATGATTTATTTCCTACATAAGTTTGTTGTAATCCTAGCAAAAAATCTATCTATCTATCTATCTATCTATCTATCTATCTATCTATCTATCTATCTATCTATCTATCTCATATCTATCTATCTATCTAAGCCATGAATAAGGACGCAGGAGGCGTCTGAAACGCGTAGGCTCTATATATCATTGAAACCTCTCCCTGCACGCCAGGATATCATCCCTTTGATACTGTTTTAACAAGACTCAATAAAACGTGGAAAAAGTTTCCGTTTTACCAATACCAGCGCTGGATCCATTTCCTCTTCTCTTCTACCTTTTCATCGTGTGCCGACACGAGGACCCGTACGCGGTGAACAGTACAAGTCCACATACAAGGTGAGCTGGAGGCTTCCTCTCTTTTCCTATCTATCTATCTATCTATCTATCTATCCATCCATCCATCCCTCTCTCTCTCTCTCTCTCTCTCTCTCTCTCTATCCCTCCCCCCCTCCCTCCCTCTCTCTCTATCTATCTCTCTCTCTCCCTCCCTCTCTATCTCTCTCTCCCTCCCTCTCTATCTCTCTATCTATCTATCTATCTATCTATCTATCTATCTATCTATCTATCTATCTATCTATCTATCTATCTATTTATCCTATATATAACATTAAATAGCACTATCTATATTGAACACAAGACATAGCATTAATAACCAGCACACCTAAGAGACATCAACATTTTGACTTAAGTATAAAGGGTAATGCACACTTTATGTCCAACTTTCAGCATATGACAGATATATGAGGACTAAGGTCATCAAACTTTGAAATGTTGTGTCTTGCTTTATAAGCCTCTGTATGACGTGTATACATTCTTACAGCTTGTGTTACATACATGCTTGACTCCATATATTAACTAGATGATCATCACTCAAAATAAATCATTTCTCCCAGTGATATTTCATGTACTATTTTAAGTTATTTTAACGATCCATAATAAAATTCTTCGTATCACATAAATAAATATATGCTGTTTGTTTAAATACTGTATTTTGCAGCGTTGCTTTACAGTAAAGTGATATCGAGACAGCAGAGGGTAAGTCACCATTTGAACAGTATAGGTAGAGATTCTTGTAAATCATCTTGAGAATAGTAACAAAATAAAATAGTTCTAAACATTGAATTATCTATAATAAGAACACTATGCTTCATTTTTTTTTTTTAGACATTAGAATTGCCGTAACCCATCGGAAAAAGGAAACCAAGTTGTAAATTTGATCAAATTCTTATATATTGATACTACCAAAATATTTTCCAATATAACAAGAACATGGTTTAGGTCAGTATTATTTCACATGGTTAATCCGTGACTACAATATTATATAATACATAGCGGTAATACACGATTTGCTTCTGTATCAAGTTCATGGTTTGGTCAAGGTAAAGTCTTACTAGCAATACATTGGTTAGTAATGTTAAATGCATATCACAAAAACCAACACAACAAAAATGCACAGTATGTAAAAGATATAAAATGCAGCCATTACTGGACACGAAACTTTACATGAAGTTTTACACGGAGAATGAAAAATTCATTGAATGGTAAAGAACACAGTGAGTACATTAATAATACACCAATCCACACCACTTCAAAACTCATTGAACAAACAAACACACAAAACACTGTTTGCAAGTGTGGCTGGTCACTTGGGCTACCTTGTTCTACACTGTTGCTTCTTACAGGAACCTGTGGAAGCTGCCTTCCCCTTCGACTAAATGAAGAGTCCACCGTAGATGACTGATTTCCTACTTGATGGTTTCTGTAAGGTAAAAAAAAATAAAAAAATAAAGTTATTTAGGAAACAGACGGAAGCTATGGCCTTAGGTTAGCTTTATAGACCAATAGGGTGGGCAAGATATTAAAAAAAAAATCATATCTTTTTAACATCGCCATTACACGTGTCCTGCTCAAAATCTATTGAAATAAATCCACAGTAAGCCAGAATAACTTGAACACGAGGCGTAAAGATTTTGAAGAATGTATAATGTCCTTCTGAGGTGAACCTCTTTTTGAATCCAAACCTTATTCAAGTCAATCTATCGGCAGAAAAGGTGCCAGCTTGATCCTAAATATTATGGTGGAGTTCATTTTAATGGGCATTAACCTCATTAAGCCTATTTGTACTTTATTTTTTTCACTCTGCTATTGCAAACTAGTTGTAACAGGGTTTATATGGCCATAAATATAAAAAATTACTGTTTGACAAAATAGCTTTCAGACAACGAATAAAACAATGACTCTTCTATTAACATGATCAGTTAAAAATATATTTTAATTCTGTAGGGGCATTGAGGATGAGCAGTTGCTAGAGACCTATACTGCCCGTTTCCAAAATCCTAAATCGAACCACATGTCTATGTGCAGCTTTATACACAAAATACAAGGGAATATTTTGATTTAGGGTAAGATTGTTGACTTATATACAGGCATAGTAAAGACGACATATAACAGGGGGGCGGATAAATAATAATACCTTGGGTGTGTTCACAGTCCACAAAGAAGGGTGACATGCAGGCCCAGGATAATAGGGAAGGAAGAAAGGGGCAAATGCCCTGAAGGTCTCTCCCACCCTCCTCAGGACGATTCACAGTTGGGTCTAGAAACAAAGTCCTGAAGCTTGGCTCTAACTGTTATTGCGGGTCAGGCCATGTACTGTATGTCTTTGTTATTTATGCACTTGATGGCATTATTATTTAGACACTATATAGCTCTGTTATTTGGATTTTTCCGTGGTATAGTTTTGTACACTGCATGTTGTTTATATTCGGACAGTGCATGGTACGGTTATTTTGCTGTGATTGTGCTATTATTTTTTATTCTTTTTATACATTGTAGCTGAAAAGATTTTTATGTTTCATTTGCGGCATGTTTTTTCTAAAAAGGTAGAGACCCCACGCAATGTTTTGCTCAAGGGTTTTCCTAAATCTTTATCTGAATATGGTGACAAAAATCTATTCACATAATACACATATGCCTTGTCCTGTGGTAAGTAAAACCTAAGGGCATTTATTAAACCAGGGTTAGAGACACACATAGGAGTAATTACATGCAACTGAATTCACTTGTTGGGACAAGCAAAGGTTGTCGTGGAAGAGGAACAACTGATAAACAAGGAGACTTCTTGATGAACAATATTGTTGCGATGAACCTACATGCGAAAAGGGTTGTGCAATAGCCTGCAGCATCTCAAAACATAGACTATATATATATATATATATATATATATATATATATATATATATCAATGAAATCCAACGACTACAAGACAGATTCTCGGTCAGGATATGGTCCTTAAAGTTCATGCCCTGAGACAGAAACCATGGGGATGTGCTAGGTATATTGTGTATGCCTCTTTGTACACGGTTTACATGTGAGAGTAGGTCTCATTTATCAAAACTGTCTAAGGGTCACATGTGGCATATTTGCCTTGTATTTCCACAGCTTAAAAATACGCAGCATAAAACTTTACAATGTAATCCTACAGGAAAAATATTCTGCAAATCAGAGAGATTTCTCAATTGCTTGCGTTGCGGAATATTTTTCCCACAGGATTACATTGTAAAGTTTTGTAAGTAATGCGAGGAAAATACGCCACGTGTGACTGCACCCTTACAGGAAGGCTGGCCTTGTTAACCATAGCAACCAATCACAATGAAGTTTTGATTTTTGTCACAGCAGTTTAAGAAATTAAAGTTGCACTCTCCCTGGTTCTTATGGGCAAAAAGGTTTCTTTCGGTTTCACATGTTTTGATAAATGTATAAACATGCAAAAAAAAGAGATGCATCAGGAAAGAATTTCATAAAGTTACTGTCACCAATCGATACATGGTACAAAAATACAATAAACATTTTACAATGGAAAACACGATAAGAGGATTTTTGAAACGTCCAAACAGTATTGGCTTTAGACAAAAGAAAAAAAAGACTAGAATTTTCATTACTGTTATTAAGGTGACAATTGTGATTGCTTGTTTACATTACCTGCACAATATATTATACTGGCTGGTGACACCCTATGTATTGCAATATGTGGCCCGGCTATTACACACAAACATCCACAATGAATTAAGTCGAAATTTGAGTTCTGTTAGTTCAAACATTCAACTTTTTTGTTAGAGAATTTGAATCTGTATTTTGTTTGTACTGTACACCAAAATCATGTCTTCCACCATTTAAAACTGCATTTGCGGAACACCATCGACGTACTCCTTGTTTACAGAAAAGAAGTGAATAAGCAGCAATCATCAGATGTGCTCCGTGAGGATCAGGACATGGATAGCGAATTTATTGAAAAATTAGAACAAGACCATTAGACCAAGTCCAGTGCTCAGTTGTTTTAACCCCCTTTAAATGGATTGACTGCTATGGACAATCCCTTTTTGTTAGGCCACCTTCACACTGTGTATTCCCTGTACGTTTATTGTCAAAAGTTCTTAGCGCATACGTCAAGCATACCCATAGGCTGCCATTATACCGATGGAGGCCAAATGAGTGTTCTTTTGTCATCCGTCAGGCGGTATACGTTGGGTATACTGTTTTTATGCTGAATGGAATAGCGCAATAGACTATGAATTCTTTCCAGAGACATCCAGTAATAAAAAAAGGATACTTTAACTATAAACTTTTTTTTTAACGAATGCCTAATAGTGCCATCCATCATTTATGGGATATAATGGTATCTGTTTAATGAATACATCATAAAAAAGAGTCATAAAAGTTTATGATGTATCGGTTAAATGGATACCACTATTAGGCATCAGTCAAAGCCGTCGTTTAACGTATACATCAGGAGCTTTTCCTGGCGTATATGTCAAACGGAGAGCACTAAACAAAGTGTCAAAAGAGCATTAGAAGGGTTTTCTGACAATAAACTGATCACAGTGTATCCACTGCTGGGACTGCCAAAGATCAGCGGTAATCTGCTGGGGAATCCAACAGCAAGTGTTTAATCCCACCCCCCCCCCCCCCCCACCAAGGCCATCACAGGAAAAAAGAAACATTACAGGCTATTGAAATCAGTGTGGTATCTGTTCAATGCATAGACATGCCGGCTCTTCCAGAGTGATAACTGTATGGGCACATTCAACATTGTGTTTGGAAATAAGATGCGAGCACGCCAAGAAAAGTTGCGACCTTGTTTTTTAACTCTTATGTCTTCCTCTCAGATTAGAGTTGCACACTTATCATTGCACTCTATATTGTATCTCAGTATGCATTGTAAACCTCATACCTTTTTACTTCAGAAACAGCGCATTTATTGTTTGGTTTCTGGTTGCTAGTTTTTTCCATTTTTCTGGGCTGCCTGAGATGAAGTGATAAATTAAAAAGAAAAGCCAGAGCAAAAAATAATAACAAAAGGAAACAGCAATGAAGAATGAGATTACATGTAAAGCATTGGAACGATGAACATTACAGGCATAGACTACAGTTCACTGTGAATTCACAAACTAATAAAAATAAGACGCTAAAAATACTTTTTAAAAATAACAGAAATATCGAAAGAATTGAATATACTAATAAATACATGACGGAAAATACAATGATTGGAAATAGTCAATGTTAAAGCTGCCTTCATACTACATTGCGTAAATGCGCTCTCCCAAACATCTTGTTTCATCAAAAGTTGGAACACATTCTAGTACAAAGGAGAAGGAAAGTATTCCCTAAGTAAATGTTTACCAATGTTTCCCTTCCTTTTGTACTAGAATCCGTTCCATTTTCTTCTTTTTCGCGGCCATTTTTTTACGCGGCCATTTTTCAAAACGGCCGCGTAAAAAACGGCCCGTCGGAACAGAACGCCGTTTTTCCCATTGAAATCAAAGGGCAGATGTTTAGAGGCGTACTGCTTCCAATTTTTCAGCCGTTTTTAGGGACGTTTACGGCCCGAAAAACGGCTGAAAACACTGCGTGTGCACATACCCTAATACTACAGCAAAAAAACATTTATACCCAAAAGCATAATGATGCTTCTCCATAAATATCATGCACATGCAATAAAAATGTCTAGTTTGGACAACCACTTTTCAGATTAAATGCGCTGGAATAAAGCGGATATCAGCTGTTGTTTCCAAGGACGTTGCTTGACACTACTGGGGATATACAGCTGTAGCCTTCTGTATCTTGACTTTTAACGCATTATATACACAGTGTCAGGAAACGTTAACTTTTTAAATGGCTTTTGTTGTGTGATATCACGCTACAGCAAGTTACCAGAGTCAAGATAAACTTGGCTACATCTGTACTACCTTGATTTAGGCTAACACTACACAAAGACATAGGGGGAAATTTAAGAACGGCTTTACACTAGTATTATGGCATTAAACAGGCGCAAATTTTGGCGCATGCATAATTTGCAACATTTTGTTATTTTCTGCCACTCACTGCCACTTTTATCAAAAGTGGGTGTGGTGAAGTAGAAGGGCAGGGTCACCAGGAATCTATTATAATTTACACCCGAAACAGGAGTAAATTATAGTAGAAATCTATGCCAGCTCTTAACTTGTATAGATTTAATTTTCTGGCACATGGACAGCACAAGATGTGACTAATTTATTAAGAGGTGTGCGCCTCTTAATAAATTAGTCGCATCCTAGTCCTGCGAGCTTAAAGATGACCTGTCAATATGTAGGCCATATAAATTGAACTGGTTTACTGACCTGAATAGCGTTGTCTCTGTGATTCCAGTGCTGTCTTTCCTTTTTACCTGGATCCCCCCCATTGCAGAGATATGGCCTACTGTTGTGTTGGCTCCCTCTATGCTATTTTGCTGTAGTTAGCCAACAGGGTGTTAACTACCCTCAAACTGCATCGTGCTGATTGGTCAACATTAGAGGTCGGGAAGCCAGCTCCGACCCTACAGCAAATTAGAATGCAGGGGACCAAAATAACAGTGGGTCATATCTCTGGTCCAGGAAAAAAAAGAAAAATAGTGCTGGAATTAGGGAGACAGAGCTATTCAGGTAAGTTAACCAGTTCAACTAATATGACCTAGTGACAGGTCTTTAAGACTAAGACTGGTTTATAAAACGCCAGTCTTAGTACATCTGCCCCATATTGTAGATGACAGTTTAAAGGGTAACTGTGATTTCCTCAACCTCTGATGTGTAATAGAGACAGGTCAGAAGATGTGAGGGATGGGGGCCTGGGATTTTAGAATGTTCTGCTGTATGTTTTGCCCCTTTGGTTACATCTGCATTCCTTGGTTCTCTTGAGAGACCTGTGTATGGGTAATATCCGGTCTCCTTAATGAAATCCAATGGGAGGCAGCTTGTTTAGCCATCAATCTCAGCTCCCAGACCCCCAGCGACCACCACTTCTGACATGTCTATATGATGTGTCATAAGTTGAGGAAAATTACAGAAACCATTTCAATTGTAACTGTGGCATGACAGCTGCAGTCTATAGAAATATATTACGATGCACAGCACTAGCATGTACATAGAATAAAAAGACAATGCAAGTTTCCAAAAAACTTTTAGGAAACAGATATTTTGGACCTCAAAGGCACAGCGATTTTTTTGTTTATCATCACTGCTTTCTGACTGCCATAACTTTTAAATTTTACATGTACTTAACCCTATGAGGGCTTGTTTTTTGCGGGACAAGTTGTATTTTTTAATGGTACCGTTTTTTGAGTTTTGTTTTTACGGGGTCTATTGTGCAAGATAATTAATACATCTATTTTATTGTACAAGACATTATGGTTGCAGCGATACTAATTATCTACATAGCGCCAGCGCTGTAAGTGTGAGACACATTGTGCCAAGGGGTTAAAGCTGTCTTGCCCAAGTCTAGAGACAGTTGAAATAATACTATGATAAAAGTGTTGTGACGTTTAAGGCCAGAGAGACAAGTTTTCTACTCCCTAAACACACAGCAAACGCAGATTATAAGAAACTGGTCTGCAACCTTTTAACCCCTTCGCGCACCCTGACGTGCTATTACGTCCAGGTGTTGATGTTTGGAGCGCGCTCACGCGCTCCATTTGCTGCGGGTGTCGGCTGTAATTTACAGCAGACACCTGGGACTAACAGCCGGGAGCAGCGATCACGCTGTTCCTGGCTGTTTAACCCCTCAAATGCTGTGGTCAATTGCGACAGCTCATCGCGCCCCCCCCCCCCCGCAGTAAGATCGGGAGGGTGGCGACGGTTGTTATGGCAGCCCAGGGGCCTAAGGAAGGCCCCCAGGCCTGCCTCCACTCTGCCTGTGTTAAGCCCTGCCTGTAAAAATGACGATATACTGCAACACGTTAGTATTGCAGTATATTGTACCAGCGATCTAACAATCGATGGTTCAAGTCCCCTGGGGGGGGGGGGGGGCTAATAAAGTGTGTAAAAAAACTAAAAAAAAAACAAAACGTTTTTAGTATTGAAAAAAAATATTAAAAGTAAAAAAAAAAAACTTTTCCCATTTTCCCCCTAAAGTAATGTGAAAAATAAAAAAGCAAACAAAATTGGTATCGCTGCATCCGTAAAAACCTGAACTATTACAATATATTATTATTTAATGCGCACGGTGAACGCTGTAAAAAATAAAAATGTAAACCGCCAAAATCGCAGTTTTTTGGTCAACTTAGCTCTAATTTTTTTAATAAAAAGTGATCAAAAAGTCCTACGTGCCAAAAAATGGTACCAATAAAAACTACAGCTCGTCCCGCCAAAAATATGTGACCACACCACTTAATCGGTGAAAAAAAGAAAAAAGTTATGGCTCTCAGAATGTGGCGACGCAAAAATTTTTTTTTTTTTAACAAAATGTTTATTATCAATAAAAGTAGTAAAATATAAAAACACCTATATAAATTTGGTATCACCGTAATCGTATTGAGCCACAGCATAAAGATAAGTTGTTGTTTTTACCGCACGGTGAAAGCCGTAACAACGAAACCCAAAAAAACACTGAGGAATAGCAGTTTTTTCCAACTTCAGCCCGCAAAGAATTGCTTCCAGTTTCCCAGTACATTATATGGAACTATAAATGGTACCAAAAGAAACTACATCTCCTCCCGCAAAAAATAAGCCCTCACACCACTCTATTAACAGAAAAATAAAAAGTTATGGCACTTGGAAAGCGGGGAATGAAAAACGAAAATGAAAAATCAAAAAATGGCTTCGTCCCGAAGGGGTTCAACTAAACATAATATAATGGATTAAAGATGAATCTGTAACCTTAAAATGCTGCCCTGTATAAGGGTATCATATATCAGGAACAGGTCTGTTCTCCTATTATACAAAACAGCACAAAAATATTATATAAAACATATTGTGTCTTTTGGCTAGTAGGTGCGATCAAAGAATACAGCGAACTTATGAGTCCTGTGTATTCATGAGGCGAGTACTCCCCCCCTCTTCTCGCTTCCCCCTGCCCTTCTCACACTGATTGACAGCTGGCTGCTGTGCATACACGTCAGCAGCCAGCTGGTTATCAATCACAGCAACACACCAACCACACCGGTTATCAATCATCTTCGAGAGTGGCGGGGGAGGAACGGAGATCGCTCTAATCATGAACACCCCGGACTCATAGCTATGAATCCAGTGTATTCTTTGATTAGCCAAAATAAACAATATTTTCATGTGCCGTTTCAGCTAATAGGAGCACCTAGGGCAGCATATTTAAATGACAAATCTGCTATTTTTTATATATTATATTATTAAACGTATAAGCAATGTGACAAAGTATGAAGCATGTGGTTAAAAAAAGTTGTCTATTCTGTGTCATAAAGAAAAATAAATAAGAATTTTCATCAAAAGCAAAAAAAATAAAAATTCGGGGGCTATATATACTAAATCCACATCCCATAAAATAGTGCAGATTTATGTAGAAGATAAATCAGAGGGAAATCAAACATTAATAAGAAAATATCCCATCAATTCACAAGTACACATATCAAAGATGGAGAAATTATATGAAGTAAGAACTATTTAATGAATAATGAGTATGCGGCTTCAGATTCAGTGTTTTTAGAGGGGTTTCCAGTTTTATGTAAATGGAGTCCTAAGCATAGGCCATCAATGTTTCACCATGAAAAACCCTTATAGGCATGTACAGTACATGAGTGTCAAATGCCAAAACTACAATGCATTGCCCAGTTCATGTCAGAACTAGCAATTTTTTCCTTTCTGAAATTTCCCGATATAAATTCCTGATGTAAGTTATGACATATGTTGAGGGCCAGAGGTGCAATATCTAACAAAAAAATAAAACTGAGTTTTGTGAGACCGATCCGGTTTGCTCCAATTTAACTGCAATAAAAATTTAATGGCAACGAAATGAAGTTATCATAATGTAA
Organism: Rhinoderma darwinii; assembly: GCF_050947455.1. Classification (NCBI taxonomy): domain Eukaryota; kingdom Metazoa; phylum Chordata; class Amphibia; order Anura; family Rhinodermatidae; genus Rhinoderma; species Rhinoderma darwinii. The sequence continues at coordinate 193,859,341 of NC_134690.1, read as the reverse complement.
GGATGTGAGTCGGCCACATAAATAGCAGCAATACGTTTAGGAGCTGCATAGAATTATACTAAGTACGGTATACTTAACATATACAGTGCGCTTGCGTCTTGCAACCATTGTCTACACATAGATGTCCAACATAAAAACATCTGACTTATTTATTGAATAAAAACCTCCGACATGATGTGTACTACACTGTAGGATCTATGAAGGCTTTATGAGCAGATTAGTAACAAAATAGATTGTCACCGCCATAGGAATTCCATTAAATGGGTTATTCCAAGATTAACATGTATCACCTATCCACAGGATAGGTGATAATTGTCTGATCGCTGGGTGCCCCACTGATCACTAGAACGGGGATCCCGAACCCCCTGTTCATCCACACTGCACCCCACTCAGTGAGAGGAGCTTGAATGGAGCGCAGGACAAGCATACACCCTGCCGCTCCATTTAATGTCTATGGGGCTGACAGATGGGACAGGTTATAGAATACATGGGTGGACTTGGCTAAGGTTCCCTTTTATGAAGGTTCTTTGTCATGGAATTTTTCCTTCCATGCTTTGTTCACTGTACACATGTACACAATGATGAATACAGTGATATATCAGCAGAGTGGATTACTATGTCTGCACAAATCCTAGTACATTGCAAATTCAGGGTGGTCAGACTATAAGTAATACAATCCAGTACTGAATTAGATCTTTTATTGCTCCTCTGCAAATTAGACTGCAGAAACACATATCTAATTGCTCTAAAATTCCTACCAGATATACCAATTTAACAAATAGGCGCTACTTATTAAAGAATAGAAAACTAGGAAATTTACCATTTAGAGCTAGAGGAGCAGAATATTTAATTAAATCACAACTCCAATTGACTGTAACTTGATTTTCCATTCTACTGTATATAATCCAATATAATCTAATATAGCCTACTAGAGTAATACCATCATGTATAATATAATATAATCTTTTTACCTTAGAGAGGCAAAAATCAAACAAGTGGTATAACAAGTGGTATAACAATATGTTATATTTTATTATATTACATTCTGGTATATTATATGTTATAATAGACGTTATAGGCTGTGTGGTTTATGTGGTACAGTTGTGAATCAGAGTCACAAATTGTTTATCATACCTAAATATATATGATATAAAGCCCGGAATGCAGAAGCGGGTACTATATTTCCCTATACAATTATTCCTAAAGCATCCTCATATTTCAGTATTAGCTCATTTAAATTCTCTTTGCAATGAAGTTTAAAGTGTTACTATAGTTTCGTTTCATTTTCTTTTTTTTTTAATAGGTTCAAAATTCAGTGCTAATTTGTTTCATACTATATCCTTATATACGTGGTTAGAGTTCAGTCATAGAGCTACAAATCCTATTTCCCTTCACACAACTATGCAGATAAATGATACAATTATGTCTGCCTGCAGCTGCCACTAGGGGGAGCTTAAGAGCTTACTGAAAAGGAATGTATTATGGAGTTCAATGCGAACTGTATATATCTGTCTTCAGTAAGTTCTCGTGTGTGAGCAGAGGATCAGCTCAGAAGGTTGGACCTATTTAGATAGAAAAAAAAATAGAAAGAAACAATAGGTACACTTTAACCCAACTTCTATACAACCAGATCTATCCAATCTGGCCAAGATTTTTTATACTACTTCAAGCTTATCGAACAAAGATTTTGTCATTACTTCATTGAGGAAATGACTGTGTTCACTAATACACATCACAATGCTAACAGCTCTTGGGCTTTTCCAAAGTTATTATGAACTATACACTAAGACAAATATATTAGTGGTATAAAAGAAAAAATATTAAGTGACATGAAAAAAAATGAAATCACTAAGACACATGATAAGAATGAAAAAGTCTGTTTTATACCTTTCTCGTTCTGGTGAATGCAAACTAGTATCTGGTCTCAAGCAGTTGGTACTAGCACTTCGAGCCCTGTCAAGGGAGGGCTGTAGTTCACTAGTGCCAGTGCATTGCATCCAATGGTAGAAGAGAAAGAAGAATAGAAAAGAAAACAAAGAAAGGAATACAATGTTAGAGATAAAATCATAAAAAGTAATGTTTTCTTAGCATAAGATGTAAAATCATCATGACAGTTAATGTTTGCAGGAATATGAATGTGCCCTTCTTAGTATAAACACGCTAAGTTATGAAGCCAATAAACTGCAGGCGCAAAGCACGCCTGGGCTCTAAACTTGGCTGGGGAATATTAAACTTACTGGAAAATGTGTTTGCAGATAAAGACTCTATGGAGTTAGTATTTACTTTAAATCTTTTAATAAATAGTTGGGTAAAAGTTGAAAGGAAGAACTTTTAGAACTTGACGTAAGTAAAGGCTTTTAAGTTCTGTAACCTATGGCAATCTCTGAGATCTTGTCTGAAATAGAGAAAAACAAGTTCTGGTTGCTATCGGTTACATCATAGTATCCACTATACCCATGTATTCATACTATACATGTACTCAATTACATATGGTTTTTTATTAATACTTTCATTCTTTTCCTCAATTACTAATCGTGACAAACTGACAGGTGACAAATTAAAATAAATAATATGATCTGACCTGGGTTGAAAAACAAAATGAAAACATGACATGTCATGATGGAAAAAAAATAAAATAAAATATGCATGTTCTGGGGTCGGAATGTCCTTCTTTCTTCATGCAAATTATTATAAATGTAGAATAATTTCGATCTTACATCCGGCCCCTAAAATAAGCTCATATTAGTATATAGGGTTATTAAAGATTTTAAAAAAATCTGTCCAAATTTGAACATCATTTTACAGTTCATATATAGAACTACTATACATATAAAGTTGAGTAACTATTTAAATACATTGCATTACTGATCCCGAGTTACAGCCTTTATGATAGTCCAGAGCTGCATTCACAGTTCTGCAAGTTTCAGAGATGTAATCTCAAACATTACTTAATGGCTCAATATCTTTATTTGTATCCTTTACAACAGTAATCTAATGGAGGAAAAACTAAATGCCTCACTGCCTTGCAGGGAACAAACAACAAGTTTGTTGACGGTTTCTAATGATGACCATCCTGACGTAGCAGAAGAAATCCGTGCCAAATTCATTGTAATTCCATGGTAAAATCTGCACGTGTTTCACGTGTTTCGGATTTTGCCAGGGAATCTGCTGCAGATTCACTGTGGATTTCCCTCTATACAATGAAAAGGTGATATACGCAGTAAAAATCTGCAGCTTTTCTGCAACATAATGAGCATATTGCGGAATTTTTCGACTACGTGTGGATGGGGTTCACATGCATTGTAGTGTACATTGTTGGCGATTTGCAAATCCACAGCAATTCTGCTATGTCTAAATGTGGCCTAACCATTGGCCTAGAGAATAATCCAGGCTGCTACTTGGGATCAATACAAGATAGGTAATGCAACTTTTTAGACATACTATATCTTTTTATATACTGTACAGTGGTGTTCAAAGATGGATGTAACCTTTAAAAAGACACTTCAGCAAATTTTTCTATTGTGGCCCCCGTTTGTACAGTAAACTTGGTAAAAGGTAGGGCAGGCCAACTTCTTACCGGGCGCTGTGTTGCAGAAATATCCCGGCTGCAATTATGTCACGTGACCGCGCTGTAACCAGTCGATTCCTACAGCGTCTGCTTCACTATGCATTCCTATGAGAGCAGTCATGTGACTTAATTGCGACTGGGGTATTCGGCAACAAAGCTCTCGGTAAGAGGATGGCCTGCCCTAGCTTTTACTGGGTGTACTGTACAAACAGGGGCCACAATAAAAAAAAATTAGCTGAAGTGTCTCTTTAAGTACATGCAGAACCTATTTAATTTCACCAATTCAGGTGAAAAGGACCTATAATATTAAAATTAGAAAGGGTGTTATGATACTATAAATCATACCAATTCCTGTAATGGTTGTATTTGCAAATACAAACTGTGATACAAATATCAATAAGTACCCTAAATATATACAAGAAGAGTCAATAGATATAAAAATGTATTGTAGGTAAGCTATTGAATCTGTGAGAAATGTTCATACTGATAAGTATTGTATATGCATCCAGATGTCGTCCACCATGTGCCTTACATATCTATTTTACCATGTATCTTTCTTACAATGTGTGTTTATTTAAGTACAAAAAAAAATTCTTGAGTCTTTGCTTCTCAGACACCAACATTAAACTTAACTAGTACAGGGCTCTTCAACCCATCAATCCCTCAACCATACAGCTCAACTGGTCATTGAGCAGTTATAAGAAAATAGAATAAATAATATGTCATACCCTACAAACTTTTCTTGGTAATTGGAAACCATTCCCATACAATATTACAATAGTTCAAGAGCCCTGTTCTAGAACACAAGAATACAAAACCAGAAGTTCATACAGTACATAGCAGACAAAAGAGAGAATATAACACTACAAGGACAAGGCATACTAAAAAAAAAGAAAACACAATAGTTGCCCCCGTATAGAATAATGTCAACAAAATTTGTTTTTCGTAGAAAAACATATTGACTGAAACATGGACAACATAACTGTTAACTCCACAACAAAATTCTTACCTGTACAGTCTCCAATTAGAACCAAACTCTAGCAAAGGCATCTTGGGTGGCAAAGTTTTACTGTGCCTAAGAGTATTTCTTGTGTATTGCAAAACACAGGAGAACACAAAGAAAGAATGCAATAGTACTTCAGCAAAACAGGATATGTATTCAGAAATATAATAGTTCTTCAGCTATTAATGTATTTCTCTTTTGGTTGGCGACTACATGGAACGTATGCACAGTGAATGCTTCTGCTATTATGTTTTTTTTATTAACTGATTATATGTTTTGTCATTTCATTTTTGTTCTAGCATGTTTGTTGCACAATACAAGTAAGATCTATTATATGATTTGTCTTGATGAAGTAAATGTTTCGTTATATAGGATAATATAATATATTTTGCTTTGCATATGCAATTATTGTACAAGATAGTTACACAATTGTCCAGTTTTAATAAAACAACTAGACAATTTCCGAAGTATGGTAGTCCCAGTGGTATTATAAAGTGAATTCACTGAGAAATCTCAAACAGTCCCATGCATGGAAAGACTTGTATGTTTGCCAACCAGTGGCTCGGGAGCCAGATGTGGCACCAGAGATTTTATAGTGTTAATGAAACTTGGCACTAGGCTAAAAAACATCACTGGCAGATAACACTAGGGCAAAAACTGTATGACTTTAATCCTTTGAGCATTAAGTGTGGCACAACATCACCTGTCATATTTGAAATAAAAGGTTGGAGACTTCTAATGTAAGGTGTGTAAGGTTAGGGTTAGACACCCTAACCCTACACATTAGGATTAGTTAAATGGGTTTGCCCATCAGGGATATTTATGGCATATCCACAGGATGTGTCATAAATGTGAGATAGATGAATTTCCCACATCTGGGACTTGCATCTATCTCTGGAATGGGGGCCCCTAAACCCTGTTCTACCATTCTCGGCTCCCGCTGCCTACCTGCCACTTCCTGATTAGATGGTCGGGAATTACGAAAACAGCGTAGCTCGCTGAGCTACGCTGTTTCCGTAAGTCCCATAGAAGTGAATGGCAAATACGGAAACAGTGTAGCTCTCATGCTACTCTGCCTCCGTAACTGCCATTCACTTCTATTGGAGTTACGAAAACAGCGTAACTCAGAAAACTACTCTGTTTTCGTAATTTCAACCCATCCAATCAGGAAGTGGCCGGGAGGCAGTGGGAGCAAATAAAGGTAGAACGGGGTTAATGGGGCCCTGTTCTAGAGATAGGTTCGGGACACAGAACACTTTCCAGAAGTGTGTACATGAGGAATAACACTATTTCTCATCATTATATGACTTGTATCCTGCATTTTGTTTAGCATTTTTCTCCTCTGCAGGCTCTATCTCTAATTCTCAGTTTTCTCTAAACTGGTGAGCAGAGCCTAACGGCTATTATATATGACATACAAAGCACACATGGAGAAGAGAATATTCTGCTCCCCTATCTCTATCTATCCACATATATAGAATCAGCAGCAGCAGCATGGAGGACATAATGCAGCAGTAATGAACAGTGCAGCTGAGAATCCAGCACTGGGGTGACATATATCTCTTACTATAAGCTGCAGCAGCATCTGTGTGTGTGTCTCTCTCTGATTCTGCTCCGCCCCTTCGCTACATAGATTTATATTGGCAGCTGTAACCTAATCCCTCAGTGAGCTAATAGTTCATTTATTTTTGAGGAGACGGAATAAGCAGTCAATTCAGAGTGAGTAAAAAGTTAGGAGGGGGAGCCCTGATAAGTGCAGAAAGAAGCATTTTCTCCATTTGTAGAAAAGTTAGTGTCCATTTAAGCTGAGAGACAGCATTTTAACCTTATGTATTGTGTATACCAAATAGAGCAATTTTAGAAATAAACTACATTCTAAAACTCATTTACGTATAAACTAACAAGGATTGACAGACTTGTCAGGCCCAAAATATTCCCTATAAGTCATAATTTAGAGTTCTAGCCATGAAATATAATAGTGTATTAGGCCCTCCTCACATCACATTTTGGCCTTCCGTCAGCAGTATACATTGGAAGGACTCCTGACGTATACCTCTGACGGGAGGTTGCAACATATTCCACTGTATGGCATACAGTGGGACATGTCACTCGGGGATTCCGGCCCTGGGGAAGCTCCTAATGTCACCATCCATATATGGACAGAGATGTCAGAAGCTTTCTCAGGGCCAGAGTTCCCCGGGCTAAGCGGCAATGAAGGAAGATCCAGCAACAGAACTGTCCATATATGGACAGTTGTGTCACCCAAGCTCCCCGACATATACGTTTACCATATATACCTGTGATGGATGCCTAACAGTGACATCCGCCACTTACAGGTTCTTATGTTAAAAAACGTATACTGTGCGGTTTATGTTTTTTTGCGGAATTCCTCAGGATGGACGCTATTCCAACTTTAATAAAAAAAGGTATATTAACAAAAACCAGACCGGCGGTGGCCAACAGGACACACTATTGCCCTCCATCAGGATAATGGAGACCTATGGACACGTCAATCGTGTACGTCGGAAGCTTTCTTGATGTGCAGGATAAATGTAGTTCATAAATGTGATGTAAAGAGGGTCTTACTCACAGATCACACACTAGTGTGTTGCAGCAGCATTTGTCTTTACAATGAATAGGATTAGATCCAGAATTGCTTTATACCCTCCTCCCAGAATGCAATCCCATTTTTTGGCAAAGATAAAAAAAAACATGGGCAGCATACACTCTGTGGCACAACATTGGAGGATGTAAAATCAGAATTCAACTGGCATATTCAACGGTCAATTTAAGCCTCTCAGACATCTTAACCTTAGGATAACCTTAATCGGACTTGTAGTTTATAACGCTGGGTTTAACAACTCCAATTTTACAAATATCCATCTTGTCATCTAATTATTACAATGACTGTGTAAAATTGTACAACATATTTTTAATGGGATTACTTTATAGCATTGATCAAAGTTTTGTCTGGCACTGGAAGGCCATTCATTCCTTTATTGATTACTAAAAAGGACTCCTGTTTATAGGGAGTAAGCCCCACAATTTGGCTACTATGATGACGCAAATATTTGACAGATGATTGACAGGTTCATTTCTATTATTATAGTTTATCGCACAATTAATCCTAATGATGTCAATGCAGGATTTTTCTACTAATTCACAGATCTCAATACTTTCCACTTATCAAAGCTATATTTGGTTTTGCTCCGCAGAAACTGGTGATGTGTAGAAATCCAGCCTTTTTATGTAAGACTTTATGTAAGACTTTCAGGAATGGGCTTCATGCCGACTCACAGCATATGTCTGAGAGCAATGCCCTTCCTATTTAATGAAATTAAGCAAACAAGTTGAGAAGAAATATACAATTTTAAAGAAAAAAATCATATCAGTTGTTGTCTAATTTAGATAATGATCAAAAGTTAAATTACGCATCAACAAGTTGTAAAAGCCCTTTCCATAAGTGATGTATCTGTTGCGGATTTTTGGCACGGATTCTGCAACAAAATTTCGTGAATGGCATGTGAACAAAGTTTTTACAAATCCCCATTCACACACTGGAAAATAAGATCTCTGCAGATTTGACGACATGCTGTGGGTTTTCAAATTTCTATTCAAAAGGAAATCGGAAATCGGTGAATCTACCATATGCAGAGGTCTCAGCGCCATCATCCCTTCCGAAGAAGCGGTAATATTTTGACCTCTGACTGTATGGTATTTATTGATGATGTTCTCTTTATGTGTGAGCTACCTGAGATACTATATTTATGTAGTGGAATCATAAGAACTATGAACGTATGATCTTATTCCTAGAGTCTGCTATATGCCATGCCTCTGTAGTAAAAGTTTCTTAAATCATAACAACCTTTTACAGTTTAAATCTACAAAAAAGTTTGCAAACTCTACAGATTTTGAGATATTTCATATCTTTCCCACTATTCATATACATAGCTGTTCGTGCAGTTTAGCAGTAACTGTGTAAGATCATAAAAAAAATAAAAATAAAGTATTTACAAATGTATATGTGTGTGTAAGGGATTGATGTCTTTCACACGCCAGAGATCGCTTGTCACTTATAAATTCTGTCAGCATGTACTCAGGTCTTGTACAATAAAACGCAAGTACTGTAACTATGCAAAGATACAAGCACCCATTTCTTTATGTAAGATTGTAGATTAAATATCACAGCTTGGCAATGTGGTAGGCAGTAAGAAGTAATAAGAAGACTGACAGTACAAACACATGGGTACATTTTTTTTCTTCATATGGGACTATATTGGGCGTTAAGGATTATTTTCCGTTTATATAAAACTGGAACATTACGGGATGAGCATCTGTCAAAGACAGATTATAATTGAACTGGCCATAGATAAGACGATTTGCCCACAAAACGATCATAAAAGGGGCATTCAGTGTAAAATATTTGCAAGCATGGGAAGAAAAAAAATGATCCCAATGTCGCAAATATCCCTCATGTGCATTCCTGCACATGCATTATTATGCCAATAGATGGTTAAACTAGTTATCCCACTTATAGGTTATAAAATATTGCTAGGATATGCCATAACCTAGTGATCAGTGAGAGTCAAACTGTTGGCTCCAACACCGATCAATAGAACAAAGCGATCACTCAGTGATCGATGGGGTCCAACATTGATCAGTAAATTATGGCACATCCTAGCGATATGCCATAACTTAAAGTGGGAAAACCCCTTTAATTGCTACAATTGTAGTGTATACCAGTACAGTATCTGGTACAATGACAGATACAGCCATTAAGCTGGTCATACACATAAAATAGAAGTCTTTGGAATCTGCAAACAATCTCAAGTGTATGAGGGCCACTCAACTCTCTCCCGATTGCATTGCCTAAACCTTTGTTCCTCCAGGAGAAAAGCTGCTGCCCGAGGTGCCTGGCTGCAGCTTATTCCCCTCTCCCCATCTAAATAAACATGCATGCGTGGTTTATGGTGTAGTCGGGAGAGATAGCTGTTATCTCATGTGTATGGCCGGCCTTATTTGCAGTCAGATCATTAATAATTCTTGTTACATCTATGGTCACTTCTAGACAATGATCAGTAGATCTCTCATGTCATTGATGAGTGAGCCAAGGAAATGAATGACATTTTTACTGACTACAGTATAGGGATGAGAAAAGAGGTCATTTATTCATCCCAGCCTGAACTGTCCTTTCATCTGCAGCCTAAAATAGTTCAGCTTTCCAAACATAGAGAGGCTCGCAGTCAGATTCATAGCCACGGGCCTATCATTTACCACTACAACTGTTAAGGCCATATTATTAATATAACATTTATCTGGAAATTTGAATTGGCTGCAGAAATAATTTTTTTTTTTAGATCAAGTGGTAAATTCACATCATGTAAGAAATGATAAGTGGTTAGAAACGTATGGTACCTGATCGTATTTAGGCACTCAGCACTTCGTCCACGTTTTGCTCTGGGCAACATAAGAAGTTCACTAAACAAAATAAAACAAAACAGAAATCATCGGTTAGCACTTGCTCTGTTTGTATACCTTTATTTTTTAGTACAATTTTTGTAACCATTTTATAATTAAAAGTTATTTAACGGTCTAATATCTAATACTTTTGCTCTTCACCATTTTAAACATCTCTGCTTGCTCTCAATTAATGTGTAAACTAAATTCAGAATTCTGCTGGTTTCTGGTTAGCAGAAAGAAGTGCATTATTGAAATTCACATGACAGTAACAGAACAAAGCTGTTGGGTCACATGTATGACAGCAGAGTGGAGATAAACCGCAGTCTGTTTCCAATGGCAACAAACATGTATTTTAATGCAGCTATGTATATGAATGAAGAAAGTAGCAACACGTAACCTAGAATCAGTTGAAAAAAAACTGTAAAAGTATTTGAAAAGTTAATCCACTTTTTATGTGCATTCAAACTATAAAATATTGTTTGATCGTTCAGCCAATAGATTGTTTTTAATGCACTGAGCTCCAATTTAGGGTGTACAAAATCATGCCCTATAAAAAAAAATGTTATACAGGACTCTTGTCCTTCTCATCCAGTTCTAAATTGTAGTAAATGTATGGACACCAAGAAGTAGGGGGTGTATAAACAACAGAAATTCTATATTTTTGACACCAGAAAGTGATTATATTTTTAAAGGGGTTGTCTCACCGCTGACATTTCCTTTAATTACCTGTTTGCCCTGGGCCAGGCTCCCAAACCCCTAGAAAACAGCTAATTTTTCCGGAGAATGATGCATCTGGCCACTCATTTTCCCTGTAGTGGCCGCTGCAGGGGAAATGCAGCATTACATGTGGCGGCCATTCATGTAATACATTGACAGCTTCAGTGTGTCAGAGCATACAGACAAGGGTTGTATGGATGGGACAACCTTTTTAACACTGAAATTGTGATCATCATGGTACATTGTATACTGACACGGTACATCATAGAACTGGCACTGTATATACACAAGAGATGTCAAAATAAATCAAACTCTCCACCATGAGGTATTCACACCAACACCAGATTGCTCTGTAAGCATGTATACAATAAAACAGATACACGTCTATCATTATAAAGGACCACGGTTAAGGCGGTCCGCATAAACGTACTTTTCTTGATCAGACAAATACTGACTGTCCGAGTCCCTGGACCTATGAATAACTGGACTGCGGGAGGCATCATGGTGTCTTGTTGGAGAACGTGATCTTCTCATTTGATGAATTTCATCTAGGCTCCTACATGTTTGTACGAGGGACATAAATAATAATAGCCATTATAGTAAAACATTAACAATTAAATAATCAAAATTATATTTGTAAAACGAAATGGTGTTAAAAGGCGTGACATGAAAGCACAGTTTCGTTTTGATATCTTACAGTCCTGTCACAATTCCAACAATGAGCAAAAACTTTGCTTTATATTTCGCATTAAATACATTTTCTATTTTTTTTTTGTAATCACATATTACCAATGTATATTGACAACCTATGCAATTTTTTTTAAATAAACGTTGTGTTTCAGTTCCTCGCCATTTTCAAGATCTCGGCTTGCTGTCAGTGAATGGGAATATTCTTGTATACATCCAGAATAACTATAATTCTATGCAGTCTAAACAATCCTCCGTGAGTTAAGCAGTCTGGACTGCAGCCTGAGACATTTTTGCGGCATTGCACAGTTCTCTCCAGAGTCCCCGCCTCATAAGATTACTTCTAAGATTATAACTCAATTGGTTGGCACATTTATATGTGGCCAAATAAAAATCTGATCTGTTCCCTCATTAAACATTCAGGCTGTGTGGCCACAATGTGTGTGGCTAGTTCAGAGGATGTTATACAGATGTAGCCAAGTTTATCTTGACTCTGATAACTTGCTGCAGCGTGATATCACACAACAAAAGCCATTGAAAAAGTCAAGATAAAGTTTCTTGCCACTCTGTATTTTTAAAAGTCAAGATAAAGACGGCTACATCTGTATATACAAACGGATATTTGAAGAAGTGCAAATGCAGCTCACACATGCACCTTTCCTCTATCATACAATAGGAAGGAAGCCGTCTTACATACTTCCATTGTTAATAGACTCTTCTCCCAATGTTCATGTCATTTTATGGAACATAAACAGCAGTGAGCACATGTTATTTCCTCTCCTCAGGTTTTCAGATTTTAAGGGACACTAAACTAAATATTGAATGAGAAAATAAACTATCCAGTCCTCCTGTCAGCCTCGAAGACTTTCTGCAAGTTGATGGAATAAATAATCATACAGAAATCTGTCCCCTCTATTTCTGCGGAAGAACAACTGAGGGGTGGCATTTGACCAAACAGGTTTGGCTCAACTTGACGGACAGAGCAATGAAGGGGCAGGTTTCTGCTGCAGAAAGCTGCTTATTTGTCAGACCTAAAGTTTGGGAGAGACAAAATAAATGCCATGTATCGAACACAAGAGGGAAAAGGAAGAGCAGTGTAATTCTTACAGATTTTTTATTATTACTATCATTATTTTTTTTACTTTTAGTGTCCCCTTTTCATACAGGAATTATAGTGTGTTTTGTCCTTATCCAACCATGTGTAATGACCTCCAATTATGTGCTCATGTTGGTGCTGTTAGCACGCATGTATGTACATCTATTTGGGTGTATACTTTGCACCAGCATATCATAGATTGTTATATAAATTACAGAATTATTTTTTTTACCACTATCACAAATTCTCACTATATAGATTGTAGCTTTATGATGAAAATATTATCTTCTGAGGAATTTATATTGCTATAAAATGCTGTAGTTAGGGGAAGAAAGGGTTGCAAGTGGATGGTCTCCAACTTATTGCAAAATTAAATTGCAAGTGTGGCCACAGCTGGAGAGACATAGGTTGGGGACCATTAGTTAACGGAAATGTGGAATTCAGTCTATTGACATACCTACAGTCACATCACCCAAATTATTAAACAGAAAATTGTCATATAAAGATGGGTACTATATTTATGGAGAGGAAACAGAGACTGATGATGGAATAAGAGTCTACAATGTTCATTAATGACATAAGAGTATAAAGCGGAAGTAATGAGTAGAGTGCAAGGTAATATTAGTGTGCAGTGTAAATGGTCACATGACACAATATACCTCTGTAATGGCACATTTGGTAAGCGTGAGCGGGTCCTGCCCTGATCATCAACACGGTGAGGAGATACGGAACGGGAACGATGATGGGTCACTCTTTGCTGTTCCGGCACGGTTAATGTTGTAGATCGGCTTTGCCTAGTATTAGACCTTGAACCTAGCAATATGAAAATTTTCAGAGTGAAAAAAATTTGATTTAAATACCTTTGTGGATAATTTAAAGATGCATCCATTAAACTGGATTAAATAGTGAAACACTGGAAAGTTTAATAAGATGAAACTACACCATTAGTTCATATGCCCACATAAGAATAATTATGATTTCTAAATTAAATTACATTAAATATGAGATCACGTTGAACATAAGTTAATTTTGTATTTGACATGCAAAAATATCTACATAAAAATATACAATGAAATAAGAATAAGCCTTGTTGTTTACACTACTACTGGAGTAACTCAGATTCAACAAAAGCAGGATGAATTGTTCCATTACTAAAGTTTCGTTATAAGTATTCAAGCTTAAAGGGTTATTCCAATCTAAGACCTTTATAGCATACCCCGCCCTGCCCGATGGATGAGCATGTGTGCGACTCCCTCTATTCACTTGAATGGGATTTATGTAAACAGCCGAGCACACTTGCTTGGCTGTTTCCATAACTTCCACAAAACAGAATAGAGAAAGCCATGGCCACCTTTATTCTCTGCCTTGATGTGGCGAGCCGCGGCTGCCTCAAGAGGTGGGACAGGGGTCACAGGATCCCCGTACTCGTCATAAGTGCTGGGACCCACATCTATCAGACATTTATGGTATATCTGTGGGGAAACTGGGAGCAAGTGCTCAATTTCTCTACAGTGTGTCATGCCCATGGCCACGGGCCGTCAGGCTCACTCACCTCCTGACGGCCGCAGTCATGGATCTGTGAGCGCTGGTCCCCATCTCCTCCTCAGGAGACGCCAGTGCTCACTTCCGCTTCTCCCGGCCGGGTCCCATAGGGTGCGTGCGCACGCTCGTGCCCGCTCTTAAAGGGCCAGCGCACGCACCTGAATTAAAGTACAAAATTAGCCTGTGAGTACCCTGGACTATAAGAGGGGCCCAGCCCCTTCCTGCCTTGCCTGAGCTTTGTTGTCGTTATCCTAGTCTGTCTATGCAAATGGTCTCCTAAGTGTTTTCCAGTTCCCAGTGTTTCCCGTTCCTGCTACCTGCAACCTGTATCCCGTGCTATCCTGGTCAAGTGCCGTATTTAGTTGAAGTCGTGCTGTGCCTGCCTGCTGCCTAGTCCCAGCCGAGCCTGTCTTGCTACTGTCTGAGTTACCACAGGTACACCTATACGAACTATAGACTGTAACCTGTTGGCCAGCTGCCATACCGTCAAGGCGGTACAGCCCAGTGGGTCCTCGTACCCAACGTGACACAGTGTCAATGCAAGACAAAATATATATTACACCCTTTCCATTTATATCAATTTTCCGCCCATGTAATACATGAATATATTGGGTCCTTCAGAGTGAGAGACACTCTTTGCTCTGGCTAATAGATTAGTGCCCTGGACTGGTGACTATTTAAAAAAATCAGACAACCCCTTTAATGAGACTCTGCCTCAAAGCAGGAAGCCTGTTACTCCTTATACCCAGTCAGCTTTATGAGCAGGAAAAAAAAGGCTCAGGAGAGGGAAAATATTCCGGAAAAATGTTTCTTTTCAGTAGAACAACATACTGTAAAGGCTTTGCCAGACACAGCTTCTATGTCGACGCCCGTGGTTAATCAGTCTGCATCTGCTCCTAGGTCTGATAGAGTGACTCAATCTGCTACCACTCAGGATGGTAGACTAAGGAGTGGGAGAACCTATCACAGCCTGGCCAGACAGGTCTATTTATACCTTCATTTCCTGCTCTTCCTTGGCCTGTGATTCTGTCTTGTTTCCTGGCTCTGCTGTTCCTGCTAGTACTATTGACCTCTGCTTCAAATTGACCCTGGCTTTACTGACTACGGTCCTGCTCTGCGTTTGGTACCTCGTACACTGCTGGTTTGACTCGGCTCGTTGACTACTCTTGTTGCTCACGGTGTTGCCGTGGACAACTGCCCCATTTGCCTTAGCTTCTGTGTACCCTTGTCTGTCGTGCACTTATTGAGCGTAGGGACCGTCGCCCAGTTGTACGCCGTCGCCTAGGACGGGCTGTGCAAGGAGGCAGGGACTGAGTGGCGGGTAGATTAGGGCTCACCTGTCTGTCTCCCCACCCCGACATTACACATACAGTTGGGGTGCAGCAACACTATTGACTGAAGATAGAGTTAATCCCAGCAAGCTGTAAATCAGTTATAACAATTTCTCAGATTCACTATTCATTAGACTGGACACTGTTCTACCACAGGGAAATGTGTGACATGGGACATGTGTCAACTCAGCTGATCATCAAGATGGCTTACTGTTAAGATCCAGGTGGGACAACCCATTTGTGTTCACATCTGGGTTGGAGCTTCTGTTACAGGTTCCGGAAAAAATGTTGGAAAAAAAGCACAGCATTCTGCTCTATTTTTTCCAGTAAAACGATGGACACCATGATAGAAACCCAACAGACCTCAATAAAGTCAATGGGGTCCGTCAAGTGCCGTTTGCATCCATCATGTGACGGATCCGTCACACTATTGAATACCATTTTCTGCTACTATGACGGAACAAAAAAAGAACCGTAGGCTGCTACTTTCATTGACTTAAATGGTTCATCAGAGCATGAACGTCAATGAACCAGTTGGTTTCCACAGATATCTGTTTTGGATATATTTATTGGACATGCAAACCATATTTACATGGTCCTGTACATGGCTGTTTACAGCATTTGATCATACACATTGATGTAAATCAACTTGTAAGGCTTTATAGTTAAGGATGCACTAGTTCCAGATAATCCCTATGACAGTAACTGGCCAAGGATCGTACATGGGAAACAAATTGCAATCATAGCAAAAACATGTACATGCAGATTGTAGAAAACTCTACATCAATTTGATCAGGTAACAGCACCTAATGCTCCTGTACATCAGTGGACGGTTTGTTTGGTAAGATCAAAGCTTCTAATAAACAGTTAAACAGAAAAAACTATCAATTAAAACGTTTCTAAACTTTTAATGTAAGCAACATATCAAATTCGCACAACTTGAAAACAAATATAAGAAAATAATATCACCTTATCAATATAAAGTTATTTTCAAATGTATGTTCAGATAGAAAATCTCCAGTAATTAATGGTTATTTACTGGTTTACTATGTAGTTTCAATAGAACACCACCCTAGGAGACCTTCTCAGCCTTAGGGTATGTTCAAACAGCCTATTTTCAGACGTAATTCGGGCGTTTTACGCCTCTAATTACGCCTGAAAAGACGGCTCCATTACGTCTACAAACATCTGCCCATTGCTTGCAATTGGTTTTACTGTGTTCTGTTCCCACGAGCCTTAAGTTTACGTATCACTGTCAAAATACGGTGCGTAAAATGACGGCTCGTCAAAAGAAGTGCAGGACACTTCTTGGGACGTCTTTGGAGGCGTTTTTCATTGACCCCATTGAAAAACAGCTCCAAAAACGGCCGTAAAATACGCAGCGAAAACCGCGAGTTGCTACAAAAACGTCTGAAAATCAGGAGCTGTTTTCGCCTGAAAACAGCTCCGTATTTTCAGACGTTTTTAGTCTAGCGTGTGAACATACCCTCACTCTCAGAATCATAATACATTGTATTATCTCATTTTAGATGTGTTAGTGGATTACAGTATGAGACATAGGAGTAATGTGGTAATCATTTACATGTGCTAACCATTTTTTTTTATTTGCAAAAACCTAGCTGGGAGCTACCATATAGGGGGCACAGACATATCCCTCATATCTCTATAGAGGCAGTAAGTGCTGCATGATGTTATTACAGCTATATTCAATGAAGGCTAAAAGAGTCTATTGACTAATAGTCTTCAGAAAGAGGAGGAGTACTGATTTACACCCCCAAGACCAGAAAATGACAGGAGAAGCTGCATACAACAGTTTAGTTAGTCACATAGTAAAATAGGATGCATGCAGTTTTCCTTCTGCTATTGTCAATTGTGTAGTCCTGCCTATCTAGTCTCCAGCAGTACAATAAAGTTGTAATATAGTTAACAAAACACCATCCATGGGCATCATTGTGGCTTAGTGGTTAACACTGTGGTTTTACTGAACTGGGATCCTTGGATGGACTCTAACCAGGGGCAACATCTACATGAATAACAGAGTAAAACTGATTTTCTTTATATGGATCATAACAAGTTTTTTCACACAACGGTTATGATGAAAAATACCCATAAATGTGCTGTGTCTGTTTACAGATATATTAATATATATCATATTTTTGTTTGATATATCATACTAAAATACAAAACACAATAACAGCTCTAATATAATTTAATTGCAGTGTTTTGTAAACCTGCTTTCAAACCTATTATCATAACTCTCAATGGTGTATGCAATAGTGGGGTCTTGCTGTGGACTGTAGGCTATGTATTTTTATTAGGACAATACATCATGTATTATTTAATTATTACTACCTACACAAAATGTAGAACATATTTTAATAATGAAACACTATATTTCTATAAGTGACTTTTTAATAGTGAAGTTGTAAAAAAACAAAACCTTTAGAGGATGTGTGTCTAATGAAAAGGGGCAACTCGATTTGGTTGAATTTGAGCCCCCGCTTTTACAATATAAATTAACAGACCAGTTCTTCTCCATAGGTATATGGGGCAACATAGTACATTGGTATAGAAGTTATTTAACAATCCATCCTAGTTTAGGCTTCGCTTACATCTGCGTTGGAGGCTCCGTCAGGGGCCTCCGTCGCAGATCCAGCAGGGACTACTGGAGACAATCGCGCAGCATCTTGCGCTATTGTGTCCGGTAAAACCACGGACACCCCGACGGAAAGCCAACGGAACCTATTAAAATCAAACGTTGGCTCCATTATTCCCTTCTTCTGCTCCTCTGAAGGAGCAGAACAACAGAACACACCAACGCAGTTGTAAACCCAGCTTTACACGCATCTGTCACCTGAGAGAGCCCGTGATGATAGTACATCTATACATGTCTTAACACACGGAAGTTAGTGGGATCCTATGCACTCACAAAAATTTGCTGTTGCTATAAAAATATGTGAGATAGCCGGGCCCTCCACCTTCCATGTGCCATTTATAATACTGGGTTCTTCTTACGTGGCAGAGGGGACTTTGGTCCCCACTTTGAGCACCAGGACACAAGTGTAATTGCCATCTTTGCAATACCTATAGCTACAACCCTGTGAGATAAAGTACGGACCACAAGGTAAGAAATTTTACAGACTGTCAGTAATACAACAGAAGAATACTCGTCAGTCTTGCACTAGCCTGAAATGGCTGACTACAGAGAACAAAAGGATGCATTTAAGGGGGTATTCTCATCTTGGAAAATAATGGCATATCCACTTCTGGGACCCGCACCTATCTCCCTGCTCAACTACATGGTTTCCATAACTCCCATAGAAGTAAATTGAAGTTACAGAAAAATTGTAACCCAGCGACCTTGGTTGTTTCCATACTCCCGGCCACTTCCTAACTTGGTGGCCAGAGGTCAGCGACAGTGGCAGCGGATAGATTGAGGGTTAGGGAGCCCTGTTCTAGAGATAGGTGTAGCTCCCAGAGGTGGTACCCGCATCTAATAGACATTTATGGGATATCCTGTGGATATGCCATAAATATCCAAGATGGGAATACTTCTTTAACTCTACACCAGCTGGATATAACATATACTTTAGGTTTAGTGTTAATTTAATAGATTGTTAAGTTAAAACCATATGTTCTAATATTTGACAATACAATTAAAGAGGCTCTGTCACCAGTTTCATACTTCCCTATCTCCTACCTAATCTAATAAACGGTTTGATGCTAATAACTTTGGTGTTGTTTTTTTTTTAAACTTTTATTAGGGACAAAGTTATGAGCATTTTAACATTTATGCTAATTTTTTGTAAAAGCCCAACTGGGCGTTTTTTTAACTTTAACCAAGTGGGCATCGTAAAGAAAAGTGTATGACTGTAAAGGATCTGAGAGACACAGCTTCTGTATCGACGCCCGTGGGTAATCAGTCTGCACCTGCTCCTAAGTCTGAGAGAGTGACACGATCTTCTACCAGTCAGGCTGGGAGGCTGAGGAGTGGGAGAGCCTATCACAGCCTGGCCAGAAGAACCTAGCTCCCGCCCTCTGTCTATTTATACCTGCATTTCCTGCTCCTCCTTTGCCTGTGATTCTTTTCTGTTTCCTGGCTCTGCTGCTCCTGCTATGATTATTGACCTTGCTTCATTTTTGACCCTGGCTTTACTGACTACGCTCCTGCTCTGCTATTTGTACCTCGTGCACTCCTGGTTTGACTCGGCTCGTTCACTACTCTTGTTGCTCACTGTGTTGCGGTGGGCAACTGCCCCATTTTCCTTAGCTTCTGTGTAACCTTGTCTGTCTGTCGTGCACTTATTGAGCGTAGGGACCGTCGCCCAGTTGTACGCCGTTGCCTAGGACGGGCCGTCGCTAGTAGGCAGGGACTGAGTGGTGGGTAGATTAGGGCTCACCTGTCTGTCTCCCTACCCCGTCATTACAATGACGCTGACCAATCAGCATCATACACTTCTCTTCATTCATGTCCAGCTTTAGTCACAGCACAGCAAGATCACGCTGTGCCGTCACTTACTCCCGCAGTCCAGGAGGCGGCTGGAGGCGATGTCTGGTCATTGTCCAGTTGCTCCGGTGAAGGAACTGTGGGAGCAGGCGAAAGCACAGCGTGATCTCGCTGTGCTGTGATTAGGAGATAGGGGAGTATGAAACTGGTGACGGAGCCTCTTTAATTTAGAAGAGGTAATGTTAATTTTACCAAGCAGTCGCTGCTCAATGATATGCCCAATGGAAAAAAAGCCATCATGACACTTGCAGCTAAGCATACCTATTAAAATCTGACCTTTTCTCTTACAAAGATAGCCCTTTCTGTTATGAGCACCATTGGAGACGACTGGGATAGGTTTGAAAGCCATAGCTTTAAGCATTAGTGTGGTGATATATTAAAATCTTTATTTTATTTCCTAATTGCAAAACGTAAATTGTCAGCCATGCATCATGCACTGTTAACACTTCCGTGCAGCAGCAGTTTCATGAGAGCTACAGACCAGTTAATTCTACAAGCAGAACAAATAAACAAATAAGACAAATCTATGTATCTTGGAACGTTAATTGATGTCATGATGTTCACGCTCTATAAACAATGTTGCATTTATTAGCTCAGAGCATTGTGAAGTAAAATATTTCCCCATAGTTTACCAGTTTGATAGTAAATCAAAGCCTTGGAAATTATTTTAAGTGCGTGGTTTGTTACAGAAAACTTAAATCAAATGATGTTCTTTATTTATTAAAATAGTCTCCACAATACACTGAATCTCCAAAATGAACATCCTACTGAAATCTGGATTAGTGAAACGAAGCAGAAAGCAAAGAGAAGATGGGACCATGCCTTTTACCAACGCACCTGGAGGCACAACTCCAATACCATCATCAACATCAAAATCTGAGTAGTCACTATCAATGATTCGCTGAGATCCTGTACAACAGCAAACCATAGGTGGTCATTTCATGAAGCACAAGAGGGTTAATGCACACAGTAATAAGTAGACATGACGTTGCCGCACTTGAGTAC
This sequence comes from Rhinoderma darwinii, assembly GCF_050947455.1. NCBI lineage: Eukaryota > Metazoa > Chordata > Amphibia > Anura > Rhinodermatidae > Rhinoderma > Rhinoderma darwinii. The sequence goes on along the minus strand of NC_134690.1, from coordinate 193,838,425 downwards.
AAAATACTTACTTTGTAATTTTTTGCTAGAACTCTCTCCATGTACATGTCTCCTTGGCATGAAAGGTGACGGCTGAGGCAGAGGTAGTGAAGACTCATCGTGTGTTTGCAGTTTATACCAGTGAGGTTCATCATCTAATAGTGCAGTCTCTAGCTCTATGAGAATCTGAGAGGAAAGTTACACCATGAGAGAGAATGACAAAAAAACTGCCAACATCCCAAATGAGGGATGATCAAAACCTCAACCGGAACAGTGTATGTAACATCTGGCAATGGACTCACAAGTTATAGACTTATAGTATGCTCTATCCATCACAGTTTATTTGTAAGGCTTCGTTCACATCTGCGTTGCAAACTACGTTAGGGGCCTCCATCACAGATCCGGCAGGGATTAACGGAGACAATAGCACAGCATGCTGCGCTATTGTGCCTGGTAAAATCACAGACACCTCGAAGGAAAGCCGACGGTACCCATTGAAGTCAACCGTTGCTTTCGTTATTCCATTGTTCTGTTCTTCTGACAGAGCACAACAACGGAATGTGTGAACGCAGGTGTGAACATAGCCTAAGCCAGAGATATTAGTCCGTTATTAATTTATTTGTAGATACAATTAACCACATGATGCATTTCAACCTATGAAAATCGTGATCAGTGTCTCCCAGGTGAATTATACATTTGTTTGATTGACAACATTCAATTTGTTACATAATAATAAAACGTATATAAAACTGACATATAATGCATGTTCAATAAAACAGTTGATGTATATGTATCGATCGTTATTTCGCCAAATGAAAACGAGGAGTAGAAGTTCACCACACTACAGCTCCCAGCACCGTCCATAGGATCTCATTGCGCATGCTCCACAGTCCGTGAATTGGCGAGGCATAATAGACACAGCAAATCAAGCCTCATCCAATTCCAACTGAACAGATCGGCGAGATCATTTAATCAGGTATGTATCAAATCCGCATTTCATTCAATTCTGCAACTTGTAGCTCAAATATGGTATCCACATTATAATGTAATGTTATGATCAGGGACGCCGTAGCTATGCAACCAAAGGTCACATGTTCACAAGTATCCAATGAGTTGATGGGAGAAGAAACACCACCCCATATCTCAAGGTATGGACTAATGTACAATTCTACATATGTTCGTACTTTCAATAATCAAGTCATATTCTATGTTATATGCCCATTGTCTATTATGTCTCGCCGATTCACGGACTGTGGAGCATGCGCAATGAGATCCTATGGACGGTGCTGGGAGCTGTAGTGTGGTGAACTTCTCTTCCTCATTTTCATTTGGCGAAATAACGATCAATACATATACATCAACTGTTTTATTGAACATGCATTATATGTCGGTTTTATACACGCTTTATTATTATTATGTAACAAATTGAATGTTGTCAATCGAACACACGTATAATTCCCCTAGTAGACACTGATCACGATTTCTACCTATTTAAGATGTTCTTTTTAGATCTGATGTTAGGCTTGAGAAAGACCCTTCACTCACTATGGGTCGAAACATTGCCTGTTTGCCGTAAGATGTTTTGACAATAAAACCTTTTTGAAGACTTTAAGACGTGTGCTGGTGTCCTACTATTTTTCTTGGAATATCCACAGGATACGTCATAAATGTCAGATAGATGTGGGTCCCACCTCCGGGACTTGCACCTATCTCTAGAACAGGGCCTCCTAAACCCTGTTCTGCAGCTCTGTGTTGCGGCAGAAGCAGGTGAATTCCGACCATGACTTAGGAAATAGCGTAGCTTGCTGAGCTGCGCTGTTTCCGTAAGTTCCATAGAACTCAATGGTAGTTACGGAAACAGCATAGCTCGCATGCTACGTTGCTTCTGTAACTGCCATTCACTACTACGGGAGTTACGGAAACAGCGTAGCTCGGCGTGCTGTTTTCTTCTTCATGGTCGTAAATCACACACTTGAGCCGCAACACAGAGAGGTGGAACAGGGTTTAGGGGGCCCCATTATAGAGATACGTGTGGGTCCCAGAGGTGGGACCCGCATCTATCTGACATTTATGACATATCCTGTGGATATGTCATAAATGTCTCTAATGGGAAAACCCCTTTAATCTATTTAGAAACATCAAGTCTGGTGACTTTTGATGTCCCCTAATACTAAAAATCTCACAAAGAAGATTATATCTGGTCTTTGCCGGATCTGGATTTTAAATTGACTAGATTTAAATTTGGAGTAGGTCCTGTGGTTCAATTTCTACCTTGTATAATAATAACCTTTCATAATATTAAAAATGTGAAGAATACTGTATGTCACTAAGAGATGAGAAAAGTGTGGTTGCCACATGTCAATTTAGCACAGACTTTAAAATCTGTCAACATCTGCATTGTGGATTTCGTTTATAATGCTGTGATGGATCCATCACAGGATGGAGATCATCTGTCCCCGGTGGACACATTGACTTATAATGTGGTTTGTCCATTTCTGCCGAGATGTCCGACGTTATAACAGAAAAATAGCACTGCATGCAGAATTATTTTTCCCATAAAAACGATGGAATCTGTGACGGAGGCTTCTAATGGATCCTCTGACGCAGACGTAAACATAGCCTTACTACACTGGTGATTACGCTGCATCTGTAGTTGGACTGCCACTATTCTGAGAGCAGAAGATTGGCAGCAGTCAATTCATGCCATTCTCCCTCTGAAAATACATTATCATTCAGATATTCAATATATAATTTTTTTGGAAGATAGTTCATAGATATTTATATATTAAAGGAATGGGTATTTTTTGTGTTAACTCTAGTAAATGACATAAAGAACCCTGAAGTTTGATGCCTTTGTAGACGTAAAGACTTTGTACACCTTTGAATAATTTTTAAAAATAAAAACAAAAACAATGTTTTAAGTGATTTAAAACAACTTTTTAATTAACTTTTATCAAAAAAGTTACTTTTTAACCCCTAGGCGCACCAGGACGCAACTGTACGTCCCTGCTGCCAGTGTCTTAGAGCACAAGGACGTACAGTTACTGAGTTTATCCCGGTGCACACTGTCGGCGACAGTGTGCACCGGGAACCGGGAGGTCAGCTGTCGCCGACAGCTGACACTCCACTCTTGCCGACCAGCGGTCCTTTGCCGCTGGTTTCGGCGAATTAACCCCTTAAATTCGGCGATCAGGTGCAATCGCCGAATTTTGGGGGTTTCTAACATATCGGCAGACCCCGGTCCGAAATCGCGGGGTTTGCCGATAGTTACTATGGCAAACTGAAGCCAAACAATGGCTTCCTGGTCTGCCATGGACGGAAGCCCATCAGGACCAACCTAGCGGGTTTGTAGCGCATCAGCAGCCCCCATGCAATCGTGGGGGCTTCTGATGCTTGCGATGGCACCCGGGGGCCAGACAACGGCCCACAAGTCTGCCATGTATGTCAGCCTATGAGGATCAGCCTCTGCTGATCCTCGTAGACCAACTGTCAGAGTGACTGTGACGTCACACTGACAGTTGGAATACGTTACACTACCTAGGTAGTGTAATGTATTCTAGCAGCGATCAGAGCTGCAGGTCAAAAAATGAAAGTGTAAAAAGTAAAAGAAAAGTTATTAAACAAAAATATAAAGTGTAAAAAGTAAAAAAAGTTAATAAAATGTTTTATAAAAGTGTAAAAATAAGTTGTTTTTTTCCTGTAAGTCATTTATTATAGGGAAAAATGAAAACGTTAAAAAAAAGTACACATATTTGGTATCACCGTGTTCGTAACGACCCAAACTATGAAACTATAATGTTAATTTTTCCGCACGGTGAACGCCGCAAACAAAATAAACGGAAAACGATGTCAGTATCGCTATTTTTTGGTCACCACCCCTCCCAAGATATAGAATAAAAAGTGATCAAAAAGTCGCATTTACCCCAAAATCGTACCAATAAAAACTACAACCCGTCCCGCAAAAAACAAGACCTCCCACAGCTTTTTTGACGAAAAAATTAAAAAGTTATGGCTGAGAATAGCGTGTCCCAGAAAATAAATTATTTTATAGAAACGTCATTTTATTGTGCAAACGCTGCAAAACTTTTAAAAAAAACTATACACATATGGTATCGGCGTAATCGTACCGACCGGCAGAATAAAGTAAAACGTAATTTATTGCGCACGGTGAACGCTGTAAGAAATAAAGAATTGAAAGTGCCAAAATCGTTGTTTTTTGGTCACCTTAGCTCTAAAAAAGATCCTGTGGGGTCAAAATGCTCACTATACCCCTAGAAAAATTCCTTGAGGGGTCTAGTTTCCAAAATGGGGTCACTTTTGGGGGGTTTCCACTGTTTTGGTCCCTCCGGGGCGTTGCAAACCCGACATGGCACTAAAAACCAATCCAGCAAAATCTGCGCTCCAAAATCCAAAAGGCGCTCCCTCCCTTCTGAGCCCTGCTGTGGGTCCAAACATCAGTTTACGACCACATATGGGGTATTGCCGTAATCGGTAGAAATTGCTTTACAAATTTTGGGGTGCTTTTTCTCCTTTATTCCTTGTAAAAATGAAAAAAATTCTATGTTTCCACAGAAAAATATGTGATTTTCATCTTCACAGACTAATTCCACTAAATTCTGCAAAAAAACTGTGGGGTCAAAATGTTAACTATACCCCTAGAAAAATGCCTTGAGGGGTGTAGTTTCCAAAATGGGGTCACTTTTGGGGGGTTTCGACTGTTTAGGTATTACAAGACCTCCTCAAACCTGACAAGGTGCCTAAAATATATTCCTAAAAAAAGGAGGCCCCAAAATCCACTAGGTGCTCCTTTGCTTCTGAGGCCTGTGTTTCAGTCCATTAGGACACTAGGGCCACATGTGGGGTATTTCTAAAATCTGCAGAATCTGGGCAATAAATATTGAGTTGCGTTTCCCTGGTAAAACCTTCTGTGTTACAGATTTTTTTTTTATTACAAATGAATTGCGGCAAAAAAAATGACATTTGTAAATTTCACCTCTACTTTGCCTTAATTCCTGTGAAATGCCTAAAGGGTTAAAATACTTTCTGAATGTGGTTTTGAATACTTTGAGGGGTGCAGTTTTCAAAATGGGGTGATTTATTGGGGGATTCTAATATATAAGGCCCTCAAAACCACTTCAGAACTGAACTGGTCCCAGAAAAAATGGCCTATTGACATTTTCTTGAAAATATGAGAAATTGCTGCTAAAGTTCTAAGCCTTGTAACGTCCTAGAAAATAAAAGTACGTGAAAAAAAATGATGCCAAACTAAAGTAGACATATGGGAGATGTTAACTAGTAACTATTTTGTGTGGTATTACTATCTGTTTTACAAGCAAACACATTTAAATTTAGAAAAATGGTAATTTTTGCTAATTTTTGCTAAAATGTGAAGTTTTTCACAAATAAATATTGAATTTATCGACCAAATTTTTTCACTAACATAAAGTACAATATGTCACGAGAAAACAATCTCAGAATCGCTTGGATAGGTAAAAGCGTTCCGGAGTTATTACCACATAAAGTGACACATGTCAGATTTGAAAAAATCGCCTGTGCCACAAGGCCAAAACAGGCTGTGTCCTGAAGGGGTTAAGATACAGCGTCTATGTATTTTGTATACATAGATCCTGCATCGTTCCGTCAAAGCCTATTCCGTCAGGTCAGTTGGAATGATGGCTCAGGTAAAAGCTGGTCCTGCATGTTTCAGACATGCAGGATCATGCTAATAACGATCACATAGATCGTTACTATCTAGATCCGGTGTGTAAGAAGGACACAGCTTCTATGCACATAGCATACATAGAAGCTGTATCTTAAAAAGTAAAAAATTATTTTAATAAAAGTCAGTTAAAAAGTTGTTTTAAATCACTTAAAACATTGTTTTATAAAGGAAAAAGAAAAAAGGATTTCAAGGTATACATAGCCTTTAAAGACTATGGACAACTTTGAATTATTTTTTTTGTATTGCAATGTACTAATTTTGGAGTAAACATAATTTTCTCATTAGGTCTTTATAATATTCCACTATTTTAGCTGAATTATGACCAAAGTGATCATAATTCAGCTAAAATGAGCATTTATAAACGCTCAGGAGAGGAGACAGATGGCTGCAGATCAAGCCGTCAGTGATCTTCGCTGACGGACTTGACTGGCCATAGGACAGAGCCGTCTACAATGTATATGAATACATGCAGGCTAAATGAGCAAAACGTTACAAAATTTTCAATAAAGACCCGTTGGAGAAATTATTTTTATCCCAAAATCAGAACAAAAAATTTAATAATCAGGGCTCATGTTATATAAAGAGCTGAGGTGTCTCCTAGTCTGCTTCCCTCAAAGCTTGACAAAGGAATAGCATTGCTCTGATTCTGTATATAGAAATGTTCTTTCTTCTGGACATCACAGTTGATATAGTAGATGGAGCCATTGTTTAGTTGATGACCAAGGGCATGCTGACAATGTGTCATGCTCTGCAGGAAGCAGACCATGAGAACGCATGAGACTTCTATAGTGGAGGATCCTGGATAAGAAAGGTTTTGGTGCGGGAGAAACCCCAACTAAGGCAAAAATGGATTTTCATCATAAAATATAAAGATATAAAGACAGGGATAGAAGAAACAAAAGCTATGTAACAACTAAATCATTTAGAAACAATAATTGAATAAATTACTGATGTTTCAAATTGAGTCTCCTCGCCAATAGACGTAGTCCAGAAACACTGTAATCCAATAGAGAAGTTAAACTCATGAAGGAAATCTAATATGGAACAAATAATAATTCTGAGCATTGTTTGGCTGTAGTAACTACTGCCCGTCCGCTTTATTCATTAATTTATTCAGTTATTGAAACCAGATTAGTTTACGATTTTATTTGAGTGAAATAAGTAAAAATAGGAAAATAACTTCCGCCAATGTTTAAGATCATTATAGAATAATATGTTCTAATAAGATTGTATAGATTTAAGTTATTGATCTATGACTATATGTGTATGATTAAATTGGTTCTCCCTTAATAAGCATAGATGCCACATTTATTACATATAGCATCAATGTATTCTTGGTGAGTGCCACGCAGCGGCCTCTGGCTTAAAAGAGCTGAAGGGGCTACTGCAGTCTACCGAGCAAGCTAGACCCTATATTGTAGGCATTGGTAGGGGACCTTTGCTGATAAGACATTGATGGTATGTCGTCAATATGTTTATCATGGGAAAACCTCTAAGGGATGAAACAAAGTTAACATATGTTTTAAGGCAAACACTAGGGTAAAATCTTTGACTAGTTTGGCAACCAGTATAAAAAGAACTAGCCTCTCACATCCAATATTTGGTGTTAAGTTCAGACTTTGACATAAATGTCAGTGGTAATTATTTTGCAACAGTTGCTTTCCGTTTGTCTCCATTCGCTAGGTTTCCATTTTTTTTTTTGACAGAAGCAAAAGTGCAGTCTGCAGAATTTTTGTTTCTGTGAAAAAAAACAGAAACCTAGCGAACGGTGACAAATGGAAAGCAACTGATACAAAAGAATTACCACTGAAATCAATGGTAATTCTAACGGAAGCGTTGCTTTCCGTTTAATCTATCGATCCTCTCTTGCTCTGACGGAGGAGAGGTAAATGTAAATTAACGGTAGTATGAACTTAGCCTCAATTGCTTAGCACACTGCAGCTACAAATCCTCTACAAATAATTTGAAATCTAAAAACTACAATTCTCTTGTATCAAGCTGAAAGTCTGATATTTTATTGTTATGCAGAATTAGAATTAAAACTCATGCAGGTGATATGGCGTATCTGTCCTTATTATATACATATATTAGACGTGACCCCTGTTACGGCGTACATGTCCTTATTATATGCATATATTAGACGTAACCCCTGTTACGGCGTACATGTCATTATTATATACATATATTAGATGTGACCCCTGTTACGGTGTACATGTCCTTATTATATGCATATATTAGACGTAACCCCTGTTACGGCGTACATGTCCTTATTATATACATATATTAGACGTGACCCCTGTTACGGTGTACATGTCCTTATTATATACATATATTAGATGTAACCCCTGTTACGGCGTACCTGTCCTTATTATATACATATATTAGACGTAACCCCTGTTACGGCGTACATGTCATTATTATATGCATATATTAGACGTAACCCCTGTTACGGCGTACATGTCATTATTATATGCATATATTAGATGTAACCCCTGTTACCGCGTACATGTCCTTATTATATGCATATATTAGATGTAACCCCTGTTACGGTGTACATGTCCTTATTATATACATATATTAGACGTGACCCCTGTTACCGCGTACATGTCCTTATTATATACATATATTAGACGTAACCCCTGTTATGGCGTACATGTCATTATTATATGCATATATTAGATGTAACCCCTGTTACGGCGTACATGTCCTTATTATATACATATATTAGACGTGACCCCTGTTACGGCGTACATGTCCTTATTATATGCATATATTAGACGTAACCCCTGTTACGGCGTACATGTCCTTATTATATGCATATATTAGACGTGACCCCTGTTACGGCGTACATGTCCTTATTATATGCATATATTAGACGTGACCCCTGTTACGGCGTACATGTCATTATTATATACATATATTAGATGTAACCCCTGTTACGGCGTACCTGTCCTTATTATATGCATATATTAGATGTGACCCCTGTTACCGCGTACCTGTCCTTATTATATGCATATATTAGACGTAACCCCTGTTACGGCGTACATGTCATTATTATATACATATATTAGATGTAACCCCTGTTACGGCGTACATGTCCTTATTATATGCATATATTAGACGTGACCCCTGTTACGGCGTACATGTCCTTATTATATACATATATTAGATGTAACCCCTGTTACGGCGTACATGTCCTTATTATATGCATATATTAGATGTGACCCCTGTTACCGCGTACCTGTCCTTATTATATGCATATATTAGACGTAACCCCTGTTACGGCGTACATGTCATTATTATATACATATATTAGACATAACCCCTGTTACGGCGTACCTGTCCTTATTATATGCATATATTAGACATAACCCCTGTTTTTTAATGAACTGAAAGGAATACCTCTCCAAGAAATTCACTTTCCTCTTCTTGCACTCTTGGCTGGTCCCATACAGTTATTTCTAACATTCGCTCTCTAAAATTTTTACGGTGCACATGGGAGTAAACAAATGTTTGGTTCCATTTTGGTTCTGAGCTTTTCTTCACTGTTTTGGTCCTCCGTTTACTTTTATCGCTGCCAAAAGACAATTTAGAAAACAGTTACTCTCTGCCATCTAGTGGCAATTCATAAGATTGCAGTCCAGAATTTACTGCTCTAGTCACATTATTTATCAAGAAGGTGTTTGCATGTTAAGTCTCAGAAACAACACACAATTGCCTTCGTGAAGGTCTTCTTCATATTGTAATAACATAACAAACATGCACAAGGAAAGAAAAGATGCATTATTACCTTCTATCCGGAAGAAAATACATTTTTACATAGGGATTCCTGGGGCGTCCGTCTGGCCTCGGTGGGAGATCTATTGCTTGTAGCACAGCGACTATTAAATGATGTTCTACTTTATCATACAATAATTTTACCTAAAACAAATGAAATATAATTACTACCAGTGAAAACATAGTATATTCAATTTCCTGTATAATACCAAAAACACCACCTTCAACAAAGTGTCATCTGACAGTTCCGAAAATTCCAAATTGTGTGTCCACATGTTTCCCATTCTGTATGATGGTGTGGCTCAAAGTAGTATCACAACTGTCATTATCAGCAGCCTTGTTATTAATAAGCCTAATAGGAAATTATCCTAAAACTGCTTTTATGAAAGACAAAAAAAATTGAGACAAAAACACTTCAAAGATGGAGTGCTTTAAATAAAAACAGAGATGGATCCACAGTGAATCAATATACCCATATGAAATGAATGGTGTAGATGTCTCCCAGTACCAATAGGGCTCTATTCACATAACATCTATGGGCAATGTAAACATTTTTATCCTAATGTATTTTGGGATGTACCATAGAATATGCTGAAAGTGTCCATTTGTTTGACAGCTTTATATCTGGATATTGTTCCTTGACAGTACTGAAAAGTGCAGTCTACCATGCAATTCAATATTGCAAATGAATGTGTATGTTAAGGTATACGTTCTTTGACAATACAAGTCAATGGCAGTTGCATAAGTTTTTTGCAGTTGAGCATTGTTTTTTTTTTTTTTTAGAAAGACAATATACCTCCACTATATGCCTCAAACATAGTGTGAATAGAGCCTGACTTGATTTGCTGCTTCTTAGTAGACAGGGAAACCATTGTTTGTGTTATGCGCCATTTGAACCATTTGTAGTAAATCTTGCTTTTCTGCTGATAGACTTCCAGAATGTTTTAGTGTCCATTAGGGAGTATTCAGTTAAGTAAAGAATGGAGGACACATAATGCACACAGTAGGAAACACATTTTGTCCTAAAGGCGGTAATGGGCTGTAACATAGAATTGACTTTATGGGGCTAATAAAAGCATCTTGGCCATTATAAGGCAGTTAAAAAGGGAAAAACGATTCCAGGACATATTTACGTGTGCGGACGCCCTTCAGATTATCGGACAGGACAAACAATGCAGATATAATCATTTGTAATTCTAAAAGTTAGGGCACATAGATGTCAGAATAGGGGGTACCTTCTCAGAACTCCCCTTTGTTAGCCAGGGCATATAATATTTGATTATAACGCACATACATTGCATTAGGTGAATGCTATGGGACTCGGAGCATATCTTTGTTGTGCCATCCACTTTTCCCATGAACAGTCTGAACTTTAGGGCCTCCACCCCACACAACGTACACACTGGTACCATACAAGGAAGGGGGGCACCAGACTCTCTACTACAAGATTTAGTAAGGCAAGTGTACCCTTCTGTAACAAAATTGGAGGATTTACATTTTTTCTAATGGGCCTCATCCCCACTATGTAACTGATATGTAAGAAAGTAAAATTTAGAGTAAAAGGAGTATACTGTATTCTGCAACCACTGCCTGCTGCAAAAAAGTGCAAAGTTACACATCTGTGCCATATGTTGTTAGGGGACAAATATCACACGAGTATTCCCTGGTCATATTTTTCTGGAGACATGCCTGTGTAACTGAAAAATGAGGTAAAATGAAATATGACATCGTATTTTAGCATTATATCAAATACTTACAAACAGCTGTCCTGGCAAGACCTGAGGTGCATCTTTAAGAGCTCCAGGACTAGTTGGAGATATAACAGATATTGAAGGCCTGTCCATCTTCTGAGATTCAAAGGAACTAGAACCTTGTACATAAAGTGCATTAATTAATGATCGGCACAATAAAACTGGATTGCACAAAGCCACTAAAGAAAAATAAAACATTGGGAAATGGGTTATATGGATGCAGTGACTCATCGCCACACAAGCAGCATTTGATATAATGCATGTTTGGCTTTGTAAACATGAGCCACGTTTACTGGATACATTGTGGGGGATTTGTAAGAACTAGCGCACAGATGTATATGAACTGTTTATAGAACCCAGTCAAGTCACTTCTATCGTTTTATATTGTAATTCAAGCAGTTTTTACTATTGACTTTAAAGGGAACCTGTCACCTAGGGTATTCTGCTGAGGGCAGCATGAAGTAGCGACAGACGCGCTGATTTCAGCGGTCTCACTTATGTGCTAATGTGAAGTCGTTTGGAGAACTAATAAACAGCGCCTAGTGTCACGTATTAATCACCTATCCTCTGTTGCATCACTCACTACAGAATTCCAAACTATCTCTTGAAGTGACATCACCACAGGAGCTTCATGAAATGTGTTTCCATGGTCAAGCAGCAAGCCTAAGCTCGTCATGTCAAATGTTAAGCATCGGCCGGAGTGATGTAAAGATCGGCGCCACTGGACAGTGGAAATGTGTTCTCAGAAGTGATGAATCACGTTTCCCTATCTAGCAGTCGGATGCACAAATCTGGTTTTGGCAGATGCCAGGGGAAAGCTACCTAATGAAATGCATAGTGTCTACTGTAAAATTTGGCGGAGTAGGGATAATGGTCTGGGGCCCTTATTTCCATTAAAGGGTAGTGTTACTGCTACAGCATACCAAGATATTTTGGACAGTTGTATGCTTCTAACTTTGTGGGCACAGTTTGTGGAAGGCCCATTTCTGTTACAGCATGACTGTGCCCCAGTACACAAAGCAAGGTCCATAAAGACATGGTTTGACAAGTTGGTTGTGGAGGAATTGAAATGAACAGATCCATGAATTTAACCCTAATCAAACACCTCTGGGATGAATTGGAATGTCAATTGTGAGCTAAACCTTCTGGTTCAACATCAGTGTCTGAACTCACAAATACTTTTTGGGCTGAATCAGCACAAATTCCCACAAATACACTCCAAAATTTTGTGGAAAGCCTTCCCAGAAGAGTGGGGGATTGTATGGCTGCAAAATGGGGCCCACCTCCATAGTAACGCCTATTATTCTAGTATGAGATGTCCATCAAGCTCAAACAGGTGTGATGGTCAGGTGTCCACATACTTTTGGCTAGACAGTGTAGATCTAATAGCCATGAAAGTCACTGTTCTGCTCTCTATGGAGAGACTCTTTGCCCTAGATGTGTTCTCCATTCAGTGGGATTTCAACCTGGCGTATGTGTTTTCACCTGTGCCAATGACCTCCATGGTCTTGGCAAAAGTCAGGAAAGACAATGCCTCTGTGATAGCGGTCATTTTATACTGGCCCAAGAAGGAATGTGTCCCTCTGCTCCTCAGAATGAGTTAGAGAACATACTGGAGGCTTCCAAGCAGGCTGGACCTTCCTGAATCCCTGATCTCCACCTTGATAAAAATCCAGAGGTCTTGCTATTAATTGGACCTACGTCAAGTTCATAGCTTCAAGAGGTGGTCCCAGCAGAATCATTACTACTGGATGTATTGCAGTTCCTAAAGGATGGGGTAGATAGAGGTCATATGCCAAATACCATCAAAGTACAGATCTCATCAATCTCGGCCAAAAAATCCTTTGGCCAGGCGGTTTGTGGTGGCAGTGCAGAAAATGAGGCCTAGGCAATTTAATCCCTTTCCTACTTGGGATCTTCCACTCATTCTTGTCAGGCTTTGTGATCAGCCCTTTGAGCCTCTACAGAAAGGGTACTTGAGAGATTCTTGTCCTGTAGGTGGCCGGTGGCCTTCCTTGTTTCCATAAATATTGGTGAAGAGGGTAGGTGAAATTTAGACCCTATCAGCCACATATTTATCTATCAGACAGAGGGATTCCATCCAGCAAAAAAATATTTTTCTTTAAGAACATAAATCAGGAGATTGTTTTACCAAACTATTGTACCAAATTTGCATCAGAGTAGGATAGAAGGCTGAATACTGTGGACATAGACAGATGGCTAGATGTAAATTTGCCCAGAACTCAGTCCTTCAGGAGATCGGATAATATGGTTATCACCATCGGTGGGCCTAAGAGAGCGCAAAAGCCTCTAAATGTACTTTTGCTTGTTGGCTTAAGAACACCATTACCTCTTGCTATAAAACCAGTAGGTGTCCGTGCCCATTCCAACCATGCAGTTTAGCCACGATTTGCGGCATAAAATGCATTTAAACCGCGACGTGAGTTTGTTTAGTTATAATCTTACCACATGTTCTAACTCATAGCAGACAGTGGAGTTAACCCCTAATGTCTGTGATGCTGCTTATACTACAGGAAAGAAGAATAATGGAGGAAAATTCACACTGTAATGTCGATGTGTGCGCCCTCTGGTGACTGCTTACATGTAATTTCCTGTATTTTAGGGACTGCTGGAGGGCACTGTAGCTAGTACTCTTGGGGGGGGGGGGGGGGGGGGCAATGCAGTTAGTACTACAGGGAGCATTGTGGCCAGCAATAATAAGAGCACTGTGACATAGCAATGATTGAGAGCAATGTGGCTAGTTTTAGTTGGGGCATTGCGGCTCGCATTCTTGAGGACATTCTGGCAAGTACTCATGGTGGTAGTGTGGCTGTCACTGTTGGCTGATAGCATGGTAGCACTGCTATGAAAAGGCTCTTATTTTGGCACATTTATCTTGGGCCCCACCCCTGCAGTTTTCAATATGTATTTTTGTAAACTTCTTCAGGGTAGGAACACACTAGGCGGAAACACTTCAGATTTTCCACAACGAATTTCATTGTGGAAAATCTTCAGCGTATTACAGTAGCATCAGTGTGGGTGAGGTTTTAACAAATCTCATCCACACACAGCGGAAAAAAATCAGCCCAAAAAAAAGTTCATAAATTGACCCGCAGTGTGTTTTTTTAAGCCGCAGCATGTAAATTTATGCTGCGGAATCACTTCTCTTCTGCTGCGGGTTTTCCCCATTGAATTCAATGGGGAGTTAAAACCTGCAACGAAGAGGCATGTATTGCGACTTTTGTGGTGGAAATGCTGTGATTCTGCGGCAAGAATCGCAAGTGAGAAAAAAATATATATATACACTACCGTTCAAAAGTTTAGGGTCACTTAGAAATTTCCTTATTTTTGCAAGAAAAGCACAGTAATTTTCAATGAAGATAACATTAAATTAATCAGAAATACACTCTATACATTGTTAATGTGGTAAATGACTATTCTAGCTGCAAACCTCTGGTTTTTAATGCAATATCTACATAGGTGTATAGAGGCCCATTTCCAGCAACCATCACTCCAGTGTTCTAATGGTACATTGTGTTTGCTAACTGTGTTAGAAGGCTAATGGATGATTAGAAAACACTTCAAAACCCTTGTGCAATTATGTTAGCACCACTGTAAACAGTTTTGCTGTTTAGAGGAGCTATAAAACTGACCTTCCTTTGAGCTAGTTGAGAATCTGGAGCATTATATTTGTGGGTTTGATTAAACTCTCAAAATGGCTAGAAAAAGAGAGCTTTCATGTGAAACTCGACAGTCTATTCTTGTTCTTAGAAATGAAGGCTATTCCATGCGAGAAATTGCCAAGAAACTGAAGATTTCCTACAACGGTGCGTACTACTCCCTTCAGAGGACAGCACAAACAGGCTCTAACCACAGTAGAAAGAGAAGTGGGAGGCCCCGCTGCACAACTGAGCAACAAGACAAGTACATTAGAGTCTCTAGTTTGAGAAATAGACGCCTCACAGGTCCTCAACTGGCAGCTTTTTTAAATAGTACCCGCAAAACGCCAGTGTCAACGTTTACAGTGAAGAGGCAACTCCGGGATGCTGGCCTTCAGGGCAGAGCGGCAAAGAAAAAGCCATATCTGAGACTGGCTAATAAAAGGAAAATATTAATATGGGCAAAAGCACACAGACATTGGACAGAGGAAGATTGGAAAAAAGTGTTATGGACAGACAAAGGTGTTTGGATCACACAGAAGAACATTTGTGAGACGCAGAACAACTGAAAAGATGCTGGAAGAGTGCCTGACACCATCTGTCAAGCATGGTGGAGGTAATGCGATGGTCTGGGGTTGCTTTGGTGCTGGTAAAGTGGGAGATTTGTACAAGGTAAAAGGGATTTTGAATAAGGAAGGCTATCACTCCATTTTGCAACGCCATGCCGTACCCTGTGGACAGCGCTTGATTGGAGCCAATTTCATCCTACAACAGGACAATGACCCAAAGCACACCTCCAAATTATGCAAGAACTATTTAGGGAAGAAGCAGGCAGCTGGCATTCTATCTGTAATGGAGTGGCCAGAGCAGTCACCAGATCTCAACCCCATAGAGCTGTGGTGGGAGCAGCTTGACCGTATGGTACGCAAGAAGTGCCCATCAAGCCAATCCAACTTGTGGGAGGGCTTTCTGGAAGCATGGGGTGAAATTTCTCCCGATTACCTCAGCAAATTAACAGCTAGAATGCCAAAGGTCTGCAATGCTGTAATTGCTGCAAATGGAACATTCTTTGACGAAAGCAAAGTTTGAAGGAGAAAATTATTATTTCAAATAAAAATCATTATTTCTAACCTTGTCAATGTCTTGACTATATTTTCTAGTCATTTTGCAACTCATTTGATAAATATAAGTGTGAGTTTTCATGGAAAACACAAAATTGTCTGGGTGACCCCAAACTTTTGAACGGTAGTGTATATATATATATATATATATATATATATATATATATATATATTTTTTTTTTTTTAAATGAATTAATAGCTTCATACTTATCTTAGGCCAGAGTCCAAGCAACGCGATCCTCTATTCTGAGCACAACTTGGCCTTCTGGGGTGATGTTTTTTCTCATGTGACTGCTGCAGCCTTTGCGGTATAAACTGCAGAATTTCCGCAGCAGACATGCTGCCCAAAAACTGCACCACAATTTGGTGCGGTTTTTCGGATGGAATTCCCTGCGGGTACCAGGGCAGATACGCTGCGTAGTTTTATGCAATGTATCTGCCTAATGTGTTCCTACCCTCAGAAAGGCAATGGAAAGTACTAGGTCTAGCATATCACGCAGGATATTTTATCATTGCAAATGATTTATCTAGTCCTGTGGTGCAGCAACTAAACACACACAAAACCTTAAAGCAGCACATTTACATTAACATGCATAACAACATGTCAAAAATAAGAACAAGCACCTACTAGATTCTAATGGAGGGTGGGAGCTTTCTGGGATCCTTGGAATGTCACTGGAAGTAAATAAGTAAAAAGCAATGAAAAAAATACCTTTTTCACTTTATCGTTGAAATGCTGCCTCTTTTTTAAACGCTCTACATTTGTGGAACACGGAATTGCACCCACATTCTACTGGCTGTGCAGCTTTCTTTTTCACATACATACATATATATATATATATATATATATATATATATTTATGTATATATACATACACTAGTCCTTCTCAATTAATTAGAATATCATCAAAAGCTTAATTTATTTCCGTAATTCAATTCAAAAAGTGAAACTCATATATTATATAGATTCATTACACACTGAGTGATCTAACAAGGGAAAAGGGAGTAACGAAAGCAACGGTTTCGTTGCACAACGGACGCCGACGGAACCCAATAACTTTAATAGATACCGTCGGCGTTCCATCAAGATGTGCCTAATTTTACCAGACACAATAGTGCAGCATGATGCGTTATTGTTTCCGGTAATATCCGGTAATCCCTGCCAGTTCTGTGAATGAAGCCTAAGACAAACATTACAGAATTTCTAAATGATAAACATGATGATTTTCCTTAGCAGTAGCAGTTCAGATTATAGGAATATTTCCAAGGAGCTTTACCAGAAAAAAATAAATAGGGCAGACTTATTAATATTGTCTAAAAATTAGACAAGGTTAACAATTTTGAAAATGTTATTTTGGTAGGTCTCCGTACTACATGCCGCCATATGATGCTCCATCGAATGCTGTATGTCTAAGATATATAGCATACAAAAGGACAGCAAGGCCCCATGCACCTCTATAGGTGCTTTATTATGGCTACGTACAACATGGAGTTGTATTAGAGCAGTGACACTTAAGGCTACACACAAAAGGATGACCAGTTAGGGTATGACCAGACGTGGCGTATTTCTTCCCCCACTGTCTGCATCAATGCCGCACATAATCTGCGTTGCAGATTCTGTTGCGGCTTTGCCTAAAATGGGCATTAAATTGATGCGGACTAGCCATTGCGTCTTCAGGTAATGAGTACTTCCCTTCTCTCTATCAGTGCAGAATAGAGAGAAGGCCTTTCTCTAGTAAAAGGAAAAGAAATTCATACTTACCCGGCCGTTGTCTTGGTGACGCGTCCCTCTTTCGACATCCAGCCCGACCTCCCTGGATGACGCGGCAGTCCATGTGACCGCTGCAGCCTGTGATTGGCCTGTGAGTGGCTGCAGCCGTCACATGGACTGAAGCATCATCCCGGGAGGCCGGACTGGAGGAAGAAGCAGGGAGTTCTCGGTAGTTTTTTACAGGTTGATCTATATTGTGATCGGAAGTCACTGTCCAGGGTGCTGAAAGAGTTACTGTCGATCGTTTAACTCTTTCAGCACCCTGGACAGTGACTATTTACTGACGTCGCCTAGCAACGCTCCCATAATTACGGGTGCACACACGTAGTCACCCGTAATTACGGGAGCCCCATTGACTTCTATGGGCCTGCCCGTGCCGTAATAACGGCCCGTGATTACGGGCATTTTTACGTTATTTGTGCATGGGGACTCAGTCTGGCTGTAGACCTAGAAATACATAGGTCCAGCCAGAATGAAGAAATGTCATGTTCGTCAAACCAATACGCTACGCAACACACATAACATCTGCGGACGTCATTGCAGAATTTTGAATCTCCATTGAATTCAATGGAGAAATTCCACAATGAGTCCGCAACAAGTCCGCTACACGTCCGCAACATCCAGTGAATGCTGCGGCACCAAATTCCACACCGCAGCCTATGGTCCGCAACGTGTGCACGAACCTAACTCAAAAGCTGTGGAAAGCAATGGAGAAACTGTCCGCAGCGGAATTCCAGAGCAATTCTGCCACGTCTGGCCATGCCCTTACAAGGAACAAAAAGGAGCAGATAGGAGTTAGGTGTACGAAGTATTTATTCTTGCATACAATTATTTTTTCTTTTACTAAGGCACTGTTTACACTAGAGCCATTACTTTTATTTACAACAGAAGCCATTAACCTCTGAAAGATCTGCCCTCAACACATTCAAACGGTCACCGATTACTTTAACAGGGTCTCTTGCGGTTTCTGGCATTTTTAATGGCAAGAATAGAGATGTATGCTTCTCCCACCAATCCAAAGTTTAACGGGTCTTGCTAGCTTTTCATTCTAATTTTTCCACATACAATGGCAAATTCATATACGATGGCAAAACAGTATGAAGTAGTTCAAAATATACTCTAGGATTACATAATCCTGACCTAATTTTTGTTTTTCATTGGAAAAGGCCATCTTTACTCCTCCAAGGTGAATTATCAGCTAATATACATATATAGATATATATATATACATATACACACACGCACGTACTATATACTGTGTGTATATATATATATATATATATATATATATACACATACCCATATATCTTTTGTTATATATAAACAATTCAAATACAAACAATAAAATACCCGATGGGTCGTGACACAATGATCTCCACTTGTGGTTCTGACTTTGATTGTAAAATTATGTTGTAAACATCTTCATTTGTTGCTCCTGGCAGAGGCTTTCCATTCCATTCTAGAACTTCATCACCTTCAATGTAGAACAGACAAAAGTCTTTAAAAATTATTTCAACAGAAAATGTGTCCATTCATAGTTAATGATTCAGTCAAACCTGAGTATTATGTGAAATAATCACATGCAAGACCCCTCTTGCCTACAATATAGGCCTAAGGGTCTATGAAGATGGCTTGTATGAAGATGGCATCGCTGAATGTGCTTTTAGGGGGGAGAATACCTCCATAATACAGCATGTGATGGAGCATGCCATGATTTTTTTCTTTGTGTCTCCGTATAAAATTGTAGGCACATAAATGTACAGTATGAGCCCATAGACTCCTTAGGGACGCTAAATTAAAGACAATGTACAACTACGTAATACTGTATTTGTATTGGATGTCTACGATGTTTGTTTGCTTGTTTTTTTTTCCTTGTTTCATATCTGTATTTATTTGTCTTTATTACGCAGCCTTACATAAAATGTTAGCGATCATATAGGGAAAATTCTTCTAAAAGATTGGCCTGTTTTAGATTGTGTTTTCCACTCAATTTCGGAGTTTAAAAGTCCCTCTGCGGCCGCAGACTCCTCTCATCCTGCCAACGCCTTCCTTCCCGGAAATGCCAGCACATGCGGCCGTCCTGGCCTGCAGTGACCACTAGGTTGCGCGCCCGAGCTCAGCCCTGCGCCTTTTAAAATGCCAGCGCGCACACATGTTTAGAATTGTCTAATCACCCTGGACATTAAGAAGGGCCCTGCCCCTTCACTCATTGCGTGAGCATTGTTGTGTTTTCCCGTGTCAGTCTAGCAAATGGTCCCTTAGTGTTTTCCTGTTCCAGTGTTCCCATTCCTGCTACCTGTATCCCGTGCTACCTTGTTCCTGTGCCTTAATAGAGTTGGAGTCGTGTTGTGTTACTCCACGCTTGGTGTCTGCTGCCAAGGTCCCATCTGAGCCTAGCCATCGTTACTGTCTGTAATACCACAGGTACCCTTGCTCGGACAATAGATTTTACTTGGTGCACTGTTTGGCCAGCTGCCATCCCGCTACAGATGTATGGCCCAAAGGGTCTCTGTACCCACAGATCGTGACACTTACAAAATTTAAAAGCTCATCTGGTCCATGCGGATGTAGGGCCCTTACATAGGAATCGTTAAACCTTTTAGGGCTTTAGGAAAACAGGTTGTTTTCCGTGCCTCAAGTGTAGCAATTGTGACAACTTGGTCAGAAGTGAAATATTTGTATATCCCCAAACAAGCATTCAATACAAAACTAAATACTTTCTCACCTACACTTCAGATCATGTAATTTACACTATACAGTGCCCATGTAACTCATATTTCATTGGGGAAACAACACTTGAAAGCAGGTTAAGAATTAACAAACACAAATCAATTATTCATTCTAAAAAAAAATGGACTTGCCGGAATGAAAACACAAGGTTGAGACAAACCATAGAGATGGTGATATACATTTCGTATTAGTGGAATATATGTCAACACATAGAAGAGGAGGAAACAAACTAACTAGATTAAGAAGAAGGGAATTAGAGTGGATACACAAAAAAGGTAATGGATGGTGGTCAATGATCTCAACTCGTTTAGTTGTACTGACAGTGCAACACGTCTAACCCCATATAAAATCAATCTGTTAAGCGTTATCAAGTTTCTTATATTAATGTCAACAGATTATGCGTTTTCACCCTCCCCATCTTCAGATCAATAATATGTTTTCTAAGGTTCATATACTGGATTCAACTAAGAAGTGACATCACCGCTTAATATTCGGCCACCTCTAATTCTGATTGAATGGGGACATTACAGGTGTACAGTAATGTTACATTTAGAATTTATAATAATTGCATACAATGTTATGTCTTGTGAATATTACTTTTTCTCAATGTTTTATTTTTCCCCTAGGAACGCAACTGACGGATTCTTCTCAACTTGCTAGACCCTTGGTCTATTAAGCCCTGCGGTGTCTGTAGAAATCATGATATACTGCGATACATTAGTATTGCAGTATATCGTGCAAGCAATTCCGCTGGTTCAAGTCCTTTATGGGTACTTATAAAACAAAAATTAAATACAGTTAGTTTTTTTTAAATATAAAAAAAATATTATATTTCCCCCAAAAGAAATGTAAAAAAACAAATTAACATAACGAATATCGTCGGGTCCTTAAAAACCTGAACGATTACAATATAGGATTATTTAACCCGCACGGTGAACACTTTAAAAAATTCAAATGTCAGAATTGCTGTTTTTCGGGTCACTTCATCTCCTGCAGAAAATGGAATAAAAGGTGATCAAAAAGTTACATGTACTATGAATTGGTACTAATGAAAACTACAGCTCGTCCTGTAAAAAATAAAAAAATAAGCCCTAACATCGCTTAATCGACGAAAATTTTTTATGTCTTTCAGAATATGTCGACACAAAACAAATTTTATTTTCAACAGTTTGTTTTCTCCTTCTAAAAGTAGGAAAACATAAAAATATCTAAATGTTGTTTTGCTGTAATTGTATTAACTAGCAGAATAAAGTTAACACGCATTGTGAATGCCGTAAAAAAATGAATCTCAAAAAAACAATGAACAAGGAATCACTATTTTTTTCCATTCAACCCCAGAGAAATTTTTCCAGTTTCCCAGTACATCATATGGTACATTACGAGGTGCCGTGAAAAAAATACAACTCATCCCGCAAAAAACAAGCCCTGATACAGCTATATTGATGGAAAAATAAAAAAGTTATGGCTTTTGGAAGGTGAGGAAGAGAAAGCGAAAACGAAAATGCAGAAAAAATTTCTGCAGAGGGATGGGGTTAATATTTTATGTTTCTAAAAACAAATTTTTTTAACTGCAAAGTACTTGTAAAAATATGTGTTACTGGATTGAACAATGACAATTCAACATTATGTCTTCCCTTTTAACACAGTGGGATATAGAAGACCTCAATATTTAGTACTGTATACAAGCTTGAGAGCCATGTTCAGTATATCTGACCACAGCCTGGAAACAAAAAATAAAAAACAAATTGAGTGCTGACCCAGCAAACAAAAACCTTTACTTAGCAATACTAAACACAGCGCCAGCAGCTAGCAAGACTAATTTGTAAGCTATTGATATATATTTATTTTTGTGCAAACCTAATGTCCCGTGGGAACCTCCATTATTGCACCATCATCTACAATTTGTAACTAAATGAAGACAGGAAAATCTGAGCAGTGTTGCCGTTTAGAGGAGGATAGCATTTAGAATTATATATATATATATATATATATATATCTATATATATATATATCTATATATATATATATATATACACATATATGCTCACAGACTTGTCAGTTTTATTCAGAATTGCTTTCCTGCTTCATTGCCCATGAAGTCTGTGCGATGCAATAAGGTTTCGGCATGTAGCACCTCTTTCTCCCCTAAAAGCACTTACTACATTAAATAAAGAAACTGTAATTTTGAGAAAAAGGACACGTCAGGAAAAAACCCTGTCCAAGCGGTCAAAATGTGTCCGACATGAAGTATATACATGAACAGATAGTTAATGGTAACAGAAGAGGGACCAGGACCAGACCACCATTGCTGACCCGACACGCGTTTCACCGAGGCTTCGTGAAACGCTCGTCGGGTCAGCAGTTGTGGTCTGGTCCTGGTCCCTCTTCTGTTACCATCTACTATCTGTGTATGTATATACTTCATGTTGGACATATTTTGCTACTACAATAATATTAACTGCAATGTGCGTTTGTTACTACCAACTTACACCTGTTTACGAGTATAGCCACATGTGCGCTGACTAGCCTGATTCTACCTGTAGTTCTCCTGAAGGACCTTGACACTGTGTATTTACCTTGACCATTCACTGCTCAGTTTTTCTTACTCCATTCATTTCTGTGAAGGCTCTGTTTTTGTCCTGTTTTTAACTTATTGTTTGTGTATTTTATGGTTCATCAATAAAGAATGTTTTGTAGTTTCTTCAATATATGGTAGTGATTTTTCTATTTGGGTTGGTATATTTATTACTGTGAGGACGGTCCGCAAATGTGGAGGATACTCCGCGGGCCCTCCGTGCAGTGTTTACTGACTGTAAATACTGCACGGTCACGTGCATGAGGCCCTTAGATGTGGATTTTATTGTAAATGTGGAAGATGAGGATTTTATTGTAAAAGTGGATGATGTGGAAGATGTGCATTTTATTGTAAAAGTGGATGATGTGGAAGATGTGGATTTTATTGTAAAAGTGGATGATGTGGAAGATGTGGATTTTATTGTAAATGTGGATGATGTGTGGAAGATGTGGATATTATTGTAAATTAAAGCCATCAAAAGATAATTCACTCCCGGGAAATGAACAAGCCTGAAGCTTAGCTGTTGAATACCTGCTCTTAAATGACCTATAACATCCGCCAGGCTTCCTTTCTTCACTTTGGTGATGAAGGCACCAAGACGTCCTGTTTCTGTCATTTTTCCACCGACAACCTGAGTGTAAAATACAAGCAGTAAATTCAATCAATGAAAATATACTAATATATTAACATTTGTGTACTCCGCAACAATAAGATGTCGATTCCAAATGTAGTATGCAGCATGTCATATGTAGAAATGCTATAATAGTCAAATCTTCCACATCCTCAGTGTATCATTCTGCTTGTTGGAAACCACAAGAGTAACAAATATATTGGTTGTAAATAAAGACAACCAGTTATGTTTTGGGGAGATTCTCAAGGATACAGGTGTGGGTTCAAGTATTTAGTTTACATATACCCCATATATTCCTTATCCCTGCGACTAGCCTTTACCTACAGCAATTCAACAAGTAGGACACTAGTAAACATAATCTAATACTTCAATTGTCAAGTTAGGGGACAGAACGGACTGCTATTGACTCACATCACATGGATGCTCTATTGTGCTATATCAGTCCACCGCCATTAAAGGCTATATACACCTTCGAAAGCGATTTTTTTTATTTTTTATTATTATTATTATTATTATTTTTACAAAAATGTGTATCAGTGTGTTTGGTGCAACTTTCTAATTATATTTTATAAAAAATAATTTTAACTTTTTAAGATTCAGCTGCTTTGTATCCTGCATACAGAGCAGCTGTATCTAGCGCTGAGACCTGAATCCGTCAGGTCAGCGGCACTGATGGGTTTAGTGAAATCGGGTCTCTGACACGCAGGATTCACCTGTTATCGTTTATATCTAAGTTCATAATGGGAAAAACGCCTCTGCCTCCCATTAAATCAATGGGGGGTGATTTCTTCCATATTTACCACTGATGCCGATGCGGTTTCCGTGTCAAAATCAGTGCCAAAAAACTCTGTGTGAATTGACCCTAAACAAAAATCTCTCTATTTGTGATTGTTGCGTTTAAGATGTGTCTCACAGCCTCAATTGAAGGAGAGCCTTTACGACAAGTCTGTCATACATTTACTGGAATTTTTTAGGAGGCAATGGACGAAATGGGATGGTAAATATTCTGCATGACAGTGAACTGTCAGATGTTAGGTTTACATGATGCATGAACTTATATGTCTGCACACTCCATCCGTGAAGGTAATATATAAATACTGTATGTATATGTAAACTAACAGCACTGTACCACATGACTGCAATATAAAATAACTGCCAGATATATTGCAATCAACGAGCACAGAAATTAAGCTAGAGGGTTTGCAAGGGTAGTAAACGGGCAGTGGCATAGATATAGAGGTAGCAGTGTTCACAATTGCGACCAGGCCCCAGAGCCAGTGGGGCCTAGGCCCACCACACCCTGTCTATCCACTTTTACTGTAGTAACTGGGGGATATGTAATAAACTACACGGACCGCTGTCACAACAGTAACAGAATATTTACCCTCCTCGCTCCTGAGTCGGGTCCTGGCGCCTTTCAGCATCATGACGTCACAAGGTTATGTGTGCCACGCACAAAGACATGACGCTAAATGATGTCAGGCCCACGCTGCGCCTGGAGCCAAAAAGGACCCTACTCAGAAGCGAGGAGCGTAAGTATAAGAATACTATCAGCTGGGGCCCTGTATCTAAGCCTACCATGTGATAGGCTTAGATACAGGGCCCAGCAGACTGCATCACAAATTGTGTGATACTGTCTTCTGGGCCCTGTATGTAAGCCTATAATGTATGATACTGTCTGCTGGGCCCAGCATCCAAGCCCCTTATGTGTGATACTGTCGTCTGGGCCCTGTATCTAAGCCTATCATGCGTGATACTGTATGCTGGGCACTGTATCTGAGCCTATCATGTGTGATACTGTCGTCTGGGCCCTGTATCTAAGCCTATCATGCGTGATACTGTATGCTGGGCACTGTATCTGAGCCTATCATGTGTGATACTGTCTGCTGTGCCCTGTATCTAAGCCTATGATGCGTGATACTGTCTGCTGAGCCACTAATCCTATCTAGAGGCATAGCTATAGGGGTTGTAGTCCTATATATACACTGCCTAAAGCTATTGCCATCCTGGCACATAAAATCAGTAGCATCATAAATAGGCGAACCAGGGATGTGAAGACATCATCATCATCCTTAACACACAATATTGAAATTCCACTTAGAGAGGACCTGTCACCAGTTAAGTAAAGTCCAATTTCCATGTCATAGGTGCTGTCACGCTGATAATGTCAGTGTAATTTGTATCCAAATCTGTTTTTTACTTTCCGAGTTATGAGCCATTTTCTTATTATGCTAATTAGGCTATACTAGCCAAAGGGGCGGTAACGCTGATGTTTCACGCTGTGCAGGGTAGGGGAGAAACTGAATGACACTGACAGAACAGCATCATACAGCCAACACAGACACCTCCCCCAGTGAAGCCTTAGCATTACCGCCCCTTTGGCTAGTATAGCCTAATTAGCATAATAAGAAAATGGCTCATAACTCGGAAAGTAAAAAACGGATTGGCATACATATTACCCTGACATCATCAGCGAGACAGCGCCTATGACATGAGGTAGGAAATTGGGCTTTACTGAACTGGTGACAGGCCCTCTTTAATGATGTTATCTCCCTTTACACATGAATACTTAATTTGTACAGAACATATACAACACAACAAGATTTTATCTATTGCCACACGGTGGATGAAAATCAATTCTCCTGCTCTCAGCATGTAGAAATCTTTCATTAAGAAAATGGTAACCAATAAAACTATTTTTTTTTTAAATATATATATCTTTTTAACAAAGACTAAATATGCCCTAACAGTTTTTCCAAGCATTGCACCTTAGATATGAGTCCGCTCTGACATTATATTCTGAACCAACCGCAGTCTCAGCTATTGTATTGAATTCATAAAGTATATTCTCCACCTCTGTACTTACACGAACATATTATGACACTTTCCTAATGTAATAATTACCATTAAATTATTTCTTGCGTACAATACATAGAAAGGAATCTAGAGAACGGTTAAATAAATGGCTCCTGTAAGTTCATGCAGCATACAAAACATGTATATATGAATATAAAACAAATAAATATTATATATATTAAACAAAACACTATAGTGGGTTCTAAAAATATACAGTGATTGGTGAAGATCGCCTATCACACAAGGATATAATGTGTCAAGGAGACCACATTGGTGTACACCACCAAGCTAAGCTGAAATAGGCCAGGAAATGGGAAAAGGGGAAAGAATGTGGTCTATAGGTTAATTAATATTTAACTTTTATTAATATGCATTAAAATAGAGAGTTAAGAGTCCAATGGTGCAAACTGGTATGTGTGAGTGACCCCCAAGCTCACATACCTTTGGCCATATATTGTGTAGTAGAGTAATGTTATGAATGATTGTGCTGTCAATATTGCTCAAGTGAAAAGGACATAGATATCTGAGCTGTCTAGATGCCAAATTACGTTGCAGATCGAATTAAATTGAGCCAGTAGGCTGCAACATATGGCAATCAGTCAGTCTCTAGACAGCAAGATTCAGGCTCAAATTATCTTTACTGCGCTGTTAATATTGACAGGCAGCACAGTTGGAGTGATTCAAGCCTGCCTTGCATTATGTATTGATGTCAAGTTGTGACAGTGCGGTGAGTGGAGGCAAACTTTGCCAAACGCACTGCCATGCGATGTTGCTGCGGCACAGTGTGAACAATTAGTTATACAACTGCACCCTCACGCTGGTGTCCCTGCGAACCAGAGCAGCAGAAGAAGCCAGAATGCTGGCGAAACGCGCGTCGGGTGCTTAGCACATTTTAATACTCCTCTGGTGCAACACTTGGCCCTAGCTGTCCAAGCTCAAGTGAACTCACCCTACACTCAATTACGATTCATCAATGTGCGGCTGACAGCTGTCAGCTGCCTGCCTGTTGCTGCACGATCGTGGCTGCAGCGCGCCCCGCTGTGTCCCACAGAACAGCTGGGTGTGCTCTCTCCACCCCGTCACTGCGTCTTACATTGACTGTTGGTGACCCTCTGTGCGGTCTTCCCGGGGCTGTCACCCCATTCACCCACGGGAATAGACCGCAGTTTCGCCGTACAGGACTGATTGTCCTGCGGAGTGGCTCTGAGGTCTCAGCGCTAGAGTCCTTGTCACTCCGCTCTGAAACCCAGTGCACACGCTGGGTCAGACTCTGCGGGGGGCAGAGGTATATTGCAGGCCGACTCCTTGATACCGCTTCTCGGCTGATAGCTGAGCGCGGTCACTATAAAAAATTTTCACGGCTGCTCTGACAGCGGAGTCGATCTGAAGGACGGCTCCTTCACACCGCCTCTTGGCTGACAGCTGAGCGCGGCTGCAGCACATATTGCGGCCGCTCCCCACGCTGCTGCTCTGGTTCGCAGGGACACCGGCATCAGGGTGCAGTTGTATAACTAATTGTTCACACTGTGCCGCAGCAACATGGCATGGCAGTGCGTTTGGCAAAGTTTGCCTCCACTCACCGCACTGTCACAACTTGACATCAATACATAATGCAAGGCAGGCTTGAATCACTCCAACTGTGCTGCCTGTCAATATTAACAGCGCAGTAAAGATAATTTGAGCCTGAATCTTGCTGTCTAGAGACTGACTGATTGCCATATGTTGCAGCCTACTGGCTCAATTTAATCCGATCTGCAACGTAATTTGGCATCTAGACAGCTCAGATATCTATGTCCTTTTCACTTGAGCAATATTGACAGCACAATCATTCATAACATTACTCTACTACACAATATATGGCCAAAGGTATGTGAGCTTGGGGGTCACTCACACATACCAGTTTGCACCATTGGACTCTTAACTCTCTATTTTAATGCATATTAATAAAAGTTAAATATTAATTAACCTATAGACCACATTCTTTCCCCTTTTCCCATTTCCTGACCTATTTTGTTCTAAAAATATAACTGCATAAGCAAGTATTCCACTAGCTTTGTGGTTTTCCAGTATCTTCAATGGACACAGGACATTAATGATGTTTATTACAGTAATTATTATTATTTCGCTCATTACGAATTGGAAGACGTACTATCCCAAGTTAAAGCCAAACTGGCGGATATGTAAGACAGATCGCAATGAAACAATATTAAACTCTGTGGGATACCTGAAGAAGTCGCTTCACAAGACCTTAAAGAGGCTCTGTCACCAGATTTTGCAACCCCTATCTGCTATTGCAGCAGATCGGCGCTGCAATGTAGATTACAGTAACGTTTTTATTTTTAAAAAACGAGCATTTTTGGCCAAGTTATGACCATTTTCGTATTTATGCAAATGAGGCTTGCAAAAGTACAACTGGGCGTGTTGAAAAGTAAAAGTACAACTGGGTGTGTATTATGTGCGTACATCGGGGCGTGTTTACTACTTTTACTAGCTGGGCGTTGTGTATAGAAGTGTCATCCACTTCTCTTCACAACGCCCAGCTTCTGGCAGTGCAGCACTGTGACGTCACTCACAGGTCCTGCATCGTGTCGGCACTAGAGGCTACAGATGATTCTGCAGCAGCATCGGCGTTTGCAGGTAAGTCGATGTAGCTACTTACCTGCAAATGCTGATGCTGCTGCAGAATCAAGTGTAGCCTCTGGTGCCGACACGATGCAGGACCTGTGAGTGACGTCACAGTGCTGCACTGCCAGAAGCTGGGCGTTGTGAAGAGAAGTGGATGATACTTCTATACACAACGCCCAGCTAGTAAAAGAAGTAAACACGCCCCGATGTACGCACATAATACACGCCCAGTTGTACTTTTACTTTTCAACACGCCCAGTTGTACTTTTGCAAGCCTCATTTGCATAAATACGAAAATGGTCATAACTTGGCCAAAAATGCTCGTTTTTTAAAAATAAAAACGTTACTGTAATCTACATTGCAGCGCCTATCTGCTGCAATAGCAGATAGGGGCTGCAAAATCTGGTGACAGAGCCTCTTTAATCAGTATGTGCAAGATTTCATTAAAGTTATGTTACCAAGCTGCTCACCAAAAGACCTGATTACTGATAGGGTCCATCGGGTCCCTAGACCTAAACATCTTACAGATAACGTCCCCCGAGACGTTTTGGCGCACATACATTTCTTCCACATCAAGGAACGCCAGCCACTAGATGAAAAGAATTGATCCCTACCCAATTTAAGATGTTTTCAGTCTAAACTGACCTATCTGCAGTGACTTTACAATTACGTCGGCAGCTGGCTCCTATCACCTTAGCTCTACTTGACCACAAAATCCTATACAGATTGGGTTTCCTGGACCGGCTCATGATAAAACGACATAACACCCTTCACATTATCAGAACCTTGCCGAAAGGTATCTTGTTACTCCGCCAGTGGGACATCGAACCCAAAGTCCCGGACAAACTGCTGAATCGTCCTCTGCAACGACTTGAAGAGGACTGGCAAAAGGTGAACTATCACAAATCCCCACATCGTTGACGACTTATCACCGTCCAATTCATGAGATTGGGTAATCCTTGATCTCATGCTTTTCTTCATCTTTTGAGGTACCTGCAAACAACTTAGGTGACTGGTTTTCTCCCTCAACCCTACTGAATGGATATTGCTGCTCTTATTGGGACTCTACCCCTGGATTTGGGTAATAGTCCTACTTCCATTGTTTCACTGTTCATGTTCTTGTATACTACTGTTCACATTTTAGCCGCTAATTTTGCCACTGACCAGACACTCAGTTGTCGTCTCTCTACTGAACGATCTCTGGATAGACAGATTGGTATATTTCTCATTTGTACTGTTTATCATTATTGTGTTGGACAGCCATCAATAACACGCCTCTGTCTCCATAAATGGTTCTTCAAATATCTTCCTTAAATGTTAATGGTCTTAACATCCCTCAGAAGCGGGCATTTATGTGGGCTGAAGCTAAATCCCTATCATGCAATGTTTTATGCCCAAGAAACCCATCTATTATTGAAAGATGCTCATCACATCAAATGTCATTCTTTTCCTTTACCAGTCACATTACATGACTAAAACTAGAGAAGTTTTGCTGGCTGTCAAGGATACGGTTGCTTTTCAGCAACTTCTAATCTGTATAGATCCCAATGGTTGATACATTCTGTTAGTGTGTTAGTGCTTCCCTACGTTTCCTTGTGTTAGTGTGTCCCTACACTCTCTGTTTTGGTCCAAGGAAGTGTATGACATCTGGCGGATACAACATGGTATTGAGAAAGATTTCTCTTTCTATTCCCAAACCCACAATAGCTACTCCCGAATTGACATTTTACTTCTCCTTACGCAGAAGGCGACCACAGAAGATACTAAGTGGTCAGACCATGCAGCTTTGACTCTAACCCTGGAAGAGTATAATAACTCTTATCAGACATATCTTTGGAGATGCAACCCCTTTCTGCTTTCCCACCCTAAATACAAACTAGAAATAGAAAGAGACCTTGGTCAGAATTTCCAAACCAAGGATTCTGCAGATATTCACATTAATGCGGTCTGGAATGCCCATAAGGCATTTATTAGGGGGTCCTTGATCCGTATTGGGCATATAGTTAAGAAACAGAGACTAGCTATAATTACCTCTGTTACAGAGGAAATTAACAAATTGAATCGCTAAATTAGTCAGCCCCCTCCCCACAACACGCAGAAACCTTATCTCGCCTTCGCCAAGATTTACATAACAGTTTGGTTTCAGACTACGAGAAAAACCTAACGAAAACTAAAGGGAGGTATTACTCACAAGATAATAAAGCGGGGATGCTCCTAGCTGCTCGTCTCAAAAACCATCACCAAAAATCGAGAATCCCTTATCTTATAGATCCCCATACGAAGGAACAGGTGATGCATCCCAAAAAATTAAAATAGCAACCAAACTAGATTAGCTCCTCTACTTCCCTTTTTGGTACAAGATGATCAAGTAGAATTCGTCATGGGTAGGCAAGCATCTGATAATACTAGACAAGTAGTAGGTCTGCTTAATCACATTGACAAAAAATGCCTCCTCTCGGTTAAGTTGGCGCTGGACGCCGAGAAGGCATTTGACTGCAATTGCTAGTCGTACGTCTTCTCGGCTCTTGAAGCAATGGGTTTCAATGGAGATATACTTATGGCAATACAAGCGTGGTACTCCAGTCCGCCAGCACGGTGTTTTATCTGATAATTTTCAATTATCTAATGGTACCCGACTGAGTTGCCCTTTGTCACCCCTCATATTCATCCTTTCAATGGAACCCTTGGCCCAACTTCTTAGATTACATAAAAACATTCATGGGATTAAGGTTGGTTTTAGAACCCATACTATTTCTCTGTACGCAGACTATGTCATCCTCTCGCTGTAAAATCCAGAGCTATCCCTGGAATATGCTATGGTATGTATCAATACCTTTGGTCGTATCTCTCTATATAAACTTAACACACAAAAGACACAGATTCTTCCACTTCACCTGTCAACTTCACTTCATTTCCTTCAGTCTAAATACCAATTTGTTAGGAAATCAGGTAACATTTCATATTTGGGTCTTACATTGACCCTGAAACATAGGGCTCTGTATGGGGTAAATTATGTACCACTTATGAGTGAAACAAAGGCAGTAATTGCAAGACTTCACAAATTTGACATCTCTTGGATAGGTAGAATAGCAACTTTTAAAATGCTACTACTCCCAAAGACTTTAGACTTATTTAGAACCCTCCCTATAATGCTCCCCAAGACCTTCTTCCAACAATTCGAGAAAACCCTTATGCAGTTCATTTGGGCAGGAAAGAAACCATGGATTGCTTCCTGTCTTCTAATGCAAGACAAAAGATTGGGGGGGATTGGGCATTCCAAACCTTCACAGTTATTATGTTGCTACCCTAACCGCTCAGATCTCCCCCTGGTGGACAGTTGATCTGACTAAGCACTGGGCCCACATTGAAGCCTCTTATATTGGGTCATTGACTATTCTTATCATTTTGGAACATTCCATACCCAAACAAAATTTCCCCTCTTACCAAAGTGGCGTTGATATGTTGGTCTCATATGCATATGTCAGCATCTGACCGCTTACCACTACTTAAATCATATATTCCTCTGAACTCCTTAGAATGGGCAATTCCTGATGTAAATTTAAGCACCTGGAAAAGCTGTGGTATTTCAAACTGTTCTCAAGTTTTTAACAATATTCAGCACTTGAGTTTTGAGGAATTAAAGTCACAATATTCCTTACCCCATAGTGAAATATTTAGATATATATAAGTTACTAATTATGTTAAACATCACGATTGTCTGAATTTGTTGTGTAACCTTAAACTATTAGGATGGTACAATAAGAGGTCTAAAGGCCCTAAATTCATATATAACACTATTGACCCACATGCGAGTTTTACCAAATCATACCCAATTAAACAATGGGAAAGAGATCTGGGAAAAATATTTGACGACAAACAATGGACTACTGCTTTTAGATGGATACATTCCTTCCTACAATGTGTTTTACATGTTGAAGCGGCTACTAAAACGGTCCTACGTTGGTACTATACCCCTGATCGTTTCATAATACCTCCCCACTTTGTTGGAGGAATTGTGGGGGCAGAGACTCCCTCTTCAATGTACTATGGAAGTGACCTCTAGTTACAAATTATTGGAATGGGGTGATTAAACTCATCAATGACTTATTTTAATTTCACATTCCTTCTTCACCCCATCTAGTTCTGCTTTTCTTAGATATAGACACCATACCTACACATCATAGAAGATTAAAGTGCAAAATCCTCTTTATGGCTAAACTTGTTCTGACAAGGTATTGGAAAGCCCTAAGATTCCGCCTTTGGATGAGCTGTTATCTTTGATAGACACGACATACACCTATGAGAAAATAATTGCATATGGCAACTTTTCATTTTCAAACTTCGCCAAATATTGGGCTGCCTGGTCATGTAGCGCTTAGTGTTCTAAGAAATTAGGGTGATTCTGACTGAAGCTGATTACTCCTTCTAATTATATTGCAATACTAGCTTTATGTTCTGTTCTGTGATAAATGTGACTATGTTTCTATTTATCTATTTCAATGCGTTCTCTATTGTCTCGAAATGATCTAGTGTCTATATGCTGAAGAAATTATTTTGTCATGATACTGTAATTTTTGATATGAAAGTTTTTTAACTTTACAAGCACATTTTAAAGTGTAAAATGTGATGTACAGCAAAAAGTGGAAAGTGAAATAATGAATGATTACATTTGTGGCCCATATTTACTAAGACTGGCTTATCTTAAGATATTTGGTGCATTTCAAAATTGCCTGAGAGGCAGAAAAGCAAATCTACGTTGACTATGAGCAGGTTTAGATTTGCAACAAAACTTGTGCCATTTTTAGATGTTTTATTTAAAGTATTTGACTAAAACGACGTCACTTTGGAGACCATGGCCACTTTTTTTTGATCACTTTCTAAATTTGACAAGCAACAAGAAAAGACACAAATTTTACTGCAAATTTGTCAGACATTGCAAATTGCGACTTTTTTTTGTCATAGTTTATGCCAAATCCTAGCGTGAACAGCATGACCAATGTGGGTCCAGGTGTTTTCCATATACAAGTGATATCTTATGGACCTGATATTTTCAGAATATATTATTATCTGGAAAAGCTTCTTACTTACTTTTAGTCCTAGAAGTGCTCCAGATTCTTTTGGCATACTTGTTCTCTTATTTAAAATAACACGTCCAATTAAACGATCACCCTCCTTCGATGGCTGCCAGGTAACAGGGTGCTGGCGGAGAACATGAAAGACAAAGTAAGAATGTGCTTACTGTTCATTTCAACACTTCATATAATAACGATTTTATTTGAGCAAGATATATTACGCAGAGCGGTTTAGTTTAGAAAGTCAGAGAACATTTTACTATACATGGTAAACACAGTATAACAGGTCAAAGAGTCAAGATTTATAATAATCTCCATTCCTCACTACTACAGTTTTTCCATATCTAAAGGGAGAGTTTAGAAAAGCAATTCAGCTCTAATATTCTAACTTAAAGTGAAACCAAACTTTAAAGGGAATGTTACCTTCTAAATAGTTTCAAAATTCTGTGCTGTTTAATTTCTTAATATATCTTTATAGCAGTCAGAGTTCTGAAGATTTCCACTAGATTTTATGCTACTTTCTGCCATAAAAGTAAAATAATCTGATGAGCCGTTGCTGCTCCACCCCTTTTAAAGCATAGCTTCCTTTTAGAAACGTGTCGGATGCAGTGGAAAAATTAAAACAGTTGCCAATTTTTGCTAAAAAAAACACCAAAACATGCTCCTAAATTTGTGACTTCTTTCCACCACTAATGAGTCGTCAACACCTTAATAAATTAGGGCCATTAATTTAACTCAATAAAAACACAGTATGCAATAAGTTCCTAAACTTACCCTAGTGGTGGCTACAGGCAGACAAAATTTTAATCATGTATTTCTATGTATATGAAGGTGATCTGTTGCTCTATATTAGAATAATGGAGTTTAGACTGCTGTAAAGATATATGGATCAACACAGAAGTTCTCATGAAGCTGACATGTGATGGGTAAACTGTCTGTCCTGGAGACAATTCATAGCCTATTTATGCCTCCCACACTGCTAGGCAGACTCTAAAAAGCATACTGTACTACTGTCCATATAAGAAATATTGACCATACTTTGCAACATTATGTGAGCTACAAATGCGGCCCTTGAAATGCTGCCAGGGAATGCACTCTTGTGGAAATGTCTGGAGCCTCCTTGAGTGGCCTCTGGTTTGGAAACTAAAACTACCTCTTGAAAATATGGATCTCACTTCCTCCATGACAGTCATGAGGTCAACTTTAAACTTCACTTGGGCATCATTGGTTGACATTTCCGAACTCACCGGATTATTGTTCTCATGTAGGGTATAACTCCCAACCAGCCCGTCTTTTTTTTTATGAATCTTATATAGTTCAACCTATTCACTTGCAATGTTGATCCAAAGGGCAAAATCCCCCTTGATCAATATTGCAGAAGAACAGGAACCTTGCACACATGGACGATACCAGTAATTCATCATGCTATGTAGTGTAATTATCCGTGTTTCTAAGTTGGCCCTTTAACTACTACTGTGGCATGTTATTTTTCTTGATTATACCTGTCCATCTGTTTGGGGTTTATACGCTATACTTATGTGGCATTTGCTTAAATAATTATTATTATTATTATTTTTTTTTAAAGTGACTCTATTGAAGGGCTGTCAATAACATTCAGCGTCTGGGTAAGGGTTAGGCATATACACATAAAACTATCTTCTTTTCCGGATTCTTCAAATTAGCCACCCATTGCCTTGATAACAGCTTGGCACAATCTTGGCATTCTCTCAACTAACTTCATGAGGTAGCCACCAGGGATGATTTTCCAAAAGTCTTGAAGGAGTTCCCATGTATGCTGAGCACTAATTGGCTTCTTTTCTTTGATTCTATGGTCCAACTTACCCCAAAACATATATACTGGGTTTAGGTCCGGAGACTGTGGAGGCCAGGTCATCTGACACACAACTCCATCAATTTCCCTTTTTGTCTATTATCTCCTAAATAGAGTGGAGAAGTGTTTTGGTATAATGTCCTGTTAAAAAACAAAATGATGGCCCAACTAGGCGCAAACCAGATGGAATGGCCTGTCGCTGCCGAATGCTATGGTAGGGTAGCCATGCTGTTAAGTGCGCTTTTAATTTTGAATAAATCGCCAACAGTTTTACGAGCAAAGCACCCCTACACATCACACCCTTTCCCCCAAGCTTCACAGTGGGAGCCACACTGTAATGAAGGGGTAGGGAAACGGACAAGTGAGCCCTAATCTACCCGCCACTCTGTCCCTGCCTACTTGCAACGACCCGCCCTAGGCGACGGAGTACAACTGGGCGGCGGTCCCTACGCTCAGTAAGTGCACGAGACAAACAGACAAGGGTACACAAAGCTAAGGGAAAAGGGGCAACACCGTGAGCAACAAGAGTGGTGAACGAGCCGAGTCAAACCAGGAGAGAACGAGGTACCAAACGCAGAGCAGGAGAGTAGTCAGTAAGCCGGGGTCAGTATGAAGCAGGATCAAATAGTTAGAAGCTGTAGCTGGGCCAGGAAACCACACAAGAAGAATCACAAGCAAAGGAGGAACAGGAAAGGCAGGTATAAATAGACAGAGGGCGGGAGCTAGCTCCGTCTGGCCAGGCTGCGATAGGCTCTCCCACTCCTAAGCCTGCCATCCTGAGTGGTGGAAGATGGAGTCAGTCTCAGAGACATAGACTCAGGTGCAGACTGATTACCTATGGGCGTATACACAGAAGTTGTGCCTGGCAGATCCTTTACACACACATCCAGAAATCATCCTTTCATCTTCTCAGCGGTTGGAGCAAGAAATCTCTAATTTAGACTCATCAGACCAAAGGATAGATTTTTTTTTTATAAAATAATACTTTCAAGCATTTAAGCCATAAGGGTTTAGTTCAAAATATCTCTGAATCAAGAGGAACCAACATTCAGTCACGTGTGTCCAAACTTTTGACTGGCACTGTATCTTTATACCAAAAAACAGGACTGGATCCTAGAAGAGTTAAAAGTTTCACGTTTAAAGGGATTTCCGAGATCCCAAGAAAACTGGCTGAACGGAGGAAATAGCTTAAAATAGCAAAAGAACTTATGATCACCTAATAAACGGAATGCCTTTCCAGCGCCACTGCACTGGTTGTTCCCGCTGCACTTTGTTAACATTTCTGCATCGATGACACCTTCGTACACCCACGTGACCTCTGCAGCCAATCATTGGCCTCAGAGAGCAAAGAAAATGTTTAAGGGTCCAAACTTGTTGAATGTTTTGTCCATCCCCAGGTCAAGACCTGAGAACATCAACCCACCATTCCTCGTATTTACCTTTTTAATCCATTGAACCCCTAAATAGGAACCCTGTTTGAGAAACACTTCTCTATGGCATGATGGACATTTCATTAAGGGTACACCTACTTAGTGCAAACAGAAATCTACTTTTTGAGACAATAGTGAATTTCCTTACCGAACCAAGAGGGGATGTGTCTCTAGTGTGCCATGTGGCAGGGTCCAACCAGTAATAGTCCAAGTCTCCTATAACAATGCAAAACATTAAAGATCAGATACATTTGCAAGTGTTCATATTTGTATATTTTTTATGCATTTCTTTTGCTTTGCCTGAAGTGAACAGAGTGCGATAAACAATTGAAAGTTTCACCAAGAATAAATTGGATGCACTTGTCACAAAAATTTGCCAATACAGTTTTAAGCATTCACCAACACTGGAAGTGGGAAATAATGCTAGCCACGACCATTGTATTTTCCAGTTTTATGTAAACAATGCTTAATAATTGTATAATGAGAAGTCCTGGAACTTTATAATATATATCAATAGCAATTCCTTACCATTTTCAACATCTCCGTTTTTACTGTGTGAATAGAAACAATCTTGTTTATCTAGAGGTTTAGTCCGGCATATAACTGAGAGTTTGCTACACTTGTATTCAGTCTAGACAATCATTTGTTAGCTAAACTGCTTGGACTCCGGTAGATTTTACCTGCTCTGATACACAGTAGCAAACTATTTGGACAGGGGAGAGATTTGTGCTGTTAAGGCTTTGTTCACATCTGCGTTGGGGTCCCGTTCTGACGTTCCGTCGGAGGTTTCCGTCAGAACGGGACCCTGAACAGACACAAACCGACAATGGTGACGGATCCGGTGCCCATGCTTTCCGTTTGTGTCTGTTGTGCACCGGACCCGTCGTTTTGCCGGAAGCAATAGCGTAGTCGACTCCAACGCAGATGTGAACGAAGCCTTATGTATATATCTCACAAATGATTGTCTAGATTCAACTGTAAAAACTATCAAAATTAGGCCCCCTGCACACAACCGTGCCCGTAATCACGGTCCGTGATTACGGGCACGGCCGGCCGCGGACAGCCACCCACATTTGCGGGTCGTGCTCCCATTATAAAGTATGACAGCACGATCCGTAAAAGTAAAAAAATAGGTCATGTCCTATCTTTTTTCGGAGCCCTTCTACGGGAAGGTGTCCGTGGTAAATAGAAGTGAATGGGTCCGTAATTACGGATGAATTCTACGGTCCTGTGCATGGAGCCTTAGGGCCTGTTCACATCAGCGTTGGGATTCCATTCATGGGTTCCCTTAGACCTTTCCGTTCCTGTAAGGTTTCAGTTTTTTTAGCGGAAACAATACCGTGGTCAACTGCTGAAAGGTTGGACAACAAAGGTATATTAGAAAGTTGGAGAACTTTTTATTTCACAGTAATTATACTTTATTTACATAAAACTAGAAAACCACTTTTAACCAATTTCGTGTGAACAAAAAACCTGATCGATTGTAGAATGACAACATACAGTAATACAATATCAAAGCATTTAATACATATTGGCCATTTGTATTTATAAATAATTTCCGGATCAAACTTGAGGATTAAACTGTGACAAGCACGACTACCTTAGTGATGACATCTTCTATTTGCTGTGTATATCATTTTACTATCACTAACACTTGCACTGATTCAATATTATAAAACAGCAGAGCTTTCAATTATCGCAAGGTTTCATGTCTGTGAACTTGCTCCAACCCTAGACAGTAATAATATAATACCATTAATAATAATTATCATTATAATAACACAAATACTACCCACGTGCTACACTAATAGAATATCCGGCATAACATCTAGAATTGCATTTTCCCTTTAACAGACATCATCCATGTTCATTACACCACAAAATATAGAAGGTCATAAAGCTTCATTATGAAAGTTTCATCTTAAATATTTAAAATTATCCTTAAAAAAGATGCTATTATGGTTGCAACAAAATATTTAGCTAGTCCGGCGGAGTAAATATTTGAAGGAGCAGATTTATATATTAGGTGTTCATTGACTATGAAATGCTTTAACTGTATGACGTGCAGTACTCTATAGACAATCACTGTCATTGGTGAAAACGGAAACATGTCCCTCTGTTATGACACCCCATCCTAAAGCTTTAGGTGTCACAAGATTGCTGCACTTTCAGACACTCATGCAAATAGCTGCGCTAACCGCAGACTCCTTCCATCACGGCTCTGTCTCTTTCTCCTGTTAATGGCAGCACAGAAATAGGCACTCATTGCTTTTCAATAGGCTCTTAAAATGTACTAACCACAGCACGACTGAGGGGACACAGGACACTCCAATTGTCTTCTGCCAAACACAGCGGCTAAAAATAACCCAGACAATCTGTATGAATGTTATCCAAGACAATACAGTCTACGAGGTGTCTGACATGCAATTCATTTAAGATAATGCAAATTAACCCTTTCCCATGCATGCATATTCACTCCACTAAATGCGTCCAAATAAATATCGGTGGATCCCCTGCACCTATGGTGTATGAAACATACAATAGTAAATAAAAACATATTGCATAAAGCTATATATACATAACATCAGCATTCATCAAAGGGTTAAGCATTCAAACCAGAAGGCCGAGCACATTACGAGCAAGTTATTCTTCTGAATCATGCAACGAAGTCTACGCTACTGTAAATGCTGCATTCTGTGGTAAGATAAGAATACAAAACCTGCCCCATCTGCAGTACCACCATGGTTACCTGTCCCTGAGTGCAGCGTCTGGAGCAGAAACTGGACAAGCCCAGAGAACATATCAGAGGCATGAAAATGCTCATCCACCGAGCTGCCGTCAGGAATGTAGCCGGTGAGCGTTGTATAAAGGGAAGAGCAGCGGTGTAATATAACCATTGACAGAAATGAGCAAATAAAACTCATCAGCGACTGCTTTCTTTGAGGTCTCCGCCAAAATACTCTGCAGTGTCAAACAAGTCGTGTCGAAGAGGCCGGAGCTGCCATAGACAGCGTACTGCTGTCATCAAAACAAATCTCTGCAGCGGATTGCCCTCATTGATTAGCACATTAATCAATAGCTACTCAGTGCAATGCTAACTAGATCTCGGCTCCCCCCCCCCCCCCCATACATCTGGCCTGATGAGTTTAGAATTAACGGTCTCATGAAGAGGGATGCAAATGCTGGTCATTTGTAGACAGCGGCATGAAATATATATTTTACCTCATAAAAAGCTGACGTGGGAAAAACTAGGCTCAGGAATCAATAGGACTGCTGCAACCATTATTCCTGTTTAGCCAGGATATTCCGACTGACTTCTAATGGACTAAATAATAAACGGATAGTGTTAAATAACGTCACCTCTGATCATTTTCTTCACAAAGTATAAACACCTTGTCATAGGATAAAGAATAGGGTCTAAAAATTGGGACATAAATCTGAAAATTAATGCAAAATCCTATTTCCCTAGAGTAGTTCGCAGGTACTAAGAATTATATATACATGGTTGGATTAAAGGGTATTCCTGTGTTATAATGTAGTGGCTTATGTCGAGGATATACTCATTAGGATAGGTGGGAGTCCGACTTCTGGGACCCCTGACAATCACGAGAACAAGAACGATATTTAACCCCTTAATGACCAGTCTATTTTAA
Organism: Rhinoderma darwinii; assembly: GCF_050947455.1. Lineage (NCBI taxonomy): Eukaryota > Metazoa > Chordata > Amphibia > Anura > Rhinodermatidae > Rhinoderma > Rhinoderma darwinii. The sequence goes on along the minus strand of NC_134690.1, from coordinate 193,797,242 downwards.
ACCTTAATGACCAAGCCATTTTTTACGTTTTTCCATCGTCGCATTCCAAGAGCTATAACTTTTTTATTTTTGCGTCGACATAGCTGTATAAGGTCTTGTTTTTTGCAGGACAAGTTGTATTTTTTAATAGCACCATTTTGAGGTACATATTATTTATTGATTAACTTTTATTAACTTTTTTTTGGCGGGGAATAGAAAAAAACCTGAAATTTCGCCACTCTTTTTCGCGTCTTAAATCTACGCCGTTTACCGTGTGATAAATAACACAATAACTTTATTCAGCGGGTTGTTACGATTGCAACGATACCAAATTTGTATCGTTTTTGTATGTTTTACTACTTTTACACAGTAAAAACACTTTTTTTTCAAAATTATTTGTTTTTCTGTCTCCATATTTGAAGAGTCATAACTTTTTTATTGTCCCGCCGATGCAGTTGTATAAGGGCTTTTTTTTTTGCGGGAAGACTTGTAGTTTTTATTGGTACCATTTTGGAGTAGATGCGACTTTTTGATCACTTTTTATCACATTTTTTTAAAGTCAGGATTCACAGAAAACAGCAATTTTTCCATAGTTTTTTATTACATTTTTTACGCCGTTCACCGTGCGGGTTAAATAATGTTATAGATTTATAGTCGGGGTCGTTACGGACGCGGAGATACCAAATATGTGTAACTTTTTTACTTTATTTTGGTTTTATAATAGTAAAGCATTTTGTAAGGGGGAAAGGTGGGTTTTTCATTTTTTTTTTCACATTTTTTTTAAAAATAACTTTATTAAACTTTTTTTTAACTTTTTTACTAGTCCCACTAGGGCACTTTAATATGCGATTCTCCGATCGCTATTATAATACACTGCAATACTTTTGTATTGCAGTGTATTACTGCCTGTCCGTTTAAAACGGACAGGCATCTGCTAGGTCATGCCTCCGGCATGATCTAGCAGGGATTCGCTCCAGGCAGACCTGGGGGCCTTTATTAGGCCCCCGGCTGCCATTGGAGACACAGACACTCGGCGATCGTATCGCCGGGTGTCGGTGGGATAGAGAGGGAGCTCCCTCCCTCTCTCCAAAACCACTCAGATGCGGTGCACGCTATTGTGCACCGCATCTGAAATGTTAAACGGGTGAGATCGATACTAATATCGATCTCACCCGGCAGAGCAGGGACGATCCCAGCCCTCAGCTGCCTCTAGCAGCTGAGAGCAGGGAGATTTGACATCTCCCTGCTCTGTTTACTTTATCCTGATGCAGGGCCGTAAAAAGGCATATGCATCAGAATAAAGCCCGTTAGTGGCCGCCGTTAAAAGGCGTATTGGCGGTTACTAACGGGTTAAGTAAATGGTTCTGTGTTGTAGTTCCCTGCACAGTGGATGGTCATGAGAATCACTGTGAAGGAACAACAGCAATAAAAGGGGTTTTCCGGTCTCAGCAAATTAAAGGGTTAGTCCAAAGTTGTCCCTAAATTTTTTTTTAATTATTATAGTTCACATTTTAATAATTTTCCACTTTAAAAATGTACTGTAATGAAAATAGAATTTTTTATTTCATCAATTTCAATCTAAGATGTTATTTCTTTTTTTACTAAATATCACGCTTCACCAGCAAGCGGTGCTGTAATACATTCACAACGCTGCTTGGTGTATCTACGCGCTCCCGAGATACAATACCAACATAATGGGCTTGTTCCAAAACTCTCTAAATTATCTCTATATAAGCATATAGAGATAACATGGGGGGAACAAGCGCAGTGTGTGGCATCTGATAGTAATTATGACTCGGCACATGGCTGAAGACGTCTGGAAGAAATAATATGAGGAGAGGGTGGAGGATGAAGTGCCAGCATGAAAGGTGAGCATGTAGGTTATGCACGCTCACGCTTGAGAAGATAGAGAAGAAAAGGGAAAAGTGCGCATATGCGACAGAAAGAAGAAAGCGGCGGTGGTGGTCGTTTCCATATAAATGACCGGCACAACTAAATAAATGAGTTTCGCATATGAGGGTGGCATAACTTCAAAACGCTGCACTACAGAATACAGTAGGTATTTAGAAAAATATTTATTTTTATATTAATAGGGCTTGGAAGATAGAACTTTATCTTGGGAATAACCCTTTAATGTTATTTTTTGTATAATTAACAGTTATGCAATTATGCAATATCGATGTGATCCATTTGTTTCGACGAAGCTCATCGATGGTCGTCGGTTTATGCCCTTTTTAAATGGAAAGCACTTTTTGCACTCTTTTTTTTATTATATCAGTAATCGACCTATGTATGGAGGTTCATTTGTGATAGTGTAAAAAATTTCTGATATATTGCACTATATATACTTACAAATCCAAAAATTAGTTTATGAACTGTTATGATACTTCTGATTGGTTGATTGAAGTGTAACCATTGGCTGTCACGCACATAAATATATGGAATTAGTACACTGACATTTGAGCTTAAAAAAGACCAAACCACTGTAACGGGTCAAAACATTGCTTCTATTTTTTTGTACAATGATGATGGGCACAATAAAAGGAATTCATTGAAAAAGGATGATGATTTCTCAGCTACTACTTTTCAGAATAAACTGATATATTTGTGTACATGAGGCATAACACTATTTCTGGCCATTATATGACTTGTATTCTGCATTATTTAGTAGTTCTTCCCTCTGTAGGCTGTATTTCTAATTCTCAGTGGTCTCTGAGCTAGTGGGCGGAGCCTAACTGCTATCATGTCTGCTATACACAGCACACAGAGAAGAGGAGAATCCTGCTCTCCTATCTCTACCTACCACATATACATAGAAGCTGCAGCAGCATGGAGGAGATAATACAGCAATAATGAGCAGTGTAGCTAAGAATCCAGCACTAGGGTGAGAAATAACTCTTTAGTCTGTGTCTCATCGCTGCTGCTGCTGCTGCTGCCTCCTCCTACTCCCCATCCATAGACTTCTATGGGTGAGAAAGAACCATCAGTCTGTGTCTCCTCTCTGCTGCTTCCTCCTACTCCCCATCCATAGACTTCTATGGGCAGCGCATTTGTCTCTTACATTCTGTTCCTGCTCCCTCCTTCTGCTCCCCCCTCTCTGTAGACCTCTATGAGCAGCAGCATCCGTGTGCGTCTCTCTGCTCCTAACTCCTGCTTCCCATTCCCCCTTCATAGACTTCTATGGACAGGGGGGTGGAAAGCAAATTACAGGAAGGGAGATATCTAGTGGCAGATGACTTCACACAGATTTTGCATAAATTAAACAACTACATTTTAACAGTAAATAAATTACAAAGTTGATCTAGATCAGGTATACTATTAGATTAGCATAAGTTGTTTGAAAAGTTAGTGTCTATAAACCAAAAAGAGAAACAAGTCACGACCAAATAATAGAAAAAGTAACAAAGCCTTTATTAACCCCTTCCCTCTTTAGCCACTTTTGACCTTCCTGACAGAGCCTCATTTTTCAAATCTGACATGTGTCACTTTATGTGGTAATAACTCCGGAATGCTTTCACCTATCCAAGCGATTCTGAGATTGTTTTCTCGTGACACATTGGACTTTATGTTACTGGCAAAATTTGCTCGATATGTTCAGTATTTAATTGTGAAAAACACCAAAAATTAGCGAAAAATTGCAAAAATTAGCATTTTTCTCAATTTAAATGTATCTGCTTGTAAGACAGGCAGTTATACCACACAAAATTGTTGCTAATTAACATCACCCATATGTCTACTTTAGATTGGCATCGTTTTTTGAACATCCTTTTATTTTTCTATGACCTCACAAGGCTTAGAACTTTAGAAGCAATTTCTCACATTTCCAAGAAAATTTCAAAAGGCTATTTTTACAGGGGCCAGTTCAGTTGTCAAGTGGTTTTGAGGGCCTTATATATTAGAACCCCCAAAAAAGTCACCCCATTTTAAAAACTTCACCCCTCAAAGTATTCAAAACAGCATTTAGAAAATGTCTTAACCCTTTACACATTTCACAGGAATTAAAGCAAAGTAGAGGTGAAATTTACAAATTTCATATTTTTCTGCAGAAATACATTTTTAATACAATTTTTTTTATAACACAGAAGGTTTTACCAGAGAAATGCAACTCAATATTTGTTGCCCAGTTTCTGAAGTTTTAGGAAATATCCCACATGTGGCCGTAGCGTGCTACTGGAATGAAGCACCGGCCTCAGAAGCAAAGGAGCACCTAGTGGATTTTGGGGCCTTATTTTTGTTAGAATATATTTTAGGCACCATGTCAGGTTTGAAGGGCTCTTGCGGTGCCAAAACAGTCAAAATCCCCCAAAAGTGACCCCATCTGGGAAACTAGACACCTCAAGGAAATTATCTAGGAGTGTAGTGAGCATTTTGACCGCACAGGTTTTTTACAGAAATTATTGGAAGTAGGCCGTGAAAATTAAAATCAACATTTCTTCAAAGAAAATGTAGGTTTAGCGATTTTTTTTCTCATTTCCACAAGGACTAAAGGAGAAAAAGCACCGCAAAATTTGTAAAGCAATTTCTCCCAAGTAAAACAATACCTCACATGTGGTAATAAACGGTTGTTTGGAGACACGGCGTGGCTGAGAAGGGAAAGAGCGCTATTTGGCTTTTGGAGTTCACATTTAGCAGGAATGGTTTGCGGAGGCCTTGTCACATTTACAAAGCCCCTGAGGTGACAAAACAGTGGAAACCCCAAACAAGTGACCCCATTTTGGAAACTATACCCCTTGAGGAAATTATCTAGGGGTATAGTGAGCATTTTGACCCCACGGGTTTTTTGCAGAAATTTTTGCAAGTAGGCTGTGAAAATGAAAATCTACATTTTTTCAAATAAAATGTAGGTTTAGCTAATTTTTTTTCATTTCCACAAGGACTAAAGGAGAAAAAGCACCATAAAATTTGTAAAGAAATTTCTCCCGAGTAAAACAATACCCCACATGTGGTAATAAACGGCTGTTTGGACACACGGCGAGGCTGAGAAGGGAAAGAGCGCCATTTGGCTTTTGGAACTCAAATTTAGCAGGAATGGTTTGCGGAGGCCATGTCACATTTACAAATCCCCTGAGGGGATAAAACAGTGGAAACCCCCCACAAGTGACCCCATTTTGGAAACTACACCCATTGAGGAAATTATCTAGGGGTATAGTGAACGATTTGACACCACAGTTTTTTTGCAGAAATTATTGGAAGTAGGCCCTGAAAATAATAATCTACATTTTTTCAAAGAAAATGTAGGTTTAGCTAATTTTTTCTCATTTCCAGAAGGACTGAAGGAGAAAAAGCACCACAAAATTTGTAAAGCAATTTCTCCCGAGTAAAACAATACCCCACATGTGGTAATAAACGGCTGTTTGGACACACGGCAGGGCTTAGAAGGGAAAGAGCTCTATTTGGCTTTTTGAGATCACATTAAGCAGGAATGATTTGCGGAGGCCATGTCACATTTGCAAAGCCCCTGAGGGGACAAAACAATGAAAACGCCCAAAAAGGGACTCCATTTAGGAAACTACACCTCTTGAGGAATGCATCTAGGGGTGTATTGAGCATTTTGACCCCACAGATGTTTCATAGAATTTATTAGAATTAGGCAGTGAAAATAAAAACTGTCCTTTTTCTTCAATAAGACGTAGCTTTAGCGCAAATTTTTTCATTTTCTCAACAAATAAAGGAAAAAAAGAACCCAACATTTGTAAAGCTATTTCTCCCGAGTACGGCAATACCCCATATGTGGTCATAAACTGCTGTTTGGGCAAACCGCAGGGCTCAGATGGGAAGGACCGCCATTTGGAGTGCAGATGTTGCTGGATTGGTTTCTGGGCACCTGTGGGCCCAAAACAGTGGAAACCCCCCAGAAGTGACCCCATTTTGGAAACGACACCCCTCAATGCATTTACCAAGGGGTGTAGTAAGCATTTTAACCCTGCAGAAATTAGTGTGCGCTCAATGTTGCAGAGTGAAAATGGGATTTTTTTCCATAGATATGCCAATATGTGGTGCCCGGCTTGTGCCACCATAACAAGACAGCTCTCTAATTATTATGCAGTGTTTCCCGATTTTAGAAACACCCTACATGTGGCCCTAATCTTTTGTCTGGACATATGACAGGGCTCAGAAGTGAAGAGTACCATGCGGAGTGGAGGCCTAATTTGGCGATTTACAAAGTATTGGTTCACAACTGCAGAGGCTCAGATGTGAAATAATAAAAAGAAACCCCTGATAAGTGACCCCCACTATGGAACTGCACCCCTCAAGGCATTAATTAAGGGGTGTAGTGAGCATTTTCACCCCACAGGTCTTTTCCATAAATGAATGCGCTGCGGATGGTGCAAATTAAAAATTTATATTTTTCCCTAGATATGCCATTCAGTGGCAAATATGTCATGCCCAGCTTATGACGCTGGAGACACACACCCCAAAAATTGTTAAAAGGGTTCTCCCGGGTATGACGATGCCATATATGTTGAAGGAAACTGCTGTTTGGGGACGCTGTAGGGTTCAGGGCCGAGGGAGCACCATTTGGCTTTTGGAGAGCGGATTTTGCTTGGTACTATATTTGTTTGAGTATTGCTGGTGTTTTATAATGTGGGGGTACATGTAAGCGGGGCGGAGTATATAAGGGGCATAGTCAGGTGGTATAAAAAAATAAAAATAATCCATAGATGTGTGTTACGCTGTGAAGCAATCCTTTCTGCACAGGCCGGTGTCGCACTGATAAATGGTGTCATTTCTTATCCCCCTTTTGGTCCACACTCCGCGCCTTTGTAGTTTGGGGAATTTTGCTGGGAAGTGTTGTCCTGGTATAATACGGGCACCGTCGCTTCCAGCGGTTATGTTTGGGCCCTCCCCTTCCTGGTTCCCTAATTTTAGGTCCTTGATAAATCGCCTCTTGAAACAGAAGAAATGTTCCCCTCGGGTCGGCACAACTGCATATTTTTTTATTTCCTGACTTATTGGAGCCATAACTAATTTTATTTTTCATAGACGTAGCGGTATGAGGGCTGGTTTGTTGCGGGACGAGCTGTAGTTATTATTGGTACCATTTTGGGGTACATGCAACTTTTTGATCACCTTTTATCCTATTTTTTGGGATGCCAGGTAAACAAAAAAACGCAATTCTGGCACAGCTTTTTTTGTTTTTTTTATACAGCGTTCACCACGCATTATAAACTACATGTTAACTTTATTCTGCGGGTCAGTACGATTCCGGCGATACCTAATTTATAGCACTTTTTTATGTTTTACAACTTTTTGCACAATAAAATTACTTTTGTAAAAAGAATGTATTTTTTCTGTCGCCAAGTTGTGAGAACCATAACTTTTTAATTTTTTTGTCGACGGAGGTGTATGAGGGCTTGTTTTTTGCGGGACGAGCTATAGTTTTTATAGGTACTATTTTTGGATACGTGTGACTTTTTGATCACTTTTTATTGTAATATTTGTAGTGCAAAGTGACCAAAAAACAGAAACTCTGGTAAAGTTTTTTACGGGTTTTTTTTACGCTGTTCACCGCGTGCAATAAATAATATAATATTTTGATACCTCCGGTCGTTACGGTCGTGGCGATACCAAATACATATGGTTTATTATTATTTTTCAATAATAAAAGGACTTGATAAGAGTAAAAGGGGGATTGTGTTTTATTTGATTACTTGAAACTTTTATTGTTTTCAAACTTTTATTTTTTACACTTTTTTATACTTTTTTTACACTTTTTCTCAAGTCCCACTAGGGGACTTGAAGGTCCAACGGTCAGATTTTTTTTTTTCTAATACATTGCACTATCTATGTAGTGCAATGAATTAGATCTGTCAGTCATTCACTGACAGCAAGCCGTTTAGGCTTCGCCTCCCGGCGGGGCCTAAATCGGCTTTTGTAATGGCAGAGCAGGAGACCACTGTGTCTCCTGTTGCCATAACAGCAGTCGCCAGTCCCGATTGCCTATCAGGGCTGGCGATTTGCTAGTAACCGCTACGATGCAGCAATCGCTTTCGATTGCTGCATCGAAGGGGTTAATAGCAGGGATCGGAGCTAGCTCCGGTTCCTGCCGTTACAGGTGGATGTCAGCTGTACAGTACAGCTGACTTCCACCGCTGATGACGCCGGATCAGCTCCTGACCCGGCGCCATCTTGCCGGCAGCTACGGAAGCCGATCAGGCTCCGCCGCCGGGCGGATCTTGACCGGCTTCGGTGCTAGGCAGACCGGGAGGCCAGTATTAGGCCTCCGGTTGCCATTGCAGCCACCGGAACCCCGGCAATTTCATTGCTGGGGCTCCGATGAGCTGCAAACACCTTAAGTGCAGCGATCGTGTTTGAGCGCTGCACTTAAGGGGTTAATGGCGGGGATCGACGCTAATTTCGGTCCCCGCCGTTACAGTCGGATGTCAGCTGTAAGATACAGCTGAGATCCGACGATGATGGCACCGACTCAGCTTCTGAGCCGGTGCCAAACGTTTGACGTACATGTACGGCATTTTGCGGGAAGTCAATGCTTTCCATGACGTACATGTACGTCAAATGTCGGGAAGGGGTTAAAGTCAATTTAGACACAGAAAAATACATAGACATAATAAAATGAGCCCTCATACAAAGATGGAATCAGAACATAAAAGCGGCATGGCCCCCCAGGTGGAAAACCGGTCAAAAGATCACCCAGGAAAAAGTGCTTGAATCATGAGTTTAAAACAAGTATCAGGTATGGTACATTTTGCACAGATTGGTATAATGAAGTAAGAAAGTTATACAGTGAAGGAAATAAGTATTTGATCCCTTGCTGATTTTGTAAGTTTGCCCACTGTCAAAGACATGAACAGTCTAGAATTTTTAGGCTAGGTTAATTTTACCAGTGAGAGATAGATTATATATTAAAAAAAACTGAAAATCACATAGTCAAAATTATATATATTTATTTGCATTGTGCACAGAGAAATAAGTATTTGATCCCCTACCAACCATTAAGAGTTCAGCCTCCTCCAGACCAGTTACACACTCCAAATCAACTTGGTGCCTGCATTAAAGACAGCTGTCTTACATGGTCACCTGTATAAAAGACTCCTGTCCTCAGACTCAAGTAATCAGTCTGACTCTAACCTCTACAACATGGGCAAGACCAAAGAGCTTTCTAAGGATGTCAGGGACAAGATCATAGACCTGCACAAGGCTGGAATGAGCTACAAAACCATAAGTAAGACGCTGGGTGAGAAGGAGACAACTGTTGGTGCAATAGTAAGAAAATGGAAGACATACAAAATGACTGTCAATCGACATCGATGTGGGGCTCCATGCAAAATCTCACCTCGTGGGGTATCCTTGATCCTGAGGAAGGTGAGAGCTCAGCCAAAAACTACACGGGGGGAACTTGTTAATGATCTCAAGGCAGCTGGGACCATAGTCACCAAGAAAACCATTCGTAACACATTACGTTGTAATGGATTAAAATCCTGCAGTGCCCGCAAGGTCCCCCTGCTCAAGAAGGCACATGTACAGGCCCGTCTGAACTTTGCAAATGAACATCTGGATGATTCTGAGAGTGATTGGGAGAAGGTGCTGTGGTCAGATGAGACTAAAATTGAGCTCTTTGGCATTAACTCAACTCGCCGTGTTTGGAGGAAGAGAAATACTGCCTATGACCCAAAGAACACCGTCCCCACTGTCAAGCATGGAGGTGGAAACATTATGTTTTGGGGGTGTTTCTCTGCTAAGGGCACAGGACTACTTCACCGCATCAATGGGAAAATGGATGGAGCCATGTATCGTCAAATCCTGAGTGATAACCTCCTTCCCTCCACCAGGACATTAAAAATGGCTCGTGGCTGGGTCTTCCAGCACGACAATGACCCGAAACATACAGCCAAGGCAACAAAGGAGTGGCTCAAAAAGAAGCACATTAAGGTCATGGAGTGGCCTAGCCAGTCTCCAGACCTTAATCCCCTCGAAAACTTATGGAGGGAGCTGAAGATCCGAGTTGCCAAGCGACAGCCTCGAAATCGTAATGATTTACAGATGATCTGCAAAGAGGAGTGGGCCAAAATTCCATCTAACGTGTGCAAACCTCATCATCAACTACAAAAAACATCTGACTGCTGTGCTTGCCAACAAGGGTTTTGCCACCAAGTATTAAGTCTTGTTTGCCAAAGGGATCAAATACTTATTTCTCTGTGCACAATGCAAATAAATATATAGAATTTTGACTATGTGATTTTCTGTTTTTTTTTATATATAATCTATCTCTCACTTGTAAAATTAACCTAGCCTAAAAATTCTAGACTGTTCATGTCTTTGACAGTGGGCAAACGTACAAAATCAGCAAGAGATCAAATACTTATTTCCTTCACTGTAAATGCAATCACAGAAATATGTATCACACAAACGGCAATGTGCCTATACCTACAAAGTACAACGCTAGCCGGGAGATCAGGACCGGAATGAGGGGGGACCACTGCTGCGCCCGATGCGCGTTTCGCTGATGCTACGTCAACCCCTGACGAAGCATCAGCGAAACGCGCATCGGGCGCAGCAGTGGTACCCCCTCATTCCGGTCCTGATCTCCCGGCTAGCGTTGTACTTTGTAGGTATAGGCACATTGCCGTTTGTGTGATACATATTTCTGTGATTGCATTTATATCTTTCTTACTTCATTATACCAATCTGTGCAAAATGTACCATACCTGATACTTGTTTTAAACTCATGATACAAACACTTTTTCCTGGGCAATCTTTTGACCCGTTTTCCACCTGGGGGGCCATGCTGCTTTTATGTTCTGATTCCATCTTTGTATGAGGGCTCATTTTATCATGTCTACTTATGTCTATGTGTTTTTCTGTGTCTAAATTGACTTTAATAAAGGCTTTGTTACTTTTTCTATTATTTGGTCGTGACTTGTTTCTCTTTTTGGTTTATTGTATTAGTCACTAGGACCATTGGGATATTCTGGGGCATTGCTCGGTTTGCAAAAGTTAGTGTCTAGTTAAACATCTCCTGATATGCCACTGAAACATAATGGGAATTTGTGTCATGTGACATTCATCAATCGCTTGAACAAAGAGGCCAAGCACTGCGCTCCTTTGTCTTATGACTTGATCCGAAAATCTCAGAGTCTGTAGTCAGCATCTCCCATTCACTGTAAGGGTATGTTCACACGGCCAAATTTCAGACGTATACGAGGCGTATTATGCCTCGTGTTACGTCTGAAAATACGGCTCCAATACGTCGGCAAACATCTGCCCATTCATTTGAATGGGTTTGCCGACGTACTGTGCAGACGACCTGTTATTTACGCGTCGTCGTTTGACAGCTGTCAAACGACGACTCGTAAAAATACAGCCTCGTCAAAAGAAGTGCAGGACACTTCTTTCAGACGTTTTTGGAGCTGTTTTCTCATAGACTCCAATGAAAACAGCTCCAAAAACGGACGTAAAAAACGCCGCGAAAACGGCGCGAAAAACGCCGCGAAAAATGCTAGTTGTTAAAAAAACGTCTGAAAAGCAGGGTCTGTTTTCCCTTGAAAACAGCTCTGGATTTTCAGACGTTTTGGTTGACTACGTGTGAACATACCCTCATGGGGCTGCATGCGCAAACCATAAATAGCAGATTTTGACTTTGAAAGTCAGAAGATGAAGTACAGCGGCCCCTTCATGTTAGCGATCACTGGGAGACACCGACAAATCCATGACATCTGACACATCTCAGTGACATGTTATAAAAAGTTTAAATATGAACCTTAACGCTACTTTCCTTAGACTGGTTCTATTACAGAATCACAGAAAAACACTACAATAAGAAGATATATATATGAACTAAAAGACCAAAACCAATGTTCTTCTCGCAATATAAAGTTTAAGGCAGTTGTGGAAAAATGCTGCAATGTAAGAATGTTTTCATAAACAGAAGTGTTAACAGTTGTTTTTTTTTTATCAATTAACGAAAGGCAAAGTAAATGAACAGAAAATAAATCTAAATCAAATCAATATTTGGTGTGACCACCTTTTGCTTTCAAAACAGCATCAATTCTTCTAGGTACACTTGCACATAGTTTTTGAAGGAACTCGGCAGGGTGATTGTTCTAAACATCTTGGAGAGCTAACCACAGTTCTTCTGTGGATCTAGGCTTCATCAAATCATACTGTCTCTTCATGTAATCCCAGACAGACCCGATGATGTTGAGATCAGGGCACTGTGGATACCATATCATCACTTCCAGGGCTCCTTGTTCTACATTACACTGAAGATAGGTATTAATGAGATTGGCTGTTTGTTTGGGGTCGTTGTCCTGCTGCAGAATAAATTTGGAGCCAATCAGATGCTTCACTGATGGTATTGAATGATGGATAAGTATCTACATGTATTTTTCTGCATTGAGGACACCGTTAATCCTGACCAAATCCCCAACTCCATTTATTGAAATGCATCCCCAAACTTGAAAATAACCTCTACCATGCTACACTGTTGCCTGCAGACACTCATTATTGTACTGCTCACCAGCCCTGCGGTAAACAACCTGCCTTCTGTTACAGCCAAATATTTCAAATCTTGACTCATCACTCCAGAGCACCTACTGCCATTTTTCTGCACCCCAGTTCCCATGTTTTCATGCATAGTTGAGTCGCTTGGCCTTGTTTCCACGTCGAAGTTATGTCTATTTGGCAGCAATTCATCCATGAAGACCACTTCTGGCCAGACTTCTCCGAATAGTAGATTGGTGTACCTGGGTCCCACAGGTTTCTGCCAGCTCTGAGCTGATGGTACTGTTGAACAGATTCTGATTTCGAAGGGAAGTAAACATGATGTATCTGTGATCTGCTACACTAAGTTTCCTTGGCTGCCCACTGCATCTACGTGCCTCAACGTTGCTTGTTTCTTCGTGCCTCTTCAAAAGAGCTTGAACAACGCCCAAGAATAGCTCTTAAGAAGCTAAAGATCTGGGGGGTCTCAACTTCCCTGATCTCCGTAGTTACAATTTAGCATGCCTTGCTCGTCATGACATTGATTGGCTGTAGAATTCTAACTTTTACTCTAATTATTCCCTAGAGGCAGGGGTAGTATATCCTCTACAGCTATCGTCCTTATTACATACTGCTTTTGGCACCCTTCCCGCAAATGTGAGACGAAGCATATTATTACGAGATACTATAATGGCTTGGAAATCAATTAGGTCTTCTTTCAAGCTTCCTCAACGTATATATCTAAACATAAGAATCTTTGGGGGCATGCGGGCTTCCCCCATGGGAGGGATAACCCTCACTTTCGGGAGTGGCGCACCTTGGGTATCTTCCAACTCATACACATCATACTCCCTTCTGCAAACCGTTTCATGACATTTCAGGAAATGGTATCTACATTACACGTCCCATCGCATCATTTTCTGGCCTATTGTCAACTCCGTTCTTTTTTAAGATCTTTACTCCACGACATATCGCCAAAGTGCATTGAGGACCCAATGGATTCCTTGATTAACTCTCCACCATCCAAATCCTCCTTATCACTTCTTTATAGCATGCTTCGGGAAAGACAGGCGAAATCTACATCTTCATTAATGTTTAGGGCTTGGAACAGAGAGTTCCCAGTCCCGGACCTGACAACAACTTCTAGAGGGATGGATAAGGGTGCAAAAGGCGATCATAAATGAGCAATGGAGGGAAACACATTTTAAATTTCTTCATAGAGCCATTTATGGTTTTAATATACCCCCACACTCTAACGCGCCAGATAGATTGGTCGCTTGCCCAAGGTGCGGCACCCCCAAAAAAGACCTTCTTCATGTATTATGGAGGTGTCCCAAACTCGCTCCATACTGGACAGACATACTAAAGTTTATAATGGAAACTTGGGAGATATTTCTTCCCATGGACCCATTACCCCTTTTATTTCACATTTTTCCTGAATCTACATGTTCACCGCAAGCCCTTCATGTGTTTTTGTTGATTGCTAAACAGTACTTATTGTCTCACTGGCTCACGTCTCACATTCCTACACTTACCAAACTCACAAGGATAAGCCAGACATAGAATGTACTCCGGAAGCTAAAGCTTCAAGGTTTTTCCAGAAATGGAAGACATTTATTGGTAAACATTATACACAAAATGAAGTTATGGAGTTGATGGCTCTGTTCCATTACATGTCATGGTATTTGACCAGAGATATTGCTGGTACGCTTGGACGGTTAAGGTCTCGTTGACAATAAGGAGAAGAGGTACATAGCACTTAGTGGTGTTACCTGATATAGACCTTAGATCTGATTGTATTCCAACAACATTATTAAAAACTTCTGAGTCCTTGAGTTTTGGATGGTGGGGGTTATGTTTCTTTAGTTCATTTGTTATAGGATTCTATAAAATGAAATGACTGTATGTTATCTATACTGAGATTGATATTCGACAATATGTATATTGTAACTCTGTACAGTGTATGATGTTGTTACTGTTAATTGTCTTTCCTCATGTACCACTTTTTCTGTATTCCATCTTGCAAACAGAAAAAGAGTTTTGAAAATCAATAAAAATGTGTTTAAAAAAAAAAAGAGCTTGAACAGCACATCTTGAAACCCTAGTCTGCTTTGAAATATTTTCCTGGGAGAGACCTTGCTGATGAAGTATAACTACCTTGTGTCTTGTTGCTGTGCTCAGTCTTGACCTGTGATATGAATCTGTCTTCACAACCTCACCTTTGTAGCAGAATTTGGCTGTTCCTCACCCAGTTCTAAGCAGTTTCGTACATTGCAGCGGAGGCCTCTAAAAATGGTCCACATGTCTCTGCCCTAGTGCCTTGCTGCAGAAGGAGGACAGGGCTAGCTGACCCTCTGACGAGGAGGACGCTCCCGTGGACAGAGCCGCCATTTTGGGCAGAAGTTTCCTGGAGGCCCCACCTGGCCCGAATCCTTTGAACGGGAGATTCGGGCCTAGCTCATCAGGTGGATCCCCGGCCTAGATTTGCGGCCAATGCTGGGCAGCGGCTACTTCTGGTTGAACCGAAACCGAAGCAGTTTCGTACACTCCAGCGGAGGACTCTAAAAATGGCCCATAGGTCTCTGCACTAGTGCCTTGCTGCAGGAGGGGGACAGGGCTAGGTAGGCCCTCTGAGGGGGACGACGCTCCGGTGGACGCGGCTGCAATTTTGGGCAGAAATTTCCTGGAGGCCCCATCTCGCCTCTACATCTGCTCATGGCAACTACAAAGTAGTGGTGAGTGACTTTAGCAGCTGGATGCTGACGTATATTATGGATACACTATAACTTCCCTGCTGTCCCAGCTTATACGGCACAGATGTAATCCGGACATAATGTGACGTATGAAGGATCTCCCCACTTTACTATGCCAATACTTCTCTGACGTAAGTTTGGCTGTGCACTAATCTGAGTTGTCTCTCTGCTCTTACGTAATCCTGCAAATTGGGGTGATTCCATTTATTGAAATGCATCCCATAACTTGCAAGGAACCTCCACCATTCTACACTGTTGCCTGCAGACACTCATTATTGTACTGCTCACCAGCCCTGCGGCAAACAAACTGCCTTCTGTTACATCCAAATACTTCAAATCTTGACTCATCACACTCCAGAGCACCTGCTGCCATTTTTCTGCACCCCAGTTCCCATGTTTTCATGCACAGTTGAGTCACTTGGCCTTGTTTCCACACCGAAGTTATGTCTTTTTGGCTGCAATTTTTCCATGCAGACCACTTCTGGCCAGTCTTCTCTAAAAAGTAGATTGGTGTAGATTGGTCTACCTGGGTCTCACAGGTTTCTGCCAGCTCTGAGCTGATGGTACTGTTGGACAGCTTCCGATTTCGAATGGAAGTAAGCATGATGTTTCTGTGATCTGCTGCACTAAGTTTCCTTGGCTGCCCACTGCGTCTACTGTCCTCAATGTTGCTTGCTTCTTTGTGCTTCTTCAAAACAGCTTGGACAGCACATCGTGAAATCCCAGTCTGCTTTGAAATCTTTGCCTGGGAGAGACCTTGCTGATGCAGTATAACTACATGTGTATTGTTTCTGTGCTCAGTCTTGACCTGTGACATGAATCTGTATTCCACAGCCTCCCCTTTGTAGCAGAATTTGGCTATTCCTCACCCAGTTTTAAGCTGTTTCTCTTACAGTTAATGAATGTTTCAACCTACATATGAAAATGATGATCATTATCACCTGTTAATCATACACCTGACTATAAAGCGTACGTAGAAGAATTCATGCTGTTTTGAAGGCAGAGGTTGCTCACACCAAATATTGATTTGCTTTAGATTTATCTTCTGTTCATTCACTTTGTATTTTGTTAAATGATAAAAAAAATAAAAATATTAAGACTTCTAATTTTGAAAGCAGTCTTACTTTGCAGCATTTTTCCACAACTGCCTAAAACGTTTGCACAGTATTGTACATTATATAGTACCAGTGAAACAGATTAAAAGGCAATTCTGGGAAGACTTGGACATGTAGTTTGGCAGGTACAGAAGAACATCTCTTTGTTAATTAGGTTTCCATGAAAGTACCTAATGATCCTGTAACAAAATGTAAAAGCGACTTCTCACTCTTGTATTCTAATTCTCTTTGACAAGATCCACAAATATTTTACTTCTAGGTTGCAGCCATTTCAGTACTAATGCATTAACCCCTGTTGTGCCTTGTGGAGCATATAAAGACCTTATCAAGGAGGAGGCTGCAGCACGGGGTAGTTTCAGGGCAAGGCTTCTTAATTCCCAGTTATTTTTGTGTTCATGTTCATACTATTAAATTAGTTTATATTAACCCCTTAGTGACCACCAATACCCCTTTTCACGGCAGTCACTAAGGAGCCTTAGGCTAGTCCGTCGCTTTTTCATGGCGGCCCAGTGTAAGTCCTGCACCGGTGTCCCATGCAAGCTGGACCCGGTTGCTCGACTGTCTAATGAAAGCCGGGCTCCTGCTCCAACGGCCACGATCGAAGTTTACTCCGATCGCGGCCGTTTAACCCGTTAAATGCTGCGGTCAATAGCGAATGCGGCATTTAACTTGTTTACAGAGGGAGGGAGCTCCCTCTCTCTCCCATTGGTGGCCTGGAAATGCAATTGCGGGCCTCCGTTGGGCTGCCATGGCAGCCGCGGTCCTCATAAAAGCCCCCAGGTCTGCCCTGGGCATATGCCTATTAAGACATGTCGGAGGCACGTCCTAATAGATTGCCTGTCAGATTCACACTGACAGGTAATAATGCTTTGGTATACTAAGTATACCAAAGCCTTATAGCAGCGATCTAAAGATCGCATAGTACAGTCCCCTAGTGGGACTCAAAAAATAAGCAAGTAATGTGAAATAAAAATCATTAATAAAAATTACAGTAAAAAAATAAATAAAACCTTTTTTTTCCATAAAAAGTGGTTTTATTTAGTAAAAGTGTAAAAAATAATTAAAAGTACACATATATGGTATCGCCACAGCCGTAATGACTCAAACAATAAAGTTGATACGTAATTTAAACCGCAAGGTGAACACTGTAAAAAAAAACGCAAAAAAAAAAATGGTGAAATTGCTATTTTTTTCCATTGCCCCCCAAACAAGTAATAATAAAAGTCAATCAATAAGTCCCACTTCCCCGAAAACAGTACCAATCAAAACTACGTCTCGTCTCGCAAAAAACTAGCTATAAAAAATTACGGCTCTTGGAAAGCGACGATGCAAAAACAAATAATTTTAGTTTAAAAATGTTTTTATTGTGCAAAAGTCGTAAACCATAAAAAACCTCTACATATGTGGTATCGTCGTATTCGTACCGACCCATAGAAAAAAGGTAACATTCTATTTATGCCGCACAGTAAACGGCGTCAATTTAAAACGCATAGAACAATGGCAATTTCAGGGTTTTTTTCTATTCCCCCCCCCCAAAAAAAGTTAATAAAAGTTAATCAAAAAATTATATGTACCCCAAAATGGTGCAATTAAAAAGTACAACTAATCTCGCAAAAAAACAAGTCCTCAAACAGCTATGTAGACGGAAAAATAAAAAAGTTATAGCTCTTTTTTAAAACTGAAAAAATAGCTTGGTCATTAGGGACTAAAATAGGCTTGCCACTAAGGGGCTAAATATTAAATAACAAGACTGATACATTATGACTAATCTGATAAATTGCGGAGCTCAACTAAACTGTTAAGAATGTGTCTGTTGCCAAATTTGTCACCTGTTTTCAATGACAACCAGTTGAATTGTGATAAGTACAAGATAAGTAATGCAGTGTGTTTACTGTTTTTGAAGATAATATCTATATATGAACTGTAAAATGATGTTACGAGGTGAACATACCCTTTAATAACAAAATACACTGCCAAAGTGAAACAATCACTCCCCACTCCTGTGTTGTCACTCACATGGAGAAAAAGAGGGTAAGTTGTTTATAATTATGCATGATGCTGGCATTACTAGTTTTAGGGAAAAGACGTTGCTAGCCAGGACAAAGCACTGGATGGTGGTGAGAGACACAGCAGCGAGATCGGCAATTCAGTTCCTTTGCAGGTGATGAATCCGTTCTAAGGAACTGGACCGCCGTCTCTCCAGCCATTACTTTAAAACTCTTGACCGGAGATGTGGACAGGAAGATCAATGAAGGTACCCTTCTGTAGTGTAGCATCGGGGGGAGAAGGCAAACACCAGTAGGGGAATAATTTTACTGGTATTCTGCAAATAGGGGTTAATTATTCTAATAATGAAGCATTTACAAATGCCCTTTTGTAAGTTTGGCTAATACAGACTGGAAGTAGATAGTCGAAGGGGGGTAATCCACCATTGCACTGCACATGCCCAGGGTATTGATGTTTTTGCAGTGCCATTCTTCTGTTTTGACAGGACCAATATGGGCTGCACTGGAGCTCTGTAATGTGCAGCTGTTTTCCCTTAGAAATTACATTGTAAAGACCTCATAAGGACTATTTACAATGTAATCTCATCATGTTCAGTATAAAGTGAAGCTTCACTTTATTTAATGATGTTTTGTTTTTTTTGAGAAAGCATTGGACATAAAGTTGATGTCTAAATGCAGTCTCCCAGATTATGTGTAAATCACGGCCATTGGGTAATGCTTACCTAATATTTACTTTCCTCACTGATGACTGTCTGGCTGATTTTAGATTTTCTCCATTAGTAGAGATCTGTGATCTGTGACTACAACTTGGCTTCAATGTGAAAGAGAATATAAAGTGTCTAAAATCCACCTCCTGTTTAATCAGAGGCAAATGCTAAATCTGATGATCCTTCTCTTCCTAATGCTTTAGGGTATGTTCACACGTTTAACAAAATACGGCTAAAAATACGGAGCTGTTTTCAAGTTTTTTAACTAACTAGAGAAGAAAATAGCCCGTGTGAACATACCCTTACACTGCAGATTTGCATCATGTTCAAAATGGTTATTGTGTATTTGCACAATCTCACCAGGAAATCAGTGCATGGGGCACAGATTTCCACTACAGAATGTTTCTAAACTAATCAGCTAAACCACCTATCAGAAGAAGATTATCAGGTAACAGCTACACATAAACTGAGAAAAGGGAACCCCACTAAAAGGGAAGCTTGAAGCTCCTATTTAACTGCTTGAAGGCTATATAAACCTTTGATGGGCATTTTTTTTAAATAAACAGGTCAGTCAGTGTGTTTAGTGCAAATTTATAATTAGTCTTTATTAAAAATCTATTTTACTTTTTTAGATACAGCTGCTCCGTATTCTGTATACAGAGCAGCTGTATGTAGCGCTAAATCCTGTTCAAGTCAGCGCGACTGACGGGTTCAGTGACAGCGGGTCCTGCGTGTCTCTGATACGCAGGATCCACCTGTTATCCATCACATCTAAATTCTTAACGGATTCAGGTCATACCGGAAGATACACCTGCTGTGTATAGAGACTACAGAGCAGCTGTATCTAAAAAAGTCAAACAAATTTTTAATAAAGACTAATTAAAAACTTACACCAAACACACTGACTGACCTGTTTATTAAAAAAAACATTAGCGCTGGCTTCCATCAGAGGAAGAGGTGAACGGAAAGCCAAATGAAATCTATCGCTTCCATTTGCATTACCATTGATTTCAATGGAATTTCTGGCTTTCAGTTGGTTTCAGTTTGGCTCCGTTCCGCTAGGTTTCCAATTTTTTCACGGACACAATAGCGTAGTCGATTCTGCTATTGTTTCAGTGTAAAAAACAAAAAATGGAAACCTAACGGAATGGGGAAAAACTGATGTCAACTGAAAGAGAAAAAATACCATTGAAATCAATGGTAATGCAAACGATAATAAAAAAATATGTGTACAGTGCTGAAGACTATGGGGCAGATTTATGAAACTGTCCAAAAGAAAAACTATATTTGTACCCCATAGCAACCAATCACAGTGCAGATCTTATTGCGCAAAGTATTCTTGAAAAAATAAAGCTGCACTGTGATAGGTTGCTGAGGGCAAAAAAGACAATTTTTTTATAGACAGTTTCAAAAATCTGCCCCATTGTACTACAAAAAGAGAAATATAGCACAACCGTCATAAGTAAAGACAGCAGAGAGTCAAGAAACAAAGGATAAAGCTATTTACAGCCGTTCTCTAACTCAATGGACATACAAGAACGTCTCCCATGGTTACGAGACAACTTGTTTGCATCTCCAGGATTAAATACAATGTATATTAGTACATTTTTTGGTTGCTTTTCTGATAAGTGTCCAATAAACTATCTATTGTCGAGATTTGTAAGCTTGAAGGGTTTCGGTTGGCAATGAATATATAGATACCGTTCAAGTTTGAAGTCCACGTTTGGCTATATTGCAGGTGTTTAATATCCAGTCCCTAGCCATGCAGTCTGCCTAAACTTTTGTGAAAGAATTAAAATAATTCCAAAGAGCTCACTGAATTCCAGCGTGATACTGTAATAGGATGCTATTGTTGCAACAAGTCAGTTTGTGAAATTTCTTCCATCCTAGATATTCCACCATCAAAGTAGAGGCTTTTAGGAACCACAGCAACTCAGCCACAAAGTGGCAGACCACGTAAGGTTACAGAGGGAGTCGCTAAATGCTGAGACGAATAGTGCACAAAAGTCGCCAACACTCTGCTGACTCAATAACTGCAGAGTTCCAAACCTCCTCTGACATTAACATCATACCTCCCAACTTTCAAGCAACGCAAAGAGGGACAAGCGATGCGGCGCTTGTATCCTGCCCCTGTCTCTAACCCTGCCCAATCCCCGCCCATACACACCCGGATCAGTATACACAGTATCAAGCTCCCATAGTGCAGCCCCCAGTATATTGCCCCCATAGAACCCCCCACACAGTATAATGCCCATATAGCTAACCCCACACATAATTCCCCATTGTGCCTCCCACACAGTATAATACCAAATATGTGCCCCCACAAAGTATAATGCCCCCCATGGCTGTCTCACACAGTATAATGGCCTCATAGATGCACCCATACAGCATAAAGCCAACACAGATGCCCCTATACAGTGTAATGCCCACGCAGATGCCCCCATACAGTATAATGTCCCCATAGATGCCCCCATACAGTGCAATGTGCACACAAATTCCCCATATAGCATAATGCCCCATAGCTGCCCCATACAGCATATTTACCCCTCATAGTTGCCACATACAGTTTAATGCCCACACAAATTCCCCCATACAGCATAATGCCCCCATAGCTGCCCCTATACAGTGAAATTTTTCATAGCTGCCCCATACAGTATAATGCCCCCACATCTGCCCCATACAATATAATGGCCCTATGGTTGCCCCATACAGTATAATGTCCCCACAGCTGCCCCCATATAATATAATGCCCCGACAGCTGCCACATACAGTATAATTCCCCATAGCTGCCGGCCATATAATATAATGCCCCGACAGCTGCCACATACAGTATAATTCCCCATAGCTGCCCCATATAGTATAATGCCCCCTTAGCTGCCCACATACAGTATAATACCCCCTTAGCTGCCCCCGTACAGTAAAATGCCCTCTTAGCTGCCCCCATACAGTATAATGCCCCTTTAGCTGCCACAATCCAGTATAATGCCCTATAGTGCCTAATAAAAAAATAAATAAAAAAATACTCACCTATCCCCGTTACCAGGACGAGGATGTGGTTGGGTTACCCGCCTGACTGAATTGTGCCAACTATAAAGTTTGGTGTAGAAGGGATAATGCTATGGGGATATTTTTCAGGGGTTGGACTAGGACCCTTAGTTCCAGCAAACAAAATCTTAATGTTTCAGCATACCAAGACATTTTGGACAATTATATGCTTCCAACTTTGTAGGAAAGGTTTAGGGAAGGCTATTTTCTGTTCCAACATGACTGTGCCCCAGTGCACAAAGCAAGGTCCATAAAGGCATGGTTGGGTGTGGTGTGGAAGAACTTGACTGGCCCGCACAGTGTACTGACCTCAACCCAAATTAACCCCCTTGGGATGAACTAGAAACGGAGATTGAGAGCCGGGCCCTCTCGTCCAACATCAGTGTCTGACCTCACAAATGCTCTTCTGGATGAATGGGCAAAGATTCCCATAGACACACTAAAATCTTGTAGAAAGCCTTCCCAGAAGAGAGGAAGCTATTTTAGCTGCTAAGGGGGGACCAACTCCATAATAATGCCTATAGATTTATAATGGGATGTCATAAAAGCTATTTTACAAACTACTTCATTGCAATGTTCTTTTTGTTACACACAGTACAGGGTGATTCAAAAGTCTTCTTAATGTTTTAATGAACCCCAACACAAATAAAAGTAACAACAGGCCAAACTCCAATTCTCATTACTTTTATGGCTCTGTAGCCTTCACCACAATTTGCAACAATACAGCTCACTCATCGAAACTTCATCAAGCTTAAAAAACACTAGCGACTGAGATAAAAACAATGCAAACAAGGGTGAACATTGTGTAGAAATACCATTTCAGTGTCCGAGTGCTGTTTCTGCTTTTTGGAATTTTAACTTTTTAACAAACTGTCCCTTTATCCACACATTAAGCTTTACATGGTTGCTATTCCTTTGAAAACACACATGTATGTACCTCTCCTATTCATGGGGACATTGAGTTGAATTGCTTGTAACTGCATTTCGAATGTGTTCTTTTAGGTGACTTAGGTTCCATATTTTTTCCTGGTACAAATACCTTCTGACATTTGAATCCCCATTTGCAAGATATGTTTAAGCCTGCCCTTGATCCACCAATGAACTCCCAGAAAACCTGCCAAAAGCGCCCACTTTCTTGTAGATTTGCATAAGCCCAAGTCCTTTTGAGGTCCGTTTTGTGGAACAAGTCCACAAAAAAACGTGATGGTTAGGAGGTATGCTGGTACATCATGGCCTTTATGTGCCCCCACAGGTAAAAAACCCTTCCCCTCTGCAGTTGATTGACAGCTCTGCTTGTCTTCATCCTCCTACTAGCAGAGCTGTCAATCAACTGCAGAGGGGAGGGGTTAAAGACCTGGATGTTGGATACTTACTGGTTCGGTAGACACTCGCGTGGCAGAATAAAACTTATTTTTTTACACTAATGCAAGCAGTAAAATTTTCAACAATGCTACGTTCCCAATCAGTTACCAGATAGCTATCTAGTAGTGTCAGCCTTTTTCAGCATACAATCTCCTAATAGACTCACTTTAAGCTTTTTGTTCTCCATAGGGAATAATGTAAAAAGACCAGTGTGGCAAAATGTACCTGCTTTAGACAGAGAATCCATACAGACATAGAGCGCCATTGTAAGCAAACCAGCTAACCATGATGCCCAGATTCTATTGCCAACCCATTGACACAAAACACCTTTGGAAACCATTTTTAATGAGCATTCATAGCTACATAACACTCAACGCCTCGAACCACAGGATCATATTGGCATGTAATAAGAAATGTATCATGGATGACTGGCCATAACCGCGTTATAATCAGGAGAAATATCTTGGTCCTGAATGGGTTACAAATTTTTGTTTTAAAAAACTATACATAGCTGAAGCTAACTAGTAAAATAATTTCTGCCTAGACCTCTAATTCAAAATCAATAAGTCAGTACATGCATAAAATATGACTCTTAGGCGTCATTGTGCTGGTTATGCATGCTTCAGTATAGAACCTGTGCCTGTTAGCTCATTTTCACCTCAGCAGGAGGGAAAGGCTGAGAGACGGTTGTGTTTGAGTGGCCTCTAGCGTTCAATAGGAAAATGCTTATTGTGCAAGCATGATAAAGCTCATCAAGTTAAAGGGGTATTTCCA
Source organism: Rhinoderma darwinii (assembly GCF_050947455.1). NCBI lineage: Eukaryota > Metazoa > Chordata > Amphibia > Anura > Rhinodermatidae > Rhinoderma > Rhinoderma darwinii. The sequence continues at coordinate 193,773,060 of NC_134690.1, read as the reverse complement.
AATTGAACATTTATGGCATATCCACGGGAAATGTCATAAATGTCTGATAGATACAGGTCTCAGTTCTGGGATCAGCAACCTATCTCCAGAACCGGGATCACCCGAATCACATCCTCTCTGGAGAGGCAGTTGGCGGCCGCTACATCAAGGCGGAGAATAAATGCAGAGGTTTATGGGAGATATGGTAAAAAAACAGCGAAGTGATGGGGCCCCTGGCCATCCAACATTTAACACTTATCCTGCAAATAGATGAAAAATCATACCTCCCAACAGTCCCGCGTTCAGCGGGATAGTCCCGGATTGCGGGTCATGTCCTGCTGTCCCAGGCGGCCGGTGGGATGTTCCGGTTTCAACTGTATCTGCATCCTCGGGAGGGACGCCTGTGACTGCAAATTTATACAGGGAGGTTCTTAGCACACATTAGTTTAATGCCGGTTGCTACCATCCCCAGATATATATGTAGGCTTAGTCCCAGTTCTGGGTGTATGTGCAGAGTAGGTTCCCACCTATGGAGGGCAGGTGGGCAAACACAATTTGATTAAAATGTGCGCAGGGAACCTCCCTATTGTAAGTAGATTTAGCAGTAATGCATATTTATTTATATTTAGCGGCTTAGGTGGCATTAGTGTTCGCAGTGTGCTGTCGCCATTTTCTTGTGTGTTGTATAAATTTGCAGTCACAGGCGTTCTTGCACCTGCATACACGTTTTGTTTAATTTTGTTGGAATCTGCAGTTCAAAGTTTTGTGTTGTTTATGATTCATGATTCATATATGAGGGGTTAGTGACTGCCTCCATTTTTGATCTTGCCCTCCTCCCATTCTGCCCTGGGTGATTTTAATTAGTTTAATGCTGGTTCCTACCATCCCCAAGTATATGTAGGCTTAGTCCCAGTTCTGGGTGTATGTACAGAGTAGGTCCCCACCTATGGGGGGCGCCTTGTCGTGGCAGCTGGGCAAACACAACTTGAACTTGCTGTTCAAACTTTTGTGTTGTTTATACTATCCATATATGGTCAGTGATGTCAGGGACTCCTCCTGGAGCGGAATCCCTGGCAACAGCGTGGCCAATGCTCTGGTATTACGCTCCTAGAGGGAACCCCAATGGGGCTATCTACAGGGGTGTTAGCGCTATCTACAGGCAGGGTGGCGCTATCTTCAAGGGTGTGTGGCACTATCTACATGGGCACTATGGAACTATATGGGCACATCTACATGGGAACTGTGGCACTGGCATATATATGTGGGCACTGGCACTTTATATGTGGGCACTGTGACATTATGTGGGCACTGTGGTGGTATGTGGGAACTGGCACAATCTATGTGAGCACTATCTTCAGTGGGCACTGTGGCACTATCTACAGGGACATAGTGGCCCTATGGGGCATTGTACTGTATGGGAGCAACAGTGTGGGCATTATACTGTATGGGGCAGCTATGGGGGCATTATGCTCTATGGGGCCAGCTATGGGGCATTATAATGTATGGGGGCATCAGTGTGGGCAATATACTGTATGGGGGCATCTGTGTTGGCTTTATACTGTATGGGGGCTTTACACTTTACACAGGGGCATGCTGCAGTAATGTATGCAGCAAACAAAACTGATACCTGACAGAAACATGACTGATCCATTGGGTAAAAAAGTGGATCAGTCATAACTGATCGTGACGGATCGTAACGGATCCGTCCTACCCGTCATGGCTCCTGTACAAACAGAAATTATGACATGAGTGTGAACACAGCCTAATACATTAGTATTGCAGAGCATTATAAAAGTGATCAAAAGATTGCAAGTTCAAGGACCCTAGTGAGACTAAATAAAATAAATAATATCAAATAGTAAACAGTTCATTACAATTTATTGGAAAACAAAAACAAAGTGAAAAAAATGCTAAAAAAAAAAATACATATTTGGTATCATATGAATCGCAGTGACCCATATAATAAAATAAACACGTTATTTATGCCGCATTATAAGCAGTGTAAAATAAATATATATATATTTATATCAATGGCAAAATTTGTTCCTCCCCCAATAAATTAAATAAAACGTATTCAATAAAAGTTCAATGTAAACAAAAATGGTGCCAATGAAAACTACAACTTGCCCTGAAAGCAAGCCCTCAGAAAGCTACGTCTACGGAAAAGTAAAAAAGCCATGGCAACACAAAAACAAATTATTTTTAATTGTAAGTGTAATTATTTTGCATATGTAGTAAAACATAAAAAAAAACATATATTTGGTATCGCTGTAATGATCCTCACAATTAAGTTAACATGTTATTTATACTGTACAGTGAACGCCATAAATAAAAAATACCCAACGATGGAACTTCTGTTTTTATTTCCATTTCCCCCCATATAAAATGTATAAAAAAAATGTATTCAATACATTATATGTACCTTAAAATGTGCTGTGCGCTCACAACCAATCAGATATCTCCCCCTGCTGCTCCCCTCCCCTAAGACAGCATAAGTCTCACACACAGTATTACTATTGACCAATAAAGCAAGGAAAAATTGCTAGAATTACAATATTAGGGGGGGGGGGGGGGATGTCATCTTACCTTTTTCACTAACACTTTCGCTTTCAATTTCCACATCCTCGCAACTGGTATATTCTGGTGTAGATGCTCCTTCTTCTTCTGAGCTACTCACTGACATCTGTCTTCTCTTTCCACCTCTTTTAGATCTGTGGGGCTTTGGTGGGGATGGCCTAACAGATTCTGATTGATCTGAACTAAGAGAATCGTTCCTTGACATTGTCTCCATTTTTTCACGATTTGTTTTTCGCATTAAAAGAGCAGAGCTTGGATCTAACCGAGTTTGTTTTTTGAAAGAATCATGGTTTTTAGCCTCAATGTGTTCTGGTGGCACAGGGCTATGTCTAGGACTAGGTGGACTGTGATTTGACGCTTGGTTTGGCTTTGAAACTATCCCATCACCGTTCCTATCAATGGAGTAGGAATGCTGACTTTCTAGAACAGTTCTTTTGTCCTGTGTCCCAGGTGCTTGACAATTCTTCCCTAGTTTGTTCTCAGGAACATCTGCTTCCTCTAATTCTGTATGTGGTAGTGATGCGTCACTGTGTCTCCTCTCATGACGTGCCTTTGAAACCTTGGCATGCATACGCATCTGTTGTTCCTCAGGCTGTGGCTTTATGGGGTATCTGGCTAAGTTGGGGTCACTTCTATACCGTGTTTGATACTCTTCATCAACCCCTTCCTTATCCTCTTCCATATTTGCTCCTTCCTCCAATTTTTCGGGAATGTCCTGTGATCTCCCCTTTCCCAGTCTCCTACTTTCTCTTCTTTCTTTATGTTCATCTGTATAAGCTGGCCCTTGTTGATTTGGAAATTTCTGGTTTCTCTTACGATCGCTTTTTGCAACTTTTCCATTCTGTTCAGAAACGGACATGATCTTCTTCCTATAAACAATCACGCAAAAAAGATTAATAACAAAATGGTACATGCAACATTAATTGCCTTTTAATTTTGACACACTGTCCTTATTCTTTACATTAAAATATATTCCCCAAAGTAGATTTTGTCTTTTACTTTGGACAATACCTACTTGTTAGATGGGTCCCGTTACATTAAGCTTATCACAGAGTGTCCCCCTGCTGGGACCCCTAGCGATTCACAGTAATCAGGGGGCAAACCTGGCAGTAAAAGTGTTACATTTGTAATGCAGGACAGGACAACTCCTCCAGAGAAAAGACACCTTTTCTGACCGCTTTCCTCTGTGGTCAAGAGATGAGGATCCTGAACGGTTGATCCCACTCCATTAACGCAGAATTTCCTTACAGGGCATATGAAAATTGGTTTCCTAAACTCGACAACCCCTTTAAAATCTTATTAAGTTCTAAATGTTGAGATTTATGGTCTTTAAATATTAAAACAAAAAACTTTTATATATACTCACCATTCTTTGCCTCCGACCTGCTTGCCTCCACCCTCTGTTGGCAATCCTATGTGATGACGTACCCTCCATACTGACAATAAGTCAAATGACCATGGCAGCCAAAAGATCTCACCGAAGTGTTTGGTCCATAGTGATTACCGCAGCAGCCAGCATTTGGCCACCGAAGTCAGGTCACTTGGTAAAATTGGTTAGGTAAGTATATATAAAAGTTTATTATTTTAGGATAATCCCTTTACACCAGTTATAATTTGCATCTCATTACACACTATTAAAATTTTATGTTTATTGTACATTCTTTAAAATATTAAAATAAAGAGCATTTTCAATTTTGTTACCCGCCTATTCACTGGCACTGACTGACTTTCTGAAAAGTAAATAAAAAAATAAAAAAATAAAAAATATATATATATATATATATACAGAAGCATAGAACACAGCAACGGCACCAGGACTTCAGAGTAGATGAAAGCAAAAAGTGGATTTTATTCACCTCAATACAGCAACGTTTCGGTTCAACAGGCTTGAGAAAGGTTCCTGTTGAACCGAAACGTTGCTGTATTGAGGTGAATAAAATCCACTTTTTGCTTTCATCTACTCTGAAGTCCTGGTGCCGTTGCTGTGTTCTATGCTTCTGTCTATCTCTTTGGGGAATTGATTCAACCCCAGGTAACGAGCACATGGCCTGATTTCCTGGAAACCATTGGAGTGCTGTGTTCATCTACCTTTGGACTGTATATATATATATATATATATATATATATACAAATCCACTCTGTCAAGTCTTGAATTTAAATTTAATCCTGTACAGAAAAAAACCCAGAAAAGGCCTTATGTCTATTTTAAATTCTCTTTTCCCACACCCAGAATACTACAGTACTGTAAGTGTAACTTGGAGTAACCCAACTCAAAACTTTTAATTTTGGTATAAGTTTTAGTAATCTGTGTAGGCATGTGTTACCATAACACAAATAAGTACTTTTACTTACTTCTCTACAGTAAGTCCATCTGGTAATCAGGAATTCTTGATAAGTTAGCACCAGTCAGGTCCTGAATTAGAAGAATTTTGCTGCACTTAGACTAGGACTCCCTTGTGACACAGGGTCCCTGGTGAACTACAGTAAAATTGCAGCATTACTGCAACTCGCATGTGACTTTAATGTTTCCCTAAGGCAAAAAGTCCCAGGCGACTTGCAATGATCGCAAGAATTCCATCCATGTTGGAATATATCAGATGGTCCAGACATTTTTCAACCCATAGTCGAGTTGCAGTAATGCTGCATTTTTACTGCAACTAAATTTTGATTCAAATTTGAATTTGCTATTTTATTTAAAAGAAATAAATACTGTCATACCTGGGCAAACTCAGGGGGTGTCCTAGTCCCTGGAAACCCCTCCTCTGTGCTGTTCAGGAGAATACAATGCATTAAATGAATAAATTCTCTGCTGCCACTAGGGCAGCTTACTGCATACTACCGTAATTTATTAATGAGTTGAACGGAAGCTGTAAAAGTTCCTATGCAGAAAGCACCCCATAGTGGCAGCCGCAGGCAGACAAAATTTAAAAGGCACCCATACACAATCAATTATTGTCTGCAAATCTTGCCAATTTCCACGGGACGCGCCGAGCATCTAATGTGTGTGGGGCCTCCCTGCTTTCCCCTAACAGAAGATGTCGGGGCAAAGAAGGATTGGGCATGTTCAATTTCAATGCCCGATCCCTTTGTTCTCAGGGAAGATAAGCCGTGTCTGCCAGTAACTTACTCCTCTCTTCCCCTTGAAAACATAAGCATGCTTGCGTGTGTATGGGGGGTGCTTTAGGAATAGATTTTGGACAAATGAGTCGACAGCTATTGAAAGTTTAGGGCCACCTTTACTGGATGATTGTATGTAGGTAAACAGGGGATTTGGAGTGCTGTATCAGATAAACAGGGACTAACCGTGGACCTATAAAGATCATATAAACTTCAATTATAGGTACACTTTTGTGCCCGAGACCACAACTATTTACCCCTTGACCATCTTAAACCATAAAATAAACTATATAAGTAATATATTATTATATAACATTAAGTGTTAAGAGAAGGAGGGGGTGGAGGGAAATTTTGCCATCTTTGTTGTGGGCACTAACACATTTTTGAAACTCCCCTTTAAAAATTGTTTGCCTCTGATAAAGTACTAGAAATGAAATGTAAATACGCCACTTGAGCAGTAATTGCTGCTACATAAATAATTCAATAAGATAACAAAGATAATTGAGAAAAATTTCACAAAGTCAAAGAGATCTGTTGTAAGATAAACGTGTGAGGCGCCATGATCTTACCTGTCTCGTGGCGGTTCACTTCTTGACCTTGATGACTGTTTCTGCTCTTGGACTGCAGCTTGTAATGATGGTTCGGACCCTTTGCTTTGATCAGACTGTAAACTAGCAGGTGAGGTCTCTTGAGAACCCGCTGTTGCGGCAGTACTTAAAGGAGTCTGAGATCTAGATCTCTCTTGAAGTCTGGCTTTCTTTTCTCTTGGTGCATCAGAACCAGGATTAGTTCCAGTGTCACTTAATGTTCCATCCTGATTTGGAGGCTGCTGTGGCCCACTTCCAAAAAACCAAGCTCCCGATTTTGTAAGAATTTCTTGTTGTTTTCGACACAGATTACAAACCCACATAACCTATTTATGGGGAAACAAGAGAAGAAGCGTAAGACTAAGGCAAAACAAACAACACAAAAGTATTTAAGACATAAAACACACAAAGCTTTATTAGGGAATTCATACCAGATAGGCCCAATTTTAAAGGGGAATTCCGTTTTTAGCAAATAAAGGTCATTTTTTTGTATAATGAAAAATTAGACTATCTTCCAATATACTCTCTGTATTAATTACTCACAGTTTTCCAGATCTCTACTTGCTGTCATTCAATAGGAACTTTCATTGTTAGTCCAAGGGGATAAAAAAAACCTCTCCATGGTCATGTGATGGCCACACAGCTGCTGGGATCGTTACAGTTACAGTATGTGTATCAGAGCCGTGTCTTCTAACAATCGCAGCAGCTGTGTGTTTATCCCATGACCATGGACAGAATTTTATCCACTGGAAGTAAACAAATAGGGTTATGATAAATTATCTTGGACAATTGTAAAACTTTTCATTATGCAAAGAATAACCTTTACTTGTATAAAACAGATATTTACCCATTTAGCATTAGGAGTCTTAAAGGGGTTTTCCGGGGAAAGAAAGTTGATGGCCTATCCTCAGGAAAGGCCCTCAATCTGTAATCGGTAGGCTGGGCGGACTGACAGTATCCCTGCCGATCAGCTATTTCGAAAGGGCCGCAGTGCTCGTGCGAAAATTGCTTCACCTTCATCGCTCACGCTGCTCAATACTGTGAAACGCCGCTGCTACAAGTCGGCTTTTCACAGTATTATACATTAAAGGGAATGAAGGGGAAGCAGCCCATTCATTTTCTGTCTCTGGAACACCCCTAGATGAATGCCAAGATATTGCGGATCAGTAAAACTAGACTAAATAGGTTATGAATGTCAGCTGAACATGCAAGGAAGAATTAGGCCCTGTTCACACAGAGTTTTTCGACACGTTTTTTGACCTGGAAACTGCGGCAAAAACCGGCCGAAATTGCCTCCCATTGTTTTCAATGGGAGGCGAGGCGTTTTTTTCTGCCTCAAAAACCCCATTTTTTTTTACAAGTTTTTTGACGCGGAAACTGCAGGTCTCGGGAAAAATAAGCGACATGCCCTATCTTTTAGCGTTTTCCGCCTCAAAAACCCCATTGTTTTCTTACGCGTTTTTTTTACACATTTTATGTCAAGAACCGCTCACGGCTTTTCCCTTTGCCTGTTGAAAAAATAGGTAAAAAAAACGAATCAAAGAAACGCGTCAAAAATCGCGGCAAAAAACGACTGTGGTGCAAAACCACTTAAAAAAAAACGGAGAAGATTTTTCCAGGCAGAATTTCCTGCCTGTAAAAAACTCCATGTGAACATAGCCTTAGGGCTGAGCAATAGTATAGGTAAAAATATAAACCAAAATGAATAATGCAACTGGATGAACTATGATCAGGAGATGTAAGCTACAAGTCATACAAAGAAGGCACAGAAGCAAGACAGAAAGTCTGTTCTCCCAAAAACTGCGGAGAAGATTTTTATTTTTTAAGTACTTTAGTTTGATGGGGTAAGGTACTTTAGGGCTTAAGGTTCGGTTTCGTGGAAATATACAAATAAGTAATCATGTTTAATTATTGTAAACAAGATGTGTTCCTTTCTTTATTTTATTTTTTACACTTTTATTATAAAACACTATTCTGTTGTAAACTGTTATAATTGGTAATGGTTGTTTACTGTTACGTTTATTTCAAAAATTCACCCCAATGGGGGACAGCCATAGCATCTGTGTAGTGTTTCAATGCTCAACACATACACAAATGCTATTCAGCACACACAGGGCATAGGAGCTGGAGCTGTATCAGCTGTGAACTGCGCATACACTATGGCACAGTTCGCAGCAATACTAAGTGTTAGAGAGAGATGGGCGCTATGATGTTGGAGTCTGGAATCCGCTGCCATAGACGCATAGATTACTTCCGGGAGTGGCTTCCAGTAGAGCAGAGTTTAGGTCCCAAGAATGAGCATCAGGACGGACGTCGGCGCCGGTTTCCAGGAAGAGGAAAAATTAGATATAGTCATTGGCGGAAGTTTAGAAGGTGGTCAGCGTCAGTGCTGCTTCTATCGCTGCGCAGTCACCAACAAAATCCACTCTCCGTTTGCACACAACCACAAAATGTCACCTCCAGGGATGAAGGCCAACCCCAATTTGCAGCTACAGAATTACAGGTTGCTTCTTTGTAGCCAATTTCTAATTTACTTACTCTGCTGGCCAACAGTGGAAAGTATAAAAAATTATTATTAAAATTTTCATATTTCCAGAAAAGATAAAAACAAAAATATAACAAACATTTGTAATTAACATATACTAATAATTTATTTTGCAAAAAAAAGAAAAATGGGGGCTACACATTTCCTTTAAGTAGAAGATCTACAGGAAACAATTTTGAGAAAATATTTTAAGCTTAATTTAAAAATACCTATTTCTGTCGATGAAACTATTAACCTTTCTCCCTGTACGACAGATCAATGAAGAAATTCCTCATACTGTGTTCGTGTGACATTTGGTGTGGCGTTTTATATATAGAAGATAGATAGATAGATAGATAGATAGATAGATAGATAGATAGATAGATAGATAGATAGATAGATAGATAGATAGATAGATAGATAGATAGATAGATAGATAGATAGATAGATAGACAACAATGCTCCAACGGATGGAGACATTTTATTTTCATTTTATTTTTATCTTTAGAAGCAGCCAACTCTACCAAGGTTCTTTGACGGACCGAAACGTTGCTCATTTGAGGTGAATAAATCCACCCTTTTTCAGCAATCTTGAAGTCCTGGTGCCGTTACTTGAGCCTATGGTTTATATATATATATATATATATATATATATATATATATATATATATACACGCTATATATACACTATTATTAAACATTGAAGTTGCAATACCAAGGACAAGCGGTAAGGTTATGCAAATCGAGGAAGTAGTGGGTGTCACTAAGGTCTGAAAATGATAACATTTTCCAGCACCTAGCTCCAATCTGTGGCATGTAAGAGGGGCATAAAACCAGATTGAAAGCAAAGTTTTTTAGCCACATGAAACCTCAAAAATTGGATTAAGTGGTGTGGGATTATTGTGCGACGCCTCCTGTTCGCCGATATGCCAGTTATCACCACTTGTCACAAACTGAGAAGGACAGAATCCTTGATTCGAGAGACCTTGGTTTATCACTCCAGCAGATCGCTACATGCCTGGGCTGAGATGTCAGAACTGTTCAACGTTGCGTGTATAGGAGGTTGGGAGAACAACAAACAGGAATGACAGCAAGATATGAGCAGAGGCAAACCTCTGCATGGATGAATCATCTGATTGGAAGAATGGTGCGTAGTGATCCATTCTGTACTGCAGGAGAAATTGGACGTCACATCCCAAGCCTAGGACGGCAAAACATCAGAAGGCATTTGCAAGACATTGGGCTACAAGCCAGACATTCAGCTACAGGTGTTCCATTGACCACACGCCACCGCTCTCAAAGGCTATGATGGTGCACATCAAGACGGCAATGGAGGCTGAAATGGAGGTCTATCCTCTTCAGAAATAAATCCTGCTTTTGTCTTGAACGCAATGATAGCCAGAGATTGGTCTGGAGACCACATGGGCAAAACCATGAAGGGGCCTTCAGAAGGGAACTTCACACCGGTCCTACTCCTGGGATTATGGTGTAGGGTGGCATAATGTACCATAGCCGGACCCCTCTAGTCTTCATTTCAGGTACACTAGCAGCTCGACGTTACATTGATTTGGTCATGGAACAAGTGGTATGGCCATTTCTCCAAAGTGTCCTAGAAGCCTTTTTAACAGGACAACGCCAGGCCGCATGTTGTTCTTGCTACTATGAGCAGCCTGCGTGACCTAAACGTGCTACCATGGCCTGCAGTGTAACCGGACTTGGAATATTTTGTTTCCATTTTTTTTATAATTTGCATACCATTAACATGTCTATCGATCCTGTGATTTCCACAATTCCAAAACTTTTCCTTTGTGGTATTACAATTTCAATGTTCAGGAGTGTATATATATATATATATTTTTTTAAGTTTTGGTTTTTCTGTTCCTTTAGGGTATGTTCACACGGCCTATTTTCAGACGTAATTCGGGAGTTTTACGCCTCGAATTATGCCTAAAAAGACGGCTCCATTGCGCCTGCAAACATATGCCCATTGTTTGCAATGGGTTTTACGATGTTCTGTTCAGACGAGGTGTCCTTTTACGCGTCGCTGTCAAAAGACGGCGCGTAAAAAGACGCCCGCGTCAAAGAAGTGCATGTCACTTCTTGTGATGTTTTTGGAGTCATTTTTCATTCACTCCATTGAAAAACAGCTCCAATTACGTCCGTAATGGACGCCGCGAAAGACGCGAGTACTTGCAAAAACGTCTGAAATTCAGGAGCTGTTTTCGCCTGAAAACAGTTCTGTAATTTCAGACGTAATTTGTTAAGACGTGTGAACATACCCTTACTATGTTTTCAGGATGTCATAATTGCTGCATTTATAAAATTTACTGACCACCTCTGAGTATCTGGGTTACTGTAAATCTTTTTCCTAATAGCAAGGGCTTCCCTATTGAGTTATTGAGTATATGAAGGAAGAATTATTGTCTTGTATATATATATATATATATATGTATGTATGACAACTATTTACAGTAGATACATGATTATAACATTTCTAATTCATGTAGCGGAGCTAATCTACATTTATAAAACAAAGTTTAGATTAACATCTAAAACCGTCTGAACAGTTCCGACTAACATTTTTATAGATTATTACGATTACATTAGACCAGTACTACAGGATTAGTTGCATATTTACTGATACTTGAGTCAAGGAGAAAAGGACTTTGCCCATTTGTCATTGGTTGGAGGACTAGATTTCAATGATAGTTTATTGATTTACATAATTACATATAAGATACATAGCCAAAGACTGTACAAACAAACCTAACTTATTGTATATATCATTATGATCAAACACACTACTGTTTATTAAACTTTTCACAAATTTAAGGGAATGTATCATCTATATTTTTTCCCTAATTAAGGCCAGATAGTGAAACATAACCTTTTTTTAAAAATTTGTTTTCATTTTTTGACTGTACATTTTTTTTATTCTATTTTCTGTACATGATTATGGGGCAACCATTTTGCCTGAGCTGCTGTTAACAGCATTTAACAATAGGTGATGGACACAGCTCCTTCCTATTCTGGGACTTCTTCTGTTCACAGGTTCCAATGGTCAATGTGGCTGCTGTAAAGCATATCTACATGGACCATAGGAACCCTGTGAACAGAAGAAGTCCCGTGATAGGAGGGGAGTTGTCCATCACCTATTGTCAATGGTGGATCCTGGGTTATTTATATAGAGGTGTTACCTTTCAAGGTGATCCTGCCTGTGATGATAATGAGATGTCTGCTGAGAAGTGATCTCTACAGAACAGGAAGTCTCAGTCTATTGTGAGGCTCAGTGGCCAGAGTGAAAACTGCAAGATTTCCGGATTATTTTTTTAATTTAGATAATGACATAGAAAAAATAAAAAGTTACCACACATTCTTAAAAAATATGTTTAACATAAAAACTTGATTTAAACAGTAGGCCATTTTCTGATGACACATTGTCTGGTTTAAAAAAACAAAAACATTTTCAAATACCCTTTTGGGAAAATTCGGAGTTAATAGGTAAATGTCACCATTCTCCAGGTGGTGACGCTGCAGGGGAGTTGAACATTTGCTCCCAGTTTCTCCCATAGATTACAGCTGATCTCTGGGGATCCTAGCAGCTGAAACCCTATGGCAAACTTATTGTTGGAGACTCCCGATAACAAAAAGGTATTGTCAAAGCAGACAACTCCTGTACAATTTATGTGAATATGTCCTTACAGGGACAGATAACAGTTGACTGCAGGGGTTTCTGAAGGTGGAACTGTGGCATTCACCTGATCGCCAGGCCAACTCTGGTTATAAAAGAGGTTGTCTTCCTGAGACAACCCGTTTATTATACCTTTTCTAGCTAGAGAATTGAACATCAAATTGGTCTATAATTTAACACTGCCATGACCAGTTGTATTTTTATATTTGGAGGGTTAGATTTTGTAAAGCTTGGTAAGGTTCTATACTGCACAATATAGAAATAAAAGAAAACTAATTTTTAGAACTTGAGTCTCAGAACTTGGTAGACACTAATATATATTAGTGTAGATCAGGGGTAGGCAACCCTCGAGAGGTGGAGCTCTATTGTTGTAACCTCTTGGAGGTTTCAGGTTTACAATACTTTGTACCGAGTTGTGACAGGACCTTGGGGGAAATGTTGTAGAAGCTTCTGCAGGTTGCTGTATATACAACCATAAAAAGACCTGCAGAGCAAAAAAAAACAACTTTTAAATAATTTTCTTTCCCGTCGTAAGCATTTTTCCTTTTTTCTTTTTTTGTTTCTTCCTCCACATCTTCCAAAAGCCATAACTATTTAATTTTTCTGTTGACAAGTTGAAGTTTTTTACTACACTATTTATTGTACCATACTGAAAAATCGAGAGAAATTTTTTGTGGGGTTAAATAGAAAACAAACAGCAATTCATCCATTGTTTTTTGGGTTTCGCTTTAACAGCATTCACAGTGCGGTAAAAAACACATGTTAACTTTTTTTCACGGGTCAATATGATTATGGCGATACCAAATTTATATAGTTTTTGTTATGATTTATTACTCCTACAAAGAGAAAACTGTGTTAAAATATATATTTTTTTATCACCATATTTTACGAACCATAACTTTTTTATTTTTCCATCGATGAATCGGTGTGAGTTGTTTTTTTATGGGGCAGCTGATGTTTTTATTGCTACCATTTTGGGGTACTTATTGATTACTTTTTATTAAATTTTTTATAGGAGCTCAGGTGACCGAAAAACAGCAATTTTGGATTTATTTTTTTTATTTATTGATTTATTTATTTTTACGGCATTCAACCTGCAGATTAAATAACATTATGTTATAATAGTTTCGAATTTTAAAGAGGCTGCAATACCATTTATTTATTTTTTTTCTATTTTTTACTTAAGTGATTGATGGCTAGCGCAGTACACTGCAACACTTAAAGAGGCTCTGTCACCAGATTTTGCAACCCCTATCTCCTATTGCAGCAGATAGGCGCTGCAATGTAGATTACAGTAACGTTTTTATTTTTAAAAAAACGAGCATTTTTGGCCAAGTTATGACCATTTTTGTATTTATGCAAATGAGGCTTGCAAAAAGTCCAAGTGGGCGTGTTTAAAGTAAAAGTCCAAGTGGGCGTGTATTATGTGCGTACATCGGGGCGTTTTTACTACTTTTACTAGCTGGGCGTTCTGACGAGAAGTATCATCCACTTCTCTTCAGAACGCCCAGCTTCTGACAGTGCAGACACAGCGTGTTCTCGAGAGATCACGCTGTGACGTCACTCACTTCCTGCCCCAGGTCCTGCATCGTGTCGGACGAGCGAGGACACATCGGCACCAGAGGCTACAGTTGATTCTGCAGCAGCATCGGCGTTTGCAGGTAAGTCGATGTAGCTACTTACCTGCAAACGCTGATGCTGCTGCAGAATCAACTGTAGCCTCTGGTGCCGATGTGTCCTCGCTCGTCCGACACGATGCAGGACCTGTGAGTGACGACACAGCGTGAACTCTCGAGAACATGCTGTCTGCACTGCCAGAAGCTGGGCGTTCTGAAGAGAAGTGGATGATACTTCTCGTCAGAACGCCCAGCTAGTAAAAGTAGTAAAAACGCCCCGATGTACGCACATAATACACGCCCACTTGGACTTTTACTTTAAACACGCCCACTTGGACTTTTGCAAGCCTCATTTGCATAAATACAAAAATGGTCATAACTTGGCCAAAAATGCTCGTTTTTTAAAAATAAAAACGTTACTGTAATCTCCATTGCAGCGCCGATCTGCTGCAATAGCAGATAGGGGTTGCAAAATCTGGTGACAGAGCCTCTTTAAGTATTGCAGTATATCCTTCGAAGTTCGCCCCAAAAGTTAGTTCAGTTTCTCTTAAAATAAGTCTCACAAACCTAGTAGGGTATTAAAATAAGTGCAAAAGGAGTCAGTTATGTTGCTAAGGTCTCAACCACACTTCAGTGATATTCTTCAGTGTGCTATCCGTTTTTTTAACGGATAGCACACTGACCCATTGATTTCTATGGGGCCATGCACACATCCGCTTGTGTCCGTTCCGCAAATTATAGAACAGGTCCTATTCCTGGCCGTTTTTGCAGATCATTCAGCCATTCTATTAATTGGTCCGTTAAAACTATGGACCACACACGGAAGCCATCCGTGTGCGGTCCATGTTTTGCGGATCCGTGATTTGCGGGCATATAAATGGCCACAGATGTGTGCTTGAGGCGTAAACCAGAAATTGCTGCAGCCATAGAAAGTGCAGTGTATAATCTCTTTTGTCAAAACTGTTTCTCGAGCTACGCCTCACCAACAACTAAGGGGAGGATCACCAGTAAGGGTATGGTCCCATGTAGTGGTGGCTGAAGCCCGACCCACTTGCAGTGGCCAATCGCCACGGGTATTAGGCGCAAAATTGTGCGGCCATTGGCCACCGAATGCAGGTTTGGTTCCAGCTGCATGCGGCTGCCGCTACGTAGGACCGTACCCGAAGACCTGCCTCACAGTTTGAGAAGCATTGCTATAGATAATTATTCCTACACCAGGTCCAAAAATGCATACCTAAACTATGTAACATACCGTACTGCAATGGCCAACTCGGCACACGTATATACTATACTAGCATTAACCGTATAAAGATAGTCATATTGTGCATCTAGGTCAGATCATTTCTAAAAATAAACAGTATTTTAATCCTGCCATGGAATGCAGATGTCGGTGTCAGCAAAAGAATACAGATTACGTGAATTCCTGGTAATAATACAGCTGCTCCTCTAGTCAACCTTTATAAGAACATATCTGTTACATGATAATCACTTTCAGAGAAGACTTCCATTAGTCTGACTGTGCTCCAGCTTCTAAAAGAAAGCGATAGTCAATGGGGGAGATATATATACAGTATATATATATATATATATATACATATATATACATATATAAAACAAAAATCGAGCGCAAGTTAAAACAGTGGTGCTTTGGACAAATGATGTGAGTCTGTGTAAATGTAGCCTGTGTGCATTCATTTCATGTGAATAGACAACTGATCCTGTAAGGCGTCGTTCACATCTGCGTTAGAGGCTTCGTTAGGCGCCTCCGTCACAGAACCAGTCAAAAATGCTGCATAAAATAGCGCAGCCTACTGCACTGTTTTGTCCAGTAAAACTATGAACACCATGGTGGAAACCCGACGAAACCCACTAAAGTCAATGGGATCCGTCAGGTGCCAATGGTGTCCCTTCATGCAACAGATCTGGTGCTTCTGGTATTTTTGTTGCTCTGCTCCTATGATGGAGCAGAGCAGCGGAAATACTGATGCAGATGTGAACAAAGCCTAATCTTGTTTTGCATTGGACCCCAGGAGCTCCAAGTTACACCACCTCTGACCACAGTGTATATATTTTTTTGCATGATTAAATAGCATAGAAACCTAAATTATTCTACGGATAAGAATAAAATATAAAGTATCTACAGTAGATGTTTACCTGTCAAACATGTGACAAAAGGACGTAACAGGTAATGTCCCAAACACACCAGTAATTATTCACAATAGGGAGGTTCAATATCTGCAATACCATTGAATTCTAAGGGTATGTTCACACGACAGCGTCCGTAACGGCTGAAATTACGGGGATGTTTCCGCCTGAAAACATCCCCGTAATTTCAGCCGTAACGGCATGTGCAGGCGCTTGAACGCCGCGTCCATTACGGACGTAATTGGCGCTGCTATTCATTGGAGTTAATGAATAACGGCTCCAATTACGCCCCAAGAAGTGACAGGTCACTTCTTTGACACGGGCGTCTATTTACGCGCCGTCATTTGACAGCGGCGCGTAAATATACGCCTCGTGTGAACAGACAAACGTTTGCCCATTGCTTTCAATGGGCAGATGTTTGTCAACGCTATCGAGGCGCTATTTTCGGACGTAATTCGGGGCAATAACGCCCAAATTACGTCCGTAATTAGTGCGTGTGAAAATACCCTAAGAGATAACATGTTTGAAACATCATCTGAAGTGAATATCTAAGGTATTCGATTCCATAGTCGATGACCTAAGCAGCTCACATGAAACATAATGAATTACACCCTTTTCACAAATAATAAAATCATGTTTTTATCGAGGCTTTTTCTTTTACCTCTAAGAACAATGCTGCTAGTTCGCTGTAGTAGTATTTTTCTGGTATGATTTATCCATGTTGTCTGCGGTTTCATCCCATGAGAAAGTAAGATTGCTACAATGATTAATCACTGTTCTTTAATAAGATTGCAATCTCCATAAAAAAAAAAAAAAAAAACAGGAAAAACTCTACAGCTAAAAAAACAACCTTCCTTGGTGATCCAGGATTACGCATTCCTCTTAGCATCTATTTTTAAATAAAACCATTTTTATTAGCTGTTCTAGATGATCATATGCGCATTAATAATATATTACTTTGTCTTTCCAAATTAGGGCCAAACTCATAATACGGTGGGCCCACACAATCTGCTCCTCTTTTTCTATTATTCAAACATGATCATGCTTTATGACGCGGATGTGCCGTATATCATGACATAAAAGTAGTTCATCTCAATCCAGCATAAACTTGTTCTCATGTCTTCCGGCCAAAATCTGACTGGGAAAAACATCAAAGGACCAATGGAGCCGAATAGAGAAGAAGATGCCATCTCAAGTAACCAGTCAGTTACGGAAACATTTCACCATTCATGACCTGAGTATTTCTGGATTTTAAATAGACTGTTCTAATCCAAACACCCTTTTCATATGCCCTATTAGGGCATTTGAATGTCATAGAGGGGGGTCTAAGTCCCAATCTGGAGGACTGCAGATTTGTGTACGCACTGTATCGTTTTACGATGATGCAGAGAGAAAGTGAGGCAGCCCAAAGCTTACCCTAGCGATAAAGATTCTGTCCATGTTTATTTATTTCTGTTACTTATATATCGCCAACATATTCCACAGCACTGTACAGAGATTGTCATCATTCGCATCAATTTACTAATGGGGCTCAAATTTAGTTTACCTATCCCAGAAACTCACAAAGGGGCCAATTTCAACGGAAGTCAATAAACCTATCAGTATGTTTTTGGATGTCTTCTTGACAGTACGATGCAGATTCATGCTGTGAATCTCCTGTTCCGCCACTTCTCCACTCGCCAGGTGCTCTATTGACTAAGGTCTGGTGACTGTGCAGGCCATTGAGTACACTGAACTCATTAACATGTCCGTGGAGACAGCTTCCAAGTGTGCTTTATGACATGAAGCTTTATCCTGCTGAAAGGAGGTAGACTGCGAGTATAAAGAGGTGTACATGGTCCGTAACAATAGACATGCTTGTATTTACCTGCTGTTTTGCTAGTTTTGCCACTGTGCGGCAATGATGAGGTTGTCTGTGTATGACATTAGATACAAAATATTAATTATTCATGCCATTTCCACTGATTTACTTAAAGAAGCACTCCACTTTTTTATTGTATTGCCCCTTCCATTTGCACATTGGTGTTTCAGTGGGGTGCTGTGTGCAGAAATACTTACTGATTCCTGCACCGTGTCGTTTTCGGGTCCAGCGCCGCCCACGTTATCTACAGTCTGATCTGTCTGGAATCGGTGTGCTTTTCAGTAAACCGGAGCTCAGGTTCTCAATGCATTCCTATGAGAGCATCGTTCTGGCTCCCATAGGAATGCAATGAGAGTCTGACTTCCAGTTTTCTGAATAGCACAGCGATTCCAGACCAGGTCAGAGTGAAGATCACGTGGTCATGCAATACATACAAAGGTGTCTATCTGTGTAGAGAGCATATACATAAAAGAGTATGGTAATGGTATATAACCAGAGAAATAGATGATAATGTGTCAGAATACTTGCAAATTACAGGGGAAAAATACCCATAAGGGCAGATTCACACGAACGTTGCGTTTTTGCGCACGCAAACAACGCGGCGTTTTGCGAGCGCAAAAACCATTTGACAGCTGCGTGTGTCATGCGTGTCTGATGCGCGGCTGCGTGATTTTCGCGCAGCCGGCATCATAGAGATGAGGCTTGTCGATGCCCGTCACTGTCCAAGGTGCTGAAAGAGCTAAATCTTTCAGCACCCTCGACAGTGAATGCCGAACACAACAGCGAAAAACATGTAAAAAAAAAGATAACGTTCCTACTTACCGAGAACTTCCCGGCCGTTGCCTTGGTGACGCGTCCTTGGTGACGCGTCCATGGTGACGCGCCTCTCTTGACATCGGGCCCCACCTCCCTGGATGACGCGGCAGTCCAAGTGACCGCTGCAGCCTGTGATTGGCTGCAGCCTGTGCTTGGCCTGTGATTGGCTGGAGCTGTCACTTGAACTGAAGTGTCATCCCGGGAGGTCGGACTGCAGGAAGGAGACAGGAGTAATCGGTAAGTTAGAACTTCGTTTTTTTTTTACAGGTTCATGTATTTTGGGATCACAAGTCACTGTCCATGGTGCTGAAACAGTTTAACTCTTTCAGCACCATGCACAGTGAATGTCTCCCGACGTCGCGGACCGGAAATTTTTTGGCCGGGTTCGGCCAAAACGAGTTTGGCCAAACCCGGTGAAGTTAGCTTCGGTTGTCGGGGTTCGCTCCTCGCAAAGACACTCCGTTTGGATGCTTGGAAACAGAAAAGCACGTGGTGCTTTTCTGTTTCCATTCATCCTTTTGACAGCTGTTGCGCAAACACGCAGTTCGCACGGAAGTGCTTCCGTGCGACATGCGTGGTTTTCACGCACCCATTGACTTCAATGGGTGCGTGATGCGTGAAATACGCAGAGTTAGGGTATGTTCACACGGCGGGGGTCCGTAACGGCTGAAATTACGGGGATGTTTCAGCCTGAAAACATCCCCGTAATTTCAGCCGTACCGGCATGTGCAGGCGCTTGAACGCCGCGTCAATTACGGCCGTAATTAGCGCTGCTATTCATTGGAGTCAATGAATAGCGGCTCCAATTACGGCCAAAGAAGTGACAGGTCACTTCTTCTACGCGGGCGTCTATTTACGCGCCGTCATTTGACAGCGGCGCGTAAATATACGCCTCGTGTGAACAGACAAACGTCTGCCCATTGCTTTCAATGGGCAGATGTTTGTCAGCGCTATTGAGGCGCTATTTTCGGGCGTAATTCGGGGCAAAAACGCCCGATTTACGTCCGTAAATAGGCCGTGTGAACATACCCTAAAGGAGAGGAAAACCTGGGATGAGTAATAATCTTATTGCGAAAGACAACAATGTGTCTTAAAAATGTAAGGATCCCTGGAAAGTTACACGAGGTATTAAAGACACCAGACACAAAAAGACTGACGCATGTTAAAGTGATACAGGTGAAAACCTACTCATGTTGTAGCTCCTGCACTAGGGACACACCAGACCCGACGTGCGTTTCGGCGAATGCCTTCGCCCGGGGTGGCGTCTCTCCAGCGGAGGCCTCTATTTACAGAACGTCCATCCAATCAGGTGTGTGGAACAAAAAATTTCATAATGAAATAAGATGGCCTGTGTTTAGCAACGTACTCTGGGTGTGAAGATGGCCGCTGAACTACTTCCGCAAACGCGTCATCGGGGGCCATGAGGAAGCGACGGCTGTTCCAATAGAGGCGGAGGACCGCAGGACATCCCGGCCACTCCCACCCTGTGCGCAAGCGCTAGGCTCATCATATGACTATTTGTGTAATAACAAAACTCCAAACATCCGGCTGGATGGACGTAACCGGTCACCAAAATATACATGGAACCAAGAAGGTCAGAAATCTGTTGTACAACAAGAAAATGTAACTGGCATAATGAGATAATGTCAACCCATGATGAAAACTAAATAAAAATTTAAAAATACAAAATAAATAAAAAATAAGTCAAAATAACATATTAGTGAGATGTGTTAATAAAAAGATAACATTAATGAAGAGATAATGACAGTGAATGGATAGAACAGAATATGAGATATGCACTTGACCCGAAAACTACAAGATGCGGGTATCGGTAGGAATTTCTGCACACAGCACCCCACTGAAACACCAATGTACAAATGGAGGGGGGCAATAAAGAAAAAAGTGGAGTGCTCCTTTAATAATAAGAAAGGCAACAGATAGCTTACTAACATATATCTGTGCGCCATACATTACACCTCCACAGTGATCTAGGGAAGTGCTTCTCAACGGATGCACCACCAGTTGTTGGCGAGGTGAAGCTGGGGAGACAGTTTTCACAGAAGTCATCATAAACTAAGGCTGTGTTCACATGGGCATTGGCTTCCGTTGAGGGATTCCGTCTGAGCTTTCTGTTGGGGGAACCCCTCAATGGAAAGGCAAACGGACACCATAGCTTCTGTTTGCATCATCATTGATCTCAATGGTGACGGATACTTTGCTAATAGTTTACGTTTGTCACCGCTGTGAAAGGGATCAGTTTTTCTGAGGAATTAATAGCGCAGTTGACTGCGCTATTGATTCCGTCAATAAAACTAAAATCTTACACAAGGGTGACAAACGGAAACCATAAGCAACGGAAGCATTA
Source organism: Rhinoderma darwinii (assembly GCF_050947455.1). NCBI lineage: Eukaryota > Metazoa > Chordata > Amphibia > Anura > Rhinodermatidae > Rhinoderma > Rhinoderma darwinii. Next base: position 193,751,782 of record NC_134690.1, on the reverse strand, counting down.
CCTTTGAAATCAATGGTAATGCAAACTGAACCTATGGTTTCCGTTTGCCTTTCCGTGGAGGGGTTCCTCCAACGGAAAAGTCCAACGGAACACCTCAACGGAAACCAACGCTGATGTGAACAGGCCATAAATAGTCCTTTCTCTGGCTGCAGCAATCTCTGGATTAGCAACATAATAGATTCATTTTCTGCTTTTTTCAAGGTACTATTGGGTTCAAATGAAAGGTAAATTGAGCAATAAAGCTATGAGGGTTCTGTTGAGATCTAACCTTATGAATTTTGTTTAAATTGAGCAATATTTTAAGATGTGCGTTCTAACAATATGTTGTGGGCTCAGGAGCTGGACGTTTTTTACAGCTGATACCCGCCTGCATCTGAGCTGTTAGACAGAGGGCACTCCCTCTGCCCCCCGATCAGCCCCATGACGAAATTGCAGGCTATTAAGCAGTTGCCATGGCACCCGGAGGCCTAGGGAAGGCCTCCAGGTCTACATTCTGTGTTGGATTATTAAGCCATGCCAGAGCTAAGGCTTAATAGTAGAACACAGAAAAAGACAATACACCGCAATACATAATTATTGCAGTGTATTGCATGAGCGATCTATTGCATGGTAAACCTGCACTGTGAACGTCGTAGGAAAAAAATGTAATCACAATGCCAGAATTGCTGTTTTTTTGGTCACTTTGACCCCTGGTGGTGAGGCTCAGGTATCACTATGTCCTGGCTTTTGAGGCACCAGTAGAAACCGTTTGAGAATCCTTTCTCGAGAGTAACAATACTATTCAGAAGTAAACTAATCTGCTAGTACGGTGCAGACTGGCACAGAAAAAAAGCCTGCCATCGATAAGAGTATAACAATATACCGGGCAAATATTTATCCATGAAGCACAATTAGTGTTCAGAAAAATAAATGAGGGAATCTCATAGATAAAATGTTACATGGGAAGTGGGGTTTTTAGCAATTTAACACATGCTAAAGATTTGAAGCTCAGGGAGATATATAAAATGCTGAAAAAATAAATATTTTTCAGCAGTACTTTGGAAAACACATATTGTCTAAAAATAGCAAGAAAATGTATCAATCTTAAAATCTTAGATTCTTTTGTATACAGGGAAATACCCTCATCACAGGCTATATCAGCAAGAGATACTTTATATGCACCCACCCCCAAAACGTTTCACAATTAAGGTTTCCTGTAGACCTATGGTAAAAACAGATATGCCCTGCTTGTCTCACTGTGTTCAGTATTCAGTGTTTATTTAGCGGTCTCTAATACCATATCCTTTATAGAATACATCTGCACTATCTAGCACACGCATCCCTTCACACTTGATAAATCAACCACACACTGCACCATTCAACACAATAAATGGACAATTCAGGGCAGCTAAGGAGGGAGCAGAGTGAGAGAAAGATAAAGACACACATGCTGCCCATAGAAATCTATGGAGAGGGAGGAGCAGAAGAAGGGAGCAGAAAGGGAAAACCACAGATGCTGCCCATAGAAGTCTATGGAGAGGGAAGGGGGAGAAGGATCAGAGTGAGAAAGTATCACACGCTGCAGATTTGAAGATAAAAAACTTTATCACCTTAAGACCCCAGATGGTAGCTAAAAGAAGTAAACCATAGGGGACCTTTTGGTGGGAAGCCATTATACTCCACCAAGATTAAAGTGTATCTTTGACTCTATGGGCCCGAGATGAGGGTCATATGGACACTTTTCTATATGTGATCTTTTGATTCATACAGATACCTTTTTAATATTACTGGTACCTGCAATTACAAAATTATGTATTATATCAATTGTAGCTCCGCTGGGGTCATTTATTATGCGACTCGCCCCAAGTGGACTGATCTATATTGGAATAACAGCTCATGAATTGAGGGTGAGGACTCAGGGACATGCCAAAGATAATAGGGTGGCTGCTAAAGTTGATCTCCAAGATTGGGATAAGATAAATTAATAAGCCCATTTCACAACGCTTCTATGTCAAAAATTTTGGAAGGTGGCAAGATTAAAAGTGTACCTAACTTTTCAGGTGACTTTTCAGAATAAGCTGTCATATGTGTGTACATGAGAAATAACACTATTTATGGCCATTATATAACTTGTATAAGAATATTTTTTTTAATAGTTTTCAACTCCGCAGGCTCTCCTATTCTCAGTTTTCTGAGCAAGTGGGTGGAGCTTAACAGCTAACATGTCTGCCATACATTGTATACAGAGAAGAGGAGAATCCTGCTCTCCTATCTCTATCACATATATACAAGTAGCAGCAGCATGGAGGAGATCATACAGCCGAAATGAGAAGGGTAGCTGAGAATCCAGCATTGGGGTGACGTATAACTCTTACCAGCAGCTGTGTTTGTCTATTTCTTTCACTCTGCTCCTGCTCCCCCTCCCCATAGACTTCTATGGACAGCGTGTTTGTGTCTCCTCTCTCTCTGCTTCCTTCTTTTGCTCCCACTCGCCCCTCAACAGACTTCTATGTGCAGTGTCTGAGTCTGTGTCTCTATCTCTGCTCTCTCTTCCTGCTCCCCCTTCCCTCTCCATACACTTTTATGGGCAGCAGTGTGTCTGTGTCTTTCTCTGCTCCTCTCCTGCCTCCCCTCTCCAAAGACTTCTATGGGCAGCAGCGTCTGTGTCCCCTCTCTCCATGCTTTCTCCTTCTCCCCCTCCCCTCTCCATGAACTTCTATGGGGAGCATGACTGTGTCTCTTGCTCTCACTGCGCTTCCTCCTCCTGCTTCCACACCCTTCCATAGACTTGTATGAGCAACAGCATATTAGTCTCCTCTCTCTCCCAGCTCTCTCCTCCTGCTCCCCCTTCCCCTCTCCATAGACTTGTATAGGCAGCATTTTTGTGCCGTTCTCTCACCGTTCCCTCCTCCTGCTCCCCCTTCCCCTCTCCATAGACTTCTATTGGCAGGCTGTAAAGACACACCCCCACTTTCTGCACTACGTCTCCTCTGCTCTGTAAGGATTTTGCTTGACAAAAGGGGTGGGCAGAAGATTACAGGAAAACAAACACCTAGTCGCAGTAACTTGACAAACAAATATAAAAACTTATACTGACCTAGCCCTATTCCAGCAAAGAGTGGAGCTACACAGCCTCCTCAGTCCTACAGCCCATGAGGCGCTGAGACAGAATCGTTGCGTAGGACAGCACGTTCCAGTGGCATCATCGTGCCGACATGTGCAAGGATCCCGTCCCAGCATCTTACAGGCTGTAGGCCTAACGTAGCCTAGTGAATGGCAGAGCAGGAAGCGGATAGTTTCCTGTTCTGCCATAGTATTCAATTGTATCTGCACCCTGAGAACGCAGATACAATTGAAAATGAGGGGGAACCCGGCGTTCCCACCAGGGCGGGAGGGGAGTCCATTTCGGAGCTGGTTGCAGGCAGGGGCCCCGCCTCTCATTACCTGCACGGGGAGTCTTGGATGACTGGCCCGCAATTGTTGTCTTTGACAGACCCTCTCCCCCCTCACTCCCTGGCAGGTCACTCAGCTGAGACACTTCCTGGTGTCCTTGCCCAACCCTGCGGAACATGCTCGGGTTAAAACTCTGTTTGAACTCCTCTGCGTGGGCACTGGCTCGATGCGTCACACACTATCCAAACTATACTCCCTACTGATCTCCCCATCTACCCTCTCCACGCCCACATATTTGCTACGGTGGGAAAGGGACTTGGGAATCACGTTTTTGGTGGAACAAATAGATAGGATATACACAACGACACACAAATCGTCCATGGCCAGCAGGTATCAGGAAGCGAGTTTTAAAATTTGAACGCGCTGGTATAGGGTGCCTTCCAGATTACTATGATTCTGGCGGTCTCACCGCTGTGCTGGAGATGTGGTGACCAGGTGAGAACGATACTACATGTCTTCTGGGAGTGCCCGCGGCTGACGGCATTTTGGTCAGAAGTGTGGCGTATCACCTCCAAATTCACTGACTTCCCGCTCCCGTGTACACCGGCCTTCTTCTTGCTCCATCTGTGCGAGGTTCCGCTGTATTCGTATCGTCGCTCGGTGGTCCGCCATCTGGTGAGCGCTGCCAGGGCCTGCATAACAGCGCTGTGGAGACAATCGGCTGCGCCATCGCTCAGCATGTGGTTCGATAAGATACAGGAGATCATGAGGATGGAGGATCTCACGGCATCTATGAGAGGTACTCACGCCAAGTTCATCAAGACTTGGTATCACTGGGTCAGGTTACAATCATCCGTGGAATTCAGGAATATCGTAGCCTCTTGATGTGCTCTTCAGCCATGACACTTAACAAAGGAACTCGTCCCTTCCTTTCCCTCTTCTGTCGTTCCCTTTTTCTCATTTCCTTTTTCAAACTTTCTTTTAAGTTATGTTTCGCTGTGGGCCTTGATGCATGTCTGCAGGCTCAGGATGCAGGGGATTAGCCCCGATTATTGCCTGGCGATACCCTGTCTGTACATTTACCTTACAGGATGACCACATATACTGGCCTGCGTGCCGAAGTACAATATGGTTGCGTATTTTTGACATTTATCGTGACATGTTTGTTTGTAAAATTGATAAATAAAAGAATTTATTAAAAAAATAAAAAAATGAGGGGGTGGGGTTTGCCGGGAAACGTACTGGGACAGTAATGTGCCGGGTTTGTTTCTGCAAATTCGGGACAATCCTGCCAACTTTGGGACTGTTGGCATCTACACCGCGTTCCAAATTATTATGCAAAAATGTTATTTTTCGCTGATTTTCCAAAATAGTCGATGCAAATGACAGTCAGTATAAACTTCGAGCCAGCAACCGTTGGAGTATAATGCAAATTTTATTGAACAAATCTCCTAATGATAACAGATTTTTTTTTAGAAGTAAAAAACTCAAAATGCACTGTTTCAAATTATTATGCACAACAGAGATCAAAATATTTTAAAGGTTGTAAAGAGAACTAAATTGGTAATTTGTTGAATTTGCAGCATCAGGAGGTCTTATTTACAGAAATCAAAAGCTCTTTCAATCAAAAAAAACTTAACAGGCCAAGTTACATGTTAACATAGGACCCCTTCTTTGATATCACCTTCACAATTCTTGCATCCATTGAATTTGTGAGTATTTGGACAGTTTCTGCTTGAATATCTTTGCAGGATGTCATAATAGCCACCAAGAGCTTCTGTTTTGATGTGAACTGCCTCCCACCCTAATAGATATTTTGCTTGAGGATGCTCCAAAGGTTCTCAATAGGGTTGAGGTCAGGGGAACATGGGGGCCACACCATGAGTTTCTCTCCTTTTATGCCCATAGCAGCCAATGACACAGAGGTATACTTTGCAGCATGAGATGGTGCATTGTCATGCATGAAGATAATTTTGCTACGGAAGGCACAGTTCTTCTTTTTGTACCACGGAAGAAAGTGGTCAGTCATAAACTCTACGTACTTTGCAGAGGTCATTTTCACACCGTCAGGGAACCTAAAGGGGCCTACCAGCTCTCTCCTCATGATTCCAGCCAAAAACATGACTCCGCCACCTCCTTGCTGATGTCGCAGCCTTGTTGGGACATGGTGGCCATTCACCAACCATCCACTACTCCATCCATCTGGACCATCCAGGGTTGCACAGCACTCATCAGTAAACAACACTGTTTGAAAATTAGTCTTCATGTATTTCTGAGCCCACTGCAACCGTTTCTGCTTGTGAGCGTTGTTTAGGGGTGACCGAATAATAGCTTTATGCACACATGCAAACCTCTGGAGGATCCTACACCTTGAGGTTCTCGGGACTCCAGAGGCACCAGCGGCTTCAAATACCTGTTTGCTGCTATGCAATGGCATTTTAGCAGCTGCTCTCCTAATCCTATTAATTTGTCTGGCAGAAACCTTCCTCATTATGCCTTTATCTGAACTAACCCATCTGTGCTCTGAATCAGCCACAAATCTTTTCACAGTACGATGATCACGCCTAAGTTTTCTTGAAATATCCAATGTTTACATACCTTGTCCAAGGTATTGCACTATTTCACGCTTTTCGGCAGCAGTGAGATCCTTTTTCTTTCCCATATTGCTTGAAACCTGTGGCCTACTTAATAATGTGGAACGTCCTTCTTAAGTAGTTTTCCTTTGATTGGGCACACATGGCAAACTAATTATCAAAGGTGTCTGAGATTAATTACAATGATCCAAAGAGCACTAAGACACAATACCATCCATGAGTTTCATTGAAAAACTAATAATTAAATATTTATGACACTTAAATCCATAATTTGGAACACGGTGTATGCAGCTTGCATTGTACAGCTGATCGATGCACCGGCGCCGGCTCTATGTATCAGTGGCGCTGGTGCAGGGAAACTAAAGCCCTTTTTCCGTGCCCCCCAGCTTTCCAGTCAACAGCTCCTGGTTTAAATAGTTTCATATTATTGAATGGAAATATACAGTAAATGACTTTAATCTACAGCTAATGAGGCCTGGAAGGTGCTGGATTATCATATATTTTGGACTCTCTGTGTTGTAGGAAAGTATATAAAACTTACTTGCAAGGGAAGGGTAGAAAGTCTAAAATAAAATACTAACGATAAAAAATAAATATTTTATTTCTACATAACTCACGTAGGAAATCACATTACATTACGGTCCTATGCTGGTAGCAAGTGCTGGATTATGAGGCTTTTTGGATTCTCGGATATGAAGTTAAAGTATTTGACATTATTGTAAATTCTTCACTCATCTAACGAAAAAAAAAAACAGGAAAACGCAAGTAAGCATTTTCCAGTCTGTCCACTATGATTAAATATTAAACATGGAATATAAGGGTTATAAATAACATGCTGACACTATTGTTAGCCTTTATTGTATGCATACTGTACTGACTTATTCTGTATAGAAAATGTATTCATTCAGTCCCTATGATAATGGAGTCTATAATAATAAATAACATGCCTGCCGCAAGCATACGCAACCGCCTAAAGGAGAGCAATTCACATCTAGTATATATCAACAATGAAACAAACCAATACAAAAACCATTAACATACTACCTAACGGTACATAGAAACTATATTCAGGCTAAAGCCTCTGCCCGCTGACAACAAGGTAAAGGATCTAAGAATTGTGCCAGCGATGCTCAATACAACAATATAAAATGTACTTTATGATCTCATTTACCGACTTCATAAATAAGCATTGAAGTCTGACCCACTTTAGGAGTCAAGAGCCATTGTCAAATATGATAAATATCCAGCGGTACCTTGTAACACAAGTGACAGTACTACCTGTGTGTACACTGTTTCAGAAAAACAATGGCACTCCGTCTAGGTTCTAGATTTTCACAGAACTGAATATTTATTAATAAAAAAGGTTGTCCAGTTTAAGCCTTTGAATGTTCTTTTATATATATATATATATATATCTATATATATATATATATATATATATATATATATATTTAAAAGTTATATATTTTCTGTATTAATTTCACATGGTTTTCAAGATCACTGCTTGTTGTCACAGAAAATTCATTGTTTACTTCCAGTGGATACAATTCTGTCCCTGGTCATGTGATGGACACACAGGTGCTGGGATAGTTAGAAGACAGGGCTCTGATACACATACTGTAATTGTAACGATCCCAGCAGCTGTGTGTCCATCACATGACCAGGGACAGAATTGTATCCACTGGAAGTAAATCATGAAGATTCCTACTGGATAACAACAAGTAGACATATTGAAAACAGTGAGGAATTAATACAGAAAGCATATTAGAAAATTGTATAACTTTAATATATACAAAATAAATAACATTAATTTTCGAAAAACGGGCAACCCCTTTAAATTCTCTTTAAGACATAATACAAATTGTGCAGATGTAGCAGGGCCACATATAACACATTGTAATATAGTAATGAGCTATCTGGAGATCTGCTACATCTGTATAATGAAGGCACAGGGTACATCATTTCCTGGCGTATAAAGGGAAGAGATGACCTACACTTTTGGCTGCTTTATAGGGCCTGATCTTCTTGCTCAATTATAGAATTAAGACACTAAATAAACACCCAATGAGGCCGGATCCTGCACGACCAGACTGGACACCATCCAGCTTCGCCGGCCCTTTCAGCGGGATTACTGCAGCTCCATTATATTAATGCGGCAAAAGATGACTTCATACACTTGTCAACAGACTGACAACCAATGCCCATTTGATAATTACTAAAATACATTTTCTGGCACCTGGCAATAAAAAAAGTGTTTATTTAATCTGAACAAGTAGAAAGTCACTTTCAAAAAACAGGAGTCACAACATTCCCCTCTACACTTATTCTGCCTGCCTAAGGCTGGGTTCACACGACCTATTTTCAGGCGTAAACGAGGCGTATTATGCCTCGTTTTACGTCTGAAAATAGGGCTACAATACGTCAGCAAACATCTGCCCATTCATTTGAATGGGTTTGCCGACGTACTGTGCAGACGACCTGTCATTTACGCGTCGTCGTTTGACAGCTGTCAAACAACGATGCGTAAATTGACTGCCTCGGCAAAGAAGTGCAGGGCACTTCTTTGCAACGTAATTTGAGCCGTTCTTCATTGAAGTCAATGAAGAGCAGCTCAAGATTTACGAGCGTCACAGACGCCTCGCAAAATGCGAGGAGGAGCTTTTACGTCTGAAACGAGGCAGCTGTTTTCTCCTGAAAACAGTCTGTCTTTTCAGACGTAAAAGCCTCTCATCGTGTGCACATACCCTTATATTTCTCTCTGATAGAAAGAATTATTTAGCAGTTAGTCTTTAACCCCTTGAAGTGGTTGTGTCACCTCAGACATTCATGGGATATCTACAGGACTTATCTTCCGAACAGGGGTCCCCCGACCCCCGCCTGCCTCCGCTGTATCCAGGCAGTGCATAGGTGCGCAACAGGACGGGATGTTTGCGTAACTTCCATAGAAGCGAATATTAGGAGACAGGAGCCGCATCTATCAGACATTTAAGACATGTACTGTGAATATGGCAAAAACGTCTGAGGTGACACAACCCCTTTAACCCCTTGGAGACACAGACAATTTAGTTTTTTCAGTTTCGTATTTATCGTTGCATTCCAAGAGCTATAACTTTCTTATTTTTCTATTTATATAGCTATAATATAATAATGGGGAGAAAACATTCTTTCATTTTTTTGGGGTTTCTTTTTATGGCGTTTAACATGCAGTAAAAATGACATATTAACTTTTTTCTGTGGGTCAATAAGATTATGCCAATCCCAAATATATTTTATATATATGTTTTACTACTTTTGCACAATAAAACACTTTAAAAATAATTAGTTTAGAATTTTTTTGGCATAACTTTTTTTTTTATATATACCGTTGACGGAGTAGTAAGTTATTTTATGCGAGTCAAGTTGTAGTTTTCATTGTAGTTTTCAAGATGACCACAAAAATTGTTCCATTGCTTTTTGCAATTTCTTTTTACAGCGTTTACCATGCGGTGTAATTAACATGCTAACTTTATTCTGTGAGTCGTTAGGCCCTGTTCACACGGAGGATTTTGCAGGCAGAAAAAATCTGCCTCAGAATTCCTTCAGGAATTTTGGGGCAGATTTTGACCTGCCTGCACTTTCACTGCGTTTTTCGCCCGCGGCCATTGAGTGCCACAAAAAACGCTTTTCTGCCTTCCATTGATTTCAATGGGAGGTCGGAGGCAGAACTGCAGCAAGAAAGAACATGCAGCTTTTAAATCCCGCGAGTGGCTAAAAGTCACCACGGAAAAAGAAGCCTTCGTCTCTCTTTGAAATCAATGGTAGGCAATTTTGGCAGTTTTTGGCGCGGATTCCGACTGTTTCCGTTTCAAAATCAGCACCAAAAAACTCTGTGTGAACTGGGCCTGAAGATTGCAGTAATACCGAATTTATATATTTTTTTTATGTTTTACTAATTTGCACAATAAAAACACTATTTTTTTTAGTAATATGTTGAGTTTTATGTACAATAAGCTGGTTTTTTTTTTACCGTCGATGGAGCTTTAAGAGGGCACATTTTTTGTGAGAGGCGTTGTAGTTTTCATTGGTACCATCTGGGGTACATAAAAAAAATGTAATCACTTTTTATTTACTGTTTTTTTGGGAGGCTACATGACAGAAAAACATCGTTTTCATTTCATAGTAAGCACTCATGTTGTGTGGGTGCCAATGGACTTACAGAGGAAGGGCCTCTGTATAACCACATAGGTGCCGCAGTCATCTAAGGGGTTAAATGACTGGCATGTAAAAAACAGGCTTTTCAAAGATAATTTCTTCCAAGGCGGTTGCTCACTTCTACCAGACTTCCTCAACATATATGAAGGACAACTAAACATCTGTCAAGTATATTTGATGAACGCCCAAGGACACAAGCTTTCCGTGTGTAAGGAGGTGGTCAAACGCTTATTATATGTGTGTACTTGATACCAGGAAGTCAGTTGTACTCCTCTACAGTATGTGGAGAAAGCCTGCATGGAAGCAAGCTGCCAGCCACCACTAGAGAGAGCTTAATGAAAATAGATTTATACATCTCCAATTTAACTCAATAATAATTCTGTCTTCTCCTGTAAGCACCAAAGCTCCACCTGGTGGTGGCAGCAGGCAGCCCACATTTTAACATTTACCTCTATGGCTGTGTCAAAAGAACTAGGGGATTTGGAGCTCTGTGTTAGGAAAATCCGAACCCACATTAAAGTATATGAAATTCATCATCACAGAACTATGGACTTATTGAAATTGAAAAAATGAATGATACCCTTTAAATTAGGAAAAAGATCTTTGTGTCAGTTCTTTTTAAGGTGTCTGTAAAACGTGTCACTTAGAGACCAAACTACTTCAAGCGCTAACACCACACATACTTACATTTGACCAGATTACTTTAGTATACAGTATTTGCTCAAATTTTGGAAAGGTTTTCTTTCTTTCCTCTAACGGATAGGTTTTGCATTTTAGGCAAGAAATATGAGAATGAAACACAAACTGAAAATACAACTGTGTGAACGATCCCTTAAAATATTGCATGGACTAGAAGGTTCTAATTGAAATACATAACAGGAATTGTACTAGTTATAAAACCGCTCAGTCTTGTATGGTAGGGGGTGGACACTTTCTGTCTGTAAAATAAATTACCTCCGCCAAAGCAACCTCTTAACCGTGCTCTATATATAAAAGACTCCATCTACTTGATTTCTATTTAGGTGGTAAATTAAAAGTTTCTTATTTTCTACATTAGCATTGGTTATTTATATTTCTTTTCATAAAGAGAACAGCTGTAGTTTTTTCCTAACTTCATATAAATATAGGTTACCTGACAGAAGTCATTTACAATGCAAATGACATTAAATATAATTTACTGAAGGAGTGATTGAAGAGTACCGACACCGCGATTGTCAAAATGACACAATAACAAAACCCACGCATTTGGCACCATAATGTCTAGAGAAATATTCCAACATTGTATCACACACAAGATAAAGGAAAGAAAAGATTCTAACCACTTTGTCCTCCTTTGGGAAAGCATCCAAGAAAGCAGAAGAAGAGAAAAAAATATAGAAAATTAATGGTAAGCAGGTATTAATAAGCAAAATTAAAAAGGTCAAGGTTAAATTAAATTAAAGCTTTCAAGAAAGTGCACTATTATTTAACAGAGTTAAGACGTATCATAATTTATTCATTACTTTTTCCTCCAGGATGGGAAAACCTAATCACTACTTAAAGTGAATGTCCGCCATTTTTTTTTAACCTAAATTGGTCCAAAATCCTGTGCAGATTATTTTTTTTATATGTCTTAATAACAGTTAAAGCTATATATTTTTTTTTCTGATACAGATGATCAATGCCTGGCTACCTGCAGCTACCACTAGAGGGAGCCTAGGAGCTTACTGCATACTGTTTTATTATTGAGTTCAATGTATAACAATACACAGTATGTTCCCCCAGTTGTGGCTGAAGCCATAAGTCTATGCAGGGGTTTTGGAGCTCTGCATTAAAAAAACAAAACTCCAACAACTATTAAAATAAATTATACAATTAATCAGCACAATTATAGACTTAAAAACGACATGGCGGTAAAAGCTAGAGATTCACTTTAAAATATAACTTAAAGCAAAGCTGGCAGAAGTTTTGTATAGAGTAAAAAAAGAAACATCTTAAAAAAAAAACGAATTAAAATATAGCTCACTTGCTATGTTATTAGCACTTCAAATTACAGACTTTCAGATTGTTTTTCTCATAACAATATTTCTTGCCATTTGTTCTGGACATTCAGCCTCATCATAGTAATGTTATGTGGATTAAAATCATAATCCATATTATTATTTCTATCCTAACCTGACTTAAATAGTACCAATTTTGAGGCGGCATTTTGGTGGAGGGTGACTTGGATACATGCAATGTCCCTATGAACAGAGCACAGGGCAGTCATTGTTGTCATGGGCACGCTGGAGCTGCAGACACTAGGACCAAAAAATCACAGAAACAATTTATGTTTCACATTTTTCATGTACACTAAAGGCGTTTTTTCTCTACACTGAATAATGATATGACAAGCCAATAGGTATCATTATCAAATAAATAGACTGTATACAATGCATATGTTCAGTTTATTATGAGCACCTTAAAGGAAATCTGTCACCAAGACAGACCCCTTTACTTAAGTGTATCTATTAGATGCTCCTCAGTAAATAAATGCTATATGGGAAATACATTCTTGTTCAGGGAACCTATTTATATGTGAATTAATGTGCCAGTTAGGCTGAAAGGCACCGAGTGGTCATAGCCATGGCATTGTAGTGACTCAAGGCATCCTGGCCATAACCAAATGGCGCCTCTCAGGTAATCAGTCCTAGAAGCACATTCATTTATAGGGATTAGGGTGCCGTTCAGTGGGTGCTCTAGCACACGCTTATGTATTTCCAATAATGCCCCTAATAGATCATTTTACTAAAGGGGTCTGTCCTGATGATACACTTTAATACTTTGTTGAGCCCCTTTTTGCCCATACCCATACATTGTAATGTACAGGGTACCGTATGTTATGAGGCTGAGAAAGGACATATACCGCATTCCAAATTATTATCCAAATGTTATTTTTCGCTGATTTTCCTAAATAGTTGATGCAAATGACAGTCAGTCTAATCTTCAAGCCATCAACCGCTGGAGTTTAATGCAAATTTTATTGAACAAATCTCCTAATGATAACAGGGTTTTTTTTAGAAGTAAAAAACTTAAAATGCACTGTTTCAAATTATTATGCACAACAGAGATCAAAACATTTTAAAGGTTGTAAAGAGAACTAAAATGGTAATTTGTTGAATTTGCAGCATCAGGAGGTCATATTTACAGAAATCAAAAGCTCTTTCAATAAAAATAAAAAAACTTAACAGGCCAAGTTACATGTTAACATAGGAACCCTTCTTTGATATCACCTTCACAATTCTTGCATCCATTGAATTTGTGAGTATTTGGACAGTTTCTGCTTGAATATCATTGCAGGATGTCAGAATAACCTCCCAGAGCTTCTGTTTTGATGTGAACTGCCTCCCACCCTCATAGATATTTTGGTTGAGGATGCTCCAAAGGTTCTCAATAGGGTTGAGGTCAGGGGAACATGGGGGCCACACCATGAGTTTCTCTCCTTTTATGCCCATAGCAGCCAATGACACAGAGGTATTCTTTGCAGCATGAGATGGTGCATTGTCATGCATGAAGATAATTTTGCTACGGAAGGCACGGTTCTTCTTTTTGTACCACGGAAGAAAGTGGTCAGTCATAAACTCTACGTACTTTGCAGAGGTCATTTTCACACCGTCAGGGACCCTAAAGGGGCCTACCAGCTCCCTCCCCAAGATTCCAGCCCAAAACATGACTCTGCCACCTCCTTGCTGACGTCGCAGCCTTGTTGGGACATGGTGGCCATTCACCAACCATCCACTACTCCATCCATCCGGACCATTCAGGGTTGCACAGCACTCATCAGTAAACAACACGGTTGAAAATTAGTCTTCATGTATTTCTGAGCCCACTGCAACCGTTTCTGCTTGTGAGCATTGTTTAGGGGTGGCCGAATAATAGCTTTATGCACACTTGCAAACCTCTTGAGGATCCTACACCTTGAGGTTTGCGGGACTCCAGAGGCACCAGCGGCTTCAAATACCTGTTTGCTGCTTTGCAATGGCATTTTAGCAGCTGCTCTCCTAATCCTATTTATTTGTCTGGCAGAAACCTTCCTCATTATGCCTTTATCTGAACGAACCCATCTGTGCTCCTAATCAGCCACAAATCTTTTCACAGTACGATGATCACGCTTAAGTTTTCTTGAAATATCCAATGTTTTCATACCTTGTCCAAGGTATTGCACTATTTCACGCTTTTCGGCAGCAGAGAGATCCTTTTTCTTTCCCATATTGCTTGAAACCTGTGGCCTGCTTAATAATGTGGAACGTCCTTCTTAAGTAGTTTTCCTTTGATTTGGCACACCTGGCAAACTAATTATCACAGGTGTCTGAGATTGATTACAATGATACAAAGAGCCCTAAGACACAATACCATCCATGAGTTTAATTGAAAAACTAATAATTAAATGTTTATGACACTTAAATCCAATGTGCATAATAATTTGGAACACAGTGTAGTCCCTGTAGAACTGTAAGGGTATGTGCACACAAGCTATTTTCAGACGTAATAGAGGCGTTTTATGCCTCGAATTACGCCTGAAAAAAACGGCTCCAATACGTCGGCAAACATCTGCCCGTTGCTTGCAATGGGTTTTACGATGTCCTGTTCAGACAAGGTGTCATTTTACGCGTCGCTGTCAAAAGACAGCGCGTAAAAATACGCCCGCGTCAAAGAAGTGCAGGACACTTCTTAGGATGTTTTTGGAGCCGTTTTTCATTGACTCCAATGAAGAACAGCTCCAATTAAGTCCTTAAAAAAACGCGAGTACATGCTAAAACGTCTGAAATTCAGGAGCTGTTTTCTCCTGAAAACAGCTCCATAATTTCAGACGTATTTTGCGTTGTCGTGTGAACCTACCCTTACTAGTCCGTAAATCTAAACTCCCTGCTCAACTCCAGCATCCAATAGCCATTTATCACCACAGACATGGAGCAGATTTACTAATCAAAATGCGCCAGAATTCTGGCGCAAATTCTAAGCACCACATTTTTTAAGTGTTATAAACGCTTTTTGTGACCTATCCAACATGGGGGCGTGGTTTAGCTATAAATGGGGTGTGGCTTCCGATGGGTAATTTTGGCTCAAAAAAAAAGTGGTATAAGGTAAGCCAACCAAAAGGTGGCTGAAAGTTAGACAGAAGCGTCTAAAGATGCACCAAATTTATCATCCAGAATAAGCGACTGTGATAAATCTGGCGCATCTAGTCTAATTCTAAGCTGCCCAAATTTAAGACATTAGTAAATCTGCCCCATTGTGTCCAATCTCTGTTTTTTGTCTCTGAAAACTTTAACTGCTGCTGCTCTCCGACAATTCACAAATGCAGTGTGTTTCCGTATGCTCGCACCAGGGCTTCAGCCACAGTCATCCACGTTCACAATTTGTGAGATCACTTAGTTCCCATTTTGACTTGACGTAAACACTCCGGTAGTTATTGAATGATTTCACCTTCACCTTCTTCTACCTCCCAAATCTGATGTCAGCAATATCTGCATATTAAATACTTCATAAAAAATCTGGTCATATATAAACTAACTACAAAGTGTATTTGTAGACATATGAGTTAAAGTAGTTCAAAGAGGTTTTCCAGGACATAACAACAACAACGTGATCAGTGGAGGGCCAACCCCCGGTTACTCCATGATCAGCAAAAAGCAGGGACCTCGGCGCTCCTTTTTACCGCAGTACCTGACACAGCATCGCTAATGTTCATGCAGTTACCTCAGGTGCTGCTGCTCAGCCCTATGTGTAGTCACATTCAGTATAATTTGTCTATTCTTTTAATAATTTGTGTGAAAACATATAAAATATAAGTACGGTAAGTCTCAAGTAAAGCAAACTTACATTGTTAGACCGAAGGGAAACACGACCACCACAACGGGCACAAAATTTTGTTCGACAGTAAGAGCATAAATGTCCACAGCCATCAGCAAACTTTGTTTTGTGACAGATCCCGCATGTTGGTGCATCATCCTTGTGTTCTCCAGGATACCGACGGGGGTCATCTCCTATTTTTCTGATTTGTTCTTTATAGCTTTCAAACTGTTGATGCAGCCTCCTGTGCAAGAAGGGAACATGGGTCACAAAATGGAACATACCAGAATATAAATAATCATAATAACTAGAAAAAGAATAAAAGATTAACAGTAACAATACTACCAAAAGCATGTGCAGTTTACAGCAATTTGTTTGTTGCCATCATTTGATGCAGACATTTCCATACAATACATCTTAATAAAAAAATTTTGTAGCATGTTCAAGAATTTTTACAAACCACACACAGGTGTATGGAACAGGCACATATTTCCGCAAGAAACCTGCCATGTGTGAACATACCCGTACAGAGCACTTTTCTGTCTCCACAGAATAACATTGCATGACGTGTCCGCTCTGTTTAATTATCTGTATCCTTTTTTATTGGTATGGGTCTGGTATAAACCACCATTGTCCCTCCATTAGTTGTCAATTGTTGGTTTGCAGGTAAGGGTCTCTATTTGTTTATCTACAAGTCACTATTTTGTTATCAATGTATATATCCGTACATTCTCTGTATTGTAGAGCGCAGTGTAATATATTAGTGATTTACAGTATGAATTATTTTATCATTATTATGTGAAGCCATCTCAGAGGGGCCATTGAAGAATGACTCATGTTGTATTGTGCTTTGTGGTAAGAGGCAATGTGGAAACAACCGGAATTTACCTGTTCTAAAGCTGGCGACATATATTTAACTAAACGTCAGTGGCTCTGAAAACAATCTAATGTATATGAGGGAAATCCTACTGTACTCTGACGTATGCAGCAAGGCGAAGACAAGGATCTAGCTTGTTCGATTTTAAAATGAGTGACCCTTTAAACCTTCTCTCCCTATGGCAGTAAACATGTATGTTCTCCCGATCCAAACATGTAGTGGAGTCACAATCTATATGGGCAGCTTAAGGGGGATAGTAATTGTCACCCATAGGCATACAGTAAACTACACAAACAACTCAATCTACTGTTACTTTCATGCAACTATTCTGAAACAAATGTATCAATAAGGTCCCATGCACACAGCAGAACGAGGTACGTGCAGACTGTTCAGTGGCACAAGTTCCATACAATAGAGCCATTGTCACTCCATGTGCCGCTGTGTAGTGCAGCACCGTATTATGAAGGTGTTCTCCCCAAGAAATGCTTCTAGGGGAGAATACCTCTGTAATACGGCAGATGATGGCATATTGCACAATTTCTTTTTTATTTCAGATGCCATATGAATCAAAAATAAAAAAATACTGTGTGCCTCTGTGTATGCAATCATATTCTGTGGTTGCCATATTATTGCTCTTTACTACCTCATTTCTTGTAGAGCCATAATACGGCTGTGTGCATAAAACATGGGCTGGCAAAGAAAGTTGCTTGTAATACTATCATGATGTGTTACCTATGTTTTTCAACTAAAACCTACTAAATTGTGCCACGGGCCTGTAGAAGTAGTGACTTTCATGGGGCCTATAGAGGATGGTGTAGACTCACTGTGTTGCCAATGTTTCTTTTTGTGGGGCTAAACTGGGGAGCGGAGACTAAGGGATAGCAAGGTGTTCACCCTTTATCCTCCGTACGAAGATGTGGACTTGGCCGCTAGTATCCACAGGTCGCTGCCTTCAGAGTAGTCTCTGTTGGCAAATACTGACTTACGAGGTAAAATAACAGCAGGTAAGATACGGTTGTCACAGTAAACAGGCAAGTGGTCAAGGCAGGCGGCAGGCAGGCGAGGTCAAGTTCAGGCAAGGTCACTAATGGATAATCAAATACGAGTCTTACGAATATACGACTAGCAAGCTAGAGTGTGAAAACTAATCGATCAGGCAGTGATAGATGTGGGAGGCATCCTTTTATATCCAGGAAAGCGGTTTGGGGATTTGGCCCACGCTAGCCCTTTAAAGGCAATGTACACCTTTGAAGTGCATATTTTAAATTATTATTATTAAACAGGTCAATCAGTGTGATTGGTGTAACTTTGTAATTAGATTTTATTAAAAATTATTTTTACTTTTTGAGATACAGCTGCTCTGTATTCTCTATACAGAGCAGCTGTATCGTTCGCTATGACCTGGATCTCAGTCCCGTGGACCTGACGAGTTCAGTGTCAGCAGGTCCTGCGTGTCTCTGACACACAGGATCCACCTGTAATCTATCACATCTAAGTTCATAACTTAGATGTGATAGATAACAGGTGAATCCTGCATGTCGAACTGTTTTCACTGAAACTGTGAGTCCCACGGACCTGACTGGAGCAGGATTTAGTGAACGATACAGCTGCTGTGTATAGAGAACACAGAGCAGCTGTATCTCAAAAAGTAAAACACATTTTTAATAAAAGCTAACTATACAGTTACACCAATCACACTGACTGACCTGTTTATTAAAAAAAAAATCCCTATCAAAGGTTTACAAGAAGAGAAGGGTCAGCGTGCGCCCTAGAAGCAGCAGTAACAGAGCCAGGAGGAGAGACAGGGAAGGCTGTGAGAAAAGTGGAGTGGAGGAAAGTCATGGCGCCGACCGGGAGCCAGAAGTCACCATGGAACGGGTGGCATACATTACAAATTGTCTTCTTGTGAAAGGTAATGTGATTCACATAGAAAAAGATAACAAAAAATACTCTGCTACATCTGTACATGAACAAGCACACACAGACAAAAAAAAGTCACCAATTTGGCCTACAACTATTAATGCATAGGTAAAACATCTACAGAATGGCATCAAAGTGAGACAAAATGGCTTCTTCCCTAGTGGATCCCTAGTGAGTTACTGACATGAAAAGAAACCCTGTGAAAGAGAAGCCCAGAACATCCCTCATCACAATGCTGGCTCATACAAGGCTGGTAATGACTCTATAAATAAATGGCAATTATTTTATTTTTAAACACTCTATCCCATCCTATTCTTCTTCTTAGCTTCTCCTAAATGACATAGTTGATGGGCTCCATATTCTAAAAGCGTACGCATAAACTGCCACAGAAAACAGAAACTCACACTTCCTGTAATGGAAAAAAATTAATGGACATGCAATGTAAAGAAAGCACCAAAGGAAAAATGGATCAATAAAGATTAATGTTAAGAAGCAGTGACATAAATAATTAAGACATTACGTCTAGGGGCCTTGTAGTATTATGTTTTAGCAACTGCTGATAACAGCATTTTTACATTGTGTTTCCGTTTCTTGGCGATAACCGACTTACTAAAGACAGTAACTAAACCTGTCCTCTTCTCATTCACTACATCTATATAGTGACTTATCTCAGGTGTCCAGCGACTTAACCCTATGAGGGGCCCATCCATTTTCTTGGCTTTTTCTTTTACATCAATTTTACCAAAAATTCATCTTTGAAGTGAAGCTAAACAAATGTATACTATTTCCCAGAAATACATGGATTTCTTTTTAATAATAAAACACAAATTTATCACTCAGGGGCATAGCTATTGGGGGTGCCCTATGCCACATAAGTATATATTTACACATGGCAAATTTGTTGCAGACATTTTTGAGACTGAAAATCAGTTCCATACATCTGAATGGGGTTGTTTCTCCAGCCTGTGCTTGGGTTTCTCCAAGTTCATTCAGATAAATAGGACAGTCACAGAAAATTCTGCAACAAATCTGCCATGTGTGAATATACCCTAACCAGACAGGCAGGATACAAGTCCACCTTTTGCTGTTGCTGCTTTTGCCAGGTGTGGGCTGTATGCTCAACTACTCAGATAAACCAGTCTACAAGTTCTGTTCACACTAGGGTCATGGATTCCATTTATAACGGAAGCAATGACACATTTCCAACTGACCAAAACTAACATTGGCAGACACCACTGACTATAATGGGGTCTGAAGTAGGGCTGGGCGATTAATCAAATTAATTTGATTAATTCGCCCTGAATTGCTCATTGAATCGATTCTGTAGTAGTGCCGTCGCGCTGTACTGCAGAGGGAAGATCCGCCCCGCCGCCTCGTTACTGAGTCGCCTACCCTGTCCTGTCACTGCTTTTCACAGCAGTTGCGTGGGGAAGCAGAGACTCCTCGTATATAGCCACACACCCCCTTGCATATCCCAGCACCACCCCTCACCCCTTGTAGATCGCGCTGCTGTAGCTCCCTATAGGAGCTGAATCCCCGGCCAAAGCGTCGGCAACCTCAATGAGAGGCAGAGAAAGCGTTCTTTGCGGCGTTTTTGCCCGCGGCGCTCAATGGCCACAGGCGAAAAACACAGTGAAAAACGCGGCAAACGGAGTGCAGGCAGATCAAAATCTGCCTCGAAATTCCAGACTGAATTGCCTGCAAAAAAACTCAGTGTGAACATACCCTAAGGGTATGTTCACACGAGGGCGTCCGTAACGGCTGAAATTACGGGGATGTTTCAGCCTGAAAATATCCCCGGAATTTCAGCCGTAACGGCATGTGCAGGCGCTTGAACGCCGCGTCCATTACGGACGTAATTGGCGCTGCTATTCATTGGAGTCAATGAATAACGGCTCCAATTACGGCCAAAGAAGTGACAGGTCACTTCTTTGACGCGGGCGTCTATTTACGCGCCGTCATTTGACAGCGGCGCGTATATTACGCCTCGTGTGAACAGACAAACGTCTGCCCATTGCTTTCAATGGGCAGATGTTTGTCAGCGCTATTGAGGCGCTATTTTCGGACGTAATTCGGGGCAAAAACGCCCGAATTACGTCCATAATTAGTGCGTGTGAACATACCCTAAGGGCTTAGTCAGACGAACGTGATATACGTCCGTGCTACGCGCGTGATTTTCACGCGCGTCACACGGACCTATGTTAGTCAATCGGGCCGTTCAGACAGTCCGTGATTTTCACGCAGCGTGTGTCGCTGCATAAAACTCAGGACATGTCCTATCTTTGTGCGTTTTTCGCGCATCCCGCACCCATTGAAGTCAATGCGTGCGTGAAAATCACGGGCACCACACGGAACTACTTCAGTGTGATGCGCGTGATTCGTGCAACAGCAGTAAAAACTATGAATGAAAACAGAAAAGCACCACATGCTTTTCTGTTTACAAACATACAGACAGAGTGTCATAATGATGGCGGCTGCGCGAAAATCACGCAGCCACGCATCATACGGGGCTGACACACGGAGCTGTTATGTACGTTTTGCGCGCGCAAAACGCACACGCTCGTGTGAATCCGGCCTTAAAACAGTTAATAAATGTGGCGTACAGCATGTAGGTCAATTTGAGCCAGAATTCTGCAACATTTTGAATATTAAAGTGTAGCTAAACGTTTGACAAACTTCTGACATGTCATAGTGACATGTCAGAAGTTTGTATTGGTGGGGGTCCGAGCACTGAGACCCCCACCAATCGCTAGAACGAAGCAGCTGAAGTGCTCATGTGAGCGCTCAGCTGCTTCGTGCCTGTTCGGCTTTTTCCGGAAATAAATGTAATAAATTAATGTATCGGTGTACGGACTCAATAGAAAATCTATGAGCCCGTACTCTGATACATCGGCTTTCCGGAAAAAGCCGAACAGACACGAAGCGGCTGAGCGTTCACACGAACACTTCAGCTGCTTCGTTCTAGCGATTGGTGGGGGTCTCAGTGCTCGGACCTCCACCAATCCAAACTTCTGACATCTCACTATGACATGTCAGAAGTTTGTTGAACGTTTACCTACACTTTAAGGCTTCATTTACACGAGCGTGTGCGTTTTGCGCGCGCAAAAAACGCTGCGTTTTGCGCGCGCAAAAGGCACTTGGCAGCTCCGTGTGTCATCCGTGTATGATGCGCGGCTGCGTGATTTTCGCGCAGCCGCCATCATAGAGATGAGGCTAGTCGACGCCCGTCACTGTCCAAGGTGCTGAAAGAGCTAACTGATCGGCAGTAACTCTTTCAGCACCCTCGACAGTGAATGCCGAACACAATATACAGCAACCTGTTAAAAAAAAAGAAAAAGTTCGTACTTACCGAGAACTTCCTGCTTCCCCCAGTCCGGGCTCCCGGCCGTTGCCTTGGTGACGCGTCCCACTCTTGTCATCCGGCCCCACCTCCCAGGATGACGCCGCAGTCCATGAGACCGCTGCAGCCTGTGATTGGCTGCAGCCTGTGCTTGGCCTGTGATTGGCTGCAGCTGTCACTTGGACTTAACTGTCATCCCGGGAGGTCGGACCGGAGTTATCGGTAAGTCAGAACTTTTTTTTTTTTTTACAGGTTCATGGATTTTCGGAGCGGAAGTCACTGTCCAGGGTGCTGAACCAGTTTAACGCTTTCAGCACCGTGGACAGTGACTGTCTCCTGACGTCGCGTACCCGAACATTTTTTACCGGTTTCGGTCAAAACGAGTTTGGCCGAACCCGGTGAAGTTCGGTGCGCTCATCTCGAATTTGACACTCCGTTTGGATGTTTGTAACCAGAAAAGCACGTGGTGCTTTTCTGTTTACATTCAGGAGTTTGACAGCTCTTGCGTGATTTTCGCGCATGCAACGCAGGACCGTCAGTGTGGCATGCGTTGTTTTCACGCACCCATTGAAGTCAATGGGTGCGTGTTGCGTGAAAAACGCAAGAATATAGAACATGTCGTGAGTTTTACGCAACGCACTCACGCAGCGCAAAATTCACGCATCGTCTAAACAGCCCCATAGACTATTATAGGTGCGTACGACACGCGTGAAAAGCACGCGCGTCGCACGCGCGTATAATACGCTCGTGTAAATGAGGCCTAAATCTGCCCCATTTGACTGTACAGCCCAAATACTCAACAAAGGTAGAATAAGAAACCATATCAAAACTTGATCACTTTTAGGGCACGTTCAGACGTGGCGGAGTATTTCCGCTGCAAACGTTGGTGCAGATTTGGGCCAATTACGCAACGAATCTGCACCAACATTTGCATATTTGACAGGTAATTCAGACGTTGCAGATATCACAGCGGACTTGCCACAGATTTCAGTTTTTGCATTGCAAAGGCTGAAATCCGCAGTGAAATTCCGCTTCTTCTCCGCAATAGACAGTGCATGCTGGTGTGGAGAAAATACTGCACCGCAGTCTATGGTCTGCAGCGGAGTTTTCCGCAATGTCTGAACTAACTTTCCTAAAAATGTATTGAAACAACTGTAAAAAACAGCCGCTGGAGAATTCCACTGCGGACTGTCCACAGCGGAATTTCACAGCAATTCCGCCACGTCTGGCAGTGCCCTTAGAGGTCATGGAATGGGTGTAATTTCAATACATGAAATAAATTTGTCCATACATGATGAATGGTATTAACTGAAGCGCAGAGGCTGTATCTGTTTCAGATCTTGTAATGTATGGTTAAGTGCACAACCGTGGCCAATATATGCTTTATACATGTTTTTAAATATCTTATGTAACAAGCTTGTTAGTACTAAATCGGTGGAAAAAAAAACTGGTACCCCGCTAATATTTAACGAAATTGTTCATCTGCAGAAGCAAAAAAAAAAATCCATGTTTTGGATTCACTGTATAACATTAATAGGAAATAAGAAAAAAAACAACAACAGTATAATAATGGTAGCCAAAGCAAAGTGTGTACCCCTATACTCCTAATCACATAGAACACTAAATACTCATATCCATAGCATAAAAAGATGAGTCCCACCTGTAAATGCAGGGTATTTTATACATGGTATTCCATAAGGTGCATTTTATCCGATTTTTTTTCTTTTTCTTACAATGAATTTATAGACAGTACTTATGTGACTTGCTACACCAGGAAATCATTCATTTATTTTTACAGCTTTCATGCCTCAGTGCACCATTTTCATGATCATATTCTGTTCCCAAGCTCACCAGCCCTGCCAGGGAGGATAAAGTAATCCCAAGATGCCCATATCTAGACATCATCATTTACATCGCTTTGCCAATGTATAAATCATCGAGATGAAGAATAATGTGATAGAACATGAACTGGTTCATTGCTATGTTCTTTGGAGCCATTTAAAGCTACATTTCCCAATTTATGCGTTATATTTAACCCCTTAGTGACAGCTTATTTTAGGCCCTAATGACAAAGCTATTTTGTTCGGTTTTCTATAGTCGCATTCAAAGAGCTATAACTTTTTTACTTTTCCGTCGACATAGCAGTATGTCTTGTTTTTTGCAGGATTAGTTGTACTTTTTGGCACCATTTTGGGTACATATCATTTTTCGATTAACTTTTATTAACTTTTTTTTTAGGGGAATAGAAAAAACTCTGAAATTCCACCATTGTTCTACGCGTTTTAAATTCACGCCATTCACCGTGCGGCGTAAATAACACGTTACCTTTATTCTATGGGTCGGTACAATTACGGCAATGCCACATATGTAGAGTTTTTTTTATGTTTTACTACTTTTGCACAATGAAAACTCTTTTGAACTGAAATTATTTATTTTTGCATCGCTTTTCAAGTGGCGTAATTTTTTATTTTTCCGTCAATGCAGTGATATGTGGGCTTCTTTTTGCTGGACGAGACGTAGTTTTGATTGGTACTGTTTTGGGGTACATGGGACTTATTGATTAACTTTTATTATGACTTATTTGGGGGGCAATGGAAAAAATAGCAATTTCACCAATGTTTTTTGCTTCTTTTTTTTTACGGTGTTCATCTTGCGGTTTAAATTACATATTAACTTTATTGTTTGGGTCATTATGGTCGCTGCTATAATGCTGTGGTATACTTAGTATACCAGAGCATTATTGCCTGTCAATGTAAATCTGACAGGCAATCTATTAGGACGTGCCTCTGGCGCCTCTCCTAATAGGCATATGCCCAGGGCAGACCTGGGGGCTGTTATCAGGCCCCCGGCTGCCATGACACCCCATCGGAGGCCCGCGATTGCATTTGCGGGCCGCCGATGGGTGAGAGAGGGAGCCTCCTCCCTCTGCAAATTATTTAAATGCTGCGGTCGCTATTGACCGCAGCATTTAATGGGTTAAACGGCCGCAATCAAAGTAAACTTTGATTGTGGCCTTTGGAGCAGCAGCCCGGCTGTCATCCGACATAATTACAACTATGAAATATATACAGCAAAAAAAGAAGACATATTACAATACAACAACATAGAAATGTAAAAAATTTATGGCAAAAAAAAAGAGAAAATCGAATTTTGGACTTTTACTTGATTTGCAGTTTGCCACCACTTGTGATCTAGCTGCAGTAAAGACTCTGCTAATAACCCATCTAACCCTTGGCATGTAGGTGGTTATATAGTGTGCATGCTTATTGGAATAGTTAATGGCTTGATGCCAAATTTTTAGAGAAAACTTCTTATTGAAATCTTTTTTTCCCAGCTGGTCATAAAGTTCATTTTGCCCCTAAACTTAGCTAATAGAATCTCAGTACAGATAATAGAAACAGGCTCTTTTGGAATGCCAAAAAATTGCTGACTTTGGGTAATCCAGATGAGGTCTCATGAATCTTGTTAATCGAGCCATGGGTATTGGTAAAGGCCCTGATCTGAAGTTACTGACAAAAACAGGAAGATTATATATAGTGGAAAATTCAGACAATGTCGCTTATTAGAAGAGATGTCACCTATTGACTTTATGCCCATATTTTTCAAGTTAGTAAAATTTACATCTGGATAATCTGTAAAATAAATTAGATTAACGTCAGAGAGGTTAATCTATATAGCGCTGTTATTCTGTAGCATTCTATCTCAGATCTTAAAAAGTAGATAAAATAGAGTTTAGGTTTGCTTTTTTTGAGGCTTTAGGGGAAGTGACCAGCCTAAGTGACTCCAGCCTGCTACTGTTCTACATGACCCAAAGTAACTACCTGCAAGAACGATTAAAAAAATATTTTATTAATTATAAACACTAAAATGGGCTAATTGCAAATATATATCTGGTAACAGGCAAAAGCAAAGTGTATCAGGCTGAGGAGAGCATACGAGTAAATAAGAGCGTAAGCTCAATTACCATATTTTAGTAAACCTGCTACAATACATCAGTATCTCGCTGATACAAACGGCCACTATAAAATGCAACTACGCGTTTCTGCACTCAGTTGGTGTAACGAGTGCGCCCTTAGGGGTCACTGATATTTTCTAAGATTTCACCGGACAGTACTATTATGTACTCTAGGACATAACCCGGTGTGTGTGTGTCTGTCACAATAAACCATGAACTGCCGGACAGTACTCAAAAGTACCGTATCGCATCTCCAGGCGTGCAAACGACACTGATATCTGCGGCCAGATATCAGTGTCGTTTGCACGCCGGGAGACAAGATATAGTACTTTTGAGTACTGTCCGGCAGTTCATGGTTTATTGTGACAGCCGCTGTAATTTAGTTAATTAATTTGCTAAATGACCCAACTGACTTCAAAGCGTTCTGACCACCAGAGTTTTATCGGATAAAATAGAGCCGCAGCTTGATAAATACTAAGGTCAGAGACCCCTATTCCTCCCGACTTTAATAGATTAAAAAGGGTGCTCATAGCAATTCTTGCTCGCTTAAAACCCTTAAAGAATTACTAGTCCTTCTCAATGAATTAGAATATCATCAAAAAGTTTATTTATTTCAGTAATTCAATTCAAAAAGGGAAACTCATATATTAATTATATAGATTCATTACACACAGAGTGATCTATTTCCAGCATTTTTCTTTTAATGTTGATGATTATGGCTAATAGTTAAAGAAAACCCAAAATGTAGTCTCTCAGAAAATTGTAATATTATATAAGCCTAATTTCAAAAATGATTTTTAATACCGAAACGTTGGCCTACTGAAAAGTATGTACAGTATATGCACTCAATACTTTGTCGGGGCTCCTTTTGCATGAATTACTGCATCAATGCGGCGTGGCATGGAGGCGATCAGCCTGTGGCACTGCTGAGGTGTTATGGAAGCCCAGGTTGCTTTGATAGTGGCCTTCAGCTCGTCTGCATTGTTGGGTCTGGTGTCTCATCTTCCTCCTGACAATACCCCATAGATTCTCTATGGGGTTTAGGTCAGCTGAGTTTGCTGGCCAATCAAGCACAGTGATACTGTGGTTATTAAACCAGGTATTGGTACTTTTGGCAGTGTGGGCAGGTGCTGGAAAATGAAATCAGCATCTCCATAAAGCTTATCAGCAGAGGGAAGCATGAAGTGCTCTAAAATTTCCTGGTAGAAAAGGCCTTTCATCCCCAGTCCAACGGGCAAGTCGAGAGGATTAACCAAATTATGGAGAACTATCTACGTCACTTTGTTTCCAGGTGACATGATGACTGGGTGCAGCTGGTCCCGTGAGCAGAATTGTCCTATAATAACCATACTAGTGAGTCCACTACCTCCAGCCCGTTCTTCATAGTCTTCGGCAAACATCCTCGAATACCTCTTCCCGTCTCTACTATGTCCCAGGTGCCTGCAGCTGACTCGACCTTCAGGGACTTTCTGCAAATATGGCAACAGACCCGATCTTCTATTCTGCTGGTAGTTGACTGCATGAAGAAAAAAGCAGATACTAGAAGAATGGATCCTCCACAGTTTCTTCCAGGTACGAAGGTCTGGTTGTCCTCAAAGAATATCCGGCTGAGGGTGTCGTCCTGCAAATTTGCTCCCAGGTTCCTCGGACCCTTCAAGATCCTGATTCAAATTAACCCGGTCTCTTACAATCTGCGGCTGCCTCCTACCCTCAAGATCCCTAACTCCATCCATGTCCCCTTGCTGAAGCCCGTGGTCCTGAACAGCTACTCTAGGACTCCTAGTTCCGCAGTGGCTCCTGGCGGCTCGTCAGGAACTTTCGAGGTAAGGGAGATACTAGCCACCAAGAAGGTGGGAGGAAGGACGTTTTATTTGGTGGATTGGAGGGGATTCGGTCCAGATGAGAGGTCTTGGGAGACAGAGGAGAACATCGATGCCCCTGTCCTCATGACAGCATTGAAACGCGTAGCCTTGATCAAATAAACATTATTAAATTACAGCAACTGTACCATTATTGAGTAGCAGCGCCGTACTTATTCCCGTTTTTCACGAATTGCTTATTACTTTGCTCGGTGGCCAGTAGGCTTGACCGTTTGGGATTTCGGCAGCAGCACTCACTGCTATCCACCTATTCAACGTGATTGATCTACCTTCCTGTGGTAAGCATCCACTTGTCATTCACTGACTGTCATTTCTGGGCTTACTCACACTATGTGGCGCCGTGTTTTTTCCTTATATTTATATACCTGTCCTCATGAGGAAGTTTCTCTACCGCTCTGGCCACAAGAAGAGGGGCTTAAGAGGGGGGATACTGTAACGTCTATGGCCGCGCTCCGTCGTTCTAAGTTACCCCTTGACGACCGCGGCCATGGACATCCTGCTGCAGTGCTGCGTCGTCCCCCTGTGAGGCGTCGGCACTCACTTCCGGGTATCGAGACACAGGGTGCGCGCGCAAAATCATCATCAACTCACATGATTTCCTGGACTATAAGAAGGCCACCGCCCTTCTGATCCTCGTCTGCGCGTTGTTGTTGTTTCCCAAAGTCTGTCTTGCAAATGGTCTCCTAAGTGTCTTCCAGCTTCCCAGTGTTTCCCGTGCCTGTATCCTGTATCCCGTGCTATCCAGTACTATCCTGATCTACTGCCGTGCTGAGCTGTTGTCGTGCTGTGCTGCATTTCCACGCATGCTCTGCTACTCTGCGCCTGACGTCTACCTGCCGCCTGGTCCCAGCCGAGCCTGCCTTGCTACTGTCTACATTGCCTCAGGTAAACTTTCTGGACTATAGACACTGTACCATACCTGTTTGGCCAGCTGCCATCCGCTACGCGGTACGGCCCAGTGGGTCCACACCCCGCACCGTGACAATATGTTACCCACAGCTGTATTGCAGCTTACATATGGCAGCAAGACTGGGGTGGACACATACAACTGGCAGCCCCTGTGCAAAAATAGCCTGTGGGCCCCCGTCTGCCAGCATACCAAAAACTTACATCCTCTCATATTTAAAATAAATAATAACTGTAAAACATATTTTTTGCTTTTAGCTTTCTGAAAAACAGACAGTCTACATTTTCCATGCAGCAAGAGGTAACATCCCTGGTGGTTTAGGTAAGAGATGGGGTTACTGAAAACATCCTTTGTGGTCTAGGGTAGCGTAAAGAAGGAGTTCATTCCATGTGAATTAGTTAATTTCCTGTAATGAAGCTGCAAGACGCTTACCTCTTGCTACTCTGTAAGTGTAGACTGCGCAGTCACACTGATACTTCATCTTCAGCTATTAGCCAATCATAAAGCAGCTCAAAAACTCATAGAGGCTCTGTGATGGGCTGACTGGGATGATGCAGCATCGATGTTATAGTGTAAGCAGGAGAAGGGGACGAGAGAAGTCGGATTCTTACACCCTAGGCCTCTACGCCTATGGGCCGCTGTGCAGCTGAACAGGCTACACAGGCTATATGTCCGACCATGCTGCAGGTGGGCCTGGGGCAACATTTTAATACAAACCTATGGAAAGACATCTTCATTAAAGTAGCAAAGTTATTAGCAAAAAATCATACTACTCTCAGAAACACCTTTTTAATGAGAGCAATTGCTGATCCATAGTGACACTACAATTATATTCATATCTTAAAGGGAATGTGTCATGAGAAAATGACCAATTGTAAAACAGAATCTGCAAAAACAGAATAGAAAAAAAATATTTTATTTCACTATCTCGCTTTTATTAGGAAAAAATATAGGTGATACATTCCTTTTAAATTACATTATTTTTTAAACAAATTTATAATTAACAAATATTGATGGGCTGTAGAACATTTTTCTTAGGACAGCTATTTGTACAGTGTAAGGGTATGTTCACACACAAACTCCAAAACGTCTCAAAATACGGAGCTGTTTTCAAGAGAAAACAGCACCTAATTTTCAGATGTTTTTTGTGCCACTCGCGATTTTCGCAGCGTTTTTTACGGCTGTTTTTGGAGCTTTTTTCAATAGAGTCTATGGAAATCGGCTCCAAAAACGTCAATCAATGGGCAGAAGTTTGGAGGCGTTCTGCTTCCAATTTTCGGCCATTTTTCGGGCGTTTACGGCCCGAAAAACGTCCGAAAATAGGCCGAGTGAACATACCCTAAGTGTAACGTCTATGGCCACGGTCCGTCGTTCTGACTTACCCCTCGACGGCCGTGGCCATGGACATGTGTGTTCTCTGCAGCGCCGTCCCCCAGTGAGACACCGGCACTCACTTCCTGGTATCGAGACTGTCTCCCGGAATGCTACTGGACTATAAAAGGGGCTCTGCCCTCTTGTTCTTTGCCTGAGCGTTGTTCATTACCCAAAGTTTGTCTTGCAAATGGTCTACTAGTGTCTTCCAGTTCCCAAATTTTCCCTGTTCCTGTATCCTGTTTCCCGTGCTATCCAGATCTAGTACCGTGCTGAGCTGTTGTCGTGTTGTGCTGCATTCCACGCCTGTTCTGCTACGCCACGCCTGACGTCTACCTGCCGCCTGGTCCCAGCCTAGCCTGCCTTGCTACTGTCCGAGTTGCCACAGTTACCCTTTCTGGACTATAGCCTCTGTACTATACCTATTTGGCCAGCTGCCATCCCGCTACGCGGTACGGCCCAGTGGGTCCACACCCCGCATCGTGACAGTACGCTCAGGCCATGGACCCCGCTTGTCAATTCAAGGGCATGTCACCCTCCCGAGCCATGCAGGCGGACCTGCAGGATCTCAGAGCAAGACAGGATCAACTTATTGTCGCAGTGGACTCCATGGCACAACAGCTAGGGACGCTAGCTGCTTCCCTTCCTGCCTCTATGCAAGCTCCTCAGATTGACCCTCCTGCTACACCTCCTGGCAGTTCCGGTTCAGATCCTCGGTTCTCGCTGCCATTACCTTCTCGGTTATATGGAGACGCAAGTACGTGCCAGGGGTTTCTGAACCAATGCTATATCCATTTTACCCTGCATGCCCCAGCATTTCAGTCGGACAGAACCAAGATCGCCTTCATCGTGTCTCTACTTGCCGGCAAGGCCCTGGCATGGGCTAAGCCTATCTGGGAACGTCAGGGACGCGAGACCCAAGACGTCCAGGGGTTCGTGTGGTTATTCCGGACTGTTTTTGAGGAGCCAGGATGAGTTTCATCAGCAGCCACTGCTATCTTTAACCTTCGCCAGTAGCATACCTCCGTGGGCGGATACACCATCCAGTTCCGGACCCTGGCAGGAGAACTTTTGGCATGGTCTATCGCCCGAGATCAAGGACGAACTTGCTGCTCGAGATCTGCCACTTGCCTTGGACGACCTGATTCTGCTTGCCACTCGGGTGGACATAAGGCTGAGGGAGAGATCTCATGAGATTCGTCAGGAGACGGATTCCTAGACTGGCGCCCAACTTCAAGCAACCCCTCTTGCCTCCTTCTACTGCTTTGCTCAAGGTTCCTATGCAAGTGGATCAGCTAAAATTGTCCGTCCAGGAGAAACGGCGCAGGCGCACCTCTGGACTTTGTTTATATTGCGGCCTCGCTGGCCATGTCGTGCGTCTGTGTCCTCAGAAGCCCAAAAAAAACAGCGCCTAGGTTTGGTTGGAGAGACAACCCTGGGCGCTACTGCATTTAATCGAGAACTCTCTTCCAAAATGTTCATTCCCGTTACCATCATTGCTGGCGAGAGGCCCCATCCGGTCTCTGACTACCTGGACTCTGGCTCTGTAGCCAATTTCATCTGCCAAGACCTTGTGGATTTTCTTCAGTTGCCACTGTCCTGCTGGAAAGGCTGTTGATCGTTGCCTTGGTAGATGGACTGCCATTGCCTGCTCCAGTAATGTCTGTGACCAAACCATTAAGACATCAAGTGGGAGCTCTTCATTCGGAGCTCATTTCCCTGTTTGTCCTCTCCAAGGCCGTCAACCCCGTGCTGCTGGGTTTGCCTTGGCTCCGTTTTCGCGCCCCAGTCCTGGATTGGAACTCTGGAGAGGTTCTCCAGTGGGGTCCAAAGTGTCTCGACCGCTGTCTGGGTCATATCCAGCCACCGCAGCCTCCTTCGCTTCAGTCATTGGCAGGGTTGCCTTCTTGTTACTCTTTGTTCTCTGATGTCTTCGATAAGAAGGAAGCTGAGACCTTGCCGCCACATCAAGAATATGATTTTCCGATCGACTTGGTTCCTGAGTCGTCCCCTCCTCGCAGTAGAGTGTACCCTCTCTCCTTGCCAGAGACCCAGTCTATGTCTGCCTACATTAAAGAGAATCTGGAGAGGGGCTTTATTCGTAAATCCTCATCCCCGGCAGGAGCCGGGCTTTTCTTTGTCAAGAAAAAGGTTGGATCCCTCCGAAGAACAGGTACCCATTACCTTCAATTTCGGAACTGTTTGATCGCGTACGGGGGGCAATTTTTTTTTCTAAACTGGACCTGCGGGGGGCCTACAATCTGATCCGGATTCATCAAGGTGACGACTGGAAGACTGCTTTTAATGCTCGTGATGGGCACTATGAAAACCTAGTTATGCCCTTCGGCCTGTGTAACGCCCCCGCAGTGTTTCAAGAATTTGTCAATGACATTTTTCGTGATCTCCTTTATGTTTGTGTTGTGGTGTATCTCGATGACATTTTGATTTTTTCCCCAGATCCAGTAACTCATCAGAGTCATGTCCGCCAGGTGTTGCTTCGTTTAAGAGAGAATCATCTTTATGTCAAGCTGGAGAAGTATGTGATTGAAAAAAGTGTCTTCCTTTCCTCGGCTATATCATCTACGATCAGGGTCTCAAGATGGACCCTGAGAAGGTAAAGGCTGTCCTGGAGTGGCCACGCCCCCAAGGCTTAAGGGCCATACAACGCTTCCTGGGATTCGCCAACTTCTACCTGCTGTTCATTCCCAACTTCTCTTTATTGACAGCCCCCATCTCCACCCTCACTAAAAAGGGTATGAATGCCAAAGTGTGGACTCCGGAGGCAAAAGCCGCATTTCTTTAATCCTTAAAAAAAGCCTTCACGTCAGCCTCTATTCTTCACCAACCTGATGTGTCCCTACAGTTTTCGTTAGAGGTGAACGCTTCCTCTGTTGGTGCTGGTGCACTGTTGTTCCAGAAAGGTTCAAAGGGCAAGACTGTGGTATGTGGCTACTATCCCAAGCTGTTTTCTTCCGCAGAGCGCAACTACTCGATTGGGGATCGGGAGTTACTGGCCATCAAGCTGGCTCTACAGGAGTGGAGACACCTACTGGAAGGCTCAGTTCATCCTATCGTGGTCTTCATGGATCACAAGAACCTGACCTACCTACAGACGGCCCAGCGGTTGAATCCTCGTTAAGCCAGGTGGTCGTTGTTCTGAGCTCGGTTCCGGTTCGAACTCCACTACCGACAAGAATGTGAGGGCCGATGCCTTGTCTAGGTCATTTGAATCAGAGGACACTGTGGAGTCCCCACAGAATATTATTGATCCTTCCTGCATCTTTTGTGAACCCTCTGCAAGTTAGAGACATTCCTCCGGGAAGGACTTTTGTGCGTCTGGCAGACAGAGGGGTCACAGTTCCAAGCTGGCAGGTCACACGGGTGCTCGTAAGACCCAAGATCTAATCGCCCGCCTGTTCTGGTGGCCCACGCTGCCCAAAGATGTCATGGCATTGTCTCCTATGTACGGTATGCACAGCAAATAAAGTTGCCCACTCCAGACCAGCTGGTCTGCTCCAACCACTGCCTCTGCCCGTTGCCCCCTGGCAGCATGTTGCAATGGACTTTGTCACGGATCTCCCTCCCTCTGTGGGTTGCAGTGTGATCAGGGTGGTGGTGGATCGATTTTCTAAGATGGCTCATTTTGTGCCCTTGACTGGTCTGCCTTCTGCTGCGCGATTGGCCGACCTCTACGTTCAACACATCTTCCGTCTGCACGGCTTGCCCCTGCATATTGTCTCGGATCGAGGGGTCCAGTTCACTCTGCGGTCTCCTCGGTGTAAAGTTGGACTACTCTTCGGCCTATCATCCCCAATCCAATGGGCAAGTCGAGAGGGTTAACCAGATTATGGAGAACTATCTGCGTCACTTTGGTCCAGACGGCATGATGACTGGTGCAGCTGCTCCCATGGGTAGAATTCTACTATAATAACCACACTAGTGAGTTCACCACCTTCAGTCCGTTCTTCATCATCTACGGCCAACACCCTCGTATACCTCTTCCTGTCTCTACTATGTCCCAGATGCCTGCAGCCGACTCTACCTTCAGGGACTTTCTGAAAATATGGCAACAGACCCGATCTTCTATCCTGCTGGCGGCGGACCGCATGA
This sequence comes from Rhinoderma darwinii, assembly GCF_050947455.1. NCBI lineage: Eukaryota > Metazoa > Chordata > Amphibia > Anura > Rhinodermatidae > Rhinoderma > Rhinoderma darwinii. The sequence goes on along the minus strand of NC_134690.1, from coordinate 193,717,454 downwards.
AGAGAAAGGCAGATACAAGAAGACGGGCTCCTCCTCAGTTTCTTCCAGGTAAGAAGGTCTGGTTGTCTTCAAAGAATATCCGGCTGAGGGTGCCATCCAGCAAATTTGCCCCTAGGTTCCTCGGACCCTTCGAAATCCTGCTACAGATTAACTCAGTGTCTTACAAGCTGCATCTGCCTCCTACCCTCAAGATCCCTAACTCCTTCCATGTCTCCTTGCTGAAGCCCGTAGTCCTGAACTGCTACTCCAGGACTCCTAGTTCCGCAGTGGCCCCTGGCGGCTCATCAGGGACTTTTGAAGTAAGGGAGATTCTGGTCACCAAGAAGGTGGGAGGAAGGACGTTTTATTTGGTGTATTGGAGGGGGTTTGGTCCAGAAGAGAGGTCTTGGGAGCCAGAGGAGAACATCGATGCCCCTGTCCTTGTGAGGAAGTTTCTCTCCGGCTCTGGCCCCAAGAAGAGGGGACGTAAGAGGGGGAATACTGTAACGTCTATGGCCACGGCCCGTCGTTCTGACTTACCCCTCGACGGCCGTGGACATGGACATGTGTGTTCTCTGCAGCGTCGTCCCCCAGTGAAGCGCTGGCACTCACTTCCTGGTATCGAGGCTGTCTCCCGGAGGGTGCACGCGCCCGTTCTTAAAGGGCCAGTGCGCGCATAATTGCAGGAAGTCTGCAATCAAGCCCAGAATGCTACTGGACTATAAAAGTGGCTCTGCCCTCTTGTTCTTTGCCTGAGCGTTGTTCGTTACCCAAAGTTTGTCTTGCAAATGGTCTCATAGTGTCTTCCAGTTCCCAATTGTTCGCTCTGCTCCTGTATCCTGTTTCCCGTGCTATCCAGATCCGTGCTGAGCTGTTGTCGTGTTGTACTGCATTCCACGCCTGTTCTGTTCCACACCCCGCATCGTGACAGTAGGTTGCATGGATATGTGAAGCAGATCAGATCTGCAAAGGCTAATATGGAGTAGAACTTTTAGCTTGGTGCATATACATTACAGATGCTTTAGAATACAGATTATTGGATAGAGCTTGCCACTATGTGTATGTTGTTTCCTGCTAAGATGGCATTATCAAGCGGATCCTTGTCATATTAACTCAACATCACTTGTTGTACCAAAGTGAAAGGCAAAGAGATTCTAATACCATTGCATCTCACTAGGCTTGGTCCAGGTCTGTAAATACCTATAACTGTATGTGAAGACAAATCAAATCTCCCAAAAGGGAAAAATAATGACACCAAGTACAGTAAGTAACTTGCAAAAAATATAAATTCTTTATTACAATATACATTAGAACATGTTGGCCATCAGGACCTAAAAACCACAGACAATTAAAATATACAATGTGGAGAACATGAGGCTACTCAGAATGGCCTATATTCAACATTCAATAATACCAGACAGGGTCACTATGACAGTCATGCTATAAATGTACAGTACAAGGATAACCGACACCACAAAATGTGTCTCCAAAAAGCATGCTGAAACAGAACAATGTAATACAGACCCTGTAAAAAATAGTATACACGAGAGACTTGTAGCTAACACTGAAATCTCAGTGTAAATAAAGTGGTATAGAGACCAGGGTATCACCAAAAATCAGAGTAGGTCCCAGAAGCCATACCAACCCGTGTATTGCATATCAAGCCAAAAATGAGCTCCACAGCAAGAGCCCCGACGCACGTTTCGCGGTAGCTTTTTCAAGGGGTCCAGGTCTGTCACTGTTTTTGCAGGCACTTCAAAGGTTCCATTCTCCTGAATCCCTCAAGAAGTATATCCAGCAACTTGGACCTGTTGCAGGATTCCAAGTCCACTGAATATACCTGTTGCGGGAATCAATATTGCGGAGCGTTTGAAGTGTCCACAGAAACAGTGACAGAAGTTTGGAGCATTCCTTCTAGAAATGCTAAAATCCGGGGAGAAGAGGGGAGGACTATAGACTAGTGACACATGAAAACCGTGAGGAATGAATACAGAAAGTATATTGGAAAATTGTATAACTTATAATTATGCAAAAAATAACATTAATTTGCTAAAACAGTGCAAGTCCCTTAATTTAATCTATCTATCATTTATCTTTGTATATATATTCTTTGAAAAGACTATTGTTTATTTTTTGATGCAACATAATATTTTGTTTATATCTCAATATTTATTTTAATTCAAGAAATGTGGCAAAAAAATAATAATAATACCAAGGATGTGGAAGAAAATCCTGCCACGGTAGCAATAAATTATCCTCCTATTATTTTATTAGACTCTAAAAATCTATTTCTACCAAGAAGTCACGAATGTGAAAATAATAAATGGATTCCTATTAACACTTCCGTGGAAAGTGATAATAAACCTTAGAGAAGGCAATGACTCTAATTATTATAGAAGATCAATTTGTCAAATCCCAGGTAGGATTTGTCAATACACTGACAGTCCTTGCTTGTTTTCTGTATCTACTTATATAACAGAACAGTAGAAAATCATTCTTGAGTTAAGATTCCCTTGAATGAAGTGCACAGTTACTTTAATGTAATTTAGACGTGTTGTCCGGTTTCAACCAATTATTGTTATTTTTTGTATAATTAAATGTTATAAAATTGTCCAATATACTTTCTGTATTAATTCCTCAGTTTTCAAGCTCTCTCATTGTTTACTTACAGTGGATAAAATTCTGTCCATGGTTATGTGATGGACACACAGGTGCTAGGATCGTTAGAAGACATAGTGTGTCGGTCACATGGACAGCATTTTATCCACTGAAACTAAACAATGAATGTTCCTACTGGATAACGACAAGCAGAGATCTTAAAATCCGTGAGGAATTAATAAAAAAGTATATTGGAAAATTGTATAAATTTTAATTATACAAAAACAAAAATGAATTTGCTGAAATCGGACAACCCCTTTAAATAATGGGATGGTTTTAAAATTGGAGTAACATAAATTGAGTTGTCGTCATTAAAGGGGTATTACCAAGAAAGTAAGTGATGGCGTATCGCTAGATAGGCCATCACTTACTGATTGATGAGGTCCTACTGCTGGGACCACCGCCAATTCCTTTAAATAAAGGGATTGCAGAACTAGCTAAGCACTACTGTTAGGAAAGTTTTATTTTAAATTTATGCTTAATTTAGGTACTTCAACTTTATCCCAGTTTCAGTTGTTAGTGTCAAAATATGCTATATGAAGCAAAACTGCATTAAGACTAGTATTTTGTGTAAGATACTCAATGTCATGTGCAAAATGTCACCTGGTTGTGGTTAAAGTCTATATAAACCAGAGTTTATGTAAAGAAGGCAGACAACTGCTGATCTGCCACTTGTCTCCTTGCCACAAGAATAAAATGAAGCTTATTGAGGTGAAAACTTGAATCATTATTGATAATTATGGAAAATTCTTCTAACTACTACCGGCCCTTGCCTTTCCTCCTGCACAGTGGTGCTACCGGCCACCTGCTATTCAAGGAACTGCAACACCGCCCTATCCACTTAAAGAGGCTCTGTCACCACATTATAAGTGCCCTGTCTCCTATATAAGGAGATCGGCGCTATAATGTAGGTGACAGTAATGCTTTTTATTTAAAAAAACGATCTATTTTCACAACGTTAGGAGCGATTTTGGTTTATGCTAATGAGCTTTCTTAATGCCCAAGTGGGCGTATTTTTACTTTCGACCAAGTGGGCGTTGTACAGAGGAGTGCATGACGCTGACCAATCGGCATCATGCACTCCTCTCCATTCATTTACACTGCACTAGCGATATAGTTATATCACTATGTGCAGCTACATACACAAGCCCTAACATTACTACAGTGTCCTGATAATGAATACACATGACCATCCAGCCTGGACGTCATGTGTACTCAGAATCCTGACACTTCTGAATCTTTTTTTGTGAGATTCCGGCAAGTGAAACGAGATCTCGTTTAGATCCGTAATCTCGCGAGATTTCGTATCCGTTGCCGGAATCTCACAGAAAAGATTCAGAAGTGTCAGGATTCTGAGTACACATGACGTCCAGGCTGGATGGTCATGTGTATTCATTATCAGGACACTGTAGTAATGTTAGGGCTTGTGTATGTAGCTGCACATAGTGATATAACTATATCGCTAGTGCAGTGTAAATGAATGGAGAGGAGCGCATGATGCCGATTGGTCAGCGTCATGCACTCCTCTGAACAACGCCCACTTGGTCGAAAGTAAAAATACGCCCACTTGGGCATTAAGAAAGCTCATTAGCATAAACCAAAATCGCTCCTAACGTTGTGAAAATAGATCGTTTTTTTAACTAAAAAGCATTACTGTCACCTACATTACAGTGCCGATCTCCTTATGTAGGAGATATAGCACTTATAATGTGGTGACAGAGCCTCTTTAAATAAAGATACCATAACATAAAGAGATAAAATTATCATTTCACTTACAGAATTTTTTGAGATTTTATCTTACAAAACTAGTTTGAATAAGAGTATATAGTAATGGACTCTTTCTGAATAAAACTACTGATTAGTGGGGCGGAGTTTGGCCCTCGGCTGGAATGGCTGCTTGATTCCTTTACTCCTGCATCCTTTCAGCACTGAAGCGCCTCAAAGTGTCTGAATCTTGCTAAAAAAAAAATTTGAAACCATAAACGTTGCCTGCTTTCAGGGGGCCATCCATCCTGGCCTGAAATTACCTTGCCAGCGGTGCTTTAATCAAGCGTCGGCCTTCTCCCGTGTGGTGGACGGATGGGCCTTTAATTTAATCTGGATTCCTCTTGCTCCTGGGAGTATTCATCCAGACTGATACTCTCCTTCAGCGCCTACCCACATCATTTGTAGGGACAGCTGAGTGGTATTTTCGCTCCTGGATTATATTCACCCATTGCGGCCTACCACGCTGTTACATCCTCGGACTAAATTTACAACGAGCCGCCCGGACGGAACTTCAGGTGCGCGCGCTCCTGGATTGCAACTGACTCACGCTCTCATTTCTCGGCTACTGTGCTGCTCTGGAGGAATGGGCACTGCCCAGGCTGTTCCCATCACATAAACAGTGAGTACTGTTGCAGGTCAGGAACTGTGTTACCCTGACCCTTGTACAGTCCAACTGACTGCCTAGGGGCTTTGTTTGTATTACTGAGGCCTATTTCACGGCTGCATCCCTGGGTATCTATGAAAGCGGGGTGACTGAGACATTCTGTTGTGGCCTGTGTGTATACTTACCGGCTGCTGTAAACCCCTTGGGGACTCTCAGCACTGAGGAGAGTGCTACTCTGCTCCAGTTAACCCCCAGCACACCTGGGGATTGTTTATGTGACATTGACTTTGCACTGCTCGTGCCTGGATATGGCCTTGAATTCTGTTAGACACCTCCTGCATTCTCCTTGCTACGGGCCTGGAAGGCCTAACTGTACTTGCTTGTGGTTACAAGTGTTGGCCACATACAGAGGGAAAATCCACTGGATCACGCAATTTGCAATATGGTTAAAAGGGGCAAGTCTGCAGGCCCCAGAAAAATGACTGCCTACTTTAACTCTATGGATGCTATCCCTGATGGTCCTGATTTTGTAGGGCCAGGAGGATCATACGCGCCAGTACTGTCGGCAGTTTCAAGTGCCTCGTCAGGAGCTCCCACCTCTGTATCTGCTACTCTCGGTGGGATCCCATCCTCTCCCGATAACAGAGGACGCTCTAAACGTTCTTCAGACATCTCGCCCTCAGCATCTCCGATAAGTAATGGCCCAGCCAATAAAAGGAATGTTACCTTGACGACTGGGGAGTTAATGGAGACCTCGACTGATCTGGAAAGTTGCAACTTGGAATGTTTTCCCTCCTCCTCTGCAACCATTACAGAGGACACTTTTAAAAACATGCTTGTTATTCTAAAAAACAACATTTCAAAGCGGGTCTCCACCTTAGCCACCAATCTTCAATCGAACATGGATGCTATTGGAACTAGAACAGACTATTTGGAGAAAAAGATGGCAGAAGTCTCCAGCGCTCATAACGAATTAGTGGATGCTCACAACGCTTTAGAAGATGAAGCACACTGGCTAAAGTCTAAAGTGGCAGGTGCGGAAGATAGATCTAGAAGAAACAACATTAAAGTTAGAGGAATCCCGGAAGATGTTGCTCCTCCCAATATAGATGGTTACCTCAAGCTCCTGTTTAAAACCTTCCTCTGTCTGACCTTGATCTCACACTCGATCGTGCTCATCGGATTCCCAAGCCTAAGTCGGCTTCAGATAATGTGCCGAGAGACATCTTGGTGAGGGTCCATTTCTTACTTATCAAGGAGTGTCTGACGTTTGAGGCCCGTAGACAGGTTCGCCTTCCTGATCCATCTCTCTGCGGCGGCGTTACAGGCCCGCCAGCGGTTTTCTCTAATCGCTCAAGCTTTGCGAGATGCCCGCATCAAATATAAATGGGGGTTCCCTGTAAAACTCCTGGTGTCAAGGAATGGTGCCACAACAGGGATACATTCGATTGATGATGGGATCTCTATTCTGGAGAAATGGAACATATCTCTGCAACCCTCGTCAACTTTCGCTTCCAAGGCCCCTGTCTCTTCTAGAATGACAGAGGAATGGTCCACTGTAGGCCCTTCAAGAGGCAAAACTTGATTTTCTGACTGCCTCAGCAGGGATTTTGAAGCCCTTTTCGTGTTGAGCATAAGGATCACATGGTATACCTTTTTCTGTCCCCTTACTTGCTGATTTACCTTCTGGGTAATATGTTTAGTTTTAAATATTGTTACTTACGCTTACATTCTTTTTTGTTGTTATATGCAGGAATGTGTATATTTAGCTGCCTTTACTACTCATGCTTGTTTTCAATGATGTATACTGCCTACAAATGGATTCTGTGCTGGTATCTCCACTCGTTCACTCAGCTGCTCTCTTCCCATCCTGATGTCGGTTAACCTTTCCTCCATTAATACGCATGGGCTTCATAACCGATTTAAACGTAGTCTGCTCTGGAGAGAAGCTCATTCTTTAAAATGTAATGTACTTTTTGTTCAGGAGACTCATTTTCATAAGTCAAAGTCTCCTTCCTGTACTTATAAAGCATACCCACATATTTTCCGGTCATCGGCTTCTCAAAAACTGAAGAGGTTCTTATAGCCATTAAAACACTGTGGCTTCAGGTTTGTGGCGGATCCCACGGGTCGTTTCCTCATTCTGGTAAGCTCTATCAATAATATCTTGTATACATTAGTCAATGCTTAATTTCCTAATCGTAGATCAGGGAGGTATTTTTCCAAATGGAAACTCCAATCCGTGCATCAGGGTTGACTTATTGTTGGAGGAAACTTTAATGCTGTATTGGATGCGGGGTTGGATTCTACGACCGCCAGTAGATATGATGACTCTCTCCCTCAAAAAACTTTCCAATGAGGGCTTGTTTGATGTCTGGAGATACCAGCACGGTACTGAACGGTACTACACGTTTTTCTCCCCACCAAACAGTCTTATTCTTGGATTGATTTCTTCTTGACAGATAGAGATGTACTCTTATTTTCAAAATCCTCCTCCTTAGGGATTATCACCTGATCCGATCACGCTCCTGTGTCTTTAGCTATTGCGGAACGTTTTAGTGCCCCTCCCCACCCCGATGGCGACTCAATGGCTTTATCTCATCCTCCCAAGTATCATGGGCCGGGAAAATTGCGATAATTAAAATGTTTATATTGCCAATAATCTTATACATTTTTCGTACAGTGACTGTCCCTTTACCAAGTTCCTTTCTTCCCAAACTGCAGAAAATATTATTGTCCTTTATATGGGGTGGGAGGCGGCCCAGGGATCGCATTTCTACTATGGTCAGAACGTGGAAGATGGGAGGATGGGTGTCCCTGACCTTCATAAATATTACATGTCTACCACGCTTGACCAACTTGGTGGGTGCCGACGTGTGACAAGAAGTTGGTGGACATAGAACGCTGTACCATGGGAGTCCCTCTTATATCTGCCTTACATGGTTCTTCTTCTCTGTTTCATAAACCAGGTGTTCCACTGTTGGGACTGAGGGTCTCACTTTCTGCTTGGAAGTACCTTCTGCATCAATCCACCATCACTGATTGTGTATCCATACGCGATATGCCCCTTAGATTTTTGTATACTTTTGTGGATAATATTAATGTTGACTGCTGGGAAGAGGCTGGGGTTAGTAAAATTCACTGTCTTTTCCTTAATTCCATTATGCATTCTTTCACTGACTTGACCTCCACCCATAATAACCCACGTTCAAATTTCTATAAATTCCTGTGCATACGGCATGTGTTATGGTCCTTAGATATCTGTGCATACGGCATGCGTTATGGTCCTTAGATATCTTTCACCCACTATTTTCTCGCCAGGCATTATTGTTCTTTTCCAATAAACTCCCTAAAGCAAAGGGTATTCCCCTATTCTATAATATATTCACTGCATACAGTGAAGGAAGTAAGTATTTGATCCCTTGCTGATTTTGTAAGTTTGCCCACTGTCAAAGACATGAAGTGTCTGGAATTTTTAGGCTAGGTTAATTTTACCAGTGAGAGATAGATTATATAAAAAAAAACTGAAAATCACATTGTCAAAATTATATATATTTATTTGCATTGTGCACAGAGAAATAAGTATTTGATCCCTTTGGCAAACAAGACTTAATACTTGGTGGCAAAACCCTTGTTGGCAAGCACAGCAGTTAGACGTTTTTTGTAGTTGAGGATGAGGTTTGCACACATCTTAGATGGAATTTTGGCCCACTCCTCTTTGCAGATCATCTGTAAATCATTAAGATTTCGAGCCTGTCGCTTGGCAACTAGGATCTTCAGCTCCATCCATAAGTTTTCGATGGGATTATGGTCTGAAGACTGGCTAGGCCACTCCATGACCTTAATGTACTTCTTTTTGAGCCACTCCTTTGTTGCCTTGGCTGTATGTTTCGGGTCATTGTCGTGCTGGAAGACCCAGCCACGAGCCATTTTTAATGTCCTGGTGGAGGGAAGGAGGTTGTCACTCAGGATTTGACGGTACATGGCTCCAGCCATTCTCCCATTGATGCGGTGAAGTAGTCCTGTGCCCTTAGCAGAGAAACACCCCCAAAACATAATGTTTCCACCTCCATGCTTGACAGTGGGGACGGTGTTCTTTGGGTCATAGGCAGCATTTCTCTTCCTCCAAACACGGCGAGTTGAGTTAATGCCAAAGAGCTCAATTTTAGTTTCATCTGACCACAGCACCTTCTCCCCATCACTCTCAGAATCATCCAGATGTTCATTTGCAAACTTCAGACGGGCCTGTACATGTGCCCTCTTGAGCAGGGGGACCTTGCGGGCACTGCAGGATTTTAATCCATTACAGCGTAATGTGTTACCAATGGTTTTCTTGGTGACTGTGGTCCCAGCTGCCTTGAGATCATTAACAAATTCCCCCCGTGTAGTTTTCGGCTGAGCTCTCACCTTCCTCAGGATCAAGGATACCCCACGAGGTGAGATTTTGCATGGAGCCCCAGATCGATGTCGATTGACAGTCATTTTGTATGTCTTCCATTTTCTTACTATTGCACCAACAGTTGTCTCCTTCTCACCCAGCGTCTTACTTATGATTTTGTAGCCCATTCCAGCCTTGTGCAGGTCTAAGATCTTGTCCTTGACATCCTTAGAAAGCTCTTTGGTCTTGCCCATGTTGTAGAGGTTAGAGTCAGACTGATTAATTGAATCTGTGGACAGGAGTCTTTTATACAGGTGACCATTTAAGACAGCTGTCTTTAATGCAGGCACCAAGTTGATTTGGAGCGTGTAACTGGTCTGGAGGAGACTGAACTCTTAATGGTTGGTAGGGGATCAAATACTTATTTCTCTGTGCACAATGCAAATAAATATATATAATTTTGACAATGTGATTTTCAGTTTTTTTTTTTAATATAATCTATCTCTCACTGGTAAAATTAACCTAGCCTAAAAATTCTAGACTGTTCATGTCTTTGACAGTCGGCAAACTTACAAAATCAGCAAGGGATCTAATACTTATTTCCTTCACTGTATATCCCCACAGTTAAACCGTCATACCTGATCAAGTGGGAAATGGAACTAATCCTAGAATTCCCAGCCCAGACCTGGTTTAAAGTGTAGCTAAACGTTCGGCAAAGTTCTGACATGTCATAGTGACATGTCAGAAGTTTGGATTGGTGGGTGTCCGAGCACGCAGACCCCCACCAATCGCTAGAACGAAGCCGCTGAAGTGCTCGTGTGAGCGCTCAGCTGCTTCGTGTCTGTTCGGCTTTTTCCGTAAATAAATGTATCGTGTACGGACTCAATAGAAAGTCTATGAGCCCGTACTCCGATACATTGGCTTTCCGGAAAAAGCCGAACAGAAACGAAGCAGCTGAACGCTCACATGAGTGCTTCGGCTGCTTCATTCTAGCGATTGGTGGGGGTCTCAGTACTCGGACCCCCACCAATCCAAACTTCTAACATGTCACTATGACATGTCAGAAGTTTGTAGAACGTTTAGCTAAACTTTAAAGCAATGCCATTTGTAAAAAAAGGTTTCTAAAAGCACAGTCCACTGGGAGATGTCCCGCAAGATTATCCTGCGATAGTACCTCACTCCTGCTCGTTTCTCAAAAATGTCTTCCTCTGCTTCAGACTTGTGATGGAGGGGGTGTAGGGAGAGGGGCACGTATTTACATACATGGTGGGAGTGCTGTTTAGTCCACATATTATGGGTGATCGCCTTTCATTTAACAACATTGGTCATGGACTTGCATATTCCACTAGATCATGGACTAGCTTTATGCATTGTAGATATTGATGTCATTCCTCGCCATAGCAGGACTGTGGTTTGTCATATTCTTTTTCCCGTAAATGGAAATGCACTGATGCTTTTACAGATATGGACAGTGGCGTAACTACCGCTTTAGCAGCAGTAGCGGGCCCCCCCCCTTGGTCGGAGGCTCCGCTAGCAGCCGCTATGGCTGCTACAGCGTGACGCCACTGAAGGGGTTGTTCTTACAAAAGACATGCATCCCCTATCTACAGGATAGGGGATACATGTGTGATCGTTGGGACGCCCAGAAATAAGGAGAACGGGGGACCGAAAGTCCCCCGAAGTTCTCCATTACCTCGGACTTCCGGGGTCTGTCAGCAGCTCCATAGAAATGAATTGTGCACCGGTCGCGCTTGTGCGCATGCGTGACCAGCGCTCCTTTAATTTTTATTGAACTGCGCAGTCCCCGGAAGTCCGAGGTTCGTCATGGAGAACTTCGGGGGACTTTCGGTCCCCCATTCTCCTTATCGCTGGGCGTCCCAGCGATCACACATGTATCCCCTATCCTGTGGATAGGGGATACATCTCTATTGTAGGACAAACGATAGGCCTTTTTTTTGTGGGGGGGGGGGTTGGGGGCTGTATGCCGTTATCTACAGGGGGGGGCTGTATAGCGTTATCTACAGGAGGGGCTGTATAGCGTTATCTACAGGGGGGCTGTATGGCATTATCTACAGGGGGGCTGTATGGCGTTATCTACAGGGGGGCTGTATGGCGTTATCTACAGGGGGGCTGTAAGGCGTTATCTACAGGGGGGGCTGTAAGGCATTATCTACAGGGGGCTGTGTATGGTGCTATCTATAGGGGGCGCTGTGTGGCGGAATCTATAGGGAGGCACTATCTACAAGGGGGGGGGTTGTGTGATACCAAGGGGAGGGGGGGGGCCCAGTCAAAAGTTTGCTATGGGGCCCAGTCTTTCCTAGTTACACCCCTGGAGGTGGAACTAATAAATCAGATTAACTTCTCGTATCAGATGAAAAAAGCCTGGGTTATTAGGGTTCATGCTTTAGATAGATTTATTTTCCAGTGGCATCTCTGGACGCTATTTGTGAACAATGGCACTGCCTCTACGTCCTCTCTCCACTGTTCACAATTCTCCTCCAGTTAAGTATTTATGGCCTATGCCTGGTTCGGGTATTGTTTTTACCTAAAGATTTCTACGAACGTTTGATTATGTCATCTTTTCTTCTTGTACGCTATTTAACTTGATCTAATTGTCTGATGTAGTAACATGTACCTGCAATATTTCAATGCATTGTTTATTGTTATTTTGATTTGCTTTATTCATAAATGCTCTGTGTTGGAGTCTCTTTATTGTGTTTTTCTTTTCTCAAAAATTTAATAAAAACTTTATTGATAAAAAAAAAACCCTAAAAACAACTGATTAAACTTTAATCTAAATGGAGGATGAGGGATTTTAAACAATGAAAACATTTAAAAGCGAGAATAATTCAATTGTTTTAATCTTCCTTTATGAGCGTTGACAGTGCCTATAATTAGAACTACAGTAAAAACCATTCCCAATTTTTCTTTAAGTTACTGTCACTGTAGTTTGGGAGTCTGCCAAGGCGGGATTTACTAATAAGGAAATAATAGTGTTCTGTATAATTACAGAGCAATGGCAATTCCGGAGTTCTTGGTGAGCAAGTCTTGGTTTCTAAACATAATCCATGAACTGAAATAGGGGAGAAATGGTATACGTACCTCCATACAGTTCCTGTCTTCAGTATCAGAATAGCATGAACTAACAAAGGTTGAAGTTACAAAAACCACACTGAGCAGAATCAACACAAAGCCCCCTAAAAAGCTTCACCCAAATACAAGAAAATGTATGTAATATATAAGAGACAGCTGGCCTCATGTACTCATGTATACAAACTCATTCAGAAAGAAACTGGCCATGAAATGTGTTTCTACAGTGTATTTGCACTACACATCTACAGTTTTTTAGGAACAGAAATATTGAGCTTATGTCAACCAAATTGGTTGTAGAGATCACTGCCTATAGGTAACTTCCATGTCCAGTGATGCCTTGCCCAGCAATAACATAGGGAGGTGTAGACAGATCACATATATCAGAAGTTATAGCTATACGGATCATTCCAAATTGTGAGAATGAAGCTGAAAAGCCAAAGATGCAGGTCCATGGTCCCCTTCACACCATGTTTATTTTCTACGTTTAGCGTGTACGTCAGAAAAACTCCTGGTGTACACGCTAAACGTGTACATAAGGCTCTATGAAAAGAATGTCCTTTTGGCCTGTCAGGCAGGTATATACAGTGAAGGAAATAAGTATTTGATCCCTTGCTGATTTTGTAAGTTTGCCCACTGTCAAAGACATGAACAGTCTAGAATTTTTAGGCTAGGTTAATTTTACCAGTGAGAGATAGATTATATTTAAAAAAAAAACAGAAAACCACATAGTCAAAATTATATATATTTATTTGCATTGTGCACAGAGAAATAAGTATTTGATCCCCTACCAACCATTAAGAGTTCAGCCTCCTCCAGACCAGTTACACGCTCCAAATCAACTTGGTGCCTGCATTAAAGACAGCTGTCTTACATGTCACTTGTATAAAAGACTCCTGTCCACAGACTCAATTAATCAGTCTGACTCTAACCTCTACAACATGGGCAAGACCAAAGAGCTTTCTAAGGATGTCAGGGACAAGATCATAGACCTGCACAAGGCTGTAATGGGCTACAAAACCATAAGTAAGACGCTGGGTGAGAAGGAGACAACTGTTGGTGCAATAGTAAGAAAATGGAAGACATACAAAATGACTGTCAATCAAAATCGATCTGGGGCTCCATGCAAAATCTCACCTCGTGGGGTATCCTTGATCCTGAGGAAGTTGAGAGCTCAACCGAAAACTACACGGGGGGAACTTGTTAATGATCTCAAGGCAGCTGGGACCACAGTCACCAAGAAAACCATTGGTAACACATTACGCTGTAATGGATTAAAATCCTGCAGTGCCCGCAAGGTCCCCCTGCTCGAGGGCACATGTACAGGCCCGTCTGAAGTTTGCAAATGAACATCTGGATGATTCTGAGAGTGATTGGGAGAAGGTGCTGTGGTCAGGTGAGACTAAAATTGAGCTCTTTGGCATTAACTCAACTCGCCGTGTTTGGAGGAAGAGAAATGCTGGCTATGACCCAAAGAACACCGTCCCCACTGTCAAGCATGGAGGTGGAAACATTATGTTTTGGGGGTGTTTCTCTGCTAAGGGCACAGAACTACTTCACCGCATCAATGGGAGAATGGATGGAGCCATGTACCGTCAAATCCTGAGTGACAACCTCCTTCCCTCCACCAGGACATTAAAAATGGCTCGTGGCTGGGTCTTCCAGCACGACAATGACCCGAAACATACAGCCAAGGCAACAAAGGAGTGGCTCAAAAAGAAGTACATTAAGGTCATGGAGTGGCCTAGCCAGTCTCCAGACCTTAATCCCATCGAAAACTTATGGAGGGAGCTGAAGATCCGAGTTGCCAAGCGACAGCCTCGAAATCTTAATGATTTACAGATGATCTGCAAAGAGGAGTGGGCCAAAATTCCATCTAACATGTGTGCAAACCTCATCATCAACTACTAAAAATGTCTGACTGCTGTGCTTGCCAACAAGGGTTTTGCCACCAAGTATTAAGTCTTGTTTGCCAAAGGGATCAAATACTTATTTCTCTGTGCACAATGCAAATAAATATATATAATTTTGACAATGTTATTTTTTTTATTTTTTTTTATATAATCTATCTCTCACTGGTAAAATTAACCTAGCCTAAAAATTCTAGACTGTTCATATCTTTGACAGTGGGCAAACTTACAAAATCAGCAAGGGATCAAATACTTATTTCCTTCACTGTATCAGCATACTTTTTTTTTAAAGTATGAAATAGTCTAGCAGACTCAGTTTCCATTCTGCGAGTAACCGCAAAAAAAAGTATACCGCGCGGTATACTTTGTTTTAACATAGGAGCCAATTGGTGATATATGCCAATGTATGGCATACCTCACAGGCATACGGTTAACTGATACATCCTGGGCTTTTTAATAGCTTTTCATGAAAGATACGTTAAAAGAATACCATATTGGTGTATGGGTGACGGATGCCTGTGACGGATGCCAAATAGTGGCATCCATCGCCCATAGACTCTAATGGCATAAACTGTTTTATTAATCAATTTTGAACTTTTTATTTAGTCCAACTATGAAACTTTACTATGCGATCGTTTGATCACTGAATCTAATACACATCCTTATAATATACTTGTCGCTTCTGAGTGCGGCATCTAAGGGGTTAAACGGCCGGGATCAGAGGTAACTCTTATTCCGGTCGTTAGAGGAGGAGCCTGGCTATATTTAGACAGCCTGACACCCGCTCTAGCCGGCACAAAACAACTTTGCCGGACTTATAACACAGCTCCATGAAAAGGCGGCGCTGGGACATAAGTACCCTTAATCAGGTCTGGCATTAGCGGTGTGCGACCTGTGCAAGTACACAGGGCGCTGAACCCTCCCAGCATGTAGGGGGCACCACTGGGCTCTGCTCTGTCCCCTGCTCTTAGTTACACACACGAGGTAAACAGGTGCCGAGGAGCAAGAGCAGTGGAGGAAGCTCCGCCCACAGCCCGTCCTTCAAGAAGCCTGCGATCTTGTCAGCAAGGAGGGATGGTAAGTGTCTCTGTATATGTATATGTATATATTCGTGTGTGTGTGTGTGTGTGTGTGTCTATATATATGTCTGCATGTGTTTATGTCTCTTTGTAAGTGTGTGTGTTCAATATTAAAGAACAGATCAAAAGAAGATATCTGTGCTGCCCCTATATACTTTGCTGCCCCCTATATACTATGCTGCCCCTTATATACTCTGCTGTCCTTATATACTCTGCTGCCCCTTATATACTCTGCTGGCACTTACATACTCTGCTGCCCCTGTATACTGTTGTCCCTATATACTCTGCTGCCCCTATATACTTTGCTCTCCCCTATATACTGTGTTGGTCCCTATATACTGTGCTGGCCCTTATATACTCTGCTGGCCCCTATATACTCTGCTGCACCATATATACTCTGCTGCCCCCTAAATACTTTGCTGGCCCTTATTTACTCTGCTGCCCCCTTTATACTCTGCTCCCCGTTATATACTCTACTAACCCCTATATACTCTGCTGCCACTATATACTCTTCTGCCCCTTATATACTCTGCCACCCCAATATACGCTGCCACCCCTATATACTCTGCTGCCCCTTATATACTCTGCTGCCCCTTATATACACTGCTGCCACTTAAGGGAAACACCACATTTTCATATATGGTAATCTATAAAACTTCAACCAATTCATGGCAAATAATTATATTTATCAGAGTGTGTTATCTGTGGTGTTAAATATGACTGCAGGTATCATCTACTACATTATCTATATTCAGAGAGTTATCACTGTGATATCTGTGGTGTTACATAGGACTGCAGGTAACACTACTACATTATCTGTACTCAGAGAATTATCACTGTGTTATCTATGGTGTTACATAGGACTGCATGTGAAATCTAATGCATTATCTGTACTGTGTATATGTGTGCCTGTTTGGGTATATATGGGTCTGTATGTGAATGTGTATTTGTGCTTGTATATATATGTGCCTTTTATGTATTTGTATATGTTCCTGCCTGTGTATATATGTGTCTGTATGTCTATATATTTACCTTTATGTATGGATATATTCCAGAATGTGTGTATATAAATTTGCCTGTTTGTCTAAATATCTGCCTTTATGTATGCTTGGTGGGGCTCTTTCTGAGCTTGGTGGGGCTCTTTCTGAGCTTGGTGGTTTAAGTGGCTTGTGAACTAAGTGGAGTTCTAAAACCGGATTGTGTTGCTGTACTTCTGTATTGTGTTGCTGTATTTCTGTTTGTGAATCTGTTTTGATTGCTAGCAAATAGAAGATAGCAAAAACTCACACAATTTTAAAAAAAAAATTTGTAAATTTTTTTTTTTTTCCCTTGCAGATTCGTTCCAGCTGAACAGCTGACGAGGGGGAAGGGGTTAACTGGACACAGGTGGTATAAATTAGTCAGCAGACCTCATTTTGAGCTTGCTCTTTCTGAGCTTGGTGGTTTAAGTGGCTTGTGAACTAAGTGGAGTTCTAAAACCGGATTGTGTTGCTGTACTTCTGTATTGTGTTGCTGTATTTCTGTGTTTGTGAATCTGTTTTGATTGCTAGCAAATAGAAGATAGCAAAAACTCACACAATTTTAAAAAAAAAATTTGTAAATTTTTTTTTTTTTTCCCTTGCAGATTCGTTCCAGCTGAACAGCTGACGAGGGGGAAGGGGTTAACTGGACACAGGTGGTATAAATTAGTCAGCAGACCTCATTTTGAGCTTGCTCTTTCTGAGCTTGGTGGTTTAAGTGGCTTGTGAACTAAGTGGAGTTCTAAAACCGGAGTTGAAAAGAGGAGTTGAAGCCCCAGTAAGTACTCTTTTTTTTCTTTGACAATTGTTCGCTGTTTTGGTGTAACTTGGATAATGGATAGCAAGATTGGAGGTTTTCTTCAGTGCACAGTTTGTCATATGTATACACGACTGGAGCCGGAGTTCCAGGGTGAATATCTCTGTGGCAGATGTGAGCATGTTGTTCACCTGGAAGCTCGTATTAGAGATCTGGAGGAGCAGAATGCAACACTGAGGAGGATAGACAATTTTGAGCGGAGCTTGCTGCTCACAGAGCATGCAGTTAGTGGGTTAGAACTGGAGGGTGAAGACATGGGTGAGCAGGATCAGGTAAGTAGCTGGGTTAATGTAGTTAGGGGCAGTAGAAAGGGGTCAAAGACAAGGAAGGCCGATCCGGTTTCTGGCATTCCAAGCAAAATTGCCAGGTTGGGTGATGATGCGAGGGTGTCAGTCTCAGAAAAGGCAGCCCTAGTGGATACTGATCTCCCTAACAGCCGGGAGAACAGCCCAGCTAGTAGTCGGCGGGATGGTAATGCAGGCAAGCCAAGACAATTGATAGTTGTAGGGGATTCTATAATCAGGAAGACGGATAGAATAATTTGTCGCCAAGACCGCCTCAACCGAATGGTTTGCTGTCTCCCTGGTGCCAGGGTTCGGCATGTGGTGGAACGGGTGGACAAATTGCTGGGAGGGGCTGGTGATGATCCAGCTGTCGTGGTCCATGTCGGTACCAACGACAGAATAAATGGTAGGTGGAGGAGCCTTAAGAATAATTTTAAAGAACTAGGCTACAAGCTGAAGGGAAGGACCTCCAAGGTTGTATTCTCAGGAATACTGCCTGTGCCATGCGCATCACAGGAAAGACAGCGGGAGCTTAGGGAGTTAAATGCATGGCTGAAGTCTTGGTGTAGAGGAGAAGGATTTGGGTTCCTAGAGCACTGGGCTGACTTTTCATTGGGGTACAAACTGTATTCTGCAGATGATTTGCACCTAAATGGAAGGGGGTCCGCTGTGCTGGGGGAGAGAATTCTAGCTGGGGTGGCGGAGTATTTAAACTAGGGCTGAGGAGGGAGGTCAATGTAGAAAAAAAAGGGGTAGCCAGGTTAGAGAGGGGTCAGACTATATTGGTGGGGGGAGAAACAGAATGTGGGGAGAGGACTAGACAACAAGATAAGGAGATCCTTTCGTTGCAAAACATCAGTGTAAATAAAAAGGACCGATTAATGTCAAATCACATTTCTGATAATAAAAGTGAAAAACTGACAGGCAAGTTAAAGTGTATGTTCACAAATGCCAGAAGTCTAGCAAGCAAAATGGGGGAGCTGGAGGCCTTGATACTGGAAGAAAATATAGATATAGTTGGTGTTGCTGAAACATGGCTGGACTCTTCACATGACTGGGCTGTAAATCTACAGGGTTTTACACTTTTTCGTAAAGACAGGACAAATAGGAAAGGTGGTGGTGTATGTCTGTATGTGAAAAGTGATATGAAGGCGAGTGTGAAAGAGACAATAGTGGGTGAAGACTGTGAGGAGGTTGAAACCTTGTGGGTGGAACTAGAAAGGGAGGTAAACACTGAAAAAATTACTTTTGGTGTAATCTATAGACCCCCCAATATAACTGAGGAGATGGAAGGTCAGATATATAAACAGATGGAGCGGGCTGCACAGGCGGGTACTGTAGTGATAATGGGAGATTTTAATTTCCGGGATATTAATTGGTGTCATGGTTCGGCTTCAACTGCAAAGGGGAGACATTTCCTCAACCTGTTGCAGGAAAATTTTATGGGCCAGTTTGTGGAAGACCCGACTAGAGGTGAAGCTCTGTTGGATCTGGTCATTTCTAATAATGCAGATCTTGTTGGGAATGTCAATGTTCGTGAAAACCTCGGTAACAGTGATCATAATATAGTTACATTTTACCTATACTGTAAAAAACAAACGCAGGCTGGGAGGGCAAAAACATTTAATTTTAAGAAAGCCAATTTCCCCAGGATGAGGGCTGCAATTCAGGATATAGACTGGGAAGAACTAATGTCAAATAATGGAACAAATGATAAATGGGAGATTTTCAAATCTACTTTGAGTTATTATAGTGCAAAATTTATTCCTACAGGTAATAAGTATAAACGACTCAAATTAAACCCCACATGGCTTACACCTTCTGTGAAAGGGGCAATACATGACAAAAAAAGGGCATTTAAAAAATACAAATCTGAGGGTACAGCTGTAGCCTTTGTAAAATATAAAGAGCTTAATAAAATCTGTAAAAATGTAATAAAATTAGCAAAAATACAAAATGAAAGGCAGGTGGCCAAGGATAGTAAAACAAATCCTAAAAAATTCTTCAAGCATATAAATGCAAAAAAGCCAAGGTCTGAACATGTAGGACCCCTAGATAATGGTAATGGGGAGTTGATCACAGGGGATCAAGAGAAGGCAGAGTTACTAAATGGGTTCTTTAGCTCTGTATATACAACAGAAGAAAGAGCAGCTGATGTAGCCGGTGCCAGTGCTGTTAATATATCAGTTGATATACTGAATTGGATGAATGTAGAGATGGTCCAAACTAAATTAAATAAAATAAATGTGCACAAGGCTCCGGGACCAGATGGGTTACACCCTAGAATTCTTAAAG
Organism: Rhinoderma darwinii; assembly: GCF_050947455.1. Classification (NCBI taxonomy): domain Eukaryota; kingdom Metazoa; phylum Chordata; class Amphibia; order Anura; family Rhinodermatidae; genus Rhinoderma; species Rhinoderma darwinii. The sequence continues at coordinate 193,697,574 of NC_134690.1, read as the reverse complement.
AGCTTAGTTCAGTTATTTCTGTCCCCCTTTTCATAATATTCAGAGAATCTCTAGTGACTGGTATAGTGCCAAGGGACTGGCGCAGGGCAAATGTGGTGCCTATTTTCAAAAAGGGCTCTAGGTCTTCCCCGGGTAATTATAGACCAGTAAGCTTAACATCCATCGTGGGGAAAATGTTTGAGGGGCTATTGAGGGACTATATACAGGATTATGTGACAATAAATAGCATTATAAGTGACAGCCAGCACGGTTTTACTAAGGACAGAAGTTGTCAAACTAACCTAATCTGTTTTTATGAAGAGGTGAGCAGAAGTCTAGACAGAGGGGCCGCTGTGGATTTAGTGTTTTTAGACTTTGCAAAGGCATTTGACACTGTCCCCCATAGACGCCTAATGGGTAAATTAAGGACTATAGGTTTAGAAAATATAGTTTGTAATTGGATTGAGAATTGGCTCAAGGACCGTATCCAGAGGGTTGTGGTCAATGATTCCTTCTCTGAATGGTCCCCGGTTATAAGTGGTGTACCCCAGGGTTCAGTGCTGGGACCACTATTATTCAACTTATTTATTAATGATATAGAGGAAGGGATTAATAGCACTATTTCTATTTTTGCAGATGACACCAAGCTATGTAATATAGTTCAGACTATGGAAGATGTTCATGAATTACAGGCAGATTTAAACAAACTAAGTGTTTGGGCGTCCACTTGGCAAATGAAGTTTAATGTAGATAAATGTAAAGTTATGCATCTTGGTACCAACAACCTGCATGCATCATATGTCCTAGGGGGCGCTACACTGGCGGATTCACTTGTTGAGAAGGATCTGGGTGTACTTGTAAATCATAAACTCAATAACAGCATGCAGTGTCAATCAGCTGCTTCAAAGGCCAGCAGGATATTGTCGTGTATTAAAAGAGGCATGGACTCGCGGGACAGGGATGTAATAATGCCACTTTACAAAGCATTAGTGAGGCCTCATCTAGAATATGCAGTTCAGTTCTGGGCTCCAGTTCATAGAAAGGATGCCCTGGAGTTGGAAAAAATACAAAGAAGAGCAACGAAGCTAATAAGGGGCATGGAGAATTTAAGTTATGAGGAAAGATTGAAAGAATTAAACCTATTTAGCCTTGAAAAAAGAAGACTAAGGGGGGACATGATTAACTTATATAAATATATTAATGGCACATACAAAAAATATGGTGAAATCCTGTTCCTTGTAAAACCCCCTCAAAAAACAAGGGGGCACTCCCTCCGTCTGGAGAAAAAAAGGTTCAAGCTGCAGAGGCGACAAGGCTTCTTTACAGTGAGAACTGTGAATTTATGGAATAGCCTACCGCAGGAGCTGGTCACAGCAGGGACAGTAGATGGCTTTAAAAAAGGGTTAGATAATTTCCTAGAACAAAAAAATATTAGCTCCTATGTGTAGAAATTTTTCCTTCCCTTTTCCCTTCCCTTGGTTGAACTTGATGGACATGTGTCTTTTTTCAGCCGTACTAACTATGTAACTATGTAACTATGTAACTATGTACCAGTATGTGTGTCTCTATATATGTGGTTAATTTGTGGTTTGTATTTCTGGCTATAGAGAGCCCCGCACAGGGCGCCATCCAACCTAAGGTCGGCCCTGCACTTAATGACCGCCATGAACAGGTGTATGGGCTGTCAATAAGGGGTTAAAGACAGTTTGTCAGCACTTTTGTGCTCCCCAAACTGCTGGGACCACTAGCAAGCTAAGGAGTAAAGAAATATAAACACACCTATGTTGCCAATTTTAGTCTTTTTATAACTTAAAAAAAGTTGTTTTATACCTCCATGCGCCCTATGCATACTAGGTAGTGTCATGCATTGTGAGCAGTAAACCCTCGCCAACCAAGCTGCTTCTTTGTGACATACGCCATTCCCTCCAGACAGGGTATGTGTTAGTGACAGGTTCCCTCTAATCAATTTCTTATAGAGAATCTAATAGCAGTTCTTTCTTACAGGCGTCTATCATGCTAACAGATTCACTTTAACCATGGATTGTTTATCTCTTATTGCGGAATCATATTTCTGTAAAATAAAAATACAAATTGGGAAGAGAATCTCTAAATAAAATAGACCGTTCTAATGTCCTAATAAAATTATGGCAGACATGGAAAGGAATAGACGGGACAGACTTCTATTAATGACTTAGGCCATGGACTCCAATCCCAATAGGAAAAAAAAAGCAAAGCTGTCAAGGTGGCAACTGAAAGAGAAAAAAAATATAGAACTTTTCTTTATATGCTGAACTGTAAAGCATTAGGTTCACATTTTCTTCCAGTTTTATTCTTTAAGTTCCAGGAGCTACATAAAAACGTAACATTTCCCAGCAGGAGGAAATCATTATTTTCCAATTCTTTCAATGATGCCCCTTCAACACTTGCCCATTCAACAATCTGTAACATAAGAGACCGCTTGCCCTGCACTGTGTTTCTATGCGGCTAGTTCACCTTGATATAAGAAAAGTAAAGGTGTTCTGCTATTTCCAACTGTGCAGCTATGTGGAATTACTGAAATAAGGAGCCTACCAAAATACATACTGCACAGCAATAGATTTTTAATCACAGCTTCAGGAAAGACGTAGAATGGGAAAGATGCATTTGTGAACCTGATATTCATTGCCGATACCTTGAACTATTTTTTAGTGGATCTTCCTTTACTTTACAATGTTAAAGAAGAATAATGAGTCATAGGAAACTGTGGAAATTCAAGTCACATAGCCCTATAAAGCCTGCTAAGCAAAAAGGATAAATAAAACAAAAGCTGTAGATGGTATTGACGTAATGTGCTGATCTATTAAGGCTACATTCATACGACAGTTAAAAAAATGGCCATTAACAAACTGATCAACTGTCACTTTTGCATGGCCATTTTGCATCAGTGTGTCTCTAAATTATCATCTATTTCCAGTCCGTCCGTCCGTTTTTAATGGCCGTTTGACATCCCTTTTGCATCCGCTTTTCATGGCCTTTAAAAAAACTGATAAATTTTATGTCAGCCTTTTTTTGTCCCAACCCCCTGAAAACACCCAAAGGAAGCTCACATGTTCACCTAGACACTATTTTCTCTGGCTTTCACAGCATAGAGACCTTTGTTGATTCCCTAGATTTTTTGCATTGTTTTCTGGAGTATAACTGAGGAGATGGAAGGTCAGATATATAAACAGATGGAGCGGGCTGCACAGGCGGGTACTGTAGTGATAATGGGAGATTTTAATTTCCGGGATATTAATTGGTGTCATGGTTCGGCTTCAACTGCAAAGGGGAGACATTTCCTCAACCTGTTGCAGGAAAATTTTATGGGCCAGTTTGTGGAAGACCCGACTAGAGGTGAAGCTCTGTTGGATCTGGTCATTTCTAATAATGCAGATCTTGTTGGGAATGTCAATGTTCGTGAAAACCTCGGTAACAGTGATCATAATATAGTTACATTTTACCTATACTGTAAAAAACAAACGCAGGCTGGGAGGGCAAAAACATTTAATTTTAAGAAAGCCAATTTCCCCAGGATGAGGGCTGCAATTCAGGATATAGACTGGGAAGAACTAATGTCAAATAATGGAACAAATGATAAATGGGAGATTTTCAAATCTACTTTGAGTTATTATAGTGCAAAATTTATTCCTACAGGTAATAAGTATAAACGACTCAAATTAAACCCCACATGGCTTACACCTTCTGTGAAAGGGGCAATACATGACAAAAAAAGGGCATTTAAAAAATACAAATCTGAGGGTACAGCTGTAGCCTTTGTAAAATATAAAGAGCTTAATAAAATCTGTAAAAATGTAATAAAATTAGCAAAAATACAAAATGAAAGGCAGGTGGCCAAGGATAGTAAAACAAATCCTAAAAAATTCTTCAAGCATATAAATGCAAAAAAGCCAAGGTCTGAACATGTAGGACCCCTAGATAATGGTAATGGGGAGTTGATCACAGGGGATCAAGAGAAGGCAGAGTTACTAAATGGGTTCTTTAGCTCTGTATATACAACAGAAGAAAGAGCAGCTGATGTAGCCGGTGCCAGTGCTGTTAATATATCAGTTGATATACTGAATTGGATGAATGTAGAGATGGTCCAAACTAAATTAAATAAAATAAATGTGCACAAGGCTCCGGGACCAGATGGGTTACACCCTAGAATTCTTAAAGAGCTTAGTTCAGTTATTTCTGTCCCCCTTTTCATAATATTCAGAGAATCTCTAGTGACTGGTATAGTGCCAAGGGACTGGCGCAGGGCAAATGTGGTGCCTATTTTCAAAAAGGGCTCTAGGTCTTCCCCGGGTAATTATAGACCAGTAAGCTTAACATCCATCGTGGGGAAAATGTTTGAGGGGCTATTGAGGGACTATATACAGGATTATGTGACAATAAATAGCATTATAAGTGACAGCCAGCACGGTTTTACTAAGGACAGAAGTTGTCAAACTAACCTAATCTGTTTTTATGAAGAGGTGAGCAGAAGTCTAGACAGAGGGGCCGCTGTGGATTTAGTGTTTTTAGACTTTGCAAAGGCATTTGACACTGTCCCCCATAGACGCCTAATGGGTAAATTAAGGACTATAGGTTTAGAAAATATAGTTTGTAATTGGATTGAGAATTGGCTCAAGGACCGTATCCAGAGGGTTGTGGTCAATGATTCCTTCTCTGAATGGTCCCCGGTTATAAGTGGTGTACCCCAGGGTTCAGTGCTGGGACCACTATTATTCAACTTATTTATTAATGATATAGAGGAAGGGATTAATAGCACTATTTCTATTTTTGCAGATGACACCAAGCTATGTAATATAGTTCAGACTATGGAAGATGTTCATGAATTACAGGCAGATTTAAACAAACTAAGTGTTTGGGCGTCCACTTGGCAAATGAAGTTTAATGTAGATAAATGTAAAGTTATGCATCTTGGTACCAACAACCTGCATGCATCATATGTCCTAGGGGGCGCTACACTGGCGGATTCACTTGTTGAGAAGGATCTGGGTGTACTTGTAAATCATAAACTCAATAACAGCATGCAGTGTCAATCAGCTGCTTCAAAGGCCAGCAGGATATTGTCGTGTATTAAAAGAGGCATGGACTCGCGGGACAGGGATGTAATAATGCCACTTTACAAAGCATTAGTGAGGCCTCATCTAGAATATGCAGTTCAGTTCTGGGCTCCAGTTCATAGAAAGGATGCCCTGGAGTTGGAAAAAATACAAAGAAGAGCAACGAAGCTAATAAGGGGCATGGAGAATTTAAGTTATGAGGAAAGATTGAAAGAATTAAACCTATTTAGCCTTGAAAAAAGAAGACTAAGGGGGGACATGATTAACTTATATAAATATATTAATGGCACATACAAAAAATATGGTGAAATCCTGTTCCTTGTAAAACCCCCTCAAAAAACAAGGGGGCACTCCCTCCGTCTGGAGAAAAAAAGGTTCAAGCTGCAGAGGCGACAAGGCTTCTTTACAGTGAGAACTGTGAATTTATGGAATAGCCTACCGCAGGAGCTGGTCACAGCAGGGACAGTAGATGGCTTTAAAAAAGGGTTAGATAATTTCCTAGAACAAAAAAATATTAGCTCCTATGTGTAGAAATTTTTCCTTCCCTTTTCCCTTCCCTTGGTTGAACTTGATGGACATGTGTCTTTTTTCAGCCGTACTAACTATGTAACTATGTAACTATGTAACTATGTACCAGTATGTGTGTCTCTATATATGTGGTTAATTTGTGGTTTGTATTTCTGGCTATAGAGAGCCCCGCACAGGGCGCCATCCAACCTAAGGTCGGCCCTGCACTTAATGACCGCCATGAACAGGTGTATGGGCTGTCAATAAGGGGTTAAAGACAGTTTGTCAGCACTTTTGTGCTCCCCAAACTGCTGGGACCACTAGCAAGCTAAGGAGTAAAGAAATATAAACACACCTATGTTGCCAATTTTAGTCTTTTTATAACTTAAAAAAAGTTGTTTTATACCTCCATGCGCCCTATGCATACTAGGTAGTGTCATGCATTGTGAGCAGTAAACCCTCGCCAACCAAGCTGCTTCTTTGTGACATACGCCATTCCCTCCAGACAGGGTATGTGTTAGTGACAGGTTCCCTCTAATCAATTTCTTATAGAGAATCTAATAGCAGTTCTTTCTTACAGGCGTCTATCATGCTAACAGATTCACTTTAACCATGGATTGTTTATCTCTTATTGCGGAATCATATTTCTGTAAAATAAAAATACAAATTGGGAAGAGAATCTCTAAATAAAATAGACCGTTCTAATGTCCTAATAAAATTATGGCAGACATGGAAAGGAATAGACGGGACAGACTTCTATTAATGACTTAGGCCATGGACTCCAATCCCAATAGGAAAAAAAAAGCAAAGCTGTCAAGGTGGCAACTGAAAGAGAAAAAAAATATAGAACTTTTCTTTATATGCTGAACTGTAAAGCATTAGGTTCACATTTTCTTCCAGTTTTATTCTTTAAGTTCCAGGAGCTACATAAAAACGTAACATTTCCCAGCAGGAGGAAATCATTATTTTCCAATTCTTTCAATGATGCCCCTTCAACACTTGCCCATTCAACAATCTGTAACATAAGAGACCGCTTGCCCTGCACTGTGTTTCTATGCGGCTAGTTCACCTTGATATAAGAAAAGTAAAGGTGTTCTGCTATTTCCAACTGTGCAGCTATGTGGAATTACTGAAATAAGGAGCCTACCAAAATACATACTGCACAGCAATAGATTTTTAATCACAGCTTCAGGAAAGACGTAGAATGGGAAAGATGCATTTGTGAACCTGATATTCATTGCCGATACCTTGAACTATTTTTTAGTGGATCTTCCTTTACTTTACAATGTTAAAGAAGAATAATGAGTCATAGGAAACTGTGGAAATTCAAGTCACATAGCCCTATAAAGCCTGCTAAGCAAAAAGGATAAATAAAACAAAAGCTGTAGATGGTATTGACGTAATGTGCTGATCTATTAAGGCTACATTCATACGACAGTTAAAAAAATGGCCATTAACAAACTGATCAACTGTCACTTTTGCATGGCCATTTTGCATCAGTGTGTCTCTAAATTATCATCTATTTCCAGTCCGTCCGTCCGTTTTTAATGGCCGTTTGACATCCCTTTTGCATCCGCTTTTCATGGCCTTTAAAAAAACTGATAAATTTTATGTCAGCCTTTTTTTGTCCCAACCCCCTGAAAACACCCAAAGGAAGCTCACATGTTCACCTAGACACTATTTTCTCTGGCTTTCACAGCATAGAGACCTTTGTTGATTCCCTAGATTTTTTGCATTGTTTTCTGGAGTATTTATAGCTATACCCACTGTATCACACAGTCCCCCTGTATATGCCACAGCCTCCCTGCAGATAATGCCACAAAAACACCGGTAGATGTTGCCACACTACCTCCCTATAGATGATGCCACACAGCCTCCCTGTAGATGATGCCACACTGCCCCCCCCTGTAGATGATGCCACACAGACCTCCCTGTAGATGATGCTACACAGACCCTGTATATGCCACACAGATCCCCTATAGATGATGCCACACAACACCCCTGTAGATGATGCCACACAGTCTCCCTGTAGATGATGCCACACAGACCTCCCTGTAGATGATGCCACACAGACCCCCTGTATATGCCACAGATCCCCTGTAGATGATGCCACACAACACCCCTGTAGATGATGCCACACTACCTCCCTATAGATGATGTCACACAGCCTCCCTGTAGATGATGCCACACTGCCTCCCTGTAGATTATGCCACACTGCCTCCCTGTAGATTATGCCACACTGCCTCCCTGTAGATGATGCCACACAGACCACCTGTAGTTGATGCCACACACCTCCCTGTAGATGATACCACACAGACTCCCTGTAGATGATGCCACACAACACCCCTGTAGATGATGCCACACAACACCCCTGTAGATGATGCCACAAAGACCAACTGTATATGATGCCACACAGTCCCCCTGTATATGCCACAGCCTCCCTGCAGATAATGCCACAAAAACACTTGTAGATGATACCACACTACCTCCCTATAGATGATGTCACACAGCCTCCCTGTAGATGATGCCACACTGCCGCCCTGTAGATTATGCCACACTGCCTCCCTGTAGATTATGCCACACTGCCTCCCTGTAGATGATGCCACACAGACCACCTGTATATGCCACACAGATCCCCTGTAGTTGATGCCACACACCTCCCTGTATATGATGCCACACAGACCTCCCTGTAGATGTTACCACACAGACCCCCTGTATATGTCTCACAGACCCCCTGTAGATGATGCCACACAACACCCCTATAGATGATGCCACACAGCCTCCCTGTAGATGATGCCACACAGACCCACTGTATATGATGCCACACAGTCCCCCTGTATATGCCACAGCCTCCCTGCAGATAATGCCACAAAAACACTTGTAGATGATGCCACACTACCTCCCTATAGATAATTCCACACAGCCTCCCTGTAGATGATGCCACACAGACCCCCTGTATAGGCCACACAGACCCCCTGTAGATGATGCTACACAACACCCCTGTAGATGATGCCACACAGCACCCCTGTAGATGATGGCACACAAACTCCCTGTAGATGATGCCACACAGCCCCCCTGTATATGATGCCACACACCTCTCTATATATATATATAATGCCACAAAGCCCCCCTGTAGATGATGCCACACAGCCTCCCTGTATATGATGCCCCACAGCCTCCCTGTATATGATGCCACACAGACCTCTTGTATATGATGCCACAAAGACACCCTGTATATGCCACACAGCCCCCTGTATATGATGCCACACACCTCTCTGTATATGATGCCACAGAGCCCCCTTGTAGATGCCACACAGCCTCCCTGTAGATGATGCCACAAAGACCCCCTGTATATGCCACACAGACCCCCTGTAGATGATGCCACACAACACCGCTCTAGATGCCACACAGACCCTCTGTAGTTTATGCCACACACCTCCCTGTATATGATGCAACACAGCCTCCCCGTAGATTATGCCACACTGCCTCCCTGTAGATGATGCCACACAGACCTCCTGTATATGCCACACAGATCCCCTGTAGTTGATGCCACACCCCCTGTATATGATGCCACACAGACCCCCTGTAGATGATGCCACACAACACCGCTGTAGATGCCACACAGACCCTCTGTAGTTTATGCCACACACCTCCCTGTATATGATGCAACACAGCCTCCCCGTAGATTATGCCACACTGCCTCCCTGTAGATGATGCCACACAGATCCCCTGTAGTTGATGCCACACCCCCTGTATATGATGCCACACAGACCTCCCAGTAGATGATGCCACACAGACCCCCTGTAGATGATGCCACACTGCCCCCCCTGTAGATGATGCCACACAGACCTCCCTGTAGATGATGCTACACAGACCCCCTGTATATGCCACACAGATCCCCTATAGATGATGCTACACAACACCCCTGTAGATGATGCCACACAGTCTCCCTGTAGATGATGCCACACAGTCTCCCTGTAGATGATGCCACACAGTCTCCCTGTAGATGGTGCCACACAGACCTCCCTGTAGATGATGCTACACAGACCCCCTGTATATGCCACAGATCCCCTGTAGATGATGCCACACAACACCCCTGTAGATGATGCCACACTACCTCCCTATAGATGATGTCACACAGCCTCCCTGTAGATGATGCCACACTGCCTCCCTGTAGATTATGCCACACTGCCTCCCTGTAGATTATGCCACACTGCCCCCCTGTAGATGATGCCACACAGACCACCTGTAGTTGATGCCACACACCTTCCTGTATATGATGCCACACAGACCTCCCTGTAGATGATACCACACAGACTCCCTGTAGATGATGCCACACAACACCCCTGTATATGCCACAGCCTCCCTGCAGATAATGCCACAAAAACACTTGTAGATGATGCCACACTACCTCCCTATAGATAATGCCACACAGCCTCCCTGTAGATGATGCCACACAGACCACCTGTATAAACCACACAGACCCCCTGTAGATGATGCTACACAACACCCCTGTAGATGATGCCACACAGCACCCCTGTAGATGATGGCACACAAACTCCCTGTAGATGATGCCACACAGCCCCCCTGTATATGATGCCACAAAGCCCCCCTGTAGATGATGCCACACAGCCTCCCTCTATATGATGCCCCACAGCCTCCCTGTATATGATGCCACAAAGACCCCCTGTATATGCCACACAGAACCCTGTAGATGATGCCACACAGCCCCCTGTATATGATGCCACACACCTCTCTGTGTATGATGCCACAGAGCCCCCTTGTAGATGCCACACAGCCTCTCTGTAGATGATGCCACACTGTCTCCCTGCAGATGATGCCACACTGTCTCCCTGCAGATGATGCCACACAGACCTCCATGTAGATGATGCCACACAGACCTCCATGTAGATGATGCCACAAAGATCCCCTGTATATGCCACACAGACCCCCTGTAGATGATGCCACACAACACCGCTGTAGATGCCACACAGACCCCCTGTAGATGATGCCACACACCTCCCTGTATATGCCACACAGCCTCCCCGTAGATTATGCCACACTGCCTCCCTGTAGATGATGCCACACAGACCTCCTGTATATGCCACACAGATCCCCTGTAGTTGATGCCACACCTCCCTGTAGATGATGCCACACTGCCTCCCTGTAGATGATGCCACACAGACCCCCTGTAGATGGAATACCGGGGCCCCCTGATTAGACAAAATGTTGCTTCCCTGGTGGTTTAGGGCTAAGAAGTAGTTAATATCATGATCTCTGGTGGTCTAAGGCAAAGAAGTGATTAACATTTCATACCTGGTGTCTAGTGCTTTACTACCACTCCAGGTTCCAGCATTGTTCCTTGACATGAAGATGAGCAATGATCTCGTTCAGCTTCCTGTTCACTCCCTGCACTGGTTATAGATCATATTTTAATATTCTTTGAAGCCGTGTTCATTTTATTAGTCATGTATAATGGAGGACTAGCAAAGTGTGAGAATGAATCCTGTGGAAAATGTGTGGAAGCACATCTGCCAGGAATTCATATAAAACACGTGCTCTAATATGCAAGCACATCTTTTCGTTTTTAGCTGGATTTAACCCGTCTTTGAATCATTTTTTAAACACAATGTTATAAGTGAGTACATTACTAATGCAGGATATTTACACAAAAGCCATCCAGAAATTTAGCAAATGTCCACTGCTACAATATTCTTTTAAGTAAGATGCATATTATAATATATCCCTTCATTACATTTCTTGTCCAGCGTTGCAGTCGCTCTAGTAATCATATTCGATTATGTAAAGCTCCAGCAAACGGCTTAAATCCTTTTTTATTTTGACTCCTCCTCTCCCGGCTCTGCAGATTGTTTTATGAATGACTAGAAATCATTGACAAAAAAATGACTGCCAACTGCCCACTCAACCTTCTCTACTCTCTGCACGTACGCACTGTGGCATGGAGCAACACTTGCTGACTGCAGATGAGGCATCAAGTAATTGTACAAGGTACTCATTATGGAAGCTAAACGCTTCTTCTAATACATGAGGCAATAAAAGTAAAAGAAAGAGGATTGGTTGATAGAAATATTGAGTTGGTTCTTTAGCGATAATCCAGTCATGAAGTTAGTAAATATATACATTGTGTCGCAACCAGCGTAAGAGAAAGAGTCCTGACAAGACTCCTTGTTCCTTTTTCCAGTTTTATCTTGTACTCAAGCCTAAGTAATCTGTGGCAGACTAATTGCTATGGACTTGCTGTCCAACAACGCTACTGAGAAGAAGGCAGGTGTTAGTCAGCCCGGCCATCAGACATGACTCTGCTTTTCACATGGGCATAACTTGAAGCTCCTAAGCCCTAATGCATAATCTATTACAAGGTCCCCTGATGACCATGTGGTGTCTCCTTATGTGGAAGAGAGGCCTTTGGGGCCCCTCAGGTACCAGGGCCTGAATGTGACTGCTACTTCTGTATCCTCTATAGCTACACCCCCGGCTGTTTAGCTTAAAGCTGGATTGGCACTATACAGAGATGATAGAGGAGGAAAAGCCACTTGGTATCAATCATTCAATGGCATTCCCTATTTCAAGCTGTGGTTTTAATCAGATTTTTCAAAAATGAAATTTAGGGGGAGAATCAGGGCACATAATTTGCATTGAGAAATGTCAGATGGAAACATGGGTGAGTGTCCCTAGAATAAGACTCCCACATATTCCCATAGTAAATGGGCTACCAGAACTATGAAATTGCCAGAATCCTTTACCACTTGTCAGACATTGTTGTTGCTAAGAGAAGACAACTCAACACTATAGGCCTGAAAGGATGTGCTCTTAAAAAGCCACTGTTAAGAAAATCAGATAGGAAAAAAATAATAATATTTGCGCCAGATCTGTGAAAGAGGACATCAGAGATGTAAAGTAACATTTTATGGAATCTTGGGTCTAAAATTGAGATATTTGGAAGTAAGAGAAGGCAGTATAACGCCAAAGCAATAAAATAATTTTTGAACCATATCTACGACCATCAGTCGAGCATGGTGGAAGACCAGTGAAAGTTTAAGGATGAATGACTACATCTGGAGACGGTGATTTGTTTTTATTACACCATGAAATACCCTATGGAAAACATGTGATTGGATAACATTTCTACAAAGTAGATGCAGATGTTCTCAGAACAATGGACTGGCCACCACCGAGCCCGCAGACAAATATTCCTGTAGATTTCTTTGAAAAACTGAAAGCAAATGTCAAAGAAATAATGTATTAAGATAGATAAATATATAGAGATCTCTCTCTAAGTGTGAAATGAAGTGCAGATTTGAAATCCTCAGCTATGAAAAGATCTTTCAAACCTGTTAGCGCCTACACATCCTGACACTGCTCATCATGAGAATAGAAGATAAAAACAAAATGTTGCTTATTTTTAACGCCCAGCTGTCCCTTGTTTTTGCCAAGGACTGAGCAAAAATACTTCTGTCATTTTTCCAGTTACTGACTGAATAGTTGTAACACCTCAGGCGTTATATGTTCCAGAGAAAATATTTAAAGAGATTAATATATATGGGCTTTGTAATGGCCGCCGCATATACTAATCTCTCCACAGCGTCCTCTGGCTTTTGTCCACCGACACATCCCATCTTTCCAGGCTGGACGTGTTGTCCATCACCGCCGCTCTCCTCCTGCACTTTCTAGTGCGCGCGCTGACCCACCTACTCTTAAAGCGCCAGTGCAAACCAAATTTCCGCCCAGATTTCTCTGGGTATTAAAGGGTATCTCCCCTTCCTATCTTTGCCTGAGCAATTAAGTTCATCCTAGCTAGTCTAGTAATTCTCCATATCACTCTCTATTAAATTTCCCTGTGATTGACCTGTGCTTGTACTTTTGACTATCTTTGCCTGCACTGACCTCTTGCTTGAGACCCGGAAGGAACCGCTGCTGCCTGCCCTAGCCTTTTGCTCGACTAACCGCGAGTGCTCGTTTGCCGTCTTCCCTGACATTTGCTATACCTGACCCTGCATACTGTCTATTGATTTTGTAGCACGCCTGTTTGCGTTGGTCGTTACCAAGGGACACTATTCTGGGGGTAGCGACCTGAATTCCCCAGCAGCAAAGTCCAGATCCCTGTATAGGGGTTAAAGGTTCAATACCTTTAGACTCCGCTCCCTGGTTTAGCTCTACGTCAAATCCCTTGGTAACACAGTGGATTCATACCATCCTCTGCAGGCCCTAAAACTGTTTTATTTCCCGCCGGTCCCGTGACATGCTTATACATTGATCAGCCAAAACATAAAAACCTGCTCTCAGTAGACAAGGACGACAAGACTGTTTGATCTCGCGAGAGAGATCACACAGCACAAGCCGCTCTGACGCTGTCCGTAGCAGATTGAACAGTGTCAGAGCGCTAAGTATCACGCCCCCCTGCCCTTTATAATAAAAATAAACGCCCTATTGACAGTTCAGGGGGTTATTTATATATCAGGTGCCAAATATAAAGGCACCGATATCTAAATAACGGAGGAGGCTAGAAACAAAGTTTAAAGTGACAAAAGTTTTGTGCAGCCCTGCTTATTACATGGTGCGCTCAGCTGCACATGTATGGGCTGGTGACAGGTTCCCTTTAAGTATATGTGTCAGGCTGGATTCACACGAACGTGTATTGCGTCCGTGCGGGCCACATGGTTTTCACGCGCCATGCACAGACCAGTACAAGTCTATGGGGCAGTACAGACAGTCCGTGCTTTTTGCGCAGCGTTTGTCAATATCTCCGCGTATTTCGCGCATCATGCACCCATTGAAGTCAATGGGTGCGTGAAAACCACGCAGGTCGCACGGAAGCACGTCTGAATCAGCCCTCATAGTAAAAAAAATATATATATGGTCAATCCTAGGGCTGGGCAATTATGACCTAAATCAAAATCATGATTAATTGAACATATACCCTCGATTAATGACCTATTATTTAGGCCACCCCCTTTTAGCATGCCATGCCCCATAATTGCATACTATGCCATTGAATTAATATTTATCCCCTGAGCCTGCTGTGTACTACTGTATATATTATACCCCTTGACACTGCCCTCACACAGTATATTGCCTCCTTACGGACCCTGCTCTACCATTGGATTCAACTGTATCTGCGTCCTGAAGATGCAGATACAGTTTAAACCGGGAAAAAATAATTGCTAAAATCGAAATGCACAAAATGAATTTTTTTTTATTAATTGCCCAGCCTTAGTCGATTCAGCAACCAAGTTTATATGGTGGATTTTAACGACATTTCAAATAATGTTTTTATGACCACAAAACTTTTAACATTTTAGGCTACATTCACACCACGTTCGGTCTGCACGTTTAGTGTATGTGCCCAGAAGATAATCCCAGCGCATACACTGAACGAATCAATATACGCCTATAGACCCTGATGGATGACAAAAGAGCGTTCTTTTGGTGTCTGCCAGGCAGGTATACATTGGTCTACTATTTTTTACTGTATTGGAAAGCATAGTCTCTAGGATTTTACTTTAAAGAGGCTCTGTCACCAGATTTTGCAAGCCCTATCTGCTATTGCAGCAGATCGGCGCTGCAATGTAGATTACAGTAACGTTTTTATTTTTAAAAAACGAGCATTTTTGGCCAAGTTATGACCATTTTCGTATTTATGCAAATGAGGCTTGCAAAAGTACAACTGGGCGTGTTTAAAAGTAAAAGTACATCGGGGCGTGTATTAGGTGCGTACATCGGGGCGTGTTTACTACTTTTACTAGCTGGGCGCTCTGAAAAGTATCATCCACTTCTCTTCACAACGCCCAGCTTCTGGCAGTGCAGATCTGTGACGTCACTCACAGGTCCTGCATCGTGTCGGCACCAGAGGCTACAGTTGATTCTGCAGCAGCATCAGCGTTTGCAGGTAAGTAGCTACATCGATTTACCTGCAAACGCCGATGCTGCTGCAGAATCATCTGTAGCCTCTGGTGCCGATGTGTCCTCGCTCGTCTGACACGATGCAGGACCTGTGAGTGACGTCACAGCGTGATCTCTCGAGAACACGGCTGTGTCTGCACTGCCAGAAGCTGGGCGTTGTGAAGAGAAGTGGCTGATACTTCTATACACAACGCCCAGCTAGTAAAAGTAGTAAACACGCCCCGATGTACGCACATAATACACGCCCAGTTGGACTTTTACTTTTCAACACGCCCACTTGTACTTTTGCAAGCCTCATTTGCATAAATACGAAAATGGTCATAACTTGGCCAAAAATGCTCGTTTTTTAAAAATAAAAACGTTACTGTAATCTACATTGCAGCGCCGATCTGCTGCAATAGCAGATAGGGGTTGCAAAATCTGGTGACAGAGCCTCTTTAAAGACGGCCACCGCAATAAAGTACATATACTGTCTGGTATACATACTTTTTTTTTTGCAAGGGGCCTGTGGGTAATTTATGTCACTGTACACAGTGTACTGTGTGATATAACTAAAAATTATGTTAAATGTCAGTAAATCAAAAATGGGAGATAGAAAATATTTCGTAATTTATTTTAACTAATACTATCAGCATTTTTCTATTTTTTGCAAAAACGAAAGAGAATCCGTCACCATATTGGTTGTTCTTTTCTAATTAACTTTTCAGCAACGTATAACCAACTGTCTGTTACTAATAGTACATGATGGAAAAATGACATTTGGCTGTCAGCTGCTGAGGGACGACTGCTGTGTCATGGAGATTACAGCTACTAAGGCCTTATTCAGACCAGCGTATTTCACGCCCATGTGCTGTCCGTTGAAATAACAGACAGCACACTGACCTATGCGATTCAATGGGGCTATTCACACATGCATGTTTTTTCACAGCGCGTGTGTTTGTTGCATGAAACTCACCGCATTTTCTATTCTGGTCCGTTTTTGCGGACCACGTCACCCATTAAAGTCTATGGGTGCGTGAAAAACATGGACAGCACACAGATGACATCCATGTGCTGTCCGTGTTTCACGTATCAGTTGCTATAGAAATGTTGAGAAAAAAAGATAAAACCAGGACGCGCTTGCAGAAGAGAAACACGGACGTGAAAAACTAATGCCACACGGAAACCACACAGATACCATATGGACATGAAATACAATCCGTTTTTTTGCGAACGCAAAACAGACACGCTCGTCTGAATAAGGCCTTAGACTGTGTTTACACTGACTTTAGGGTCCATTGCTCTTGGACAGCCTCAATAGCGTAGCACGCTGCTGTATTCTTTCCTGCAAAAACAAAACTGAAAACCTGGTGGACATATCCCAAGTCAGTGGGATCCAGAAAGATCAGTTAAACACAATAGATCTGTCAAATCAATCATGGCTACGGTAATGACGGAGGCCATGACAACAGTGTTAAAAAAAACTTAACCGCTCGTACTGTAACAAGCTAGTACAATGTACGGTTAGAGAATACATACAAACACTATATGATAATTGAGATTTCGTTTTTTGACTGGAGTTTACCTCTAGGAATAGAAAATACGTTTTTTGGGGAGGGACTTCAATGCTTTAGCAACCCTATGGGCCAAAACAGGTTCTTTCATGATGTCCTGATTATGAAAATTGCAATATTTGCGCCTTTGCAAAATATCTAAGATCAGCAAGAATGTGTATAAAAAAAATGTTTAAACAAGCTCACTGCAACTGCACTAGATAAGGACCTGTTCACATCAGCGTTTGGTTTCCGTTCAAAGGTTCCGTTCAACCTTTCAGTCGGAGGAACCGATTAACAGAAAGCCAAACGGAAGCTATAGCTTCCATTTGCATTACCATTGTTTTCAATGGTAATCCTTCCGTTGCAGTTGGTTTCCGTTTTTTTCCGTTCCGTAAAGTTTCCGTCTTTTACACGGAAATAAAAGTGATGTCGACTACGCTTTTGTTTCCGTGAAAAAACTGAAACTTTACGGAACGGAAACAAATGGAAACCAATTGACATGGAAGCATTACCATTGAAAACAATGGTAATGCAAACAGAAGCTATGGTTTCTGTTCGGCTTTCTGTTCATTGGTTCCTCCAACAGAAAGGTTGAACGGAACCGATAAACGCCAACCAAACACTGGTGTGACGGGCTCTTACTTATAAAAGTAGCTTAAAACTTGTAAGGGTTCTGAAGGGTAACAAATGACCCCAAAAATTTTATAACAGTTACATAATATTATCATAGGCAGAGTTGCGCTGTTTATGAAGTAAGGTCATCACGGCGCCAATTTTCTCCAATAATTGCATTGAAAAAATAACGTGCTAAATGAACATCATATTTGTAAATGCCCCCTGACAAAAATTAAAATTTCAGCTTGTGACGGAAAAAGTGGGCATGGCCGAATGAGTGATTTACAAACAAGCTGGCATTGTTCATGATCATGTACTGCCTTCCCCAACAGGTGCGCACCATGCATTAAAATACAGCCCCCGAAACACTAGCCCAGCAGACTGGCATACTGCTTAAAATAACTGTGCCTTTATCAATTTGGCACTGTAGCTTCTGCATCACAAGTACCTGTCGCTCTATCCTACAATTTGAAGCAAAATAAACTGTTTCACTGTGGGGATCACCATCACAGGACCAATAAAACCCATTGGAGGAGATTTATTAAAATAGGTGCATAGCAAAAGTGGAGTTGTTGTCCATAGCAACCAATCAGATTACACCTTTTATTTCTCAGAGGCCCTTTGAAAAATTAAAGCAGGAACCTGATTGGTTGCCACGAGCAACTACTCCACTTTTCCGTAGATAAATATCACCCATTTCATATTTTTCCACTTGCATCTAATATATCTGCTTGTTAACGAAGATTCCATTGCAAACTATAATTCATGCTTTCATATACATATGATTCAGACAGTCTGGTCCCTTGGCAGTCACTCATATAGGACATATTTCAGGACCTCAATTAATTACTACCACATAATCATATCAAGACATTGTACTATTAACTAAAACTACAGTATTGCACCAAAATGAAGAATCTATTAATGACACCAAATACTTTATTATTGTCCATACTTTCCGATTGCTGATAATTTAATACACTTGAAGCCCAGTATTTTCAGCCACACTTAGGATCTGTTTGAGTCTTACATACGAGGTATAGGTCGGAAGAACTTCCCCCTGTATATATTCGACAGAAGACTGCGACATATACTACTGTATAGACAGAGTGGCACCTTTCCTTACAACTCTATGTTGTTCAATTCCTTTAATATTCCTCCTGCCAATGTATGAATAAATTCACAACTGGGTGTCACCATTGGCCTTGTTAATAGGGTCTATCCCTATACATTCTGACACTATCAGCTCTGATTGGACAGTGTCAGCGTGTGTAGGGACATGCCTCATTGACAAGGAGAATGGTAACACCCAGTTGTCCCCATAAGCTACCAGGCAAAACCTTCTTTAGGACCCTTTCCATATGCCCGATAAAAGGGCATATGGAATATATATGGGGGATTCCCACAAAGGAATCCACAGCAATGAGCCCCTAGAAAGATAGACAAGCCCTGGCAGACTTCACATGACCATTTATTACATGCTCACCCACTAGTTTGAATGGGCGCTATGTAATACTAAGGCCCCATGCACACGAACGTGCTTTTGCGGCCGCAATTCCCTCGAAAATCCACGGGAGAATTGCGGCCCCATTCATTCCTATGGGGCCATGCACACGACCGTGGTTTCCACGGTCCGTGCATGGCCCAGGAGCCTGGACCGTAGAAAGAACAGACATGTCTTATTACGGCCATGTTCTGCCGTCTAGGCTCATAGGAAATAATGGACATGGCCATGTGCACATGGCTCGCGATTTGCGGGCGGCTTGCGGGTCACACTCCAACCCTGGCCGACCCGAAAATCACGGCTGTGCACATGGCTACAGTCGTGTGAATAAGGCCTAACTTTCCTTAAACAATATCAGCAGATTTCCGAATGTTAGAGAAGCTGTATTCGCGGGAGGAAAGGGTAGGTCTGGCATAAATATAATCGTTTCCTTATAATTAAGGCGTGTATTTGGGGATTGGTAACGATATTACACAGTGCGGCATCCTGAGCACTCTGGTGGTTGATCCTCACCCGACAATAAGGAATGTCCAAAATCGTTTGTGCTGTTAGAGGAATTATTTTGTTTATGGGCCAACTGGATACTTGTATTTCCATTGCAAATCAATGTTGTCCTCACTTGCTGTCCCAGTGGGGCTCACAATCTAAATTCCCTATCTGTATATTTTTGGAGTGTGAGAGGATAGCGGTGTACCCGGAAGGACAAATATTACTTCTAGCTTTTAACTGCAAATGTTTGCACCTAAATAGGTATAATCTTTTCTCTGACCAATGCCACAGTCTCTTACTCAGGAAGAATATATGGCATCTGCATGTACTCATTCTGTGCCTATAACATGAGCAATCTTTCAATGAGAGAGAGACAGAGAGAGAGAGAGGGAGGACGAGAGGGGGACATAAAGGTTTAGAGGGGGCTTTATTTCTGAGAACTAATAAGCACATTTGTGAAGATTTACTATTCAAAATGCGCCACATTTAATAACTGTTTTAGACAATTTTTCTGTGCGCTGCACTATAGGTTAGAGGTGTGGTTTAGCGAAAAGAGGCGCAGCTTAAAATCAGCCACCATGCGCCAAAATTGTGCTGAATTGCGGCAAAAAAACCTGCCATAAACTAAGCCAATCAAGGGGTGGTATAAGAAAGAGAACAGTGTCTAACATGTCTAGCAAAATGTGTCAAATTTATCATACAGCGTGTACCACTATAATAAAGTATGGCACATCTTCTGACTGCCTGGTTTAAGTTTACACTGTCTAATTATTACACAGAATTAGGAAATCTGGCCCATTTAAGGGGTTGTCCAGGCACGCACAACTGATGACCTATCAACACCCGGACCCCACACCGATCATATACTAATGACCTAATGACCTATCCTGTGAATAGGTCATCAGTTGTCCATGCCTGGACAACCCCTTTAAGTGGGGAAATTCCTCTTTGCACCTATCACATAACTGCTAATGTTTTCTAAACCGCATTACCAAAATTATACGGTATCTGAGATCTAACTTTGGTGTTTCAAACTATATTTTATAGGTGAGACACTTTAGATATTATAACTTTATTACTTATTTTACTTCCTTCCTCTTACAAAGCAAATAATACATTTGTATTTTTTTTAAAAATGCATGTGTTCCTGTTGGCTGTAGTTATACTGCAGCCTTCAGTAAGCCAGTATATATTACTCATTTTTTAAGTGCACAAGTACGTGAGTAATACATACAATACTTTTTTTTTCAATGGAATCACAAAAAAAAAAAAGCTAATGGCAAATGACTAAACACATTTTTGGCACTCCAGATCTATGTGCTTAATAATATACTTGGGATCAAATCTTATGAAGCGGAAATGACAGCACTACCCTGTGTGGTTAAGGGCCAAAAACAACTAATGTACCAAAGTTATGGTTACATGTGGCGAATCATGGACAGATCATAAAAGCACAAATAGTAATAATATGTATGAGAGTGACCATGTAAAATGGTGTTTGCTACTAAAGTCTATATCTATGGATGAAAACATTCTACAGGCCGTCCATATCTGCAAATGTGTGTTATATTATTAATATGTCTCAATTATTGATCGCCTTGTCATAGCAGATGCGTAAACATAGATTCACATTTTACAGGCTGGTCACAGACATCTAGAAGCAAAAACAGATGGGCACAGACAGATTGACATTGGAACATTTCTTCCTTTCTGGGTACAGTTATAAATAAGCAAAACAACTTTTAACTATATCTATAGTGTAAAAAAAGAGCTTTGTATAGGCCCTGTTCACACAGTTTTTGGTGCTGATTTTGACACGGAAACCACGTCGGAGTCAGTGACAAAAAACGGCTGAAATCGCCCCCCATTGATTTTAATGGGAGGCAGAGGCTTTTTTCTTTTCCAGGGCGGCCTTTGGCTGCTCGTGGAAAAAAAAAAGGAGGCATGTACGTTCTTGCCGCGATTTCCACCTCTGACCTCCCATTAAAATCAACGGGAGGCAGAAAAACCTGCGGCGTTCGTTTCCTAGCACTTTTTGCTGCGTTTTTTGCCGGCGGTCCTTGTATTAGCTTTAGGCTGTGTTCACACAAAGTTTTTTGCAGGAGAAAAATTCTGCCTCAAAATTCCGTTTGGGATTTTGAGGCAGATTTTGACATTCCTCTACGCCGTTTGCCGCGATTTTCGCTGCGTTTTTCGCTCACGCCCATTGAGTGCTACAGGCAAAAAACTCAGCGAAATACGCTTCCTCTGCCTCCAATTGATGTCAATGGGAGGTCAGAGGTCGTAACCGCGTGAAGATAGGGTATGTTGCTTCTTTCTCCCGCGAGGCGGTTTTACCGCTCGCAGGAGAAAACCGCCTCCGCCTCCCATTGAAATCAACGGGAGGCATTTTCGGCCGGTTTCTTGACAAGTTTTGCGGAGCGGCTTCCGCGCCAAAAAATTTGTAAAAATACTCCGTGTGAACAGGGCCTTGATGGCCACGAGCGAAAAAATTTAAAAAAAGCAACAAACGCAGTGTGAGCAGGGCCATATAGTTGCATTTTTTTCTTTGTACAGTGTCATAGTAAATATTTTGGGTTATTGCTTTTAAAATATACACAAAATACATAAAAGCCTTCTGAATGAAGGAAGGATTGCCTGGGTTTTTATAAATAAAGTATAATATACGGCAATCATCACGATAAACTACTTAGTCATGTAAATTTGGAGAAATTTATCATAACTGGTGCCAAGAGCAATTACACATAGCAACCAACAAGATTCTAGCTTGCATTTTTCAGAGTCTCATCATGAAAACAGAAACTGGTTGCATTGGCAACTTTAACTTTGCACTAATTTTAAATAAACACTCACCCCCGTTTATAGAAAGTAAACATTATTTATGTCTGGTATCCAAGTGAAACGTCCATGCCTGTCTATGGGTGTACAGAGAGAAGCTTTAGGGTATGTACACACAGGTCAAATTTGCTGTGGAAAACTCAGCAGCAAATCTAACTCAGATTCCGAAGGATATTCACCCGAAAATGCAGAATTTCGGACGGAATTGCCGATGCAGACAACAGAAGAGGGGATAAAGAAAAAATACCATACTCTCCTCCCCTGGCACTACCGTAGTGATGCGTCCCTGCTCCTCAGGCCGTCTCTGCAGTCGGCCTCCTGGGATGACATTTCGTTCCATGTCATGATACAGCCTGTGATAGGTCACATGAGACGAAACGTCATCCCAGGAGGCCAGCTGTACAGAGGCCAGCTCGGGGGGCAGTGACGCGTTGTGCGAATACCCAGCAACAAACCCAAATTGGTCTTGTATGTTTTAACACTGGGGGTCCCACTGCTGGGGCTATCACAGTCATTAGAATGTGGGTCCTTAGTTCACGGATGCTCCTTACCTGCACGACCGCAGAAGTGGTCAAACAAGCATGCTGCCACTCTATTCAAACGCTATGGGAGTATGGAAACAAACGAACGAAGCGCATAGGAAAACTCCTTGTCCATCTGTGTATATTAAATTTGTAAATAAAAATATTTTTTTTTGGTTATAATAAGCGTATAAGGTAGTTACCTATTTGAATACAGCTAATTGTTTTATAAAGCTACAAGACCATGGATAGCGCATGGACATGTCTACAGTACCATGGTCAGCTCCATCTAAAAGTTATGAACAATGGTGGTTTGTGAATTTACCCAACATCTTAAATGTGCTTTTTTCTAAGTCATTCATTGTAAACTTGCCTGAAGAAGGAGCCTGTGCGCTCTGAAAGCTGCATATAGAACTTTTATGGTTAGCCAATAAACGTATCATACCTGCTATACTTTTCTCTTTTTTGACACAGAAGTATCTAACATTGCATGTTGTTTCTGGCTAACACGGTACTACACTATTTTTTACTTTACTCACTAAATGGACAAAGTAAAGATGCTATTACTGTTGTGCACCGACAAGACTTCGAGATCTGCAATGAAGAAATAGGACTAAAAAACAAGAAAAAGAAACAGACCTACTGAATGAAGCCCTTCTTGTTTTTCTGATCACCACAAGAGATAACATTATGCATATCCATTATTACTTTATTGGTTTCTGATTTACTGAAAGGAGAAAATGCTGATGATTTTGACAATTCGGTCACCTGGGAACCTTCAAAGTAATGGACATCTAATCTCACATTGTTAAGGAGTAACCTTATATTTGTGGTTCTAAGACTAGTCTTCGGGGAACTTGTCATGCTTGGACAATGAAAATCATGTTCTCAAACAGCTGACTCAATGACAAAACTGAATATCTAATGGCATGGAATTTGCTCATGTGGATATATTTTCAAAGTGCAACTATCAAACCAATGAATCAATTTAGAAATGTTAGGGATATTAGTTTATGAATTCTTAAATGAAATACTCTGCCCATATTATCAAATGTCGTAAACATGTATCATTACAGTATTCTGTATATGCGCAAGGCAAACCTAGAGGGGTTATTAGTCCCTGAGCACAGATCTCATGGATGTGGCTATAGGATGTCTATATAGCAGTGTAAATCCATTGATCTCAGACTTCCTTGAAACACCTTGAACTCCTTGTCATGTTCCTCAAGCCATTTCTGAGTAATTTTGGCAGTTTAGCAGGGCACATTATCCTGCTGAAAGAGGCCACTGCCATTAGGGAATGCCGTTGCCATTAATGGGGGTACAGTTGGTCTGCAACAATGTTTAGCTAAGTGGTATGTGTTAAAGTAACATCCACATGAATGCCAGGACCTAAGGTTTCCCAGCAGAGCATTGCCCAGAGCATCACACTGCCTCCGCCACCTTGCCTTCTTCCCATAGTTCATCGTGGTGCCATCTCTTTCAAAGGTAAGTGACACACATGCACCCGGTCGTCCACATGTAAAAGAAAATGTGACTAATTAGACCAGGTAACTTTCTTCCATTGCTCCATGGTCAAGTTCTGATGCGCAAACGCCCATTATACTTTGGTGGTAAACAGGGGTCACAATCCAAATAGAAAAAGCAAACATGGGGGCCTCATGAGACAAGTATCCGTCTTATGGAAACCACTGTGAGATCCTTCACCCAAAAGCATATACACTCACCTTACATGGTTGTGTAATCCAGACACAACGTGGTTAATGTGCATTTTACATTATTAATGTAAATGATATGTAGGTGCTGCTCCTACCAGTCCTTACCATGCAAGACAACAGTTTAACTGGTTCCGGACCGCCGGCTGTGTATATACGTCCGGCGTTCGAGGTCCCTAAAACCCACGCCATAGACTATTTACGGCGCAGGTTTTAGCTCCCGGGGACCCTGAGGAGAAAAAGCTTTTGCTGCTTCTATCTTCTCTGAACTCTTCTATACAGCGCTCAGTGATGCTGTGTATATGCATAGAGGCTGGTCATATGATCGCCGGGTGCCGATAGTGGCACTAGACCCAGCACAGCCCTATTAGTGACAATAGTCACTATGAGAGGGATGATTTCCCCTGTAACTCAGGCTGCTGTGTGAAGCCCCAGTCACAGTGGAAAAACATGGTGTAAAAGAAGAAAAATAATAAAGTCCCTCAAAGGACTTTTCTGACCTTTGAGGGACAGACCATAATAATAATAAAAAATAAAAGTAAGACAAAGTGCAAAAAAAAGTAGTAATTAATACACATAAAATACCCACCCAAAAAAGACGACGTCCCTCCCCCTGCCAAT
This sequence comes from Rhinoderma darwinii, assembly GCF_050947455.1. Lineage (NCBI taxonomy): Eukaryota > Metazoa > Chordata > Amphibia > Anura > Rhinodermatidae > Rhinoderma > Rhinoderma darwinii. The sequence continues at coordinate 193,672,239 of NC_134690.1, read as the reverse complement.
CATTGTCGTAACGCTAACCCTGACCCAATTACCCTAAAATAGACATGTAATATATCAAAATTTAGGGTAGACAAAGACGATCACAACTATAAGGTCTATTATAAAAGGTAAAACGACATTATTAAGCCTGAAAATGCTAAAATAGGAAAAAGAATGTGTATAAAAAGAAAAAAGAAACCTGCATTGTCTACGAAAAAAAAACATTGCAAAAATCACGTTGCTAGCCCAACAAATAAAAAAGTTAGAGCTGTTTAACTAACGCATGCTAAAAATGGCTAAACGGGGTCTGGTCCTGAAGGCTGAAAATAGCCTGGTCCTGAACCGGTTAAATAGTATATAAAACAAAAAAACAAGACCAGGGAGTTCTACTAGGGCATTAATGTGTATAGAGAGGAAAAAAGGTTATTGATGGTGGTCAATGCTCTCACCTTGTACGGTTGCACTGACGGTGCAAAACATATAGCCACTTATAGATACAGTCTACTCGGAGTTATCAGCTTTTCTACCTTTAATATCAAACAGATTACACGTTCCAGGGTATTCACTCTCCCCTTCTTCAGATCAAAATAATGAGCCATGCTAGGGAATGAGAATAAGAGAGGAGACATGCTGGGGACTAGGAAAGGGAGGGGAGCCATGGTGGGAATAAAGTAAGGCCTCATGCACACGACCGTAGCCGTGTGCACGGCCGTGATTTTCGGGTCGGGCGGCTGCGAACTGTCAGCGGACTGTCAGCCGCGGGCCACCCGCAAATCGTACGACATGTACATGGCCGCCGTCATTGTTTTCAATGAGCCCGGACCGCAGAAGATGTCCGTAATAGGACATGCCCGTTCTTTCTGCGGTGCGGGTTCCCGGGCCATGCACGGACCGTAGAAACTACGGTCGTGTGCATGGCCCCATAGAAAAGAATGGGGCCGCAATTCTCCCGTGGATTTTCGGGGGAATTGCGGCCGCAAAAACACGTTCGTGTGCATGGGGCCTAAGAGAGGGAAGCCGTGCTAGGGACTAGGAATGGAAGTGGAGCCATGATGGCGACCATGAATGGGAAGAGGAGCCATGCTGGGGACTAGGAATAAAAGGGTGGGCCATGCAATGGAACCCTTACACAACGGTGACAAGCGGAAACCATTTGCACCGGATTCGTAACCATTGAAATCAATGGTGATGCAAACGTAAACCTATGGTTTCCGTTTATTTCAGTTTGGATTCCGTTCATGTGTTCCCCTGACTGAAACGTCCGACGGAACCCATGAACCGAGTCCTGACGCAGATGTGAACGAAGCATTACAAAGTTCTCAACTTCCTGCAATGTATATCAGTGTGTTTTATGTAACTTTGTAAATACTTTTTATTAAAAATTATTTTTACTTTTTTAGATACAGCTGCTGTTTTCTTTATACAGAGCAGCTGTATCTAACGCTTTTCACTGAATCCGTCAGTCCTGCAGACCTGACGGCTTCAGTGACAGAGGGTCCACGCAGGATCCACCTGTAAACAATCACATCTAAGTTATGAACTTAGATGTAATAGATTACAGGTGGATCCTGCATGTCAGAGAAACACAGAACTCGCTGACACTGAACCCATCAGGTCCGCGGGACTGACAAATTCAGTGAAAAGCGCTAAATACAGCTGCTCTGTATAGAAAATACAGAGCAGCTGTAGCTAAAAAAAAGTTAAAATAATTTTTAATAAAAAGTATTTACAAACTCACACAAAACACACTGATACAACTTTTTATTAAAAAAATTGCCTTTCAAAGGTTTACATAGCCTTTAAGGTCACTATTTATAAAAAAAAAAACAGAGATAACGAGGATGTTCTAGCCACGATTGAAAATTGGTTATCACCTCTCCTTTGTTCTCTCCTGTAAACGGAGTATCCTCATGACGTTGCTCGAAGGCCCCTAGTTAAAATGTCAGAATCTGTGCTGCACATGCTCAGTAGTGAAGTTACTCCACTAAAGACGAGGGGAGGAAGTTCACTACTGGGCAGAGAGCCATTTTAACACTTTGGTGGGCCCAGTGCAAAAGTTTTATGATTTAGACCCCGTTCTAAACAGGCTGGGGAGCTGAGGGTTAGTATTGTCTTTGCTCCCAGTGATCGGGTTGAACCGAGCGCTGTAAGTACTAGGACTGTGCTGTAGTTTCCTGTACTTATCACACGATCTACCGCTTTGCAGCGCAACCCTTCTCTCTGCTACTATATGCCTTCCTTCCTCCCTCCTCCACTCATCAGGCGTGGCACCACTACACTGCGTCAGCGCTGGGCTGCAGTGAGCCACATGCCGCTGAATAGAACTGCAGGAGGGAGAGCGGACAGACTGACCCAAAAGAGGACCACAAAGACTAACAACTCTTTGAAGGTGAAGGGCGCAATGGCTAACAGGGGACACACACACAGAAGAAGACACAATAATACCGCTCTCCTTTGTCTCTGGGTGTCCGCCCAAAAGCCCCATTTACCAGTTGAAAATTTTGCTCCGCCGGGGGCCTGATGCAGGCGCACCGTTTATTCTGGATAAAGCATCTCTGACTGGGCGTGCCTAAATTTATCTCAGAGCTGCTAGAGAGAACAGGAGGACAGTATTAAAGTGGAATTCCCATCTCGGACATTTATGGCATATTCATGCCTCTTAAATGGGGATCAGAAGGGAGCCCTGAGCCCTACCTTCTACCCGTCGCTGGGCTTCGGCCACTGCCTTACGAGATGGCCATAAACAATCAAACGCGTTTTGCTACACTTTTTCCAGGAACTCCCATAGAAGTGTTTGGAGGTGCCGGAAACAGCGTAGCACAGCACAGCATCATGGTATGCTATGAAGGTATCATCAAGTATGTCCTAGGCTTCAAAACAGTAATGGTCATTATTTTGTCATCCTTAATACGTTCTAGATACATTAAAAACGCAATATAGTTAAGGTTACCTGGGTTCTGTGCCGCCAGTGTGCCACATTTCTATACTGCCAACTAATAAACTGTGCCACACCCACCCATGACTACATGAGCATCCATGCTGTGTTTCACATATAACTATTTCATTCATAAGAGGCCAGCTTAATCCTTATCCCAGCTCTGTATCCGACATCATGTCCCTGCACAGGGACTTAGTTCAGATTTCTCAGTATGATGTTAACAGGTTCATTCGCTATAAGGTGTTAGCTTTTGATCAAAGAGATAGGGATGTTTTATATTCTCTGTTTCCTAGTAGATCATTTTTTTTACGAAATCATTAAAATACCTTTTCCTAAAAGATAGAGGACTATTTCAGCCATTGGTCACGGGTAGTCCGCTCCATCCTCCATAAACCACTGTGGTCACAAGTTATAGCTGAGCTATGGTGGCCGATTTCTGCAATGATTAGAAGTCCCTACTATTTTACGAATGATCCCCAATTATATAAGGACCATATGAGTGGTTAGAAGAAAATCCAATCCCTCCTGAATGCAAAGTGATTGTGTTTTATGACAGTCCTGAATGTGTTGTCTTCCTGCAAGGCCCGGGGAATATAAAACACCAGGGGATTAATGGCACACCAACACTTACATACAATTCATTCATTCTACTGAATTAACAAGCGGCCAGCCTATACAATGATGATGAATCCATGCACATATCATGAGATACAACTGCTCTGTGGTAGAAAGTATATCATATATATGAAACATTTGATATAATGGACAACACTGATATCATCCGACTCATTCTGTCCTTTAATTGAAAAGGGGAATACAAGCCATAAATGACAGAATAAAATGGCTACAGCTTTCCTTGTCAATAAGATGAAAACACTTCGACATTTTACACCATCAGAAAATGCAACCACACCCCATGTTCCCTGGACCAGCGAGTGTTCCCAGGAAGGAGTCAGCTGCCCACTTCCCTTCTATCATCCAGGGACATCATTGAGATATGGATGACCACTGCTCCCGCTTCCCTATGCCCTGTGATCAATGCCCTCATGCCATCATTGTGCCGCCCGTAGACCTTCTATGCACTGGTCATCATGAATGAGATTATGAGGTGACAATGGTGTTAGGATAGATAGGCCTGGAGCTCTGTCCATCAGCCAGGTCTCCTGCAGGCCATGCACTAGGATTTTACACTGTCTATTGCAGTATATCAATGCACCTCTTCTATTTGTAGGCAGTGCAGTGAATCACAGCTGTGCTACCTGTCAATGGATTGAAATGACAGCTCATAAACATGACAGCCTGAGGAGTTAAGATGGGCTGTAGTGCACAGAGATAGCCTGACATCATCCCCATTCAGCAGGGAGGGTAATCGTAGCCCTCTACCTGAATGCCAGGCTCTCCTGGTGGCAGCCACCTACAGCAAGAAGTGAATGTGATGTCCTTACTTGAGCATGGCCTCTTCCTTCTCCTCCTCCTCCTTCTGTCGGTTCATCACTGCCATGATCGTGTTCCTCTCGTCCTCGGTCAGATGGCTGAGATCGGGGAGATCTGGCATCGGGGGAGGCACTAGTGTTGGCCGGGGGCCTCTTGGCCCCATTGAAGAAGACATGGTATTTGGATAGAGGGCGGGAGGAGCAGCCACCTTCAGAGAGCTATGGACCACTTGTCTCCCCCACCCCACCTTGTTACTGGAGCGCTAGCGGCCAGTCACACCGGGGCTACTGCACATCCCTAGCAGCGGCCGGGAGAGGCTCTGGGGAGGGGGACGAGTCCCCCCAGGTGTCACACAGCTGGAGGCGTCATCCCTGTGTAGTATAGGAGCGCTGCCGTCCTCCTGTCCGTGCTGTCCCGGGTGCTGCCGCCGCTGCTGCTGACATACAGGCTGATGTGGGAGTGGAGGAGGGGGGGGGGGGGTGTGGGGAAATGAACACAAGCTGTTAACACTGGGCTGTGGGGGAGGGGCGGATGACTGCATCCCTCCCTGGCAAGACGGCGGCAGCATCCCTCATCTTCCTCCTTCCCTGGCAGGCATCATATGACTGTCCTGTCATCATATGTACACGATGTATGTGTATACTGCATGTGTGGTTACATCTGTGGAGGTCACACATCGCTTACCATCTGCATTAAATACACAGCTCCACCCTTCATCAATCTGACTGCCATAGAGACGATGAGACCCAGCGCACAGTGTGGCTAGCTACCCATGATGACAGTAAGGGGGCAATAACGTAATAACCTGCAACCCAAGGCATGATGAGCATGGTGACAGGCACATTACCATATAGAGATGGACTACAGCAGAGCCATATAGAGATAGACTACACACACCGTCATATAGAGATGGACTACACACACCCTCATATAGAGATGGACTACACACACACCATCATATAGAGATGGACTACTCACACACCATCATATAGAGATGGACTACACACACAGCCTCATATAGGGATGGACTACACACACACACACACACACACACCATCATATAGAGATGGACTACACACACACCCTCATATAGAGATGGACTACACACACGTACGTACGTACGTACGTACGTACGTACGTACGCACACACACACACACCATCATATAGAGATTGACTACAGCAAAGCCATATAGAGATGGACAACAGCAGAGCCATATACAGATAACTACCCACACCCTTATATAGAGATGGACTACAGCAAAGAGATATACAGATGACTACACACACTCTCATATAGAGATGGACTACAGCCGAACCATATACAGATGACTACACACACCCTCATATAGAGATGGACTACACACACACACCCTCATATAGAGATGGACTACACACACACTCTCAGGCCTCATTTACACGAGCGTGTGCGTTTTGCGCGCGCAAAAAACGCTGCGTTTTGCGCGCGTTTGTATGGCGTATGCACTGCGTATACGCAGCCTTGTTGCGTTTTAAACGCGCGCACGACTAGCGTTTGCATCGCGCGTAAAAAACGCAGAGGGGATTAGTGGGACGCCCGCCTACAAATAGGCCAGCTGGCCCAACCCCTGCTTGCTGGTAGAAATCTGTTTGCAAGGTTATTTCCGCCTCTGCAGAAACCACAGTGTTTGTTTTTCCCTTCAAATTGGAATCGCTTTGACACCCAACTATTATGGCTTCGCCAGCACTGGCGCGTGTGCTTCTTCTCTGGATGATCTCACGTCGGTTTGGCCAGCGCCGACACATGCTGCAGCACCACACGCCTGGAAGAAGTCGCATTTGGGTTCATCCACTTGTGGCCCAACGTACAATAAAAGGGCATTTCCATACCCTGTTTGAAGACTTACGCCGGCATCCCGACAAATTTCGATCCTTCTGCCGCATGTCTGTGGCCACATTTGACCTTCTGCTTGAGCAAACTCGCTCTGGTCTCACCTTCCAGAATACGAACATGAGACGCTGCATTTCGCCCGAGGAACGTCTGCTTGTGACCTTGAGGTATGTATGAAGCTGCTATAACTTAGTCCATGCCGCTGTCTGCTTTACCAGCCCCCCACTAACATGTGTTCTTCCTTTCTTTTTCTTTCTCTTTATTTTCTAGATTTCTGGCCACAGGCAATAGTTATCATTCGTTGCATTTTGAATTTCTTTTGGGAGTGACCACCATTTCGTTCATTGTCACATCCACCTGTGTCGTGTTGTGGCAGAGTTTAAAGAGCACGGTCATGCCTCAGCCCACGACAGAACAGTGGCTAAGTATATCAGAGGGATTTCTTAGAGCTACTGAATTTCCAAATTGCATTGGTGCCCTTGACGGCAAACACATTCGTGTGAGAAAGCCCCCACGCAGTGGCTCGCAATACTATAACTACAAGCAGTATTTTTCGATGGTATTGTTAGCCTTGGCGGACACTAATTATTGTTTCACTATTGTTGACATTGGCTCGTATGGAAGCTCGGCAGATGCCCGCATATTCCGTACATCAAGAATGGGGAAGCGACTCGTGAATAGGCGACTGGGGTTGCCGGAACCCTCCATCCTCCCAGGCTCCAGCGGGCCCCCAATCCCGTATGTAATCGTGGCAGATGAGGGGTTTGCACTCACAAGGCAAGTCATGCGTCCCTTTGCAAGAAGGGGCTTGGATGACCGTAGGCGCATGTTCAATCTCCGCCTGGGCAGAGCTCGGCGATGTGTCGAATGTGCCTTTGGCATTATGTCGAACAGGTGGCGTGTCTTTCTGTCAACAATGCAATTGTCCATGCATAATGTCACACGTGTTATCCAAGCGGGTGTAGTTCTGCATAACTTCTGCCGCATTAATGATGCAAACTTTGATGCTGACTATATCATAACACACGCAGACACCACTGACAATGTCCCGGTGATTCCTCTCGGGCGATCTGTCTCCTCCGGCCTTCGAGTTCGTGATACTTTGGCGGCATATTTTGAGTGCCCATCTGGACCAGCACCGTGGGGGGCTGATGACCTGTGAAGGGGTGAATGTTCTTTTGACGCTTCACTACCCACCTGAGATGTGGGCATTTTTTGTTTTGTTTCTTTTGTGTGTTGGGGTTGGGGTAGGGACTCGCAAAACATGAGGACCCTTGACGCAGGTTGCGAGCTTATATCTCTCGGGGTTTGAGCAGGACTTTACACAGTTGCCGACTTACTTTGCCCATATATCCTGTTGTGCGGACTCCAGTTAGGGAAGTCCAATTGCAAGTGTACTTATTTTGCTTCAGGGCCCATGGCAGGACCTAAACTTTGCAATCCCTTTCAAGCCATGTCAAACCACGAGAGATTAACTAAAACCTCATATCACATGTCCATGCATTGGTCCAAAAGGCCAGAAGTGTGTGAGAGTGTAGGCTAAGGAAATGTGTGCCAAACCTTCTGTTGGGTGGTCGAAATGAATAATAAAACGAAATCAAACCATTAACGTTTTTTTTTTTTATTTAGGGATTCGGACCAATCCCAAAATTTGTGGCAAAAAAATTAGACACCAACATGGTGTAATGAAATCCAAAATAAAAACATGATCCCACAATATACGTGGCCAGGCCTGCACCACACACAACAGTGCCGTCCAAATATATTGGCACCAACACACTCAGAGGTGTTGGTATAGTTGGGCTGGGGAGGCATATGCCTGCATTTCAGCACCACTATGCTGGACCTGGAGCTGGGTAGGTTGTTCCTGGCCAGCATAGTGGTGCTGATGTGGTGGCTGGAATGTGGGCCCTGCGAAGTGGGGAGCCATAGGGCGCATGTATGGATGCGGACGGGCCATCTGGGGAACAGGGTGAAATTGGCCAGGCACCTGGGCCGTGGGTGGCGGCATGTAAGTATTTCGCCACTGCTCTATTGCCGTGAAACACGGATGGGGATTGTGTGGCGGTCTGCAAGCGTCGATCAATGTGACGATCGACGCCTGCAGACGGCCCATAAGGTCCATCGGCACCAGGCGTAGGAGGGGCACAATGCTGCGGCCAAAGGCATCATTGCCATCCTCCTCTGCGGCTCGCCTCAAATAGTCCAGTACCCGCGTATCCACCTGGGCAGATGTGGAGGGCTGTGGGGCACGAACACGCCGACTGCGGGCTCGCACGGGCCGCTCCTGGGCTGGAGAGCCAACCGGCCGTTCGGACTGGCCTGGTGCGGGCTCCTGGGGTGTCGCCTCGGGGCTGGGTGGCAGGATATTGGGAGCAGGGGCTTCGGCCACAGACTCCCCCACGTCAGTCTCCTCTGCTGTATCCTCCAAATTGTCGGTGGTTCTACAAGGAGGCAAAAAATTATGAGTACAAAATCTAACAATGCCCACAACAACACGTTGACAGACAGGACCTGGCCAAACACACAGTACACTCATGCAACGACATAAATGCTTACGTGCGCATATCCATGATGTCCTTCAGGAACATCAGCTGTTTCGTATAAATGTAGGGCCGTTTGCGAGATGCCCCATCTCCGCTGCGTCCCTTGTCACCCATCTCTCGCCTGAATTGATCACGGCAGCTCCGCCACCGTGTCTTGATATCTTGGACTGGTGTATGTAACAAAAACAAAACACGCCATCAGAACTATCACCTCTCACTACAAAATGAAGGGCCCTGCAATGGCAATGCGGTGGGACGTGGGGAAGCACCTGCTCCACCAAAGTTTCTCGTGCTCATGTGCGTAATACACATACAGGGCCCAGGTTTTCGATAGGCATGACAGGCATTGACAGAAAATGCCAGGTACTCACCCAACCGAGTGCGGTCACGGGTTTGGCCTGTCTCCCACTCTTGCCCAAAGAGGTTTTTGGCCACCAACTCCCATGCGTCCTCCTTCACCGTCCTGTTGTGATACTCCTCACATCTGTTATCCCATATCGCTGGATGCTCCTGGACAAAAAGTATGAGGCGCTCCACATCCATCCCGCGCGGCATGGCTGTAGTATGTGGCTGTGAAACACTCCAAAATATCCGCAGACAACTCTCCTGGCACTGGCTAGACTTGCCCCCTCGCACTTGAAAGGCAGGCACTTCCTGGTTTGGAGAAGCTTTGTGTAGCTTTATAGACTAATTAGAATGGACATAACAGCTCTTGCGTGTTTTTCGCGCATGCAACGCAGGACCGTCCGTGTGGCATGCGTTGTTTTCACGCACCCATTGAAGTCAATGGGTGCGTGTTGCGTGAAAAACGCAAGAATATAGAACATGTCGTGAGTTTTACGCAACGCACTCACGCAGCGCAAAATACACGCATCGTCTAAACAGCCCCATAGACTATTATAGGTGCGTACGACACGCGTGAAAAGCACGCGCGTCGCACGCGCGTATAATACGCTCGTGTAAATGAGGCCTCATATAGAGATGGACTACACACACACCCTCATATAGGCATGGACTTCACACGCACAACCTTATATGGAGATGGACTACACACACATCCTCATATAGAGATGGACTACAGCAGAGCCATATACAGATGACTACACACACCCTCATATAGAGATGGACTACAGCAGAGCCATATACAGATGACTACACACACCCTCCTATAGAGATGGACTACAGCAGAGCTATATAGAGATGGACTACACACACCCTCCTGTAGAGATGGACTACAGCCGAGCCATATACAGATGGACTACAGACACCCTCATATAGCAAGGCCAGAAGTCAGTGGACGTCACATCAGAGGGGCTTGCCAAACCCATTGATAGAAATATGGAGTTGGTAATCTTGAGATGAAGTGTGTTTCTGCTCAGCCATGGAAATCTACTCCATAAAGATACAACAATCAGTTCTTGTCAGGATCGTATTTGAGATAGAGACATCCATGGTGCGGTATCGGCAGGCGCAGGTTCTAACTAGAAAGAGTCATTGAATGGTGCTGTGAAGTACCAGCGGAGAAGCTGCTATTGTCCGTTCTGCAGCACCAAGCAAGGCAAGGGACAGGAAGAGACAGACTACTGCATCACCCAACCTGCAGATTGGCAATAGGCAGATTGTAGTAACAGAGCGCACACTCTAGCACACTCAACTCCCACCCCCTCCTGAGCTACTTTATAAGATATAACAAGTGCATAACTACAGCCTCCCCCCTCCTGAACGACTTTATAAGAAATAAAAAGTGCATACCTACCGCCTCCCCTCTCCGGAATTACTTTATAAGATATAAAAAAAAGTGCATACCTACCAACAGTCCCGGATTCCTGGCAGTGCTCCGCTGTCCCGGGCGGCCGGGGATATGTCCCGCAGAAACAGTTGAAGCCAATTCTGAAGCAGGGAACCATCAGCTCCCTGCTTCAGAATTAGTTCAGAGCGCAGGAGCAGAGGGAGCTCTTCCGCTCGCCGAGGACTCCCCGTGCACAGCGCTACTTTAAGCGCTGTGCTCGGGGAAGCCCTTGACGTTGCTGTCTATATATGGACAGTGATGTCAGTGGCTACTCCTTAGGCGGAATCCCCGTTGCCGATGATCCGGCCGGGGATTCCGCTCCTAGAGGAAACCCATGAGGTTACAGTCCATTGACGTTAGGGACTCCTCCTGGAGCGGAATCCCTGGCCAGAGTCGGCAACGGGGATTCCGCTCAAGAAGTAGCCACTGACGTAACTGTCCAATGGTGTACCTACTGATGTAGTACAGGGCCCGCGGCATGCCGTGCCGCCTGCCGACACGCCCCCCCCCATATGCCCGGGGGTGCCGCTAGCAGCCGTTATCGCTGCTACAGAGGTAGTGATGCTACTATGGGGCCCGTGCCGCCGAGCCTCTAACATTTATGGGCCGGGCGGCACAGGCCCTCTCATGCCCAATGGCATGCTAGCAACAGCCACCCCATCTTGCAGTAATTGTACCTGCGTCTATAGCACGCAGGTACAAAAACATGCATTAGCGCTGAATGGCCAGGCACGTTCCGTGCCCGACAATTCAGCGCCTTACAGCGACGCTGATTGGCGGGGCAAAATTACTTGCCCCGCCAATCAGCGCCTTTCAACGACACTAGCGGCGCAATGACACCATCACGCTGCTTTCGTGCTTGAAAGGCGCTGATTGACGGGGAAAGTCATTCTGCCCTGCCAATCAGCGCCTTTCAACGACGCGCCGCTTGCGTCATTCAGCTTCAGCAGACTTGCTCAGAAGAGACCTGATCTGCAATTCCACCGGACGGCGAGGGAATGGGATCAGGGTGAGTATTTTTTTTTTTCTACTAAAACTGTGAGTGGCATTATCTATAGTGGGGGTTCTATCTACATGGGGGGTCTATATGTGGGGATGTGGAGAACTACATACAGGGGGAACTACATGTAGGGCACTATCTACAGGGGTGGTGTCACGAAACGGTCTGTGGACCCACTGGGCCTTACCGCCTTGGCGGTATGGCAGCTGGCCAACAGGGCGTAGGTCAAGGTCTATAGTTCGTATAGGTACCTGTGGCAGCTCGGACAGCAGCAGGGCAGGCTCGGCTAGGACTAGGCAGCGGGGTAGACGTCAGGCGAGTTAAAGCAGGTCAGACGTGGGATACAGCACGACACGACTTTGGCACAGCACAGTGCTTGACCAGGATAGTATGGAATGCAGGGAACAGGAACAGGAAAACACTAGGAGGCCATCACATAGACAAACTTAGGAAACATCAACAACGCTCAGGCATAGAAGCAGGAGAATGGAGCCCTCTTATAGTCCATGGTACTCACGGGTTCAAGTTCATCAGAAGTCCGGTGCGCATGCTGCCCCTTTAAGAGCGGACACGAGCGTGTGCGCGCACCCTACGGGATCCGGCTGAGGTGAGTGGACGCGAGCACTGGCGTCTCCTGAGGAGGCTGGAGCCAGCGCTTGCCGACTCGTGGCTGCGGCTGTCAAGAGGAGATTGGAGCTGACGGCCCGCAGCCACGGACATTACAGGTGGGCTATATGTGGGACACTATATACAGGGGTGGGCTATATGTGGAGCACTATCCATAGGGGGTGCTATTTGTAGGGCACTATAAATATTGGGGTGGGATATGTGTGGGACAATATATACTGGGGTGGGTTACCTGTGGGGCACTATCCTCAGGGGGGCTATATGTAGGGCACTGTTTACATGGGTGGGCTATATGTGAGGGACTATCTACAGAGGTGGGCTATACGTGGAGCACTATCTATAGGGGAAGCTATATGTAGGGCAGAACGGTGGCTGAGTGGTTAGCACTATTGCCTTGCAGCTCTGGAGTCCATATGTGGGCACTATCTACAGGGGCCTCTATGTAGGGCACTATCTACAGAGGCTCTATGGGGGTCACTATCTACAGGGGGGCTATGGGGGCACTATCTACAGGGGGCATGGTGTGTGGGACACAGTGTATAGTACCATTATAATCAGGGACACATTGTATGGCGCTCTTATAGTTAGAGGTGCAGTGTATGGCGCTATTATATTTATAGGTGTTGAGAATTTTACCTTCGTTTATAGGTGCAGAAATGTTTTAAAACTGATAAACTGAAGACATCTGAGCGGAAAACTGCAGAAAACTCCATCATAGAGGTCTGGACCGGAGGGAGAAAAAAAGAACTAGAATTTGAGACGTCACCGTGAGTCACTTAATGTAAATATTTATTCTGCCTCTAATCAGTACTGTAGTCACTGTATTATCTGCAGCAAGATGATGGGTGGTATGATTTTTTTTTTTGTGAAACAGCATCACCCAGCATATCCTTACTACTGTTTGGGCCATGCTGGGAGATGTAGTTTTATGCTGTACAAACCTATACGGCAGGGGATGCACTAAATTAAGCTGTATTTGCTCTGGTGTTGTATATATGTACTGAGCTTGGTTCTGGGGCTGTATATATGTACTGAGCTTTGTTTTGGTGCTGTATATATGTACTGATCTTGGTTCTGCTGCTGTACTTAAGTACTGAGCTTGGTTCTGGTGCTGTATTTATGTACTGAGCTTTGTTCTGGTGTTGTGTTTATGTATGAGCTTGGTTCTAGCAATGTATATATGTACTGAGCTTGGTTCTGTGGCTGTATTTATGTACTGAGGTTGGTTCTGGTGCTGTATATATGTAATGAGTGTCACGTAGTGTTCATGGACCTACTGGGCCATACCGCCTTGGCAGTATGGCAGCTGGCCAACAGGGTGCAGTTCAGAGTCTATAGTTCATATAGGGTACCTGTGGCAGCTCGGACAGTAGCAAGGCAGGCTAGGCAGGAATTAGGCAGCAGGTAGACGTCAGGCGAGGAGAAGCAGGACAGGCATGGTATACAGCACAGCACGGCAACAGCTCAGCACGACAACAGCTCAACATGGCACTAGAACAGAATACAGGATACAGGAACAGGGAACACTGGGATCAGGAAACACTAGGGGACCATTTGCAAGACAGACTTGGAATACGACAACGCTCAGGCGTGTGAGGATGGGGCTGGGACCATATAGCCCAGGGTGCTCTGGAGCAATTAGCTCAATCTCCAACATGCGTGCGCTCTGGCTTCTTAAGTCTGGACTGAGCTCGTGAGCGCACCCTTGTGGTCACTGTGGAGCAGGACGGCCGTATGTGCAGACATCTCTTGAGAGAAGGGCGTCGACTGGATGGAAGGAGTTTGTGGTCAGTGACCACAGATGTTTCACTGAGCTTGGCTCTGGGGATGTATATATGTACTGAGCTTTGTTCTGGTGCTGTACTTATGTACTGAGCCTTGTTCTGGTGTTGTATATATGTACTGAGCCTTGTTCTGGTGTTGTATATATATACTGAGCTTTGTTCTGGTGCTGTAATTATGTACTGAGCTTGGTCCTGGTGCTGTATTTATGTACTGAGCTTTGTTCTGGTACTGTATATATGTAGTGAGCTTGCTTGTAGTGCTGTATTTATGTACTGAGTTTGATTCTGGTGCTGTTAGGGATCTGCCAGGTACTTCATCTAGGTATACTCCTGGGATTAATCAATCCACACCTGAGGCCAGACCTGTTCGACTGACACCATCTCCCACCAACCAGGGTGGCAGGCTCAGGAGTGGGAGAGCCTATCGCGGCATGGTCTGTCGGAGTTAGCTCCGCCCCCTGTCCTTTATTACCTGCCCTGTTCTCTCCCTCAGTGCTTGTAATTCTTTTGGATTCCTGGCCCCACTGCTGCTTGCTCCAGCCTGCCTCTGCCGTGCTTCTGCCTTGCTGCAGTTCTGCTTGACCTGCTTTGCTTTGCCCCTGGCTTGCTTCTGTCTCCGTGCCCGCTCGGGTGTACTCACTTCGTCCTGGTCCTGACTGTTCGTTCGCCGCTCCGTTTCCTCGTGGCGTTCCGTGGCTACTGCCCCTTCCCTTGCGTGTTCCCTGTTTGTTTTCCTGTGCACTTAGACAGCGTAGGGACCGCCGCCCAGTTGTACCTCGTCGCCTAGGGCGGGTCATTGCAAGTAGGCAGGGACAGGGCGGTGGGTAGATTAGGGCTCACTTTCCCTTCACCTCCTTCCTGCCATTACATAATTACAAGCCCTTACCTAGTCTACCATTTCTCCTACGCTGACGCTATCATGGACCCCCTTGAGACCCTGACCCAGCAGATGCAGGGCCTCTCCCTACAGGTCCAGGCCCTGGCCCAAAGGGTCAATCAGGGTGACGCTGCTTTAGTAGTACCCCTCACCTCACCTCTAGAACCCGACCTCAAGTTACCTGACCGGTTTTCAGGGGACCGTAAGACGTTTCTCTCCTTCCGGGAGAGTTGCAGACTGTATTTCCGCCTAAAGCCCCACTCCTCAGGTTCCGAGAACCAGCGGGTGGGTATCATCATATCCCGACTCCAGGAAGGGCCCCAAGAGTGGGCCTTCTCCTTGGCTCCTGACGCCCCTGAACTTTCCTCTGTTGATCGTTTTTTCTCTGCCCTCTGACTCATTTACGACGAGACTGACAGGACTGCTTTAGCCGAGAGTCAGCTGGTGACCTTACGTCAGGGTAGGAGACCGGTTGAGGAATACTGTTCTGATTTTAGGAAGTGGTGCGTAGCTTCTCAGTGGAACGATCTGGCCCTAAGGTGCCAGTTTAGGTTAGGATTATCTGACGCCCTGAAGGATCTGCTGGTTAGCTACCACTCGTCTGACTCCCTTGACCAGGTTATGGCCCTAGCAGTACGACTTGACCGACGTCTCAGGGAACGTCAGCTAGAACGCTTCAGTGTGCTCCCCTCTGACTTTTCGGCGATCCCCCCCGAGGTCCCGTCTCCTCGCCCCCCCACGGAGGACTCGGAGGTACCTATGCAACTCGGGGCCTCCATGTCCCCTCGACAACGTAGGGAGTTTCGCAGAATGAATGGTCTCTGCTTCTACTGTGGGGACGACAAGCATCTACTGAACACCTGTCCCAGGCGCAAGAATAAGAAGCCGGAAAACTTCCGCGCCTAAGTGATCATCGGGGAGGTCACTTGGGCGCACAGGTATTTCCCGTTAATGTGAAATTTTGCTTCCCTTTCAGGTCTCGTTTGCTGGCCGGTCTGCCACGGGCAGTGCTTTCGTGGATTCTGGCTCATCTGCTAATATCATGTCTGTGGAATTTGCTATGTCTCTAAAGATGCCTTGTATTGATTTACCTTATCCTATCCCTGTAGTAGGAATCGACTCAACTCCCCTTGCTAATGGTTATTTTACTCAGCATACTCCTGTTTTTGAACTCCTGGTTGGCTCCATGCATTTGGAGCAGTGCTCTGTACTGGTGATGCAGGGATTATCGTCTGATCTGGTTTTAGGCCTTCCCTGGTTGCAGTTGCATAATCCCACGTTTGATTGGAATACTGGGGATCTCACCAAATGGGGTAATTAATGTCTTATGTCATGTCTTTCTGTTAACTCTATTTCTCCCCGGGAGGAGGTAAACACGCTTCCTGAGTTTGTTCAGGACTTCGCCGATGTGTTTTCTAAGGAGGCCTCCGAGGTGTTGCCCCCCCCATAGAGATTACGATTGCGCTATCGATTTGGTGCCTGGTGCCAAGCTTCCTAAGGGTAGGATATTTAATCTTTCATGTCCTGAACGTGAAGCTATGAGGGTGTATATCCAAGAATGCCTGGCCAAGGGTTTCATTCGCCCCTCGACTTCTCCTGTAGGTGCTGGCTTCTTCTTCGTGGGGAAGAAGGATGGTGGTCTTAGGCCGTGCATTGATTATCGTAACCTGAATAAGGTCACCGTAAGGAACCAGTACCCACTTCCTTTGATTCCGGATCTTTTTAATCAGGTTCAGGGAGCCCAATGGTTTTCTAAGTTCGATCTACGGGGGGCATATAACCTTATCCGCATCAAAGAGGGGGATGAGTGGAAAACTGCGTTCAACACACCCGAGGGTCATTTCGAATACCTGGTCATGCCCTTTGGGTTGTGTAATGCCCCTGCTGTCTTCCAGAATTTTATTAATGAAATCCTGAGAGAGTACCTGGGTAATTTTCTTGTTGTGTACCTTGATGACATACTGGTGTTTTCCAAGGACTGGTCCTCCCACGTGGAGCATGTCAGGAAGGTGCTCCAGGTCCTTCGGGAGAATAATCTGTTTGCTAAGACTGAAAAATGTGTCTTTGGGGTACAGGAGATACCATTTTTAGGGCAAATCCTCACTCCTCATGAATTCCGCATGGACCCTGCCAAGGTTCAAGCTGTGGCGGAATGGGTCCAACCTGCCTCCCTTAAGGCGTTACAGTGTTTTTTAGGGTTCGCCAACTATTACAGGAGATTTATTGCCAACTTCTCGGTCGTCGCTAAGCCTCTTACGGACCTTACCCGCAAGGGTGCTGATGTCCTCCATTGGCCCCCTGAGGCCGTCCAGGCATTTGAGACTCTCAAGAAGTGCTTTATCTCGGCCCCCGTGCTGATTCAGCCCAACCAAGAGGAGCCATTTATTGTGGAGGTTGACGCTTCCGAGGTGGGAGTGGGGGCCGTCTTGTCCCAGGGTACCAGCTCCCTCACCCATCTCCGCCCCTGTGCTTACTTCTCTAGGAAGTTTTCGCCCACGGAGAGTAACTATGATATTGGCAACCGCGAACTTCTAGCCATTAAATGGGCTTTTGAGGAGTGGCGGCACTTCCTGGAGGGGGCCAGACACCAGGTAACGGTCCTTACGGATCACAAGAATCTGGTTTTCCTAGAATCGGCCCGGAGGCTTAATCCTAGACAAGCTCGGTGGGCACTATTCTTTACCAGATTTAATTTCTTGGTTACCTATAGGGCTGGGTCCAAGAATATTAAGGCTGATGCTCTGTCACGTAGTTTCATGGCCAATCCTCCTTCCGAGAAGGATCCTGCTTGTATTTTACCCCCTGGTATAATCGTCTCTGCCACGGATTCTGATTTAGCTTCTGATATCGCGGCTGATCAGGGTGCAGCTCCCGGGAACGTCCCTGGGGACAAACTGTTTGTTCCCCTGCAATACCGGCTGAGGGTACTCAGGGAAAACCATGACTCCGCTCTATCTGGTCATCCTTGCATCTTGGGCGCCAAAAACCTCATTACCAGAAACTATTGGTGGCCTGGGTTGCCTAAAGATGTTAGGGCTTACGTCGCCGCTTGTGAGGTTTGCGCTAGGTCCAAAACCCCTAGGTCCCGACCTGCGGGCCTACTACGTTCCTTGCCCATTCCCCAGAGACCTTGGACCCATATCTCCATGGATTTTATCACCGATTTGCCTCCATCTCAGGGCAAGTCGGTGGTGTGGGTGGTAGTCGACCGCTTCAGCAAGATGTGCCACTTTGTGCCCCTTAAGAAGCTACCTAACGCCAAGACGTTAGCTTCTTTGTTTGTGAAACACATCCTGCGTCTCCATGGGGCCCCAGTCAATATCGTTTCTGACAGAGGGGTACAATTTGTTTCCTTATTTTGGAGAGCTTTTTGTAAAAAGTTGGAGATTGATCTGTCCTTCTCCTCCGCCTTCCATCCCGAAACTAATGGCCAAACGGAAAGGACCAACCAATACCTGGAACAATATTTAAGGTGTTTCATCTCTGACTGTCAATTCGATTGGGTCTCATTCCTTCCCCTTGCTGAATTTTCCCTGAATAACCGGGTCAGTAACTCGTCAGGGGTCTCCCCGTTTTTCTGTAATTTCGGGTTTAACCCGAGGTTCTCCTCCGTCTCCCCTGGTTGTTCCAATAATCCTGAGGTAGAGGATGTTCATCGGGAACTGTGCACTGTCTGGGCCCAGGTTCAGAAGAACCTAGAGGTGTCCCAGAGCGCACAAAAGATTCAGGCGGATAGTAGACGTTCTGCTAACCCCCGGTTTGTTGTCGGGGATTTGGTCTGGTTGTCGTCCAGGAACTTGCGCCTTAAGGTCCCGTCCAGGAAGTTTGCTCCCCGATTTATTGGACCTTATAAGATCATTGAAGTCCTCAACCCTGTATCCTTCCGTCTGGAGCTCCCCCCATCCTTTCGCATACATGACGTCTTCCATGCCTCCCTCCTTAAACGCTGCTCCCCGTCCTGGTCCCCCTCGAGGATACCTCCTGTTCCCGTTCTCACCCCTGAGGGGGTGGAATTCGAGGTGGCCAAGATTATGGACAGTAGGATGGTCCAGGGCTCCCTCCAGTACCTGGTCCATTGGAGAGGATACGGGCCGGAGGAGAGGACTTGGGTACCTGCCCGTAATGTTCACGCTGGGGTATTGATCAGGAGGTTCCACCTTCTCTTCCCCACTAAACCGGGTCCCCTTAGTAAGGGTCCGGTGGCCCCTCATAAAAGGGGGAGTACTGTTAGGGATCTGCCAGGTACTTCATCTAGGTATACTCCTGGGATTAATCAATCCACACCTGAGGCCAGACCTGTTCGACTGACACCATCTCCCACCAACCAGGGTGGCAGGCTCAGGAGTGGGAGAGCCTATCGCGGCCTGGTCTGTCGGAGTTAGCTCCGCCCCCTGTCCTTTATTACCTGCCCTGTTCTCTCCCTCAGTGCTTGTAATTCTTTTGGATTCCTGGCCCCACTGCTGCTTGCTCCAGCCTGCCTCTGCCGTGCTTCTGCCTTGCTGCAGTTCTGCTTGACCTGCTTTGCTTTGCCCCTGGCTTGCTTCTGTCTCCGTGCCCGCTCGGGTGTACTCACTTCGTCCTGGTCCTGACTGTTCGTTCGCCGCTCCGTTTCCTCGTGGCGTTCCGTGGCTACTGCCCCTTCCCTTGCGTGTTCCCTGTTTGTTTTCCTGTGCACTTAGACAGCGTAGGGACCGCCGCCCAGTTGTACCTCGTCGCTTAGGGCGGGTCGTTGCAAGTAGGCAGGGACAGGGCGGTGGGTAGATTAGGGCTCACTTTCCCTTCACCTCCTTCCTGCCATTACAGGTGCTGCATATATGTCAGAGCTTGGTTCTAGTGCTGTATTTATGTACTGAGGTTGGTTCTGGTGCTGTAAATATGTATTGAGCTTGGCTCTCATGCCGTATATATGTATCAGCTTGGTTCTAGTGCTGTATTTATGTACTGAGCTTGGTTGTGGTACTGTATATATGTATGAGCTTTGTTCTGGAGCTGTAATTATATAGTATATATTTATAAAAAAATTGCAGGGCAGATGGAATTGTTTTCAATTCATTGTATATTTGATGGGAACCTGTCTAGTAGTTTTAACCCCTTGAAACGCCACCATGCGGTAATACATGACCTGACAATATTTCCAAATGTATGTTTTTTTTCAGGTGCAGCAAAATCTATAAAATCAACATTTAAAACAGTGCAAACTATATGCTAATTACTCATAAAAGGGTCATGGGTCGGTGCCGCTATCCTGAAGAGTCACATAGTCCTGCCTCCAAACCCACCTTTTCATGTTTGATTGACATCCCCCTGGCTGATAAAACTTTCACGGCTGCACCTTGTACTACTTTGCCTTTGCCTTGTACTACTTGGGGGGCTGTGTGGCACTAAATACAAGGGAGGGCTGTGTGGCACTATACACATGGGGAGCTATGTGGCACTATATACAAGGGGCTGTGTGGCACTACTAAGTGGGGGCTCTGTGGCACTATCTACTAGGGAGGCTGTATGGCACTATTTACAAGGGGTAGGGCTGTGGCACTGTCTACAAGGGGCTGTGTGTGGCGCAATCTACAGGGGTCTGTGTGTGGCACTATCTACTAAGGGGGGCTGTGTGGCACTATCTACTAAGGGGGCTGTGTGGCACTATATACAAGGGAGGGGGCTGTGTGGCACCATATACAGGGGGAGCGGTATGGCACTATATACAGGGGGAGGTTGGGGGCGCTATCTACAAGTGGGGTGTGACACTGTCTACAGGGGTGGCTGTATAGCACTGTTTACTGGGGGGCTGTATGGCACAATCTACAGGGGCACTATCTATAAGGGAGGCTGCGTGTGGCACACGGGGGGCCCAATTCAAGGGTATACTATGGGGCCCAGTCTTTCCTAGTTACGCCCCTGTCACTGTCCATATACTAGTCCTTCTCAATAAATTAGAATATCATCAAAAAGTTAATTTATTTCAGTAATTCAATTAAAAAAGTGAATCTCATATATTCTACAGATTCATTACACACAGAGTGATCTATTTCCAGCATTTTTTTCTTTTAATGTTAATTATGGGTAACAGTTAATGAAAACCCACAATTTAGTGTCTCAGAAAATTAGAATATTAAATAAGCCCAATTTCAAAAATTATTTTTAATACCGAAATGTTGGCCTACTGAAAAGTATGTACAGTATATGCACTCAATTCTTGGTTGGGGCTCCTTTTGCATGTATTACAGCATCAATGCAGCGTAGCATGGAGTAGATCAGCCTGTGGCACTGCTGAGGTGTTATGGAAGCCCAGGTTGCTTTGATAGTGGCCTTCAGCTCGTCTGTATTGTTGGGTCTGGTGTCTCATCTTCCAATTGACAATACCCCATAGATTCTCTATGGGGTTTAGGTCAGGCGAGTTTGCTGGCCAATCAAGCACAGTCATACTGTGGTTATTAAACCAGGTATTGGTACTTTTGGCAGTGTGGGCAGGTGCCAAGTCCTGCTGGAAAATGAAATCAGCATCTCCATAAAGCTTATCAGCAGAGGTAAGCATAAAGTGCTCTAAAATTTCCTGGTAGATGGCTGCGTTGACTCTGTACTTGATATATCACAGTGGACCAATACCAGCAGATGACATGGCTCCCTAAATCATCACTGACTGTGGAAACGTCACACTAGACCGCAAACAACTTGGATTGATGTCTCTCCACTCTTCCTCCAGACTCTGGGACCTTGATTTCCAAATGAAATGCAAAATTTACTTTCATCTGAAAACAGGACTTTGGACCACTGAGCAGCAGTGTTGGTCCTCTGTGTTATATCAAGTTCAGAGTCAAAGTAGCCGTCTACCAGGACATTTTCCAGCACTTCATGCTTCCCTCTGCTGACAAGCTTTATGGAGATGCAGATTTCATTTTCCAGCAGGACTTGGCACCTGCCCACACTGCCAAAAGTGGCAATACCTGGTTTAGTAACCACAGTATCACTGCACTTGATTGGCCAGCAAACTCGCTTGACCTAAACCCCATAATTAATCTATGGGGTATTGTCTAGAGGAAGATGAGAGACACCAGACCCAACAATGCAGACGCCACAGACCCAGTGCCTGTTATGGCAGGAAGGAGGTGAAGGGAACAAGTGAGCCCTAATCTACCCACCCCCCTGTCCCTGCCTACTTGCAACGACCCGCCCTAGGCGACGGGGTACAACTTGGCGACGGTCCCTACGCTGACTAAGTGCAAGGGAATACAAACAGGGAACAAGTAAGGGAAGGGGCAGTAGCCCACGTAACACAGTGAGGAAACGGAGTGGTGAACGGGCCAGTCAGGATCAGGATGTAATGAAGTATACAAACGCAGAGCACGGAGCAGGAAGCAAACCGGGGGCAGAGCGAAGCAGGATAAGTGGGAACTGAGGCAAGGCTGAAGCACGGCAGAAGCAGGCTGGAGCAAGGCAGCAGTGGGGCCAGGAAACCAAGAAGAATCACAAGCAATGAGGAAGAGAAAACGGCAGGTATAAATGGACAGGGGGCGGAGCTAACTCCGACTGACCAGGCCGCGATAGGCTCTCCCACTCCTGAGCCTGCCACCCTGATTGGTGGGAGCCGGTGTCAGTCTAAGAGGTCTGGCCTCAGGTGTGGGTTGATTAATCCTGGGAGTATCCACAGACGTAGTGCCTGGCAGATCCTTTACAGTACTCCCCCTTTTATGAGGGGCCACCGGACCCTTACTAAGAGGACCTGGTTTAGTGGGGAAGAGAAGGTGGAACCTCCTGACCAATACCCCAGCGTGAACATCTCGAGCAGGTACCCAAGTCCTCTCCTCCGGCCCGTAACCTCTCCAATGGACCAGGTACTGGAGGGAGCCCTGGATCATCCTACTGTCCACAATCTTGGCCACCTCGAATTCCACCCCCTCAGGGGTGAGAACGGGAACAGGAGGTTTCCTCGAGGGGGACCAGGACGGGGAGCAGCGTTTAAGGAGGGAGGCATGAAAGACGTCGTGTATGCGAAAGGATGGGGGCAGCTCCAGACGGAAGGATACAGGGTTGAGGACTTCAATGACCTTATAAAGCCCAATAAATCGGGGAGCAAACTTCCTGGACGGGACCTTAAGGCGCAAGTTCCTAGACGACAACCACACCAGATCCCTGACGACAAACCGGGGGTTAGCAGAACGTCTTCTATCAGCCTGAATCTTTTGTACGCTCTGGGACGACTCTTGGTTCTTCTGAACCTGGGCCCAGACTGTGCATAGTTCCCGATGAACGTCCACTACCTCGGGATTATTGGAACTGTGAAGGATGGAGTGGACAGAAGTTAATGTTTATAATAATTTTCTTTCTTTAATAAAATATAGACTATAGAGTTGTGTACATAATTGTGATGAAGCAATAGTAATAGGATTAGATAAGTATACGTGGCAAGATGGCCCCTGAACAGGGACTACGCACTAATAAAATAACAAGTCACTTCCTGGTATGAACAAACTATGAACTATGAAGACATATCTAAAGGACCAGATAAGGGTGAACCTATCCAAGGATGACACAAAGTAACAAGAGGCTTACAGTGATACGTGCTTTTATAAAAGTGTGATAACATGTACCCACCCCCAGGAGAAAGGAGATATAGAACAAATGTGTGTAATAAATAAATCAGTGACGCCTGATGCTGAGTGAGGAGCTTTGTACCAGACTCTGTGTGGTGTGATTCCTTTCGTACGAACTCAGCGTATTATCCCTGCCGGTTGAGACTGATTAGTACCCGAACATTTTGGCGCTCGACGTGGGGCCACACTCGAGGGATAAGCCGTGTCCGTGATCGACGACCCCCAGACGCCTCAACATCGAATCACCAGCCACGCTCCCAGGAAGTCTGATCAGCTTCAAATAAAACACGGTAAGGTTAAGTTCATGTTTATGAATATTGGCTCTTATCCGTGTGGGAGAGTGAGCAGGTGATAAGATACCGAGGTATTTGGAGTCGATCCCGGCCACACTCTCAGCGACAGAGAGTTAACCCGCTGTGTGGTTCCAAGAATCATAGTATAGATAGTCGCGTCTCGCCGGCATAGGTGATAAGTATAAGTGTGATAATTTAATTGGTCGCAGGGTATAGGTTGATACCATTAAGACGACAGGTGTAATAATTTAATTTAATTGGTCGCAGGGTATAGGTTGATACCATTAAGACGACAGGTGTAATAATTTAATTTAATTGGTCGCAGGGTATAGGTTGATACCATTAAGACGAC
Organism: Rhinoderma darwinii; assembly: GCF_050947455.1. Lineage (NCBI taxonomy): Eukaryota > Metazoa > Chordata > Amphibia > Anura > Rhinodermatidae > Rhinoderma > Rhinoderma darwinii. The sequence continues at coordinate 193,648,164 of NC_134690.1, read as the reverse complement.
AGGTGTAATAATTTAATTTAATTGGTCGCAGGGTATAGGTTGATACCATTAAGACGACAGGTGTAATAATTTAATTTAATTGGTCGCAGGGTATAGGTTGATACCATTAAGACGACAGGTGTAATAATTTAATTTAATTGGTCGCAGGGTATAGGTTGATACCATTAAGACGACAGAGACAGACAGTCAGTTATAATTGTGTTAAAAAAAAAAATAAATAAATAAAAATTGTGTTTTGTGTTCAGAAACATCGAGAATAAGGTTTCATTCTCAGGACGGTGTTAAATATAGAACAGTATGGTTAATGTGTTTAAAACAAAGAGACAGGCAAAGGAATGTGGTTCATTAACCGCAAAAGAGATAGTAGAAAAAAGAGAAGGCAAGAAGAATGTAGAAAATAGTAAGAAAGTTATGCACATATGTGGCATATTTATAGATGGAAGAATGGGCTGCAGCTCTTAGGGAAAACAAGGGAAGATTAAGTGACGAAGGAAAGTTAGATGAAGCATTAGCTTGGCAAAGAACAGCCATAGCCATAACTAAAGACAAGTTTACTGAGCAAGAAATACGAGACAGAAAGGGTAAAATCATCAGATATGTGTATTACAAAGTACGTGTCCAGCCACCGCCCTATAATGGCGACGGTGGAATTCTAACTTCGTGGGAGTGTCCCAGTTGTGGTTAACAGAACCCGCCCCAAGTTGAATATTGTGTATCATGTCACTTTCCACGCCCCGATCCTCCCATATATGCCACGCCTTCGGCACCACTCCCCGCCCCAGGAGGCCATCTTGGTACACCTAAACCTGTTGTTCCGTTATATCCGGTACTCACACAAGAAGGTGGATTTTATAAGCCCCCTCCGTAGGATGTGGCCACGCCCGGCCCAACCAAATCAGTATGAAATAATCACCTTGTTAATTTTGTCATTTGTAGTGTTTTTTCTATTTACAGAAGTTCCAGTTTTAGTTCACTGATGAAACAACACGTCATCATAATATAGAGATGGTGGCCGTCAGATTGTACGGTTAAACATTAACGTAGATAATTCCTGTACAATGGTGTGATAAATGATTGCAGATACGTATGTTGTTTTGCCGGCATTGAAAGTGTTAAGATTGTGAGAAGCTGCGAGTTTGTGACCTCCCTCCCCCCTAAAGTGTGCTGTGTTTGAGAGGAGGAGGAGGGGGGCTGACTGGGTGCAGTCTGCAGGGCTGATGAGACAGAGGGATCTCAATATGCACTGCTGAGATATATATATATCAGTAATGTCTACAAACCTAAATACATTTCTTCTCTTTTGCGCAAGCGCTGTTGGTTATAAAAGTTACGATATTTATGTGTTATGATGTGATCAGATTTCATGTGTTTTGATGTTAATTCAGATGTATTAAACTACAGATACTGTGAGACACGGGGTTTTGAAAATGTATGTGCCCCCCACCGTTCCCTATTTTTATATACTGTTTATTGGTTTGCAGTAATTAATGTGATCAGAGATAATATTTTCTGTTTTATTGAATAACTAACTACAATTGTTTTGTTTTTGATTTCACACATGAGTTATGTCATTGTAAAGATCAAATGTTTGTCAGGAAAAAGTCATTTTTGTTTCAGGCTGTTGTACATTACAAGGGGTTAAATTAGTGTTATGTTGAGATGTAGTTGTGAACTCTGCTACATCACTCTCGCAGAGTCCACAAAGGGGGGAAGGGTGAAGGAACTGATCAGGTACAATTTTGGTTTATGTGTAAGAGACCATCCCCCTCCAGCAAAGTTACACAGGAGGCGAGGTGACATCACTCACACGAGTCTTTATGGATTTAGATGAGGGAGAAGGCAAAACAAAACTTGTCTGGACATTGTTAATTTGATGTAAAGTTTTTGGGAATGTTTTATTTTTATTTGTTTTTGTATTAATCAAGTATTTGCAGAACCTGATAAAAGTGAGATTCTCAAAGTATTCTGGATTATCAGCTGAATGAGGAGGAGTTGTGTTTGGTAGCGGCTTGTGACACCAATCCATGGAGTACCTCTACGCAAGCATATACTTTGTACTGTACTGAACAAAATGGACATGACACTGCGGTTCTCACACAAAGTCATGGACCACAGCAGAGCCCGATAGCATGTTATTCAGCTAGACTAGACCCTGTGGCCCGAGGTTCCCCATCATGTGTGAGAGCTATCATTGCTGTAAATTCAATGTTAAACAAGGCCTCAGATTTGGTCCTGGCATTTCCACCACATGATATATATATTACTGCTATTCTAACTCAAGTACAACCTAAGCATTTGTCCACTGCAAGACATTTGAGATTAACCTGTGCGCTTCTTCTCCCTGAGCAGGTTACTTTACACCGCTGTACTACATTGAACCCAGCTACCTTACTGCCTTTGGAGCAAGGGGGGAGAAGACGTAGGTAAAGTATGGTCACAATTTTTGTCTGAAACTGATGAACATGATTGTATGGCCCTTATGGCCCAGGAAACAGTGGGCTTCGCACATGTAAAAGATACCCCACTCCAAAACCCAGACCTAAATACTCTTTGTGGATGGTTCAAGGTATTTTGTAGAAGGATCTTTTCTTACAGGATATGCAGTAACCACCGAAGATGTAGTCCTAGAAGCAGCCTCCTTACCAGCGTCCCGCTCAGCACAAGAAGCGGAGCTTAAGGCCCTGGCAGCAGCATGCCAACATGCAGAAGGAAAGACAGCAAATATATACACTGACTCTCGATATGCATTTGGGATTGCACACGATTATGGCCCCATATGGAGGGCAAGACAATTTTTGACCTCTGCAGGTACACCTGTAAAGAATGCAGACTTTGTAAAATATTTGATGGCGACCCTGATGTTACCCACAGAAGTAGCAGTAGTAAAGATAAAAGCTCACACTAAGGTGAGTTCACCAGAGACAAAAGGAAATGCCCTGGCAGACGAAGCGGCAAAGCAAGCAGCACAGAAGCTACCCGTGTTAGCAGCCGTATGTCAGATAAAAGATCCAGAGGAAACAAGACCAGCTGTAAGCCCGGAACTACGGCAAAAAACTTCAAGGACAAGCAACAAAAGAAGAAAAAGACAAGTGGACGGCCCAAGGAGCAACGCTACGAAAAGATGGCCTCTGGCAATGCCAGAATAAACTGTGCCTGCCTAAGACAATGTTCCCAATGATGGCCCAGATAACACATGGAGAGACACACCAATAAAAAACGGCAATGATGGACTTGGTAAACAAGGTGTGGTATGCCCCAGGGTTTAGTGTGATGGCCAGCAGTTTTACACAAGGATGCATGATCTGTGCAACACATAATATTGGAAGAACTGTAAAAGTACCACAGAAGCACACACCCAGACCTATATATCCGTTCCAGAGACTGCAGATAGACTATATTCAACTACCCAAAGTTGGTACCTAGGAGTATGTGCTTGTTTGTATTGATCTCTTTTCAGGATGGCCAGAAGCTTTTCCAGTAACCAAAGCTACAGCCGTAGCCACAGCAAAGAAACTGATCAACGAGGTGGTGTGCAGATATGGAGTTCCAGAGATGATCGAGAGAGACAGAGGAACTCATTTTACGGGTGAAATCATGAACCATGTGTTGTCAGCTCTAGGCATAAGTCAAGCCCTACATACACTATACCATCCACAAAGCAGTGGGAAGGTTGAGAGACTAAATGGGACTCTCAAATTGAAAATCCAAAAAGCAATGGTAGAAAACGGGAAACCATGGACCGAGTGTCTACCATTAGCCTTGTTCTCAGTAAGATACACGCCCACAAAAAGAACAGGTCTCAGCCCATATGAGATCTTATTTGGGTCGGCTCCCAGATTAGGATGTGATTTTCCACAGGTGCTCCAAATGCAGTATGGTAGACTAACAGATTATGTATCAACGCTTGACAAACAATTGACCAAGGTGCATGCACAAGTATTTGCTTCCATTCCAGGTCCTGATTCAGTTGACGTATAAGCTAGAACCAGCAGATTGGGTCGTTGTTAAAAGACACGTGAGGAAAAGTCTAGACCCAAGATTTGATGGTCCTTTTCAAGTCCTACTCGTTACAAGCACCTCAGTGAAGCTCGAAGGAAAGGCAAGCTGGATTCACGCCAGTCATTGTAAAAAGGTTCTTCAGCCAGAAGAATGAAGATCTTTGCGGTTGTTGCGGCGGTTGTTGCGTGTGCTCTTATACAAAAAGGCAGAACTGCTACTCCTGTACACGTAATCAGTACAGAATCACTGGAACAGTTCAGGACAGGGTGGGCGAATGCCACAGTGGATAGAAAGCAGGGTAACTACACCTGTAAGGCCAATGCCCCGTGTTATACTACAAATGTGACTACAACCGAAGGGACTTGGAAAAAAGGGCCACATGGAGGGACTGTGTACCTTCACATAGACAAAACAGCCAACATTAGCATACAAGAAGAGACTGGGACTGTGGTTTTGTTGTTATGAACCAGATTTACAGTATCGACAGAAATATACAACCAGTAAAAATAGAAACGAAATGATAAATAAGACTTATGAAAGATGCAACAAGGAGAGGCTCAACTCTACGATTGTAATAAAAGAAACTGATGGGATGATATTATGTATGAATAATAGCCAAATAAGAAATAGGAGATATTTTGTATTCTTGATAACAATTTTAAGAGATATTTAGGAGTATTGAATGGTATACAGTTAGAAACCCAAGAGACCATCTCTCAAAATAGTCACATATTTACAAGGGGAAAAAAGAGATCTGAAAGGAAGTTTTGACCCCCATGTGTATATAGATGCTATAGGAGTCCCAAGGGGGGTCCCAGATGAATTCAAGGCCCGGGATCAGGTAGCAGCTTGATTTGAATCATTAATCCCTATGATCACAGCTAACAAAAATGTAGATTGGATAAATTATATCTATTACAACCAGCAACGGTTTGTTAACTATACTAGGGACGCTTTACAAGGTCTAGCTGACCAGTTAGGACCCACATCTACTATGACTTTCCAGAACCGTATGGCCCTTGATATGATACTAGCAGAAAAAGGAGGCGTTTGTGCCATGATAGGTACTACCTGTCGTACTTTTATTCCAGATAACACAGGACCAAACGGCAAAGTAACCATGGCAATCAAACAGATTGTTTCTTTATCCGAGGAATTAAAACGAAATTGAGGTTTCACAGACCCATGGGATCAGTATTTCTCATGGTTAACCGGATGGCAGAAAATTCTGGCCCAAATTGGGATTGTAATCTTAATCTTTCTAGTGCTTTTCGCAGTTATTGCTTGTTGTGTATTACCATGTATGAAGAAATTAATGACTAAAACTATAACTGAAGTAACTCCCACTTTTATGTTTTCTTCAGAAATTGAAGGACTTTTACCAACTCCATCCATGAAAACAACCACCCTTTATCGAGACTATTGTTCTGAAGATGAATAGATAGTGTAGGGTGTGCACCGACTCTTTAAGTCCAGCTACAAAGGGGGGTCTCCTAATAGGGGAGGCTCGTCTCAAACTGGTGAAAAAATCCTTTTACTCCCCTTTCCCAGAGCACGGACACACTTAGGTTAAGAAATGAAGAAAATAATGATAAAAGGGGGGACTGTGAAGGATGGAGTGGACAGAAGTTAATGTTTATAATAATTTTCTTTCTTTAATAAAATATAGACTATAGAGTTGTGTACATAATTGTGATGAAGCAATAGTAATAGGATTAGATAAGTATACGTGGCAAGATGGCCCCTGAACAGGGACTACGCACTAATAAAATAACAAGTCACTTCCTGGTATGAACAAACTATGAACTATGAAGACATATCTAAAGGACCAGATAAGGGTGAACCTATCCAAGGATGACACAAAGTAACAAGAGGCTTACAGTGATACGTGCTTTTATAAAAGTGTGATAACATGTACCCACCCCCAGGAGAAAGGAGATATAGAACAAATGTGTGTAATAAATAAATCAGTGACGCCTGATGCTGAGTGAGGAGCTTTGTACCAGACTCTGTGTGGTGTGATTCCTTTCGTACGAACTCAGCGTATTATCCCTGCCGGTTGAGACTGATTAGTACCCGAACAGAACAACCAGGAGAAACGGAGGAGAACCGTGGATTAAACCCGAAATTACAGAAAAACGGGGAGACCCCTGACGAGTTACTGACCCGGTTATTGAGGGAAAATTCGGCGAGGGGAAGGAATGAGACCCAATCAAATTGACAGTCAGAGATGAAACACCTTAAATATTGTTCCAGGGATTGATTAGTCCTTTCCGTTTGGCCATTAGTTTCGGGATGGAAGGCGGAGGAGAAGGACAGATCAATCTCCAACTTTTTACAAAAAGCTCTCCAAAATAAGGAAACAAATTGTACCCCTCTGTCAGAAACGATATTGACTGGGGCCCCATGGAGACGCAGAATGTGTTTAACAAACAAAGAAGCTAACGTCTTGGCGTTAGGTAGTTTCTTAAGGGGCACAAAGTGGCACATCTTGCTGAAGCGGTCTACTACCACCCACACCACCGACTTGCCCTGAGATGGAGGCAAATCGGTGATAAAATCCATGGAGATATGGGTCCAAGGTCTCTGGGGAATGGGCAAAGAACGTAGTAAGCCCGCAGGTCGGGACCTAGGGGTCTTGGACCTAGCACAAACCTCACAAGCGGCGACGTAAGCCCTAACGTCTTTAGGCAACGCAGGCCACCAATAGTTTCTGGTAATGAGGTGTTTGGTACCCAAGATGCCAGGATGACCAGATAGTGCGGAGTCATGGTTTTCCCTGAGTACCCTTAGCCGGTATTGCAGGGGGACAAACAGCTTGTCCCCAGGGAGGTTCCCGGGAGCTGAACCTTGATCAGCCGCAATGTCAGAGGCTAAATCAGAATCAGTGGCAGAAACGATTATACCAGGGGGTAAAATACAAGCAGGATCCTTCTCAGAAGGAGGATTGGCCATGAAACTACGTGACAGTGCATCAGCCTTAATATTTTTGGACCCAGCCCTATAGGTAACCAAGAAGTTAAATCTGGTAAAAAATAGCGCCCATCGAGCTTGTCTAGGATTAAGCCTCCGGGCAGATTCTAGGAAAACCAGATTCTTGTGGTCAGTAAGGACCGTTACCTGGTGTCTGGCCCCCTCCAGGAAGTGACGCCACTCTTCAAAGCCCATTTAATGGCTAAAAGTTCGCGGTTGCCAATATCATAGTTACTCTCCGTGTGCGAAAACTTCCTAGAGAAGTAAGCACAGGGGCGGAGATGGGTGAGGGAGCTGGTACCCTGGGACAAGACGGCCCCCACTCCCACCTCGGACGCGTCAACCTCCACAATAAATGGCTCCCTTTGGTTGGGCTGAACCAGCACGGGGGCCGAGATAAAGCACTTCTTGAGGGTCTCAAAAGCCTGCACGGCCTCAGGAGGCCAGTGGAGGACATCAGCACCCTTGCGAGTGAGGTCCGTAAGAGGCTTAGCGACGACCGAGAAGTTGGCAATAAATCTCCTGTAATAGTTAGCGAACCCCAAAAAACACTGTAGCGCCTTCAGGGAGGCAGGTTGGACCCATTCCGCCACAGCCTGAACCTTGGCAGGGTCCATGCGGAATTCATGAGGAGTGAGGATTTGACCCAAAAATGGTATCTCCTGTACCCCAAACACACATTTTTCGGTTTTCGCAAACAGATTTTCCCGAAGGACCTGAAGGACCTTCCTGACATGCTCCACGTGGGAGGACCAGTCCTTGGAAAACACCAGTATGTCATCAAGGTACACTACAAGAAAATTTCCCAGGTAATCTCTCAGAATTTCATTAATAAAATTCTGGAAGACAGCAGGGGCATTACACAACCCAAAGGGCATGACCAGGTATTCGAAATGACCTTCGGGCGTGTTGAACGCAGTCTTCCACTCATCCCCCTCTTTGATGCGGATAAGGTTATACGCCCCCCGTAGATCGAACTTAGAGAACCATTGGGCCCCCTGAACCTGATTAAAATGATCCGGAATCAAAGGAAGGGGATACTGGTTCCTTACTGTGACCTTATTCAAGTTCCGATAGTCAATGCACGGCCTAAGACCACCATCCTTCTTCCCCACGAAGAAGAAGCCAGCACCTACAGGAGAAGTCGAGGGGCGAATGAAACCCTTGGCCAGGCATTCTTGGATATACTCCCTCATGGCCTCCCGTTCAGGACATGAAAGATTAAATATCCTACCCTTAGGAAGCTTAGCACCTGGTACCAAATCGATGGCGCAATCGTAATCTCTATGAGGGGGCAACACCTCGGAGGCCTCCTTAGAAAAAACATCAGCGAAGTCCTGAACAAACTCAGGTAGCGTGTTTACCTCCTCACGGGGAGAAATAGAGTTAACCGAAAGACATGACGTCAGGCATTCTCTACCCCATTTGGTGAGATCCCCAGTATTCCAATCAAACGTGGGATTATGCAGCTGCAACCAGGGAAGACCTAATACCAGATCGGACGATAATCCCTGCATCACCAGTACAGAGCACTGCTCCAAATGCATGGAGCCAACAAGGAGTTCAAAAACAGGAGTATGCTGAGTAAAATAACCATTAGCAAGAGGAGTGGAGTCGATACCCACTACCGGGACAGGATAAGGCAAATCAATAAAAGGCATTTTTAGAGACATAGCAAATTCCACAGACATGATGTTAGCAGATGAGCCAGAATCCACGAAGGCACTGCCAGTGGCAGACCGGCCAGCAAACGAGACCTGAAAGGGAAGCAAAATTTTATTGCGTTTCATATTAACGGGAAATACCTGTGCGCCCAAGTGACCTCCCCGATGATCACTTAGGCGCGGAAGTTTTCCGGCTGCTTATTCTTGCGCCTGGGACAGGTGTTCAGTTGATGCTTGTCATCCCCACAATAGAAGCAGAGACCATTCTTCCTGCGGAACTCTCTACGTTGTCGAGGGGACATGGAGGCCCCGAGTTGCATAGGTACCTCCGAGTCTTCCGTGGAAGAGCGAGGAGACGGGACCTCGGGGGGAATCGCAGGGAAGTCAGAGGGGAAAACACTGAAACGTTCAAGCTGACGTTCCCTGAGACGTCGGTCAAGTCGTACTGCTAGGGCCATAACCTGGTCTAAGGAGTCAGAAGAGGGGTAGCTAACAAGCAGATCCTTCAGGGCGTCAGATAATCCTAACCTAAACTGGCACCTTAGGGCCAGGTCGTTCCACCGAGAAGCTACGCACCACTTTCTAAAATCAGAACAGTATTCCTCAACAGGTCTCCTACCCTGACGTAAGGTCACCAGCTGACTCTCGGCTAAGGGTATGTGCACACACACTAATTACGTCCGTAATTGACGGACGTATTTCGGCCGCAAGTACCGGACCGAACACACTGCAGGGAGCCGGGCTCCTAGCATCATAGTTATGTACGACGCTAGGAGTCCCTGCCTCGCTGCAGGACAACTGTCTCGTACTGTAATCATGTTTTCAGTACGGGACAGTAGTTCCACGGAGAGGCAGGGACTCCTAGCATCGTACATATGTATGATGCTAGGAGCCCGGCTCCCTGCACTGAGTTCGGTCCACTACTTGCGGCCGAAATACGTCCGTAAATTACGGACGTAATTAGTGTGTGTGCACATACCCTAAGGCAGTCCTGTCAGTCTCGTCGTAAATGAGTCCGAGGGCAGAGAAAAAATGATCAACGGAGGAAAGTTCAGGGGCGTCAGGAGCCAAGGAGAAGGCCCACTCTTGGGGCCCTTCCTGGAGTCGGGATATAATGATTCCCACCCGCTGGTTCTCGGAACCTGAGGAGTCAGGTTTTAGACGGAAGTAAAGTCTGCAACTCTCCCGGAAGGAGAGAAAAGTCTTACGGTCCCCTGAGAACCGGTCAGGTAACTTGAGGTCAGGTTCTAGAGGAGAGGTGAGGGGTACTACTATGGCAGCGTCAGACTGGTTGACCCTCTGAGCCAGGACTTGGACCTGTAGGGAGAGGCCCTGCATCTGCTGGGTCAGGGTCTCAAGGGGGTCCATGATAGCGTAGGAGAAATGGTAGACTAGGTATGGGCTTGTGATTATGTTATGGCAGGAAGGAGGTGAAGGGAACAAGTGAGCCCTAATCTACCCACCGCCCTGTCCCTGCCTACTTGCAACGACCCGCCCTAGGTGACGGGGTACAACTTGGCGGCGGTCCCTACGCTGACTAAGTGCAAGGGAATACAAACAGGGAACAAGCAAGGGAAGGGGCAGTAGCCCACGTAACACAGTGAGGAAACGGAGTGGTGAACGGGCCAGTCAGGATCAGGATGAAATGAAGTATACAAACGCAGAGCACGGAGCAGGAAGCAAGCCGGGGGCAGAGCGAAGCAGGATAAGCGGGAACTGAGGCAAGGCTGAAGCACGGCAGAAGCAGGCTGGAGCAAGGCAGCAGTGGGGCCAGGAAACCAAGAAGAATCACAAGCAATGAGGAAGAGAAAACGGCAGGTATAAATGGACAGGGGGCGGAGCTAACTCCGACTGACCAGGCCGCGATAGGCTCTCCCACTCCTGAGCCTGCCACCCTGATTGGGGGGAGCCGGTGTCAGTCTAAGAGGTCTGGCCTCAGGTGTGGATTGATTAATCCTGGGAGTATCCACAGACGTAGTGCCTGGCAGATCCTTTACAGTGCCACAGGCTGATCGCCACCGTGCCACGCGGCATTGATGCAGTAATTCATGAAAAAGGAGCCCCGACCAAGTATTGACTGCATATACGGCACATACTTTTCAGTAGGCATACCTTTCGGTTTTAAAAATTATTTTTGAAATCGGGCTTATATAATATTATAATTTTCTGAAAGACTTAATTTTGGGTTTTCATTAACTGTACATACTCTTCACTGCCTGGGAGGCACTACCTGGGAGGGGGAATGTGGCACTACCTAGGACGGGGCTGTGTGGCACTACCTGGGAGGAGGGCTGTGTGGCACTACCTGGGAGGAGAGCTGTGAGGCACTGTCTACAGAGGGCACTATCTTTAAGGGTGTGTGGCACTAACTACATGGACACTGTGGCACTATATAAGGGCACTATCTACAGGGGACACTGTGGCGTGACATGTGCACGGTCCAAAGGAAGTGTGGGCAGCACAGCAGAACAAAAAACATCCAGGGTATCTGGGTGCAGGCCTCCAGGGATCCGACTTGTAAATCCCAAATATAGACAAAATGGGAAAAGAGGCAGCACTCCACACTCATGGAGTGCTGCCTCCTTTTCCCTTTTGTCTACATGGGCACGGTGCTTTATACTGTATGTGTGCATCTATGGGGCAGTATACTCTATGGGGGCAAAATACTGTATGGTGGCAGCTATGGGGGCATTATAGTGTATGGTGGCAGCTATGGGGGCATTATACTGTGTGTGGGCAACTATTTGGTATTATACTGTGCAGGAGGAACTATGGGAGCATGATACTGCGTGGGCTGAACCGGGTGTGTATGGGCGGCGAGTGGGTGGGATTAGAGGCTTGGCTTAAAATAAAATAAATTTTGCCGCAATGTTCTCTGCGCGCGCCGTAGCGGTTGTCCCTCTTTGTGATACTTGAAAGTTGGGAGGTATGCTATCGCCTCCCCCCTCCTGAGCTACTTTTTAAGATATAACAAGTGCATAACTACCGCCTCCCCCCTCCTGAACTATTTTATAAGATGTAACAAGTGCACACCTACCGCCTCCCCCCTCCTGAATTACTTTATAAGATATAACAAGTATATACCTACCGCCTCCCCCCTCCTGACTTACTTTATAAGATATGAAAAGTGCAAACTACCACCTCCCCCCTCCTGAATTACTTTTGGAACAGCTTTAATTTGAGGGTCTAGAAATTACAGCTCTTTAATATGTAGCTGCCTCTTTTTCAAGGGACCAAAGGTAATTGGACAATTATCTCAAAAGATATTTAATGGGCTGCATGGACTGTTCCCTCGGAAATCCATTGTCAATTAAGCAGGTAAAAGGTCTGGAGTTTATTCCCGGTGTGGAATTGGCATTTGGAAGCTGTTGCTGTGAACCCACAACATAAGGAGTTCCCAATGCAAGTGAAACAGACCATCGTTAGGCTGAAAAAAAAAAGAAGAAATCCATCAGAGAAATAGCACAAATGTTAGGAGTGGCCAAATCAACAGTTTGGTACATTCTTGAAAAAAAAGAGCACATCGGTGATCTTGTGAACTCTAAAAGGCATGGACAACCACGGAAGACAACAGTGGTGGATGATCGCAGAATCCTTTCCATGGTAAAGAAAAACCCCTTCACAACATCTACCCAAGTGAAGAACACTCTCCTGGAAGTAGGAGTATCAGTATCGAAGTCTACCATAAAGAGAAGACTTCATGAGAGTAAAGAAAAACCCCTTCACAACATCTACCCAAGTGAAGAACACTCTCCTGGAAGTAGGTGTATCAGTATCTAAGTCTACCATAAAGAGAAGACTTCATGAGAGTAAATACAGAGGGTTCACCACAGGGTGCAAACCATTAATCTCAAAAATAGAAAGGCCAGATTAGACTGCCAAACAACATGTAAAAAAGCCAGCCCAGTTCTGGAACAGCATTCTTGCCGAATCACCGCTTCAGCAACACTGTGGACAGGGATTCCGCTTCAGGAGTTGCCCTTGATGTCAAAGTCCATATATGGACAGAGACATTAAGCACTCCATCTAGGAGCAGAATCCCCGGCCACAGTGTTGCTGGTGCGGTGATTCGGTGCCAGGAGAAGAATCATTATAACCCCTTCAAGGACATAGCATTTTGTCCTCTTATTGATCCTATATAGTATTTTGCCCCCTAAATGCCACACACAGTATATTGACCACTGTAGTGCCCCTACACAGTATAATATCCGCTTAGTGGCCTCCACACAGTATAATGCCCCCCTCCCCTGGCTGTCACACACAGCCCCCCTTGTACATAGTGCCCCCCTGTAGATTGTTCCATACAGCCTCCCTGTAGACAGTGCCATAATCCCCCACCTCCTCGTTGTAGACAGCGCCACACAGCCTCTTGTAGACAGTGCCACAAAGCCTCTTGTAGATAGTGCCACACAGCCCCCTTGTAGGTAGTGCCACACAGCCCCCTTGTAGGTAGTGCCACACACCTCCTATAGATAGTGCCACACAGCCCCCTTGTAGGTAGTGCCACACAGCCCCCCTGTAGGTAGTGCCACACAGCCCCCCTGTAGATATTGCCACACAGCCCCCTTGTGGGTAGCTCCGCACAGTCCTATTGTGGGTAGCGCCAAACAGCCCCCTTGTGGGTAGCGCCACACAGCCCCCTTGTGGGTAGCGCCACACAGCCCCCTTGTGGGTAGCGCCACACAGCCCTCTTGTAGGTAGCGCCACACGGCCCCCTTGTAGGTAGCGCCACACAGCCCCCTTGTAGGTAGCGCCACACAGAACCTTGTAAGCAGCACCACACAGCTTCCTTGTAGGTAGCGCCACCCAGCTCACTTGTAGGTAGCGCCACACAGAACCTTGTAGGAAGCACCACACAGCCTCCTTGTAGGTAGCGCCACACAGCCCCCTTGTAGGTAGCGCCACACAGAACCTTGTAAGCAGCACCACACAGCTTCCTTGTAGGTAGCGCCACCCAGCTCACTTGTAGGTAGCGCCACACAGAACCTTGTAGGAAGCACCACACAGCCTCCTTGTAGGTAGCGCCACACAGCCCCCTTGTAGGTAGCGCCACACAGAAACTTGTAGGTAGCGACCACACAGCCTCCTTGTAGGTAGTGCCACACAGCCCTCTTGTAGGTAGTGTCACACAGCCCCCTTGTAAGTAGAGCCACACAGCCCCCTTGTAAGTAGAGCCACACAGCCCCCTTGTAGATACCGCCCCCCCCTTCCTGTACATAGCGCCACTGTAGCTCCCTGAAGGAGCGGAATCCCCCTGTGGCCGGGGATTCCGCTCTTGGACAGAGCGCTTGATGTCTCTGTCCATGTATGGGCAGTGACATCAGGGGCAACTCCTGAAGCGGAATCCCTGTCCACAGCTTTGATAATGCTGTGACCGGGGATTTCACTCCAGAAGAAGCCCCTGATGTCTCTGTCCATTTCTAGACAGAGATGTCAGGGGCTTCTCCTGGAGCAGAATCACCGCGCCAGCAACACTGTGGACAGGGATTCCGCTTCAGGAGTTGCTCCTGATGTCACTGTCCATATACTGTCCAGAGAGTTACAGTGGCGCTATGTACAGGAAGGGGGGTGCCATCTGCAGAGGTGGGGGTGTGCCATCTACGGAGGCTGCAAAAAAAATCTACTCCTCCTCACATGCATTTCGCACTGTGAGTAGAGAAAGCACGGCCGTGGTTCAGAGTAGTGTCGTGGAACCCCTGGAGGTTCCGCACAGCACCCCAGGGTGCCGCGGAACCCCGGTTGGAAACCACTGGCCTAGTAGAAAGCAGGGCAGGGAGATACCTCCCTGCTCGGCTATAGTGTTCAATTGAATGTGGCGTCGCTACCGCTGTAGCAGCCACAGCGGCTGCTAGCGGCACCGCCAGCCATGGGGGGGCATCCCTGTGTCGCTGCTGGCAGTCGCTTTGGCTGATACAGCGGTAGCAATGCCACTGAGAGAAGAAGCGCCCGGGCGGAAAGGCAGCTGCTGAGTCACCGGGCCCGGGCGCTTCTGAAACACAAGCAGGGGAAGGGAGCCAGAGCTCACCCCTAAGGCCGGCCCTGATATCTACCGCCTCCTCCCTCCTGAACTACTTTATAATATATAACAAGTGCATATTTACCGCCTCACCTTGCATGGTCAAAGAGGGATAGTAAGGGTCTGTTCACACTGGGTGAATTAGCTGCGGATTTTCTGCAACGGATTTCATTGCAGAAAATCCACAGCGTATTACAGTAGCATTAAAGTGAATGAGATTTGAACAAATCTTATCCACACGCTGAAAATATCAGCTAAGAAAATTTTCATAAATCAATCTACGGTGTCCCCAGCATGTGAATTTATGATGTAGTATCGCTGCACTTTTGTTGCTTTTTTCCCCATTGAATTCAATGGGGGGTAACAGCCTCAACAAATAGCAAATGTTGTGATTTTTGCATCAGAAAAGCTGCGATTCCACTGCAAAAATTGCAAATCTGGAAAAAACTTTTTCTTTTTTAAATTGAATACAAATAAAAAAATTTTTTTTTTAAATTGAATAAAAAAGTCTATACTTACCTTCACTGGCATACTCATAGCCGCACATCCGTCTGGTCTCCATACAGCAAGGCCTCCTGAGATGACGTTTCATCCCATGTGAACAACAGTATACAGGCCTCTTACTCTCTAATAGCTGAAAGAACACACTCCTTATGTCTCTAACAATCCATCAACAATTGTGAGTCATTGTCATTAGCTCAGTCCCTTATATGCAATCCAGCATACAGTACAAAGCTGCTTTTAAGGTGGTAGTGGGCACCCCTACCTTCTTGGCCCTGTTTGACCTATGGTATGTCCGCCCCTATCCTACCTGCAAATACTGTCAAGACTGCTGGCTGCCAGTCAGCAAATTTATGTTTGGACCATGTGCCAAGAAAAATGCAGGTAAAGAACAAAAGTGTTTTTGTTTTAACATGAGGTACCCGGATACGCAGTTGTATCTTTTTACTTGTTTTTTGCTCCATTTTTCTTGCAGAGGTGAGATCTAGGCTACTGTTTCCGCTTGCGTAGGAAGATTGTATGGCTGTATGCTCCAGTTAGCAATGGCTGTGGCTGAATCCTTTAACTAGAAGGGGTGTCCAAAAAATCTGACCTGGCCATGTGGTATGCAGTGTATGTACTGTATGACGGCTCATACCCACACCAGACACTAGTCTAAACCAAATAGGTTTAATTATTTTAATCTTTCCTCATAACTTAGATTATCCATGCCCCTTATTAGCTTCGTTGCTCTTCTTTGTATTTTTTCCAACTCCAGGGCATCCTTTCTATGAACTGGAGCCCAGAACTGAACTGCATATTCTAGATGAGTCCTCACTAATGCTTTGTAAAGTGGTAATATTACATCCCTGTCCCGCGAGTCCATGCCTCTTTTAATACACGACAATATCTTGCTGGCCTTTGAAGCAGCTGATTGACACTGCATGCTGTTATTTAATTTATGATTTACAAGTACACCCAGATCCTTCTCAACAAGTGACTCCTCTAGTGTAGCTCCCCCTAGGACATATGATGCATGCAGGTTGTTGGTACCCAGATGCATAACTTTACATTTATCTACATTAAACTTCATTTGCCAACTGGATGCCCAAACACTCAGTTTGTTTAAATCCGCTTGCAATTCACGAACATCTTCCATAGACTGAACTATATTACATAGCTTGGTGTCATCTGCAAAAATAGAAATAGTGCTATTAATCCCATCCTCTATATCATTAACCCCTTAAGGACACAGCCTATTTTGGCCTTGTGGACACAGCCGATTTTTGCAAATCTGACATACATGTGTCACTTTATGTGGTAATAACTCCAGAATGCTTTTGCCTATCCAAGCGATTCTGAGATCGTTTTCTCGTGACATGTTGTACTTTATGATACTGATAAAATGTTGTCGTTAAATTCAATATTTATTTGTAAAAAACACCAAAATTTAGAGAAAATTTGCAAAAATCTGAATTTTTCTAAATTGTAATGTATTTGCTTGTAAAACAGATCGTAATACCACACAAAATATTTACTAGTTAACCTTTCTCATATGTCTACTTTATGTTTGCATCGTTTTTTGAATGTGCTTTTATTTTTCTATGACCTCACAAGGCTTAGAACTTTAGCTGCAATTTCTCGCATTTTCAAGAAAATTTCAAAAGGCTATTTTTTCAGGGACCAGTTCAGTTCTGAAGTGGCTTTGAGGGCGTTATATATTAGAAACCCCATATAAAACACCCCATTTTAAAAACTGCACCCCTCAGAGTATTCAAAACCACATTCAGAAATAATTTTAACCCTTTAGGCATTTCACAGGAAATAAAGAAAAGTAGAGGTGAAATTTACAAATTTCAATTTTTTTTTACGAAATTCATTTGTAATACAGTTTTTTCTGTAACACAGAAGGTTTTACCTTAGAAATGCAACTCAATATTTATTGCCCAGATTCTGCAATTTTTAGAAATATCCCACATGTGGCCCTAGTGTGGTAATGGACTGAAATACCGGCCTCAGAAAGAAGGAGCACTCAGTGGATTTTGGGGCCTCTATTTTATTAGAATATATTTTAGGCACCATGTCAGGTTTGAAGAGGTCTTGTGTGCCAAAACAGTGGAAACCCCCCAAAAGTGACCCCATTTTGGAAACTACACCCCTCAAGGAATTTTTCAAGAGGTATAGTTAGCATTTTTAGCCCACAGGTTTTTTGCTAAATTTATTGGAACTGGTCTGTGAAAATGAAAATCTACTTTTTTTCTGAAAAAACATACGATGTTTAAGTTTTTACAAGAAATAAAGGAGAAAAAGCACCCCCACATTTGTAAAGCAATGTCTCCCGATTACGGCAATACCCCATATGTGGTAATAAACTGCTGTTTGGACCCACAGCAGGGCTCAGAAGGGAACGAGGGCCATTTGGATTTTGGAACGCAGATTTTGCTGCATTGGTTTTCAGTGCCATGTCGTGTTTGCAAAGCCCTGGAGGGACCATAACAGTGGAAACTCCCCAAAAGTGACCCCATTTTTCTAGGGGTATAGTGTGCATTTTGACCCTACATGGTTTTTGCTGAATTTATGGGAATTATGCCGTGAAATTGAAAATCTAAATTTTTTCTAATAAAATGTAGTTTTAGCTCAGATTTTTTTCATTTTTACAACAGATAAAGGAGAAAAAACACCACAAAATTTGTAAAGCAAACTCTTCTGAGCACAGCAATACCCCATATGTGGTAATAAACTGCTGTTTGGACACATGGCGGAAGTTAGAAAGGACGGAGCGCCATTTGACTTTTGGAGCTCAAGTTTTGCTGGAATGGTTTGCGGCCCCATGTGACATTTGCAAAGCCACTGAGGGGCCAAAATAGTGCAAACCCAGCAAAAGTGACCCCATTTGGGAAACTATACCCCTCGTGGAATTTATCTAGCGGTATAGTGAGCATTTTGACCCAACAGTTTTTTTGCTGAATTATTGGGATTATGCAGTGAAAATGAAAATCTTTCCACTAAAATGTTGAATTGTTTTCATTTTCACAAGGAATAAAGGAGAAACAGCGCCCCAACAATTGTAAAGCAATTTCTCCCGAGTACGGCAATACCCCATATGTGGTTATAAACTGCTGCTTGGATACACCGCAGGGCTCAGAATGGCAGGAGTGCTACTTGGCATGTAGATTTTGGTTGATTGTTTTTTGGGCGCCATGTCGCATTTGCGGAGCCCCTGAAGTACCCGTACAGTAGAAACCCCTGAGAATTGACTCCATTTTGGAAACTTTACCCCTCAGGGTAATCATCTAGGGGTGTACTGAGCATTTTGATCCCACAGGTGTTTCATAGATTGTTTTAGAATGAGGCAGTGAAAATGAAAAATTATTTTTTTTCCCAAAAATATGTCGTTTTGCACCCAATTTTTTTTCCCACAAGGGGTAATAGGAGAAAACACAACACATAATTTGTTACCCAATTTCTCCCGAGTACGACAATACCCCATGTGTGGCCCTAAACTGCTGTTTGGGCACATGGCAGAGCTCAAAATGGAAGGAGTGCCATGTGGCTTTTAGAGCACAGATTTTGCTGGACTGGTGTAGGGGCGCCATGTCGCATTTGCAGAGCTCCCTTAGGTACCAGAGTAGAGTGTAAAACCCTGAGAAGTGACCCCATTTTGTAAACTACACCCCTCAAGGCATTTATCATTTGCCTGGACATATGACAGGGCTTGGGAGTGAAAGGCGCGTGTGAGACCTATTTTGGTGATTTTCGCAGCATTAGCCCACAACGGCAGGGCTCTGAGGTCAAATAGTAAAACAAACCCCCAAGTAGTGACCCCCATTTTGGAAACTGCACCCCTCAAGGCATTTTGACCACAGAGGTTTTTTTTTTTTCTATTAGAAATGAATGCTCAGTGGATGGTGCAAAGTGAAAATTGCAAATTTCCACAGGTATGTGCCATTTTAGTGCACAATATTTTGTGCCCAGTTCGTGCCACTGAAGACAAATACCTCAAACTGTTAAGCGGGTTCTCCCGGGTATGGCGATGCCATATATGTGGACGTTCACTGCTGCTTGGGCACGCTGCAGGGCGCACCATTTGGCTTTTGGAGCGTGGATTTTGCTCGCTAGTTGTTTTGTTTGGGGTTTTGCTGGTATTTCAGTTATGATGTGGGGGCATATGTAATCTGTGCGGAGAACATCAGGGGTACAATAAGAGAGTATAATAATGGGGTAAATAAATAATTATCCACAAATGTGTGGCCGGTGTCGCACTGATAAATGGCGCCCGATCTTATCCGCTTTTGGACACTTTGCACATTTTGCATCGCCATATTCTGAGAGCCAAAACGTCTTTATTTTTTCTCCACCGGAGCCGTGTGAGGGCTTATTTGTTGCGGGACAATCTGTAGATTTCATTGGTACCATTTTGGGGTACATGCGATTTTTTGATCACTTTGTATTTCATTTTTTTGGCAAGCAAGGTGACCAAAAACCTGCAATTCTGATGTTTTATATTATTTATTTTTTTCAGCGTTCGCCATGCGCTATGAATGACAATTTTACGCTATTCTGCGGGTCGGTACGATTACGGTGATACCAGATGTATATAGTTTTTCTTATGCTTTGAAGCGTCTGCACGATAAAATCACTTTTGTTTCAAATAATTTATTTTTGGTGTCACCATATTCTGAGAGCCATAACTTTTTTATTTTTCCTTCAAAAAAGCGGTGGGAGAGCTTGTTTTTTGCGGGACGGGCTGCGTTTTTTAATGGTATAATTTTGGGGTACATGCAACTTTTAGATCCCTTTTTTTATTCTGTTTTGCGAGGGGTAGCGACTAACAAACAGCGATTCTGGAATAGTTTTTTATTAAACATTTTTACGGTTTTCACCGTACGGGTAAAATAGCGTGATATTTTTATAGTTCGGGTCGTTACGGACGCGGGGATACCACATATGTGTACTTTTTTTATGTTTTTTGTTTTTTCCTATAATAAAAGACTTATTATAGGAAAAAAGGCTGTTATAGTGTTTTTTAACATGAAACTTATTTTTTTTTTACTTTTTTACAACATTTTTATTAACTTATTTTAACTTTTTTTTTGTCCCACTAGGGAACTTGAAGGCATGAAGCCCTGATCGCTATTCTAATACACTGCACTACCTACATAGTGCAGTGTATTAGAGCTGTCAGCTATTCACTGACAGCAAGCCTATTAGGCTTCGCCTCCCGGCGGGGCCTAATAGGCTTCCGTACTAGGAAGCGATTGTTAGGCTATGGTTGCCATAGCAACCATCGGAACACCCGCGGGTGCCGATGGTTGTCATTAGCAACCATAGGGTACGATCTAATCACTTAGATGCAGCGATAGCTGCATCTAAGGGGTTAATCGGCCGGATCGGAGCCTTGCTCCGGTCCTGGCCGTTAGGGCACGATGTCAGCTGGGACAAACAGCTGACACCCGCGCCCGTGGCAACCATCGTGGTTGCCGACAGGCTACAAGACACTTCGATGCATCGATCACGTTGATCGATGCATCGAAGGGGTTAATCGGCCGGATCGGAGCCTAGCTCTGGTCCTGGCCGTTGCAGGGGGGCGTCGGACAGCTGATTCCCGGCGGTGATAGTGACTGACCAATCACAGCGATCGCCGGCAGGAGACCGCTGTGAATGGTCCCCTGCCGTGTTACTGTGCCGGTCAACTGTCATAAACAGTTGACGGCACAGTTCTGTCACCTTGTTCTTTGACTTGGTGACAGTTTTTAGCCAGGACGCGCCGGTACGTCCCTGTGCCTTAAAGCACTTCAATGCAGGACGTACCGGTGCGTCCTGGTGCGCTAAGGGGTTAATGATCTCAAGGCAGCTGGGACCACAGTCACCAAGAAAACCATTGGTAACACATTACGCCGTAATGGATTAAAATCCTGCAGTGCCCGCAAGGTTCCCCTGCTCAAGAAGGCACATGTACAGGCCCGTCTGAAGTTTGCAAATGAACATCTGGATGATTCTGAGAGTGATTGGGAGAAGTTGCTGTGGTCAGATGAGACTAAAATTGAGCTCTTTGGCATTAACTCAACTCGCCGTGTTTGGAGGAAGAGAAATGCTGCCTATGACCCAAAGAACACCGTCCCCACTGTCAAGCATGGAGGTGGAAACATTGTGTTTTGGGGGTGTTTCTCTGCTAAGGACACAGGACTACTTCACCGCATCAATGGGAGAATGGCTGGAGCCATGTACCGTCAAATCCTGAGTGACAACCTCCTTCCCTCCACCAGGACATTAAAAATGGCTCGTGGCTGGGACTTCCAGCACGACAATGACCCGAAACATACAGCCAAGGCAACAAAGGAGTGGCTCAAAAAGAAGCACATTAAGGTCATGGAGTGGCCTAGCCAGTCTCCAGACCTTAATCCCATCGAAAACTTATGGAGGGAGCTGAAGATCCGAGTTGCCAAGCGACAGCATCAAAATCTTAATGATTTACAGATGATCTGCAAAGAGGAGTGGGCCAAAATTCCATCTAACATGTGTGCAAACCTCATCATCAACTAGAAAAAATGTCTGACTGCTGTGCTTGCCAACAAGGGTTTTGCCACCAAGTATTAAGTCTTGTTTGCCAAAGCGATCAAATACTTATTTCTCTGTGCACAATGCAAATAAATATATATAATTTTGACTATGTGATTTTCTGTTTTTTTTATATATATAATCTATCTATCACTGGTAAAATTAACCTAGCCTAAAAATTCTAGACTGTTCATGTCTTTGACAGTGAGCAAACTTACAAAATCAGCAAGGGATCAAATACTTATTTCCTTCACTGTATGTGATAATGCGTTAGGGGGTTAAGGCTTTTAGGAACAGACACCATCTAGACATTTTTAGAATGCGTTAGCTTAAGTTGCTATATTTTTTTCTTTTTTGGGCAAGCAATGTAATTTTTTTTAGAGGGTTTTTTTCGTTGATAATGCAGGTTTCTTTTTTGATCATTTTTATACACATCCTTTTTGATATTTTAGAATTTCTAGGCTTAGAGTTTTAAAATTAAAGTTTAAAAATATGCTTTTTTACATTTGAGCTAATTTTTTCTGGTACTAATATAGTTATACCCTTTTATATGTGATCATCATTGTCTTCCATAAATTTTGATCAATCACGTCTATTTTAGGGTAAATTGGTCGGGGTTATTGTTATGATTGGCGGGTGGAACTTTTTTTTGGGGGGGGGGGGGGCATTATATGTGTCCTTTTTTTTACTTTTCTTTTTTTATTATTATGGTCTGTCCCTCAAAGGTCAGAACAAACCTATGGAGACCTTAGTTTTTCTTTGACACCATTTTTTTCCGCTGTAACGGTCTACATGGCAGCATAGACTGCATTTACTTTGGGCTGAATTTTTGCGACTCACATAAGGTATTTATATAATTGTTTAAATGGTTCCCGACTACCCACGGTAAATATACAGCGGGCTGTTGAGGTCCTGAATACTCGCTCTATACTAATTTATGGCGTGGGCTTTAGTTAATCTCCAGCACTAGGGTGAGACAGTAACACTTAGATGCTGCAGCACGTCCGTATGTATCTTTTTCACTCTACTCCTGCTCCCCTTCTCTCTTCATAGACTTGTATGGGCAGCATGTCTGTGTCTCCTCTCTCTGCTCCTACGCCTTTCTCCTGCTCCCCCCCTTCCCTCCCCATAGACTTTTATTGGCAGGCTGTGAAGAGACACATCCCCCTGGCTGTAGTCTGTACTCCTCTGCTCTGTAACTAGGGACAGATTTTGCTTGACAACAGGGGGTGAACAGTAGATTACAGGAAGTGAGACACCTAGTGGCAGTAACTTCACACAGAATTTGAATGGATAAAATAACAAAATTTTAACAGTTAGTAAGTTACAAAGTTGATCTACATCAGTTATACTATTTGATTAGCATACGATGTTTTAAAAGTTATTGCTCTATTTAAGGGTGAAGAACGAGGAGATTCCATTGACTCCGCACCCCAATCTAGCCAGTGCAAAACCAACGTCATGCTATGTCTACACCCTTGCCGGTAGACGTCTATGAACTTGCCTCCCAAGAAGGGAATTGGCAACAGGAGATTGTCCATGCACGCCAGACAGCTGTGGTAATGACCCCTCTTGCGGCTGCCATCTCGGTACCGACACTGCATCTACCAGCTCCTCCCTGATTTAATGGACTGAACAAAACCCCTTAACGCATAATCACATACATGCAAGGCATGGAAATGATACCATTCGCGCATTCTCCTGTGCATGTACGTGATTGTGCGGGCACAGTCGCTGTGCACGCACGATCACCGCCGGAGCACAGCTGTGAATGACAGCCGGGCTCCTGCTGCAATGGCTAGTATTGGAGAAACCTCCAATCCCGCCATTTAACCACAAATGCCGCGGTCAATAGCAACCGCAGCATTTAAGTGGTTTGACAGAGGGAGGGGGCTCCCTCTGTCACCCATCAGCATCTAACAAAGCCCCCCAGGTCTGCCCTGGCTATATGCCTAATAGGCCATGCCTGAGGTATACTAAGTATACCAAAGCATTATATCTGCGAGAAGAAGATTGCATTGTAAATTCCCGTAAATAATAATTTAAACAGTTAAATAAAATCTGTTAAAGAGTAAAAAAAAAAGTTTACAGTACAAATTTAAATAAAACCAATTTTACTAGTGTAAAAAAACATTTACAAAATTCACATATCTGGTATTTCCGCAATCATAACGACCATAAAGTTAACACATTAATTAAACTGCCGGGTGAACACCATACAAAAAAAAACCACAAAAACCACAGCGAAAATGCTTTTTTTTTTCCATTCCCCTGCCAAAAAAATAAAATAAAAGTTAATCAATAAGTCCCATGTACTTCAAAATAGTAACAATGAAAACTACATCTCATCCCGCAAAAAACAAGCCCACATATGGCTATAAAAAAGTTACGGCTCTTGGAATGCGGCAAATCAAACACAAATAATTTTTGTTTAAAGAGACTCTGTCACCACATTATAAGTGCCCTATCTCCTACATAAGGAGATCGGCGCTGTAATGTAGGTGACAGTAATGCTTTTTATTTAAAAAACCGATCTTTTTTCACAACGTTAGGAGCGATTTTGGTTTATGCTAATGAGCTTTCTTAATGCCCAAGTGGGCGTACTTTTACTTTCGACCAAGTGGGCGTTGTACAGAGGAGTGCATGACGCTGACCAATCGGCATCATGCACTCCTCTCCATTCATTTACACTGCACTAGCGATATAGTTATATCACTATGTGCAGCTACATACACAAACCCTAACATTACTACAGTGTCCTGATAATGAATACACATGACCATCCAGCCTGGACGTCATGTGTACTCAGAATCCTGACACTTCTGACTCTTTTCTGTGAGATTTACAGCAACGGATACGAAATCTCGTTTACCTCGTAATCTCGCGAGATTATGGACACTATTTATGCCGTTTTAGCCCCGAATTCCGTCCGAAAATGCGGCTCAAAAGCGTCGGCAAACATCTGCCCATTCATTAGAATGGGTCTTACGATGTTCTGTGCGACGGTAATTTTTTTTACTCGCCGCTGTCAAAAGGCGGTGTGTAAAAAAGATGCCCGCGTCAAAGAAGTGCCGGTCACTTCTTCAGACGTAAATGGAGCCATTTTCCATGGACTCCATGGAAAAACAGCTCCAATTACGTCCGTAATGGACGCAGCGAAAGACACCTGCACACGCCATTACGGCTGAAATTACGGTGCTGTTTTCTCCTGAAAACAGCTCCGTAATTTCAGCCATAACGGAGGCTGCTGTGTGAGCATACCCTTAGGGCTTAAAATGTCAGGGGAAATAGCCCCAATACATATGTGTCCGCCCAAAAAAAAATGTGTGTATAGGA
Source organism: Rhinoderma darwinii (assembly GCF_050947455.1). Classification (NCBI taxonomy): domain Eukaryota; kingdom Metazoa; phylum Chordata; class Amphibia; order Anura; family Rhinodermatidae; genus Rhinoderma; species Rhinoderma darwinii. The sequence continues at coordinate 193,623,138 of NC_134690.1, read as the reverse complement.
GACAGCATAGCATATCTATAGTACTACGACCCTATAAACTATGGATAGTATTAGATACAGAGGCTCAGCAGACAGTATCACACATGATAGGATTAGATACAGTGGCTGAGCAGACAGTATCACACATGATAGGATTAGATACAATGACTCAGCAGACAGTATCACACATGATAGGATTAGATACAGTGGCTCAGCAGACAGTATCACACATGATAGGATTAGATATAGGGCCCAGCAGACAGTATCACACATGATCGGATTAGATACAGTGGCTCAGCAGACAGTATCACACATGATAGGATTAGATATAGGACCCAGCAGACAGTATCACACATGATACGATTAGATACAGTGGCTCAGCAGACAGTATCACACATGATAGGATTAGATATAGGGCCCAGCAGACAGTATCACACATGATAGGATTAGATACAGGACTCAGCTCGCTGACATTGCGGCTCCAGCGCTGGACCCAGGAAAGGTAAGAATAATAATTTTGCTTCTTTATGTGTTACGGATTATTTTTGTGTGTTTGTGTTTTTTTACAGGTTCGGTTGTTGGACTTCGGATACGATGACTTCAATGTCAGCATTTTTTTATTCTCAAAATCGTTAATGAGGGTTGTTTTTTTATTTCAATAAAATATTTTTTCTATGTGCTTGTATCTTTTAAACTTTATTATCACCGCCTTAATAATGGCCGCTGGCTGATTGACTACCTCCATTACTAAGGCGAGGCTTAATGTTAGCCGGTGCAAAGGCCAACACTAACCCCCATTATTACCCCGGTACCCACCGCCACCAGGGGTACTGGGAAGAGCTGGGTACGAACCAGTACCCGACCATCTGTAGTGACGAGCAGGCACCGGGGTGGCCGCAGGCTGGTAGTATTAGGCTGGGGAAGGCCAAAAATAGTGGCACCTACCACCCTGGTAATGCTGCCTGCTGCTGCTGTGTTGTACCTGGCTGGTTCTGAAAATTGGGGGGGGACCCGACATCGTTCTTTCCAATTATCTTTTATTTTATTTTTTTTTAAATGACGTGGGGTCCCCCCAATTTTTCATAACCAGCCAGATACAATAAAGCAGCAGCAGCCTAGCATCACCAGGGTGGGAAGGGCCACTGTTTTTGGCCTTTCCCCTCCTGATAATACCAGCCTGCGGCCACCCCATTGCCCGACCATCACTACAGATGGTCAAGTACTGGATGGTACCCGGCTCTTCCCAGCACCCCTGGTGGTGGTGGGTACCGGGGTAATAATGGGGGTTAGTGTTAGACTCTGCACCGGCTAACACTAAGCCCCGCCTTAGCAATGGATGCTGTCAATCAGCTGGCGGCCATTACTAAGGCAGTAGTAATATAGTTTTAAAAAAAACACAAAGACATAGAAAAAATATTTTATTGAAATAAAAAAAAAAAACCCACACAACCCTCATTAACCATTTTATTGATAATAAAAAAAAAAGCCGTCATCGAAGTAGTCCTGGAATCCGATGTAGTCCAACGACCGAACCTGTAAGAAAACACACAAAAAAAACTATTAGTAACACGTGTTAGGCTTAGATACAGGGCCCATGTGTGATACTGTCTGTGGGACCCTGTATCTAAGCCTGCCACACGGTAGGTTTAGATACAGAGTCCAGCAGACAGTAATCTTATACAGTATAAGATTACTGTGTGCTGGGGCCCTGTATCTAAACCTACCGTGTGGTAGGCTTAGATACAGGGCCCATCAGACAGGATCACACATGGGCCATGTATCTAAGCCTACCATGTGATTGGCTTAGGTACAGGGCCCAGCAGACAGCATCACACAATCTGTGATCCTGTCTCATGGGCCCTCTAAGCCTGCTACATCGTAGGCTTAAAGGGGTTGTGCAGTCCCTAAACATTGATGGCCTATCCTGAGGATAGGCCATCAATAGCTGATGGCTTGGGGTCCGTCTCCCGGGACCAGACAATCAGCTGTTTTGAAGGGGCCGCAGCACTCGTATGACAGCTGCTTCCCCTTCATTTCCCTTACTCGCTCACACTGTGAATCGCCGACACCGATTCACAGTGTGACCAGAATGAAGCGACCGGAATGAAGGGGAAGCAGCTCTCGTACGAGTGCTGCGGCCCCTTCAAAACAGCTGATTGGCGGGTCCCGGGAGACGGACCCCGCCAGTGAGCTTTAGCAGTCAGGGCTACTAATCTTACCTTCCTCTTCAGCCGCGGCAGAAGTCCTGTCTTCTCGATGTTGTGCGCGGCGCATAGTGCTGTGACGTCATGCGCTGCGCACAGCGCTTGACGTCAGGACCCCCGCTGCGATCCGGAACCAGGAAGGTAAGTACAGTCTGTTACTATAGTAACAGGGGCCCGCGGCCCGAGTTACTATAGTAACTTTTTATTGATGTGGTGCGGAGGGCTGTGAGCCCCCCCTGGCTTCGGGGTCCGGTCGCAATTGCGACCGCTGCGACCCGTATAGCTATGCCAGTGCTGCAATACTAATGTATTGCAGTATATCGTGATTCTGACAGCCTTCTATTAAGCCCTGCCGGAGGTAGTGCTTAACAGGAGCACAAAGATGGCAGACCTGGGGGCCTCCTTAAGTCCCCAGGCAGCCATAGCAACAGTCGCCACCCCGCGATTGCATTGCGGGAAACGCGATGAGCTGTTAGAGGGGATTGACCCCCTCTTTCTAATGATTTAAATGCCGCGGTCGCTATAGACCACGGCATTTAACGAGTTAAACGAGAAAAAGACAATCCTGGAATAATTTTTTCAATTCCTTCCCCCCAAAAAATTTATAAAAGTTAATCAATAGTTTATATATACCCAAAAATGGTGCAATTGAAAAATACAAAGCCCTCATATGGATATATCAACATAAAAATAAAAAAGTTAAAAAACGAAAAAGAATGCTTGCCATTAAGGCCAAAATAGGCCTGTCCTCAAGGGGTTATGGACTGTGGTGGTTTCATCAACCAGTGCACCATATATTTTTAACTTTGTCCTCAGCAGTATTACTTGGACCAAGTTAAAGTGGCCTATATAATTTCCATGCTTGCTGGAGAGGCTCTGGCTTGGGCCTCTCCCTTACGGGATCATAATGATCCAATGGTGTCCTCTCTGTCTGCCTTTCTGGCTTCCTTCCAGAGAGTCTTCGAAGAACCTGGCTATAGTTCTTCTGCTGCTTCAACTCTTCTTCGTATCAAGCAAGATGCTGCCAAATTTTGTGTCCTGGCATTATTGAATTTCCAAACTGTTCAAGAGGCCAGTATAAATATTATCTTGTTAAGAGACTTCAGATTCCCCTCGTGACACTTCAGAAGCCCATACATCTAACTCCGGTCACTGGATCCTTATTCTGCCCTCCAAATGGTTTCTTTTAAGGTGCTGTCCAGGACAAGAAAAAAGGTCCTGCTTTTTTTCAGAAAAAGCGCCATTTCTGTCCATGGGCTGTTTCTGGTATTGTAGTACCGCTCTATTTACTTTAATGTGGAAAAGCTGCAATATCAACCACAGCGCAGAGTGGCACTGTTTCTGGAACAATGCAGACCGGCTTTTTGAGTCTTGGACCACCCCTTTAAGTAGAGGCCCTTCATGCCGAAGAGATCTCTTTCCTGGTTCTTTAATGTACTTCTAGTCCCGTGTCCTGTTAATGACCCCTGGCTACGTTTCTGACTTCCCTACAAGTTCTTTGCAACACCGCACCCACCGCTAATAAGTGATTATCCTGGGGACCGCGACCTGGGAATTCTGCCGGGAAAGACCACACTTCCTTGTGGGGGTTAAGGGTGAAGAACAAGAAGATTCCTTAGAGGCCGCAACTCTAGCCAGCACCAAACCGATTGTGGCTTAGAGGATCTACTTTTCTGGTGAGAAACGTAAAATATGACATCAAAAGTTTGCTAAAAGTGGAGAGTTAGTATAAATGAAGGAAGTTATTTATCTATGTATTTAGGCACAATCATTTTGCAGGAAAAAAATCATATTCATTTCTGCAAAGGGACCAAGATAAATATATTTGTAAAAATGCAGTAGTTTATCACCCTACCTGCAGTAACATAAAGTGATAGCACACATCCCGAGAATGACCTGCGTTCACTGCATGCACAACATATAACCAAATACATTGCACTGTGTACACAGAAAACTCAGCTGTGTAAATATAATGATCATTCTATAGAAAACTCTTATGGTTGTGTTCCTTACAATACAACTCAATTACTGTCTTAAAATGCTCACTGGCCATCTCACAATTCTCCTCCCACACTGAATCTCCCCCACATCACTGTCACTTTTTCATGTCTTCCTCAACCTGTTTTATCCACCTGCTAACAGATGATTCACCATAGCATAAATTAGGCAGTTTGCTTATTTTTCACTTTCACAGGTTTCAGACGAAGGAAGCTTCCCACTCCCACAGTATTTCACATTGAAGCCACAGGCAAATACCCATGCAATATAAATTAGATAGAAAAATATTAATTGTAAAAGTACCAAAATGGACAGGTGTGCAAACTACAATGAATACCTGAATGAAAAGACCATACCTGCTACTCCCATTAACTTCCATCTAAAATTTACTAAATAGGTGACCCATATTATGGAAACCTACTCAGTAGGTGTGTTTTACCTGTGTAATGTTGACCCAGAGAACCAGGCAGCACTACATTTTATAAAATACCCGATCATATGATTGGGATGGGGGTATTGATTGGGGTTGTATTTGATTCTGATACCAGCCACGGGTACATGATTTTGTTATAGTGTAGGACCCATTCAAAGGTGTTTTCAATTTTAGTAAGACATCAGATCACCACACCTATGTTAGCTTGTTGAAGTGTGTCTGTAGTAATTTGTGAGGTCATACGCTGCTGTTGGACAAGGAGGTCTAAATCACAATCGCAAAGGTGTTCCATGGTTTTGAGATCAGAGCCCTCTGAGAGCCACTCCAGTTCCTCCACAGCAAACTCGTCAAACCATGTCTTTATGGACCTTGTATTGTGCACTGGGGCACGGTGATGCTGGAACAGAAAAGGACCTTCCTCAATCTGTTGCCACAAAGGTGAAAGCATACAATTGTCTAAAATGTCTTTGTATGCTGGAGAATTAACATTACCTTTCATTGCAAATAAGAGGCCTTGTCAAAACCCTGAAAAACAGCCCAATACCATTATCCCTCATCCACCAAATTTTACAGTAGGCACTATGCATTCCAGTAGGTAGCATTCACCCAACCCAAAAACATCTATCAGACTGCCAGAGAGCAAAACATTATTCATCACTCTAGAGAACACATTTCCACTGCTCTGGAGTCCAGTGGTGGCATGCTTTATAGCACTCCAGACAATGCTTGACATTGCACTTTGATTATCTTAGGCTTCTGTGCAGCTGCTTGACCATGAAAACCCATTTCATAGAGTTTCACACCTTCTTGTGCTGATGCCACTTCCAGAGGCAGTTTAGAACTCTGTAGTAAGAGACGGAACGGAGAAAAGGAGATTTTAAGTGCCATGAGTTTTAGCAATTGTCGGATTGAGTTTCTGTGATCTACTGCTTCATGGCTGAGCTTTTGTTACTCCTAGATGCTTCCACTTCACAATAATAGCACTTACCGTTGACTGGGGCAGATCTCACAAATCAGAAATGTCATGAACTGACTTGTGGTATCCTATGACATTGCCAACTTTATTGACACTGAGCTCTTTAGTATGACCCATACTACTACTGTTTGTCTATTAAGACTGGCTAGCAGGGTTGGGCGATAGACTGCAACTTTGTGAGAACTATATTTTGTTGCACATTGGTGGAGAAAGCACAGTCTCTGGCTTTCAAAAGAAAAATAAAAGTGCTATCTACAGATTGGTGTCTCTGTTTTGCCTGATAAACTAAGTCATGGTTCAAGGCTCCATAAGGAATCAGACATTGAATTATGGTCTATAGGTGCCACTAGAGAGTTTTGTTTTTTCTGTAGAACTATTTTTCCCTAAGGACTCCTTATCAGCTGGATTTCCGCAAGGAGAATCAGTGCGAGAGTCCCACCATAGTAAGTTAGGGAAAATTTGTAGGATATGCCATCACTTACTCATAATTGGGGTCCATCTGCTGGGAACCCTAACAATCACTACAACAAAGAGGCTACAATGCTAATAAAGTGCAGTGCCACTCTGGATCTAAGATCGTGCATTTTTTGGAATATAGAAAATAGGAAGGAGGGGCGGAGCGTAGCCGTGCAGCGTGATGGCAGCTTGAGACTAGAGCTCCGTAAGGAATCAGACATTGAATTATATGGTCTATAGGTGCCACTAGAGAGAGTTTTCTTTTTTCTGGAGGAGACCTATTTTGCTCTAAAGACTCCTTATCAGCTGGATTTCCGCAAGGAGAATCAGTGCGAGAGTTCCACCATAGTAAGTTAGGGAAAATTTCAAGGATATGTCATCGCTTACTCATAATTGGGGACCATCTGCTGGGAACCCTAACAATCACTACAACAAAGAGGCTACAATGCTAATAAAGTGCAGTGCCACTCTGGATCTAACATTGTGCATTTTTTGGAATATAGAAAATAGGAAGGAGGGGTGGAGTGTAGCCGTGCAGTGTGATGGCAGCTTGAGACTAGAGCTCCGTCACTGATATCAGCCAAAACCCTGGCTACAATTGCCCACAAGCCTAGACCATGGTCAAACTGGCGAAGGATAAACTTAAAGAGCAGTTTGGCACCCATAAAACAGGGAGAGCACAGGCTGATATGGAGAAATTTCTTCATAAGCGTCACGAGGGTTCGCCGGCCCGAAAATCCAAGATGGCGCCCGACCATGCGGCTGCACAACGGCAGGAAGAAGACTCAGAAGCTGACAGTGGAGGTGAGCACTCTGAGACGGGGACACTTATGACCCAGCACCGGTGTCACGGGGGTTCATGAAACGGATTCTGTATAAGGCCCTTACTCCTATCACCAAGTAACTCACTGATATAAGACACTGGAATCTGCACAGACAGACATGAGAGCTTATCACAAAAAGGCAAGAAGTACTCTGCACTCCCAACAAGATCAATTAAATGACATGTTTCTGAGGACAGAGGACCAGGAAAACAGGAGTAGGAAGAAGAACATTAGACTACGAGGTGTACCAGAATCATATGCTCATGAGAATTTGGCAAAACTTGCTCATGACATTTTCTCCTCAGTTCTGGGTGTGAGCAGCCACGACACAATTAAAATCGAACTTGTCCACAGAGCATTGCGCCCGAAACCTTGACCTAATGATCCCCCATGTGACATTATCTGTGGTGGTCTGAGCTATACAGACACGGCTTAGATTCTCAAAGCAGCAAGGATGAAGGGTAACATAGCCTTTGAGGGAACCACGATTTACCTATATCAGGACATCGCGTCCTCCACATTGCAGAAGCGGAAAGTTTTCGGCCACTTCTGGAGGTACTACGTTCCACCAAAACTCCATTCAGTTGGCTGTTCCCGTTTGGATTAGCGATACAAAAAGATGGCCGACAAATCACTATCAGGAAGCACGAGGATCTGGACCAAGCTTGGGAAGCGTTGGGACTCCAACATATGGATATATCGCATGGATGATGGTGCCTCCGGAGCTGAAGCTGCCTCCATTGCTGGAGCCTTATCCGTGGATGGTTGCTGGGTAGATAAAGTCGCTAAAAAATAAAAGATCAATGCGGAGATCTGCGCCAACAGAGATTTGACTACCATTGGGACTGCTTTTCCCATATATGGACAGTCTCTTTGTTGTCGGATGACACCATTCCTTCCGCATGGGATCCGTGAGGAGTGTGTCACACTCTCTGGATTTTAACAGGACATGCTGTATGCTTTAAGATGCAATTTGACCGTTATCACCTTGGGCGCTCTTATTGCTTTATATTATTATTATATTATTATTACTTGGGTTTTGGCTGGAATGTGGTTAATGCCAACTACACAACTGTTGTTGTTAATAGTTAACTCCCCCCAGCTTCTGCTCCAGCATTTTATTGGCAACGTGTATGACATCCTTTTTGCCGATATAACCTGTCATGTGAAAGTTAACATGTGGTATTTTTTGGGAGCTCACCTTTCCTTTGGTAATTTGATGTATTTCAATCCTGTATTATTTTCACTCCCTCCCTCTATTTTTCTGGTTGCTACTGTGAGGTACATTATGATATATTTTATGTATAGCCATGTCTGACATTAAGATAACTTCGTACAATGTCAGAGGTCTGAATACTCCACACAAAAGGTATCAGATTGCCCAAGAATTGAAAAAAGGATGATACTTCCATAGCACTTCTTCAGGAGTCGCACTACAAGCATAATAAAACACCGGAATTGTCACGTGCTATCTTCTCTAATGCCATACTGCTAGCAGAGGAGTGAGTATATTAATTCGCAAAAATATCCCCTTTAAGCTTCTTTCGGAATTGAAAGATCCAGAGGGTCGTTATCTTTTTATCAAAGCTCACATTGGAAATGATCTGTTTTCTATAGCAAACTTATATGCTCACAATACTGACCAGGTGTCGTGGATTGTTCAGACCTTAGAAAGTTTCAGGTTGTTTGCAGAGGGCATAAGAGTAAAAGGTGGAGACTTCAACATTCCACTGAACCCCATTATTGACTCTACTAGCACGGTACGGGTGTCCTATAGAGCTGTAGCGAGACTCCACAGGGTGCTTAATGATTTGCATGTCACAGATGCGTGGAGACTTTTCCATCTGAAAGCTAGGGATTTTTCTTATTATTCTGTTGCTCATAAAGTATATACTAGACTGGACTACATATTACTATCTGATAGTTTTCTACCAATGGTACGAACAGCGGGGGTAGGTAATCTTCTCCTCTACGATCATGACCCAGTGTTTGTTTCTTTGAAACTCGATCGTGTTTTCCGAGGGGGATAGACTGTGGAGACTGAACAACACTGTTCTAAGTGATCCTAAGCATTCCTCTGTGATACAAGAACATTGTTAAGGATCTGCCAGGCACAGCTTCTGTATCCACGCCCATAGGTAATCAGTCTGCACCTGCTTCTATGTCTGTGAGACTGACTCCATCTTCCACCACTCAGGATGGCAGGCTTAGGAGTGGGAGAGGCTATCACAGCCTGGCCAGACGGAGCTAGCTCCCGCCCTCTGTCTATTTATACCTGCCTTTCCTGTTCCTCCTTGCTTGTGATTCTTCTCTGTTGGTTTCCTGGCCCTGCTGCAGCTTCTTGAACTACTTGTCCCTGCTTCGTATTGACCCTGGCTTACTGACTACTCTTCTGCTCTGCGTTTGGTACCTCGTACTCTCCTGGTTTGACTCGGCTTGTTCACTACTCTCCTGCTCTGCGTTTGGCACCTCGTACTCTCCTGGTTTGACTCGGCTCGTTTACTACTCTTGTTGCTCACGGTGTTGCTGTGGGCAACTGCCCCGTTTCCCTTTGTTCTGTGTTTCCTTCTGGTTGTCTGTCGTGCACTTACTGAGTGTAGGGACCGTCGCCCAGTTGTACCCCGTCGCCTAGGGCGGGTCGTTGCAAGTAGGCAGGGACTGAGTGGCGGGTAGATTAGGGCTCACTTGTCTGTTTCCCTATCCCTGTCATTACATATTCAGAATTATTTTTCACATAATTCATCACCAGAAATATCAGACACTATTAGGTGGGAAGCACACAAGGTGGTTCTGCGGGGAAAGCTCATAACGCTTTGTACACATATTAAAAAACAACGATCGGCGAGACTTAATGCTCTATTCTCGAGAATTTCTTCTCTTGAGTCTATACACAAACGAATGAAGGTCGCTGCAGTTCAGGCAGAGCTTGTGGATCTTAGAGAGGAAGTTAAAAATATTCTGAACATTAAAACTGCTAAAACATTTCATTTTACTAAATTTAAGCACTATGTACATGGGGAAAGGGGTAATAAAATGTTGGCTGCATTACTCAAAAAACAACACGAGAATATCTGAGATTCGGACTTCCTCGGGTGTTAGAGCTACCAAGTCAAAGGATATAGCGTAGGCATTCACTGATTTTTACAATGATCTTTACAACCTTAGCACAGATTCTAACTTACCAGTTACTTTAGCAGATGGCACGAAGGCGTTTCTAAATAGACTTAGTTTGTCTCAACTTACACTGAGGATCGATTATCGCTTACTTCACCCTTTACCACAGAGGAGTTTCATAAATTTCTTCAGACAATTCCATCAGGGAAAATTCCTGGCCCAGATGGGTACACGATCCAATACTATAACACATTTTGCACTGTTTTGTTGCCCCATTTCACATCCTTGTGTAATTCTCTGTTGGGCGGTGCTCGTCTGACTCACCAGTCTTTGGAGGCTCATATTACAGTCTTACAGAAATAAGGTAAGAACCCCATGCTATGTAGTAATTATAGGCCTATCTCATTGTTAAACACGGATCTTAAGTGGTGGGCGATGGCTTTAGCGTCTAGATTAGGAAGTCTATTGCCGAAACTTATAGGTCCGGAACAAATGGGATTTGTTGGGGGACGACAAGGTAATCCGGTTGGTTCAACACGCACGTTCAACCTGTACCCCGCTGGTACTTCTTAGCACAGATGCAGAGAAGGCCTTTAATAGGGTAAGTTGGCAGTACATGGTCGATACTATGTCAAGATTTGGGATTCCTCCTGAGTTTATACAAGTTATTGACACTTTATCACCAACCGAGCGCAAAAGTTTGAGTGAGTGGCATACTGTCAGAATCCTTTAAAATTTCAAAAGGTACTAGGCAAGGAAGCCCCTTATCGATAAAGATAGGCCAATTTATACATAAAACTGTGGCATTATTTGCAGACGATCTGTTGCTATTGGTGACTGAGCCGTCTACCTCCCTTTGGAACATAACACAAGCTTTTACGGAATTTGGTACCTTATTCAATTTTGAAATTAATTATAGCAAATCCAAAATTCTAAATTTCTCGGTACCTCAACACTTAATTTCGACAGTATCCTATAACTCCCCATTAGATGGCTTTCAACATCGATCTCGTATTTAGGTATTACTTTTACAAACTGTCCCTCGATGGTAGTATCTGTTAAACACAAATTTGACTCTTTAACGCTTCCGTATATGTCTTGGATGTGTAGGAAAAACTTACTAAGGACTTTTATAGTACCCAAAATATTGTATCTGCTTCAGACATTACCAATATGGTTACCTAAATCGTTCTTTCTGTCAGTGAGAAGGATATTTTCGAGCTTTCTAGGGCACAAGAAGAGACCCAGACATAGGCATATACAATTGATTAATTCTGTCAAGATGTGGGGGAATGGGATTGTCTGACATTCATACGTATTACACCACTAATCATTTGAACAGATGGCTATCACTGCAACATCCCTCTCAGTCTTTAATTGCCCCAGAGACCACTGTAAATCTTGCTATAAGCTACTTCTTAAGAGGGTCACTAGATTTATATTGTCTAATGCATTAGGTTTTTCTAGGTGTACTAGAGTACAGGAAAGCTCATACAAACTCTTAACTAGGTGGTATAAGACGACTGTGGTATTGCAAGCTATAGATAGAGCTGTTTCGGATTTCTGTTGGAGATGCAATGCTTCACGGGGTACTTATCTACACATTTGGTGGGAATGTCCCCTTATTGTGCCCTTTTGGCAACAGATTGAGAGTAAGATCAAGTGCATTGTCCCAACCCTGGGACATGGATCTGGCCTATGCCTTTCCTCCGTTTCCTCTAATACCAATGGTATTAAGAAAAATCCAGGAAGATTTGACAAAGCTCATCATTATTCTTCCCTATTGGCCAAAAAGAAGCTGGTTTCCAATCGTAAAATACCTAGCGTTGGAAGACCCTATCATGCTCCCAGTCAAGGAGAATCTTCTCTCCCAGGGTCCCTTATTCTTTCAGGGAATAGAAACTCTGAAGTTGTCAGCATGGATCCTGAAAGGCAGATCTTGAGAAACCACGGTCTGTCAGATGAGGTCATTTCAACTATCTTATCAAGTCATAAAGAAGTTACCTCAAAAATCTATCAAAAAATTTGGAAGAAATTCTGTTCCTGGTATGGAGACCCAGGACCAGACCCCTTTTCTCCCAACATCGCGAAAATCCTAGATTTTCTACAATCGGGATTCAAAAAAGGGCTTAGCCCTAGTACCTTAAAAGTGCAAATTTCAGCCTTAAGTAATTTTTTTAATACTCCTTTAGCTGAACATCGGTGGATCAGAAGATTCACTCAAGCAGTCTCTAAAATGAAACCTTCCCTAAAGAAATCAGTTCCTACCTGGGATTAGAATGTAGTGTTAACGGCTCTTTGCGATCCCCCCTTTGAGCCGCTCGACACGATTAGTATGCATTTTTAACTCTAAAAGCTGCATTCTTAGTCGCTATTACTTCAGCAAGAAGGATTGGAGAAATCCAATCTCTGACGGTCATAGAACCCTACCTAAAAGTACAAGAAAACAAGATCATTCTAAAGCTGGATCCTTCCTTTATTCCGAAGGTATCTACTGCTTTCCATAGGGAACAAGAAATAATTCTACCTTCCTTTTATCCAGATCCTAAACATCAACAAGAAGAAATATTCCATTGCCTGGATGTCAGGCGAACAATTCTTCAGTATCTGGATAGAACCTCCTCCTGGAGACAAGATAAAAATCTATTTGTCCTGTATGGGGGAAAGAATAGAGGAAAGAAAGCCTCAAAAGTCTCTCTAGCGAGATGGGTAAAAACTACCATACAAGAAGCCTACAAGTCCCAAGGACTATGTGCCCCACAAGGCATCAGAGCCCATTCAACGAGGGCAGTTTCGGCATCCTGGGCAGAAAGAAGAGAAGCCTTAATAGACCAGATCTGCAGAGCTGCCACTTGGTCAAGCCACCATATGTTTTGCAAACATTATTGGCTAGATGTTCTGTCAGATACGGATTTAAGTTTTGGACGGAAAGTCCTCCAATCCATAGTCCCGCCCTGAGCATTATAATCTGGTATTGCTCCTGTAGTGCTGTCATGAGGGATGTACTGGAAAGTAGGAATTAGACCTACCGGTAATTGTATTTCCAGGAATCCATCATGACAGCACCCTTACATTCCCTCCCTTATTGAAATCCTGATTTGTGCAAGTAACATGTCAGTTATTATCCCTAGAAATAAAATCGGGTTGCATCCATCCTAGTGTAGTAATTGAAAAACACTGGCAAGTGGGTGGTGGGAGGGGCCTTTTAACCTCTCTGTCTTCCTGTCCCTATAGAGGTCAATAGGGCAACCTCCTGTGGTGCTGTCATGATGGATTCCTGGAAATACAATTACCGGTAGGTCTAATTACTACTTTTTTTTTTACTTGTTCTACTAGGGGACTTTAATATGCGATCATCCGATCGCTTTTATAATACACTGCAATACTTTTATATTGCAGTGTATTACTGCCTGTCCGTTTAAAAAGGACAGGCATCTGCTAGGCCATGCCTCTGGCATGACCTAGCAGGCAGTCACTACATCAGACCTGGGGGCCTTTATTAGGCCCCCAGCTGCCATCGGAGACACAGACACTCGGCGATCTTATCGCCGGGTGTCAGTGGGATGAGAGGGAGCTCCCTCCCTCTCTCCAAAACCACTCAGATGCGGTGCACTCTATTTAGCGCCGCATCTGAGGGGTTAAACGGGTGAGATCGATACTAATATCGATCTCACCCGTTCGAGCAGGGACACCCCAAGCCCTTAGCTACATCTGGCAGCTGAGAGCAGGGAGATTTGACAGCTTCCTGCTCTGTTTACTTATCCTGATGCAGCGCTGTGAAAAGGCTATTGCATCAGAATAAAGCCCGTTAGTGACTGCCGTGAAAAGGCTAATCGGCGGTCATTAAGGGGATATATATTTTTTACAGCATTCACCGAGCGGGTTAAACAACGCTATATTGTGATAGTTCAGACTTTTACAGACGCGGCGATACAAGTTATGTTAACTTTTATTTTTTTTAACATTGATTTAGGGGAAAAATGTGAAAAGGTTTTTTTTAACTTTTAATACTTTATTGTTTTTGGAACATAACAAAAATCTTTATTTAATTGTTTTTTTTACTTTTTTTTATTAGTCCCCCTAGGAGACTTGAAGCAGCGATTGATCGCGGCATTTAGGGTGTTAAACGGGCGGAGTCAAAGTGACTTTTGATTCCGCTCATTGCAGGGAGGTGTCGGCTGTGTGTAACAGCCGTCAACCTCTGTGTATGGAGCTCGCTCAGCCTGCGAGCTCGCTCCATACTTCCCCCGAACCCTCATCAAGTACAGTTACGTGATTTTGTGTGAAGGGGTTAAAGGGGCTTTTCTCCTTAACGGGAGTGTCATGATTTATTTATTTTTATTAATTTATGCGTTTTTATTTAATAAAATATTATATTGACTATTTTTTCACACACAAGGTTTTAAAAAACGCGTGTGTAAAAAAGCACGTTGTATGTACTAACAGCGCACTTTACCAATTATGTAGATGAAAAGCGTAATCAAGCGTTTTTTTTATGTGGGTTTTAGTCACGTAAAACGCGCAAAAAAAACCACGTCAAAAACACGCCGTGTGAACCTGTCAAAGACACCCGCGAAAAAGAAGGGCATGTCACTTCTTGAGCCCCTTTTCTTTGACTCTATAGAAAAAAGCTCCAAAACCGGCCGTAAAAAACGCAGCGAAAAACGCGAGTTTGATTAAAAAACAGCTGAAAATCAGGAGCTGTTTTCCCTTGAAAATAGCTCCATATTTTCAGACGTTTTTTTATTAAGAGTGTGAACATACCCTTAGCCTTCTAGTCTGTCCTATAGCGTCTACAAGCGGCATTGTACAATCACTTCCAAAATGGGAGCCGGACAAAGCTTAGCAATTTGAAGACACCTTTTCCTAGCTTGTAGCCAAAAATAGGGAGGGAGGTGAGATTCCCTCCCACATTTACAGCAGCTGTGTCAGCTTACTTTAACTTATTCACCTTGCTGTAATTCTGGGAAGTTCTCCCTCTGGTGGCCAACATAGGAAAACATGTCAAATTATTATTGTGGAAGAAAAAAAAAATGCAGCAAAAAACTTAATAAAAATAAATTACTTAAAAAAAAAAGTTTTATTTGTGACACATTCCCTTTAACCCTGGTCCTAACTTGTCCTGGCCACTGTCTGATGAGATGGTCGGGATTTAAGGAAACAGCTGAGCTAGGCTGTTTCCACAAATCCTATAGAAGTGAATAAGGCTACAGGAACAACGTAGCTCAGCGTCACTTCTATGGGAGTTATGGAAACAGCGTAGCTCAGCGCGCTCGGCTGTTTCGATACCCTCGACCATCTCGTCGGACAGTGGTTGGGGAGGCAGCGGGAGCCGGACAAGGTAGGACGGAGGGCCAAAGGCCCCGTTCTAGAGTTGGGTGTGCGCCCTAGAGATAGAACCCACATCTATCGGACATTTATCGTATATACACTGGATCTGCCATAAATGTCCAAGATGAGAAAACCCATTCAATAACAGCCCGTGCTGTATGCAGCAGCGTTGCAGTCACATGCACAGGATTTCACAATACCAAGGCCTTTTATGTCTGCCTCACCCTAAATACAACATTTGTGGGTGGTCCTGACTGTCTATGTCAACCAGGGACAATTAGTGCAGTAATACCCCGGGAAATGGTTACGCTCAGGGCACGTTCTCTCAGATTGTGATTCTTGCTGTTGCGTCTCTCCAGCTGCTGCAGACATAAGAACGCCTCACACGTCTTCACTGTCCTGGTAGGCAGACGTTTCAGGGAATTACAACTGTCCACCATATAGTTCAGCAGCCAGCGGTAGGAGCGGGTACTACAGCAGCCTCTCAGTCTTCCCGCCTGTCCCCCCAGCACAGGAGGCGGTAGTCTGAAGACTTGGAAGTCACGTGTCTTTCCCTCCCGTGTATGTCAGACGCTGGACCAGTAATACTTGCGCGTGTAAGGAGGCGGAGTCCAGAGCGGTGTCAGCTGACACCAAGGGGCAGGCCGGGCACAGAGCTCAAGACGTGTGTGCCGCTACATACAGCTGCATGTGTGGAGCCTGTCACCGGGGAGTGGAGCAAGGGGCAGGTGAGTCAGTTGGCCAGTTCTATTCTACGTTGTCAGTGCCATGTAATATTTACAACATCTGTGGTGTATCCACTGCATGCCATGCTGCCAACCTCAGCCTTACAACGCACTTTGTTTTTCATTCATGTTCAGGGCATACCCTGCAAAAATCTCCTGACTGATGCCCTGAATGTAAAGCCTGAAGTGTGCCACTGTACAGTGTCGGGCATAGGCCCACATGTTAAAGCAATGCAGTACACATTTCTTTGCAGGATGCCTTTTTAGTGAAAAGCCCGGCTCCAGCTGTAATGGCCATGATCGGAGAAGCCTCTGGTCCAGCCGTTCAACCGCCCCGTAGATGATGCGGTCAATGGCAACAGTGGAATGTTTGACAGGTGGAGGTGCCCCTTCTTTTCCAGCCCATTAGTGATGCCACCACTGATGAGTTGTCAAGACAGCTGAGGGCCTTACAAATGCTATTAACATGGCCTCATAGTTTGCCCGCTAGGCTATATTCACATGAGAGTTAGAAACGACCACCACACGGACGCTTTAAAGAACAATGAAGTTCTATGGCTTTTTTTTTTTTAAAAGGCCCATGAATACTGGTCGTAAAAAAAATAGGGCATGTTCTATTTTTGTACATTTTCACAGCCCAATGGCCCCCTTAGAAGTATGGATCAATTCCGTGTGACGGCCATTAAAATTTGATCCTGGCCCTCACCAGGGGACTCCCTGGACACAGCGATACCTTAAGCGCTAAGCCCAGGGAAGCCCCTGAGGTCACTGTTCATATATGGATAGTGACGTCCGGGGATTTCAACTATGGAGCCCCCGGTCAGAGATCGATGGTGAGGGAAACGGAAGCTAAGTTTTCCGTTTGCCTTTCCATTGAGGGGTTAATCTGATGGAAACCTTCGACGGAACCCCTCAAGGGAAGGGCAACTCTAATGGGAACAGACCCTTAGAGGCACCTGGATGCAAAACGGCCATAAAAAAATTGACAGTTGACCCGTTTTTAGCGGACGTTTTTTTCACTGTGGTGTGAATATAGCGTTCGTGTATCACTGACAAGCATGTAAACGATCAAGATGGCTGCTTCAAGTCCACTAGTTGGACATAAAAAAAAAAAGCCACCAAATAACTTGATCATCCTTTTTTTTTTTTTTCATTAAAGGTAACCGGTATTTTATTTTTAAAAGTAGTTAACATAAAAAAAAATACATATTTGGAACTGCTGCAATCATAATGCCCCATGTAATACAGTCAACTTGTTACTTATACCACACATCACCTGGTTTAAAAACAATTATGGCGGATTAGCTTATTTTTTATTTTTTTTTTCACAACCCCAAAAAAAATATTTAAAAAAAAATTATATGTACCCTAAATTGGTGTCTAAAAGAAACTACATCAACAAAAATATAAAAGTGTTGTCTCTCGAAATGTGCGGACACAAAGTGTTTTTTTCCATAGAACATGGTTTTTATTGTGCAAAAGAAATAAAACGTAAAAAAAATCTTTGTTTCAACTGTAGGCGTAAATGATTAACCCCTTTAAAGACCCCTTCAATATAGCTACTGCAACGACCATGTAATACATAGATGGCTCGAGTCTGCCAAAGGAAGAGCGCTTGTTAATGGCTCTAGCTCATAGGACGGTTCTGAGTGGGACGTCCTTATATCTTGAGACAATTTTAGGAACCGTTACGGATTCCATATACTGTATGTTAGTGTTTACTTTATATTAAAGGGGTTACGGGAGTATAATATTAATGTCCATCAATCTCAGATCAGTGGGGTCTGACTCTCGGCATTCCAGCTGATCAGCTGACTGAGTACACCTGGTAAATAATAAGACGCGGCGCCACTGAACCTTCAGTCAACTCATCAGTGGAGGCATAACTCCCGCGTCAATTTTATAATCCTGGAAAACCCCTTTCATTTTAAAAGAAAAATTCTTGTCATGTCACTGTTCACGTTCCATAACGTTTGTAATTTATTGTTTGGGGTGTTATGGTTGTGGGGACACCACATATACAGGGGCGTAGCTATAGAGAGTTCAGAGGCGGCAGCCGAACCTGGGCCCTGGAGTCTGAGGGGGCCCAAAAGCCTCTCGGCTACATAAGAAGATACCAGCATTATAAATGATATATGGTAGGTGGGGGCCCTGTTAGATTTTGCATTGGGACCCTGGAGCTTCAAGTTACACCTCTGCACATATGTGTATGTTACTTGCCTGGGTTGGGGTGGTATGACATGGCAGGCAATTGGTGGAGTTGAGTGGTCTAGCACAAAGCGGAAGTGGCTGGGGCTTGTTCTCCGATTTGTTAACAGGACTAAAACTGCCCATTCTTGGGACCTTGAGCATCGCAGCAGTCACTCACTCACTCTCCTCCCCATAGGCCATAATACATTGTGGTGTGAGAACTCCTTTAATATGCTCTCTTGATACTTGGGATGAGGGGGAGGGGGAGCTAGTTTATGGTTCCAGTGACTGTTAATTCTTAGCCTAAAGTTTATTAAGTAAAAAGCCTATATAACACGTTTTATCTGGGGTCAGAGGTTGAAAAGAGTGCAAACTCCGCTGCTTTTTATTCACTGTATATTGCTCTGGTAATTATTAAGCCTGCACTGTTATAGAACTGGAGTATCTTTAACACTTTAATTTCAAAGTAATATTTGACCTGAAAAGAGTTGCGTCATGAAGATGACACCTGTCTATATGCCTATTAGGGATCTGGATATCATAGAGGCTGGTCCCCTGCTCGGAAACACCCCCCCCATATAAGCAAGAACGGGGGAGCCTCCCTGAATTGGATTATTTTCTATTGAGGTTTATAAAAGATAATCTTCCCGAAATACTAAACAAGTACGGCTCATATTATATATGTCCATGTGAAACATGAAAGCTGCAACCTGATTGGCTGCAATGTACAACTGCTCCATCTTATTTTTTATTTTTTCTAGCTTTGATCCGTTTTTGCAAATGTTTGAGAAACAAATAATTACAATGCCATGAATATTATACCTCACAATTGGGGAAATCTTGAGGTAAAGGGAATTGCAATATCCATTGTGGATAGAGAGCATAATAAGAGTTCTCATATCACATTTTATTCCTCCATTTGTAACAGGAAGGCCTGGATCACACACAGACTGTTTTGATGCAGTTTTTTTTTAGCCAAAGCCAGAAGTGGATCTAAAAGAAAGGAAAGGTATAAAGAAAAGACTGACACATCTCCTGTCTTTTGTGTCCACTTCTGTGTCTTGCTCAAAAAACTCAGCCATAAACTGCATCAAAATGAGTGTGTGTGATCCTGGCCTAAGGATTCAGAACTCTAGGATTAGGTACCTTTGCAGTTTTGATGGGGTTGTCCCAAATGGTTATCCTCTTCTTAAAAAAATGTTTCCCCTGTGATAACAGCTAAATGCTCGGAAGAAGTGAACTCTCAGTTGTCAGTTGAGGAAGCTGCGTGAGGCTATTTATTTCCCTTAGGCCCCATGAACATGGCCGTAATTTTGATCTGCAATTATGGACCGCAATTGCGGATCAAAGTACATTCCCATTAATTTCTATTGCCCACGGACCACTTCCTGTATATTTGCGGGAAGGTGTACCGGCAGTAGAAAGGCTCCACAAAAAATAGGACATGTCCTATTTTTTGATTTTACGGACCGTGCTCCTATACTTTATAACGGGAGCACGGCCCGTAAATGCGGGTGACTGTCGGCCGTAGCCGTAATCTCGGAACGGGATTACAGCTGCGGCCATGTGAAGGCCCCCTTCACATTGAGTGACAGACTAAATATGAAATGTCATTTTAAATTTTCAGCAGATTATCTTCAGAAGTTGCTTTACGGAGCAGGGGACAGTTGGAATCATCCATATCATCTAATTTTAAAGCGACCCTCCAGTACCGGGACAACATTTTAGATATGATGAAGTATATGGAGTAATATCGGCTGGTGCCCCCCAGTTGTTACCCTCCGCCATGAATCCGCTGTTTTGGGGTGCGCTTTGGGCTGTCCCAAAATGGCGGCAGCGCTTCTTAGACTACGAGTCTGAGACATTCCTACTGTTCTCGGATTGGGCAGAGCAATTCTTACACTCAGTCTACGAAGCACTGTGGCAATTATGAGACCACACTAAAGGGACACTAAAACGGCAGATCCATGGCAGAGGGGCACAACCGGAGGGCAATATTACTCCATCACATTTAGAATTTTGTCCTGAGACCGGTGAGTTACTTTAATTGGCTAATGTATAACAATATGTTTACAATTTTTAATATATGTTTTAGTATGCAAGATATGTAAAATCAGTTACTTTAACCTCTTCCCAACATTTGACGTATCCATACGTCAAAGTCGGGTAGGGGAAGTATGGAGCGGGCTCACGGAGCATAAGGGTATGTGCACACGATAACTACAATTACGGATGAAATTACGGAGCTGTTTTCAGGAGAAAACAGCTCCTGCATTTCAGACGTAATTGCTCGTACTCGCGTTTTGCGAGGCGTCCATTACGGACGGAATTTGGAGCTGTTCTTCATTGAAGTCAATGAAAAACGGCTCAAATTACTTCCCAAGAAGTGTCCTGCACTTCTTTGACGACGCTGTTATTTACAGGTCGTCGGCACAGTACGTCGGCAAACCCATTGAAATGAATGGGCAGATGTTTGCCGACGTATTTCAGCCGTGTTTTCAGGCATAATTCGAGGCGTAAAATGCCTCGTTTACGCCTGAAAATAGATCGTGTGAACCCAGCCTTACAGCAGACACCTCAGAGTAAATAGTGGCATCGCGCTCGAGCGCGATCCCGCTCGTTTAACTCGTTAAATGCCGCGGTCAACAGAGACCTCAGCATTTAAATCATTAGAAAGAGGGGGGCGACCCCCTCTAACAGCTCATCGCGCCCCCCGCAATGCAATCGCGGGGGGCGATGGTTGCTACGGCTGCCTGGGGGCCTAATGAAGGCCAGAATCCAGATATACTGCAATACATTAGTATTGCAGTATATCGTGCAAGCGATCGAACGATCCCTAGGGGGACTAATAAAAAAAAAAAAAGTAAAAATGAGTTAAATAAAGTTGTTTTTTTTTTTTTGTGTAAAAAATAAATAAATAATTAAATATATATATTAAAAGTTAAAAAAACAAAACATTTTCCTCCTAGAGCATAGTAAAAAAATAAATAAATAAACATAATTGGTATCGCCGCGTCTGTAAAAGTCTGAACTATTACAATATATCATTATTTAACCCGCACGGCGAACGCCGTAAAAAAAAAATTGTAAACGCCAGAATCTCTATTTTTTGGTCACCTCATCTCCTACAAAAAATAAAATAAAAAGTGATGAAACCGTCGCATTTACACCAAAATGGTATTATTAAAAACTACAGCTTATCCTGCAAAAATAAGCCTCATACCACTTAATCGACAGAAAAATAAATAACTTATGGGTCTCGGAATTTGGCGACACAAAATAAATTTTCTTTTTTACACTTGAGATTTTAGTTGTAAAAGTAGTAAAATATAGAAAAAACTATATATATTTGGTATCGCCGTAATCGTATTGACCCACAGAATAAAGATAACATATTATTTTAATTGCACAGTGAATTCCGTAAAAACGGCGCGCAAAAAACAATGAAGGTATCGCTGTTTTTTTTCATTTTCTACCCCACAAATAATTTTTTCACGTTTCCTAGTACATTATATGGCAAAATAAATGGTGCTACGAAAAACTACAACTAGTCCCGCAAAAATCAAGCCCTCATAGTACTATATAGACGGAAAAATAAAGACGTTCTGGCTTTTGGAAGGTGGGGAGGAAAATTAAATCTGAAAAAGGGCTGCGGCGGGAAGGGGTTAACTGCAGTGTAGAGTGATACTTTAATATAGTCGTCTTTTTCACTTCTAGTAAATATGAAGCCAGTTATCGTTGTCCATGGTGGTGCTGGATCGATCATGCAGAAATATGAAGAAGGATATCGTTCTGGAGTAAAAAGAGCTGCTCTGCAAGGTTACAATGTACTGCGAGGAGGGGGAGATGCACTTACAGCTGTGGAAGAAGCTGTGGTGGTGCTTGAAGATGATACACATTTCAATGCAGGTGAAGTTTCGCTTAAAGTGATTATAAAACAAAAACGCTCAGAAAATGATGGACTTTTTTTTTCTAATTTTGCTACCTGCAGAATCTGAATCTGTTTGGGGCGCAAAAGTACATTTGGACAACTGATACATCTTTCAAACTGTCAGCCACTTAAAATCTCATGTTTGTCCAGTCCTCCGCGCCATAATTATGTAATTTCTATTACTCTATGACGAAAAGTGAGCATGGAGTAGAGAAAATATGACAGGAGGTGATGACAATTTTTTTTTTTTTTTAATACAATCTACTGCTTTCTGCTGCCTGAATGTAAGGGTTTATAGACCTACAATTCGTCGTCTCAGCAAATGTTACATTTCCTTAAATGGTAGTCTCCTTCAGAGGGGGAAAACTGCTAAAAAAAAAAGGATGTAAGTCATATAATGGCCAGAAAAAGTGTTATTCCTGATGTACATATATACATGTATATATGTCTTGTTCTGAAAAGTCACCTGAAACGGCAGGTATGCTTTAAGTCTTACCCCAGTATGTATAAAAAAAATAAAGTGTTTGCTAAATAATGGTCGTCTAGAAACCATCCCCTCTGCCAAAATGAGTAAAGCTTCTTCATTATTTTTGTCATTATCCAAGATAAGCAGAGCGGAACCATAGACTTTTAAATCTTTGCATAAGGTAATTTCATTTAGTAAAATGCTCACCTTAGGTACACACACTTGCTATCCTCATAGAGCTATGTTCATATTTGTGTTATGGTTTTCTCCCTTTACCTCCATGACAGCACCACAGGAGTTGCCTATTGATCCTAATAAGGATAGGAAAACGCGAGAGGTTAAAAGTCCCTCCCCACCCGCCTTCACCAGCGTTTTCCTGTCCCTACACGGGTACTATCATGAGAGAGGCGAGGGGGCGGAGGCCTTCTTACCGCTATTAGGCAGAAGGTCGAACATCTGATTGCTTCCTCCTAAACACATCTGCCGGATCCATAGGAGTAAAAGCTGGCGGTCCTCCAAAGTGCGCGAGTTCGGTCACCTTTTAATATTCACCGACGGTCCAGTGATCCCCTCTACTAGTGTGGGACTGTATTCCTGTTACGGCAGTCTGCAGCTGCCGAATCAGTTTCTCACACAGTGCACAGCGATGTGCTGCATACATTTGTTCTATCCTTTGTGACACACATTGGCCGTCCTTTGAAAACAATTTTAACTCTTGCTTGTTTGTTGTTTGTCTTCATTTGATACATTAATAAAAGTTACATTTTAACCGATACCATTCCTATGGTGGTTGGGAAATTGGGACTCTGTGCCTAGGCACTTTATTTTTCACGGTCACCTCTGGTAACTCTCCCTACCCAGACCCCTCCACGTCCGCCCCACTTTCGGCAGAAATGACGTGGGATGCACGCGCATCCAGCGCCCAAACTGGAAGTAGCGCTTCCATGCACAAATTCAAAAGGTTACCCTGTATGGGAGGTCTGCTATAAAAGGTAATGAATAATTCTCATTATTTTCCTGTTTGGCTGTTCCTGGTTTCCGTATGCCTGAGACTGACATGACCTCACACTCTGAGTTAGCAGAGCCCAGCGCTACGACCAGCCCTGTGAGTGTTATGTCTGGGGGTTATTTTCTGTGTATAGGGGGACATTTATTTATATACACCTTCCTCTGTCTTATTTTATTAGGCAGACAAGGACCCCTCACAGAAACGACCGGGACGCAAATGTGCAATCTGTTGTAAAAAATGATCTGCTCTGTGCAAAAAACATTTGGCAGATATGTACTTCCAAAATACTGGAGGATGAAAGACCATCTTTAGTTAGTTCAGGAATTAAGACCGGTGGTACGGGAAGAGATTCAGACTTCTATATCTGCTCTATCCCCGGCACCCGTAGCAGAAAAACCATCTGGATCAAAAACAAAGAAGAGGAAATATGTGGTATCCTCCTATTCCGAATCTGATCGCTACCAGAATTCAGACTGAGAATCCTAGCGAGGTTTACAACACTTTCACTGAAGATGATAGGAAATATTATTATCCATTTGAAGGGAATTTTGTGTTTGGACCAGCATTAGAAAAAATACTTAAAAAAACCTCAGTCAAGAAAAATTCTCTCCCTGAAGGCAGGCTCTTTAAAAAGAGGGAATCCTTTTAAACCCATAATCTTCAAAAGAAACTAGGGGAAGGAGTCTTAAAACTTCTTCACATGAACGTAATTACTCCAGTTCCCAAACAGGAAGAAATGAGGGGACACTTCAAGTCTTTTTCTTGTCAAAAAACCGAATGCAACATATCGGACCGTCATGAACTTAAAACCTTTGAACAAGTTTATAAGATAGACGGTTCAAGATGGAATCTATTCGCTCCACTACTCCCCCCTTATTTCAAAAAATGCAGTCATGGCCCCAATCGACCTAAAGGACACTTACTATCCTGTTCCGATCGATACAGAATTCCAGAAACTCCTCAGATGTGCGATCTATATACTGTAAATCAAAATCTACTACACTTCCAATTCAGGACTCTTTTTATTTGGAATTTTATTCGTCCCCACGAACCTTCTCAAAGCTTATGACAAGTAGTAGCGTTCCTACATCTAAGCGGAATAAACATCATCCCATATCTGGACGATTTCCTGATCAAAGCAGATTCTACAGTTATTCTTTTCGCTCCCCTCAATATAACGTGTTAGACACTACAAAGTTTAGGATGGATCGTAAACTGGGAAAAATCAGGCTTTACTCCTTCACATCGGAAAATCTTCCTAGGAGTCCTTCTGAATTCTCAAACATGTATTTTCTACCATCACAAAAAAAGACATGATACAAAGAGGCAGGCACTTCCAGAGGAGAAGGAGCACCTGTATAATAAGACAGTTGATGTCGCTACTAGGATCCATGACCGCGTGCATCCCAGCAGTTCCATGGAGCCAGGCTCACTCAAGAGAACTGCAGAAGCGAATTCTTGCATGCTGGGACGAAAGCAGATTGGGATTGAAATCAAGAAGGATAAATCTGCCGATTCATACCAACAGATCCCTTTACCGGTGACAAAACCTTAGGAATATAAAAAAAGGGCTAGAATGATACCAATCGCCCAAAATAATTGTCACTACAGATGCCAGTGCAAGGGTCTAGGGAGCCCAGGTGCTGAACTTTACCTTTCAGTGAAGGTGGCCACAAAATCTAAAAACCCGCTTATCAAATCTCCGAGAACTAAGGGCAGTATGGGAAACCCTATAATAAGCAGGTCATTCACTACAGGGAAGTCATGTACTAGTACTGTCAAACAACATGACGACAGTAGCTCATTTGAAACATCAGGGGAGCTCGAGACGTGCTTCCCTTTAACTTATATCCACACAGATTTTTCAGTGGGCAGAGGGTCCACTCCGATCTCTCGGCCACACAGGAAGGAATCCGGTAGAATGGTGTCTAAACAAAGGTCTCTAAGTTGTTAATGGGGGGGAATACCAGACATTGACTTGTTTGCGACACATCAGAACAAGAAGATAAACTTATTTTTACTAAATCTCTGGGACAACTCTCTTGCAGTAGATGCGCTGTTTCAGGTCTGGAATTTCTAGCTTATGCCTTTCCTCCAATTCCTCTTCTCCCGAGGGTATTGCAGAAAGTTCTATCTGGGAAGTCAAAGATCATTTTGATCGCTCCCCTCTGGCTAAAAAGAAGTTGGTTTGGCCTTTTTAAAGGATCTTTCCATAGAAGAACCAGTGATCCTTCCCAGATCTCAGGAAATACTCTATCGTGGTCAAATCTTCCATCAGGATGTGTTAAACCTTCATCTAGCAGCCTGGATCCTGAAAACTCTGTCCTACAAAACAAAGGCTTGTGGGAGAAGGTAATTAATACATTAAAATATAGTCGTAAAGAAGTGACATTTAAGATTTACCTAAAAATATGGAAGACCTTTGTCTCCTGGTGTGAAGAACAGATTCCAGACCTAATATTTTAGATTTTCTTTAAGCAGGCCTTGTAAAGGGCCTCAGGCCAAGTACTTTAAAAGTTCAGGTCTCCACACGAAGTGCAATCTTTGATACAAATCTAGCTGCACATAGATGGATAAAAAGATTCATGTAAGCAGCATCCAGATTAAAACCTAAGATTTTTAAGCTGCTTCCGTCATGGGATTTAAATACAGTCCAGGAAGGTCTTACTAAATTTCCATTTCAGCCATTGCTAGAATCCAACATCAAAATTCCATCTTGGAAAACTGTTTTCCTAATGGCAATTACTTCAGCAAGACTATTAAGTGAGCTCCAGGCCCTATCTATACGAGAACCATATTTAGGAGTTCTAGATGAGAGTAGTCTTCAAGTTAGATGCATCTTTTTGCCAGAATCCAAAATCCAGACGAGAGAGTTTCCATACGCTAGATGTAAAGTGTCTTTTTTTTTTTTTTAAATACATAAGTCACGGAACTGTGGTGAAAGGATAAGAATCTATTAGTGCAATTTCAAGGAATAAATAAACACCAAGTATTCAGAAATACCCTTTCAAGATGGATTAAAAACTTCATTTGTGAGACCCTGTAAGATCCAGGGAAAGGCAGTACCACCATACTTAAGAGCTCACTCTACCAGATCAATATTCGTTTACTGGGTAGAAGGAGCTAACGCTTCGATAGAACAGATCGGCAGACTCGCTACCTAGACAAGTCTTCATACATTCACAAAACATTATGGCCTCTGCCGAAGTTCAAACTTTTAAATGGCTTTTGGGAGAAAAGTTCTCCAGGTCGTTGTCTCTCCTTCAAAACAACTAATTTGGTATTCTCCTGTTGTGCTGTCATGGAGGTGAAGGGAGAAAAGTAGTCTTGCCGGTAATCCGGTTTCTACGAATCCTCCATGACCACAGTGAGTTGTCGTACCCCTGTAACTCTTTCACTATTAACCCCTTCCCTCTTTGGCAACTTTTGACCTTCCTGACAGAGCCACATTTTTCAAATCTGAAATGTTTCACTTTTTGTGGTAATAACTTCGGAATTCTTTTACCTATCCAAGCGATTCTGAGTTTCTTTTCTCGTGACACGTTGGACTTTGTTACTGACAAAATTTGCTCGATACATTCCGTATTTAATTGTAAAAAACACAAAAAATGTAGCGCAAAATTGCAAAAATTAGCAATTTTTAACTAAATTTAAATGTATCTGCTGGTAAGACAGGCAGTTATACCACACAAAATTGTTGCTAATTAACATCCCCCATATATTTACTTTAGATTGGAATAGTTTTTTGGAAAATCCTTTTATTTTTCTAAGACGTTACAAGGCTTAGAACTTTAGCAGCAATTTCTCACATTTTCAAGAAAATTTAAAAATGCTATTTTTACAGGGGCCAGTTCTGTTGTGAAGTGGCTTTGAGGGCCTTATATATTAGAAAACTTCACCCCTCAAAGTATTCAAAACCGCATTTAGAAAGTTTCTTACGCCTTTAGGCGTTTCACAGGAATTAAAGCAAAGTAGAGGTGAAATTGACAAATACATTTTTTATTGCAGAAATTAATTCTTAATCCATTTTATTTGTAACAGAGTGGTTTAACAGAGAAATGCAACTCAATATTTATTGCCCAGGTTCTGCAGTTTTAGTAAATATCCCACACGTGGCCCTAGCGTGCTACTGGACTGAAGCACCGGCCTCAGAAGCAAAGGAGCACCTAGTGGATTTTGGGGCCTTCTTTAAATTAGAATATATTTTAGGCACCATGACCGGTTTGAAGGGCTTTTGCGGTACCAAAACAGTGGGAATCTTCCAAAAGCGACCCTATTTTGGAAACTACACCCCTCAAGGAAATTATCTAGGGATATGGTGAGCATTTTGACCCCACAGGTTTATTGCAGAAATTATTGGAATTAGGCCGTGAAAATGAAAATCTAAAATTTTAAAAAGGAAATGTAGGTTTAGCTAATTTTTGCACATTTCCACAAGGACTAAAGGAGAAAAAGCACTGCAAAATTTGTAAAGCAATTTCTCCCTAGTAAAACAATACCCCTTATGTGGTCATAAATAGAGGGACCAAAACAGTGAAAACGCCCAAAAAGTGACTCCATTTAGGAAATTACACCCCTTGAGGAATTCATCTAGTGGTGTAGTGAGCATTTTGACCCCACAGGTGTTTCATAGAACTTATTAGAATTGGGCAGTGAAAATAAAAACAGACCCTTTTCTTCAATAAGACGTAGCTTTGGCTCAATATTTTTTTATTTTCTCAACAAATAAAGGAAAAGACCCCAACATTTGTAAAGCAATTACTCCCAAGTATGGCAATACCCCATTTGTGGTCATAAATTGCTGTTTGGGCACACAGGGCTCAGAAGGGAAGGAGCAGCGTATGGCTTTTGGAGTGCAGATTTTTATGGATTGGTTTCTGGTCGCTATGTTGCATTTGCAAAGTCCATGTGGGACCTAAACAGTGGAAACCCCAGAACTGACCTCATTTTAGAAACTACACCCCTCAAGGTACTCACCTAGGGGTGTAGTGAGCATGTTAACCCCACAGGTGTTTTGCAGAAATTAGTGTGCACTCGATGTTGCAGAGTGAAAATGGTAGTATTTCCATAGATATGCCAATACGTGGTGCCCAGCTTGTGCCACCATAACAAGACGGCTCTCTAATTATTTTGTGGTGTTTCCCGGTTTTAGAAACACCCTACATGTGGCCCCAATCTTTTGCTTGGACATTTGACAGCGCTCCGGACTAAAAGTGTACCATGTAAAATTGAGGCCTAATTTGGTGATTTACAAAGTATTGGTTCACAATTGCAGAGGTTCTGATGTGAAGTAATAAAAGAAACCACTCAGAAGTGACCCCTGTTTTGGAAACTGCACCCTTCAAGACATTTATTAAGGGGTGTAGTGAGCATTTTCACCCCACAGATCTTTTCCATAAATGATTGCGCTGCGGATGGTACAAAGTAAAAATTTAAATTTTTCCCTAGATATGCCATTTCAGTGGCAAATATGTCGTGCCCAGCTTGTGCCACTGGGAGACACATCCCAAAAATTGTTAAAAGGGTTCTCCCGGGTATGGCGATGCCATATATGTGGTAGTAACCAGCTGTTTGGGCACAGTGTAGGGTTCAGAGGGGAGGGAGCACCATTTGGCTTTTGGAGCGTGGATTTTGCTTGGTAGTAGTTTTGTTTGGAGTTTTACTGGTATTTCAGGTTATAATGTAAGATGGACAGAGTACATCAGGGGCATAGTTAGGTGGTATAATAATGGGGTAAAAAAACCAATAAAATAATCCATAGATGTGTGTTACGCTGTGAAGCAATCCTTTATGCACAGGCCAGTGTCGCACTGATAAATGGTCCCTTCTTATCCCCTTTTGGTCCACACTTCAAACCTTTGCAGTTCAGGGAATTTTGCTGGGAAGTGTTGTCCTGGTATAATACGGGCACCGTCTCTTCCAACAGATCTGGGCCCTACCCTTCCTGGTTCCCTAATTTTAGGGCCTTGATAATTTGCCTCTTGAAACAGAAGAAATGTTCCCCTCGGGCCGGCACAACTGCATATTTTTTATTTCTTATTGGAGCCTTAACTAGTTACATTTTTTGATAGACTCAGTGGTATGAGGGCTGTTTTTTGCGGGACGAGCTGTAGTTTTTATTGGTACCATTTTGGGGCTTTTTGATCACTTTTTTATTTTTATTTTTTTTTTCGGGAGGGAAGGGACCAAAAAACAGCAATTCTGTCTTTTTATTTTTTTTTTTTTTTTTTTTTATATATATATATACACATACATACAGCGTTGTACATGTAATTTATAACGCATGTTAACTTTATTCTGCGGGTCAGTCCGATTCCGGCGATACCAAATTTATAGCACTTTTTTTAACAACTTTTTACATAATAAAATTACTTTTGTAAAAAGAATGTATTTTTTCTTCGCCGAGTTGTGAGAACCATAGCATTTAAATTTTTTTCATCGACGGTACTGTATGAGGGTTTTTTTTTTTTGCGAGACTAAATATAGTTTTTGTAGGTACCAGTTTTGGTTACATGCGACTTTTTGATCACTTTTTATTCCAATATTTGTAGGGCAAAGTACCCATAAAACAGGAATTCGGGTAGTTTTTTTAAAATATTTTTATTTTCTTTCTGTTTTACGCCATTCACCGCGTGGAATAAATAACATATTTTTAGAGTTCAGGCCGTTACGGTCACGGCGATGCCAAATCTGTATGGTTTTATTTTTTTTCAATAGTAAAGGACTTGATAAGGGAAAGAGGTATTTTATTTTACTAGAAACTTTTATTATGTTTTAAATGTTCGTTTTTTTTTTTTTTTTTGCACTTTTTCTTTAAGTCCCACTAGGGGACTTGAAGGTCCAACTGTCTGATTTTTTTTTTTTTTTTTTTTTTTTTAATACATTGCACTACCCATATTGTGCAATGTGTTCGATCATTGTTAGGCCTCCTGTTGCCATAGCAGCAGTCGGCAGCCCCGCTGCCGATCTGCTAGCAACCTCTAAGATGCAGCGATCGCTGCATCTAAGGGGTTAATGGCAGGGATCGGAGCTAGCTCCGGTTCCTTCCGTTACAGGTGGATGTCAGCTGTAACATACAGTTGACAAATACCGGTAATGACGCTGGCTCAGCTCCTGAGCCGGCGCCATCTTGCCGTCGGCTACAGAAGCCTTTCAGACCCCAACTCCGGGCGGGGCCCGAGCGGCTTCCGTGCTAGGCAGACTCGGAGGCCAGTATTAGGCCTCCGGTTGCCATTGCAGCTACTGGAACGCCTGCAATTTTATTGCTGGGGTGGCGATGAGCTGAAAACTCCATAAATGCAGCGATTGCTTTTGACTACTGCATCTAAGGGGTTAATGGTGTGGATCGAAGCTAATTTCGGACCCCGCCATTACAGCCGGATGTCAGCTGTAATTCACCGTTGACATCCGCCGATGATGACACCGACTCAACTTCTGAGCCGGTGCCATCCATTTGTCATATGGATACGGCAAAATGCGGGAAGCACTGGCTTTCCATGATGTATCAATACGACAAATGTCGGGAAGGGGTTAAAATTATCTTCTTGAACATCATTTAGGTGATCAAGTAGTTACTTTTAGACACTGGTGAAGGCAGTGTGGGGAGGGGCTTTTAACCTCTCTCTGCCTAGTAGGACCAATAGGCAACTCATGTGGTGCTGTCATGGAGGATTTGTAGAAACCATGTTACCGGTAAGACTAATTCTACTTTTCTGTTGCTTTGTTCCGTCATAGGAGTAGAACAACGAAAAACCGAAAGTGTCGCATCCGTCACATGACTGACACAGGCGCCCGACAGAACCCATGGATTCCGTCGGGTTTCGGTCATGGTGTCCGTTGTTTTGCCAGTTAAGTTAGTTCATCATTCTGCTCTTCTTTTTTTTTTTTCCCAGGATTTTTGGTGTGAAAATAGCTCATGGGGAAAGCCCCGTTAATATAAATGAGAGCCAAAGAAACAGCTCCGTGATCGAGCTATGCTTCAGTATATCTCATTCACTTTTTATTGAAGCTTTACTTTGGAGGCAAAGCTACCACCATGTGGGGACAAATCATTCTTTATTTTAATGGCGGTCCCAGTCTTCAGACTCATACAGATCACATACACACACACACACACAAATAGATCAGTTTTATAGAATATCTAGTTGCTATGCCCTCTCTCACAAGTAAAGACAGGACAGATGCACAGCAGTTTGTAGTCAGCAGGCTTCGTACCGTTTATAGGATACCAGAAAATGCAGTTTGCATGGCAAGGTCATCTGTAGAAATCTGATTATATGGCTCCGGTTCTCATGCTGTATATACATAGTAATATATGCGATCCATGTTTCATATACCTAATTCTTGCCAAAAACCAATCTGTTATGAATTGTATCTGTAGGGTTTTCTTAACTTCCTACTATCCATCCCCATTTTTGGAACAATATCTCATACATGCACTAAAAAAATTCCAAAATGTTTAGATGATAATGTAACGACAAAACATAAATAATTGATTCACTATTTATGTTCAGCATTTTCATCTTTTAACTTCATCCATGTGCATATAAAGTAAGATAAAACATCTCATGTTGATCATTTGCTCTAGGTTTTGAGATGAGTGATGTAGATTTAGTTTTTTTTTCTTCACTGAACGTATTTCAGAATTCAGTCTTTTGTGTGTTAACCTTACAATATATTTCCTTAGGCCATGGGTCTGTTCTGAATGAAGAGGGAGAAGTTGAGATGGATGCTATTATCATGGATGGCAAGGATTTAACCTCAGGAGCTGTTTCTGCAGTCAAATGCATTGCTAACCCAATAAAACTGGCACGTCTTGTAATGGAAAAGGTATTTCAGTGAAGATCTCTATGGAATTTATCTGCTGTTAAGTAAGATGCTCTTTAGTAACAGACTGCAAAAACATTAAAAACATTTTTATAATAACGTAGCTGAAAAGTTGGTTTGTAGTCTACCGGTAAGGGGCATCTGACAGATTTTTATATGGCAGATTCTTATAAAAGGAAAGATTTTGTATGCTGGAGTGGGTACAGAGTTGGGCAACCAAAGTAATTTAAGCAATAGGTAGATTACATTACCAGGTGAGATGGACAAAATTGGGATTGTTTAATTTGGCTTTATGGAGGCCTAACTCTGATATCAGCAGTCAATACAGAAGGTCTGTTTAATAAACTTTTTATACCTAGGTTTCTAGCCGTATCAAGGGGGCATCCACAAAGTTTTGACGCAAGACACTTTCACCATCAGCATAGGTTTCTTTTTGATAATACATAAAATAGATACTATGGAGCTCTTGAGATCATTGGGGCTAAAGTAAACTATACCTCTGAAAATGTATAATCATAAGGTGGATTGACCATCCAGTTATTATGGCAGAGCACAGAGTCCCATGGCCAGAGTGGGCCCAATGCCTCTTAGTCCGTTATAGCAGTCACAAAATTCCTGTACAGAGCACGGAAAAAAGCAACTATCTAAAAAGTGATAAATGCTCCTCGAATTTAATTTGATAACCAAATTCATTATGGCTCCAGTGGTTTGTAAGGAACCTGTAACTCTTAATGCCCAGGTACCCAGACAAGTCTGTCTGCCGCTGCGCAAGAATAATGATATACAGTAATCTGCCATAAAACTGACTTTCTATATGTGATTTCTAGAATAAGCGTGTCAATTACTGTTCCTTTTGCTGTAAGCATGTTTGTGGAGAATATCATGGTTTATAATGTAAGGCCCCATGCACACGAACGTATTTTCTTTTCCTCCCGTAAATACGGGTCCTGTGTCACACGTATTCCACCAGTATTTACGGACCAGTTTTCTCTGCACTAATCGGCAGGCCCTTCTCTCAGTGCTGGATAGAGAGAAGGGGCAGCCCTTTCGGGTAGAGTTTCCGTAGCGATTGAAAGTTAAAGAAGTTCATACGTACCCTGGCCATTGTCTTGGTGACTCGTCCCTCTTTTGACATTCAGTCCGACCTCCCTGAATGACGCGGGAGTCCATGTGACCGCTGCAGCCTGTGATTGGCTGCAGCGGTCACATGGGATGAAACGTCACCCCGGGAGACCGGACTGGAGGAAGAAGCAGGGAGTTCTGGGTAAGTTAACTTTTAATACTATTAACTCCAGCGGTAGTCACTGTCCAGGGTGCTAAAAGAGTTATCCCCTGACGTTGCCGAGCAGTGCTCCCGTAATTACAGGTGCACACACGTAGCCACCCGTAATTATGGGAGCCCCATAGACTACTATGGGCCTGCCCGTGCCGTAATTACGGCCTGAAATGGACACGTTCCATATTTTTCAACGGCCCGGGCACCTTCCCGTAAGCAAGCGGGAAGGTCCCCGTGGCCAATAGAAGTCTATGGGTCCGTAATTATGGCCCGTAATTATGGGTGTTTTTACGTTCTTGTGCATGGGGCCTAACCGTGGGATTCTCAGCTATCGCTTACATATTTTTCTGTACAGTACGGCACTGTTTTTGTTTTTTTTTCTTCCATTTTTGACCCTTTTTGAGACCAAGGTCTTCAATGTCTAAATGTACACCGCATGATTCCACCTTTTTAAAATGACACATTCTAAG
Source organism: Rhinoderma darwinii (assembly GCF_050947455.1). Classification (NCBI taxonomy): domain Eukaryota; kingdom Metazoa; phylum Chordata; class Amphibia; order Anura; family Rhinodermatidae; genus Rhinoderma; species Rhinoderma darwinii. The sequence continues at coordinate 193,588,930 of NC_134690.1, read as the reverse complement.
GGTGGAATTTTTTTTTACGGTAGAGATGGGGATTATAGTTTTTATATGGTGGAAAAATGTACTTTCCTTTTTGTTTTATGTAATTAGATTAACCAAACAAATGTATACCACGAAAAAATACTAGCATCATAGCTTTTATTTAAATTGGAAGCCCTGACGCATTGAAACGTTTATTGATTGGAAACATCCAATTGATCACAGACCCCAATGGGTTTCCTTCTGGCATACAGGCTGTAATACTATATGTAGCACTAGGTAATTTTAGCTTTCTGTTAACTCCGTAAGATCAGGACGGTCAGCTATACAGCACAATCTTTAAAGCTGTGTATGTATAGTTACATCCGAGATGCACACGGCACTGGCAGTTCATTCCATGCTGTGTAATGTAAAATGTGATTAGAACTGGCAGCATAAAACATAAGGTAAAACGTTTTTCACAAACAACATAGAAGTTTTATATCATACCCTGAGACACACACACCTTGAACATTTTTCTCTTTTCCAAGTCTCTGGTGGTATGCTTTATATACAGGTCTATAGCGAAGGTACGCTGTCCGCTGAATATGTTGTATTGTATGCAATAATAGAAGGCAAAATAAAGATCAGTCCTGTTTGTAAATACAAATCCGTAATAGCAGCGGAGTCCATAAATGATATGGTAAAGGTTAATAAATGTCTTTTTCATTTTAGAATGACGTTTCGCATTTTCTAAGAGAGTGCTGTGAGAAATAGATTTACAAATCTGCTTCGAAGCAAAATTGCATAATAGTCCAAAGCTGCATCAGGCCTGTGCACTGTAGTATAAGCCGACTTCTGTTTTATACAGTAACTGAGATATATTGCCTGTGTACATGAGGAATGTGCTGAACACCTCTACAAATATTCGAAAGAATTGTGTTCGGCACACCTTTGTAGTATTCAACATAGATTTTTATTTATTTAGGTATATGCCAGTGGCTACAAGTGCAACGTTTCAGTCGTGAGACCTTCGTCGGGCACTGAGCCGTACTGGGGACTGATTCGGCGATTCTTTTGGCGCTGCTCAATTTGAATATGGCGGCTTACCGCTCTATAGGGCGGTAAGCCGCCAAATTAAATTTGAGCAGCGCCAAAAGAATCGCTGAATCAGTCCCCAGTACGGCTCAGTGCCCGACGAAGGTCTCCCGACCGAAACGTTGCACTTGTAGCCACTGGCATATACCTAAAAAAATAAAATCTATGTTGAATACTACAAAGATGTGCCGAATACAATTCTATCGACCTGTAACTGGGTTGGGACCCTATTTCGAGCACCTGAAGAAACTGGTGCTATCGGAACAAAACCACACCTCTACAAATATTATTATAGGCATTTACAATCTGTATATGAACAAGTCATCTGTCAGATGAGCCAGTGTATTCAGCACCCGGTGTTACCTGTACCTCTCATACTGCTGCATCGGCGTAAAAATGAAACCATTATGGTTCTTAAAATATGGCAAAACAAATTTTAAAAAGTGTTTTTACTGTGCAAGTGCATTAATAGTGACAGAAATATTAAACTGATAACCTTTATATACACTAGTCCTTCTCAAATAATTAGAATATCATCAAAAAGTTAATTTCAGTAATTCAATTCAAAAAGTGAAACTCATATATTCTATATATTCATTACACACAGAGTGATCTATTTCCAGCATGTTTTTCTTTTAATGTTGTTGATTTATGGGTAACCGTTAATGAAAACCCAAAATTTTGGGTCTCAGAAAAATTAGAATATTTTATAATCCCAAGTTGAAAAATTATTTTTAATACCGAATGTTGGCCTACTGATAGGCACTCAATACTTGGTCGGGGCTCCTTTTGCATGAATTACTGCATCAATGCGGCGTGGCATGGAGGCGATCAGCCTGTGGCACTGTGGAGGTGTTATGCTAGCCCAGGTAATACAGCGGATGTCTGGAAGGGGTTAATGCTTGTGTGAGAAAAGGCTGCAATACTTGTGAATCGCTGCTACATTTGTGTCGACGATTTACAGTGAACAAGTAGACATAAAGGGGAAGCAGCGCTCGTACGTTCACTGCACCCCTTCAAAATAGCTGATTGGTGGGAGTCTCGGGAGTCACACCCCGACAGATCAGCTATTGATGGCTTATCCTGAGGATAGGCCATCAAATTTTACTGGCTGGAAAACCCTTTTAATACAGAATGACTTCTTTAGAGTATACATTCTAGTTAATGGGAATGGATGACAAATTTTGCTGCAGAGGAATTCTAGAGCAAATGTTGTAAACTTAAAGTGTACCTCCAATTATACAGACATTTAGAACAACGTCTATAGCGCAGGAGTATGCACAATAATTGTTTTTCTAAATAACTTATAGTAGCGATTTTGCTTGTAACATCAGCTCTGAATCTTGCTGTCTCCTAGGCTCTCGTCTCCAGAATGGCCTAGAGCGCTAAAGGATCACATTACATTGTACAGCGCTGGAGGCCGTTCTGCATACAGGAGCCATGGAGACGAGCAGGATGCCCTCTCTTCTAATGCAGAACTATGGGCCGCCGGCAGCACCGACTATAGACAGTCCGTACTGCTCTAAGAAGAGAAATCACTAATACAAGTTACATAGAAAAACAATTACTGCGTTATAATTGTTTTTTTAAATAATATCTGTATGATTAAAGGCATGCTTTAAGGACCGTGCACATTTGCAATCACATTTTCCTTTGTTTCATTGCAAAATAGCTTCATTATTTATTTTAGATGCAAATAGTCTTGATTAGAAATATCCTACAGTTTTATGTAAACCATTCATATCCCATTATTTTTTTATTTTTTATTTATTTTTTTTCTTTAAAAAAATAATTTAAACAATACGTGTTATTATCTTTTTTAAACTTCTAATGAGCTCCTTACTAATGTATATTCTGCTATACAGTGGCTTCCCTATAAATCCAACAATACATTTATTTAGCTTTTCTTTTCTTAGACAGATCACATGCTTCTGACTTGTAAAGGAGCTTCTCTATTTGCAAAGGCCCAAGGTGTTCCCGAAGTTCCTGGTGAACAACTCATCACTGAACGGTCAAGACAGAGATGGAAGGAGAATCTGAAACCTGGTTCAAACCCAGTGGCTTGTCAATTGTGAGCTTAAAGGGAATGTGTTGCCAGAAAAACATGTTTTTTTTTTAAAAATTAAACATTTAGTGTGTGGGTGATTAAACATTGTTCAAATTTTTTTTATTTTTTTGCACGAGTCCAGGAAATATTATAAATTATTTCTAATTTATAATACTACCCATTTTTGGTCACTAGATGGAGCTGTTCCCAAAATTGCAGCATTGCAACATTGGGTTAAAAGCCCTCGCTCTAGTGAGCTCTCAGCATCCCCCCCTCCTTTATCCTGGCTAGTGCCGGGATAAACGAGGGGTTTGAACGATGTAACCTCCTACACTGTGTGTCGCCATTTTTTGAGCTAACCCACAGTGTAGTAGGTTTACATACAGTAGTAAACACACACAAACACGAACATACATTGAAATCTCTTACCTGCTCCTGCCGCCGCGGCTCCCTCCGGCCCGTCCGCTCCGTTTGCTGCCGCTGGTGCAAGTGCACAAATCCGGAAGCCGCGACCGGAAGTAGTAATATTACTGTCCGGCCGCGACTTCCGGTCCACAGGAAAATGGCGCCGGACGGCGCCAATTTAGAATAGGACTGTGTGGGAGCGGCGCATGCGCAGTTCCCACACAGACGCCATACACTGCAGTCAATGGGACGGGAGCCGTTCGCAGTCCCTATGGGACTGTGGCTGCCGTATTCCATGTCTGTATGTGTCGTTAATCGACACACACAGAAATGGAACAAAAAATGGCAGCCCCCATAGGGAAGAAAAAGTGTAAAAATAAGAAAAAGTAAAACACAAACACACAAATGAATATAAACGTTTTTAATAAAGCACTAACATCTTTAACATATAAAAAAATAATTTGTGATGACACTGTTCCTTTAACCTGTTTATTTTAAAGGGGGTGTCCACCTTCTGACAACTGGTGACCTATCCACCAGACAGGTCATAAGTATATCATTGGTGCGGGTCCGTCACCCGGACAACGCACCGATTAGCCGCTCCGGTGGCCTGCAGGTACCGGATGTTATGGCACACAATGCTATGTATGGATCCCAGAAGCTGTTGGCTCCGTACATAGCATAGCGGCCGTGCTACAGAACTGCAGGTCCGCTCCTATTCACTTGAACTGTACTGCAGCTCAGCCGCTATTCCGTGGCCGGAGCTAAGTGCTTCCGCCATGTAAGTCTGGTGCACTGAGCCACCGGACCAGCTGATCTGTTCGTGTTTTGGACACCCACAGATCATTTAATGAAGACCTATTGGGTCATCATTTGTCAGAAGGTGGAAAACCACTTTGTCAAACCCAGTGTTTCCTTACCAGGTTACCAAACTGATTTCTGCCTGCTCAAAGATGCTTGGCAAAACAGTTAACCAAATTCACCCAGAACATGGCACTGGGCAAGAATTACAGAATTTTACCTGCCCCTACACCAAGCTTTTTTTTTTTTTTTTAAGGAAGGAAGGGTTTTTCGGGAGTAAGGTTGGAAATCACTGGTCTAACTGGACTGGGTTGAAAGGTTTCCTCCTATATTTTATTTATTTTTTTTGTGAAATCATTGTGGACTTTTTTCATACATTTGTTTTTATTACTATTCTAACTACTATTTAGGCCTCATGCACACGACCGCAGCCATGTGCACGCCCGTGATTTTCGGCTCGGCCGGCCGCGGAGTGTCACCCGCGAGCCACCAGCCTGGACCACAGAACACGGCCGTAATAAGACTTGTCCGGGCTCCTGGGCCATGCACGGACCGTGGAAACCACAGTCGTGTGCATGGGCCCATAGAAATGAATGGGGCCGCAATTCTCCCGTGGATTTTCGGGGGAATAGCGGCCGCAAAAGCACGTTCGTGTGCATGGGGCCTAAAGGTATGTTCACACAGGCTATTTTCGGACGTTTCTGCGGGCCGTTAACACCCCGAAAAACAGCTAAAAACGCGGGGGCTGAACGCCTCCAAACATGCTCATTGATTTCAATGGGAAAAACGGCGTTCTGTTCCCACGGGGCGTTTTTTACGCAGCCATTTTAAAAAGAAGTACATGCCACTTCTTGAGCCATTTCTGGAGCAGTTTTTCACTGACTCAATAGAAAAACCGCTCCAAAAACAGCCGTAAAAAATGCCGCAAAAAACGCTTGTTGATTAAAAAATGACTGAAAATCAGGAGCGGTTTTCCCTTGAAAACAGCTACATATTTTCAGTCGTTATTTTGTTAAGCGGGTGAACATACAATAATACTTCTAAGTGATATGAACAGTATATTTTGTGGTAGTAAAATAAATTTAACCAAATGTTACTTATTTAGACTTGAATCCAGTCCAGGCAATGCTTTGTGAGCTAAACAGTCTGGACTCGACATTGCTACATTATAGCAAATCATTAGTGAATTTGTGCAGCTGCTTATGTATTTAGGCCCTGTTCACATCTGAGTCCTGGTTTCTACTTTTAACGTAAACCAGGACACCGTGCTGAATCAGTCCTATAACGGATACCACCGGTGCCCAATGGACCCTATTGACTTATAATGGGGTCTGTTGGGTTCCTCCATGGTGTCCAGCATTTTTACGATAAACGTCATTAATTGCTTGACTGACCTAGAATATTTCTTTATTGGTAGAGGTTTGGGAACTGTTGGTGCTGTTGCCATCGACAGTCAAGGTAACGTGGCCTGTGCAACATCTACTGGTGGAATGACTAATAAAATGGTTGGACGTGTTGGTGATACAGCCTGTATAGGTAAGAGAAACTTGCCAGCTATGGTTCTGTTCACGTTGCTGTAAAAATCCAAATAAATGACACCATCTATTGTTGCTCTGTTTTGATCCATTTTTGGAACCGATTCCTTAGGCTTATAATGTGACTGTCAGGTTTCTTCTTTTTTTTTTTTTTTTCTGGACTGAATAGCACAAATTGCACTATTCTACTCCTTAGGAACCAACAGGTATCTGAGTGAATTAAACCATGGAGCCAGTGTGAACAGAGTCTAATATTGAAATAAGCATAAAGTGTATATTTTCATATGTTTATGGTTTGTGAAACACAACTTGAGTGTCCTCATTGTAATGTGAGCAGGTGAATAGAAAAAAGGAGCCTTTGAGAACAATTTTGTGTTCATTTTATTCATAACAGGCATCAATGAAAGGTCTTCAGACGGCCCCTGCTGCATCCCAGTCTAAAAACCTCTTATGGGTGCCTGCAATATTTCATCAAAATTTGACAAAAATATCTTTAGACAAAGTAGAATGTGTACACTAGGATAATTAAAAGTATATGCAACAAAATGTTATACCAATGCATCTAAAATAAAAAAATTAAGCAACTTTGCAAATATCCTAGGATTTTGCGTCTACAGCTCTTATGCAGACCTACGCGTCTCCATGGTAACAGGCTCAGAGTAAACCCTATTTAGTCTGATAATGTCACTTAGTGAGAAACTAGACATGTGGGGTGGTGACTGTTGCTGTAGTGCTGCACTGTGGGGGGAAAGTGGCCCAGAGCTAAGGAGGCTTGGCACAACCTGATAGCATGGGTGCTTTTGGGCCTCTGGGTTGCTCCTTCTGCAGGAGCGGTGGCAGCGGAAAACATGCGGTGCTGCAACCGATAGAGTAGGGACCCACTTTGAGAGAGGTCGCCTTGAAGTGGCAAGTGGGCTTATACGGTTTGATCAAAATGTTCACAAAACCTCAAATGTATGCATAGCGGCTCAGATCAACGTATAAATTGTGGATGTGAGGTCCATGTCTAGTTTCTCACAATACTGATATTACCTGTTTAGTGTGCTCTTGCAGTCATGCTCTTTTCCATCTATCCCCAGCTTCTTGCTATTCTACGGAATGTACATTAGGAAGAAGTGGGGCAGAGGAGTGTATGACTGCAGGATCAGACTACACAGGGTTTATTTGTAGTTTGTTACCATGGAGATCCATAGGTCTGCATAATAGCTGTACACACAAAATTAAAGTGTTGCTTAAAAATATCCTATTTAGAAAGTTTATTCATTCTTCATTTTAGGAAAGGAGCAATAAAGAATTGCAAAGGTGAACATATCATTTTAAGCCCAAAAAAAATCTATATATATATATTCCATATCATAACTGTAATACATTTTAGAGCTATTGTAATAGAGGAACGAGTCCACAGCGCCTCTCATTACGTTTAAGTAGGAACTTCACTTAAAAAAACACCCGCAATGGTATTAATACATAAGATATTTATTTGAAAGGTGTTTTGCTTTTGTCACAACTATTCATATGTATATCAATTGTGAACACATCCTCCTGAATGCAGTCTTCACATTGGCCACTAGATGTCGGTATAACCAGCATTCCCATATGATCAGAACAGTTCTCCGCTTTACAACATTGTCCAAATAATAGTGACATGTAGTGACCAAATACACTCAGTGCCCTTATATCTGTACATACATAGTCCTATTACAATTTTTTCTCTTTCTTTGCGCTCTTTCTATATTCTACTGTATTTTATTTTGTTTCAGCATTTGGTCCTAAAAGCTGCGGCACCCAGTGTTATATGGGCAGCTGCCTCTATGTTGTGTACGTTCATCGAGCATAGTCCCATGTACACATCTTGCCCATAGAGTGCTGGTACCTGATATCTCAGCCACTCTTTAATTGAAGTAACTTCAAAATTCTAGTGTTTATTACAATACCACATGCTTAATAACATAGACCCACCAAAATAAGCTATGAACGTTCCAAACATTCCATCCACACTTGGTCACTGATCGTACCTCAGAAATGCAATAATTGGTCTCATCAGGGTCAACTTGCTGTTTAACATAATACTGGTACTAGCTGGCAAGAGTAAACCCATCAATCGGCCGCAAAATTATTCCTGCAGTCCACAGGACTTCATTCCTTTTCAGTGTGCTGAGATATAAAACCAACCGTGCCGCAGTGCTCATATATAGTATTCCAGGTCAGAAAAAAGGGGCTGTAGTCACCTTGTTTAATGCCGTCAATAACTGATCTCCAACCCTGGGGATGAATTAAGGACCAAATGAAAACCAAACCTCCAGGTATATTGAAAATGTTATATAGTGCAAGACTTTGCAAATTGATCTTAATACTTTTATTTAGCCGATTCTACTGCTTAACCGCAGATAAGAACTGCTTAAATGTATCTTCGGTATGGGAGCTAGGGCTGTAGGGTCATATTACATCTTGCAATGCTAATCACGAATAAAAGCTATTATTTTGTAACAGTCCTACACTATAATCATTTTCGATATAACTGGACATACACTTTAAACTTTTGGCCGGGATCACACACCGTTATGATGATGCAGTTTTTGTGGCAATTCTTGGCTCCGTTTTTTTATCGAAAGCCAGAAGTGCATCTATTAGAAATAAAAGGTGTAAAGAAAAGACTGATGTATCTCCTTTCTTTTCTGTGTTTGGCTAAACAAATTGAGCCAAAAACTGCGTCAAAACTCTGTGTGTGTGTGTGTGTGAGAGATCCTGGCCTTCGTGTTCGGTAGGTCCACATTTTGAACAACATTTTAAAGATTCTAGTGATAAAGTCTATATACAAATTTAGGTAACTTTGCATAAAGCATGTAAAATAAAGTTTTACATGTGTTTTATGAAGTCTAACTCATGGTGGTTATTCTAAGGAATGACCACTAGATGTCATTGGTGACATTGAAGTGTTCTGAAAAGTTACTGGTTTCCGTGTATACCTATATTTTCGGGTGTACCTGAACAGTGTCCATAGGTACATTTAATAGTTAATATTGAAGTATATAATGTCAGACCAAACGCATCAGTGTTGAATAGAGATTCAGTTTTTTATTATTATAAAATGCACAAACTGATGCCCTAATTGACAGAAGCTGCGGCTCATCTTTTCTGGTAAACCAACACAGAATATACAGTTGAAGTTGGAAGAAAACTCCGCTCAATGTTTCACAATTCCTGACATCCTAGTACACATCCCCTCTCTTAGGTCAGTTAAGATCACTACAATATTTCAAGAATGTAAAATATACGAATGATACTAGAGACAGTGATATAGTTCAGCTTTTATTTCTATCATTCCCATTCCCAGTTGCTCAGTAGTTTACATACACCAAGTTATTTGCCTTGAAATAGCTTAGAAAATTCCAGAAAACTACGTTCTGGCCTTAGAAGCTTCTGATTGACATCATTTGAGGTAATGTGAGGTGTACCTGTGGCAGTATTTTAAGGCCTAACCTCAAGACCTTGTTGTCTCTTTGCTTGACATCATGGGAATAGCAAACAAAATCAGTCAAGACATCATAAAATGAATTGTGGCCTCCAAGTCTGGTACATCCTTGAGAGCAATTTCCAAACACCTGAATGTACCACACGTTCATTTGGTCTGATGAAACAAAAATGGAACTGTTTGGCCATAATGACTATCGTTCTAAATGGTGGAAAAGGGGGAGGCTTGTGAGCCAAAGAACACCATCCCAACCATGAAGCACAGGGGTGGCAGCCTCGTGTTGTGGGCGGCCCGCAGTAGGAGAAGTGCACTTCACAAAATAGAGAATTATGAGGAAAGAAGATAATGTGGCGATATTGAAGTAACCTCTCAAGACCTCACCCAGAAAGTTAAAGCTTGGGTGCAAATTAGTCTTCCACATGGACATCGACCTCAAGTATACTTCCAAAGTTGTGGCAAAATGAGTGAAGGTAATGCAGGTGCCATTACATGGCCCTGGCCTTCGTGCCATAGAAAACTCATGGGCAGAACTGAAGGGCCTGAGAGCAAGGACGCCTATGAGTCAGCTACACCAGTTCTGTCAGGAGAAATGGGCCAAAATTCCAGAAACTTATTATGAGAAGCTTGTGAAAGTCTACACAAAAGTTTGATAATTTAAAAGGCAATTCTACCAAATACTAACCACCTGTATGTAAGCTTCTGAACCACTGGGAATGTGATGATAGAAATAAAATATGAAATCATTGACTCGTATTATTCTGACATTTCACATTTTGAAATAAAGTAGTGATCCTAACTGACCTAAGAGAGGGAATGTGTAGTACTATTACTAAATATCAGAAATTGTGAAAATCAAAGTTTTACAGTATATGTAAATTTATGGTTTCAACTGTATAAGTAATGTATTACACAACAACAAATACACCATTATAAAGAAACAACTTCACTCTTTAAGAGCTATTCCTACTACTTTGGTTGAACTTCTTGCCAATCGCTAGATTACTTTGATGATAACTCTTGCTTTGATGGTTGGTAAGGTATGAAAGAAACTTCTTGAATCCTATAAATATATTCAAAGTATACAGCAGCAGTATGGGAGAGAATTATTTTCTAGTCCATGTGTGACTCTTTGGGGAGGAGGAAAAAGTAAAGCGTAGGGTCTTTAGAATTTCATTACGGCATTCAGTGAATATAATTTTATGCAAAAATGCAAACTCTAAGAATGTCATATTTAAATCACCATGGAGAATATGCGCTTATTTTGCATCTGTCTTGTAATCTTGTTCCTATGACATGCAGGTTCTGGAGGTTATGCCAATAATAATGTTGGTGCCGTGTCAACCACAGGACATGGTGAAAGCATTATGAAAATTACTCTAGCAAGACTTATACTAAATTATATGGAACAAGGTAAGTCATGTCGTCGGTACTATTGCATGTAACCATGGGTATGCCAAAAATGAGGAACTTGCTGTAATTTATTTGAGCAATTCATCACGTTTTAGTGGTTGCTTACACCTTTGTGGCTTCTACAAGCAGTTATCCGTATTAACGTGAAGAACAATTCTGCACTGTGTAGATGAGATTATGTGGAATCTCATTTACTTTGCTGGTACTGTATTACGCTGCGGATTTACTGCAGGAGACTGTGCGGAAAATACGCACCTAATACGCATCGTGTGCATATGGCCTTATCGTTCGATACCTGTGTTACTGGGGTGTCCATAAAGGGGTTGTCCAGGGGTTTAAAAACATAGCTATGTGGCCTCAAACTGTTCTGTAGCGGTAATGCATAGTGAGCATACCTTGATCAACTACTATTTATCGATGGTGAAATATTATTCATACTTCGACTATATCATATTCAACAGGTCGAGAGCATGATCTAGTCACATAGTTGCAGTTTTCAGGTATGTATAAGGTATCTGGGAGATCTGAAATAACTGGTTTTCCATTCCAGGAATGTCTACGGAAGAGGCAGCAGAAGCCGGTCTAAACTACATGAAAACACGGGTAGATGGAAGTGGAGGTGTCATAGTAGTTAACAGTACAGGTGAATGGACAGCAAAGTTCTCCACAAAGCAGATGTCTTGGGCTGCAGTTAAAGCTGACCAGCTACACTGTGGCATTTATACTGGAGAAAACGAGATTGTATCGGTCGCTACATCCCCGCAATAATACCAGCCACGGTCTTTGGTGAATGTAATCCCGCAATGTGACAACAAAATGATAGGATCCATTGATTGATCCGCCACAATATGTTGTTTTTCTTAGTATTTTTAGATCCGGAAACATACTGTGGGCCCAGCCAGAGTTGTTCATTTTGGAAGGTTCAACTGATGACGATAGAAAAGTGACTTACGCTGCACTAAATAGGTTAATGTGACAAGCGGAAATTACTTCATGTATGATAAATTGTATTTGCACAAGTTTGATTGTGATTAGGACATTTTTGTTCTGTTCTGTAAGGGCTCAATGTTACAGTGGAATATACCTTTTGGCACCCCAGCAATAAATGTCGGTAAATTGTAATAACCATGTACATAGCCATAAAGGTAATGAAGTATAAAAGTATCCTCACATTCACATCACCTGTTCCCACTTGTATAGAAATCAAACAGCAATGTATTGACACATAATTGTATCTTGTATGTATTCGATCATGACCCAGTTCTTCTCAAGATGAGGATTTGCTGCAAAGTATTAGTCTAGGCAATCTTCTGAGTTAGGGCCTGTTGAAATCAGCATTCGGGTTCCCTTTTCTCTGTTCCATCACAGGGACGGATGAACGGAAACTATCGCTTTCGTTTGCATTACCATTTGTTTCAATGGTAATGCTTCCATTTGACTTTGTTTCCATTCTGTAAAGTTTCTTTTTTATCACGGAAAACAGTAGCGCATTTGACTTCACTTTTTTCCTTTGAAAAAAACTAACATTTTATGGAACGGAAGCAAACTGAAACGGAAGCATTACGATTTGAAATGAATGGTAATGCAAACGGAAGCGAGCGTTTCCATTCCGCTTTCTGTTCCTCTGATGGATAGTTTGACAGGAACCCGAACGCTGATGTGAACAGGCCCTTAAACACCACAGCAGCACAAATATTTCTCCTGTCCTTGTCTGCAGACACGCTCAGACAAAAATTATGATTATTTCAAGACACTTTTCAACCTCTGAATGAAAAGGTTCCCACACGAGGGTCATGAGAATTTGGCTTATAACATGTTAAACACGTAATCCTCAATAATCCTGTGGCTACTTGCAGTTGAACATCTCTAGCACTTGGTAATCCACAAGCTGTACTGACCGCAGTTTTCACTGTTTGCTAATATGGCCACTCAGTTTCTGGTGGTTCATGAGGCATTAGAAATAAAACTTGGTTAATGATCAGACTCGCATGGTTATTAAGTGTGTGCATGTTGTTGTCAAGGATTTTCTATTCGATTGGTATCATGTTGTTCTGCCGTTTGCCCAGAACAGCCTTGAGGCGTCCCTCACTTAGCCTGCTTTAGTAATGTGCTTTATCTATGCTTAAGGTTTGTAACCATTAATAAATCATAAAGCAATATATTTTGTTAACCTAAATTTGCTTTTAAATAAAGCCATATGGTTATTTACATTTAACTTTTCCATTTTCGTAACCCCTTAATGACATGCCATGTACATGTACGTGGCAGCATCAAGGGGAAGTCTGGAGTGGGCTCACGGGCTGAGAACGCTCCATACTTCTCTGGTGTCCGCTGTGTAATAACTTGATCACCTTGATTCTGGCCGTTTAACCACTTAAATGCCGCGGTCAATAGCTGACACGGTATCAAAGAAGTTAGTGAGAGGGAGGAGGCTCCCTGCGACAGCCCATCATCACCTCGCAACACGATCGTTGGGTGCCGATTTTTGTCATGGCAGTTTGGGAGCCTAATGACTGTCAAAATCACTATATACTGCAATACATTAGTATTGCAGTATGTTGTGCAAGCGATCCAACGCTTGTACTACAATTTTTTTTAGTTTTTTTAATGTTACTAAAGAAAAACCTTTCACATTTTTCTCCTAAAGTACAATTAAAAAAATTGGCATAACTGGTATTGCTGTCCATAAAAGTTGAAACGATTACAATATAACGTTATTTAACCTGCACAGTGAATGCTGTAAGAAAAAAATTAAATGCCCGAATGTCTGCTTTTTTTGCTGCCAAAAAAATTAAATAAAAAGTAGCATGAGCCCCAAAATGGTACCAATAAAATCTAAAGCCCCGCCCCATAAAAAATAAGCCATCGCTTAATTGACAGAGAAATTTAATTTTTTTTACAAATAGTTTTTTTCTTTATACGTGGGGAAATCTAAAAAAATTATATAAATTTGGTCTCTCCATAATCTTATCAACCCGTAGAATAAAGTTAACATGCCGTTTTTTACCGTACAATGAACGCTGTAAAAATAAATTTAAAAATGGCAATCGTGGTTTTTGGTCCATTTAACCTGTTTTTCAGTTTCCTAGTATATGGCACAATAAATGGTGCCATGAAAAACTACAACTCGTGTTGCAAAAAACAAGCCATCCACGGCTATGTCGATGGAAAAATAAAAAATTCAAGCTTTTGTAAGGTGGGAGGAAAATACGAAAATAAAAATCCAAAAATTTTCATGAAGGGGTTGAAGATGCTTGCTTTGTTTTTCATACATTTTGTACCATATGCATTCATATAACCATGAAAATGTGCACGCCTAATAGGATACATGGAAAGCGATATGTACAGCATGTGGACGTACAGTATACAATGCAGTGCACGCTCTTGTATCTTTTAGAGAAAATCTGTCACCATTGCCACTAGAAGACTTCTTCAACCCTGATAATTATTGAACATGGAGCCAGAATAATGGGAAGAATATATTGGCATGAGTACATGAAGCAGCTTTGCTTACTGTTATAGCAGTTGACCTAGAGGGATTATTTTGATCCTTTGCTGGGCTGGCTGTGGGAAGGGAAGCCACTAAATATGCTTATTAGTAGGAGATATATATATATATAGTACTTTGTTTCAGTCTTCAATAAAGTCTATCATATTCTGTGTCCTTATAATAGAGGCAAATACTGCTGTACGGTCTACCCACAATGTAATTCGCTGTGCCCCGTGTTAGACAAGACTCCGCAATATTCTAAGCAGGTGACCGAGTCTCTATGCATTATGCCATTACAAATTTGTTCTTGTCTTTGGATTTTGAAAGGTGAACTGTCTGCTGAGCGTTTACTAGTCTAAATCCTCTGTGAGCTCATTCCTAAAGAATGTCAGCACCACGCTCAGGGTTCACAAACTTGTGGAAGTTTTAAATTCACACCTTTAAGTGAAAACTTGGTCTCCAGCAGTTATTAGATTTTGGGTGAACATCAGAAAATTGCTTTGGCCAAACATCAAAGATCTTACGTTTTTGAAGTTAGGCAGACGTAAAGTTTTCTGGACTTCTGATATATAATGAAATTAATGTTGAGAAATTTTCAGATGTTACAATTTGCTGCAAAAAATGTATTTTACAATCATCTGCGTAACTTTCTGTTCCATAACAAAAGTCTTGAGAGGTTTAAGGTTTTTTTTTCCAAATTTTAGTTTCTGTTTTACCAAAAGGTTATTTTTAAATTATTTTTGCTTTGTTTTGGGAAACTTTTATCGCTGTTGGCCTGTCGATGCACAGTTTACTGTAAGGGTATGTTCAGAACCGATAAAAACACAGGGACATATACAGAAACACCGAAAAAGGCCATACTTGCAAATGGACACAGCCAGGCCAGAAATGCTGATGAAAGGGCGAGCAGGTGCTTTAAATAATAATAGCCACTCCCACTAGTCTTGAGGGGAGTGGTGTGTGGTGCATGGGATGTGTAGTAAGAAATAATAAATGAATAGTGTGTGTGCAAGTGTAATACTATAAGTGAAATATAGGGGGCAGTAATAAATGAAGTGCCTCAATAGAAATAAATGGATAATGGGGTGCAAGTGAGTGAAACATGGAGGGATAGTGTGTATGTCATGAGGCACAACGTGTATAGCCAGGTAGAAGCCTATTTGTGACGCCTTGATAATTCATAGAGCGGGCTACCCTGCTTGCTATGCCAAACAACAACACACCATGCTCTCCCAGCATCAAAGACCCGGCTGTGTCCAAGAGAAGCGAATATACATAATGAAAAATACCTGGGGTATTGGTAATCATTTTGGCCAAAAGGACGCAAGCTCGCAATCCACGACAAGGATCCCCAGACTTGCGAGTCCCTAAATCCTAAACTGGAACAGAACGTTCCTGATGCACAAACAGAACCGATAAAAACACAGGGACATATACAGAAACACCGAAAAAGGCCATACTTGCAAATGGACACAGCCAGGCCAGAAATGCTGATGAAAGGGCGAGCAGGTGCTTTAAATAATAATAGCCACTCCCACTAGTCTTGAGGGGAGTGGTGTGTGGTGTGTGGTGCATGGGATGTGTAGTAAGAAATAATAAATGAATAGTGTGTGTGCAAGTGTAATACTATAAGTGAAATATAGGGGGCAGTAATAAATGAAGTGCCTCAATAGAAATAAATGGATAATGGGGTGCAAGTGAGTGAAACATGGAGGGATAGTGTGTATGTCATGAGGCACAACGTGTATAGCCAGGTAGAAGCCTATTTGTGACGCCTTGATAATTCATAGAGCGGGCTACCCTGCTTGCTATGCCAAACAACAACACACCATGCTCTCCCAGCATCAAAGACCCGGCTGTGTCCAAGAGAAGCGAATATACATAATGAAAAATACCTGGGGTATTGGTAATCATTTTGGCCAAAAGGACGCAAGCTCGCAATCCACGACAAGGATCCCCAGACTTGCGAGTCCCTAAATCCTAAACTGGAACAGAACGTTCCTGATGCACAAACAGAACCGATAAAAACACAGGGACATATACAGAAACACCGAAAAAGGCCATACTTGCAAATGGACACAGCCAGGCCAGAAATGCTGATGAAAGGGCGAGCAGGTGCTTTAAATAATAATAGCCACTCCCACTAGTCTTGAGGGGAGTGGTGTGTGGTGCATGGGATGTGTAGTAAGAAATAATAAATGAATAGTGTGTGTGCAAGTGTAATACTATAAGTGAAATATAGGGGGCAGTAATAAATGAAGTGCCTCAATAGAAATAAATGGATAATGGGGTGCAAGTGAGTGAAACATGGAGGGAAAGTGTGTATGTCATGAGGCACAACGTAATGTAAGGGTATGTTCACACGCTAGCTGTCATTTACGGCTGAAATGACAGCCTGTTTTCAGAAGAAAACAGCTGCGTCGTTTCAGCCGTAAATGCTCCTCCTCGTAATATACGAGGCGTCTGTGACGCTCGTATATCTTGAGCTGCTCTTCATTGAGTTCAATGAAGAACGGCTCAAATTACGTTGCAAAGAAGTGTCCTGCACTTCTTTGCCGAGGCAGTCAATTTACGCGTCGTCGTTTGACAGCTGTCAAACGACGACGCGTAAATGACAGGTCGTCTGCACAGTACGTCGGCAAACCTATTCAAATGAATGGGCAGATGTTTGCCGACGTATTGTAGCCCTATTTTCAGGCGTAAAATGAGGCATAATACGCCTCGTTTACGCCTGAAAATTGGTCGTGTGAACCCAGCCTCAAAGAATAGCATACTTTAAATGTCCTATTGAAATGTGAGGTTTGTATCGGACAGTACAGTATGACCATCACTTTTTCTGTTAATAAAAAATAAAACTGTTTCTAAGTGGACAATTTTCCTTTTGCGTGGCAATGAAATAAAAATAATCTTTTTGTTACCAAAGCATCCACCTGCCTCTCCCCGCTGAATGGTCCTTCATGGGGGATTTTGCCGATCCCTACAGCTTCACCACTTCCCCTTGAGTGTTGGACTTTGAGCAGATGTAGACACTCGATAAATCGCTATTCTTGAGCTCATGTCCAACCCGTCACACAATCTCCCAGGTCTACTCAAAGTTCCTAGCATCATAGTTATGTACGATGCTAGGAGTCCCTGCCTCGCTGCGGGACAACTGTCCCGTACTGTAATCATGTTTTCAGTACGGGACAGTAGTTCCACAGAGGCAGGGACTCCTAGCGTCGTACATAACTATGATGCTAGGAGCCCGGCTCCCTGCAGTGTGTTCGGTCCGGGACTTGCGGGCAAAATATGTTCCGTCCCTTACGGACCGAACATGCTCGTGTGAATGCAGCCTTACCTTTCTCTTCCTGTGCCAGGCAGAAACTAGGGATGGTGCTTATGTAGTGCCACTCTTCTCTGGTGCATTGTAATGTTAAAAGGTACTTCGATAGAGGTGGACGTACCATTTTGTGAATCCTGTACTGCTGCATAGGAATCCACTAGGTAGGGGGAGGCATACTTCCACCCTAAAATCAGCTTCCTACTGTCTATTAGATTGTATATAAGGACTGAACTCCTTTATTTCCTAGCTTTCAATTACTGGTGGAATATTATACAGGGGTTGATCTATGATGTACTATTGGAGAGCAAGAGGTGCTCTGCTGTATTTGTCCGCTGAGATATTATTTACCTACACACCAATGGCGGTCTATTGATTTGTATTTACAGAATATAAATTTATACACACACACACACACACACACACTTTTCCTCAAGTATTTGGACGGTGACACAATTTCCAGAATTTAACCTCTGTACCCCACCACCGTGGATTTATAAAAGGATTATGTCCATGGATTCCAGACTTCAGGCAGTTTCCTCCCTTGAGATTCTTTGTCTTTACTGCAGGCGCCTTCAGTTATTTGTTGGTCGTTCTCCCTTAATTTTTGTCTTCAGTAATTCAAAAGCATGCTCAATCGGGTTGAGGTTATGTTAGTTTGTCCAATTACCTTAGTCCCTCCATTTTCAGGCTCAATGTAAAAAATAGCTGTAATTCCTAGACGGTTACTGCAATGTTTGTGTTCAAATCTTGAATGAAGAAAAACATCCAAAATACAAATAAGCTTTGTTCCGCCACATCCCATATCTAGACATCATAACGAACAAAGTATTAAAAACATCGCTTTCGTGTTTTGAGCGCTATCTACGCTCTTAGTCATCGCATAGCACTTCACGGTTTTTAAGGGAAAAAAACCCTAGTGTGTAACTCCTTCCCAACGACAATGCGTTGCAGATACCTCCGTCACTACAATAGTGGTCAGAGGTCAATACGTACAGATTACAAAAAAGCCATCTTAACATTAAACCCTTAATGACCAGCCTATTTTAGACGTTAATGACCAAGCCATTTTTTACGTTTTTCCATCAAAGAGCTATACACTTTTTTATTTTTGCGTCGACATAGCTGTATAAGGTCTATCCAAAAAAGAGAGATAGAAGCAGCACTCAAAAAAACTCTGGTTTATTCATCCAGCATCCACTGCAACGTTTCACCTCTATGAAGGCTTTTTCAAGGTCTTGTTTTCTGCGGGACAAGTTGTAATTTTTAATAGCACCATTTTGGGGTATATAGAATTTATTGATTAACTTTTATTAACTTTTTTTTTGGGGGGGGGGGAATAGAAAAAAAACAAAGATTTTGCCACACTTTTTTGCGTCCTACATTTACGCCGTTTACCGTGTGGTATAAATACAATGGGTTGTTGCGATTGCAACAATACCAAATTTGTATCATTTTTGTATGTTTTACTTCTTTTTTCAAAATTATTTGTTTTTGTGTCTCCATATTTGAAGAGCCGTAACTTTTTTAATTTTTTTCGCCGATGCAATTGGAGGGCTTTTTTTGCGGGACGACTTGTAGTTTTTATTGGTACCATTTTGGAGTAGATGCGACTTTTTGATCACTTTTTATCACATATTTTTTTTAAGGCTGGATTCAAAGAAAACCGCAATTTTTGCATAGTTTTTTATTTATTTTTTTTCGACGTTCACCGTGCGGGTTAACCCCTTAAGGACACGGCCAATTTTGGCCTTGAGGACAGAGCAATTTTTTTACATTTCCCTCTTTGCATCCCGACGCTCATAACTTATTTTTTTGTACGACGTAGTTGTATGAGACTTTGTTTTTTTGCGGGACGAGTTGTACTTTATGTAGGTACCATTTTTTTGGTACAAATACATTATAGTTTAAGATAAAGTTTTATTTTGGCGAAAATGCAGAAAAAAAGCAGTTCCGCTGCAGTTTTAATATTTTTATTTTTTTACACCATACACCGATCATCATAAATAATGTTATACATTTGTTGTACAGGTTGTTTACGGTCGTGGCGATATCAAATATGTCTATTTCATGTTTTGGGACTTATATTTTAAAAAGTTTATTTATGATATTTTTTTACTTTTTATTTATTTATCATTAATTTTTTTTTTCCATTCATTTTACTTTTTTTTTAAATCCCATAAAGGGATTTATTTTGATTTTTATTTTGTAACTGTAATGTACTGGCATAGATCTATATGCCAGTACATTAGCCTGTGTACTGATTGTACACAGGCAGTTGTTAGGGCATACCTCAGTATGCCCTAATAACAGGAAATATGTTCCGACAGCCCTGGGGTCCTTCAATGGACCCTGGGCTGTCTGGCCATATGAGTTGTGGGCTTTGATTGCGTCAGTTATCTGTGCAGTCCCCTCTCCTTGAACGCCGCGATCAGCTTTCATCGCGGCGTTCAAAGGGTTAACAGCGGAGAGAGGTTTCTCTTCTCTCCGCTGTCAGAGCGGGGCCGTGGCTTTGTATTACAGCCGTTGCCCCGCTCTCGATTGCGCGCACAGACGGCTGTCACAGAGGACGAGTATGCTCGTCCTAATGCGCGAAGTGCTCGCCGCTCAGGACGAGCATACTCGTCCTGTGTCGGCAACCAGTTAAATGATGTAATAAGTTTATAGTTGGGGTCGTTACGGACGCGGCGATACCAAATATGTGAAACTTTTTTACTTTATTTTGTTTGTTACTAATAAAGCAGTTTGTAAGGGGGAAAAAGTTGTTTTTTCTTTTTTACTTTTTTTTACTAGTCCCACTAGGGGACTTCACTATGCGATAATCCGATCGCATTTATAATACACTGCAATGCTTCTGCATTGCAGTGTATTATGCCTGTCTGTGCGGCATGACCTAGCAGGCATTCATTACAGGCAGACCTGGGGGCCATCGGAGACACAGACACTCTGCGATCTTATCGCCGGGTGTTATTGGGATGAGAGGGAGCTCCCTCCCTCTTTCCAAAACCACTCAGATGCGGTGCACGCTATTCAGCACCGTATCTGAAGGGTTAAACGAGTGAAATCGATACTAATATCGATCTCACACGTTCGAGCAAGGACGCCCCTAGCCCTCAGTTGCCTCTGGCAGCTGAGAGCAGGGAGATTTGACAGTTCCCTGCTCTGTTTACTTTTTCCCGATGCAGCGACGTAAAAAGTCTATTGCATCGGAATAAGGCCCGTTAGTGACCGACGTAGAAACACTATGGGCCGGTCACTAACTGGTTAAAAGTTCTGATCATCGTAATTAGGTTTGTTTGTATTTTTGTTGCTGACTTTCTTCATCCAAGATTTTTCAGTTGTATCTGCGGAGGTGAGCAAGGCTGTGATCGGGAAGGCTGGAGTCGCGTAAGCTCATATTTTCTCAGTTTGTACAATATTTCAAATGTTAAACCACATAAAGTAAGGCTAAAAGTCTACACATCAATTAAATCCATTGTGGTGGTCTACCTAGGCTAAATTATGAAAATTGTTGTAACGTCTATGGCCGTGGACCGTCGTCCTGACTTACCCCCTGACGGCCGCGGCCATGGACGAGTGAGTTCTCTGCGGCATCTCCCTCCTGAGAGACGCCGGCACTCACTTCCTGGTTCGGACACTGTCTCCCGCAGGGCGTGCGCGCCCGTGCGTTTACTGGCACTGCGCACAGTTGCAGAATATCTGTAATTAGCCCAGAATCCTGCTTGACTATAAAAAGGGCTCTGCCCTCTTGATCATTGCCTGAGCGGCGTTGTGTTCCCTAAAGTTTGTCTTTGCAAATGGTCTCCTAGTGTTTTCCAGTTCCCAGTGTTACCCGTTCCTGCTGTCTGTACACTGTATCCCGTGCCTCTGTGCCGTCAAGAGTTGGAGTCGTTTTGTGTCTTCCGCTGCATCTATTGTGTCGCAACACGCCGGGTGTCTGTCTGCTGTCAGAGCCTCATCTTAGCCTGAATCCACCGCTACGGTCTACATTGCCTGAGGTACCCTTTCTGGACTATAGACATTGCATTGTACCTGTTTGGCCAGCTGCTAGTCCGCTACCCGGTACGGCCCAATGGGTCCACACCCCTCGCCGTTACAATTGTGTCACTATCCAAAGAGTTCAACCAACCCTGTGTGTGTACTGTATGTATGATACATACAATATCCCTAGTCCCATCGATTTAATGCATATATGCATTTTTACAGGGTAACTAAGCTTTAAAAAAACTTCTGACATGTCATAGTGATACGTCAGACGTTTTGATAAGTGGGGTCAAGGCACTGAGACACCCACCGATTGCTAGAATGAAGCAGCAGAAGTACTCGGTGTGCGCTGAGCCACTTGATTTCTGATCGGCTTTTCTTGGAAAGTCGAGCAGTTGGTGTACGGGCTCATAGACTTTCTATTGAGCCCGTACACCAATTGCTTTGGTTTTCTAAGAAAAGCTGATCAGAAATCAAGCGGCTCAGCGTTAACCCGAGCGCTTCTGCCGCTTCATTTTAGCAATTGGGGGGGGGTCCAAGTGCTCAGACCCCACCGATCAAAACTTCTGACATGTCAGAAGTTTTTTTGAAAGTTTAGTTATCCTTTAAGGATGCATATAAAGTAAATACAATGATGTAAAGTGGGTTAAACTCTTAAAGAATTGAATGAACTTGGTAAATCTATGCAGTCTAACGGAAACTATTCTCAGGTTAGTCTTCAACTTTGCTTTACTGAGAGGAGACTGGTCAAGTGAAGTCAAACTGATCACTTATACGTGTGTTGGTTGTTACAATGATCAGTGTGTGAGCACAGTTACACTACAACCCACCATCTGTATTATTTTTAGTGCACGGTAATTAACAGTTGTGTTTTCTTTAGTCCAGTGTGTAATGTAATGAAGCAATGTTATAATAAAGCAGAGCGGTGACATTGAGTTGACCTTTGAAAGTTCATTCAGTTAATCACAAATCTCCAAGCACAGCAGTCATGGCTCGCTAATCTTCTGTTTTGATTTAATTAAGTATTAACTGAAGGAGTTGTTGGCTCTGAGTTATGAAACCGGCGCACATAATAATGGAGTACTCGGCATTGAAATAAAGGAATTACACATACATTTTACAAAACAAAGTAGCTCTATGCCAATTCTGATGACAGGCGCCTAAAGGAATAAACAACTCTCTGCTCTACCTGTGATTTATTATTGATTGGTTGAAGACACTCAATTGTGTTATATGTATCCATATACATTTTCCATCAGGGAATCTTAGACACATCTACAATGTCTCAAAATATAGTATTTGAGTTAGTTCTTTACAAGTTTTTCCCGCCATTAGAAGTGATAGCAGTTTTTTTCCGCATAGCCGTGCTCCTGTCTAATCTGTCATGTTGAGAATGCAGTCTAATCTGGGGGCAGTATGTTATAGAGCAGGAGGAGCGAAGCAGATTAATATATAGTCTTGTGGGAAAAGATTCAGTATGACTTGTAATTTGTTAATTAAAACCTCTACTCATTCTGGGCTTAAGAGTCCAGTGGGCGGTCATTGTCAATGATTGAGTGATAGCCGTCGATCACTGAGTAGTGTAACGCACTGGACTCATAAGCCCAGAATGAGCAGTGGTTTAAATTAAAAAAAAATTGCAAGTTATACTGAATCTTTTCCCAAAAAACTATATATTAACCCCTTAATGACCGCCGATACGTCTTTTTACGGCGGTCATTAGTGGGCTTTATTCTAGAGCGCCGACAAACTACGTCGCTGCTGTAGAATAAAGTAAACAGAGCAGGGAGCCGTGAAATCTCCCTGCTCTCAGCTGCCAGAAGCAGCTGAGGGCTGGGGGCGTCCCTGCTCTGCCGGGTGAGATCGATATTAGTATCGATCTCACCTGTTTAACCCTTCAGATGCGGTGCACAATAGCGTGCACCGCATCTGAATGGTTTTGGAGAGAGGGAGGGAGCTCCCTCTCATCTCACTGACACCCGGCGATAAAATCGCCGAGTGTCTGTGTCTTCTATGGCAGCCGGGGGTCTAATAAAGACCCCCAGGTCTGCCTGCAGCGAATGCCTGCTAGATCATGCCGCAGGCATGACCTAGCAGATGCCTGTCCGTTTTAAACGGACAGGCAGTAATACACTGCAATACAAAAGTATTGCAGTGTATTATAATAGCGATCGGAGGATAGTGAAGTCCCCTAGTGGGACTAGTAAAAAAGTAAAAAAAGTTTAATAAAGTTAATAAAAAAAAAAAGTGAAAAAAAAAAATGAAAAACCCAGCTTTTCCCCTTACAAACTGCTTTACTATTAAAAAAAAACTACAATAAAGCAAAAAAGTTACACATATTTGGTATTTCGTAACGACCCCGACTATAAAGCTGTTACATTATTTAACCCGCACTGTGAACGCCGTAAAAAATAAAATAAAAAACAATGGAAAAATTGCTGTTTTCTGTTAATCCTGACTTAAAAAAAATGTGATAGAAAGTGATCAAAAAGTCGCATCTACTCTCAAATGGTACCAATAAAAACTGCAAGTCGTCCCGCAAAAAACAAGACCTTATACAGCTATGCCGACGCAAAAATAAAAAAGTTACAGCTCTTCGAATGTGACAATGGAAAAATCTAAAAAATGGCTTGGACATTAGGGCCCAGAATGCCAGCAGGGGGAAGGGGTTAAACTGTTTAGCTTCTCCTGCTCTATAACATGCTGCCGCAGATTGGACTGCATTTATTAATGTGACAGGTTCCCTTTAACTAGAATGGAGCTGTGTTAGTTATCTGTTCAGCAGTTACATTAAGCCCTTCCTTCTTGGGATCAATGGGGTCCCAGAGGCCAGACCCACACAATCCCAATGTTATGGCATATCGCTAGGATATACCATATCATAACATGGGAATACCCCTTTAACGACATGCCACGTACATGTACTTAGCAGCTGTTAAGGGGACGTATAGAGCAGGCTCATGGGCTGAGCTTGCTCCATACTTAGCAGGCGACGGCTGGGTAATACAGTCGACACCTCACTGCATCGGGCCAAATCAAAGATAACTTTGACTCCATCCATTTAACCCAAGCCTACAAGGGAGACAAACATAAACCCCCTCTTCCACTTGTTCATAATGTAATCACAGTGATGATCAGAAGAAAGCAATGAGGAAAGGCAAATATAGGCCCAAAATATGGTCATTGGTAATGACTCATCATTGATAATAATAACCTAAAAAGGAGTTCATATACCACTAGTTACTATAAAACGTATACATTTTATTGTGTACAAATACATAAAAGCTGTTACATAAAAAGTTACAGAGATGATAGTGACCACAGTGTGAAGACGGAAACCAGACAGCATAAGTCTGA
Organism: Rhinoderma darwinii; assembly: GCF_050947455.1. Classification (NCBI taxonomy): domain Eukaryota; kingdom Metazoa; phylum Chordata; class Amphibia; order Anura; family Rhinodermatidae; genus Rhinoderma; species Rhinoderma darwinii. The sequence goes on along the minus strand of NC_134690.1, from coordinate 193,564,057 downwards.
AATTATAATAATCATGTAATTCATATATGGCAAGAAACGAGGATATGGATGTATATATACAAAATGTATATGAGTTTTACTTGAAATACTGATCGGGGAGTCACTTATGTCATAGCTCAGGTAAAGCACACAAACATATGATGACATATTTTAGTAGCACATGTCAGGCCATCACCCACCAAGCACAAGGTATGGTAGGTGAAGTGGCTGGACAATGCCAGTCACATGAACACAGAGGTACAAAATACAACATATCCTGAATACCAAATAACAGTCTTACCCATAGCACAGTGTCCGGATGTCTGGCGTCACACCCCAACGCACGTTTCGGTGGAAGCCTTCGTCTGGGTCAGAGTGAGGTATTTGTATAAAGTCGGGCCAATAGAAATCGAATACTGGCTCATAAATACAAAACAGCTGAGGTGATTATAGACTGGTGATGTCAGACACCGCATTCAAACAGAGCATGCTGAGTGTCTTAGGGTATGTGCACACACACTAATTACGTCCGTAATTGACGGACGTATTTCGGCCGCAAGTCCCGGACCAAACACAGTGCAGGGAGCCGGGCTCCTAGCATCATAGTTATATACGATGCTAGGAGTCCCTGCCTCGCTGCAGGACAACTGTCACGTACTGAAAACATGATTACAGTACGGGACAGTTGTCCTGCAGCGAGGCAGGGACTCCTAGCATCGTATATAACTATGATGCTAGGAGCCCGGCTCCCTGCACTGTGTTCGGTCCGGGACTTGCGGCCGAAATACGTCCGTCAATTACGGACGTAATTAGTGTGTGTGCACATACCCTAATGTGTCCATACATCCACAATATATGCATCCCGTATGATAGCATAGGTGTTCGTAGAGAGACACAAAAATAATGCACAGTGTGAACAAGCACAAAGATGTTAAAAGGGTTTTAAAATACATTTCTTGTCCTATCCTTTCCCTAAATACAAAACATATAATGCAATGCAGAAAAGCCACATGATGTTAAAACCTTAAATAAAGTATACATAAGGTAAAATTACAATATAAAGACAGATGCGTGGAACAAAGAATATATTTGCACAAATAAAACACAGCACAAAAAATAAATGAATACACACGCATGTACACACATGCCCACCACTCATTCAATAATGAACAAATATATGCATATAACAATTTATAGATGTAAACATATTGTGAAACGACCATGATGTGGTAATAAAGTGAAAAATTAATATTGCAAGTAAAGCAATAGATTGATAAGTATTATACAATAATATATGTGGAAATAAAATGTGAAAACCATATGTAAGTGATGCAAAACTGGAAAATGAGGATTATTCCATAATTAAAAGTGTGTAAAATATGTGATACATGCAAAATGGTGAGTGATAAAAAAAATATATATTAAAATGAACAAGTGAGACAAGAAATAACAAATATGTTGAAATAGAAAAATTTAAAATGTGTCAAATATAAAGAGTGTAGTGCATACAATGTGGTTGATCAAAGATAAATGAATGGAATGGGGAATGCAAACAATGAATATAATAAATGCACACAAAGATTCACAAAAAGATCTGACTCTGTGCGTGTGCGCATGCCACATACGGCCGTGCATGCCAGATGATACAAACATGAATGAAGATACAAACAGTATCGAAAAAAAGTGCATAATCAGCATCTCAGATAGATTGCGCAGAAAACCTCACAGGTAGACGCATAGATCATCAGCACAATCTGAAACAAAACTAAGAGTTAAAAAAAGAAGGAACATTAAAATAGTATATGCAGACACCATAAAAACAACAACACATATGAGATCTTGATATCATTATAAGAAAGCAGCGAAACCCAAATTTTTATTGAGACCCACTGGTTGGACCGTTTTCAATTTCCAGATCCAGCGGGCCTCTAAGCGCAACAATATCTTCATAAGGGACAAATCTGTTTCAACATGGTCAATACCCATGACACGCAAAAGACCTGAGTAGCATCCATGATGCAAGAAGAAATGCCTGGGCAAGGTTTTTAAATGTTCCACCATTTCTGGTTGGGTGCCCCTGGCTGCCTCAATTCCATTTACATGCTCTCTTGTCCTTATCTTGAGTTCTCTTGTAGTCAACCCGATATATATTTTAGAGCAAGGACACTGGGCGGAATAGATCACACCTTTCGTATTACATGTGATGGGCCATGTAATCTTGTATCTTGTGGACTCTGCTGAATCAAGAAAATACTCACTGGTAACAATATTTGGGCAGGCAATACATCGGTCGGCAGCCCCGTCATGGCTTACCTGCACCAAAGATTGGTTTAAATCACTGTGGTTTGTGACAACCATGAACTAGTTCATCACGAAGATTTTTCGCCCTTCTGGATTCTACAGCTGGTAGAACTTCTGATAGAATCGGATCCACACGTAATATTGTTTAGATAGACATCGATTCATTCCAACCCCCCCCCCCCCCCATCTATCATGATCGGTAGTTACATACCTTATTTGTGTAGGCAGAGACTTGCTGGTTGGAGTAGTTTGTGATCTTGTAGTTCTACAGGCTCTGTAATACACTTTCGAGATGCATTATTTTTTTTTACTATAGCCCCTAGCTAGAAATAGCTCCTTTTAAAATAGAGGATTGTTTCTCAAAATCTTCATCCGAGGAACAGAGTCTCTTCATTCTGAGAAATTGTCCTGTTGGAATGGCCCGAATCATGTGTTTCGGATGTGCGGATGAGGCATGCAGATATGAGTTTACTGATGTTTCCTTTCTGTGCACATCTGTCTGCAAATATCCATTGGAGTCTCGTTTAATAAGGACATCCAGGAAATCGATTGTCTGTTCATTAGTTTTCCATGTTAGTTGGATGAACGACTCATTATAGTTTAATTCTGTCATAAAAGAGGAAAATTAATTTTTAGTCCCCTGCCAAATAATGAAAATGTCATCAACAAATCGGGTTCAAAGGACAACCTTATTCATTGATGACACACGATCAACCAGAAATCAATCCCTCTCCCACAGCCCCAAGAATAAATTGGCGTATGAGGGTGCACACGCCACCCCATAGCCGTGTCTTGGAGCTGTAGGAAAAAGGAATCACCAAAGGTGAAAAAATTGTGCGTAAGTACAAATTTCAATAGGGTGAGGATAAATGAGATCACAGGAGGATCCATATCCGTCATCCGCAGAAAATATGATACTGCTCGCAGGCCATCCTGGTGTCTGATCTTAGTGTACAAAGATTTGACATCACAGGTGGCCAGAAGCATATCAGGTTCCAGATGAACATCCTCCAATTTCTGGATCAAATCAGCTGAGTCCCTTAAATATGAGGGAAGTGTTTCCACTAAAGGCTTCAGAACTGAATTTATGTACTTACAGATGTTTTAATAGCACCATTTTTGGGTACATATTCTTTATTGATTAACTTTTATTAACTTTTTTTTGGGGGGGGGGGGGGAAATAGAAAAAAAACGGAAATTTTGCCACACTTTTTTGCGTCCTAAATCTACGCCGTTTACCGTGTGGTATAAATAACACCATAACTTTATTTGGCGGGTTGTTGCGATTCCAACGATACCAAATTTGTATAGATTTTGTATGTTTTACTACTTTTACACAGTAAAAAAGCTTTTTTTTCAAAATTATTTGTTTTTGTGTCTCCATATTTGAAGAGCCATAACTTTTTTCTTGTTACGCCGATGCGGTTGTATGAGGGCTTTTTTTTTTCTTTGTGGGACGACTTGTAGTTTTTATTGGTACCATTTTGGAGTAGATGCAAATTTGTGATCACTTTTTATCAAATTTTTTTTAAGTCAGGATTCACAGAAATCAGCAATTTTTTCATTGTTTTTTATTTTATTTTTTATGGCGTTCACCGTGCGGGTTAAATAATGTAATAGCTTTATAGTCGGGGTCGTTATGGATGCGGCGATACTAAATATGCGTAACTTTTTTGCTTTATTTTGTTTTTTTTTAATAGTAAAGCAGTTTGTAAGGGGAAAAAGTGGGTTTTTCTTCTTTTTTTTTTTTTTTTTTTTTTTTAACTTTATTCAACTTTTTGTTTACTTTTTTATTAGTCCCACTAGGGGACTTTAATATGCGATCCTCCGATCGCTATTATAATACACTGCAATACTTTTGTATTGCAGTGTATTACTGCCTGTCCGTTTAAAACGGACAGGCATCTGCTAGGACATGCCTCCGGCATAGCCTAGCAGACATTCACTACAGGCAGACCTGGGGGCCTTTATTAGGCCCCCGGCTGCCATCGGAGACACAGACACTCGGCGATCTTATCGCCGGGTGTCAGTGGGATGAGAGTGAGCTCTCTCCCTCTCTCCAAAACCACTCAGACGCGGCGGTCGCTATTGAGCACCGCATCTGAGGGGTTAAACGGGTGAGATCAATACTTATATCGATCTCACCTGTTCGAGGAGGGACGCCCCCAGCCCTCCACTACCTCTGGCAGCTGGGAGCAGGGAGATTTGACAGCTCCCTGCTCTGTTTATTCTGATGCTGCGCCGTAAAAAGGCTTATGCATCAGCATAAAGCCCATTAGTGTCCGCCGTGAAAAGGGTTAAGATAGTCAGGAGTAGTGCTCTTAAAGAAGACAGGGGATTGAAGGTCAGCTTCTTATAACAGGTAGGATTTCTCAGATGCCTGTATGCTTGTTTTTCGTACATCTCTCTTGGCCAGACCACTATATTACCACCTTTGTCCGCCGGTTTATATACAGTATCTTTTAGAGATTTCAATTTCCTTAAACTGTCACGTTCAATGGAAGATAAATTAGGTCAATAGGTGGACATAATGAAAATTGCAGAAATTTAGTTGAACATTTTCGTATAGACACCGGAATCCTACCTGTAGTTGGATTTTCTTGCTCATTCAAAAGTTGTTCCAACACTTGTAGAGCTTCCAATTCTTCTGGTGTATCAAAAATGTTATCCTCCCTTCTGTGGAACCACCTCTTGAACATTAAGGTGCGAGCGAATAGATGGAGGTCTTTTCACTGTAAAAGCATCAAAGTAGGAGGTAGGTACAAAAACCTCTTGCTAAAACCCTCAAATCAGTAGATGTAAAAATATGAAAAATATTAGAAAGGTTAAATACCTTCATCCTTGAATTATCGATTGGGGCATTGCTGGAATCAACCATTCTCTGCCTGTTTGAAGTGTCGTATCCACGTGATTGCATATTTCGCCCAGTTTGTCTCCGTCTCTGGCGGCCCCTAAAATTCTGTTCATGGAATCTTCTTGGTTCCGTGCCACTCTGTGTTCTCATCCACTAAGGAAGGGAAAACAGCTCCTGATCTTCAAACGTTTTTTATTCAAAGTTGTGTTTTTCGCTGCCTTTTTTACGGACGTTTTTGGAGCTGTTTTTCTATAGAATCTATGAAAAACGGCTCCAAAAACGTCCCAAGATGTGACATGCACTTCTTTTTCGAGGCCGAATTTTTACGCGGCCGTTTTGAAAAACGGCCGCGTAAAAAACGCCCCGGCGGAACAGAACGCGGTTTTTCCCATTGTAATGGGCAGATGTTTGGAGGCGTTCTGCTTCAGATTTTTCAGCCATCTTTCGGGACATTTACGGACATAAAAACGGCTGAAAATACTACGTGTGCACATACCCATATACTGCAATACATTAGTCATCATGCAAGCGATCCATCGATCGCTGGTTCAAGTAACCTAGGGGAACTAAGGAAAAAAAAAGTAAAACAGAGTTAAAGGTTTTTTATAATGATCCAAATTTTTCCCTAAAGCAATGTTAAAAAAATGAAAAGTTAACATAACTGGTATCGCCGCATCCGGAAAACTCAGAACAATCACCATATAGTGTTATGTAACCCACTTTGTGAACGCCGTAAAAAAATTATATAAAACACCAAAATTGCTATTTTTCGGTCACCCTAGCTCTCCAAAAAAATGGAATAAAAAGTGATAAAAAATTTTCATATACCCCGCATGGTTTCAATAAAAACTACAGCTCACTCCGCAAAGAATAAGCCCCCACATCGCTCAATCGACGTAAAAATAAAAAAGTTATGGCTCTCAGAATATGGGGACACAACAATTTTTTTTAATGAAAGTGGTAAAACATAAAAATATACATTTAATATCGCCGTAATCGTATCAACCCGTAGAATAAGGTGACCATGTAATTTTTACCGCCTAATGGACACCGTAAAAATGAAAAAAAATGGCGTAATCGCAGTTTTTTGCACATTTCACCCCACAAATATTTTTTTTTTTCAGTTTCCCAGTACATTGTGGTACAATAAATGGTGTTGTGAAATATTACAACTTGTCCTGCAAAAAACAAGCCCTCACACGGCTTTGTCGGCAAGAAAATTAAAATGTTATGACTTTTGGAATGCGGGGAGGAAATAAACGAAAATGAAAAAACTAAGCTTGGCCATTTCCTTACCCCTTCCCACCACAGCCATTTTTCAGATTTTCACTTTGGTTTTCTCCTCCCCACCTTTCAAAAGCCATAAATGTTTTTTTTCCATCATACTGATACTATACTAGCCGTACGACGGCTTGTTTTTTGCGGGACGAGTTGTAGATTTTCACGGCACAATTGATTTTACCATAATGTAGTGGGAAACTGGAAAAAATGTTGCAAAGTTACAGGGAGCTACCACCCTGTTTCTAACCATTTAATTGCCGCGGTCGCAATTGACAGCAACATTTAAGGGGTTAAACGAGCAGGACCCCGCTAGTCAAACTTAAGTCTCGGCTGTATGCAGAATGTCGCTCGTTCTTTGGAGCTGGCTCAGCCCGTGAGCCCGCTCCATACTCCCCCAGCCGACATGCGCTGTATATATTTCTCTCAACTAACTGAAAGCAAAAATTAATTACATTTAAAAAAAATAAAAATGTGGCTAACATTCTATGGGATAAGTAACATTTGATCTGTTCCCTTTGGATCAGTTACATTACCCATTTAACCCCTTAAAGGGAATGTGTCGCTGGAAATGTTTTTTTATTTTTTTTAGTTAAACTATTATTTGAGTGATTACACATTGTTTTAATTTTTTTTAATTTTTTCACAAGTCAGGAAATATTATAAATTAGATTCTAATTTATAACATTTCCATGTGCTGGGCACTAGAGGGAGCAGTTCCCAAAATTGCAGCATGGTCAATATGGTAAAGCAACCTCATTGCTTTATGCTGCAAATTTGGGGTAGACACAATCTCTCTAGTGTCCTCACACAATCCCCCCTCCCTTATTCTGGCTAGTGCCAGGAGAAGGAGGGGTTTGAATCTTCAAACCTCCTACACTGTGTGCTGCCATTTTCTGAGCGACTGCACAGTGTTTGAGGATTAGATACAGTGCTCAGCAGACAGTATAACACGAACATAATACACACATCAAATACATGAACATAAATTACCTGCTCCTGCCGCCGCTGCTATGCCTTGCGCCTTCGCTTCCTTGAACATATGGCCATAAGCCGCGGCCGGAAGTCGTCATCTTACTGTCCGGCAGCGGCTTCCGGTCCACAAGAAAATGGCGCCGGATTTTGCTCTGCGAACGAGCTTCGTTTTGGTCTGTGTGGGAGCGGCACATGCGCCGTTCCCACACAGACGGGGTGCGCTGCAGAGAATGGAACGGCTCCCGTTCGCATTCTCTATGGGGATGTATGTGCTGTATTCCATCTCTGTATGTATCGTTAATCGACACATACAGAGATGGAAAAAAAATGGCAGCCCCCATAGAGAAGTAAAAGTAATAAAAAAGTTAAAAGTATAACACAAGAACACAAATTAAATTCATTTTAATATCATACTAAAAGCAATATTATATAAAAAATAAAAAAAAATTCACGACACCTTCCCTTTAATGACAGGCATTATTTTTCGTGTGTTTTTCATCATTGCATTCGGTTATAACTTTTCAATTTTTCTGTTGACACAGCCGTATGAGGGCTCCTTTTTTTTTGCGGAGTGAGCTGAATTTTTCAATAGCATCCTTTTTGCGTACATATAATATATTAATTGTTAGTAACTTTGTTTTTAGTAGGGAATTATGTTATCGGTCGTACGATTATGCGATACCAAATATGTATCGTTTTTTAAGTTTTACTACTTTTGCACAATAAGAACACTTTTAACTCCTTCAGATCTGAGCCTGTTTTGACCTTGAGGACGAAGCCGATTTGACGTGTTAACTTATGTAGTAATAACTTGGGAATGCTTTTACCTATCCAAGTGATTCTGAGATTGTTTTCTTGTGACATATTGTACTTTATGTTAGTAAAAAAATTTGGTCGATAAATTCAATATTTATGTGTGAAAAACCAAAATTTTTAAAAATTTGCAAAAATTTTCATTTTTATAAATTTAAATGTATCTGCTTGTAAGACAGAAAGTAATACTACACAAAATAGTTACTATTTCATATATCCCATATGTCTACTATGTGCGCATCGTTTTTTGAACATTCTTTTATTTTTGCAGGACGTTACAAGGCTTAGAATTTATATATATTAGAAAATCCCCATAAATCACCCCATTTTGAAAACTGCAACCCTCAAATTATCCAAAACAGCATTCAGAAAGTGTTTTAACCCAATAGGCGTTTCTCAGCAATTAAAGCAATGTAGAGGTGAAATTTACAAATTAAAATTTTTTTTTGCCAAAATTCATTTGTAAAAAAAAAACTTCAGCTGATTTTAATTCAGGAATAACCACATAAGTGTTTCTGCTCTTGCTTGTGCTCTCAGTTGGCCACTGGGGGCGCATGGTAAGGTGAGCTTATTCCATCTGTTCACATGTTGTGGTGCTGTGGGGTGGTGTCTGTTGCTGTAGTGCTGCACTTGTGGGGGGACGTAGCACAGAGCCAAGGAGGCTTGGCACAGTCTGATAGCATGGTTGCTTTTGGTCCCCTTGGTTGCTCCCTCTGCAGGAGGTGCTGCAACCAATAGAGTAGGGACCCACTTTGAAAGACGCCGCCATGAAGTGGCAAGCGGGCTTATACAGTTTAATTAAAATGTTAACAAAGAACCTCATGTTTATAAATTATACCTAGCGGATCAGATCAACGTATATATTGTGGATTATGCGGTCCATGTAGTTACGCTGTTTCAGTGACTCCACATGTAACCAAGTGGCCGCTGGTTCAAGTCCCCTAGGGGAACTAATAAAATGTGTAGAAAAAAAAAAAATGTTAGATGAGTTTTCAGGAGTGTAAAAAAAATATATTAAAAGTTCAAAAAAAAACCTTTTCCCATTTTTTTTTCCCCAAGCACAATGTAAAAAATAAAATAATTTGGTATCGCTGCGTCCGTAAAAGTCTGATCTATTACACTATAACATTATTTAACACACACAGTGAGTTTAAAAATGTAAACATCAAAATAGTTTTTTGGTCACTTTAGTGCTTAAAATATGAAATAAAGAAAAAAGTGATCAAAAAAATCATATGTACCAAAAAATGGTGCCAATAAAACTACAGCTCGTCCCGCAAAAAATAAGTCCTCACACCGCTCAATTGATGAAAAAAAATATTAAAAGAAAATAGGAAAAAAATTATTTGTTAAAAAATAATTTATTCTGTTTCACCACATTCTGAGAGCCAAAATTTTTTGTCTAAAACCTAGGTGCGTCTTATGGTCAGGTGCGTCTTATAGTCCGAAAAATACGGTAATACTGGGAAACGGATATAAAATTCTTTGCAGGCTGAAACTGGAAAACACTGCGATTCTTCCATTGTTTTTTTGTTTTTGTTTTTACTGCTTTCACCATGCAGTAAAAACGACAACTTTAATTTTTTTCTCAGACTCAATACAATTACGGTGATACCAAATTGATCTATTTGTTAAAAAAGAAATTGTTTTGTTACAACACATTCCAAGAGTCATGACTTTTTTTTTTTTTTCTAGTCGATTGAGCGGTGTGAGGGCTTATTTTTTGCGGGACGAGCTGTAGTTTTTATTGGTACCATTTTTTGGTGTGTACAACTTTTTGAGCACTTTTCCTTAACATTTTTTTTTTTTAGAGCTAAGGTGACCAAAAAACAGCGATTTTGGTGTTTTAAATTCTTTATTATTTACACCGTTCACCGTGCGAGTTAAATAACGGTATATTGTAATAGTTCGGACTTTTATGGACGCAGTGATACAAATTTTGTGTATTTTTTCTTTTGGACTTTAAATATTTATTAAATTTTTTTTCACTAATAACTATTAACTTTTTTTTTTTTGTCATTTGTACAGGCTCCAGTAACAGCGCGATCGCTGTTCCTGTCCGTTAGTCCTGGGTGTCAGATGTAATACACAGTTGACACCCGCAACGTATGGCATGGGCTCAGCGCGTGAGCCAGCTCTATACATCTCCCCCGCACACTACAACATGCTATTAAGTCGTGGTGCACGAAGGGGTTAATGCACAATGGGTGGTGCGGAGTGAAAATTACACTGATATGCCATTTTAGTGCACTATATGTGATGCCCAGTTTGTGCCACTAAAGACAAATACCTCTCAAAATATTAATCGGGTTCTCCCGAGTATGGCGATGCCAGATCTGTGGACCTAAACTGCTGTTTGGACACATTGTAGGGCTCGCAAGAGAGGGAGCGACATTTGGCTTTTGGTCACCAGATTTTGCTTGGTGATTTTTCTGTTTGGGGTTTTACTTGTATTTCAGTTTATAATGTGGGGGGCATATGTAGTCTGTGCGGGGTACATCAGGCCATAATAAGAGGGTATAATAATGCGGTAATTAAATAATAATCGGCAGATGTGTGGTTGGTGTCGCACTTATTAATGGCGCCCAATCTTATCCGCTTTTGGATACTCTGCACATTTTGCATCGCTATATTATGAGAGCGAGAACTTTTTTATTTTTTCTCCACCAGAGCTGTGTGAGGGCTTATTTGTTGTGGGACAATCTGTAGTTTTCATTGGTACCATTTTGGGGTACATGCAATTTTTTTGATCACTTTTTATTAAATTTTTGGCCAAGCAAGGTGACCAAAAACCAGCAATTCTGACAATGTTTTTATTCTTTTTTTTTTTATGGCGTTCACCCTGGGCTATAAATGACAATTTAACTTTATTGTGCAGGTCAGTACGATTACGGTGATACCATATGTATATAGTTTATTTTACGTTTTGCAGCATTTGCGCAATAAAATCACTTTTTTATAAAATAATAAATTTTTTGTGTCCCCATATTCCGAGAGCCATAACTTTTTTTATTTTTCAGTCAAAAAAGCTGTTTAAGGGCTTATTTTTTGCGGGACGGGTTGTAGTTGTGATTGGTACTATTTTGGGGTACATGTGACTTTTTGATCACTTTTTATTTTATATTTTGGGAGGGGTAGTGACTAAAAAATAGTGATTCTGACATTGTTTTTATTTATTTTTTTGTAGTGTTCCCCTACGTAGTGTAATGTGTTTCAAGTGTATGTTCACACGCAAACTCAAAAACATCTCAAAATACAGAGCTGTTTTCAAGGGAAAACAGCCCCTGATTTTCAGACGGTTTTTAAGCCACTTGCGATTTTCGCTGCGTTTTTCGCAGAATTTTTTACGGCAGTTTTTGGACCTTTTTCGATAGTCCATGAAAAACGGCTCCAAAACCATCCCAAGAAGTGACCTGCACTTCTTTTTCGCGGTTGTTTTTTGTATGCGTAAAAAAACGCAGTGAAAAACGCTCCATCGGAACAGAACACCGTTTTCCCATTGAAATCAATGGGCAGATGTTTGGAGGCATTCTGCTTCCGATGTTTCGGGCGTTTACGAAAGTGTCTACATTCAGTGTATGGTAAGTGTCTCCATTCAGATGTATGGTACAGTCGCCAAAATATCTGCAAAAAACTTGCCACGTGTGAATACACCTTAAGGGCTTATTCAGACGAACGGGATATACGTCCGTGCAACGCGCGTGATTGTCACGCGCGTCACACGGACCTATATTAGTCTATGGGACCGCGCAGACAGGTGCGTGATTTTTACGCTGCGCGAGTCCGCAGCGCAAAAGTCACGACATGTCCGTTCTTTGGGCGTATTTTGAAGTCAATGGGTGCGTGAAAATCACGCATGCCACACGGAAGCAGTTCCGTGGGACAAGCGTGATTCGCGCAACAGCTGTGAAAAGGATGAAAAACAGAAAAGCACCACGTGCATTTCTGTTTACAAACATCCAAACGGAGTGTCATAATGATGGCGGCTGCGCGAAAAGCACGCAGCCGCGCATCATACGGGGATGACACACGCAGCTGTCAAGTGCCTTTTGCGCGCGCAAAACGCCGCTTTTTTGCACGCGCAAACGCACACACTTTTGTGAATCCGGCCTAATAGAGGTGTTGCCTATTATAGTAAACCCGCCTTCATATATGTACAGAAGCGCCAGACAGTCCCCATTGGGTTACTTTGATATGAGAGATGCCTGTGATTATGATGTCACCAAATATATTGTTACTCTGTAGCACATGTGTTCTCACAATTTGTACTCATCCTAGACCAATTTAAGATTGTTTACCTTAGCTATCATGGTGTATATTTTCTATGTTCCTCGTCCAACTTTTCCCACTTCTTTACAAGCTGTAGTAAAATATGAAGATCAGTTAGGCCAGATTATATAAATAGCACAATGGGTTATTATCTAGAAGCCTCAACCTTCCAGTTCCCTGATGTGCTTTTCGGCCACTCCCAGCAAAGTCCTTTTCATTCTCTTCGTTCAGAGCTCCCATACCCCATATGCCTGCACTGCTATCTAGAAGAATTCCAAAGGTCCAAACATTTATATGTATTTATTAAGCGATAGGGAGATTATATGGCTGCCAGACATCTCTGGTTCTACTTTCCTCCAGGGAAACAAAGGTGGATATGTCAAAATACAACATGCATCATTTTCTCCAACAGCATACATCAGGGTACAGCTGGGCTGCCCTCATACACATATTGTCCTCGGATCGTGCCAACTGATCTACTAACCGTTATCTAATGGACAGCTTAATTTGGGGCCACCTTTTTTTTTTTTGCCTAGGGGCCTCCACCAACCATTATTAGACCTTAAATGGTCAGGCTTGATTTTGTCAAGAATCCGCGTTCGTTTTCCATACGGTCCACCAGGTCAACTTTCCATATGGATACATCATATGTGTGGGCAGATATAATGTATTGACGCAGACTGGTTACTGTCTATATAGATAATACAAATAAATCTAGGGTATGCAGAAACTGGGAGCTTTGTTAATTTGTCGATAAAATGGCACCAGTCTGGTGTAGCTCCTGTCATTCATGACATTAAAATGCATGCGTAAATTAAACAAGATAGACGTGATAGATGCAAGGAATGAGTTCTGAACAAAACCATACTGTATCCAAATACTTTTAACAAGTATTTTATATTTTCTTTTTTTGTTAATGGAGTTACTTCAGAATTGTGTGTTTCCATCGCTCAAAGTCACTTTGAATCCCAAACGCTCTTGATTTGTATATATATAAGATGGTTAAGACTAAAGGCAACTTCCTGAGTAACGCAGGTGCAATACTTCTAAAGGTCTTGTATATCTTTGTATTGAGCACTGTTCTCTTTCTCTAAAGTCCTGAATTACAGAATTGATTATATGTTCTGGCTGAGATATTAATACGTTACATTTCCTCAAATTCCATAAACTTCATTGTTGCAGAGAATATTGTTGGCTGTTAAAATGACTAGAAACGTATTACTTATTGTAATGCACGAGTTTTAAATATCAATCACACCTCAATAAAATACATGAATCGAATGGATAAATGAATAGACCCTTGTATCATATAGACAAAACATGCAGTAATACGATTGTTAACACTAATAAAGGCAGCATTAGGCTCTGTTCACATCATGTTTGAGCCCTATGTTTGTGGTTTACGCAGGCAACTATTCCATTCACCAGACAAAAGCCAAAAGAGTGTCTTTTCGGCCTCCATTGGCCTGGTATACTTTTTTTTTTTTTTTTTTTTTGCTATATAGAAAAGCACAGTCAACTACACTTTTCTGTGCAGAGACATCCTGCAAAAAAAAGTATATCGTACAGTATACGTTTTTTAATATATGAGCCTATAAGCGATGTATGTCACTGTTTGCCTATACAATGGCATATGTTCGAGCCTCCCATAAGAGGTATATGCCCGGCAATACTCCCGAGGTATACGTCTGTCAGAAGGCTCAGACGTGATGTAAACAGCCATAGCCATCAAAATATATAGCATCGTTGAATGGTTGAAAGGCTATTTAAATGCGCCCGGATTAATGTTAATGATATGTTACCATGTTTAATGTTATTTCAGAACTATGATAATTGTCAAATATTTTAAAAATTTTATAATTTTGTATTTCATATTATAGAAGTTTACAAATAAAATAAAATGGGTTAATAAAATATCAGAATGCAAAAAAAGGGAAAAAGCAACATTTCAAAGCAATTGCCCAACTCCAAACAATATAGGTAGGAGCAGGAATAGAGGATTCCATCATAGTTGAGTGTCAGTTGGCATGTATCTAGTGTTACCTAAGTCCTATGGATGTCAATTACATGGATCACCTATCAGTATCCTCTCTTGGGACCAAGTGGTCAGTATAAGGCCTCATTTACACGAGCGTAATAAACGCGCGTGCGACGCGCGTGCTTTCCACGCGTGTCGTACGCGCCTATATTACTCTATGGGGCAGTGCAGACAGTGCATAAATTTTGCGCAGCGTGAGTGCGTTGCGTAAAACTCACGACATGTCCTATAATCGTGCGTTTTGCACGCATCACGCACCCATTGAAGTCAATAGGTGCGTGAAAAACCCGCATGACACACGGAAGCTCCTGCGTTGCATGCGCATTTTTCACGCATCACTTGTTATGTCCATGAAAAAGAGTTTATAAAGCTGGCCTAAACAAGCACAAACCAGGAAGTGCTTGCGTTTCCTATGCGAGTGGGCCAGTCTGAAAACTACACCCAGAGAACTGCAGGCATGCCGCGTGGGCTGGATGTTGAGAGGCTCAATAGCCTGGTACAGGAGAAAGCAGAAATCTGGGACACCCGCGCGGAGTCGTATCACGACCGCACGGCCAAGGAAGACGCCTGGGAGCAGATAGCCCAGGCGCTTTTTGGGTCAGAAGCAGCAGGACCCGGGACCGCAGTAGGATGGGTGAGTACATGTGTTTAGAAGCGATGCAATGTCATCCCTATTGAAGTAGTGTGTCCCTGTCTGTGTCTTTAGCTAAATGCCCAACTTACGTTTTGTGTTGATGACACGACACATCACCGTGTAGCATGTCATTTGCTGGGTAGGGCCCCTCAGGTATTTTAGGGCCAAGTTGTTAGTGCGTTATCGCATTGTGTGACCATGTATTTGTTTTTCCTCCAACAGTCCTGGATATCAAAACCCGTTGGCGTAGCTGTAGGGACCAGTTCCGCCGAGAGATGGGCGACAAAGGCAGAAGTGGTGATGGGGCTTCAAAAAAGCGCCCATATATCTACAACAAGCAACTTATGTTTCTGAAGGACATCATGGAGATGCGCCCGTAAGTAAATGTGCTTTTGCATGTGTAAAATGTTTGTTTGCACAGGTCATGTTCGCCATCGTGTTGTTTTGGGCAATGATCACTATTATGTTCTCATGATGTTTTCACATTACAGAACCACCGACAATTTGGATGATACCGCGGAGGACAGTGACCTGCCCGAGTCAAGGCCGCAACCTTGACTTCTTCGCAGGACTTCTTCGCCCGGGGAATTGTTCCCCTGCTCCTGAGGCCCCCGAGGATAGGATGGCACGCCTACACGCGGTCATCATAACTCTGATTGATTCGTCAACACCCCCCCACAATCCGCACCACTGCTTCACAGCGATCGAGCAGTGGCGCGGATTTGCCCTGGCTAGCACCACGGCTAATTTGCCAGCCCCATACCACCCACCCACCCCTAGCGCACGGCCTCACCCGTATTTCAGGCCCATGGCTCCCCCTTTCCCTGCCCCAAGTTACCAGGGGATCATCAGCACCACTATGCTGGAGAGGAACATCCTCAGCAGCTCCATGGCCAGCATAGTGGTGCTGAAATGCCTGCATACTCCTCCCCGGGCCACCACTACCAGCACTTGTGAAAGTGCCTGTATGCTGGGCGTAGCAAGGCACAGTAGTGAAGGGCTGAAAAGTCTGCGCACGGTAGTTTTTCCACCATGTTGGTGGTTATTTTTGTTTCATTTGTTGTGTTCCTTTGCACCCCGTGTTTCCTGTGAAGTGTAAACATTAAAACAAGGTTGTTGACAGTTGCAATTGTGTGGTGTTTTTATTTCACACCCCTCCACACAATGTTGGCCACAAAAGTATTTTTACTGTACACTCACACACTGCTGGGCTTGGGCCCAAATTCGTGCACACGTTTTATGAGGTATTAGTTCATCTGTAGGGGTTTGCCATTGTTTGCAAGAGATGTGAAAGTTTGCGTGCTGTCATGTGACTCTAGACACACTAAGGACAGTCGCAATTGGAGTCGCCTAACTTTTGGCCGACCATCATTCATTCTCATGAAAACAGTTTCTGGAATGGCAAATGGGCCGATCAAACCCCTACAGATGTCATGTATTGCGAGTCCCTAACCCTACACGCCCATAACCTAAAACACCAAACACTGGCCACTTGGGACCTGTGGCCTGAAAACTCCAAAAAAAAGCCAACCCTTCAAATGACATCAAGCCCCCATGGTGCGGCTTCTGATGCGCTCTCAAAATATGCCGCCAAACTATCCCGCACTCGAAGCCCGGATGTGAGAGATCTCCCGAGAGGAATAGCCGGGACAGTGTCGCTGGTGGCTGCATGTGTTAGTATATATTCTGCATCAAAGGTAGCATCATGAATGCGGCAGAAGTTATGCAGAACTACACACGCTTGTATGAGACATTCTGCGTGGACAATTGCATTGTCGACAGAAAGACCTGCCACCTGTTAGACATAATGCCAAAGGCACAATCCACACATCTGCGAGCTCGGCGTAGGCGGAGATTGAACATGCCGCGACTCTCATCCAAGCCCCTTGCAAAAGGCTGCATGACTTGCCTTGTCAGGGCAAACCCCTCATCCGCAACGATGACATATGGGATTGGGGGTGGGTCCGCTGGAGCTAGGGAGGATGCAAAGTTCCGGCACCGCCAGTCGATTATTCCAAAGCCGTTTACCCATTCGTGATGAACGGAATATGCGGGCATCTGCAGAGCTTCCATACGAGCCTTTGTCAACAATAGAGAAACAATAATTTGTGTCCGCCAACGCCAACAATACCATAGAAAAAAACTGTTTGTAGTTATAGTATTGCGAGCCACTGCATGGGGGCTTCTTCACCTGAATGTGTTTGCCGTCTAGGGCACCAATACAATTAGGAAATTGAGTTGCTCGAAGAAATCCCTCCGAAATTCATAGCCACTGTTCTGTCGTGGGCTGAGGCATGACCGTGGGCTTTAATCTCTGCCACAGCACGACACAGGTGGATGTGACAATGAAGGAAATGGTGGTCACTCCCAAAAGAAACTCAAAATGTAACGAATGGTAACTATTGCCTGTGGCCAGAAATCTAAAGGCAAGAGAAAACCAAAGCAATCAACAACACATGTTAGGGGGGACTTGTAAAACAGACAGCGTCATTGAAGAAGTAATTGCAAGTGCACACATACCTCAAGGTCACAAGCAGGCGTTCCTCAGGGGAAATGCAGCGTCTCATGTTGGTATTCTGGTAGGTGATGCCAGGGCGAATCTGCGCAAGCAGAAGATCAAATGTGGCCACAGACATGCGGCAGAACGCTCTAAATTTTTCGGCGTGCCGACGTAAGTCCTCATACAGAGTATGAAAATGCCCTTTGGAGGTTCGTTGGGCCACAAGTGGATGAAGCCAAATGCA
Organism: Rhinoderma darwinii; assembly: GCF_050947455.1. Taxonomy (NCBI): domain Eukaryota; kingdom Metazoa; phylum Chordata; class Amphibia; order Anura; family Rhinodermatidae; genus Rhinoderma; species Rhinoderma darwinii. The sequence continues at coordinate 193,546,172 of NC_134690.1, read as the reverse complement.
ACTTCTTTCACGCGTCTGGTGCTGCGGCATGGGTCGGCGTTCCCCAAAACGACGCAAACTCATCCACGCAAGAAGCACACGTGCCAGCGACTGAGAAGGCATAACTGTGCCTTGCAACTCCAAAAACGTGTCAACTGGTGAAACACACACTAGGGTTTCGGCAGAGGCTGCAATTAAGGCGCAAAACCAGTTTTCCCAGCAAGCAGGGGTTGGGCCAGCAGGCCTATTTGTAGGCTGGCCTCGCATTAATGACCTCTGCGTTTTTTACGCGCGTTTTAAACGCTGGTCATGCGCGCGTTAAAAATGCAACAACGCTGCGTATACGCATGCAAAACGCAATGGCAACGCGCGCAATACGCAGCGTGTTTTACGCGCGCAAAATGCACACGATCGTGTAAATCAGGCCTAAAGCTGTCTTAGATCATTTTATGGAGGCGGGCAGTCAATAGGGTTATGAAGCTTTCCCAAACTTCAAAGAATATTTGAACGTGTCATTCCTTTTTAAGAGATGCCTCCACCCAGTCAATTTTCATCAGAAAGGCCAACTTCTCTAGGAAAAGTTTAAAGGAAGGTGTCTGGTCATAGAGCCAGGTATGTAGACTTGTCTTGGTTCCTGCTGCTGCTATCATGTGTAATCGTTTTCGACTTCTGTGGTACAATTAAACGTATCGACAAATAAAGCCCACAGAAGATTGGTCAAGTGGGTAGAAGTGAAATTATTTTGCAGGACACAACTAGGTTGTTGCAATGTTGCTTAGGCACCAGGTGGAGGTGCCTTAAGTAGTCCAGGTACAATCAGAGATTGGAAGAGGACTTTTAACTTTGCGCGCACGCGCTCGTGCACTAGGGACATTGTGGCCGTGAGCGTAAGAACACAGCCAGCGGTCTGGGAGAGGAGCAAGTCCTGGCCACCAGAGAAAGTACAAGACTCAGCGGTGGGGGCCACTAGCAGGAACGGGAACTCGCTGCCAGCGTTAGTCTCCAACAATTTTGAGAAGCGATGTCAAATTGTATAGTCGTGCATTCAGGAGGTTAATGCAGCCATTGAGTTCAGTTGGCATAACATATTAAATGGAATATGGGGTCACTTTCCACCCCATATAAAGGAACAGTGGAGGAAACAAATGTGTTTGTCATTGTTTGGCCTCAGGTTGATGGGCAGGGATTGCAAAAGGTATAGCAAGTGGGGGTATTCCCATCATTTTAAGCAAGTATGGTTGCTTATGTACATATTGCAGTATACCAGGATCGGTCAATAGTGAAGGCAGCATCTAAGTCATTAGGCAGAAGGGGGCTGCCCCGTCTGTCACCCCATCGCCCCACCACACGACGCAATCGCGGTGTAGCGATGGTTGTCATGGCAGCCTCGGGGCCTAATAAATGTCTGCCATCTTTGTTCTCTTCTTAAGCCTTGCCACAGTCTCACACCCCCTCCTTGTGGTCGGCAGTGGGCCGTGGCACTCTTGTTAGAGTTTACCCTGCTCTGCCTGTGCACAGCCCCAATTATTATTATCAGAAAGGGGGCGTGCTATGCAGGGGGAGAGGAACACCGGCCAATGAGTGGTTACATCAGTATTCTGCATGGCATGCCCCCTTTCTAATGTGCAGTGGCCCTAGCAAATTCATTGCATATTGCTGTGAAGTGGTGGGGATGTGCACAGGCAGAGCAGGCAAACCTGACCGGAGTGCCATAATAGTAAAAGGGTAACTGTTGTTTTATTTTGACATCTCATAGTTACATGTTGCAATTTTTGATTGGTGAGGGTCTGGGTGCTGAGTCCCCTTTTTATACAAAAAACAAAAGAGAGGACCCAGGTATCTGGTGGGCTGAGGTACACAGAAAAACACATCAATATCGCCAGAGGCAAAAAGATTAGCCCTTGTTTCCCAGATACCTATTGAATGCTTACTAATATTGTGTCGTATAACTTTATTATGAATAACCATAAGCATACAAATGAAGATTAAAAGCGCAATGTGAACTGAAAAGTGCAGAGTCAAACCACCATCTCTGATGGCCGCACCACCTATATGAAATAACTATGATTCGCGGCTGCAGTCTGCTTGAAAAGGGACTTAGAGTTGTCAGAACACATTGAATTTTAAAAAAGAAACAGCCCCCCCCGACATGTTTCACCACCGAAGTGGCGGGCTTTCCCCTGAGGACACCACTTTGGTGGTGAAACATGTCAGGGGGGGCTCTTTCTTCTTTTTTAAAGGAAAGGCTTACCAAGAAAAATCTGTGCGTAATTCGCATCGTGTGCACGTGGCCTAAAGGTCCAGCAGAAAACAACCCCATTTGAAGCCAATTACTTGTCACTAGGGTCTATTTCTTATGAGTTCATTCGCAAATAACCTATTATATATTGATATATCCTGTGTTTGTAATAATAACAACAAAGTTTATGATGCAATTAAAAGTGGACGTGCAAATGTGCTGTATAAACAGAGGTGGCACTTCTGAATATAAGTTTGGAAGAATTAATTCCCAAAGCATCGGTTGTTGAAGCTTAGTTTGCCTGGAGTTATGCAATAGGAGTTAATGTTAAAGAGGCAAGCCAATGATTAGCTAAAAAGTCATTGTAAGGACAATTTTTCTTTATGTAACAATAATGTTTATTTTATATTAACACGCTTATTTTTTTAAACTAGCACCAAACAAGTTCGAGGGTAACTTTTTATAAGTAGCTGTAATCAGCTTTGACATCTTATCTATGTGGAAATCACACTGAAGCGGTACTCTGAAACTGCCTATCTAGAGACTCTGCGGACACCGAATATTAGACGTCAGTCTCCTCTATGGAGTAGGCTAGAGACGTTATTCACCATAGTCTGCCTGCCTACTCAGGGAGAGGAGGAGTTCCATCATATCTAAGGGTATGTGCACACACACTAATTACGTCCGTAATTGACGGACGTATTTCGGCCGCAAGTACGGGACCGAACACAGTGCAGGGAGCCGGGCTCCTAGCATCATAGTTATTTACGATGCTAGGAGTCCCTGCCTCTCTGCAGGACAACTGTCCCGTACTGTAATCATAAAAACACCGAAAAAGGCCATACTTACAAATGGACACAGCCAGGCCAGAAATGCTGATGAAAGGGCGAGCAGGTGCTTTAAATAATAATAGCCACTCCCACTAGTCTTGAGGGGAGTGGTGTGTGGTGCATGGGATGTGTAGTAAGAAATAATAAATGAATAGTCTGTGTGCAAGTGTAATACTATAAGTGAAATATAGGGGGCAGTAATAAATGAAGTGCCTCAATAGAAATAAATGGATAATGGGGTGCAAGTGAGTGAAACATGGACCCCAGGTATTTTTCATTATTATGTATATTCGCTTCTCTTGGACACAGCCGGGTCTTTGATGCTGGGAGAGCATGGTGTGTTGTTGTTTGGCATAGCAAGCAGGGTAGCCCGCTCTATGAATTATCAAGGCGTCACAAATAGGCTTCTACCTGGCTATACACGTTGTGCCTCATGACGTACACACTATCCCTCCATGTTTCACTCACTTGCACCCCATTATCCATTTATTTCTATTGAGGCACTTCATTTATTACTGCCCCCTATATTTCACTTATAGTATTACACTTGCACACAGACTATTCATTTATTATTTCTTACTACACATCCCATGCACCACACACCACTCCCCTCAAGACTAGTGGGAGTGGCTATTATTATTTAAAGCACCTGCTCGCCCTTTCATCAGCATTTCTGGCCTGGCTGTGTCCATTTGTAAGTATGGCCTTTTTCGGTGTTTTTGTATATGTCCCTGTGTTTTTATCGGTTCTGTCCGTACTGTAATCATGTTTTCAGTACGGGACAGTAGTTCCACGGAGAGGCAGGGACTCCTAGCATCGTACATAAGTATGATGCTAGGAGCCCGGCTCCCTGCACTGTGTTCGGTCCGGTACTTGCGCCCGAAATACGTCCGTCAATTACGGACGTATTTAGTGTGTGTGCACATACCCTAAGGTGTATCTCATTTTTTTTTTCCATTTTTACATGTATCGCTGTTCCTGGCCATTGGAGCGAGGTGTCATCTGTAATACACTGCTGCTGACACCCGCAACATATAGAGCGGGCTCGTAGACTAGTGCAGTTACGTCATGGTGCATTAGGGGGTTAATTATTTGATTTTATTCCTACTAAGGGACTGCCCAATGCGATCTGCTGATCGCTTATATAATGCTTTAGCATACTCAGTATACCAAACCAATATTGACTGTTAGTTTGGGTGACAAAGGAAGCCCACTCACTGCAGCCTTTAATCACTTAGATGACGCGGTTGCCATGACCGTGGCATCATATTAAACAGTCGGAATCACAGTTATCTCTGATCATCAGGATGTCGGCTGTATATTATTGCTGCCACCCACTGTAGATGGCACAGGCACAGCTCCTCCCGTCGTGCTATCAACTGGGCGTACAATTACGTCCTATTGCAGTCAAAAGACAACAAATAGAACATAATGGTACGCCAATTTGCACAAAAGGGTTATAGTTAGAAACGTTACGTGTTTGCCGGCTTTAAACCTTTCTTTGTTTCAGCAAAATACTTTATTAATGATGATGATTGTAAGGTGATTTTGACAACTGTGGGGTATGTGCACCCACTGGACTGCTCCACCGTAGCGGAGTAGCAGCTGATCAAAGAAAATGTCAATAACAGTCACTAGGATGAGAGTATTAGATAATCCCCGGGTCTTTACTCAATATGTGTTATTTTGACAGGATGAGGAAAAATTAGACCAGGTGAAATCCTCAACACCCAAATACAAATAAAATGTAGCTGTAATGACGGGGGGTAGGGAAACAGACAAGTGAGCCCTAGTCTACCCGCCACTCTGTCCCTGCCTACTTGCAACGACCCGCCCTAGGCGACGGGGTACAACTGGGCGGCGGTCCCTGCGCTCAGTAAGTGCACGACAAACACAACAAACATACAAGGGAATACAAGCAAGGGAAAGGGGCAGTTGCCCACGGCAACACCGTGAGCAACCAGAGTGGTGAACGAGCCGAGTCAAGCCAGGAGTGTGCGAGGTACCAAACGAAGAGCAGAAGAGTAGTCAGTAAGCCAGGGTCTGTATGGAGCAGGATCAAAATAGAAGGAGCTGTAGCTGGGCCAGGAAACCACACGAAAAGAATCACAAGCACCGAGGGACAGGAAGGGCAGGCTTAAATAGACCGAGGGCGGGAGCTAGCTGAGTCTGGCCAGGTTGCGATAGGCTCTCCCACTCCTAAGCCTGCCAGCCTGAGTGGTGGAAGCTGGAGTCAGTCTCAGGGATGTAGATTCAGGTGCTGACTGATTAATTATGGGAGTTAACCCCGAAGCTGTGCCTGGCAGATCCTTTACAGTAGCAGTTATTTTACCGCTCTGACGGTCAGATAGAAGACAGTTCCACAGTCTGATATGTATCTTCAAAGGGTACATAATCCCCCAGCCTATATGCAAGAAGGCAATTCCTTAGTCCAAATTGTGCTTTTTGGATTTTTCTTCAACTTGTAGTTCCACACATGGATGCAGAGATGCCATGATCCAAGTAAGCCCAGTCGAACACCACACTATATCTCCAAAGAGGGAACATGGAAACAAATAGCGCAAAACTTTATGGACTTGTTCACTTCACGCTTTTTATTCCATACTTACAAAAAGGGAAAAGATTTAAAACATAGCATAATCTATAGCATACGGCACGCCAAACTCTATAGCCCAACCCTGGGTTTCGCCCTTCCGGCTGCCCCAGAGGAAGCTTCGAAGATATATAGAATGTGGAACTGTCTTCTATACGACCATCAGAGCGGTAAAATAACTGCTATACTTTACTAGGACGAGAGTACCTGGATTGCTGGCTTGTGCCGGACTATCGGAAGCCGGTTTGTGCCGGACTATCCGAAGCCGGCTTGTACCGGACTATCGGAAACTGGCTTGTGCTGAACCCCTGGACTAGGCACATAAGCTGGACTTGAACACTGAAGTCATCTCGGACAATGGACTTGAAGTTCTTCTTAAAGTCCCGGGTGTGCTGGGATTGGTCAGGGACGAAGTTGCTGGTGCGCGCGCTCGTCCCTGGTCTTAAGCATCAGCAGGAGAAGAGAACAGTGTGTGCCGGCGTCTCTGTGGGAGGAGACACCGACCAGCCTCCAGAGGCCTGCAGTCGCGGCTGCTGGCATGGGGATTTTGCTGACTGTCATTGAATGCGGGCATAACAGCACCCCTTCTTACACCCCCTCTACTTAAGTCCAGAGCGTAGGAAGAATTTTTTGATGAGAGCTGGGGCATCCACATTGTCTTCAGGTTCCCAGTACTTCTCCTCAGGACCAAAACCCTTCTGATCTACCAGCTAGAAGGTCCTCCCTCCTACCTTCTTGTAGTCCGGGATGTCCTTTACCTCAAAGACTTTGGAAGCACCACTGGCAGAAATTTCAGAGCCAGGAGATTTACTGTATCATTTCAGGACCACAGGCTTCAGGAGGGATACATGGAACGAGTTGGGAATCTTGAGAGTAGGGGGAAAATGTAGCTTATAAGGATTTGTTGTATAATCTCAAAGGGACCAAGAAACCTAGGAGTGAATTTGTAGGAGGGAATTTTCATAGAAATAGACAACCATACATTTACTCCGAGAAGAAATTGGTGAGATTGGTGAATTCTTCTCCTCCTATTGGCATACTTCATGTGATCCACTGCCTGTAGGATCGCGGACTTAGTTTGCAGAATTTGCTGCAGGCACTTGAGATGTAGCCGGTACAGGCATGTGTATGATGTTTACTGTAAACAATAAAGAATGGAGAAGAAGCAGTAGACTCACTCGTGTGGTTATTGTAAAGGAATTCGGCCGATGGAAGGAGATATACCCAACTGTCATGTTGAACAGATATAAAATGACGAAGATAATTTTCCATCACTTGATTAGTCCTTTCAACTTGGCCATTAGATTATGGAACAGAAGAAAAGTCCCATTTCACATCCAAAAGTTTACACAGGGCTCTCCAGAATTTAGATGTACATTGTACACCCCGAACAGACATGATATGGAGGGTTTGTCCGTGCAGACGAAAGATATGTTGAATTAATAAATTTTCTGAGGGGAAGCCAGACAGAGGGACGAAATGTGCCAACTTAGAAAAACGATCCACCACGACCCAGACAGTGGTCCATCCAGCAGAAGAAGAAAGGTCGGTAATAAAATCCATTGCAATGTGTTGCCAGGGACCATCAGGAACAGGCAGGGGTTAGAGCAGACCGGCGAGCTTGGAATGGGGAGCCTTGTTCTGGGCACAGTTGGTACATAAAGAGACATAGTCCACAACATCTTTAGGCAGCGTTGGCCACCAGTAGTGATGAGAAATAAAGTCCCGAGTCTTACGGACACCAGAGTGCCCAGCCAACTTGGAATTATGACCCCAGATGAGAATTTTTTTTATTTTTTTTCTGTCAACCAGACTAATAAATTTTTTTCCAGGGGGAATGTCTCTAATCTGCAGAGAGTTAAAAGAATTAATCTTAGAAGGATCAATGATATGTTGAGGGTCCTCCTCTGAATCATCTGTTTCAAACGACTGAGACAGCGCATCGGCCTTTATATTTTTATTAGCGGGACGGAAGTGAAGTGGGGTCTGGAATCTGGCAAAGAACAGTGACCATCTGGCTTGACGAGGGTTCAGTCGTTGTGCAGACTGTAAATAAGTGAGATTCTTGTGATCGGTGCAGATGATAATCGGATGTGCAGCCGCCTCTAGCAGGTGTCTCCAGTCTCCTAAGGCTAGTTTGACGGCCAGTAACTCACGGTCCCCAATGGAGTAGTTGCGTTCTGCAGGAGAGAAGAGTTTAGAGAAGAAGCCACAGGATACTGCCTTACCCTTGGAGTTTCAATGAAAAAGTGCTCCAGCACCAATAGAAAAAGCGTCAACCACCAACGAGAACTGCTGAGAAACATTAGGATGGTAAAGAACGGAAGCTGAAGTGAAGGCTCTCTTGAGGTTTGTGAATGCTGATTGAGCCTCAGGGGTCTAGAACTTAGCGTTGATTCTCTTCTTGGTAAGAGCTAAGATTGGAGCAGTAAGAGACGAGAAGTTTGTGATGAATTGACAATAGAAATTTGCAAACCCAAGAAATCTCTGTATGGCACGGAGACCTTGAGGACGTGGCCACTCTAATGCTCTCTTCTCACTGAGTTTTTTGCAGGCAGAAATATCTACCTCAAAATTCCTTTAGGATTTAGATTTTGCACTGCCTGCACTTTCTTTGCCGCATTTTATGCTGCGTTTTTCGTTACGTTTTTCGGCCGGGGCCACTGAGTGCCGCAGGCAAAAAATGCAGCGACAAGCATTTCTCTGCCTCCCATTGATGTCAAAAGCATGTTGCTTTTTTTCCTGCAAGTGTTTTTTTCCTCTCGCGTGAAAAAAAACGCCTCTGCCTCCCATTGAAATCAATGGGAGGTGATTTTGACCATTTTTTGGTGCGATTTCCGAGGCATCAAAAGCAGCGCAAAAAAATTAAGTGCGAACTAGGCCTAAGACTTCACTTTCTCCGGATTTATCTGGAGTCCACAAGCTGAGATTATATAGCCCAGAAAGGGCAAGAATTTATTTTTGAATACGCAGTTTCTGAGTTTGGCATAGAGGTTATTCCCATTTAACCGCGACAGGACTTGGCGAACATGCTTCCGATCCGTCGTCAGATCTGGTAAGTAAATCAAGATGTCGTCAAAATATACCACCACACAGACATACAGTAGATCCCAGAAGATGTCGTTTACAAATTCCTGGAACACAGCTGGAGCGTTACACAGTCCAAAGGGCATAACAACATATTTGAAGTCTCGGGTGTTGAATGCGGTTTTCCATTCGTCACCCTTGCGGATACAGCTGAAGTTATAAGCCCCGCGTAGATCCAGCATTGTGAAAATCTTGGCCCCACGAATACTGTCGAAGAGCTCAGAGATTAGCGGCAAGGGGTATTTGTTCTTGACAGTGATTAGGGTAAAATCACGGTAGTTGATACATGGTAGGGGAGATCCATCTTTCTTTTCTACGAAGAAGAATCCAGCTTCCGGCTGGAGAAGTAGACTTCCTGATAAAACCCCTCTCGAGGTTCTCCATGACATAAGCCGACATGGCCTTGGTTTCAAGCAAGGAGAGAGAATAAACCCGTCCACGAGGCGGTAAAGCTTCAGGGAGCAATTCAATTGGACAATCCAATGGGGCCGCTCTGCTGTAGCAGAGTAACAGCTGGTCAAACAAAACGTCAATAACAGTCACTAGGCTGAGAGAACCTGGATTGCTGGCTCGTGCGGTGTGATCAGAAGCACGCTGGTGCCGGATGATCAGAAGCTTGTGTAAAGGATCTGCCAGGCACAGCTTCGGGGTTAACGCCCATAGATAATCAGTCTGCACCTGCTTCTATGTCTGTGAGACTGACTCCATCTTCCACCACTCAGGGTGGCAGGCTTAGGAGTGGGAGAACCTATCACAGCCTGGCCAGACGGAGCTAGCTCCCGCCCTCTGTCTATTTATACCTGCCTTTCCTGTTCCTCCTTTGCTTGTGATTCTTCTCGTTTGGTTTCCTGGCCCTGCTGCAGCTTCTTGTACTATTGTCCTTGCTTCATATTGACCCCGGCTTGCTGACTACTCTCCTGCTCTGCGTTTGGTACCTCGTACACTCCTGGGTTGACTCGGCTTGTTCACTACTCTCCTGCTCTGCGTTTGGCACCTCATACTCTCCTGGTTTGACTCGGCTTGTTCACTTCTCTTGTTGCTCACGGTGTTGCCATGGGCAACTGCCCCTTTTCGCCTCCTAGCTCTGTGTACCCTTGTCTGTTTGTCTGTCGTGCACTTATTGAGCGTAGGGGCCGTCGCCCAGTTGTACCCCGTCGCCTAGGGCGGGTCATTGCAAGTAGGCAGGAACTGAGTGGCGGGTAGATTAGGGCTCCCTTGTCTGTCTCCCCACCCCCGTCATTACAGCTGGCTTGTGCGGGACTACGGAAGCAGGCTTGTGCTGAACCTCTGGATTAAGCACAGACGCTGGACTTGAACACAGAAGTCGTCTTGGACAATGGACTTGTACACAGAAGTCGTCTTGGACATATGACTTGGTACGTGCACCGGACACAGATACTCGATACAGGATACGGGATACAGCTAAGAAATCATTTGCATAGCAAACACTGGCAAGACACAACATTGTTCAGGCACAGTGGAAGTGGGCAGAGTTTTTCTTAAAGTCCGAGGTGTGCTGAGATTGGTCAGGGATGAAGTTACTGGTGCGCGCTGGCCCTTTAATACCGGCGACAAGCACGCGTGCACACGCTACAGGCAACAGCAGGAGGAGAAAGCAGTGTGTTGCGGCATCTCTGTGGGAGGAGATGCCGGACAGGTTCCAGAGGCCTGCGGCTGCCGGTATATGGGTTATGCCAGCGGTCAGCCACCGTGGGCATAAAAGTCATACTATGTTTGTTGCACTGTGTTATATGGTACAGGACCTGTGGTCATTATGTGCAGTGCCTTATGTTTGTGATATACATAACAGCATGTTGTTGTCACAGCTCCAGACTCATTACTAAAGTTTAACTCTGCAGTTTGTGAAACGCTGAGGAATGAGGACACAGCGCTCGCGCGTTCAGGAGGTGGGCCTTACTAGAGATTACAACAGCATTAGTGTCGTGAGGGAAGGTTGGTACCTGTCAGTCACTGGGTTGCAAGGGTTGATGCAGCAGAGCGAAGCAGATGAAGAGTGAGCCAGGCATATTGTGACGTGAGCGGGGTCTGAGCATCCGTGGTAGTGTAAAGAACGCCATGTGACCTGAGATACAGACTGAGGCCTCATGCACACGACCGTAAAAACTCCCGTTATTACGGGTCGTAATTACGACCCGTAATAACGGGCTCATAGACTTCTATTGGCGACGGGTGCCTTCCCGTTTTCTCACGGGAAGGTGCCCGTGCTGTTGAAAAAGATAGAACATGTCCTATTTCAGGCCGTAATAACGGCACGGACAGTCCATAGAAGTCTATGGAGCTCTCGTAATGACGGGTGGCTACATGTGTGCACCCGTCATTACGGCAGCGTTGCTAAGTGACGTCAGTAAATATTCACTGTCCAGGGAGCTGAAAGAGTTAACTGATCGGCAGTAACTCTTTCAGCACCCTGGACAGTGACTACCGATCAGTATAAACCTGTAAAAAATAACAATAAAAGACGTTCATACTTACCGAGAACTTCCTGCTTCCTCCAGTCCGGTCTCCCGCCCGTTGCCTTGGTGACGCGTCCCTCTCGACATCCGGCCCGACGTCCTGGATGACGTTTCAGGCCATGTGACCGCTGCAGCCAATCACAGGTCAATCACAGGCTGCAGCGGTCACATGGACTGCCGCGTCATCCAGGGATGTCGGGCTGGATGTGAAGAGAGGGACGCGTCACCAAGACGACGGCCGGGTAAGTATGAATTTCTTTAACTTTTATTACAGAAAGGGCTGTCCCTTCTCTCTATCCTGCACTGATAGAGAGAAGGGGCTGCCGATTAGTGCAGTGCTATTTTGCCGCCAAAAACGTGCCCGTAAATACAGGTGGAATACGGGTGACACCGGACCCATATTTACGGGCACGGGTTCGTAAATACTGGTGCAAAACGGGTCGAATACGTGTGACACTGGACCCGTATTTACGCCAGTATTTACGGGTGGGAAAAAATACGGTCGTGTGCATGAGGCCTGACGGGGGCTGAATTCCACAACCGTGAGTCACAAGCAGTAGGCCATGACTGACTGGCTGCAGAAGACCACCATAAGTAACAGAGTGTCAGAGACCCGAGGAGGCACTGTGCAGTTTGAGAGAACCATCCTATGCTGACTTAGGCCGTCTGTGCGCATTGCACTGTTGAGCCACTGCCAGAGACTGTGACAGAGCATTTAAAGGGGAAGCCACCACAGCCAAAAACTGAAATAGTTGATTTCATGGGACTGTAAATTTGTGCCCATTGTTCAACTAGCAAGCGTATTGTGCCTTCATGAGTAACCTCCACGTTTGAAGTGACACTTCGGAGTAAAAGTGAAAGTAGTTGCAAGAAATGTGTTGTGCCTGAGTGTTAATTTCTGTGCCATCCCTCCTGCAGTGCGGTCACCATCAGACCCCTCGCCTACAATACCCCGGTTTGGTTATACTACACCTATATGTACTTGCTGTATACAATGTGAAACAGAACCGAAGTCCAGTGGACTGTCATGAGACAGTGGCTCTTCAAATACAGGCATCTTTAAGATTGCTAATAAAGAGTAAATACAGAAGGTGCAAAGCACGCTATGTACAGACTTCCCCAAAACATAATTTAAATGCTGCGCTCATAGGCTTAACTTGAAGCTCCTGGACCCCAATGCAAAATCTGTTACAGGCCCCCCAAATTATCACGTTATTTATTGTACTGGTTTTCTCATATGGGGTAGAGACCCCTCAAGCTCCAGGACCCACGGTGCGACTGCAACCTCTGCACCCCCTATAGTTATGCAACTGTTGCTGTCCTTTTAAAATTTAGTATAGACAGCACTTGGGGAGGAGAGCCCTGTCAGTCTGTGATGCCAAGTGTTCTAGCGGACAGTTGGGTTGTAACCATAGACGTGCAATTACCATAGGATGTCTATGTTACTAGTAAAAGTCTGATATGTCTAAAGCTTTTATTCAGAGTGGTTGGAGCTGTATACAGCTGTATAATGATCAAATCTCCTGGTGATTAAATAGGCCGCTGAAAACGGATATCAGTGCTCTGTACTAAATATATAGAGCATCCACTACAAATTAACTATATTAGAATATGTTTTAGTATAGATGCTGCTTTCTGGTGGAAAAACCGGCTTCCTCTAGCGGCCACCAGCATCATTTACCTTTGTGCCGGCATGTACTGCCCGCACCCTGGTAAACTCTTAAAGGGTCAGTGCACGCACCACTATAACCTTCCCTATCCTATCCCTGTGCACCCTGCCCTAATTACGTCCATTCTGCCCTCCTTCTTGTGCCTGAGTGGTGTTGTGTCTACCCATGTTCGTCTAGCAAATGGTCCCTCAGTTGTATCCTGTTCCCAGTGTTCCTGTATCCTGTTTCCTGTATCCAGTTATTGTGTTTGTTCCTGAGCGAAGTCTAGTGTTAGAGTCGAGTCCATCCTCTGTGCCACGTGTCATCTGCCATGCCAAGTGTCATCTGGGTCAAGTATCTGCTACGCCATGTTTCAGTCACAACTTCTATACTGGTACTCTAGTTCTAAATTCTTTCATTGACTGACTGTTGTTTGGTCAGCTGCTATTTTGCTACGGCGGAGCAGCCTAGTGGGTCCACCTACCCCACAGGCGTGACAGGCACACATAAAACCAATCTAATATATATGATACTTTCTTACAGCTCATGCAAACTGGGCTCAAGCTTCTAGGGCAAACAACCCTGATGGAGCGTGTCATATTTTGTTTTTTTTCTAACGGATTCGTAGATAATACGACAGAACCTCTGTTTGCGCTTTTGGTCATATTTGTAAAAACAAAATGCATGTGAATGTACCGTAAGGACTATTCCACTGACATCAAGGGTCATCAGGGGCACATAACAACAGATCAGTAGGACACCAGGATGGCTACTCTTTATTTACTATTGGCTTACTAATGAATACATATTCTTATGACATTCATTTTGGAGTTGTTAAAAGGGTTGTACCAGAATCGACAATTATCACCTATCCTCTGGATAATTGTCTGATCACTGGGGGGCCCAACCGCTTGACCCACACTGATCGCTAGAACCGGGGGTCCCGAAACACCATCACTGAACCCCCGTCCCCTGCAGTGAGGAGAATCTTAAATGGAGTGCGGTCGAGCATGCACCGGTCGCTCTGCCCGGGACTCCAGCTCTGGGGTTGCCACTGACATCAGTGTCCATATAAGGACAGTGATGCCAGGGGGAGAGAATAAGTCCCAGTCAGAGCGCTAGAAGCGGCTCTGCTCCAGGACTCTGTCTCTTGGGAAGTCCCTGACATCACTGTTGTCATGGAAATCCATCGCTCAAAATATATTAGACTGAAATTTATACGAGTCCCAACAGACTCTCAAGGCCAGACTCCATTAGTCAGTATCCTAATTAAGATATTTCACCGATATATATCGAGAGAGGAGAAGAAAACACACAGACACGCTGAAATGTTCAAAATGCTCCTCTGAAGGATTTATTACCAAACTCAAACTGTTAAACTGAAATTCAGAAGGGGTGTAGGCTTGAGGTAAACCAATCAGAGACAATGTAACAATATTTGTTATTCAGTAAAAAGCATACAATAAAATACATCCCAGATACATCATTATAATTCTTCACACATTACGTTTACAGGTTTCTTATCTCTCTTTTGGACAGAATGTCCTCGTGGAGATGGGGGAGACCTTTCTTCACCCATACTTGCCACCCTCCCATCTCCCTCCCATCTCCAACTTCGCATGGGAACCAAGGTCAAAGATAAAACATACGAAATCAACATTACTTGTATTAAAGGAACAATGACTTTTCTATTCACTACAAAAGAACCAAAATGGGAAGTCCAGACAAGATGGCTGCTGCACGAAACGAAATCATTGAAACATTATCATCACTTTCACATATTACATATCTTAGTAATTTGGCCTCCTGCTTGATAATTCACAATGTAATTTCATACAGAGAATATAAGCAAATAAATCATCCTTCACACTGTCCATATACGGACAGAGGTGTCTGGAGCAGAGCAGTGTCCCAGGAAGAGGGCTAGTAGCGCTCTGCCCGGAACTTTGGCTCAGGGATTGCCCCTGACATCACTTTCCATATATGGACAGTGATGTCAGAGGCTTCCCCTGAGACAGAGTCCCGGAGCAAAGCCTTTACTAGCGCTCTGCCCGGGACCAGCTCTGCTCCAGACATCACTATCCATATATGGACAGTGATGTCAGGAGCGGAGCAGTGTCCCAGGCAGATTGCTAGTAGAGCTCTGCCGGGACTTTGGCTCTGGGGTTGCCCGAGACATAACTGTCCATATATGGACAATGACGTCAAGGGCTCCTCCTAAAACAGAATCCCTGGCCAGTGCGTCTGCAATGCTCTGGTTGGGGATTCCACTCCTAGAGGGAGCCCCAAAGGCTGTGTGGCACTACCAGGGAGGGGTACCAGAGGGGGGGGGCTGTGTGGCACTACTAGGGAGGGGGGCTGTGTGGCACTACCTGGGAGGGGGGCTGTGTGGCACTACCTGGGAGGGGGGCTGTGTGTAGCACAATATGTGTGGCACTACTTGGGAGGGGGGCTGTGTAGCACTACTTTGGAGGGGGGCTGTCTGGCATTACCGGGGAGGGGGGCTGTGTGGCACTTTACTGCCACCATGAGTTCCTCCGCAAAGTGACACACTAAGTCTGTGTCGCCAAAGGTCCCACATAAACCTGGAGCCGGCCCTGCTTGTACAACTCCTTTAAGCCTTTTGAAAAGTCTAATAAAGTAATAAAGTAAATATATGTTCTATATAGTAAGTGTGCTAACATAATGAGATAAAGGATTTGTAACCTTCTGTTGAAGGAAATCCATTGGCTAATCATTTTAGAATTAACAATGGCCAGAACCCGAAATTACAGTTTTTTGTGTTTTTTCTGGTTCTATATACCTTTATCTATTATGTGACTGCTTCCCCATGGAACGCAAACAATAAGCAAAAAAAAGGAAGGAAAAAATACCTGCCCAACTATAGAGGCTTATCTTTTCATAACTAGATACATTTCAGTAGGCTGAGGTTCTATAATGCAGTTTTTTCCCTTTTGAAGAATTCATGTGAGCAGAAGGCATTTAGTTCATTGAGGTCAGTACTATGTACTGCATGTAACTTCTCTTTCTTTCCTTTGCCTAATCTGTCTTTTATTCTGTTAATATGAAATCTGTTTTCTCTTTTTTTTTGTGTTCACTAGCCAGTGATAATGATAAAATCTTTGTACAGCGTAAAATTTAACAGATCACTGGAAGTTACATACATAGTTACATAGTTTGTACGGTTGAAAAAAAGACACATGTCCATCAAGTTCAACCAAGGGATGGGAAAAAGGGAAGGGATGAAACACATATTCTACACATTCACATAGGAGCTGATATTTTTTTATTCTAGGAAATTATCTAAGCCTTTTTTTAAAGCCATGTACTGTCCCTGCTGTGACCAGCTCCTGCGGTAGACTATTCCATAGATTCACCATTCTCACAGTAGAGAAGACTTGTCGCCTCTGCACATTGAACCTTTTTTTCTCCAGACGGAGGGAGTGCCCCTTTTCTTTTGAGGGGGTTTTCCATGGAACAGGTTTTGACTTTATTTATTGTATGTGCCATTCATATATTTATATAAGTTAATCATGTTCCCCCTTAGTCATCTCTTTTCAAGGCTAAATAGGTTTAATTCTTTTAATCTTTCCTCATAACTTAGATTCTCCATGCCCCTTATTAGTTTAGTTGCTCTTCTTTGTATTTTTTCCCAACTCCAGGGCATCCTTTCTATGAACTGGAGCCCAGAACTGAACGGCATATTCTAGATGAGGCCTCACTAATGCTTTGTAAAGTGGTAATATTAAATCCCTGCCGCGTGGGTCCATGCCTCTTTTAATACACGACAATATCTTGCTGGCCTTAAAAGCAGCTGATTAACATTGCATGCTGTTATTTAGTTTATGATCTACAAGCACACCCAGATCCTTCTCAATAAGTTACTCTCCCAGTGTAGCTCCCAAAACTCAGTGTGTCCAAATCGGCTTGCAATTTATGAACATCTTCTATAGACTAAAATGGACTACATAGCTTGGTGTCATCTGCAAAAATAGAAACAATGTTATTAATCCCATCCTCTATATCATTAATAAATAAGTTGAATAATAGTGGGCCCGGCACGGAACCCTGGGGTACACCACTTATAACCGGGGACCATTCAGAGTTGGAATCATTGACCACAACTCTCTGGATATGGTCCTTGAGCCAATTTTCAATCCAATTACAAACTATACTTTCTAAACCTATAGTCCTTAATTTACCCATTAGACGTCTATGAGGGTGTAGCGTCCATGGCCGCGGGCCGTCGGGTTTACTCACCTTCCGACGCCCGCAGCCATGGACCCGTGAGCGCTGGCCCCCATCCCCTTCCTAGGAGAAACCAGCGCTCACTTCCGCTCCGGTCTGCTGTGTCCCATAGGGTGCGTGCGCACGCTCGTGCCCGGCCTTAAAGGACAAAGGAAATCGTCATCATCAACTTTCCTGGTCTATAAGAAGGCTCCATTCCTTCTGATCCTTGCCTGAGCGTTGTTAGTTTTCCCAGTCTGTCTTGCAAATGGTCCCTTAGTGTTTCCCGTTCCAGTTGTTACCCGTGCCTTGTTCCTGTTTCCCGTGTTGTGCCTTTAGTATTGAGTCTGCCACGTCCTGTGTCATCTGCCAATCTGCCACGTCCGGAGGAATCCGCCACGTCCTGTGTCATCTGCCACATCTGGAGGACTCCGCCACGTCCGGTGTCATCTGCCACGTTCGGAGGAATCCGCCACGTCTGGCGCAACCTGCGGCACCTGTGTCATCCGCCACGATTGGCGTTACCTGCTGCACCCATCTCCATCAGTGCCAGAGCTGCGGCCACTGTCTGGACTATCCAGGTACCCTTGTGCGGGACATTGTATTGCTGGGGTTTCCTGTTGTTTGTCCAGCTGCCTCCCCGCTACGGCGGTACGGCCTAGTGGGTCAACTAACCCGCTTCGTGACAGAGGGACAGTGTCAAATGCCTTTGCAAAGTTCAAACACAATATATCCAAAGCGGCCCCTCTGTCTGAGCTTCTGCTTACCTTTTCATAAAAACAAATCAGGTTGTTTTGACAACTTCTGTCCTTAGTCAAATCGTGCTGGTTGTCACTTGTAATACTATTTTTTGTCACATACATATATATTTTGTCCTGTATATAGTCCCTCAATAGCCACTCAAACATTCCCACGAAGGATGTTAAGCTTACTGGTCTATAATTACCTGGGGAAGACCTAGAGACCTTTTTGAAAATAGGTACCACATTTGCCCTGCGCCAGTCCCTTGGCACTATACGAGTCACTAAAGAATCTCTGAATATTATGAAGAGGGGGAAAAAAATAACTGAACTAAGCTCTTTAAGAACTCTAGGGTGTAACCCATCTGGTCCCGGGGCCTTGTGCACATTTATTTTATTTAACTTAGCTGGCACCATATCTACATTCAGCCAATTCAGTATATTAATTGATGTATTAACAGCACTGGCACCGGCTACATCATCTGCTCTTTCTCCTGTTGTATATACATATTTAGCCCAATATGGGGGAATATTTATCTTCCAGAACCTAACAAAATATTGAATATCAAATATTGGGAAAGAAGAGGTATTTTGTTTCTTGAGCAATTAGTAGAGAATGGAGTCTTGCTGGACTTCGAGACTCTCGATAAGAAATTTGGACTGGGAATAGGAGGTTGGTTCTATTTTAGGCAGCTGTATTAAGCCTTTATGTCAGAAGATCGAGGAGCAATAAGGATTGGGGAGTTTCCGGATTTTATTAAATTAATGATGAATTCACTTTCCAATAAGGAGCTGTCGTCCAAATTATATAAATCCTATATGAGGTAGAGGTTGGTAGGGAATCCAGGTAAATCCAGGAAGTACTAGGAAGAGATTCTAGGTACTAGGGACGGTAGAGAATGGCCTCTGGTATTAAGTGGTCTCAAAAAAGTGACATCTAGCCCGGCCCATAGGATATCACAATTTTTTATTGTTCACAATCTACATTTCTCCCTGGTCAAGATAACTAAATTCTATGGGATTCAAGAAGCTAGGGGTCCTAAATGTCATAGTCTAGAAGCTGATAACTTGCATCTACTTTGGTCGTGTCCAAAAATAAATGGGTTCCGGGAGGAGATCTGTAATGATATTTTTGGGATTTTTTAAAGAGGCTCTGTCACCAGATTCTCAAATCCCTATCTCCTATTGCATGTGATCGGCGCTGCAATGTAGATAACAGTAAAGTATTTTTTTTTTAAACGTTTATTTTTGGCCAAGTTATGAGCTATTTTATATACATATGCAAATGAACTTTGAAATGGACAACTGGGCGTGTTTTTTTTTCGTATGTCAAACTGGGCGTGTATTGTGTTTTTAACTGGGCGTGTATTGTGTTTTTAACTGGGCGTGTTTACGTGTATGACGCTGACCAATCAGTTACCAGTCAGTGTCATACACTCCTCTCCATTCATTTACACAGCAGCGATCTGCAGCCACATACACAGAGATTAACGTTAATAGAGTGTCCTGATAATGAATACACATGAAATCCAGCCTGGACGTCATGTGTATTCAGAATCCTGACACTTCTGAATCTTTTCTGTGAGATTCCAGCAAGCCAAGCGTAATCTCGCGAGATTACGGAGGTAAACGAGATTTCGTTTCCCTTGCTGGAAATCTCAAAGAAAAGAGTCAGAAGTGTCAGGATTCTGAATACACATGACGTCCAGGCTGGATGGTCATGTATATTCATTATCAGGACACTTGATTAACGTTAATGGGTGCGTGCAAATCACATGGAAGCACTTCCGGGTGACGAGCGTGATTCACGCTACAGCTGTTAAAGAAGTGAAGGGAAACATAAAAGCCCCTCCTTCTTTACTGTTTCGTAAAAATCAAAACAGAGTGTCATAATGATGCCGGCTGCGCAAAAATCACGCAGCCACGCACCATATACAGATGCCACACTGAACTTTTGCGTGAGCAAAACGCCGCGTTTTTTGCGCGCGCAAAACGCACACGCTCGTGTGAATCCGGCCTAAAGTTGTTGTCCACTACCAGACAACTGATGACCTATTATCACGATGCGTGGTGTTGACGCACTGGGCCGTACCGCGCAGCGGGATGGCAGCTGGCCAAACAGGTAAAATACAGAGACTATAGTCCAGAGAGGATACCTGAGGCAATGTAGACAGTAGCAAGGCAGGCTTGGACCAGGCAGCAGGTCGACGTCAGGCGTGGCGTAGCAAAACAGGCGTGGAATGCAGCACAACACGGCGACAGCTCAGCATGGCACTAGATCTGGATAGCACGGGAACAGGATACAGGAACAGGGAACACTAGGAAATTGGAAGACACTAGGGGACCATTAGCAAGACAAACTTTGGGTAACGAACAACGCTCAGGGAAAGAACAAGAGGGCAGAGCCCCTTTTATAGCCCAGCGTATTCTGGGCTAGATTGCAGACTTCCTGCAATTATGCATGCACTGTCCCTTTAAGACCATGCACGCGCGCCCTCCGGAGACAGTCTCAATACCCGGAAGTGAGTGCCGGCGCCTCACAGGAGGACGACACTGCAAGGAACTCGGATGTCCATGGACACGGCCGTCGAGGGGTAAGTCAGAATGACGGGCCGTGGCCATAGACGTTACAGTACCCCCCTCTTATGCCCCCTCTTCTTGGGACCAGAGCGGGAGATAAACTTCCTCATTAGGACAGGGGCATTGATGTTCTCCTCTGGCTCCCAAGACCTCTCTTCTGGACAGAACCCCCTCCAATCCACTAAATAAAATGTCCTTCCTCCCACCTTCTTGGTGGCCAGAATCTCCCTTACTTCAAAAGTCCCGGATGAGCCGCCAGGGACCACTGCGGAACTAGGAGTCCTGGAGTAGCGGTTCAGGACTATGGGTTCCAGCAAGGAGACATGGAAGGAGTGAGGGATCTTGAGGGTAGGAGGCAGCCGCAGCTTGTAAGACACCGGGTTGATCTGTAGCAGGATATTGAAGGGTCCGAGGAACCTAGGGGCAAATTTGCAGGACGGCACCCTCAGCCGGATATTCCTTGAAGACAACCAGACCTTTGTACCTGGAAGAAACTGAGAAGGAGCCCGTCTTCTTGTATCTGCCTTTCTCTTCATGCGGTCCACCGCCAGCAGGATAGATCGGGTCTGTTGCCATATTTGCAGAAAGTCCCTGAAGGTAGCGTCAGCTGCAGGCACCTGGGACATAGTAGAGACAGGAAGAGGTATACAAGGATGTTGGCCGTAGAGGATGAAGAACAGACTGGAAGTGGTGGACTCACTAGTGTGGTTATTATAGGAGAACTCTGCCCAGGGGAGCAGCTGCACCCAGTCATCATGCCGCCTGGAAACAAAGTGAAGCAGATAGTTCTCCATAATCTGGTTAACTCTCTCGACTTGCCCATTGGACTGGGGATGATAGGCCGAAGAGAAGTCCAACTTTACACCGAGGAGACTGCAGAGTGCTCTCCAAAATTCGAGGTGAACTGGACCCCTCGGTCCGAGATATATGCAGGGGCAAGCCGTGTAGATGGAAGATGTGTTGAATGAAGAGGTCAGCCAATCACATAGCAGAAGGCACACCGGTCAAGGGAACGAAATGAGCCATCTTATAAAATCGATCCACCACATCCCAGATCACACTGCAACCCGCAGAAGGAGGAAGATCTGTGACAAAGTCCATTGCGACATGCTGCCAGGGAGCAACGGGCACAGGCAGTGGTTGGAGCAGGCCAGCAGGTCTGGAGTGAGCAGCTTTATTTGCTGCGCATACCGTGCATGAGGAAACTAAGTCCATAACGTCTTTGGGCAGCGTGGGCCACCAGAACTGGCGGGCGATTAGATCTTGGGTCTTACGAGTACCCGCGTGACCTGCCAGCTTGGAACTGTGACCCCAGCGAAGGATTCTTCCTCTGTCTGCCAGACGCACAAACGTCCTTCCCGGAGGAATGTCTCTAACTTGCAGAGGGTTCACAGAGAAGATGCAGGAAGGGTCAATAATATTCTGTGGGGACTCCACAGTGTCCTCAGTTTCAAATGACCTAGACAAGGCATGGGCCCTCACATTCTTGTCGGCAATCGGTAGTGGAGTTCGAACCGGAACCGAGCAAAGAACAACGACCACCTGGCTTGACGAGGATTCAACCGCTGGGCCGTTTGTAGGAAGGTCAAGTTCTTGTGATCCGTGAAGACCAGGATAGGATGGACTGCACCTTCCAGTAGATGGCTCCACTCCTGCAGAGCCAGCTTGATAGCCAGTAACTCCCGATCGCCAATTGAGTAGTTGCGCTCTGCGGAAGAAAACAGCTTGGAATAGTAGCCATATACCACAGACTTGCCTTTCGAACCTCTCTGGAACAACATTGCACCAGCACCAACAGAGGAAGCGTCCACTTCTAAAGAAATTTGTAGGGATACATCAGGGTGGTGAAGAATAGAGGCTGACGTGAAGACTTTTTTTAAGGATTCAAATGCGGCTTCTGCCTCCGGAGTCTACACTTTGGCATTCATACCCTTTTTAGTGATGGTAGAAATGGGAGCAGTCAAAGATGAGAAGTTGGGAATGAACAGTTGGTAGAAGTTGGCGAATCCCAGGAAGCGTTGTATGGCCCTTAAGCCTTGGGGGCGTGGCCACTCCAGGACAGACTTTAACTTCTCAGGGTCCATCTTGAGGCCCTGATCGGAGATGATATAGCCCAGGAAGGGTAGAGACTTTTTCTCAAACACACACTTCTGCATTAAAAGCAGTCTTCCACTCGTCACCTCGACTAATCCGGATCAGATTGTAGGCCCCCCACAGGTCCAGTTTAGAAAAAAAAATTGCCCCCCGTATGCGATCAAACAGTTCTGAAATCAAAGGCAGTGGGTACCTGTTCTTCACCGTGATCTGGTTGAGGCCTCGGTAGTCAATGCAAGGTCATAGCGATCCATCTTTCTTCTTGACAAAGAAGAACCCAGCTCCGGCCGGGGATGAGGATTTACGAATGAAGCCTCTCTCCAGATTCTTTTTAATGTAGGCTGACATAGACTGGGTCTCTGGCAAGGAGAGAGGGTACAATCTACCGCGAGGAGTAGATGACTCAGGAACCAAGTAGATCGGACAATCATATGCTTGATGTGGCGGCAAAGTCTCAGCTTCCTTCTTATCGAAGACATCGGAGAACATAGAGAAACAAGAAGGCAACCCTGCCAATGACTGAAGCGGAGAAGGCTGCAGTGGCTGGATATGACCCAGACAGCAGTCAAGACACTTCGGGCCCCACTGGAGAACCTTCGCAGAGTTCCAATCCAGCACCGGGGCGTGCAAACGGAGCTAAGGCAAACCCAGCAGCACGGGGTTGGGTTGACGGCCTTGGACAGGACAAACAGGGAGATGAGCTCAGCATGAGGAGCTCCCACTTGAAGTCTTAATGGCTTGGTCACAGACACAACTGGGTCAGGCAATGGCAGTCCATCTACCGAGGCAACGATCAACAGCCTTTCCAGAAGGAGAGTGGGCAACTGAAGATGCTCCATAAGGTCTTGGCAGATGAAATTGGCTGCAGAGCCAGAGTCCAGGTAGGCAGAGACCGGATGGGGCCTCTCGCCAGCAATGATGGTTACGGTATGAACAGTTCGGAAGAGAGTTCTCGATTAAATGCAGTGACGCCCAGGGTTGTCTCTCCAACCAAACCTAGGCGCTGTTTTTTTTTTGGCTTCTGAGGACACAGATGCATGACATGGCCAGCGAGGCCGCAATATAAACAGTCCAGTCCAGAGGTGCATCTGCGCTGTTTCTCCTGGACGGACAATTTTAGCCGATCCACTTGCATCGGAAACTTGGGCAAAGCAGTAGAAGGAGGCAAGAGGGGTTGCTGAAAGTTGGGCGCCAGTCTAGGAAGCCATCTCTCCTTACGATCTTCATGAGATCTCTCCCTCAGCCTTATGTCCACCGAGTGGCAAGCAGAATCAAGTCGTCCGAGGCAGGTGGCAGATCTCGAGCGGCCAGTTGGTCCTTGATCTTGGACGATAGACCATGCCAAAAGGATGCCACCAAGGCCTCATTGTTCCAGGATAGTTCTCCTGCCAGGGTCCGAAACTGGATGGTGTATTCGCCCACGGAGGTGTCCTCCTGGCGAAGGTTAAATATAGCAGTGGCTGCCGAAGAGACTCGTCCTGGCTCTATGAAAACAGTCCGGAATAACCGCACGAACACCTGGAAGTCTTGGGTCTCGGGTCCCTGACGTTCCCAGATAGGGTTTGCCCATGCCAGGGCCTTGCCGGCAAGTAGAGACACGAAGGCGATCTTGGTTCCGGCCGACAGAAATGCTCGGGCGTGCAGGGTAAAATGAATATAGCATTGGTTCAGAAACCCCTGACACGTACTGCCGTCTCCATAGAACCGAGAAGGTAATGGCAGTGAGAACCGAGGATCCGAGCCGGAACTGCCAGGAGGTGTAGCAGGAGGGTCGATCTGAGGAGCTTGCATAGAGGCAGGAAGAGAAGCAGCTAGCGTCCCTAGCTGCTGTGCCATGGAGTCCACTGCCACAAGAAGTTGATCCTGTCTGGCTCGGAGATACTGAAGGTCAGCCTGCATGGCTTGGGAGAGTGACATACCCTTGAATTGACCGGCGGAGTCCATGGCCTGAGCATACTGTCACGATGCGTGGTGTGGACCCACTGGGTCTTACCGCGTAGCGGGATGGCAGCTGGCCAAACAGGTCAAATACAGAGTCTGTAGTCCAAAGAGGATACCTGAGGCAATGTAGACAGTAGCAAGGCAGGCTTGGCTGGGACCAGGTGGCAGGTAGACGTCAAGCATGGCGTAGCAAAACAGGCGTGGAATGCAGCACAACACGGCGACAGCTCAGCACGGCATTAGATTTGGATAGCACGGGAAAAGGATACAGGATACAGGGAACACTAGGAAACTGGAAGACACTAGGGGACCATTAGCAAGACAAACTTTGGGTAACGAACAACGCTCAGGCAAAGAACAAGAGGGCAGAGCCCCTTTTATAGCACAGAGCATTCTAGGTTAGATTGCAGACTTCCTGCAATTATGCGCATATTGGCCCTTTAAGACCGCGCGCCCTCCGGCGACAGTCTCGAAACCCGGAAGTGAGTGCCGGCGCCTCTCAGTAGGACGATGCTGCAAGGAACTCGGATGTCCATGGCCACGGCCGTCGAGCGGTAAGTCAGAACGACGAGCCGTGGCCATAGAGGTTACACCTATCCACCGGATAGGTCATCAGTACATGATCTGTAGGGGGTTCGACACCCGGACCCCGAACCGTTAAGCCGCTCCGGCTGCCTCCGGTGGATAGGTCATCAATTGTCCGGTAGTGGACAACAACTTTAAGTGCTTTAGGGGGCCATAGTCATGGGTTTTGTATAAATATATTTATTGAATATTCAAGAAACTAGCCTGCTCTATTATTTCAAACTCAAACACATGTTTGCCGATTATAGATGTTGAATGACTTTTCTTACTGTAAAAAGTTAATCATTTCTTCACATACCACATATGACTAGAATGGTTTTGAATTACAGGACATACATTTGTACAACTCAATATAACTTCTTTTGATCAGTTTTTTTGCATTATAAAAGGGTGGCTGCTAACTAGTTCACAATCACATCCATATAAATTCTTCCCCGCGTGAGCCTAATGCTATGCCGTAAAAATGCTGCATTGTGGAGGCACGTGTGCACAGACTGAAACCAAAAGACGAGCCTAAAAAGGGAATGTGTTGCCAGCAAAACATGTTTTTTTTTTTTAGTTAAACAATTAGTGTGTAGGTGATTAAACATTGTTCTAATTTTTTTTATTTTTTTCACGAGTCAGGAAATATTATAAATTGGATTCAATTTATAATATTTCCCAGCACTGGTCACTAGATGGAGCAATTCCCAAAATTGCAGCATTGCATGTGGTAAAGCAACCACATTGCTTTATGCTGCAAAATTGGGAAAAAATCCCTCGCTCTAGTGAGCTCTCAGAATCCTCCCCTCCTTTATCCTGGCTAGTGCCGGGAGAAACGAGGGGTTTGAACGGTCTAACCTCCTACACTGTGTGTCACCATTTTTTGAGCTAACACACAGTGTAGAAGGTTTACATACACTAGTAAACACACACTGAAACACGAACAGACATAGAAATCACTTACCTGCTCCAGTCGCCGCCGCTCCCTCCGGTCCGTCCGCTCCGTCTGCTGCCGCTTCTCCATGTGCACAAGTCCGGAAGCCGCGACCAGAAGTAGTAATCTTACTGTCCGGCCGCGACTTCCGGTCCACAGGAAAATGGCGCCGGACGGCGCGCATTTCAAATTGGACTGTGTGGGAGCGGCGCATGCGCCGTTCCCACACACACGGCGTACACCATAGTGGATGGAACGGGCCCCGTTCGCATTCCCTATGGGACTGGAGCTGCCGTATTCCATGTCTGTATGTGTCGTTAATCGACACATACAGAAATGGAAAAAAAAATGGCAGCCCCCATAGGGAAGAAAAAGTGTAAAAATAGAAAAAAGTAACACACAAACACACAAATAAATATAAACGTTTTTAATAAAACCCTAACATAAAACTGATATAAAAAAAAAAAATTGGTGACACTGTTCCTTTAAAGGAACCGTAGAAAATCAAAACAGCAGTTTTAACAGCAGATGCAGCCCTTGGCGGAGGCCTTAGGCCCCATGCACACGAACGTGCTTTTGCGGCCGCAATTCCCCCGAAAATCCACAGGAGAATTGCGGCCCCATTCATTCCTATGGGGCCATGCACACGACCGTGGTTTTCACCGTCCGTGCATGGCCCTGGAGCCCGGACTGCAGAAATAACGGGTAAGCCTTATTACGGCCGTGTTCTGCAGTCCGGGCTCATTCAAAATAATGGCGGCGGCCATGTGCACAGCCCGCGATTTCCAGGCGGCTCGCGGCTGTCACTCCGTGGCCGGCCGACCCGGAAATCACGGCCATGCACAGCCTTACAAAGCCTTAAAAGCATTTTCTGGGACTTAAAGAGGTTTTCAAGGATTAGGAAAAATGGTCTACTTTTGTCCAGAACCTTTGCCACGTCTGTCCATGAGCTTATTCTGATATTGCAACTCATCCGAATTTAAGTAAATGGAGAATTGCAGTACCATAAAAAAAACATTTGTCTTACGTAGTGCTGTTTTCTAAAATAAAAAAGCAAACCCTTTTCTAATGTTGGACAACCTCTTTAAACATTGATAGCACATCCTTAGAATAGGCCGCCAATGTTTCATTGGTAGGGGTCCTACCTTCAGGGCCCTCACTAATCAGCAAAATAAAGGTTCTCTTCTTTGCTTACACAGGGACAGATTTAGGGTGTCTAGGATATGGAGCAGTTAACTTATCGGGCCCCTCAACTAACTCGGGACCGTACACCGACTCCAGACTAAAATAAAGATGTCACAGGAGGCGTGCAATTATAGCAAGCGCCTACGACTGGGACCATACAAACATAATATAAGCCACTTTATGTCTCTACACCGTGTTCCAAATTATTATGCACATTCGATTTAAGTGTCATAAACATTTAATAATTAGTATTTCAATTAAACTCATGGATGGTATTGTGTCTTAGGGCTCTTTGGATCATTGTAATCAATCTCAGACACCTGTGATAATTAGTTTGCCAGGTGTGCCCAATCAAAGGAAAACTACTTAAGAAGGACGTTCCACATTATTAAGCAGGCCACAGGTTTCAAGCAATATGGGAAAGAAAAAGGATATCTCTGCTGCCGAAAAGCGTGAAATAGTGCAATACCTTGGACAAGGTATGAAAACATTGGATATTTCAAGAAAACGTAAGCGTGATCATCGTACTGTGAAAAGACTTGTGCCTGATTCAGAGCACAGACCGGATCGTTCAGATAAAGGCATAATGAGGAAGGTTTCTGCCAGACAAATTAATAGGTTTAGGAGAGCAGCTGCTAAAATGCCATTGCAAAGCAGCAAACAGGTATTTGAAGCCGCTGGTGCCTCTGGAGTCCTGCGAACCTCAAGGTGTAGAATCCTCCAGAGGTTTACAAGTGTGCATAAAGCTATTATTTGGCCACCCCTAAAGAATGCTCACAAGCAGAAACGGTTGCAGTGGGCTCAGAAATACATGAAGACTAATTTTCAAACCGTGTTGTTTACTGATGAGTGCCGTGCAACCCTGGATGGTCCAGATGGATGGAGTAGTGGATGGTTGGTGAATGGCCACCATGTCCCAACAGGGCTGCGACATCAGCAAGGAGGCGGCGTAGTCATGTTTTGGGCTGGAATCATGGGGAGAGAGCTGGTAGGCCCCTTTAGGGTCCCTGACGGTGTGAAAATGACCTCTGCAAAGTACGTAGAGTTTATGACTGACCACTTTCATCCGTGGTACAAAAAGAAGAACCGTGACTTCCGTAGCATAATTATCTTCATGCATGACAATGCACCATCTCATGCTGCAAAGAATACCTCTGTGTCATTGGCTGCTATGGGCATAAAAGGAGAGAAACTCATGGTGTGGCCCCCATGTTCCCCTGACCTCAACCCTATTGAGAACCTTTGGAGCATCCTCAAGCAAAATATCGATGAGGGTAGGAGGCAGTTCACATCAAAACAGCAGCTCTGGCAGGTTATTCTGACATCCTGCAAAGATATTCAAGCAGAAACTGTCCAAATACTCACAAATTCAATGGATGCAAGAATTGTGAAGGTGATATCAAAGAAGGGGTCCTATGTTAACATGTAACTTGGCCTGTTACGTTTTTTTTGATTGAAAGAGCTTTTGATTTCTGTAAATATGACCTCCTGATGCTGCAAATTCAACAAATTACCATTTTAGTTCTCTTTACAACCTTTAAAATGTTTTGATCTCTGTTGTGCATAATAATTTGAAACACTGCATTTTGAGTTTTTTACTTCTAAAAAAAAAATCTGTTCTCATTAGGAAGATTTGATCAATAAAATTTGCATTATACTCCAACGGTTGATGGCTTGAAGATTATACTGACTGTCATTTGCATCGACTATTTAGGAGAATTAGCGAAAAATAACATTTGCATAATAATTTGGAACGCGGTGTATACATAGGTCTGTGTTGTCCCCACGCTTCTGCCGCTGTCTTATACATACCTACTAACCAAATAGATTTTTGGAAAATTACAACTCCTAGAATTACCTGAAGTTCTGCAGCTGTCATGGGCATGCTGAGAGCTGTAGTTTAAAAAACAAGAAGAAATGGAGGGCCACAGGTACCTGAACTGAGTAAGTCAGAATATTATTTCCAAATGAAAACAAATATAACTAGCAGTAGTGGAACTATAGGACTCAGCAAGCCTAAGTCCACACTATACACAACATCATTCCAGAACGGGTTGCTTAATGGTGGGGGGTGGGCAAGCTGCGGGAAGAATCATCCGGCCTTAAATCAGGCGGAACCCCATGCAAACTGTTATTTTTTCTATTATATATTGATTATGAGAAAATACTCCAAGTATACAGTACATCACTAACAATTATGTTATATTATATCATTTCCAACTTTAGAAATAAGCCTGCTTTAAAAAGAAAAATTCAAACAAAAATTGGTATAGTTGCAAATTACAGTACGCTGTACTAAACACTGCAAAAATAACATGGCACTAGAACCAACCTCATACAAATTTACAGCACCAGAACCAAGCTCAGTACATAAACAAAGCACCAGAATCAAGCTTAGTACATATATACAGTACAGGAACCAAGTTCAGTACATAAATATAGCACCATAACCAAGCTCAGTACATACATACTGTAGCGTCCATGGCCGTGGACTGTTGGGATTACTCACCCCCTGTCACGATCTGTGGGTATTGTGGACCCACTGGGCCATACCGCCTTGACGGTATGGCAGCTGGCCAACAGGATACAAGCCAATGTCTATAGTTCATATGGGTGTACCTATGGTAACTTCAGACAGTAGCAGGATAGGCTCGGATGGGACCTTGGCAGCAGGCAGACACCAGGCGTGGTGCAACAAGACAGGCGTAGTATACAGTACAACACGACTCCAACTCTACACAGCACTGGAACAAGATAAAACGGGATACAGAGTACAGGTTGCAGGAACGGGAACACTGGAACTGGAAAACACTCAAGGGACCATTTGCAGAGACAGATACGGGTAGGTACAAACAATGCTCAGGCAATGCAGGAAGAGGCAGGGCCCTTCTTATAGTCCAGGGTGATCTGGGAGCAATCAGCTTAAATCTAAAACATGTGTGTGCTCTTGCTCATTGAGGCTGGGAATGAGCTCAAACGCGCACCCTAGTGGTCACTGCAGGACAGGACGGCCGCATGGGCTGGCATCTCTGGGGAGGACGACGTCTGCAGTAAGATAGGAGTCTGCGGTCTGCGACTGCGGACGTTACACCCCCTGGCGGCCGCAGCCATGGATCTCTGAGCACTGGCCTGCATCTCCTCCCCAGGAGACTCTAGCGCTCACTTCCGCTCCGGTCCTCTGTGTCCCGTAGGGTGCGCGCGCACGCTTGTGCCTGGCCTTAAAGGGCCAGCATGTGCATATGGGAATTATCATTAATTAGCCCATGACCAGCCTGGACTATAAGAAGGGCCCTGCCCCTTTGCTCTTTGTCTGAGCACTGTTGTGTTTTCCTATGTTAGTCTTGCAAATGGTCCCTTGGTGTTATCCTGTTCCCGTGCCTTGTTACCTGTACCCTGTATCCCGTGCTATTTGTTCCTGTGCCTCAAACCTGTTGGAGTCATGTTGTGCCACCGGTTCCACCTGCTGTGTTGTCAAGGTCCCATCTGTGCCTAGCCGTTGCTACTGTCTGAACCACTACAGGTACCCTTGTGCTTGGACTATTTATATCTTGACTTGGTACTCTGTTGGCCAGCGGCTTTCCCGCTACGGCGGTACAGCCCAGTGAGTCCACATACCCACAGATCGTGACACATACAGTACCAGAACCAAGCACAGTACATAAATACAGCACCAGAACCAAGCTCAGTACATACATACAGCACCAGAACAAAGCTCAGTACATACATACAGCAATAGAAAAAAGATCAGTACATACATACAGCACCAGAACAAAGCTCAGTACAAATATACAGCGCCAGAACAAAGCTCATTACATATGTACAGCACCAGAACAAAGCTCAGTACATATATACAGCACCAGAACAAAGCTCAGTACAGAAATACAGCACCAGAACAAAGCGCAGTATATATTCACAGCACCAGAAAAAAGCTCAGTACAGAAATACAGCACCAGAACCAAGCTCAGTACATATAAAAATGTTCTATAGTTTTTCAGATGCAGTGTCTATGTATCCATAGAGGCTGCATCAAGCGCTGTCAGACAAAGATTTTCCAGCCAGAATCGCTGCTGCGGAAGGCAGAGCAGAAAAAGTAAATACTTACCTTCACTGGCATTGCCATAGTGCGGTGTCCCTGTTTTCCACCTCTGGTCTCCGTGCAGCCCGTCCTCCTGTGATGACGCTGCAGCCCATGTGACCACTACAATTTTTGATTGGCTGCAGCAGTCACATGGGATGAAACGTCATCCCAGGAGGCCAACAGAACGGAAAACAGCCAGGGAAACAAGATGCCGTGGATACGACATCGTCAAGTAGAACATTTTTTTCTTAAATTTAAAAAGGAAAAGTGTAAGGGTATGTTCACACGCAGTAGCAAAATACGTCTGAAAATACTAAGCTATTTTTGCTTGGAAACAGCTCCTGATTTTCAGACGTTTTTGTAACTACTCACGTTTTTCGCGGCGTATTTTGCGGACGTTATTGGAGCTGTTTTTCAATGGAGTCAATGAAAAACGGCTCCAAAAACGTCCCAAGAAGTGACATGCACTTCTTTGACGTGGGAACAGAACATCGTAAAACTCATTGAAAGCAATGGGCAGATGTTTGTAGGCGTAATGGAGCCGTTTTTTCAGGCGTAATTCGAGGCATAAAACGCCCAAATTACGTCTGAAACTAGGCTGTGTGAACATACCCTTATTTTTTCCATTTTGTGATCTTTGCAACGGATTTGCAGCTTTTCCACTGCAAAAATCGCAACATTTGCTATTTGGTAAGGCTTTTACTCTTCAATGAACTCAATGTGGAAAAAAACGCAACAAAAGTGCGACGATCAAAGATCCGCACCGCAAGTCAATTTATGCACGTTTTCTCAGCAGATTTTTTCCCGCAGCTTGTGGATGAGATTTTTTTAAATCTCGTCCATTTTTCTGCTACTGTAATACTCTGCGGATTTTGTGCAATGAAATCCATACGCCTCGTGTGCACTTAGGCCAAATGCACACAATGCCTATTACGTGCGGCTTTGCCGCGCGGAATTTCATGCGGCAAATACGCTGTGTAATCCAGTACCAGCAAAGTAAATGAAATTCCAAGAAATCTCATCTACATGTTGCAAATTTTTTCTGCGGTGCATATTTTAAAATCCACAGCATGTCAATTTATCTTGTGATTTGTATCTGACTAGTTTAAAAAAAAAATGCACCTAAAAATTGCATAAAAAAATGCACTATTAGGTGCGGATTTTACTTGTGGAATTAGGGTATGTGCACACACACTAATTACGTCCGTACTTGACGGACGTATTTCGGCCGCAAGTTCCGGACCGAACTCAGTGCAGGGAGCCGGGCTCCTAGCATCATACTTAGGGTATGTTCACACGGCGGGGGTCCGTAACGGCTGAAATTACGGGGATGTTTCAGCCTGAAAACATCCCCGTAATTTCAGCCGTACCGGCATGTGCAGGCGCTTGAACGCCGCGTCAATTACGGCCATAATTAGCGCTGCTATTCATTGGAGTCAATGAATAGCGGCTCCAATTACGGCCAAAGAAGTGACAGGTCACTTCTTCTACGCGGGCGTCTATTTACGCGCCGTCATTTGACAGCGGCGCGTAAATATACGCCTCGTGTGAATAGACAAACGTCTGCCCATTGCTTTCAATGGGCAGATGTTTGTCAGCGCTATTTTCAGACGTAATTCGGGGCAAAAACGCCCGAATTACGTCCGTAAATAGGCCGTGTGAACATACCCTTATGTACGACGCTAGGAGTCCCTGCCTCGCTGCCGGACAACTGTCCCGTACTGTAATCATGTTTTCAGTACGTGACAGTTGTCCTGCAGCGAGGCAGGGACTCCTAGCGTCGTACATAAGTATGATGCTAGGAGCCCGGCTCCCTGCACTGAGTTCGGTCCGGAACTTGCGGCCGAAATACGTCCGTAAATTACGGACGTAATTAGTGTGTGCACATACCCTTACCTGCATTTACCTGCGGCTTTGACGCAGATTTTCTGCACCAAATTCCGCAACGTGTACATGTAGCCTTAGGGTTATCAAGTGTGTTAGAGTCCCTCGTGAGATGAACTGATGGATGTGGCAGACAGCGATTT
Organism: Rhinoderma darwinii; assembly: GCF_050947455.1. Taxonomy (NCBI): domain Eukaryota; kingdom Metazoa; phylum Chordata; class Amphibia; order Anura; family Rhinodermatidae; genus Rhinoderma; species Rhinoderma darwinii. The sequence goes on along the minus strand of NC_134690.1, from coordinate 193,512,948 downwards.
ATGCAGCTTCTATGTATAGAAGATACATAGAAGCAGCATATGAAAAACTATAGATTTTTTTTTTATAAATGTAAATTAGAAATGTTTTTAATCACCAATTACATTTAATAAAATGTACTAAATGCCCAAATAAATGCAGTAACAATTCAAACACCAAGGGGCATGTTTACCCAGGATGCCTTTCAATAGAAAAGGGGACATCAACAAGAAGAATACAACGGTGAGCCAGCACTACCTCTAGTTTACAATATCTTGACGGAAAACAAAAACACAGCATCAGTACCCCTTTTTTTAGTTGCAATAAAACTCCCCATAAAGGTTATAAGGTCCTAAGGATGCGGATACAATAGAGTGTAGGGGTCCGGGTAACTGGGGTCTGCCAGTAGACTACTCCCGATATGGGGGTGTGAATATATTTAGAGGGTCTGATATTAATATAGAGGTTTGGTCTATTGTCTGATATTAATATAGGGTGTCTAGGGGGTGTGAATATATTTAGAGGGTCTGATATTAATAGAGGTTGGGTCTAGGGTCTTATAATAATATAGGGTGTCTATGGGGTGTGAATATATTTAGGGGGTCTGATATTAATATAGAGGTTTGGTCTAGGGTCTTATATTAATATAGGGTGTCTAGGGGGTGTGAATATATTTAGGGGGTCTGATGTTAATATAGAGGTTTGGTCTATTGTCTGATATTAATATAGGGTGTCTAGGGGGTGTGAATATATTTAGGGGGTCTGATATTAATATAGAGGTTTGGTCTATTGTCTGATATTAATATAGGGTGTCTAGGGGGTGTAAATATATTTAGGGGGTCTGATATTAATATAGAGGTTTGGTCTAGGGTCTTATATTAATATAGGGTGTCTAGGGGGTGTGAATATATTTAGGGGGTCTGATATTAATATAGAGGTTTGGTCTAGGGTCTTATATTAATATAGGGTGTCTAGGGGGTGTGAATATATTTAGGGGGTCTGATATTAATATAGAGGTTTGGTCTAGGGTCTTATATTAATATAGGGTGTCTAGGGGGTGTGAATATATTTAGGGGGTCTGATGTTAATATAGAGGTTTGGTCTATTGTCTGATATTAATATAGGGTGTCTAGGGGGTGTGAATATATTTAGGGGGTCTGATATTAATATAGAGGTTTGGTCTATTGTCTGATATTAATATAGGGTGTCTAGGGGGTGTAAATATATTTAGGGGGTCTGATATTAATATAGAGGTTTGGTCTAGGGTCTTATATTAATATAGGGTGTCTAGGGGGTGTGAATATATTTAGGGGGTCTGATGTTAATATAGAGGTTTGGTCTATTGTCTGATATTAATATAGGGTGTCTAGGGGGTGTGAATATATTTAGGGGGTCTGATGTTAATATAGAGGTTTGGTCTATTGTCTGATATTAATATAGGGTGTCTAGGGGGTGTGAATATATTTAGGGGTCTGATGTTAATATAGAGGTTTGGTCTATTGTCTGATATTAATATAGGGTGTCTAGGGGGTGTGAATATATTTAGGGGGTCTGATATTAATATAGAGGTTTGGTCTAGGGTCTTATATTAATATAGGGTGTCTATGGGGCGTGAATATATTTAGGGGGTCTGATATTAATATAGAGGTTTGGTCTAGGGTCTGATATTAATATAGGGTGTCTAGGGGGTGAGAATATATTGAGGGGGTCTGATATTAATATAGAGGTTTGGTCTATTGTCTGATATTAATATAGCGTGTCTAGGGGGTGTGAATATATTTAGGGGGTCTGATGTTAATATAGAGGTTTGGTCTAGGGTCTTATATTAATATAGGGTGTCTATGGGGCGTGAATATATTTAGGGGGTCTGATATTAATATAGAGGTTTGGTCTAGGGTCTGATATTAATATAGGGTGTCTAGGGGGTGAGAATATATTGAGGGGGTCTGATATTAATATAGAGGTTTGGTCTATTGTCTGATATTAATATAGCGTGTCTAGGGGGTGTGAATATATTTAGGGGGTCTGATATTAATATAGAGGTTTGGTCTAGGGTCTTATATTAATATAGGGTGTCTATGGGGTGTGAATATATTTAGGGGGTCTGATATTAATATAGAGGTTTGGTCTAGGGTCTGATATTAATATAGGGTGTCTAGGGGGTGTGAATATATTGGGGGGTCTGATATTAATATAGAGGTTTGGTCTATTGTCTGATATTAATATAGGGTGTCTAGGGGGTGTGAATATATTGAGGGGGTCTGATATTAATATAGAGGTTTGGTCTATTGTCTGATATTAATATAGGGTGTCTAGGGGGTGTGAATATATTTAGGGGGTCTGATATTAATATAGAGGTTTGGTCTAGGGTCTGATATTAATATAGGGTGTCTAGGGGGTGTGAATATATTTAGCCACACCTTTTTATATAATCCACACCCTTCCAAAAAGCCACACCCATTTCTTCTGCTTAGTATTACCCTATGAAGGGCTCTTCCAGGCTGATACCATATTCTCTGATATGGGGCACCATGTTAAAAGGGAAACTGTGACTGACACTTTTATTTGCAGCCACTCATCAGGTGAAACATGAAGTCAGCAGATAATGGACATGGAACATTCACACAAGGTCGGGGCTACGGGGCGTTACAATGGTGGGGGCCTAAGGAACGCTTCACTACTCTCTACGCTACAGGTGATACATTTCTCTCCAAGAAGATGCAGCAACGTTCTGTCTCCTCTCAACTGACACATGGCCGCACCTCCACAACTTTATCAAAGAGTTCAGCTTCTCAGTAGGACAAAGCTTGGGAAATCCACTCCCCCTTTGCCGCACTTGGTACCGCCCTGGCTGCTGACTGGCTCCCTGTCTCCCATGTTAGGCGGGTGTGTTATTCTAGAGTTCATTGACAAGCAGGGTAGGAGGGGGAGACATGGGGCTGTACGAGCAGTGAGGACCCGGGCACGTAGTTCCAGGAAAGTGACGGCGCACAGGTGAGAACGCCATATGTAGCGGGGCTGCTGCTCAGAATAGCCAGCATTAATACATGGTTTGTTCCTCTCTATCATGCCGGGCACAACTTCCTCACATGTGGGAGCAGGCTGAGCCACAACAGCTGTGACTGCGGTGTGCCCGGCCCGGGAAGGGTTAAAGAGGGAGGGAGTTCATGGACTCCCTACAGAGAATATGGCGAGAGCAGTAGCCGGCAGTCTCACTGTGCTGTTTTATCCCGCAGGAAACCAGTCCTTAGCGCGCTGTGCCTGTGCTCCCCCATCAGCGATCCCTGGCGGAGAGGCTGAGCGCTGCCAGTCCCTGTGCCCTTCACTAGCGCTCTGGTAAGTGACCTTCCTGTCTGCAACAATACACAGCCGCTCTCTGCCTGGGAACTTCGTGCGCCAAGTAGAAAACTTCTGGGAAACCGGAAATAATGTCTCCTGAGCGTCCGATCCGATCACTGATACGTAAAGCAACGTGGGAAAGTGAGAGCTGTCATGTACGCCGGCTCAAGGGCACGGCGCGGCGGATCTGCGCCTACATCCTGCCGGGGTGACCTGGCCGGGCGGGAGGGGGTCTGCTGATCCCTGCCTGCCCCCTCCGGTCCTTCTCCCTCTAGCCAGCCTGTGATCGCTCCAGCATGCGCGTAACCCTTTCCTTGCTGGGCACCTTCTCAGTGACCTACTGTGCGGCCTGCATGTAAGGGGCTTTACACGTGCCCGAGTATTTCAGGGTGTTCCTAATATGACCTGTACATACTGGGTTGTAGGGAATTTTAAAGTCTATGTCCGCCAGAGGTGTAACTTTAAGCTCCTGGGTGCAAATGCACAATCTGTAATGGCATCAACTATGGCACATCACTTATTTTACTTGTTGCCGCATGTGGGGCTCCAGGTCCCAGGTATGACAATGACCTCTGCACCCTCTATTGTTACGGCCCTGAGGTTCACCTTTGTAACCGATCTTTATAATACTCCAATGCATCTAAGGTAAAAAAAAAAACGACTTTACTATTAGTTTCAGACTCTCCTGTTTTGTGTATACAGCTCCAATGCAGTGGTCAAATCTCTGCAGGGAATGTACAAGTGACCGTGCTCCGACATTATAGAAACTCCTTGTTCTGTTGTCCAAGGTTAAACGTCATTTTACATGAATAGTCCCCAAAATTGTAATGTGACCTTCATTGCTTCTAAACTGGCCGTACAAAACTGTGTCCTGCTTGTTCAAGGGAATTGCTCCATGTTCTGTCTGCCCAGCGCTTGTGCCGGTCATCTGTTTATTACGGGCCGTGTCCGTCCTTCCTGCGTTTCCGTGTGTGTACGGCTAGATCTAGTCTCTTGCTGCTTTTATTGCTCCTGTCTAAATTTATTTTTACAGAAATCTGATTGCTATGAATCCTCGCCCCTTCTGTTCACTGGGTGCTAATGCAGGCCTGAGACAGATTGGTCGCTAGGGCTGTCCAGCATGACACTATAAAATGCTGACATTTCCTCTACTGCAAATCCGATCCATGCGCCTCCTGCAGGTACAGCCGCGTTCAGATGAATGGAACTGATTTTCAGAAATTTCTGTAACAAAAAAAGCTGCGTGTGAATCCACCCTTAGCCCTTATTCACACAAACGTGTGCGTATCGCGCGTGCAAAAAACGCTGCATTTTGCACATCCGTGTTGGCTGCGTGATTTTCACGCATATGCCATGCTTATGACACGCGGTTTAGAAAAAGAAAAGTGCTTTTATTTTTTCCTTCATTTCTTTATCTATTGTCGGCGCGACTGACGCTTCCGTGTGCCGTGTGTGATATTCACGCACCCATTGACTTCAATGGGTGCGTGATGCCCGTTTTTCGCGCAAGTATAGGACATGTCGCGAGTTTTACGCAGCGGACATACGCTGTGTGGAAATCACGGACTGTCTGAACGACCCCATTCACTAACATAGGTCCAGGCGATGCGTGTGATTTTCATGCACGTAAAACACGTTCGTGTGAATAAGGCCTTAGGCCGTGTGTAACAAGTAACCGGTTTGTCTCTACTCAAACCTGAATTGGTCTTGTGGAAAGGAAAAATCAGCTGGTGGCAATCCCATGCTATTCCCCAAGTTGGGTAGTAATAGTAAACTTTTATTTAAAGAGGCTCTGTCACCAGATTTTGCAACCCCTATCTGCTATTGCAGCAGATCGGCGCTGCAATGTAGATTACAGTAACGTTTTTATTTTTTAAAAAACGAGCATTTTTGGCCAAGTTATGACCATTTTTGTATTTATGCAAATGAGGCTTGCAAAAGTACAACTGGGCGTGTTTAAAAGTAAAAGTACAACTGGGCGTGTATTATGTGCGTACATCGGGGCGTGTTTACTTATTTTACTAGCTGGGCGTTCTGACGAGAAGTATCATCCACTTCTCTTCAGAAGGCCCAGCTTCTGGCAGATCACGCTGTGACGTCACTCACAGGTCCTGCATCGTGTCAGACGAGCGAGGACACATCGGCACCAGAGGCTACAGTTGATTCTGCAGCAGCATCAGCGTTTGCAGGTAAGTAGCTACATCGACTTACCTGCAAACGCCGATGCTGCTGCAGAATCATCTGTAGCCTCTGGTGCCGATGTGTCCTCGCTCGTCTGACACGATGCAGGACCTGGGGAAGTGACATCACAGCGTGATCTGGCAGAAGCTGGGCGTTCTGAAGAGAAGTGGATGATACTTCTCGTCAGAACGCCCAGCTAGTAAAAGTAGTAAAAACGCCCCAATGTACGCACATAATACACGCCCAGTTGTACTTTTACTTTTCAACACACCCACTTGGACTTTTGCAAGCCTCATTTGCATAAATACAAAAATGTTCATAACTTGGCCAAAAATGCTCGTTTTTTAAAAATAAAAACGTTACTGTAATCTACATTGCAGCGCCGATCTGCTGCAATAGGAGATAGGGGTTGCAAAATCTGGTGACAGAGCCTCTTTAAGGCCTCCTTACACTTTTTCTTAATTATAATTTTTTGGTTTGCTGCAAAAAGGCCACAAACAAAACAGTGTGTATATAGGCATTCTCCTATTTTACTATGGACTCTAACGTAACATCTGGCCAGTCCATTCAATGTCTATGGGACAGACGTAGACGGCCTAGTGTAGCGCTCGGCTGTTTCCATTGATATTGAATGGAGCGACTGCTCACATGCGAGGCTGCTGCTTTATTTATAATCCTTACTGCAACAGTGCAGTGAGAAGAAATGACCGTTGGGACCCCAGTTCTAGAGTTGTTGGTTGAGCCCCCAGTGATTTATACATTGATCACCTAGCCCGTGGATATGTGATCTGTTAATTGCCCCCCCAATGTCTTTACAAATTATTTTCTTCTCTTTGGACAGTCCACGTCTACTGAGTGGGGCTTATGAGCAAGGTCATTCTGCTAGAAGACCACAGAGGATGACCCCTCTGCTTTTTGCGTTAACTCAATGATAAAAGGGAAAAACTTAGTTGAGCTAGATCATTTGCTGGGTTCACGCTGCATTTTTGTTGCGTTTTTAACATGCTGTTATGTTTCGGCAGATGAACTCCCATGTTTCTCAGTGGAAGTTCCTCAACCAAAACACAAAAAATGCATGTTAGAAATGCATCAAAAATGCACAATGTGAACATAGCCTTAAATATTATCATGCACTCATTTACAAGATGAGTTTGTGACATTGCCCTAATAATGCTTCTTATTAGTATTTCATGGTCTCTAATACAGTTGTTTAGGTGCAGTGATATTTACAATGCTAATCTTATTGACCTTCGTGTATAAACACTGTACTAACTAAATGTAGTTGTGAACTAAATGTCAATGTAGCCCGCAGAAGCAAGTCAAATTGCAGATTTCTTATGTCAGGACGTGGTTAAAAGTTAGACAACTTATCTGGTTGCTATTGGCAACACTAACACACATCTCCGCTTTTTTTTTTTTTTAATTCATGAAGGCTGGTGTGTTTTGAGTGAAAACCAGAATGAACTAAATCTCTGTTCACTGGATTGCCAAAAGTATTTGGACACCTGACTGTCACACCTATATGAGCTTGTTGGACTTCCTACTCCAAGAGCATAGGCCTTAATGTGGATCTGGACCTTCTTTTGTAGCTATAGTCACCTCTGCTCTTCTGGGAAGGTTTCCACGAGATTTTGTCTATGGGAATGTTTTTGCCCATCCACCCAGAAGAGCATCTGTGAGGTCAGACACTGATATTGGATGGGAGGGCCTTACTCTCTCTCCCCATTCTAGTTCATCCCAAAGGTGTTGGATGGGGTTGAGGTCTGGGCTCTATTTGGGTCATTTAAGCTCTTTCATACCAAACTCACCCAACCGTGTCTTTATGGACTTTGCTTTGTACACTGGGGCATGGTCATGCTGGAAAAGAGAAGGGGTTTTCCCCAAACTGTTCCCACAAAGTTGGAAGCATGCAATTGTCGAAACTGTCTTTGTATGCTGGAGAAGTAACATTACCATTCACTGGAAATAAGAGGCCTAGGCCAAACCCTGAAAGAGACCTAGACAATTCTCCCTCATCCACCTAACTTTACAATAGTTACTATACATTCAGGTAGGTAACGGTCTCCTGGCATTCGCCAATCCCACAGTCCTCCATCGGATTGACGGATAGTAAAAAGTGATCACCCCACAGAACATGTTTCCACTGCTCCAGAGACTAGTGGCGGTGCGCTTTACACCACTCCATCCTATGTTTGGCATTGTGCGTGATCGTAGGCTTGTGTGCAGCTGCTCGATCTTACTCGACACTCATTCATACTTCTAGAGCCCACAATGCGCACTTGTGCTGATGTCCCTTCCAGAGGCAGTCTAGTGAGTGATACGATAGATAGGCAATATTTGTATGCCATGCGCTTCAGCACTTAGTGGTCCCGCATAGGGATGCACGGTGCATCGAAACTTCGATACTGTTTCGATACTGTGCATCCCTAAACGGTTCGATACCGCTATTTCCTGTATTTCGATACTGAGCTGCGCAGCCGCACAGCTCAGTATAGTAATACATGAATGTATGAGAGTGCGGCTGTGTAATTCAGCCACAGCCCCGCTCCTGAGTCATGATAAGTGCGCGGGGTCAGGATGATGCGATGCGGCCATCGCTGCACTAATGAGCGGCGGCACTGGAGACAGAACATGGCGGGCGCACTGCAAAACACCCCCATGTTCTGTCCTCAGTGCCTGAACTGCCGCTCATTAAAGCAGCGCCGGCCGCACCTCCTCATGCTGACCGCGCGCGCACTTCCTGTCAGGAGCGGGGCAATGGCTGTATTACACAGCCGCAGCCCCGCTCTATAACGGCGGAGATCAGAGAAACCTCTCATCTCCGCCGCTATTCTCCTGAATGCTGTGATCAAAGCTGACTGCAGTATTCAGGAGAAAATGAGAAGGGGGGATGCCCCTGGATCGCCTCACAGGGAATTCCTGTGACGGGCCATACCATATATGGGCAGACAGCCCAGGGTCTATTGACGGACCCCAGGGCTGTCTGACCAGATTTCTTGTTGTTAGGACATACCCAAGTATGTCCTAACAACTGCCTGTGTGCTATCCGTCCACAGGCTAATGTACTGGCATATATCTGATATATGCCAGTACATTAAAGTTTAAAAATAAAGTAAAAACAAAAGTATTGTTAAATTTAAAAAAAAAATACACATTCACCTTTTTTTACAATAAACATTAAAATAAGTCTCAATACATAAAATATACACATTCAGTAATGGCGCGCACAATTTTTTTGCATCATTTATGATGTGTACGCTGTAAAAAAAATGAAATAAACACGACTTTCATTCACTTATTAAAGTGCGGTGAATTTAACCTCCATGTTCCTCACATTAATAGTAATTAACCCCATCATGTACCTCACACATTAACCCATTATGACTGAGAAACATGATGGGATTAATTACTATTAATGTGAGGCGCGTCCAACATTCATCACACGTCGCGCCTCACATCAGAAAACGGAAGACTTTTTTTTTTTTTTATTACTGTTGGCAAAAGTATCGAAATTGGTATCGAAATCGCAATACTAAACGAAGTATCGAAGTCCAAATTCTGGTATCGTGACATCCCTAGTCCCGCACCTGTGAAGTTTACATGGTTTATTGCTCTGCTTTAAATTTAGGAAAACTCCTGGGGTAAATTTGTTAGTCTATGAATGGCCCTGTCCCCTTCCACGAAGAACCACCCGCTTTTTTTAAAACTGGGAAGAGCAGCGTTGCGGTATGTTCACACGCTTACTAAAAACGTCTGAAAATACGGAGCGGTTTTCAAGGGAAACTAGCTCCTGATTTTCAGACACCCCTTTTTTTTTTTTTTTTTTCTCTAAGCAACTCGTGTTTTTTACGGCTGTCTTTGGAGCTGTCTTTCTATAGCGTCAATGAAAAACTGCTCCAGAAGTGACATGTACTTTTTCACGGGTGTTTTTTTTTTTTTTAAAAAGCGCCCTGTCGGAACAGAACAGATTTTTCCATTGAAATCAATGGGCAGATGTTTGGAGGCGTTCTGCTTCAGATTTTTCGGCCATGTACGACCGTAAAACGGCCGAAAGTAAGCCGTGTGCACGTACCCTAAAGCTACAAAAGTGGCGTTAACCACTTCATTAAATCTTCCCTCTATCTGTTTGAAATCTAGAACGTGAAGATTTTCATGGTGTGAACAGAGCCATACTTATGCCTATTTTCTATGGGTGATTAAGTAGGACAATACCACTTGGCCATGTCGTACGTGTACTGATAGGCAGATGCCAATAGGACACTTTTTTTTTTTTTTTTTGGCATACGCCTGGTGCTGATACGGGGCGCTTTCCTGGCACGTTCACCGAACGTATTTAAGTAATGAGATGTGAAACGGAGCCTAGCTAATGTCTAGAGATGTATCCTGCAATTTGTGGCCTGACCTTGTTGTAAAGTTGGCCTTCGCCTGATATGTTGTAATATCACAGATATAAATCTCTGCTTTTCTGTGATGTTGTAGAGCGGTTCAAGGGTAATGGAGCATCTGTAGAAAGGGACTATATATCTCAAAGTTAAGCTAGGTCCCTGAAGTACTTAGTCAAAAGTACAAATATGTTTTCTTCTGATATTGTGCTTTACATAAAAGAAACCCAATACTACTTGCATGAATTTCTACTTGCATTATAAAAAAGCAAACGTGTATGCTTAAACTTTTTTTCTTTTTTTTTTTTTTGTTTTGAAAAGGATAGCGTCCACCTATTGTCATTGCTGTAAAATATTGACCACCCTTCCATGAATCTACCAAACATGACAAAAGGGCACTTTAGGCATTCGTCCGCCCCATCTAGAGGTGTTATATTTATTATTTTTCCCCCCAGATTTCTACTGTCACGTGCGTTGTGATACTGGCCTAGAACCTAAGGGTATGTTCACACGGCCAAATTTCGGACGTATACGAGGCGTATTATGCCTCGTTTTACGTCTGAAAATAGGGCTGCAATACGTCGGCAAACATCTGCCCATTCATTTGAATGGGTTTGCCGACGTACTGTGCAGACGACCTGTTATTTACGAGTCGTCGTTTGACAGCTGTCAAACGACGACCCGTAAATTTACTGCCTCGGCAAAGAAGTGCAGGGCACTTCTTTGCCACGTAATTTGAGCCGTTCTTCATTGAAATCAATGAAGCACGGCTCAAGGTTTACGAGCGTCTCAGACGCCTCGTAAATTACGAGGAGGAGCTTTTACGTGTGAAACGAGGCAGCTGTTAACAGTCTCTTTTCACACGTAACTGCCTCTCAGCGTGTGAACATACCCTAAACCTTTAGGCTATGTTCACATGCTGAAAATAGGGAGCTGATTTTCAGCCATTTTTTAAGCAACTTGCATTTTTGCGGCGTTTTTTACGGCCGTTTTTGGAGCTGTTTTTCTATTGAGTCAATGAAAAACGGCTCAAGAGGTGACATGCACTTCTTTTTACGAGGCATTTTTTTACGCGACCATGAGAAATTTTTCTCATTGAAATCAAGGGGCAGATGTTTGTAGGCGGGCGTTCAGCCCTTTTTCGTGGTATTTACGGGCCGAAAATAGCCTGTGTGAACAATACGCTTTCCCAGATCTCCAGCTATATAGTTTACAAGAGACTGCCGACTATTACTACACATAGTGGCTCGGAAGCACAGACCAGGTTTAATCCGCTTTAACGGAGCTGAAAAAAATGTGTCAAACCCGACTATAGAACTTTTTGTGCAGCTGATGACTGACCTGTCATGCACCAGTGTGTTCTGCCATATTCAGGTTAGTAGGAAATCCTATCTACTGTGGAATATATGCAAATGAGAGCTATAAGTTAGGAATGCTGGATAGGTTTATTAATGTGAGTACGCCAGTAAGTGGCATAAATAAAAATAAAAATGCTAAATTCATTGGTCATGCTTAAAGAGGCTCTGTCACCAGATTCTGAAATCACGATCTCCTATTGCATGTGATCGGCGCTGCAATGTCGATAACGGTAACGTTTTTTTTTTAAAAAAAAACTTTCATTTTTGGCTAAGTTATGAACTATTTTATATATATATATATATATATGCAAATGAGGTTTGAAATGCACAACTGGGCGTTTTTTTTTCGTTATGTCCAACTGGGCGTGTATTGTGTTTTTAACTGGGTGTGTTTACGTGTATGACGCTGACCAATCCGTGACCAGTCAGCGTCATACACCTCTCCATTGATTTACACAGCAGCGATAAACAGAGATTAACGTTACTGCAGTGTCCTGATAATGAATACACATGAAATCCAGCCTGGACGTCATGTGTATTCAGAATCCTGACACTTCTGAATCTTTTCTGTGAGACTCCGGCAAGGGAAGCGAAATCTCGTGAGATTACTGAGGTAAACGAGATTTCGTTTCCCGTGCTAGAAATCTCAAAGAAAAGAGTCAGAAGTGTCAGGATTCTGAATACACATGATGTCCAGGCTGGATTTCATGTGTATTCATTATCAGGACACTGCAGTAACGTTAATCTCTGTTTATGCGGCTGCAGATCGCTGCTGTGTAAATCAATGGAGATGAGTGTATGATGCTGACTGGTCACTGATTGGTCAGCGTCATACACGTAAACACGCCCAGTTAAAAACACAATACACGCCCAGTTGGACATAACGAAAAAAACACGCCCAGTTGTCCATTTCAAACCTCATTTGCATATATATATATATATATATATATAATAGCTCAACTTGGCCAAAAATTAAAAGTTTAAAAAAAAACAAACGTTACTGTTATCTACATTGCAGCGCCGATCACATGCAATAGGAGATAGGGATTTGAGAATCTGGTGACAGAGCCTCTTTAACAAGCCATTCTCGCCAAGTTTTTCTTTATTCGAGTGGGGAAAAAGTCTCTATCAGCACCCCATAGGGTTGTCACGATACCAGAATTTGGACTTCTATACCGATACTTCGTGAAGTATTGTGATACTCGATACCAAAACGATACTTTGCCAACAATAATATAAAAAAAAAAGTTCTTCAATTTTCTGATGTGAGGCACAAGGTATTATGAGTTTTGAACCTCCATGTTTCTCACATTAATAGGAATTAACCGGCACATGGAGGTTCAAAATTCATAACTCGTGCCTTACATTAATTAATAAGTGAAAGAAAGCAGTTTTTTATTTTATAAAAGTGTAAAAATCATAAATGATGCTATAAATCTGTTTACGGTTGTGTCGATACCAAATGTGTATATTTTAGGTTTTGAGACTTATTTTAATGTTTATTGTAATGTATTTTTTTTTAAAATCTTTAATGTACTGACATATATCTAACAGGCAGTTGTTAGAGGACATAGCTAAGTATGCCCTAACCGGAAATCTGGTCAGACAGCCCTGGGATCCTTCAATGGACCCTGGGCTGTCTGCCTATATATGGTATGTCCCTCCATCCAAAGGGCATTCCCCTTCTCATTTTCCCCTTAAATGTTGTGGTCCGCTTTGATCGCGGCAGAAATGAGGTTTCTCTAATCTCCGCTGTTAGAGCGCGGCTGTGTAAAACAGCCGTTGCCCCGCTCCTGACAAGTGCACGATCAGCATGAGGTGATGTGGTCGACGCTGCATTAATGAGCGGTGGCGCCGCCACTGAAGACAGAACATTGGGGTGTTCTGTAGTGCACCCGCCATGTTCTGTTTTCAGTGCTGGCGATAAATAGCGCAGCGCTGGTTTGATCACATCATGCAGGCTGTGCGCGCATGCTTGTCAGGAGCGGAACAATGGCTGTATCGCACAGCCGCAGCCTGCTCTAACAACAATCATGTGTTACTATACTCGGCTGTACGGCCGCACAGCTTAGTATTGAACCATTTGAGGGTGTACAGTATCAAAGTTTCGATGCATCGTGCTCCCCATGTAACTTATTCACACCCCCCCCCCCTTTTTTTTTGTCTAAGGTGCAACGCAAGCCCTTTAGGCAGCTTGTAGTCTTTCTATGACACAGGCTTGATGCATCATAACAGCCACTGCAGGGAAACAGCGGAGCATGTCACGTTTCGAGTATTGGCTCTCAATATTGGCTTGCTTCCTTTTTGCAAAGAGCGATACTGGCAATAACTTATTAGGACATTGCTAGTTATGCATTTTACTAATCTAATCCTTAAAGTTGCTCCAAATCAGGGCCTCACGTGAAGTATCGCAAGGGTTAAGCTATAGACCGGTTAGTAAAGGAGCTCTTACTTTGCAGTGTTTAACTAGAATGAGAAATTGCAACTCGGTTACAGCTTTTCCCCGTGGTTTTTTTTTTTTTTTTAAATCTTTCTTCGACCTTTTCTATAAAGGCGATCCAGATGTTTGACTGATGACAGGATGTGTAATACTAAAATTAGTTTCCTTTCCATCCTAGTATCAGGGAAAGCTCAGACATATAGGCAGCCGAAAAGAAGTATCAACTGGATAAACTTTGGAAGTTGTTGAGGAATAAACTGCTAGGTATAACTTGTCATTGGGATTTCACTCCCACTAGAAACGCATTGTAGGTCCTGAACAATATCCGAGCGAGAACTTGGACTTTTAATTGACAGGTTCCATAGAGGAATCATTACAAAGTAAGATTTGGTTCGCAATAGTGTAATGACTTTCGTTCATCATGATAGTGTGAACAGAGCCTAAAGCTCCATATCACGACCTTTTTCTACAGTGCTATTCTTGTCAAACCCGTCAGGAACCCTGATAGAAACCTGACCGACCCCATTGGGATCCTAAAAAACTGGTCCTTTGTGGCTGTTATGAACAGCAGTCATGATACTAGTGTGAACAGAGCCTAAATATGAAAGGAGCTTCTGTTCCATGTACTGCAGAGAGATACCCGGATGGGTAAAACATGTTTCACAGATCAGTTAAATTTTCCATCATTGGTCGTGGAATTTCTTAGCACAGAACATAAACGGTTCTTGCTGTGTAAAAGCTTATATGTCCGCTGCTAAGAAGTTACTACTATAATCGTACATGCCGTAGTTACAAAGCATGTGGTACAAGTGATCGTCCTACATTACCAGCTGTTCTAGGCTGGGCAGCGGCTGTCTGCAGTATGCTTTGATAGGAAGTCTGGTGGGCTGTGCATAAAATCCTACGTTCAAAACTTTAACCTCAAATATTCGGTTCTGAAAGGCTCCTGGGACTTGCATAGATATTGGTGGTGTTAGTCGCTCTTGTCTATAGGCCTGCTTGTATTTCAGGATTAGTTTTTCTTTGGAGAGGGTCTATCATGGGGGCACAGTCATTTAATAACCATGTTACTTGGGAGCTCCTGTTCCAACCATTGATCTCACCCCTTATGAGCCGCAGTTTGAGGCCGTTCTTTGGTATCACCTGGACATGCAATTACAATAAGGACCGGACCTTTACAGGATGAGTTTTTAAAAAAAAAATTTTTTTAGGGTATGTTTACACAGAGTATTTTGGCGTGTGTTTTTTTTTTTTTTTATGCGGAAACAGTGTTGGAAATGGTGCCTGAAATCGCCTCCCTTTGATTTCAAGGGGAGGCGCTTTTCCCTGCGAGCGGTAAAAAAACAGCGACATGCCCTTTCTTCAGGCCTTTCCGTCTGTGACCTCCCATTGTCCTCAATGGAAGGCAGAGATCTCGTTTTTTGTGGCGGTTTATACCTGCGGCACTCTGGCTACTGGCAAAAAAATGTTGCGAATAACACGGCAAATGTGATGCCGACAGGTCAAAATCTGCCTCCAAATTCCTGAAGGAATTTTGAGGCAGATTTTTCTGCCTGCAAAAAAACTGAACAGGGCGTTCTAGAGAAATGGAAAGCTATGCCATAAGATCCTTTATATGTCTACAATGTGGTATTTTTAGTGACTGTCATTTTCTGCCGCAAGTTGACTTAATCCACCCTTTATATAAGTGTATGACTGACACATGCTACACTGCCCCTGCGTGCCAATGAAGACGAAGTTCTCTCCCTACATAAGTGTCATTTTCAGTGTTGTGTATGTGGTGCTGTTGTGACAACATATGTCATGTCCTCTGCATGTCCTTGAATATCTCTCATGCTTTGGGAATGGAGTGGAAATTTCTATTCTGAAGCGCTTGGTTTATATCTGCATTACATCCAGGATTCCGCGTGAAATGACACTACCGTATGTCACACATGCTTATGCAATTTGTCAGGTCAATATTTTTTGGCCATGAGCCAGCTCCCATTGTGATCAAAGAATACTCTTTTGCCATACTGTTTCCATCTCCGTCACAAAACATGACCGCTCCATGCTGATTCGACCTGAAATAATCTGAAAAGTGTAAATCGTTCTTCTTTGAACTGCATAATCTACCGAACAACTTAATCTTTGGATTCACAATGAGAAATATAACCGGATTATTTGTCTAGGCTAAAAAATATTTACTTCCAGTTTATTCTGCACTCAGGTGGCATGCCATTTATAAGATCAGTCACTCTTGAACTTTGCAGAAGTACAGTAGAAAAGCATCTAGCAAGCAAAAAGTTACATAAAAAATAAAGTCCATATACGTTATTCTCGATCTCTATTTTCTACTAAGAGCAGCATTTTAAAATGGCAGTTTTGATTATATAATCTAGAATTCAACAAGTATATGGTACTGGTCCACATTTACTATGTAGGTATATTATAGACTGGCACACGTCTGTCACTAGTCAGAGGGTACTCAACCCAAAAATTATTTTACAACTGTATAAATAGCAAGTCTATATGGTCACAAGTGATCTGCTAGTATTAGGATCATGAAGTATTTAAAGGCTACATCCGACCATATGTGCATACAACCCTACAAAAAACGGATACCGTATAGAAAAGTAATGTTTAAACTTAATTGAAAAAAACCTTATATAACCTAATTTAAAAACTGGAGGAAGCTCCACTCGTGGCACAAACCGACACGGCCACGGAATCCTATGATAGATATACAATAGTACCTGTCCAATGTGCCCTAATGAGTATGTTGGCAGATGTTCTGTAGAATGAACGGTACATAGACCCCCCCAATATAAGAATAAGTAAATGTCCCACAGTGGTGGACCAGGGTCCAATACACAAATGAGAAGCAAAGTACAAGTTGGCTACTAAAAATGACTGACCTAATGAATACGGGAACTCTTGTATTTGTGTTTTGGTGCAAAAGTGCCTTGTTTTCGAGGGTCAGAAGGTAGTTGTAGTTATTTGCAGCAAGACTACTTTAATAAATATTGTACATTTTAACTGACAGTCAGAAAATCAAAGATCTATTCCAAAATGTGTTGTGATAGATAATTATATATTATATTTGTTTTACCACCTGCTAAATTTGGAAAGGGACAAATCGAAAAACTAATAGGATGTGGCATAAAAAATAATAATTCAATAAACTGTGCATATGGGCGAACATAGGTTAACACTGATATGCTATTGTGCTGTGATCTGTGGTCTCTTTACAAACTGATTAGCGCACTTTAGGCTTCGTGCAGTAGCAAACGTAGACCGCAGCCTGTGCAAACCGAGTATGTGTGCCTCTTGCGCTCCATTGGCTCCTAAAAGAACACTGCCGTCATGTGTCTAACAATTCATCAATAATTCTGAGCCATTGTTCGTAGCTCAGTCCATACATGCAATCCAATAGACAGTATAAAGCTGCTTTTAAGGTGGCAGTGGGGACCGCGCTACCCACTAGGCTGCACAGTTTGCACCAACGGTATGTGCACCCCTGGTCTCATGTAGCAGGCACGTGTGGTTGTCAGGGATCCTTCACCTGTTATTCCACACCGAATAACCACCTCTGTAAATTGGAAACTGGGGGCATGCGTGGAAGAAATACACCAGACAGAGAAGTGTTGGTAAAGATCCTCCCTCAGTGAAGTAGGAAATGCAACTGTACTTTATTGCACAAAGTTACAAGTCTTGTCTGTAGAAATGTGGGATGTGCTTAAGCCCTATTGGTTCTATTCATCTGTACACTCCTCTTGCATTCCAGGGCGGTGTCTCCATAGGCGTGTTCCTTATGCAGCCTCCATCTTGTTGCATAGATTCAGGTTCTTTGTGAAATATACTGATACGTAGCTTATGTAAGGTAATAATGTTTTTGCAAGCAATATACATGCTAGTGATCACTGACAATTCTCCCCCCCCCCCCCCCCCCCTAAAAATATTACTCTATTACTCTATACCTGAGTCTTGCCTAGCAACATACTACTGACCACTCGAACCAGACGGGTAGGGGTTTTGGATTTCTTCACCAGCTTGAGACGAGCTACTCCTTATGAGTCCCTTTGTACCTGGACTTTCAAGGTTTCGGATTGGTCCTAACTTTCCCTATTCTCCTCAGGATACAGGATGGTTGTCTTTAAAGGGACTGTCGGTGTCACCTCGTCTATTTGTGTAAACCTAGTGGGCACAGTCTGTTCTACAGCTTTTGTCATCATTTTCCTGATACATGGGAGAACATGGCACACAAGGACAGGGAATAGTATTAAAAAGACCACTATCACTACTCCTATTTGTGCTAATATTTTCTGTCATCCATGAAAAATACTGGTCCCATGGGTCGGTAATACCTGAGTTCCTTTTCAACTCTTGAGATAAGCTCTCCAACTTATGTATGGCCATTGTGACTTTTCCTTTGGGCCTATTGTTGTCGATTTTATACGTACAGCAGGTTGTCCCTATCATTCGGCATACCCCACCTTTCTCAGCCAATAACATATCAAGAGCCATTCTATTCTGGAATGTCAGTTGAGCTGGGCCCTAGTTGGTCGGCTAACCCTTGTAAAGCATCTCGGGTATAATTTACAAACCGCTGCTGGTTATAATATATATAATTAATCCAGTCTACATTTTTATTAACGGTAATAATTGGGATAAGAGACTCAAATCCTGCCTTCACCTGATCTCTGGCCTTGAACTCGTCTGGCACTCCCCTCGGGACACCAATTGCATCTATATACACATGTGGATCGAAGCTTCCCCTTGGAGATGTTTCCCTCTTTCTGCGGTGGTAAGATCCTTTTGTTGGTTCCTCATCTGAACCTTCGCCAAGAATATGAAAAGGCATAATTGCTTTAGCCGATGCACACTCTCCTTTCCATTGCCCCTCAAGTCTGGTTCTGATTTTCATATCCCCACATATCCAGTATATATTGCCCAAAAACTGCACCTGATTCTGAGTGATAGATGCATTTATTGAACTGTACTTTGAACAGTACCCTTCCAAAAAGTTCCCTAGGAACCTGCCATTCCCTTCTGTATTGGTGTAACATGTGTAGTTGCCTTTGTAAATTGTAAGTCCCTGGGCATGTTTGGGTGTCTTGGTGACTATGGGGTATTCCTTTTTCCAGGACTTGCATACTGTGTTGTCTAATGTTATATTGGTGTATAGGCTTAGGAAACATTCTTCAGCATAGTCAGGAATGTTAACCCCTTCCCGCTCCTTGACGTACTATTACGTCATGGCAGCTGTATCGTTCGCGCTCCATGCCGTAATAGTACGTCTCGGGAGTAACGGCCGTTTCGGCCGTCCTCCCGACATACAGGAGCTGTGACGCTGCTGTCTTGTTCAGCAGCTGTCACAGCTCCTACAGCGGGGACCGATCGCTGTGTCCCCGCTGATTAACCCCTTAAAAGCTGCGTTCTATAGAGATCGCGGCTTTTTAGGGGTTAAGCTGCCATCGCCGGCCTGCTACGCGATAGTGGCCGGCGATGGTGACTATGGCAACCGGACACCAAACAATGGTGTCCGGCTATGCCATAGACTGAAGCCTAGTGGGTCCTGACAACGTCAGGACCCACTATGCTTGCTGTCAGTGAGTAGCTGACAGTTCTAATACACTGCACTACGCATGTAGTGCAGTGTATTAGAATAGCGATCAGGGCCTCCTGCCCTCATGTCCCCTAGTGGGACAAAGTAATAAAGTAAAAAAAAAGTTAAAAAAAGATGTGTAAAAATAAGAAAATAAAAGATTTACAAGTATTAAAAGTAAAAATCCCCCTTTTTCCCTTATCAGTCCTTTATTCTTAATAAAAATATATAAACAAACAAATAAACTATACATAATTGGTATCGCAGTGTC
Source organism: Rhinoderma darwinii (assembly GCF_050947455.1). Lineage (NCBI taxonomy): Eukaryota > Metazoa > Chordata > Amphibia > Anura > Rhinodermatidae > Rhinoderma > Rhinoderma darwinii. Next base: position 193,493,413 of record NC_134690.1, on the reverse strand, counting down.
CGTAACGGCCTGAACTACAAAAGTATTTCATTATTTATCCCGCACGGTGAACGCCGTAAAATAAAATAATAATAAACCGAACCACAATCACAATTCTTTGGTCACTTCACCTCCCAAAAAATGGAATAAAAAGAGATCAAAAAGTCGCATGTACCTAAAAATGGTACTGATCGAAACTCCAGTTCGTTACGCAAAACTATAAACATCTGGTATCGCCGTAATCGTATCGCCCCGCAGAATAAAGTGAATATGTCATTTATAGCGCACGGTGAACGCTGTAAAAAAAAAAGAATAAAAAAACAATAGTAGAATTGCTGTTTTTTAGTCACCACGCCACCTAAAAATAGAATAAAAACTGATCAAAAAGCCGCATGCACCCCAAGAAAACTACAATGGATTCCTCAAGGGGTCTAGTTTCCAAATTGGGGTCACTTTTGGGGGGTTCCCAATGTTTTGGCACCACAAGACCTCTTCAAACCGGACATGGTGCCTAATAAAAAAGAGGCCTCAAAATCCACTAGGTGCTCCTTTGCTTCGGAGGCCGGTGCTTCAGTCCATTACCGCCCAAGGGCCACATGTGGGATATTTCTCTAAACTGCAGAATCTGGGCAATACGTATTAAGTTGCGTTTCACTGATAAATCCTTTTGTGTTATAAAAAAAAATGGTATAAAGAGGATTTTCTGACAAAAAAAAAATGTAAATTTCACCTCTACTTTGCTCTAAATTTTTGTGAAACACCTAAAGGGTTCATAAACTTTCTAAATGCTGTTGTGAATACTTTGAGGGGTCTAGTTTCTAAAATGGGGTATTTGATAGGGGTTTCTAATATATGGGCCCCTCAAAGCAACTTCAGAACTGAACTGGAACCTAAAAAAATAAATAAATGAGGCAATACTTCGCTTCTTACATTATACTGATAATGAGCTGTGCCCACCCCGAGATGACCCCAGTTTTGACCGTTTGTATAAACGGAGACCCCTATTAGACTGTTCCAGTGCCCGGTTTTCCCAAGCATACACCCCCGAGAAGTGTATTTCTATTGATGAGTCCCTGGTACATTTTAAAGGGAGGGTTCAATTCCGCGAGTACCTGCCGGGTAAGAGGGCAAGGTATGGAGTACAGCTGTATAAGCTGTGAGAGTGCATCAGGGTATACCTACAGGTTTAGGATATATGAAGGAAAGGCCACCCCCAAACCAGACTGCATCCTGGACTACAATAGGTACATGGGAGGGATGGACTTGTAAGATCAAGCCCTGAAGCCCTACAGCGCCATGCGGTGTGGTATAAGAAGCTGGCCGGGCACATCATACAGATGGCATTGTACAATGCGTACATGCTACGTCGATGTGCAGGCCAGACGGGAACTTTCCTGGAATTTCAAGAGGTGATTATCAAGAACCTAATCTTTAGGGACCAAGAAGGGGGGGGCACCCAGTACTTCTGGAAGCGAGCCCACACGCATCGTACCAGGGCAACACTTTCCAGGAGAAGTTCCCCAAACTGGCAAGAAGGGAAAAAGTCAAAAGAGGTGCAAAGTCTGCTATAAGAGGGGGATAAGGGATGACACAATATATCAATGTGACACGTGTCCCGAATAACCAGAGCTCTGTATGAAAGAGTGTTTTAAAATTTATCATACATCCCTTGGTTTATAATTTACCCCAATTTTACTTACCCTGATGCACTCCACACAGCTTATCCCCCCTCGTCTTTCCCCTCTGGGCCCTGCTGTGTGTCCAGGCAGCTGATAACAGCCACATGTAGGGTATTGCCATACCCGGGAGAACCCACATTACAGTTTATGGGGTGTAGGTCTCCGGTCAAAATTCTCACTACACCTCTAGATGAATGCCTTAAGGGTGTAGTTTTTAAAACGGGGTCACTTCTTGCGGGTTTCAACTGTACTGGTACCTCAGGGGCTTCTGCATACATGACTTTGCACTAGAAAATCCCCAGTAGGCCAAATGGTGGTCCTTTCCCTCTGAGCCCCCCCCCATGGGCCTAAACGGCAGTTTATCACCACAAATGGGGTATTGCGGCACTCAGAACAAATTGCGCAACAGAATGGGGTGTTTTGTTTCTTGTGAAAATAAGAAATTTTCAGCCAAAACTACATATTATTTGAAAAAAATAATTTTGTTTTCATTCCCAGCCCCATTCAAATAAGTTCTGTGAAAAAACTATGGGGTCAAAATGGTCACAAGGGGTGTCCTTGAGGGGTGTAGTTTCCAAAATGGGGTCATTTGTGGTGGGTTTCTATTGCTTTGATACCTCTGGGGCTCTGCAAATGCGACATGGCACCCGAAAACCAATCCAGCAAAATCTGTACTCCAACAAACACATAGCGCTCCTTTCCTTCTGAGCCCTCCCATGGGCCCAAACGGCAGTTTATCACCACAAATGGGGTATTGCCGCACTCAGGACATATTGGGCAACAAAATGGAGTATTTTATTTCTTGTGAAAATAAGAATTTTTGAGCTAAAATGACATATTATTGGAAAAAATAATTTAATTCCCAGCCCAATTCAAATAAGTTCTGTGAAGAAACTATGGAGTCTAAATGGTCACATTACCCATAAATGAATTCCTTGAGGGGTGTAGTTTCCAAAATGGGGTCACTTCTGGTGCGTTTCTATTGCTTTGATACCTCTGGGGCTCTGCAAATGCGACATGGCATCCGAAAACCAAACCAGCAAAATCTGTACTCCAAAGAACACACAGCGCTCCTTCCCTTCTGAGGCCTCCCATGGGCCCAAACGGCAGTTTATTGCCACAAATGGGGTATTGATGCACTCAGGAGAAATTGGGCAACAAAATTGAGTATTTTGTGCCCTGTGAAAATAAGAAATTTTGGTAAAAAATTACATCTTATTGGAAACCATGTCATTTTTTTCATTTCAGAGCCCAATTCAAATACGTGCTGTGAAAAAGCTGTGTGGTCAAAATGCTAACAACAACCATAAATGAATTCCTTGAGGGGTGTAGTTTCCAAAATGGGGTCACTATTGGGGGATTCCTACTGTTTTGACACCTCAACACCTCTTCAAACCTGGCATGCTGCCTAAAATATATTCTAATAAAAAAGAGGACTCAAAATGCACTAGGTGCTTCTTTGCTTCTAGGGCTTGTGTTTTAGTCCACGAGCGCAGTAGGGCCACATGTGGGACATTTCTAAAAACTGCAGAATCTGGACAATACATATTTAGTAGTGTTTCTCTGGTAAAAGCTTCTGTTACAGAAAAAAAAAATGAATAAAATTGAAATTCAGCAAGAAAAATGAAATTTGCAAATTTCACCTCCACTTTGCTTTAATTCCTGTGAAATGCCTGAAGAGTTAAAAAACTTTCTAAATGCTGTTTTGAATACTTTGAGGGGTCTAGTTTTTAAAATGGGGTGTTTTATCAGGGTTTCTAATACATAGGCCCCACAAAGCCACTTCAGAACTCAAGAGGTACCTTAAAAAAAAGGCTTTTGAAATTTTCTTAAAAATATGAGAAATTGCTGTTTATGTTCTAAGCCTTGTAACGTCCAAGAAAAATAAGTGTTCAAAAAACGATGCCAATCTAAAGTAGACATATGGGAAATGTGAAATAGTAACTATTGTGGGTGGTATAACCGTCTGTTGTACAAGCAGATGCATTTAAATTCTGAAAAATGCAATTTTTTTTTTCAAAATTTTCTCTAAATTTTGCAATTTTTCACCAATAAACACTGAATATATCGACCAAATTTTACCACGAACATGAAGCCCAATGTGTCACGAGAAAACAATCTCAGAATCGCTTGGGTAGGTTTAAGCATTCCGACGTGATTACCACATAAAGTGAAATATGTCAGATTTGAAAAATGGGCTCTGAGCCTTAAAGAGGCTCTGTCACCAGATTTTGCAACCCCTATCTGCTATTGCAGCAGATAGGCGCTGCAATGTAGATTACAGTAACGTTTTTATTTTTAAAAAACGAGCATTTTTGGCCAAGTTATGACCATTTTTGTAGTTATGCAAATGAGGCTTGCAAAAGTCCAAGTGGGTGTGTTTAAAAGTCCAAGTGGGCATGTATTATGTGCGTACATCGGGGCGTTTTTAATACTTTCACTAGCTGGGCGCTGTGAAGAGAAGTAACATCCTCTTCTCTTCAGAACGCCCAGCTTCTGACAGTGCAGATCTGTGACGTCACTCACAGGTCCTGCATCGTGACGGCCACATCGGCACCAGAGGCTACAGTTGATTCTGCAGCAGCATCAGCGTTTGCAGGTAAGTCAATCTTACCTGCAAACGCTGATGCTGCTGCAGAATCAACTGTAGCCTCTGGTGCCGATGTGGCCGTCACGATGCAGGACCTGTGAGTGACGTCACAGATCTGCACTGTCAGAAGCTGGGCGTTCTGAAGAGAAGAGGATGATACTTCTCTTCACAGCGCCCAGCTAGTGAAAGTATTAAAAACGCCCCGATGTACGCACATAATACACACCCACTTGGACTTTTACTTTTAAACACACCCACTTGGACTTTTGCAAGCCTCATTTGCATAACTACAAAAATGGTCATAACTTGGCCAAAAATGCTCGTTTTTTTAAAATAAAAACGTTACTGTAATCTACATTGCAGCGCCTATCTGCTGCAATAGCAGATAGGGGTTGCAAAATCTGGTGACAGAGCCTCTTTAAGGCCAAAACTAGGCTGCGTCCTTAAGGGGTTAAAGAGGCTCTGTCACCAGATTTTGCAACATCTATCTGCTATTGCAGCAGATAGGCGCTGCAATGTAGATTACAGTAACGTTTTTTTTTTTTTTTAAAACGAGCATTTTTGGCCAAGTTATGATTATTTTTGTATTTATGCAAATGAGGCTTGCAAAAGTCCAAGTGGGCGTGTATTATGTGCGTACATCGGGGCGTTTTTACTATTTTTACTAGCTGGGCGTTCTGACGAGAAGTATCATCCACTTCTCTTCAGAACGCCCAGCTTCTGGCAGTGCAGACACAGCCGTGTTCTCGAGAGATCACGCTGTGTCGTCACTCACAGGTCCTGCATCGTGTCGGCCACATCGGCACCAGAGGCTACAGTTGATTCTGCAGCAGCATCGGCGTTTGCAGGTAAGTCGATGTAGCTACTTACCTGCAAACGCTGATGCTGCTGCAGAATCAACTGTAGCCTCTGGTGCCGATGTGTCCTCGCTCGTCTGACACGATGCAGGACCTGGGGAAGTGACGTCACAGCGTGATCTGCCAGAAGCTGGGCGTTGTGAAGAGAAGTGGATGATACTTCTCGTCAGAACGCCCAGCTAGTAAAAGTAGTAAAAACGCCCCGATGTACGCACATAATACACGCCCAGTTGTACTTTTACTTTTCAACACGCCCACTTGGACTTTTGCAAGCCTCATTTGCATAAATACAAAAATGGTCATAACTTGGCCAAAAATGCTTGTTTTTTAAAAATAAATACGTTACTGTAATCTACATTGCAGCGCCTATCTGCTGCAATAGCAGATAGGGGTTGCTAAATCTTGTGACAGAGCCTCTTTAAGTGGTACTATCCCTAGGTGTGGGCGGGCTCCTGCACACACATAACAGTTGTACTTATTCACTTTCCGTGTCGTGTATTGTACCCACTCTAACCAGACATTATGGTCCCCAAATCCGGTTTCTACGGCCATAGTGTCTTCCAATCCCAGGTCAGCCATGGCCATCATATTTTTATGCATCTGTATTTGGGGTCGCAACATGTTTTATCTGTCTCTCGGGGTTCAACTTTCTCCATTCTTGGGAGCCTACCATATCTTTTAGTTTGAATTTTCCCATTTCTCCGTTTACTCCCCCATAGGTTCCTAATATGTATGTGTCTTGGTCTGTTTTACTATGGTTTTCTATGGTAAGGATTAAGCCTAATCCTGACAGACCACATGCTTTCCTTGATAGCGTCATTCTAGTTAGAAGTGACTTTCCATTAATGTCTTTCTTCTCTAAGGTACTCTGTGGGCAATATCCCCAATGGTCCTCCGTGTTCCAGCCCACCGCCCCCCAGTATGTACAACGATTGCTGTAATAATTGTCTGTTACACATATATTGAGTGCCTTGATCACACAAGTGATAAGCATTCCAATAGCCGCATGTTTGTTTGATACAACCATGTATGTTTTTGACAGATGTTACAGACTCAAATTCAAACTGGTATGTAGCTACATGTGTATTAGAAGAATTATGCCAAAAGGTGGTCACCCCATCAGCCTGGGTGATTGCTACATGTCCCCCCTCCGCACTCTGGTCAATGACATGAAAAAGGATAAGGCTGTATATGGTGATAGTCATTCTTTAGAGGAGACCCTCTTGCAGTGTGAGGCATGGATCCATGTCGGCCTTCCTTCCAGCTTAACTGCAGTGGGCGAGATCAGGAGGACCTGGTATGGACCCTCGAATCTGGCTTCTAAGGCCCCTCTGACGTGTCTTTTCACCAGTACACGGTCTCCTGGTTGTAGCTTGTGCACCCCTGGGATGGAATCTGGGTCTGGAATGGAAGAAAACACTGCAGCATGTGTTACTGTCAACTCTTTACTGAGAGAAATGACAAAATTAACAAGGCTATCATTTCCTAGACTAAGCTGTTGTGGGTAGTAACATCCCATTCTGGGAGGACCCCCAAACAGGACTTCATATGGGGTGAGTCCTGTTGGCTGTTTGGGGGTATTTCTAACAGAGTACAAAGCAATGGGCAATACTTCGGGCCATGGCAGGGACAGTTCTTTAGTGGCTTTAAGAATTTTACTTTTCAGAGCACCGTTCATCCTTTCCACTTTGCCACTGCTTTGAGGGTGGTACGGGGTGTGTAGTCCGAGATCTACACCCACCATCTTCCAAATGTCTCTGGTCACATCTGCAATAAATGCTGGTCCCTGATCACTTTCTATGACTTCAGGGATACCGAATCTGCAGACTAACTCTGTCAGCAGTCGTTTCACCGTGGTTTTTTTTTCTGTCATGTTGGACACTGGGTAAGCTTCAGGCCATCCTGAGAACATGTCCACCAGGACATATTCATACCTTCCACTCTTTGGTAATTGCATATGGTCTATCTGTATCCTTTGAAATGGTTACAATTGCCAAGAGTTTCTTTGGAGTGGGTTCAGTTCTTCCTGGATTGCAGGTATTGCAGATTTCACAGCTTTGGGTGTATTGCTTAACTGGTATGGAAATTCTGGGTGCTACGTATAGTTTTGTTTATGGCAGCAATCATCTGATTCTTCCCACTGTGTACTATTCCGTGGACCCATTGTACTGTAGATGGGTAAAGTGCTCTGGGTAGACCTATTCTGTTTCTTTTTCTCCAGAGTTCATCCTGCAACGTTTGTATCGCCCCTGTTCTGAGCCATTCTTCTCTCTCGTGGGTCGGGGCTTATTTTTGGAATTCCTGGAGGGTCTAGACTCCTGGATTATCCGTTTTCTCCCTCTCCTGTTCTTTCCTTTTACCCCTCGTCATTCCGTACACACCTGCTTCCTTTCGAGGTCCTATGGCTGCTTGCTTAGCCTCTTGATCCGCAAACTGATTTCCTTGGGCTTCTGCCGTATGGGTTTTCCCATGTGCTTTGATTACTGCCACTTTCAGGGGGAGCTGGAGGGCCTCCAGTAAATTCTCCACCGTCTCTGCATTCTTGATAGGAGATCCGGGGGCTGTCTTGTAGCCCCGCATGGCCCATATCTGACCAAAATCATGCGCCACCCCGAATGCATATCTAGAGTCAGTATAGATATTGACGGTTCATCCTTCTGCAGGCTTCAGTTAGGGCTATCTGCTCCGCCTCTTGTGCTGATACGTGCGGCCGAAGGGATCCGGCTGTAATGACCGTGGTAGGGGACACCACAGCATATCCAGTGTGGAAAGACCCCCATTCATCCGCATATCTTGATCCATCAGGGAAGAGGGTATGGTCAGCATTGACTGTGTTCAGTCACCATGGGCAAATGTGATGTTTCATGGTGCATCGCCTGGAGGCAGTCGTGTTCGTGGGCATCTGGATCATCATAATCCGTCATGAGCGGCGGGTTAGGAGTGTGGGAAGAAAACCCATCTGTATAATCCCCCCTCGAGAGAGGAAGCAGTGTGGCTGGATTCAGTATTGTGCATCTCTGTAGGGTCACATTTTCTGGGAGACTAAGAGAACATTGGAGTCTCATATGCTGTTGTGAAGAGATTCTTTTGTTTGCTTTGATCAAGGATGGCTTTAAGATCATGTGGAGCCAATATCATAACAGAATATCCTAGAAGAATGTCAGACGTTTTCTCCAGCAATTCTTTGGCGGCCAGCACAGCTTTAAGACATACAGGGGCCGCTTGTGAGACAGTCCAGTTTAGAAGAGTAATAGCCAATGGGACGATGTTTCCCTCCATGGTGTTGGGTTAACACTCCGGATGCATGGCCGTGGTATTCTGACACGAAGAGGAAAAACGGTCGTTGATAGTCGTGGATGCCGAGGGCTGGTGCGGAGACAATCCGTTCTTTGAGTCTTTGTACTACTTCCACTGGTAGATGTGGATTCCAGACTACATCCTTCATGGCATCATACAGTGGTTGCATAAGGGCAGAAGAATTGGGAATCCACTGTCTACAGTAGGTGACCATACCCAGGAACTCTTGGAGTTGTTTCACTCCCCTTGGGAGGGGAATATCTCGAATAGCAAATTTCCGGTATTTAGTAAGGTGTTTCACTCCCTGAGAAATGCAGTGTCCTAGGAAAACCACTTTGGTGGCACACCACTGGAGCTTCTTCAGAGAAACCTTACAATTAAATTTTGCAAGAAACTGGAGCAGGCGTAGAGCGAAATGATGACATGTCTGTTCGTCCGGACAACAAGGGAGTCGGTCATCCACGTATTGGAGGAGTGTGGCTTCAGGGTGAGTTCGTATCCAAGCATCCAGGCACATGGAGAGGGCCTGGGAAAAGTGATTAGGTGAATTCTGTGCTCCTTGTGGCATAACTGTCTAAGTGTACTGAGCTCCCCTGTAGGTGAACGCAAAAAGATACTGACAATCGTGATGTAGAGGGACACTGAAGAAAGCATTGGCCAAATCAATAACCGTGAAGTATGTAGAGTCGGGCGGAATGTTACTCAGCAGAGTATGCGGGTTGGGGACCACTGGAGTTTTTAGTACCGTGGCAGCGTTAACTGCTCTCAGATCCTGGACCATGCAAAATTTATCGGGCTCTCCTTTCAGAGTTTTCTTCTTCACAGGGAAGAGGGGGTATTGGCTGGAGATATGCAGTGGATAAGGGCGCCCTTCCGTAGTAGTCCCTGAATCTGCGCTCCCAAGGAAGCTTCTTGTGTAGCCTTCAAAGGATATTGTGGCAGCCGTGGTATGTGCAAACCTTCTTTGAGGAACAGGTGGAACAGGTAATTTCCCTATATGTTCCGAGCCCGTGGACCACAAAGAATCTAATTGTAGAAATATTCTGGAGTTGGGGTGGGAGGGGGTTTGTGTAGAAGCAAGGGGATAGCCCTGATCTGACAGGTCTCTTCCTGGGACAGAGGAGTGTCTAAATCAAGGTACATTCCAGAGTCTTCACGCGATTATCCGCTACGAAGTTTTTGTAACAAGTCCGCTCCCAACAGGTTGAGAGGACAGGTATTGGAAACCACAAATCTGGAGAGAATCTTTTGTTGGGCCCCAACAAGTAAGGGTTAGGTGAGCCTGGAAGAAGATGGCTTGCCATCTACTCCAACGCAGGAGATATAATCTTCAGAAACGAAACTGTCAGCAGGTAGATGCTTAGTTCGTATGACTGATCTGGCTGCACCCGTGTCCACAGAAAAGGCAAAGAGTGGCCTCCCACCTGGATCCTAACAGAAGAAATAGGTCCAGACTATGCAGTAACAGAGGCCATGGTGGGCACGGGCTTGCCGGTTCCCTATTGTCGGTAGAGGCGTTCTAGGGAGCGATTGCGGTAATCGCCTTGAGGTCGTGGGTCGGGTCAATTGTCCAGACGAGTTCTGCAGTTTCGCCTGAAGTGTCCTGGTTCCCCACATCTATAACAGACAAGCTCTTCCCTAGCCCTTCCGGGACCCTGGGCGCATCAGGATTTTTCCTTGTAAGTCTCACTTGTATGGGTCTGGGCTTGTAAAGTCGTTGACCGTAAGCCTGTTTCGGGTAGAGAGAGGGGCGTCGCTCTGCTGGTCCGGCATACATAATTGTATCGCTATCCTGGCACACGGCTACCTTTGTAGACTCCTGCGGAGTGGGGGCGGGTTGTTTTTCAATAGCTTTAGCTATGAGGAGGACCTTCCTGGGATCCATGTCAACATATTCTGGCCTTCCCTCCACCAACTTCTTCTTGATATGCTCCTTGAGACCATTTAACATAGGAGGTCACTAATAACACCTGTTGCATTTTGACTTTAAAGAGGCTCTGTCACCAGATTTTGCAACCCCTATCTGCTATTGCAGCAGATAGGCGCTGCAATGTAGATTACAGTAACGTTTTTATTTTTAAAAAACAAGCATTTTTGGCCAAGTTATGACCATTTTCGTATTTATGCAAATGAGGCTTGCAAAAGTACAACTGGGCGTGTTGAAAAGTAAAAGTACAACTGGGCGTGTATTATGTGCGTACATCGGGGCGTGTTTACTACTTTTACTAGCTGGCCGTTCTGATGAGAAGTATCATCCACTTCCCTTCAGAACGCCCAGCTTCTGGCAGTGCAGCCACAGCCGTGTTCTCCAGAGATCACGCTGTGACGTCACTCACAGGTCCTGCATCGGGTCGGCACCAGAGGCTACAGTTGATTCTGCAGCAGCATCAGCATTTGCAGGTAAGTAGCTACATCGACTTACCTGCAAACGCCGATGCTGCTGCAGAATCATCTGTAGCCTCTGGTGCCGACACGATGCAGGACCTGTGAGTGACGTCACAGCGTGATCTCTGGAGAACACGGCTGTGGCTGCACTGCCAGAAGCTGGGCGTTGTGAAGAGAAGTGGATGATACTTCTATACACAACGCCCAGCTAGTAAAAGTAGTAAACACGCCCCGATGTACGCACATAATTCACGCCCAGTTGTACTTTTACTTTTCAACACGCCCAGTTGTACTTTTGCAAGCCTCATTTGCATAAATACGAAAATGGTCATAACTTGGCCAAAAATGCTCGTTTTTTAAAAATAAAAACGTTACTGTAATCTACATTGCAGCGCCTATCTGCTGCAATAGCAGATAGGGGTTGCAAAATCTGGTGACAGAGCCTCTTTAACATCAATCCCCTGGTCTTGGAAAAGGGATTGTATCCGGGCATAGAACTTCTCTACTGATTCCGTGGTGTCTTGGGTGCAGTCTGAAATACTTGTGGAAGATTCCGTTAATCTAGCCCTGGCCCACCCTTGCATTTGGCGGCAAAACACATCTGATTCATAAGTTTCCTTATTTGGTACTTGTATATCATCTAAGGCAGACTGGATTATGGGCCAGAAACTGTCCCTGGCCTTGATGCTAGTGATGAGTTGCAAATCCTTCCATGCTGCGAAGTATGTCTGAATTTGTCCGAGTCTCCTGTAGAATGGCATAGGATTCTTGTCCGGGAGTTGGCTCACAATCTGGTTCACTTGCGTCGGGTTGCAGGCCACATATTTGTTGGGTGCGTCACCTTGGGTCGTGGTCGTAAGTGGGTCAGGGACTGGAGGAGAGCCAGGGATGGCGAAGGAAGCAACTGTGGTAATCCCGATCTCCCGAGGCAGTTCCACATCGGGGAGTACCACGGTGGATGTGGATATGGGAACTAGAGGTAAGGCTGTAGGAGTGGGTGGGTAGACCGGTGGGCGGGGTAGGCCAGGTAGCAGTTCATCCGGGTCTTCGGAGAACGTCTCCTTAAAGGTGTGGGGATAACTTACTGGGACATGTTCTGCACGGCCTGCTTCAGTGCTTGGACCGTAACATCCTCATTGCTAATTAATCTGATTTCCTCCAGAGACGGCACTACTGGGTGATGCCGTATGGCCTGAACAGTTGCCTGTGCGCATGCTTGAGGTGGGAAACCGAAAATGCTTGCACTAATAGCTGGGAGTGCTATGATTGTGAGGCCTCTGATTCACGGAATCCAGAATCCTGTGGACAGTTGTCTGAAGCTGCTGAACACAGTGCTCGTGATTCTCGGCCTCATACACAGGGCCTACTGCATGTACTAACAGGGTGCAGGGGAGATTTCCTGGGCCTGTGGTTGCTAGATCTGTCACTCTAAGTGGGCCCTGTTCCTGAACTATAAGATCGCTGTCGCGTTGGATTCTGACACCTCCGGCAAGTACTATTGCTCTGGCCACCCCTCGCTTATGGCGGAGCTTACTATTGGCTTGGTTGACAATTGCATCCACTCGCTGGGTGACCATATCGCCCATTCCTGCCGTTAAAGTGTTAGTATGCCACACCATTCTTTCCATTAACGGTTCCCAGTACTGCGGGTGTCCCGCGTCAGAAAGTATCCCTCTCCTCCACTGGTGGGGACTCTGGTATGTTTAAATTTGACACTGGCCGGGATCTGACCGGGAGGGGGAACGTACGTTCCTCTTTCACAGCATGTACAGTGAAGGAAAGAAGTATTTGATCCCTTGCTGATTTTGTAAGTTTGCCCACTGTCAAAGACCTGAACAGTGTAGAATTTTTAGGCTAGGTTAATTTTACCAGTGAGATTTTATATAAAAAAAACAAAAAACAGAAAAGCACTGTCAAAATTATATATATTTATTTGCATTGTGCACAGAGAAATAAGTATTTGAGCCCTTTGGCAAACAAGACTTAATACTTGGTGGCAAAACCCTTGTTGGCAAGCACAGCAGGCAGACGTTTTTTGTAGTTGATGATGAGGTTTGCACACATGTTAGATGGAATTTTGGCCCACTCCTCTTTGCAGATCATCTGTAAATCATTTCGAGGCTGTCTGTTAGTAACTCGGATCTTCAGCTCCCTCCATAAGTTTTCGATGCGATTAAGGTCTGGAGACTGGCTAGGCCACTCCATGACCTTAATGTGCTTCTTTTTGAGCCACTCCTTTGTTGCCTTGGCTGTATGTTTCAGGTCATTGTCGTGCTGGAACACCCAGCCAAGAGCCATTTTTAATGTCCTGGTGGAGGGAAGGAGGTTGTCACTCAGGATTTGACGGTACATGGCTCCATCCATTCTCCCATTGATGCGGTGAAGTAGTCCTGTGCCCTTAGCAGAGAAACACCCCCAAAACATAATGTTTCCACCTCCATGCTTGACAGTGGGGACGGTGTTCTTTGGGTCATAGGCAGCATTTCTCTTCCTCCAAACACGGCGAGTTGAGTTAATGCCAAAGAGCTCAATTTTAGTCTCCTCTGACCACAGCACCTTCTCCCAATGACTCAGAATCATCCAGATGTTCATTTGCAAACTTCAGATGGGCCTGTACATGTGCCTTCTTGAGCAGGGGGACCTTGCGGGCACTGCAGGATTTTAATCCATTACGGCGTAATGTGTTACCAATGGTTTTCTTGGTGACTGTGGTCCCAGCTGCCTTGAGATCATTAACAAGTTCCCCCCGTGTAGTTTTCGGCTGAGCTCTCACCTTCCTCATGATCAAGGATACCCCACGAGGTGAGATTTTGCATGGAGCCCCAGATCGATGTCGATTGACAGTCATTTTGTATGTCTTCCATTTTCTTACTATTGCACCAACAGTTGTCTCCTTCTCACCCAGCGTCTTACGTATGGTTTTGTAGCCCATTCCAGCCTTGTTCAGGTCTATGATCTTGTCCCTGACATCCTTAGAAAGCTCTTTGGTCTTGCCCATGTTGTAGAGGTTAGAGTCAGACTGATTAATTGAGTCTGTGGACAGGAGTCTTTTATACAGGTGACCATTTAAGACAGCTGTCTTTAATACAGGCACCAAGTTAATCTGGAGCGTGTAACTGGTCTGGAGGAGGCTGAACTCTTAATGGTTGGTAAGGGATCAAATACTTATTTCTCTGTGCACAATGCAAATAAATATATATAATTTTGACAATGTGATTTTCTGTTTTTTTTTAAAATATAATCTATCTCTCACTGGTAAAATTAACCTAGCCTAAAAATTCTAGACTGTTCATGTCTTTGACAGTTGGCAAACTTACAAAATCAGCAAGGGATCAAATACTTATTTCCTTCACTGTAACTCATGCTGGGATTCAGTGTCTTCATCCGGTTTAAGCTGACTCCTCTTTTCCTCTTCGCGTTGAAAGGCCGGGCTATTAAGAAAGTCGTCTATTGACGGGAAGCGCCCAGTCATGGCTGGGACAATCGTGAAAAGGGGCACAATCTTTCGGGACATAATAGGCACCTTCCGGTGTAAGAACTGGGTATAATGGTAATGGTGTCTCTATGGTAGTTTCCTGTGGAGTAGTAAGATGGCCGACGAGGGTGGGGGCTTCCAGTGACATCCGTTCTGGGCGTGTCCGTGGAAGTGGTTGGGCTGGGGGGGGGGGGCTCATTTTGTTGGGCCGGGCGTGACCTCATCAGGGGGTGGGGGCGGCCTCTCCCACAGGAAATGCATTGCTCAGCCGTGAGGGGGTTTTGCTGCCCACAGTGAGGACACACCCAACACGAGGGACCGTCGCCATTATACTGCGGTGGCAGGTCCTGTGGTTTGATACATATAACAATACAATGCCTTTTCTTATTCCTAACTTCTTCCGCAAATCCCTCCTTGGTGACAGCTATGGCTGTCCGCTGCCATGCTAAGGCACTTTCCACCAACTTACTATCTTTCAAATTCCCTTTGTCCTCTCTAATACCTTTTTGCCCAGTCTCCGGCTTGTAGCCGCCCTCCCCTATGCATCCCGCACACTTCCCTCAATTTCTTAGATTTACTCTCCTACTGTTTCCCTTCCCTTCACCAAATCATACGAATAGGATCGTCCGGGTACGGGTGATCCTGATTTGAATATGGACCGTAAACCATCCATTCTAACCTTCTATATCCTTCACCTAATTTATATAAGCACTTTTGGTCTGCAACCCTCTAGTGACCGGTTCACCGTGGTCTGGCCAAAATATTACCCACAACTTATCACACGTCTTATCCGTGTTCTACACACCCAGCGTGCCCCTGTATAAGACAGGTTATATTTTCTATCTAGTCCCAGAGGATGGTTAGTCGGGCGCGACTAATTTCTTACGGGTTCGTGACCACACAGCGGGGTTGTCTCCTGTCGTCTGAGTTAATCCAGCCAGTCGACCAGGGTTCTACAGACTCCCACAAGACCGTCCACTAACAAAGATAAGACGAAGATTTATAAAATCAACTGACTTGCCGTGTTATTGCGGAGGTGATTAGTCTACTTTAGGGGGAAGTCCCAGGTCGTCTGCTTCGCCCTGTGGTCATCGGTTGTCCGGATTCCCAGATCCCCTCGAGTGTAGCCCCACGTTGGACGCCAACTGTCAGGGTTCCTTTCCCTGTTATTCCACACCGAATAACCACCTCTGTAAATTGGAAACTGATGGCATGCGTGGAAGAAATACACCAGACAGAGAAGTGTTGGTAAAGATCCTCCCTCTGTGCAATAAAGTTCAGTTGCATTTCCTACTTCACTAAGTTACAAATCTTCTCCGTAGAAATATGGGATGTGCTTAAGCCCTATTGGTTCTATTCAGTTGTGACGTTCATCTGCACGCACACCTTGCATTCAAGGGCGGTGACTTCTATGGGCGTTGTCCCTGATGCAGACTCCATCTTGTTGCATAGATTCAGGTTCTTTGTGAAATATACTGATATGTAGATTATGTAAGGTAATAATGTTTTTGCAAGCAATATACATGCTAATGATCCCTGACATGGTAAGCTGTTCGATGGTGTGCCACCATAATGTTATGGAGATGTTCTCATCTAAAAGGAATGCCTCTAGTGGAGAATACCTAATTTGTCATCTGATGGCGCATGCCACCAGTATGATTCTGAATGTATTCAAAGGCATACAGAGGTTTAGTAGAGCACAATAAATGTCTGTCCTATTTTGGCTGTGCCATGTACATGAGACCTTAGACCTATTAGAGCAGATGTGCCGCTCTGCCACAACCCATCAAAGATGTGATGCCCATTAAACTTGGGAAACCGTAAACATGGATTATGTGGCACAGTATCATGCGTTCATTAAGTTATGTGCTCCTTCAATGTTAAAAAACCAGGCACGAAAAAGTGAATAATATTAAATACAGACGTGTTTTAGCGTACTTTTTATGGCAGTAGGCCCTGGCCTGATCACGGGGCCAATGACCTGAGCTAACTGCAACATGGGGATCTTTGATGCTGTTAATTTTAGTCATTAGACCCGCGATTGGGCTGGCACTTGCTGTAATACAGACACTAAAATGTGGCAACGTTACAGCCAGCTGAATTGGGCCTTACTAGTAGTGTATCTAGCACTGAATGGATACAGGGATGATGGGGTTTGTATACAGAGATAATGGCTGATTTTATTTAGGGATGATGGGGGCGGGGGGGGGGTTAATGCAGGGATGATGGCTGGACTACCCATCATCCCTACATATAACCCCCGTCATCCCTGGGGGTTATATACATGGATAATGGCTTGTACAGACATGATCACTGTTTATAACCCCCATACAGAGATGATAGGGCTATATACAGGGATGATGGCTGGTATATAATTATAATGTATCTCTTCAATTGTAAACATGCGTTAGGGGAGCCCACCCAGGTATGTCTTGCCCCCCCCCCCCCCCCCCCGCGAAGCCCCTCGCTACGCCTGTGGGCCTTACTATACGATTTGTTATGACCACTGCTTTAGATTGACAGTAGTAATCTCTGCCTTTCAACCATTTTGATGGCCCAAATCCAGAATTGGTTCTACTCCCAATGTATTTGTTTTTATTTATTTTTTTTCAGCAATGTCGTTGTTTAGTTGACCTTTGGACGCTCCTTTTGTTAATCATACTCCAGCGTTAAACGTCTGCTTGACTGATCACTTTTTCTCCCCTTTCAGCCATGCTTAGAATAACAAATGAGCAGTGTAATTGCCTCTGACCGAGAGAAATTAGGGAAGTTTTCCTTCTGCCTGAAGCTGTCTAGTTGTAGTGTTGAATCTGAATCTCTTCCTGCCATTAATTGTTTTCTAGGGTGTGGCTGAAAGGCTCGGGAAGTAATGGAAGTTCTCGACTATACGTACTCTGGGATTTTGTCCTTCCTCTTTGTGTTTAGAAACTGAACAACCTTGAGAGCTTTGAAGGTTGTGAGTTGTACCATAGCAACTGACCATTCATTGCCACTTTTACACATGTTAACCATTCCCTCCTGTTTTGGATTCAGTGTTTTTTGCTCTTCCATCTGATAACTTTTTTTTTTCTTCTGGTCTCCGTAAAAGTATTACTGTGCCAAGTGTGCCTCTTACCTTAATAGCTTCTTCAAACCTGTTTTATCACTTTCTGGGAACTTGAAACCTGCCTACCAGCATCACTAAGCAGTGAGTTGTACAGTGCCAGGCTAGTGATCTTGTTTTTTCTCTTGTAGTGTTTTGTACTGTGCCACTGAAGACCAGTTTTTTTTGTTTTTTTTTCTCTTTTACAGGTTTTCCAAGCAAAACCTACACGCCAGTATGATAAAGGAAAGTCTAAGGCCTTGTTCACCTCAGTTTAGATAAGTATCTGTCAAAAGTTTGGACATCTTTACATTCCATAGTTTTTTGTTTTTTTTTGTTTTTTTTTCTTCAACTTTGTAGATTTCATATTGAAGACCTAACTATGAAGAGAAAACCTATTAAGTAATAAACAAAGTGTTTAAATAAACCGTAATGTTTTAGATTCTTCAAAGTAGCCCTCTTTTGCTTTGACATCTTTGCGCACATTTGGCATTCTCTCAATCGGCTTCATGAGGTACCTGGAATGGTTTGCCAAGAGTCCTGAAGGAGTTCCCAGAGGTGCTGAGCACTTGTTGGTTGCTTTTCCTTCACTATGTGGTCCAACTCATCATAAACCATCTCAATTGGGTTTAGGTCCGATGATTGTGGAGGCCACATATCAGATAATCGGACGCAGTATTCCATCTCTCCTTCTTGGTCAATTAGCCCTTACATAGCCTGGAGGTTTGTTTGGGGTCATAGTCCTGTTGAAAAACAAATCATTGTCCCACTAAGCGCAAACCAGATGGGATGGCATGTCGTTGCAGAATGCTGTGGTAGCTATGCTGCTTAAGTGTTCCTTGAATTTTAAATAAATCACCAACCGGGTCACCAGCAAAACACCCCCCCCCACACCATAACACCTCATCCTTCATGGTGGGAACCACACCTGTATAAATCATCTGCTCACCTTTACTGTTTCTCCCAAAGATATGACGGTTGGAACTAAAAATCTCACTTTGACTCTTTAGACCAAAGTACAGTCTTCCATTGGTCTAATGTCCATTCCTTGTTTCTTGGCCCAAGCAGTTCTCCTGTTGCGCAGTAGTGACTTCTTTGAAGCAATTCAACCATAAATGCCTGAATTGATGTTGAGATGTGTCTGGTATTTGACTTGTGAAGAATTTAAGTAGACTCTAATCTAAGGGTATGTTCACACACAAACTCAAAAAATGTCTCAAAATACGGAGGTGTTTACAAGGGAAAACCGCTCCTGATTTTCAGACCTTTTTTAAGCCACTCGCGATTTTCGCTGCGTTTTCGGAGCTTTTTTTGATAGTCAATGCTAAACTGCTCCAAAAAAAGTCCCAAGAAGTGACCTGCACATCTTCCTCGCGGACGTGTTTTTTTTTTTTTCTTTTACGCGTAAAAAAACGCAGCGAAAAACGCTCCGTCTGATCAGAGCGCCCTTTTCTTATTGAAATCAATGGGCAGATGTTTGGAGGCGTTCTGCTTCCGATTTTTCGGGCGTTTACGGGCCGAAAATAGGCCGTGTGAACATACCCTTAGGTGGTATTAACTAGCTATTTCTGAGGCTGGTAACTCTAAGGGTATGTGCACACGATAGCTGCCTTTTACAAAATTAGACTGTTTTCAGGAGAAAACAGCTCCGTTGTTTCAGACGTAATTGCTCCTCCTCGCATTATGCGAGGCGTCTTTGACGGCCGTAAATTTGAGCTGTTTATTGAATTCAATGAAAAACGGCTCAAATTACGTCCAAAGAAGTGTCCTGCACTACTTTAACGAGGCAGTCATTTTACGCGTCGTCGTTTGACAGCTGTCAAACGACGACGCGTAAATTACAGGTCGTCGGCACAGTACGTCGGCAAACCCATTCAAATGAATGGGCAGATGTTTGCTGACGTATTTTCAGGTGTAAATCGAGGCATAATACGCCTCGTTTACGCCTGAAAAGAGGTTGTGTGAACCCAGCCTTATGCACTTATCCCCTGCGTCAGCGGTAACGCTTGATCTTCCTTTCCTTGGGGGGGGGGGGTGCTCATAAGAGCCAGTTTCCTCAGGGTTTGCAGGTTTTCATGTCTGCACCCGAGGATACCTTCAAAATGTTCTTGAACTTTTCTGGATTGACTTGACCTTCAAGCCTGTAATGATGGACTGTCGTTTCTCTGTACTTAGTTGAGTTGTTCTTGCCATAATGTGGATTAAAACAGTAGTTTAATGGGGCTAATCACTGCATAGAACTGTACAAACCCTACCCCTGCACAACACAACTTCAAATACAATATGAAGACAGGAAATTTAACAAATAAACTCTTGACCAGGCATACCTGTTAATTGCAAACCACTCCAGGTGACTACCTCATGAAGCGGATTGAGAGAATGCCCAAAGAGTGTACAAAGCTATGATCAAAGCAAAAGGGGGCTACTTTAAAGTATGTAAAATAAAAAACAAACTCTGGTTAGTTTAACACTTTAAAAAAAAAATAATATATATATATATATATATATATATATATATATATATATATATACACACATACACATACACACACACACACTACCGTTCAAAAGTTTGGGGTCACCCAGACAATTTTGTGTTTTCCATGAAAACGCACACTTATATTTATCAAATGAGTTGCGAAATGACTAGAAAATATTGACAAGGTTAGAAATAATGATTTTTATTTGAAATAATAATTTTCTCCTTCAAACTTTGCTTTCGTCAAAGAATGCTCCATTCGCAGCAATTACAGCATTGCAGACCTTTGGCATTCTAGCTGTTCATTTGCTGAGGTAATCGGGAGAAATTTTCCCCCATGCTTCCAGAAGCCCCTCCCACAAGTTGGATTGGCTTGATGGGCACTTCTTGCGTACCATACGGTCAAGCTTCTCCCACAACAGCTCTATGGGGTTGAGATCTGGTGACTGTGCTGGCCACTCCATTACAGATAGAATACCAGCTGCCCGCTTCTTCCCTAAATAGTTCTTGCATAATTTAGAGGTGTGCTTTGGGTCATTGTCCTGTTGAAGGATGAAATTGGCTTCAATCAAGCGCTGTCCACAGGGTATGGCGTTGCAAAATGAAGTGATAGCCTTCCTTGTTCAAAATCCCTTTTACCTTGTACAAATCTCCCACTTTACCAGCACCAAAGCAACCCCAGACCATCACATTACCTCCACCATGCTTGACAGATGGCGTCAGGCACTCTTCCAGCATCTTTTCAGTTCTGCGTCTCACAAATGTTCTTCTGTGTGATCCAAACACCTCAAACTTCGATTCGTCTGTCCATAACACTTTTTTCCAATCTTCCGCTGTCCAATGTCTGTGTGCTTTTGCCCATATTTAATATTTTCCTTTTATTAGCCAGTCTCAGATATGGCTTTTTCTTTGCCACTCTGCCCTGAAGGCCAGCGTCCCGGAGTTGCCTCTTCACTGTAGACGTTGACACTGGCGTTATGCGGGTACTATTTAATGAAGCTGCCAGTTGAGGACCTGTGAGGCGTCTATTTCTCAAACTAGAGACTCTAATGTACTTGTCTTGTTGCTCCGTTGTGCAGCGGGGCCTCCCACTTCTCTTTCTACTCTGGTTAGAGCCTGTTTGTGTTGTCCTCTGAAGGGAGTAGTACACACCGTTGTAGGAAATCTTCAGTTTCTTGGCAATTTCTCGCATGGAATAGCCTTCATTTCTAAGCATAAGAATAGACTGTCGAGTTTCACATGAAAGCTCTCTCTTTCTAGCCATTTTGAGAGTTTAATCGAACCCACAAATGTAATGCTCCAGATTCTCAACTAGCTCAAAGGAAGGTCTGTTTTATAGCTCCTCTAAACAGCAAAACTGTTTACAGCGGTGCTAACATAATTGCACAAGGGTTTTCAAGTGTTTTCTAATCATCCATTAGCCTTCTAACACAGTTAGCAAACACAATATACCATTAGAACACTGGAGTGATGGTTGCTGGAAATGGGCCTCTATACACCTATGTAGATATTGCATTAAAAACCAGACGTTTGCAGCTAGAATAGTCATTTAGCACATTAACAATGTATAGAGTGTATTTCTGATTAATTTAATGTTATCTTCATTGAAGAAAACTGCTTTTCTTGCAAAAATAAGAATTTCTAAGTGACCCTAAACTTGTGTGTGTGTTATTATTATAATGTTTTCGTGTCTTCTACAGTCTTCGTGTGAATCTACAATGTAGAAAAAAAGAATTAAATAAAAACCAGAGAGTGAAAAGGTGTCCAAACTTTTGACTGGTGCTGTATAACAAAGTAGGGCTGGGCGATTTTTGCCCAAAAATAGAATCTTTCTTTTTTTTTTTTTTTTTTTCTGTTTGTTTTAACCGTAATAACAAGAGATTTTATTAAACTTTCTTTATATAAATAGCTTTTTAACATCTATTCCTATAATTATTGTACATAACTTCATAACTTTTAACTTCTGCAAATACTTTATTTGATCATAAATACAATTTGAAAAATGTATCTGATTGTTAACCTGTTCCCTGCCAGGGAACACAAGTTATAATCTATAATCAATGAGTCACTGCGTGCACCAACATCCTTCTCTCCCTGTCACCACCTCAGCCAGAACCCCAACATTGCCGGATTCCAATGACAGTGCTTGGACCGTGAAAAATGGTCCATGTGTCAGACTGATTTCGCGGCCAGATCACGGTACATGTGTACGGGACTCCTGGCATCAGTCAGTTAGGCTACACTCACACGTCCGTGAAAACAAAATCGCCATTAAAAACTGATCAATGGCCAGTTTCATGTCTGTTTTGCATCAGTGACATCCATTTCCAGTCCGTCTTTCATGGCCGTTATAAATAAGAAAAGATTGATTTCATTTGTCAGGGTAGATAGTGTCACAGTGCCCATTTAGACTGTGCCGCACCACCCACTCCCTTGTACATCGCACCCCCGCATGTAGATCACACCCCCCTTCCTTGTAGTTTGCGCTGCCGTAGCTGCCACTAGGAGCTGAATCTCTGGCTGGATTCAGCTACTAGTGGGAACTACAGCTGTGCAATCTATAAAGGGGGGGGGGGGTGGTTGTGGTGCGATCTACATTGGCTGCTATCTACAGGGTAATTTGGCTATGTACTAGGAGTCTCTGCTTCACCACGGAACTGCTGTATCATTTTGTACAGAACCGCAGTTCCATGGGGAAGCAGAGACGGAACGGGGCAGACCAAGCAGTGGCGGTGTGGAGCTTCCTCCTGCAGTGCGACGGCGCAACTAAATAGATTCTACGATTCTGTTAAAAAACCTTGAGGGCGAATTAATCGAATTCTATTAATTGCCCAGCCCTAACCTCCATACTACAAATTTCTAAAATTGCTTACGGATCCTTAGGGCTTATTCAGACGAACGGGATATACGTCCGTGCAACGCGCGTGATTTTCACGCGCGTCGCACGGACCTATATTAGTCTATGGAGCCGTGCAGACAGTTGCGTGATTTGTACGCAACGTGAGTCCGCTGCGAAAAACTCACATGTTCGTTCTTTGTGCGTATTTCGCGCATCACGCACCTATTGAAGTCGGGTGCGTGAAAATCACGCGCACCACACGGAAGCACTTCTGTGGGACGCGCGTGAATCCCGCAACAGCTGTAAAACTATGAATGAAAACAAAAGCACCATGTGCTTTTCGGTTTACAAACATCCAAACGGAGTGTCATAATGGTGACTGTGTGAAAATCATGCAGCCGCGCATCATATGGGGCTGCCACACGGAGCTGTTAAGTGCGCAAAATGCACACGCTCATGTGAATCCGGCCTAAGTCTGCATTATTGCCCAGAGCTGCAGTGTCAGTTCTGGATACTATTGAAATCTGTAAAAAGCTTAACGGGCATCCTAACCAATTAACTCCTATAATGACGTGACATGCTTTCTTCTTTATTGCGTTACAGGACCATTTCTTTTTGATATACTAGATTACTTTTCAGTGTCTAATGGAAAGCTTTCAAGAATGCAAATCACAAGTGCAGGCAGTGAACAAGCAGGAAATGCTGTGAGATTTCAGCTCCAAAGCCAGCCAAATTGTGAGTACAGCGATGGACGACCATGAGCTAAGGGACCGTATCTGAGGAACAGTACAAGAATGTTTTTAAATGGTTGCGTTTTTGTTTTTTTGTTTTTTTTCTATGGCGATTTACATCTTCCACGTAAAATAGAGTTCAGCACCACCTTTAAACACTAAGCTTTAAAAAGTCTCGTTTAATGGGAGGGGGACCGTGAAAGTAAAGCCTGCAATCTGAAGTAAAACACCTCTAATGAGTTTGATATTTGGCATCCAGTTTTTGCAGTGATGCATTTCTTTCCTCCCTATGGAAAGTTCTCATACATACTCCTGAAGGTTCATCATAGATTCTCCAAATATTGCTGAGATATGCACCTCTGCATGTTCGGAGGTCTAGAAATGTTAAATTACGACACCTGTGATGGCTACAATGGCTGCCATATGGGTCATTAATCAGCTTTCCCAGAAATATAGAAAAGAGTTTAAAGGTGGAGATGTCCTTTTTTAATGGTAACGGCCAACTTGGGCACTTGTATGTACTGGTCTTTAGTTGCAGAGGGATATTCTGTATTTCTTCCCAAGGTCACATGGAACTAAGCCATACATCTGGCCTTGTCGTCTGTTTCTTCAAGCTGATGGACGTTCTAGTAATCTGCCGTACTATATATAACCGTATAATAACAGTGACTCCATTTACATACCAGATTTCATAATAACACTTTATTTTTTTTCTCCCCACCCCCCTTTCTTTCTGGACATGCTAATATATTTAGTTGCATGAAGAACCTTCACTTACTGATTTTACAAAAATATTTTTAGAATTGTGATATGTTAAATAACTGCATATGTTTCTGTTACTCTATAACCTACATGAATTAATTACTCAGTTATGAAATGGAAATGTGTGTTTGCCAGTACAAAGTTAATTGTATTACTTGTTAATGTTTAACCTGCACAAGAACATTTCTTAAATTCTTTGTGTAATGGTTGACATGCTTTATGAGTTGCATAGCAGATATTCAGGTGCTTGAACTCTCTCTATATACTGTTTGCAAGCTTTCATTGCACCCTTTCCTCCCAGGATACCCCTCCCGAGTACAAAGTTTTAGTTCACTTTACATCTGCATAATTGTTTTAAAACTATGGTTACATTTATTTTCAGTTATGCTCCTATTTATTTATTTTTTGATTATTTTTTTTTATTTTTTTATAAATTGTTTTTTTTTTTCCCCCTCAGGTGAAAGACCAGTAGATCCTAGTAGTATATATGAAACTTTTGTTATCTTAGTAAAGTGGTTTCACCTTCCAGCAGCCTCCAGTGCCATGTCTACAGACTCTCTGCATGGCTACGTGCACACGACGCATGTTACTTGCGGACTTTTCTCTGGCAAATCCGCAGTATAAGACCGTACCAGCAGAGTAAATGAGATTTCAAGTAATCTCTACATGTAGTATTAGTAATAGTTCCAAAAAATGAGTTGAGCTGCCAACTTGCTAACTTTTTTTTTTTGTTCTTTTTTACAGAGCAGGTACTGAACTTTGCGGCGCTGATCACCGTGAGAGCGGTGCTTCATTATGCGCTTGGCGGCGCTGATCACCATGAGAGCGGTGCTTCATTATGCACTTGGCGGCGCTGATCACCAGGAGAGGGCACTGCTCTCTCTCCTGGTGATCGGTGCCACGAAGCCCATAATGAAGCACCACTTTATCACGGTGATCAGCGCCACAATCGTGCTGCACATTGGTGGGGGAATTCTGCCCGCAAACCATACCCCACATGCCGGCTGTGGCACTGGTGCCATATAATGCTGACCCTTGATATAGTGCATGACTAGATTTCGAATAACGCTAAAACAAGCCCTGAATTCATACATGGATCCAGAGATCTCCCCATTCATTGCTTCAGATGCTCTGTTATATTTTCTTCAGGCTGGCAGCGGAGGTGCCAACTATTTCTGCTGCAGCTACTCCCTGTCATATCTTGTATAGGCAGATCATTCTGTTTTTACTGCCTCCTCTCTAGGAGATTTACAAACGCCCCATGTTACATGTCGGTTTTTGTTTGTTTTTTGAGAGGTAGAGCTCAGTCCTATATAACTCAAGAGGGAGAGCTCGCAGCTTACACGCGTTGAGAGGATGAGCAGGGGAACGGAGAGTTCAATGCTGTATGCAAGCAGTGATGTATGCAGCCTCTCCATCTAACCAAATTTCTGTCACCCCTAAGGCCGGGTTTACAGTTTTTCGCAGGTGGAAATTCTGCTTCAAAATTCCGTTTGGAAGTTTGAGGCTGATTTTCCTCTCCCTGCACGCCGATTTTTGGTGGCGTTTTTCGCCCGTGGCCATTGAGCGCCGCGGGCATAAAACTCTGCAAAATAAGCTTTCTCTGCCTCCCGTTGATGTCAATGGGAGGTCAGAGGCGTAAACGCCCGAAGATAGGGCATGTCCCTTCTTTCTCCCGCGAGACGGTTTTACCGCTTGCGGGAAAAAGACTCCTCCGGCTCCCATTGAAAACAATGGGAGGCATTTTTGGGCCGCTTCTCTACTTTACTGACCAGCAGAGAAGCCATTTTCTATTGACTTGTTGGAAAGTGGAAATAAGCATGTGCATCCTCCCTGATCCAGCTCTGTAGTAGGACAAAGTGTGTGCTACTATGCTGATTGAACACCAGGGATGCCATTATGATAAAGTAAAAGGAATGTTTTGCAACTGGCGCATTTTTGTAAATCAGTAAATTACAAAACAAATTATATTTAATGCTGAATTATATAATAATAACGTTTAATAGTGGGATGACCCCTTTAAGTGCTCATTCACAGCTGCGTTGCGTTATTCTGCGGAGTCATAGGAGTAGAACAAGAATACGGGAAGTCCAGAATCCTTTGCACTGTGAAAACCTACAGCCCCCGGCAGGACCCGTTGACTTATGAGTTCCTTCGGTCTACATCATGTTTCCATCGTTTTGAGAAATGTAGTAGCGCAGCATGCTGCGTGATTTTTGTCTGTCAAAAACAACAATCTGTGACGGAAGACCCTAATGGAGCTTTGGATGTAGCTGTGAACAGGGCCTAATTGATTGGATGTGCCACACATCAACATTCCAAGTTGAATGAGGTTTTAGGTTATGATAGCCAAGGAAAGGCCATTGTAAATCAAAAAAATTATTATCTGAGGGACCACTTTAATGACCGTGGGACAAACATTTCTCTGGTTTTCTGATAAGGGTACAGTCACACATGGCATATCTTATTCTATTTCCGCAGTGTAAGAATATGCTGCTGAAAACTTTACAATGCAAGCCTATAGGAAAAATATTTTGTAACGCTGGAAGTTGAGCGATTCGTCTGAGTTGCGGAATATTTTTCCCATTGGACGTTAGATGAGGCTAATACGCTATGTGTGACTGCACCCTTGTAATCCCATTGACCACTATAGTCCACCTATTTCCAGCCCAATATCACTGCTCCTAGGTATTAATAGATGACCTTCAACTGCCCAGTTAATCGATATGACTGAAGGTTTAGTGTCCCTGTGGTCTGAGTAGATAGAATATTGGACTTCCTGCAACTTTGCTCTCACTGTGTGCAGTCAATTTAATGGAAAAAAAAAAAAAAGGGAGAGGTTAGCCCCTTCCTGCTCAGGTCAGTACTATTACGTCAGGCTGAGCTCATCGTTTGCGCTCAGCTCAGTAAATGTACTGACCTGAGTTAACACAGCGCCATCTTTCCCAGGCGTGTGTTGGAAACAGCAGGTATCACAGCTCCGTGTGCAAGCACCGTTTGCGGTGGTCCCCGCCGATTAACCCCTTAGAAGCCGCGTTCAATTGCGACTTCTTAGGGGTTAAAGCACCATTGACAGCCCGCAACATTATCATGCTATGGCAACCGGAGGCCTAACAATGGCGTCCAGCTATGCCATCTACGGAAGCCTAGTGAGTCCTGACAAAGTCAGAACCCACTAGGCTTGCTGTCAGTGAGTAGCTGACAGCTCTAATACACTGCACTACGCATGTAGTACAGTGTATTAGAATTGCGATCAGGGCCTCCTGCCCTCAAGTCCCCTAGTGGGACAAAGTGAAAAAGTAAAAAAAAAAGTTGTTTAAAAAGAAACTTTTAGAAGTAATAAGTAAAAATCCCCCTTTTTCCCTTTTGTCAATTTTTATTGATAATAAAGGACTGATAAACTATACTTAATTGGTATCACCACGTCCGTAACGGCCTGAATTACAAAAGTATTTTGTTATCTATCCCTCGCGGTGAACGCCATAAAAGAAAATAATGATTGTAAACCATACCAGAATCATAATTTTTTGGTAACTTCACCTCCCAAAAAATGGAATAAAAAGAGATCAAAAAGTCGCATGTACCCCATGAAAATTACAATGCATTCCTCAAGGGGTCTAGTTTCCAAAATGGGGTCACTATTAAAGGGTTTCCCCTATACTGGTAGCTCTGCAAATGCAACATTGCACTCAGAAACAAATCCAGCAAAATCTACATGCCAAATATCACTCCTGCCATTCTGAGCTCTGTCGTTTTGTCCAAACAGCAGTTTGTGACCACATATGGGGTACTACCTTAATCGGGAGACATCGCTTTACAAATGTTTGGGTCCTTTTTCTCCTTTATTCCTTGTCAAAGTTAAACATTTGTACCTTTTATCGGAAAAATTAGATTTTCAATTGCACAGCCTAATTCCACAAAATGCAGCAAAAAACCTGTGGGATCTAAATGCCCACTATACCCCTCGATAAGTTCCTTGAGGGGTGTAGTTTGCCAAATGGGGTCAGTTTTGGGGGGTTTCCACTGTTCTGGCACCACAAGACCTCTTCAAACCGGACATGGTGCATAATGAAAAGGGGGTCTCAAAATCCACTAGGTGCCACTTTGCTTCTGAGGCCGGTGCGTCAGTCCATTAGCGCACTAGGGCCACATGTGGAATATTTCTGAAAACGGCAGAATCTGGGCAATAAGTATTGAGTTGCGTTTCTCTGGTAAAACCTTTGTGTTTTACAGAAAAAATTTAATGAATAAAGATTTTCAGTTTTGTAAATTTCACCTACTTTGCTTTAAATTTATGTGAAACACCCTTGCCTGCTTCATCCGTGCCACAAATCCTAGTTACTGCACATGCGCTGCTATGGTGTCCGGTTGAGCACACGCAACAGGATATCTATGCGCAAGCGTGAGGTTTCATGTGTGCTGGGGGAAGGCGAGGAGCTGTCAATCAAAAGTAAGGAGGTGGGGTTAACTCGGAAAGGCTTGAGTAATGAAGATATGACTCTTATGCTAATTGGCATACGACACGAACACTAAAAAAAACAATACTAAAGGTACAGAGCCTACTTAATTTTTATGTAACCTGTACTTTAATCTTTTATTTTTTTTCACCCATTTCCAGGTATTGCTGGCTTAATAGGTGAAATTCTGGTGACGGGTTCCCTTTAGGGACTCATTCACACGAACTTGAACCGTGTGACGGCTATTAAAACAGCCGTCACAAGGACCCATGTATTTCAATGGATCCATTCACTTGACCATTGTTTCAACAGATCGTGTGAATGGTCCATTGAAAAATAAGACCTGTCCTATTTTACTGCATGTCACGCATCGCTCCATAGACTCTCTAGTCTGTGGGGGATCCGTGACCAGGCATCCCGCACAGGTCCTCCTCAGGCGTGGGAAACGGCAGTTTTTCACGTCTGAGGTGGGCTACATTCGTGTGAATGTAGCTTAAAGGAGCAAATATATGCATCGGATATCTATAAAAATTTGAGTGGTTTAACCAGGCCAGAATTTTGAGCTAAACCTTCCAGAAGGGGTGATTTTAAGAGTATGTTCACACACCGTGTTTTCAAGTGTATTTTGAAGCATAAACTCTTCGACATGCGCCTTGAAAAACGCTAGTGAAACGGCAATAAACAGCTTCCTATTGTAATCCATGGGAAAAACCTGTTTCGTTCATACGGGATGTTTTTATTTTATTTTTTTACGCGGCTGCTTTAAAGAACGGTATGTAAAAAGACTCTACGTTAAAAGGAGCATGTCACCACTTGAGCCGTTCTTGGAGCTGGTTTTCATAGGGTCAATTGAAAAACGGCTTCAAAATAAATAAA
Source organism: Rhinoderma darwinii (assembly GCF_050947455.1). Taxonomy (NCBI): domain Eukaryota; kingdom Metazoa; phylum Chordata; class Amphibia; order Anura; family Rhinodermatidae; genus Rhinoderma; species Rhinoderma darwinii. The sequence continues at coordinate 193,463,925 of NC_134690.1, read as the reverse complement.
AAAAATAATATATATATATATATATATATATTTTTTAAGACTGTTTGGTTTTCAGCAATTTTTAAAGCACTAAGGGCTGTTTTCCCTTGAAACCAGCTCCGTAATTGTGCGTGTGAACATGGCCTAAAACTACATCCAAGCCAAACTGCCCTGAAGACCTGTCGCAATTGATAATACCAGAATAGGGAGTAATCGGAAAGATTGCCGTTTGCAAATGTTGGACGGTACAGAAAGAGCCCCCATCTATGAGCAGAATTTATCAGCCTCCCTATGTAATTTTTCCTGCGTAGAAAAGTCGCAAAGGCCCCAAAATTGCAATTTGCATTGAAAAGTGTCAATTTTGAGCCTTTAACACTGCAACCAACATTTTTAAGAGCGTGTGGCTGACCACAAGGGGACACAGTGGCCTGGCAATGTTATTATAATTTGCACCAGGAAGCTGGTTTATAGCTAAAATCTATGCCAGCTTACTAGCCTTTTCAAGTGAGGAATGCGTGTGTTAAGCCATAGATGTGTATGTGGAGACTATTCTACTCCCTGAGGAAGATAAATGAAGAGCGACGCATCACACCTTCAATGTGACTAGCATGGGAGGAGGTAAACAGACCTATTAGGAGTATGGCCTCTCAATAACAGCCCACATAGGATCTGGTCAAGACTTAGAACTCTATGGACTAGCCACAATGCTGGAATAGAATTATAGCTTTGGGAGAGCCACCAGTGAGCGCAGACCAGTTGGCGGGTGTTGCCTTTTTAATGGCTGATATACACGTGGCAGATTTTGTTACAGAAATTTCTCAATCTGTTCTATTCATCTGAATTTAACTGATTTTCTTTTGCAACAAAGTCTGGCGAGAGTGACTGAACCTTCAGGGTATGTGCACACAAAATAAAAAAAACGTCTGAAAATACGGAGCTGTATTCAAGGGTAAACAGCTCCCTGATTTTCAGCTATTTTTTAGCAACTCACAGTTATTTTACGGCTGTTTTTGGAGCTGTTTTTCTATAGTTCATTCAAAACGGCCACTTAAAAAATAAACTGCCCATCGGAACAGAATGCTGGTTTTTTCCATTCAAATCAATCGGCAGATATTTGGAGGCGTTCTGTTTCCGGCACGAGAAACGGCCGAAAATAAGCCGTGTGAACATACCCAAATATTGCAATGTAAGTCTCTATAATATTCATTCATAAAACCCATATATTGATAGTGGCGTATCTAAATGTTTTCATAAGATTCTCTGAACGCCAGTTTAAATCTGTGTGTGCGCTTATGATCTATATTAAATCATAGGATGAGCCCTTCTAAAAGCCTAAACTGGGAACTAATCCATTACTGTTGAGCTTTGGGTGGTATCGATTATCATGCTCTGTTCACATCTGTCATGGCTTCTGTTTATAACTGAAACTACAAAGCATTTCTGGATTTGTGGTACAACCATTATCACCGACGACTGATGGATTCAATTTATTTTCTAATCGAGCTCTTTTCTTCCCATAATATCTGACGGAAAACGGAGGTTCCAATGCAGATGGCATGTCACATGAAGGCAAAAGTAAAGCTCTGTTGACAAGTCCATGCAATTTGTCATGTGCTTGAGACTGTCTTAGAACCAGACTCCTGGTAACTGGACTTCTATTTGGGCCTGAAAGTGATTATTTTTTTTATTTGATTTTTTTTCCTCTGCTCATTTAGTAGATGCTATGTACAGTAAAACATGGCGTAGTACAGTGTTGTCCAGAAGCAATGTGCAATGTTAAAGTCGATGCTATGAAATGCCTAGTACTCGCTCTGTGAAATAGTTTTATAGTGATGCCAAGTGTGCGGAATGTCTGGAATGTGGGGTTGCTCAGCTTTGATAAAGTTTGCTTTGTTCTCATGACTTGACATCTAGACTATTTGGTTCCGTAGTAAACTTTAATATATTTGCCATTATTATTATTTATGCTCTTTTTATATTCTGTAAGCTTTTGTATGTTGGAGGATGGTAGGAAGTAGGGCTGTCACGATGCCAGAATTTGGACTTCGATACCGATACTTTAAGTAGTACTGCGATACCCTATACCAAAACAATACTTTGCCGAAAATAACAAAAAAAAGTCCTTCCATTTCCTGATGTAAGGTGCGTGGTGTGAATGAATTTTGAACCTCCATGTGCCTCACATTAATAGTAATTAACCCCATGTTTCTCACTGTCATAATGGACAACATTGGGTTAATGTGAGGTACATGATGAGGTTAATTACTATTAATGTGAGGTACTAAATTCACAACACCACACGCCTCACATTAATAAGTGCAAAAGCTGCTTTTTATTTTTTTACAGTAGTCACATCATAAATGCCGCTATAAATTTGTGAAGGTTATTATGGTCAAGACTAAACCGTGTATTTTATGTATTGAGGCTTTTATTTTGTTTATTGTAAAAACAGTTTTTGTTTTTTATTGAACATCTTATTTGTATTTTTTATTTTTTTTAAATGTACTGGCATATATCTATATGCCAGTACGTTCATTAGCCTGCGTACAGATGGTACACAGGCTGTCGGGGCATACCGAAGTATGCCTTGACAGGAAATCTGATCACAGCCCTGGGGTCCTTCAATGGACCCTGGGCTGTCTTCCCATATGTGGTATGTCCCTCGATTTCACACTGTAGCGTTCCTAGTTGTCACAGATGGCGTTTCTGGGCTGCTAGGAGGATGGAGGAGTGCAGAGTCGGCTCGTTCTGTGCCCAGCACCACACCAGCTGAGCGGATTCGCTGGGAGTGGGTTGGAAGGGGATATAGAAGAAGGGTTTCTCGGTAGGGTTGGAGACTTCCTGATAAGCACAGGACACTACAGCACATCCCTGGTACTGGCTGCCCAATCACTGTGGGGGCAAAGACCATATAAACCCTCAGTGCTCCAGTTGGTTTAGGAGGGGTGGGGCCCACTAATGAAACTTAACACTTTAGTGGGCCCAGTGCAAAATGGCCCTGTACCTTGTAGTGAACTTCCTCCTCTGGTCTTCTCTACTCAGTGTGAATCAGTTTGAGACCTTTGAACTAAGGGCCTTGGAGCAGCAGCGTGCAGATAGTTTGGCTAGTCTAAAGGCCTCTTTCACACACAGCAGTATTTTGCATCAGTATTTAGAACCCAAAACTAGGAGTGGAGCACTCAAAAAAGTATAAGGCTGGATTCACATGAGCGTGTTACGTCCGTAATGGACGGAACGTATTTCGGCCACAAGTCCCTGACCGAACACAGTGCAGGGAGCCGGGCTCCTAGCATCATAGTTATGTATGACGCTAGGAGTCCCTGCCTCTCTGTGGAACTACTGTCCCGTACTGAAAACGTGCTCGTGTGAACCCAGCCTAAGGGTGCAATAACACGTGGCAAATTTTGTTGCAGAAACTTCTGCGACTGAAAATCTATTCCATTTGTCTGAATGGAACTTTAAGAAATCCATGCACCTGTTGCAGAAACAACCACATTCAGATGAAGAACTGAAAATTTCTGTAAAACTGCAGCAAAATCTGCTGCTTGTGACTGTGCACACTAATGGAAAGGTTTTTACCCCTTCCAGGTTTAGGACCTTCTCCTGGTTTCGGCTCACAAATACTGATGAGAATACTGACCAAAATACTGCCGTGTGACAATGGCCTTAGGGAGAGGAGAGCACAAAGAACCGACGACCAATATTGTATCGCCGCTAGAACATCCACTGTTTTTTGATAGGGCCTTAGATTGATCAAATGTAACATTTATGGTTACAATTTCAAGACTTTCAACTATTCATATGAAAGTAAATATGTAACTGCTATGCATTTAATTAAAAACAAATACAATATTTAACTTTTTAAGCTGGTGTCTACCGGCTCCAACTTTAACGCCACCCAAAACTGAACCACGACTCGGTCTACAGTTCTATTTCTCGTGTTTTCAAATGAAACAAATCTCTTGCTTGCAGATTTGCTGTTGACAGTAAGCGACTGTAAACATCCTCGACTGGAAGCTGTGAAGAACTCGATGGGCTTTCAGTCGGATGTTTGCAGCTGCCAACTGCCACTGGCTTCAAGAATGTCCCAATGACCTGAACCCATGAGGGCCTTAATGTGTCCTATTGAATCAATTCCTATGTTACTGATGTGTTTACACAATCTTGATACATTTCCAGAACCTGCATCCTTAGTGATTGGTAGTTACTATGATGCGTGGTGACCGATATGACGTAACCTAACTGAAAACTTCTGCAGCAATAAACTATATCAAAATATACCGAACGGCCAAGTCCGCTGTTTGTTTTTCTGTGTTTTTTGTTTTTTTTATATTGCTTCACCTGATGTAAGAAAAAACATGTTTAATTATAAATATATATTTTTTTCTTTCTAAAAATCCTACCAATATTTAGTTAGCAACACACATTCTTTTAGAACTTATGCAAACTAAAATTACAGCATACTATAAAGTCAATCCGTTTTATAAAGAAACCAGACGATCATCTGTTTTCGCTGGTGGAAGCTACGTCTAGGCCTCCATTTCCTCTATTTTTCTTGAAATTGCATATTAGGCCTCATGCACACGACCGTAAAAACACCCGTTATTGCGGGTCGTAATTACGACCCGCAATAACGGGCTCATAGACTTTTGTTAGCCACGGGTACCTTCTCGTTTTCTCACGAGAAGGTGCCCGTGCCATTAAAAAAAATAGAACATGTTCTATTTTTCTATTTTACGGGCCGTGTTGCTATACTTTATAATGACAGCACGGCTCGCAAAAGCGGCCGGCTGCCCGCCTGTGCTCGTAATTACGAGCACGGTCGTGTGCATGAAGCCTAATGCATGGATGTGCTTGATTTGCAAGAGTAACCCTCCATTGGGCTATGTACAGGGGGAACTTGAGGGACCCTACTCTTACAGCCTTATGCCTTAATAGGGAATATAAACCAGGCTTGTTGTCGTGAGACTACCCCTTCAATGTTGCATGTACTCTTTATAGAACTGCACAGTAAGGCTGTGTTCACACAGAGTTTTTTGAGGTGGAAACTGCGCTGCAAAACTCGTCAAAAACAGCCCTAAAATGCCTCCCATTGATTTCAATGGGAGGCAGAGGTGTGTTTTTGTTTTTTTTTTTCTTGCGAGCGGTAAAACAGTCTCGCGGGAGAAAGGGACATGCCCTATCTTTGTGCGTTTACGCCTCTGACCTCCCATTGACTTCAATGGGAGGCAGAGAAAGCGTATTTCGTGGCATTTTATGACCGCGGGCGAAAAACGTCACGAAAATCTGCGTGCAGGGAGAGGAAGAGCAGCCTCAAACTTCCAAACTGAATTTTGAGGCAGAAATTCCACCTGCAAAAAACTCTGTATGAACAAGGTAGTTCTGAAAAAAAGGCTAAAACAGATCTTTACTGCACTGCTTCTCTACTTCATTTCCACAGGAGAGTTTTGTGTGTTAAGTTTTTGTCTGTTGTGCAGTTGGAATTTTTATTTTTCTAAAAATGTATTTTTTTTTTTTTTTTTTTTTCTCGCTCTCCTGTTTTGCTTGTATGTATTTATGGTTGCTACAAAGCATAAGCTTAGCCCTGACCGTCATCCAAATTTCTTGGTGTACAGTTACATTTTGCTGGAATGTCTACTACACAATAAGAATGTCGGGGCTCTTTGATTGAAGTTTATCTAGTTAGAAACGTGGCTACTCTGCAGAGTAGTACTGTAGATATAGCTGGAGAAGCAGAAAGTGAGTTTGTCTCATGGATTAACGTCTTGTCTACAAAAGCACTTGGTTTGGTATGTACATTCATTTTGACATTCCATGTCTTCAGCAAGAGCAGTAGTGCTCTCAAAATTCCTTCTTTGCTTCCTAGGTTTTGTTCTGCAAATGAATGCAATTTGGACTGACATTGTGTTTTTTTTGTTAAGTATGCAGCGTATCTAACCTAGAACATGCAGTGAATTCCGTAAAAAAAAAACTCACCAAATTGTGGGGTTTTTTTTTGGATGGAAACCAGTGCTTGAAAAGTCTATACTAATGCCCAGCCATGGCGGCGCATCCCTCTGTTTTCCGTGCAGTCCGGCCTCCTGGGATGACTTTGCAGCCAGTGTGACCACTGAAGCTTGTGATTGGCTGCAGCAGTCACATGGGATGAAACCTCAGCCGAGGAGGCCTGCCTGGATGGAGAACAGAAGAAAGCGGCGTAATAGCCAGACTGCAAGTATTGGCTGTTTTTTTTTTTTCTTTCATTTTACACTCTGTCGCGACACTTGGCTCTTTCTTGCGGGTTTTACATCCCTATTGAATTAAAAGAATTCTGTTGCAGTGAAAACGTTCAAAAATTGACCTGCAGTGCAGTTTTTAAATCTGCAGCAAGTCCATTTATGCTTCGTTGTTGCTTTTCTGTTGCAAGTCTTCCCCATTTTGAATAGGCGCGTAAAACGCATGAGAAATGGCAGTGGAGCGACTTTTGCAGTGGAAACGCTGCGATTCTGCCACAAAAAATTTTTTCAGAAAAAAGAAAAAAAAAAAAAGCCTACACTTACCACCCAGGTGTTGTCATGTTGACACTTTCTTCTGTTCTTCCAGGCCGGCCTCCTGAGATGACGTTTCATCCCATGTGACTGCTGCAGCGCTCCCATGGTCCTGCAGCAGTCACATGGGCTGCAGCATCATCCCAGGAGGCCAAACTGCATGGACAATGGAGGGATGTGTTGCCATGACTACGATCCAGGGGAAGTATAAAATGTTTTTTGTTTTTTTTTTTCTTCAAGCACTGGCCTCCGCGGCAAAAAATCCTGCCTGGAAACTGTATGTATGGTTTTTCGGCCGGATATTGCAGGTTCTAGGTCTGATATGCTGCGTAATTTTACGCGGTCTATCAGATTTTTTTTGGGAACCCAGTCTTGGGATTCAAACGTGAGACAAATTTTGCCGCAGCAAATCAGTGTTACATGAATCCGTAAAAATCTGAATCGTGAATTTCACCCTTTCTACGTTGAAACAGGCATTCACAAAAGAATAAACATCCTGAAAAATCCACAACCTGCATTGATTTCTGTGCAAAAGATGTTCCGCAGCATGTGTGAGATCTCTTTAAATATTCTCCACGTGGCTAGGACTCTAATCTGCATAGAAAAACCGCAACGTTTCCATCGTGTGTATGGGGCCTTTAACAGTTTTTTTTTCTCAAAGCCTCTGCTCTTACTATTGTTGGTGTTCATAGCCGATTTTACCCTTTTCAATGCAGAAGGGGTGAAATCGGCTGTGAATCTGCAAAGAACACATGGTGTTTGCTGCTTATTCAATGTGACTCAATCTGCGACATGCGTGGGTACCCTAAATCTGGACCTTGAGTAAGGTCTCCTCTAAGCTAATTCTATGCTAGACATTTCTTGGGTCTATTGGCTTCGGAGAATGGTAGGTGACACTCAATATGGCCAGCACTTGTCGCCCAGTTTCATAAAATCCCAAAAGCCTATCCTGTCTCCTTCTTTTTTCTTTTTTTTTTTTTTTTTTTTTTTTAAAACTGCATAACCTAAGTTGTTACTGAGGTCTCGGGAATAGCTGAATAACAACAGTTTGCAGAATTATAGCTGCTCTGCATCCCCAAAAAGGGATATTGAATCCAATTATTATTTTTTTTCCCCTCGTGACTTTGGAGTTTGAAACCGCATGGGCATTCATGTCTTGTATGTAGTTTCGTAATTTTAGTATGTAACTTCGATTATTCGCTTTGCTACTGTACTTTGTAATACAAATGGGTAATTTATATGTTCTGAGGTTGGATCATTTAATTAGGTAGAAAAATCAACAAAAAGCAAATCCATCCGAAGAATAAACCTGCTGAGCAAGTAATTAAATGTTGCCATGTGGCGGGGCTGGGGTAGATTCTTGTTGGGACTGCATTGTTTTTAATTGATTTTAAGTCTCCTCTCCCACGTTTCTTCTAACTAGAGTTTCTTCTGTAAACATAGTATAGAAAAATCTTTGCGTTCGCTGTTTTGTTATAGAATCGTTTGGGAGAGTCCCTTGTAATGAAGGAAATAGGCTAATAGCTGTAAAAGCTTTCAATCTAGACTATTTGCATTTACAAAAGCTACATCCTCTGCACAAAGCTGTTTTTGGACCACCTCCAGTATGTGGCTGACGTTTATCAGTTGGATAAGCAGTCTGTTCCTTGTTCGCTTCTTCATGTTCACAGGCCATAGACGTAGTTTCAGTCTTCTGTTTCAAGTTTTTAACCAGCGCTCTGTCTCTTTTGTCTCTGTAGACTACTTTTTTGTGTGCTCGCACAGTGAACATTGAAGCATAATGCCAAGCGCTCTAAGGAAGGAGTCCTGAGTATATGCAAAAGTGCCAAACTCCTTGCCCACAGTGCTCGGCATCACGCTTCAACATTCACTGTGAGTACGTAAAATGTAGTCCACAGACTGCTGAAATCAGCGTGTCTGACACTATTTTATGCTGCCCTCAGTGAGGGCAGCATAAACTACTCCCTTTTAAAGGGTTAATTTCATCTTAGCCTAGCTATGTGCCATAACTTTGTCATCACTTTATGATCAGTGGGGGCCTAGCCTCTGGCACCCCCAACAGAATTAAGGGGCTGCAGCAACTAACGCTGCGGCCCCTTTAGTCAGCTGATCGGCTGGGTGCCGGGAGTCAAACCCCCACCGATCTGACGTTGATGGCGTATCCTAATAGGCCATCGATCTAAAATGCCTGAAGAACCCCAATAAACTAATTTAATATTTATTCTGACCTCCGGAAGAAAGTCACCTGTCATTCACAAAGAGAAATACCCAGCTGATGGGTAGAGTACCACATACCTGGCAATAGTCTCATAAATTGGGGACATTGGGGCAGATTTACTAATTCTGTCCTAACGTCTAACCTCTTCACGCGCTGTGCCGCAACTGTATGTCCTGCAGAGGGCTTTCTTCTTGCACCAGGACGTACAGTTGCGGAGCAGTTCCCGGCGCACAAGGTCCTAACGGACAGCGTCCGGGAACTGGGAGGTCAGCTGTCCCTGACATCTGACACTCACATCTTGCCGGTCAGCGGACCATCGCCGCTGATATCGACAACCCCATAAGTGCGGCGACCGATTGCAATCGCCGCATTTAAGGGGTTTGGAAGCACATCGGCAGCCCCCACAAAGTTTTATTGTGGGGGCTGCCGATGCTTGTCGTGGCAATCGGAGGCCAGACAATGACCTCCGGGTTGCCATGTAAGGAAGCCTCGGAGGAGCAGCCTCCGGCCGGTCCTCCGAGGCTTCCTGTCAGTGTGACTGTCACGTCACAATGACAGTTAGAACACATTACACTACGTAGGTAGTGTAATGTACTCTAGCAGCGATCAGAGCTGCAAGTCTAAATGTCCCCTAGTGGGACACGTAAAAAAAAAGTGTAAAAGTTATATAAACAAAAAATGCTTTTTTTTCCTACAAGACTTTCATTATAAGAAAAAAATGAACACTTTAAAAAAGTACACGTTTGGCATCGCCGCGTTCGTAACGACCCAAACTATGTTGTTTTTCCAGCATGATGAACACCCCAAATAAAATAAATAAAAAAACGACACCAGTATCGCTTTTTTTTTTTTTTTTTTGGTCGCCATCCCTCCCAAAATAGAGAATAAAGTGATCAAAGTCGCATGTACCCGAAAATAGTACTAATAAAAATTACAACCCGTCCCGCAAAAAACAAGCCCTTACACAGCTTTTTTCGACTAAAAAATAAGTTACGGCTCTCAGAATATGGTGACACAAAAAAATTATTATTTTATAAAGTGATTTTATTGCGCAAACGCTGCAAAACATAAAAAACCTATATACATATGGTATCGCCGTAATCGTACTGACCCGCAAAATAAAGCAAAACTGTCATTTTTGAACACCGCAAAAAATAAGCTAAAAAACATTGTCAGAATTGCTTGTTTTTGGTCACCCGGCTTGCAAAAATATAGAATAAAAAGTGATCAAAAAAATCGCATGTATCCCAAAATGATACCAATGAAAAGTACAGATTGTCCCGCAACAAATAAGCCCTCGCACAGCTCCGGTGGTGAAAAAAATAAATGTTCTGGCTCTCAGAATATGACGATGCAAAATGTGCAGAGTGTTCCAAAAGCGGGTAACATCCGACACCATTTATCAGTGCGACACCGGCCACACATCTATAAATTATTTATTTACCGCATTATTCTGCCCTCTTATTATGCCCCGATGTAGTCTGCACAGATTACATATTCCCCCACATTCTAAACTGAAATACCAGCAATATCCCAAACCACTATTACCAAGCAAAATCTGCGCTCCAAAAGCAAAATGGGATCCCTCCCTTCTGAGCCCTGCAGCGTGCCCAAATAGCAGTTTGCGCACACCTATATAGCATCGCCATACCCGAGAGAACCCGGTTAACATTTTATGAGGTATTCGTCTTCAGTGGCACAAACTGGGCACAACATATTATGCACTAAAATGGCACATCAGTGGAAAATTGCAATATTCACACCATCCGCTGTGCATTAACCCCCTTTGCGCACTATGACTTAATAGCACGTCATGGTGCGGGGGTGATGTATGGAGCGGGCTCACGTGCTGAGCCCGCTCCATATGCTCCGGGTGTCTGCTGTGTATTACAGCTGACACCCAGGACTAACGGACAGGAACAGTGATCGTGCGCTTACAGAAGCCTGTAAAAATAACAATATGCTGGATTACATTAGTATTGCAGCGTATTGTACCAGCGATCTAATGATCGCTGGTTCAAGTCCCCTAAGGGGACTAATAAAATGTGTAGAATTAAAGTTTAGTAGTGAGAGAAAAAAGTTTATAGTTAAACAAAAAACAAAAACCTTTTCCAATTTTTCTTAGAGACTCTGTCACCACATTATAAGTGCCCTATCTCCTATATAAGGAGATCGGCGCTATAATGTAGGTGACAGTAATGCTTTTTATTTAAAAAAACAATCTTTTTTCACAAAGTTAGAAGCGATTTAAGTTTATGCTAATGAGCTTTCTTAATGCGCCAGTGGGCGTACTTTTACTGTCGACCAAGTGGGCGTTGTACAGAGGAGTGCATGACGCTGACCAATCAGCATCATGCACTCCTCTCCATTCATTTACACTGCACTAGCGATATAGATATATCGCTATGTGCAGCCTCATACACAAACCCTAACATTACTAGTGTCCTGATAATGAGTACACATGAAATCCAGCCTGGACGTCATGTGTACTCAGAATCCTGACACTTCTGAATCTTTTTTTTGTGAGATTCCGGCAAGTGACACCAAATCTCGTTTAGCTCCGAGATCTCGCGAGATTTCGTATCCGTTGCTGGAATCTCACAAAAAAGATTCAGAAGTGTCAGGATTCTGAGTACACATGACGTCCAGGCTGGATTTCATGTGTATTCATTATCAGGACACTGTAGTAATGTTAGGGCTTGTGTATGTGGCTGCACATAGTGATATATTTCTATATCGCTAGTGCAGTGTAAATGAATGGAGAGGAGTGCATGATGCTGATTGGTCAGTGTCATGCACTCCTCTGTACAACGCCCACTTGGTCGAAAGTAAAAGTACGCCCACTTGGGCATTAAGAAAGCTCATTAGCATGAACTTAAATCGCTCCTAACTTTGTGAAAAAAGATCGGTTTTTTAAATAAAAAGCACTTCTGTCACCTACATTACAGCGCCGATCTCCTTATATAGGAGACAGGGCACTTATAATGTGGTGACAGAGTCTCTTTAAGTAATGTAAAAAAATAAAATTGGTATCGCTGTGTCCGTAAAAGTCTGAACTATTACAATAGTTTGTCCAGTTTTTTGTTTTTTTTCTGCCAAATTTTGCTGCACCCCAACACGTGTGAGGCCATTCACCCTTTCTTATAAGCCACGCCCCTTGCAGATCGTTGATCAAAAGTTCTGAAGCAGTTAGAGTTCTGGTGCACTTTAAATAGTTAATCTCCCCCACCGTATTCAGTAACTCCAGTCCTGACCAATATCTGTTTATTGGGATGTGTGCTTTAAATGGGCACTAACTTTTTTTTTTCTTCAAACAACTTATGCTGATTACAAAGTTGATACATATCCGGTATACTATTTAATTTACTTTCAAAATTAGTTTTTATCCATGCAAATTCCATGTGAAGTTATTGCCACTAGGTATCTCTTCCTGTAATCTACTGTCTAGCCCCTGCTAAGCAAAATTCGTGTCTAGTTATAGATAGACCGCATAAGATGCGGGTGTGTCTCTTCACTGCCCGCTATAACTTTCTATGGTGAGGGGAGGAGGGAGCAGAGAAGTCGGCAACAAACACGCTGCATGTAAGTCTATGCAGGGGGAGGAAACCAGAGCAGAGTGAGAGGTGCAGGTTGCTGGTAAGATTTCTATGTCACACCAGTGCTGGATTCTCAGCTACACTATATATTACTGCTGTATAATCTCCCCCATGCTGCTTTAGCTTCTATATATGGGGTGCAGATTGGAGAGCAGGATTCTCCTCCTCTCTGTGCAGTGTATGAAAGACCTGATAGCATTTAGGCTCCACCCGTTTTCTCAGACCACTGAGAATTAGAGCCTGCCGAGAGGAAAACTGCTAAATAATGCCACATACAAGTCATATAATAACCAGAAATAGTGTTATTCCTCATGTACAAACATGACCACTTATTCTGAAAAGTTAGGTATGCTTTAAGTTGCTGGATGAGTTAGTCCTGTCCTAGACCATCTGCATAATCTTCTACATATCAGTTGTATTTGCTTTCCATGATGGATTTTGGACTTGCTTTTTGGGTGGTACCAACAATTTGTTAAAGCATAGTTACAGCTTTCAGGTGACCTTTTTTTATTTTCCCGGCATAAGCGGTCATGTGTCCATGAGAAATATCACTATTTCTGGCCTTTTATGACTTGTGTTATGCATTTTTAGCACTTTTCCCTATGAAGTTATTCCCATGTTAGAATTAGTTCTTGAGTATAGAAGTTCTTTCAACTAAACTTCCTTTACTCAGTGAGTGATCCTCAAAGGAAAAAGAAGCCTCGGACTTAGTTTGTGGCTGTTTTACATTGCAGAACAACCTATAAGCACAGGGAACATAGCACCCAAGTAGAATGTAAGAATATATAACTAGCACGTATCGTCAAAAATAAAATTCTTTATTAATAAATAGCAACCATACATGGTATCACCGAAATATATATAAATGAACTCCATAAGACAGGTCATATACGGAGAGCAGCATCAGTGAGGTATAGATGTGAATATACCCAGAGGTTAACAGAACAACCCATCTCAGAAAAGACGTCCCATTCCCTACCTCACCATAGAATAAAAAAAAAAACAATGCTAAACAGTGGCCAAATAACCAGATGTAAGACTTTTATAGGTACGCAGAATAAATCCTACCTAGTGATAATGCATATGGCAAGACCTAGATAGTGCCGATGTAAGCTGAAAATAGCAAGGCTAAATGAATCGCCAGAAATATGGATAAGGAAATGTACCCAAAGACATGGTGGAGGGAGGAGGGCACGTCAGGAGATGTGGCACAGAAAAGACGCCTGATTTACATTGCAATCATGTATGGGGTGTGTCCACCCCTCTTTGTTCTCCCATATACTGTGCCTGCTTGTGACAGTCTAATTTAAATGCCATCCTGACTACATCTAAACATTGTTAAAATGTATACTTTAGCTGAAACTGGGCCTCAGAGGCTCATTGACTCTGATCCTCCTACTCTTTTACTAATAGGGAAGTACAGACCACTTAGCGATACTATTTAATAGAATATTTTCGTACATGCACTTCTGTATGGTTCTTGTACTGTATAGTCTTACATTCCAGTCCTATGTTAAGCTACTTCCGCAGCATATGTCATGCGTCAAATTCCTTTCATGTTTAAAGGGCTGTTGCCATCTTCATCCGGTTTCAAATGACATCTCAATCTTACTATATAGCTTTATTTGTTCAAATTGTACCCATCTCTGGATATCTTCATCTGCTTCCTGGGTCTCCCTCTATTTGTTTCTTGCATGTTGCGGCCGTCTCTGCGGTTCTGCAGTGGTGGCCGCGCTTGTGCAAGTTTTCCCTGGTGCCTTTTAATGTACAGGTTGGCTGGGCTTTTGGGAGTGTGCCTCCTGGCATTTGCATGTCCCGGCCACCTCTGCCGCTCTATAGATATGTTTGCATGGTTCAAGGGCATGCGTAGTAGCCATTGAACAGATGTTTCGAGCCTTAGACACTGACAATGCTGCTATGGGGATTGCATATATCCACCTCGAGCGCGCGCACAGTCAGACTAGCAGCGCAATGACCTAATCACATTGCATCCTGCCTGAAATGCCTATGGTTTGGCACTGACAGAACATGCCAGGACTTTCGGTCACTGACGCAGACTTTGAATGGAGTGGTTGGGTGCATGCTAGGCTGCCCCTCCATTCAACCTCCCCCCCCAGGCAAGTGGTCTTTGTGCTGGGGGTGAGAATGGTGACAGGTGAGGGTTTCAGCGCTTGGACTCTAACCGTTATCGCCAATCCAGTGGATCAGTAATAACTTGTTACAACCGAAATATTCCTTTAATGTTGCCAGACACCACACTAATCTACATATTTGCAATAGGTGTTCTGTATCAGACCATTTACCTATTATGTAACGATAAAAATCGGTGCAATATTCTGCTATATAATTAAGACTTTGTTCACATTTGCATCAGGGTTCCGTCGGAACAGAACCCTGACTGAAACAAACGGAAACCATAGGTTTCATCACAACTTCAATGGTGGCGGAACCAGTGCAAATTGTTTTTGTCTCAGTTGTCCAAGGGTTCCGTCGTTTTGACAGGATCGATACCGTAGTCAAAACAACGGAACCCTTGCACAACTGAGACAAACTGAAACCATTTGCAGCGGATCTGTCACCATTGAAACTAATGGGAATGCGATCGGAAACCTATGGTTTCAGTCAGGGTTCTGTTCTGACGGGAAGCTCTGATGCAATGCCAGAAAGGAGCCCCGATGCAGATCTCACCAAAGCCTTATGCTTGGAGGTAAAAAAAAAAAAGTGTACAGTTGCAGGATAATTACAGAAAGTATAATCAAAAAAATTTGTTTTAAACAAAACGACCCATAGAATAAACACAAATAGAAAATAAAGGCAGAGAATAAAAAAAGAATGTGATGGGGGGGGGGGGTCTGGTTTGGGGTGATAGATACATAATACTAATACATTTTTGCATCAGTTGTTATCCGGCTTCACGATTTTTACTACAAAACATCACTTATCAGTTGTTGTTAGTTGTCAACAGTTTTTACTACAATGCTCCACCAAAGAGGCAGCCTAGGGTCTGAAAATGTGCCAATTTTATCAGTGGTGCATAGTTTTGATAGATTGGATGCTTGTGTATCGTGTCAGGGCTCTCCTCCGCTACACTGAAGTCTGATATACATATTACACATTGTAAAGTCACGTGTGTTCTATTCAGTGCGGCGCGAAGAGCGCCCAGAAGGCAGCAGCTGTCCACTGACATCAGATCTTCGACGCAGCCGTGTGAGCCTGCAAAGACTCCAAATGCTAGCCCTAACTTCAGGGAGTAGCTAGTTTTTGACGGCCGTTTTGTATCCGTTCCGTGTCAGTTTTCCGTTTTTGACACATTTTTAAAAACCGTTGAATTTCATGTGTAGATAATGCCCCAGTGCCCTCTGTTGCATTGCCGATTTGGTGGCTGGGGATTCCCTCAAGGAGGACTCCGACATCAATGTCCATATATGGACAGTAGCCTCAGGTTTCCTCAAGGAGCGGAATCTCCGGCCAGATAATCAGCGATAGGGATTCCGATCAATCAGTAGCCAATGATGTCACTGGCCATATAGGGACAGAGACGTCAAGGGCATCACCGAGCACTGTGCCTGGGGAGTCTTCGGCGAGCGGAGGAGCTCCCTCTGCTCCTCCGCTTTGAACAAATTCTGAAGCAGGGAGCTGATGGTTCCCTGCTTCAGAATTGGGTTCAACTCCATGGGACATACCCCCGCCCGCCTTCCCGCTGGTTGCTGCCGGAAGGTGAATGCGGCAGCACCCGGCGTTCATCAGGCCACAGGTAAAATAGATAGGATACGGCGCCTGAACCAAGAACGCTGCAGGTAACTTTTTGGGATCCGGCTCCTGCACAGGTCCAGCTTCGTACAGAGCCACTACTGATGTCCCCTGTGCCAGGACAGGTCCCATTGAAAGCCTGTAGGACCCGTTTTAGCATCAGTTTCCCTTCCAGCTGTTCTGCAACACACCGGAGGGAAACTGACAGGGGCAACGGATATATGTGAACAGCCCCTTACAAAAGCAAGAGAACTTAATCATGCCAGAAGCGAGAACCTGTCTACTCTTGGAAAACAATTCAATAGTGTCAAGGTTTTGAGAAGCTTATTATGAGTACCTTTCAAAGAAGCGGTGAGATCCTCCTGAACTTTTGATAACCATCTTTAAGGGAGGTCAATCCACCTGCTTCTACATAGCTGCAATGCTAGCTCTGGCCGCAATTTTCAAATGGCGAACAACCGACATACGTAATGATGTCTCACAGATGGAGCACAATCAGGGCAAGCGTTTGAAATCTATATTTAGATAACTACAGTTATGCACCTACTAAGCTATTCCATCCTTCAAGAATAAAAGGTATATTGACGTGTAGCAGCAGGCGGAGACCTTTAGGACACTGTTTTGGCCTTCGTCTAAATAATAGAGCCCTATGGCTATGTTTAGCGTGTTCACCGAAAGCTTTCCCTGAAGTACAGGCTAAATGTAGTTTAATAACGAGTTGTGAACTAGGCCTTACCCACTGTTTTTATAAAAAAAAAATGTTAAAGGTAATCGATGTGAAACATCACTTCTAGTGCACTGTAGTTGCGGTGTCTTCAGTTACTTCGTCTTTCATTGTGGTACTGTCTTTTACTATTCCCTGAAACAGTAGATTATGACTAAATGATGGGTTTTTATTGTATGTCAATTAATGATAATTCTTTTGTTTTTAGGATGAATGGTATTTTCTGGCAACCAGCAGAAGAAAAAGCTGAGAGAAGAGTTGTCAAGATGAGTTCCGGAAATATATTGAAGCATCTCCTGTGGGTTGGGCAGTAAAACATACATGGTGAAGTTGCTGCTATGCCTGAGCTTGAAAATGTTGTGTGGTCATAAAGATTAAAAGCTCTTCTGTGCTGCTTAGGTATCAAAAGAGCTATATATATATATATATATATATATATATATATATATATATATATATATATATATATATATATATATAATAAAGTTTTTTTTATTTTTTTTATTTTTTTGCAGCCCCTAGTCCAATAAGGTCTTTTTAAACTATTGTGCTTAACATTTTGTTGAAATGATGGTCCAAGCGGAGCTTCTCTTATAGGGGTTGCTGATGTTCTATAGTACATTACTATAGAAGAGGAGGGCATTACAGAAACACATTTGGCCCTTCACTTAGCCACTGTGATATTGAGCCTTGTAATTTTTACTGTCTTATATTGTTTTTGCTTGTATTTTACATTCTGCAGGCAAATGTCACGTCCAGCGGCTGATGTTCTTTCCTTCTGAGTGACAGATGATGTAAACATCCTACACTCTCAGCTGTGGAAAACAGAAAGCTGGGAGAAGGCTGTTTACGCTGTCTGCCTTGCATATCAACAAACTGGAGGTGAAGTGAACGCACTAAAAGCACCTAGAAGTCTCATCAGTCCTGCGCTCGGATTTATTTATTCATTGTAAAACTGACAAAAAATGTTTTCTCCCTAATGCTTATTAAAGTTTTTCCTATCTGCACCAATGCTGGTTTTTCTCGACCTTTTTATGTTAGTTTTTGTTTTACGCTATATCTTATATTACAGCTATGCCTCAAGTTTCTGAAAATCCTATAGGTTGCTTATGGTCCTATAGTCCTTTATGAAAACCTTAATTTCCTCATGTGTAGTAAATTTCATAGATATGTGTTCTTTAAACCTATGTTCACACGCTTAACAAAAAAAACTTCTGTCAAATACAGAGCTTATCAAGGGAAAACAGCCACTGATTTTCAGCCGTTTTTATGCATCAAGCATTTTGTTTGTTCGTTTTTTTTACGTCCGTTTTGGGAGCTGTTCCATTGACCCAATGAAAAATGGCTCAAGAAGTGACATGCACTTTTTTACGGGGTTTTTTTACACAGCCATTTTTATTAACTGCCCCGTGGGAACGGAATGCCGTTTTTTTCCAATTGAAATCAATGGGCAGATGTTTAGAGGTGTTAAGCCCCTGTATTTTTAGCCATGTTTCGGGGTGTTTATGGCCCAAAAAACATCAGAAAATGGGTCGTGTGAACATACCCTAATAGTCTTTATGGCCTGAGAGAGTTCTTCAGCTTGACCTCCCCATCTCAACACCATATCCTTGCAATAATGGTCTATTCAGGTCAAGAAACTAAGAACTTCACATCACAAGAATTTTCCATTTTGAAAAAGACCAATTTGAGTTCGTAAAAGCCAGAGGAGATACAAGATACAGATGATACAAAAATGAAGGCCTCCTAAAATCTTTGAGTGATTAACTTCACAACTAAACAATATTGTACATTAAGCTGGTTCTAACTTTTTAGTAGAACAGTGGACAGATCAGCTTTGCACGATGGAGCCTTGGTCATTGGAAATTAAAAAAAAAAAAAATTTTGGTCCATCAGATTGAGATCTGGGCTATTTGCCTGCCATGTCCATTGAGTTGATATGGCTTTCCTAAAGAAAAGCTACAACACTCTTTGCGGCAAGATGCATTATCATCCTGAAAAAGGACTTCTCATTCCATCGATAGAGAAGTTGGTTTGGTGATCATAAAGTGTCTACTTTCGACGTACACCTGTGCTTTTGACTGATTAAATCTTCCCTGGTCATTTAACTGACCTGAAACCCCATATCAAAAATTGGGAAAGTTTATTATTTTCCTTAGGCAGTCAGCTTTGTTTCGTCCAATCCCCCACACTCCCATAATTGGTTCTCTTTAGCCTGCTGTAACCTTGATTACTGCTGTTCAGGTGTTAGTACTTTTTATTCGTTTTAGCTTTTCAAATATATGTAAGCCCCATCTCGTTCAGCTGATTCCTTACAGTTCTGTCTCAAACATTGACTACTTGCCGCCTTATTGATCATTTGTTTTGCTGTGTATTTTCTATTTTCAGGGTATATTGCCTTGCGTCTTCATCCTGACGCTTTTTACGTCGTCCTTGGTCTGCCCGTATGTTTCCTTTTTTATTACCGTCTTATTTTGTTTATACTAGCACAATTTTGCACTCGGCTGACTGGGAACAACCAACTTCTTTTTGCCACACTCCTTTTGTTGGACTTCTATCTTTAGAGTTTTATTATGCTTAGTTAAGTCCATCAGTCTGTAAGAGCTCCCTTTAACTGTAGACCAATCTGAATTTTTAAACTTCTACCAGTACAAGGTGATGCCATAATTTTGTTCCTCCTCTTGACCCAGGAAAAAAATAAAAATTCATTCGTTTCATGTGTTTGAGGTATATTTTACAAAGTCGGAATGTTCCACTATTAAAATTTAGTTTTGTGTGATTCGTGTATTTTCTACAAAGCAAAAAAGCTGGATGAAAATCCTCTAATTGTGGTCATTCCATAATTTTTACCAGGGGTTGTAGAATTGAAAGAAGTGGTTGTTGCTACAAATCTTAAAGCAACCACTAAACCTAGAAATTAATGATCAAAGTAAACAGGAGAGAACCTTGCTCACTTTGTCAGCCTGCAAGATATTCTGAGTGTTCCTGAAACAAGCTTGTAGAAATTCTGCAAAGAACACGGAGGTTCATTTGCTGCTGATCTGTTCCATTTTCACCTGGAGAGGGGTGGGGCTTGATGATCTGTGTGTCCTACTGCAGAAAGTGGAGGCTCCTGCTACAGACAGTTGTTTTACATCCAGACGCAGGATTCTGAGGGGGGGGGGGGTGCATGGTGGAGCTTCTCGGGCACAGAAACCATTCTCTTAGGTTTCTCAGGTTTAATTTCAATATCAGACAGACAAAAATAACTAATCGAAAGATGAGATTTAGGGAGTAACTGCTTGGATGTTTATATGTATCTAAAACCCTTAGTGACCACCAATACGCGTTTTCACGGCGGTCACTAAGGGGCCATATACTGGGCTGCCGTGGAAAAGGCGGCGGCCTAGCCTAAGTCCTGCACTAGTGTCTTGTGCAGGCTGGAGTCTGGGCTCGCTGTCTGATGACAGCCGGACTCCTGCCCCAACGACCGCAATAGAAGTTTACTTAGATTGCTACCATTTAACCTGCTAAATTCCGCTGTCAGTAGCAACTGCGGCATTTAACTTGTTTACAGCGTTGGCTATCTCCCTCTGTCACCCATTGGCGGCTGTCCTCAAATGCAATTGCGGGCCTCCGATGGGGTGTCATGGCAGCCGGGGGCCTGATAAAAGCCCCCAGGTCTGCCCTTGGCATATGCCTATTAGGATGTGCCAGCGGCACATCCTGATTGCCTGTTAGATTTACACTGTAAAAAAAAAGAAATAAAAGTACACATATATGGTAAAGCCGTAACCGTAATGACACAAACAAAGTTAACATGTAATTTAAACCACAAGGCGAACACCGTAAAAAAAAAAACGCAAAAAGCAATGGCAAAAGTGTTGTTTTTTTGCCACTATTGCCCCCCAAAAAAGTCATAACGAAAGTTAATCAATACTACGTCTCATCCCGCAAAAAACAAGCCCAAAAAAAAAATCACTTAATTGACGGAACAATAAAAAAATGACAGCTCTTGGAAAGCGACAATGCAAAAACAAATAATTTTAGTTCAAAAGCGGTTTTATTGTGCAAAAGTTGTAAAACATAAAAAAACTACATATGTTGTATTGTAATCGTATTGAACCATAGAATAAAGGTAACGTGTTATTTATGCCGTACAGTAAACGGCGTGAATTTAAAACACATAGAACAACGGTGGAATATCAGGGTTTTTGTTTTTTTTTTTCTATTCCCCCCCCCCCAAAAGGAGCTAATCAAAAAATATGTACCCCAAAATGATGCCATTAAAAAGAACAACTAATCCTGCAAAAGGCAAGTTCTCATACAGCTCTGTCAATGGGAAAAAGTTATGGCTCTGAATGGGACTATAGAAAAAAAAAAATAAATAGCTTGGTCATTTAGGGCCTAAAATAGGCCGGTCATTAAGGCCTCGTTCACACAGTTTGTTGCAGGAGGAAAATTCTGCCTCAAAGTTCCGTTTGGGATTTTGAGGCAGATTTTGTCCTTCCTGCACGTCGTTTGCTGCGATTTTCGCTCGCGCCCATTGAGTGCTACAGGTAAAAAGCTCTGCGAAATAAACTTTCTCTGCCTCCCATTGATGTCAATGGGAGGTCAGAGGTGTAAATGCGCGAAGATAGGGCATGTCTCTTCCTTCTCCCGCAAGGTGGTTCGTCCCTGCCTCCCACTGAAATCAATGGGGGCATTTTCGGCCGGTTTTTGACGAGTTTTGCAGAGCGGTTGCCGTGCCAAAAAGCTCGTCAAAATACTCAGTGTGAACAGGGCCTAAGGGGGATAATGGCTGAATTGTGATATTGGGTATGCAGTTGATTACCTGGATATATGTAGATAAATCATGCAGCAAGTCTTGAGTTTATATGTGTTTATTATAGCTGACTGCCTTTTGTTTTTATTTGGCAAATGTCTGCAAACTGCCTGATCTATTTCTATGGCGTCATGCACACGACCGTAAAAACACCCGTTATTGCGGGTCGTAATCACGACCCGCAATAACGGGCACATAGACTTCTGTTAGTCACGGGTACCTTCCCGTTTTCTCACTGGAAGGTGCCCGTGCCGTTAAAAAAAATAGAACATGTTCTATTTTTTCATTTTACGGGCTGTGCTGCTATACTTTATAATGGCAGCACGGCTCGCAAAAGTGCCTGGCCGTGCTCGTAATTACGAGCACGGTTGTGTGCATGAGGCCAAACAGCTTGGTGTATAAGGCTTATTTTGAAGTAGAGCACCCGAAAGTTATCATATTCCACATGTGAATCCGGATTCAGTCCACAGTCTGCTGTAAATGTCAGCTACAAAGAAGAGTATTACATAAAATGAAATCCCTAACAAGACCATAGCAATGGTTAACAGAGCTATCTGAACTTTAAAACAAGAATCTGTATTCTCTATGTTGCTTATGAAAACTTTTATAGAAAAGAAAATCAAAAACTTCAAGGACAAGCGTAATGTAATTACTCTGTATGCATAGCTATTATGATTATTCCTACCCCAATAATGGAAATCCCAGCTAAAGGGGCTGAAATAGGAATTGCAGCGAAACGCTGATACTCCTGTTAAATATGCAAAATCTGTCTGTCTGTCTGTCTGTCTGTCTGTCTGTCTGTCTGTCTGTCAAACATGGCTTCGACATGTCCAACTATAAAACAATTAGGCTGGATTCACACGAGCATATTACGTTCGTAATGGACGGAATGTATTTCGGCCGCAAGTCCCGGACCGAACACACTGCAGGGAGCTGGGCTCCTAGCATTATAGTTATGTACGACGCTAGGAGTCCCTGCCTTGCTGTAATCATGTTTTCAGTATGGGACAGTAGTTCCTTGGAGAGGCAGGGACTCCTAGCATCGTACATAAGTATGATGCCAGGAGCCCGACTCCCTGCAGTGTGTTCGGTCCGGGACTTGCGGCCGAAATACGTTCCGTCCATTATGGACGTAATATGCTCGTGTGAATCCAGCCTTACATTATTTAATCTGCCCGGTAAATGCCATAAAAAAAATCAATGGCGGAATTGCTGTTTTCTGTTCATCCTGCCTTCAAAAAGATTTAGTAAAGTGATCAAAATGTTGCATGTACTTGAAAATGGTAGCAATAAACACTACAAGACGTCCTGCAAAAAAAAAAAAAAAAAGCCCTCCAACAGCTTATCGGCGGAAAAAAGTTATTGCTCTTAAAATATGGCGACGCAACAATAATTTTGAAAGAAAAGTGTTTTTACTGTGTAAAAGTATTAAAGCAAAACTATATAAATTTGGTATTGTCGCAATAGTAACGACCTGCTGAATAAAGTTAGGTTTTTTCAATTACATACTCCATGACAGCACACAGGAGGTTGAATCTCCACCTCCTATCAGGGACAGGAACACGTGAAATGTTAAATAGCCCCTCCCTACCTCAGCAGGTTTCCTGTCTCTGCTAGGGGCATACAAGAGGATACTGCTCTTGCAGCAGCAGAAAACTTGTCTTTCAGTTGGCCTTCGCTTAATTTCTTCTGTCCCCTAGTGCCTAGTGAAGACTTCAGGGTCTTGTGCCGCCTCTCCTGCGTCTTTGGGTAATTCTGAGGAGGCGGAATAGCAGCCTCCGGTCCTCCCATTAACTCCCCAGTCTTGCTCCCCAGTTGTGGGATACTCTCCTCCTATCCTCTGCGTGCGTTCCACTCTGGGACGCATTGCAGTACTATTCCTGTGGGTTCCAGTAGTGAGCGTGACGCACTTCCGGTCCAGAAGACGAGCGAGCATGTGCAGAAAGTCTGTTATTCAGTCGTCCTCCGGACGTAGGGGAGCTACTCTCCCTACTCGTTCTGGATCAGAAGGGAGGAGTTGTTTTTGCGTGCAGTCAGCGCGATTGATTTAAAACTCCAACAGGCTTCAGATGGTAAGATGCTGTGCTTCTTTTCATGATGACGGAATGAGGCTTCAGCCTCTAAGCTAGCTTCTAAGCCTTGTGTGCCCCCAGCTCCAGTAAGCAGGGCCACCTCCAGTTTTATGTGGAGCCTTGGGTGACACAGACTTAGTGGGCTCCTTTGCGGGGGAACTCATGGCGGCAGTAAAATGCCAAAAATCGTCTCTTTGTGCCCCCATATAGACATTAGGCCCTGTTTATGACCCCCATGTATAATGCCCCCATAGCTAGCCCACATAGTATAATGCCCGTCATAGCTTCCCCATACAGTATAATGCCCCCATATAGTATAATTCCCCCCATAGCTGCCCCATACAGTATAATGCCCCTTTACAGTATAATGCCCCGTGATGGCAGTTTTCTGTGACCGCCATCACCACAGACTCCAGCAGGAGAGGCTGGGGAGCAGTTGTCTCCCAAGTGTCATTTGAGAGAGTTTGGCCTCAACACCTGAAAAATAATGTATCCAACTTCCTGAAACTAAGAGCGCTTTTGGAAGCGTTGAGAGCATCAGAACACCACACAAGCGGCTCAAATATAAAAATTGATTCAGACAACATGACCACTGTAGCCTTCTTAAATCAACAAGGGGGAACTAGGAGAAAAAAAACTCCAACTATTTTCAGGTCAGATCTTTTTTAGCTGGGCAGAACAACATGCCAAATCCATCTCTGTCTTTCCCCTAAAAAGCTCCCTAAACATAGAGGCAGATTTCCTGAGTTGAAAGGATCTCAGTCCAGGAGAATGATGCCTGAACAACAAACTATTCTATCAGATCACACAGTTGTGGGGCAGCCCAGAGGAGGACCTATTTGTAAATCAACAAAACTCCAAGACTCCGCAGTTTTACTCTCTAAATCTAAGAGATTTTTGTCTGGGAGTAGACTCCTTAGCCCACAACTGGCATTTCTCCCTAGCTTATTCCTTTCCCCCCATAGCTATTCTTCCAAGAGTTCTTAAAAAAATCTGCAAGGGGCAGCTCACAGTGACCCTTGTGGCTCCTCTATGGCCCAAGAGGGCTTGGTATGGTCTGCTCCACAGCCTACAGATAGCAGGATCTTCTGTACCAGGGACCTGTTTATCACGGGGACCCTCAAATAACCGCTAGCAGCCTGGCTTCTGAGAGCGCAGGCTTAAAAGTTAGAGTTCTGTCTGACGCAGTGGTTAGAACTCTTCTAACAGGCAGGAAAGGTGTTACCAACGCTATACACAGTAAAAAGTACAGTCAGGGTATGTTCACACGCTGAGCCAAAAACGTCTGAAAATACGGAGCTGTTTTCAAGGGAAAACCACCTGATTTTCAGACGTTTTTTGAGCAACTCGCGTTTTTCGCTCCGTTTTTTCAGCCGTTTTTGGAGCTGTTTTCAATAGAGTCTATGAGAAAACGGCTCCAAAAACATCCCAAGAAGTGTCCTGCACTTCTTTTGACGAGGCTGGAATTTTACGCGTTGTCTTTTGACAGCTGTCAAACGACGACGCGTAAATTACAGGTCGTCGGCACAGTACGTCGGCAAACCCATTCAAATGAATGGGCAGATGTTTGCCGACGTATTGGAGCCGTATTTTCAGGCGTAAATCGAGGCATAATACGTCTCGTTTACGCCTGAAAATAGGTCGTGTGAACCCAGCCTCAAATTTACCGCTCAGACGGCACTGGTAACAGTCCAATATCATTCAGTATGGACACTCTCTCCCAGAAAAATGCAGTGTACAGTCCGCAATCCAGTGAGGGTGTGGATGGTAATTCTTATCCCTGTAGTCCCACAGAGCTCCGTATTGTCTCTCGACGTTCAAAGAACTCCTGGTAGGAAAAGGATCTTATGTCTCTAATAGATGGAAAAAGGTAGACACATAGTGCAACACCCTCTGAAAAAAGATTTCTCCACACCAAGTTTAATCCATACTCACAGAAGTAACAAGAAATATAAGCATCAAGGTAAATAAAAATCGTTCAAATTTCTAGGCAGCGCACCAAACACTCTCGCCCCTTAGGGCCTAGAAATTGTAAACATTTTTACTCTGTGGGACTACAGGGATAAAAATTACTATCCACACCCTCATTGGATTGCGGACTGTCCATTGCATTTTTCTGGGGGAGAGTGTCCATACTGAATGATATTGGACTGTTACCAGTGCCGTCCGAGAGGTAAATTTAACTGTACTTTATGTCATTTAGGGTATTTGTTGGATCATACCCAATTTAGTTTGCTGCGGTCTGAGAGATATATTGTGGGTATTTGAGCCAGGAGAAACTACCATTATTACACAGTAAGTCAGTACTGTAAGACTAGACATCGACCGCACATCCACAATATATACTTTGATCTATATCTGCTAGGCAAAAAATTATAAATGTAAACATGAGATTCTTTGTTAACATTTTGATCAAATTGTATAAGCCCACTTGCCACTTCACGGCAACCTCTTTAACCCCTTCCCGCTCCTTGACGTACTATTACGTCATGGCAGCTGTATCGTTCGCGCTCCATGCCGTAATAGTACGTCTCGGGAGTAACGGCCGTTTCGGCCGTCCTCCCGACACATACAGGAGCTGTGACGCTGCTGTCTTGTTCAGCAGCTGTCACAGCTCCTACAGCGGGGACCGATCGCTGTGTCCCCGCTGATTAACCCCTTAAAAGCCGCGTTCTATAGAGATCGCGGCTTTTTAGGGGTTAAGCTGCCATCGCCGGCCTGCTACGCGACAGCGGCCGGCGATGGTGACTATGGCAACCGGACACCAAACAATGGCGTCCGGCTATGCCATAGACGGAAGCCTAGTGGGTCCTGACAACGTCAGGACCCACTATGCTTGCTGTCAGTGAGTAGCTGACAGTTCTAATACACTGCACTACGCATGTAGTGCAGTGTATTAGAATAGCGATCAGGGCCTCCTGCCCTCAAGTCCCCTAGTGGGACAAAGTAATAAAGTAAAAAAAAAGTTAAAAAAAGATGTGTAAAAATAAGAAAATAAAAGATTTAAAAGTATTAAAAGTAAAAATCCCCCTTTTTACCTTATCAGTCCTTTATTATTAATAAAAATATATAAACAAACAAATAAACTATACATAATTGGTATCGCCGTGTCCGTAACGGCCTGAACTACAAAATTATTTAATTATTTATCCCGCACGGTGAACGCCGTAAAATAAAATAATAATAAACCGAACCACAATCACAATTCTTTGGTCACTTCACCTCCCAAAAAATGGAATAAAAAGAGATCAAAAAGTCGCATGTACCTAAAAATGGTACTGATCGAAACTACAGTTCGTTACGCAAAAAATAAGTCCTCGCACGGCTTTATTGATTGAAAAATAAAAAAGTTCTGGCTCTTAGAATAAGGTAACACAAAAAGTGAATGATTGTTTACAAAACGTATTTTATTGTGCAAACGCCATAAGACATAAAAAAAAACTATAAACATATGGTATCGCCGTAATCGTATCGCCCCGCAGAATAAAGTGAACATGTCAATTATAGCGCACGGTGAACGACGTAAAAAAAAAAAGAAAAAAAACCAATCGTACAATTGCTGTTTTTTAGTCACCACGCCACCTAAAAATAGAATAAAAACTGATCAAAAAGCCGCATGCACCCCAAGAAAACTACAATGGATTCCTCAAGGGGTCTAGTTTCCAAATTGGGGTCACTTTTGGGGGGTTCCCAATGTTTTGGCACCATAAGACCTCTTCAAACCGGACATGGTGCCTAATAAAAAAGAGGCTTCAAAATCCACTAGGCGCTCCTTTGCTTCTGAGGCCGGTGCTTCAGTCCATTACCGCACTAGGGCCACATGTGGGATATTTCTCAAAACTACAGAATCTGGGCAATAAATATTAAGTTGCGTTTCTCTGATAAATCCTTTTGTGTTATAAAAAAAATGGTATAAAGAGGATTTTCTGACAAAAAAAATATGTAAATTTCACCTCTACTTTGCTCTAAATTTTTGTGAAACACCTAAAGGGTTCATAAACTTTCTAAATGCTGTTGTGAATACTTTGAGGGGTCTAGTTTCTAAAATGGGGTATTTGATAGGGGTTTCTAATATATGGGCCCCTCAAAGCAACTTCAGAACTGAACTGGAACCTAAAAAAATAAATAAATGAGGCAATACTTCGCTTCTTACATTATACTGATAATGAGCCGTGCCCACCCCGAGATGACCCCAGTTTTGACCGTTTGTATAAACGGAGACCCCTATTAGACCGTTCCAGTGCCCGGTTTTCCCAAGCATTCACCCCCAAGAAGTGTATTTCTATTGATGAGTCCCTGGTACATTTTAAAGGGAGGGTTCAATTCCGCGAGTACCTGCCGGGTAAGAGGGCAAGGTATGGCGTGAAGATGTATAAGCTGTGAGAGTGCATCAGGGTATACCTACAGGTTTAGGATATATGAAGGAAAGGCCACCCCCAAACCAGACTGCATCCTGGACTACAATAGGTACATGGGAGGGATGGACTTGTAAGATCAAGCCCTGAAGCCCTACAGCGCCATGCAGTGTGGTATAAGAAGCTGGCCGGGCACATCATACAGATGGCATTGTACAATGCGTACATGCTACGTCGATGTGCAGGCCAGACGGGAACTTTCCTGGAATTTCAAGAGGTGATTATCAAGAACCTAATCTTTAGGGACCAAGAAGGGGGGGCACCCAGTACTTCTGGAAGCGAGCCCACACGCATCGTACCAGGGCAACACTTTCCAGGAGAAGTTCCCCAAACTGGCAAGAAGGGAAAAAGTCAAAAGAGGTGCAAAGTCTGCTATAAGAGGGCGATAATGGATGACACAATATATCAATGTGACACGTGTCCCGAATAACCAGAGCTCTGTATGAAAGTGTTTTAAAATTTATCATACATCCCTTGGTTTATAATTTACCCCAATTTTACTTACCCTGATGCACTCCACACAGCTTATCCCCCCTCGTCTTTCCCCTCTGGGCCCTGCTGTGTGTCCAGGCAGCTGATAACAGCCACATGTAGGGTATTGCCATACCCGGGAGAACCCACATTACAGTTTATGGGGTGTAGGTCTCCGGTCAAAATGCTCACTACACCTCTAGATGAATGCCTTAAGGGTGTAGTTTTTAAAACGGGGTCACTTCTTGCGGGTTTCAACTGTACTGGTACCTCAGGGGCTTCTGCATACATGACTTCGCACTAGAAAATCCCCAGTAGGCCAAATGGTGGTCCTTTCCTTCTGAGCCCTCCCATGGGCCCAAACGGCAGTTTATCACAACAAATGGGGTATTGCGGCACTCAGAACAAATTGCGCAACAGAATGGGGTATTTTGTTTCTTGTGAAAATAAGAAATTTTCAGCCAAAACTACATATTATTTGAAAAAAAATAATTTGGTTTTCATTCCCAGCCCAATTCAAATAAGTTCTGTGAAAAAACTATGGAGTCTAAATGGTCACATTACCCATAAATTAATTCCTTGAGGGGTGTAGTTTCCAAAATGGTGTCACTTCTGGTGGGTTTCCATTGCTTTGATACCTCTGGGGCTCTGCAAATGCGACATGGCACCCGAAAACCAAACCAGCAAAATCTGTACTCCAAAGAACACACAGCGCTCCTTTCCTTCTGAGCCCTCCCATGGGCCCAAACGGCAGTTTATCACCACAAATGGGGTATTGCCGCACTCAGGACAAATTGGGCAACAAAATGGAGTATTTTATTTCTTGTGAAAATAAGAATTTTTGAGCTAAAATGACATATTGGAAAAAATATATATTTTTTTAATTCCCAGCCCAATTCAAATAAGTTTTGTAAAGAAACTATGGAGTCTAAATGGTCACATTACCCATAAATGAATTCCTTGAGGGGTGTAGTTTCCAAAATGGGGTCACTTCTGGTGGGTTTCCATTGCTTTGATACCTCTGGGGCTCTGCAAATGCGACATGGCACCCGAAAACCAAACCAGCAAAATCTGTACTCCAAAGAACACACAGCGCTCCTTTCCTTCTGAGCCCTCCCATGGGCCCAAACGGCAGTTTATCACCACAAATGGGGTATTGCCGCACTCAGGACAAATTGGGCAACAAAATGGAGTATTTTATTTCTTGTGAAAATAAGAATTTTTTAGCTAAAATGACATATTATTGGAAAAAATATATATTTTTTTAATTCCCAGCCCAATTCAAATAAGTTCTGTGAAGAAACTATGGAGTCTAAATGGTCACATTACCCATAAATGAATTCCTTGAGGGGTGTAGTTTCCAAAATGGGGTCACTTCTGGTGGGTTTCCATTGCTTTGATACCTCTGGGGCTCTGCAAATGCGACATGGCACCCGAAAACCAAACCAGCAAAATCTGTACTCCAAAGAACACACAACGCTCCTTTCCTTCTGAGCCCTCCCATGGGCCCAAACGGCAGTTTATCACCACAAATGGGGTATTGCCGCACTCAGGACAAATTGGGCAACAAAATGGAGTATTTTATTTCTTGTGAAAATAAAATTTTTTGAGCTAAAATGACATATTATTGGAAAAAATATATATTTTTTTAATTCCCAGCCCAATTCAAATAAGTTCTGTGAAGAAACTATGGAGTCTAAATGGTCACATTACCCATAAATGAATTCCTTGAGGGGTGTAGTTTCCAAAATGGGGTCACTTCTGTTGGGTTTCCATTGATTTGATACCTCTGGGGCTCTGCAAATGCGACATGGCACCCGAAAACCAAACCAGCAAAATCTGTACTCCAAAGAACACACAGCGCTCCTTCCCTTCTGAGGCCTCCCATGGGCCCAAACGGCAGTTTATTGCCACAAATGGGGTATTGATGCACTCAGGAGAAATTGGGCAACAAAATTTAGTATTTTGTTCCCTGTGAAAATAAGAAATTTTGGTAAAAAATTACATCTTATTGGAAAAAATGTCATTTTTTTTAATGTCACAGCCCAATTGAAATAGGTGCTGTGAAAAAACTGTGTGGTCAAAATGCTAACAACAACCATAAATGAATTCCTTGAGGGGTGTAGTTTCCAAAATGGGGTCACTTTTGGTGGGTTTCCATTGCTTTGATACCTCTGAGGCTCTGCAAATGCGACATGGCACCCGAAAACCAATCCAACAAAATCTGGACTCCAACAAACATATAGCGCTCCTTTCCTTCTGAGCCCTCCCATGGGCCCAAACGGCAGTTTATCACCACAAATGGGGTATTGCCACACTAAGGACAAATTGGGCAACAAAATGGGGTATTTTGTTCCCTGTGAAAATAAGAAATTTTGATCACAAATGACATTTTATTGGAAAAAATTACATTTTTTTCATTTCAGAGCCCAATTCAAATACGTGCTGTGAAAAAACTGTGCGGTCAAAATGGTAACAACAACCCTAAATGAATTTCTTGAGGGGTGTAGTTTCCAAAATGGGGTCACTATTGGGGGATTCCTACTGTTTTGGCACCTCAACACCTCTTCAAACCTGGCATGCTGCCTAAAATATATTCTAATAAAAAAGAGGCCTCAGAATGCACTAGGTGCTTCTTTGCTTCTAGGGCTTGTGTTTTAGTCCACGAGCGCAGTAGGGCCACATGTGGGACATTTCTAAAAACTGCAGAATCTGGACAATACATATTTAGTAGTGTTTCTCTGGTAAAACCTTCTGTGTTACAGAAAAAAAAATGAATAAAATTGAAATTCAGCAAGAAAAATAAAATTTGCAAATTTCACCTCCACTTTGCTTTAATTCCTGTGAAATGCCTGAAGGGTTAAAAAACTTTCTAACTGCTGTTTTGAATACTTTGAGGGGTCTAGTTTTTAAAATGGGGTGTTTTATCAGGGTTTCTAATACATAGGCCCCACAAAGCCACTTCAGAACTCAAGAGGTACCTTAAAAAAAAGGCTTTTGAAATTTTCTTAAAAATATGAGAAATTGCTGTTTATGTTCTAAGCCTTGTAACGTCCAAGAAAAATAAAATAATGTTCAAAAAACGATGCCAATCTAAAGTAGACATATGGGAAATGTGAACTAGTGACAATTCTGAAAAATGCTATTTTTTCTAAATTTTCTCTACATTTTGCAATTTTTCACCAATAAACACTGAATATATCGACCAAATTTTACCACGAACATGAAGCCGAATGTGTCACGAGAAAACAATCTCAGAATCGCTTGGGTAGGTTTAAGCATTCCGACGTTATTACCACATAAAGTGAAATATGTCAGATTTGAAAAATGGGCTCTGAGCCTTAAGGCCCAAACTAGGCTGCGTCCTTAAGGGGTTAAAGTGGGTCCCTACTCTATTAGTTGCAGAACCACATTGCGGCCACTGCCACGGCAACACTGCTCCCGCAGAGGGAGCAACCAAGAGGCCCAGAAGCACCCATGCTGCCAGACCGCGCCAAGCTTTCCTGGCTCTGAGCCACATCCCACCACAAGTGCAGCACTACAGCAGCAGATATCACTGCTATATACAGTAAGGTATGGAAAAGATTCTTGTCCTGGTGTAAAGATGATATCCCGGATATATGTCATCCAAATATAGCTAAGGTCTTAGATTTTCTGCAGGCAGGTTTAGAAAAAGGGTTAAAGTGTAACTAATCGTTCGACAAACTTCTGACATGTCATATTGACATGTCAGAAGATTTGATTGGTAGGGGTTCGAGCACTGAGACCCCCACCAATCGTTAAATTGAAGCCCTCAGCCGCTTCGTTTCTGTTCGGCTTTTTCCGGAAAGCCGATGTATCGGAGTATGGGCTCATAGACTTTCTATTGAGCCCATACTCCGATACATTGTTTTCAGGAAAAAGCCAAACAGAAATGAAGTGGCTGAGCGCTCACACGAGCGCTTCTGCCACTTCATTTTAGTGATTGGTGGGGGTCTCAGCGCTTGGACCCTCACCAATCAAAACTGACATGTCAATATGACATGTCAGAAGTTTGTTGAATGTTTAGTTACCCTATAAGACCTATTACACTTAGGGCAGATTCAGACGAATGTTGCGTTTTTGCGCGCGCAAAAAACGCTGCGTTTTGCGCGCGCAAAAACCACTTGACAGCTGCGTGTGTCATCCGTGTATGATGCGCGGCTGCGTGATTTTCGCGCAGCCGCCATCATAGAGATGAGGCTAGTCGACGCACGTCACTGTCCAAGGTGCTGAAAGAGCTAACTGATCGGCAGTAACTCTTTCAGCACCCTCGACAGTGAATGCCGAACACAATATCGAGAAACCTGTTAAAAAAAAAGAAAAAGTTCGTACTTACCAAGAACTTCCCTCCCGGCCGTTGCCTTGGTGACGCGTCCTTGGTGACGCGCCTCTCTTGACATCGGGCCCCACCTCCCTGGATGACGCGGCAGTCCATGTGACCGCTGCAGCCTGTGCTTGGCCTGTGATTGGCTGGAGCTGTCACTTGGACTGAATTGTCATCCCGGGAGGTCAGACTGGAGGAAGAAGGCGGGAGTTATCTGTAAGTCAGAACTTCGTTTTTTTTTTTACAGGTTCATGTATATTGGGATCGGAAGTCACTGTCCATGGTGCTGAAACAGTTTAACTCTTTCAGCAGCCTGGACAGTGACTATCTCCTGACGTCGCGTACCGGAATTTTTTTTGCCAGGTTCGGCCAAAACGAGTTCGGCCGAACCTGGTGAAGTTCGGTTCGGTTGTCCGGGTTCGCTCATCTCAAAGACACTCCGTTTGGATGTTTGGAAACAGAAAAGCACGTGGTGCTTTTCTGTTTACATTCATCCTTTTGACAGCTGGTTCGCTGTTTCAGTTGGTTCTCACGGAAGTGCTTCCGTGCGACCTGCGTGGTTTTCACGCACTCATTGACTTCAATGGGTGCGTGATGCGCGAAATACGCGGAGATATTGAGCATGTCGCGCTTTTTGCGCAGCTGACGAACGCTGCGCAAAAAGCACGGACTGTCTGTACTGCCCCAAAGACTTGTATTGGTCTGTGCGTGGCGCGTGAAAACCACGCGGCCCGCACGGACCCAATACATGCTCGTGTGAATCCCCCCTTAAAGTCCAGATTTCTGCACTTAGTTCCTATTTTGATCAAGATCTAGTCAATCATTGTTGGAGCAAAAGATTTTTCTAAGGGGCTAATAGGTTATCCCTTAGTAAGCAGGTTTATCATCCCCCCTGGGATCTAAATATTGTCCTTAAAGGTATAACATCCACTCCTTTTGAACCCATATCAAAAATTGGAATTAAAAATCTTTCCTGAAAAGCAGCCTTCCTTGCCGCTATCACGACTGCTAAAAGAATGGGGGAAATTTAGGCGCTCTTAATACGCCTGCCATATCTTCAAATTTTGGATGATAGAATTATCCTGTGATCCAACCTTTTTACCTAAGGTAATTTCACAGTTTCATATGTCATACTTCCATCCTTTTACCAAAAGCCCAAGAACAGAGAGGAAGTGAGTTTCCATACATTAGAAAGTTAGGAGAACCATACTTGCCTATTTGGCAGCTACAAAACAAGATAGACTTATTTATCCAGTCTTTTGGAGCATATAACGCATACAAAGTCTTCAGACCCTTTCACTTTTTTAAAATTTTGTTATGTTGAGGCCTTGTTTTTCCTCATCATTCTGCGCTCAACACCATATACTGACAAAGGGGAAACAGAATGTTATTAATCTTTGCTAATTTATTGAAAAGGAAAAACGAAAATACTGCATTGAAATAAGCATTCAGACCCTTTACTCCAGGGGTCTCAAACACGCGGCCCGCGGGGCTGTCATCTGAGGCTATCATCTGCGGCCCGTGGTGCATCGTATCTCCTTCGGGAGAGGAGAGAACAGGCTGAAGGAGGAGTGCGCAGGCGCTCCTTCATGGCGTCCCAGAGTAGAGCTTACACTAGCGCTCTGCTCTGGGACTCCTGCTCTGGGGAAGCCCCTTACATCACTGTCCATATAAAAAAGTGGAGTGCTCCTTTAATGTGTACATTTTAATAACTCTCGGGGGCAATGAAAAAAACATAATTCCACAATTTTTGCGGTTTTAAATTTACGCCATTCACCGTGTGACATAACTAGCATGTTACCATGTTCTTTGGGCTGGTACGATTCCGCCGATACCAGATGTGTATAGTTTTTTTTATGTTAAACCACTTTTGTACAATAAAACTGATGTTATGGAAAAAATATAATTTTTATGTCGTGACTGCAGTCGTATTTGAGTTCGTTTTTTTGCAGGACAAGATATATTTTACAATATAACCATTTTGGGGTACATATAACTTATTTATTTAATTATTTTTTTTCTTCAGTGAGTAATGGAAAAAAAGCAATTCCGCCATAATTTTTTGCGTATATTTTTACGTTGTTCTCCGTGTTACCTTATTGTATGGTTCGTTATGACTGCGGCGATACCACATATATGTGTTTTTTTAATACTTTTATCAAATAAAATCACTTTTTATTGGAAAAAAAAGTTTATTTATTTTTACTGTGTACACTTTTTAAAAAAAAAAAAACCTCTATGTTTATTTAAAAATATATATTCTATAATGCTTTGGTGCACTGAGTATACCAAAGCATTATTATCTGCCAACAAAGGTGTAACAGAGAGGGCGGCTTCCCCTGTTAACCACCTAAATTCCACATATGCTATTGACAGCGGCATCTTAACCCCTTAAGGTCCGAGACATTTTTTGGATTTTTCATTTTTCACTTCCCGCATTCCAAGAGCCATAACGTCTTTTTTTTTTCAGTCAATAGAGCGGTGTGAGGGCTTATATTTTGCAGGAGGAGTTGTAGTTTCTATTGGTAGCATTTAAAGTAACATATAATGTACTCGGAAACTGAAAAAAAATGATTTGCGGGCTGAAATTGGGAAAACCTGCGGTTACTCCATTATTTTTTGGGTTCCGTTTTTACATCTTTCACCGTGTGGTAAAAACAGCAACTTAACTTTATTCTGTGGCTCAATGCGATTACAGTGATATCAAATTTTATATAGATTTTTTTTATATTTTACTACTTTAAAAAAAACAAAAACTTTTTGTTAAATAATAATAGTTTTGTTTTACCACATTCTGAGAGCTGTAACTTTTTTATTTTTCCATGCATTGAGCGGTGTGAGGGCTTATTTTTTTGCGGGACGAGCTGACGTTTTTATTGGAACCATTTGTTGGTACATGTGACTTTTTGATCACTTTTTATTGCATTTTTTTGGGAGCTAAGGTGACCCAAAAACTGCGATTTTGGCTGTTTACAATTTTGATTTTTTACAGCCTTCACCGTGCGCATTAAATAACACTATATTGTAATAGTTCCGACTTTTACGGACGCAGCGATACCAATTTTGTTTACTTGTTTTATTTTTTACATTACTTTAGAGAAAAAATTGGAAAATGGGGGTTTTTTGAACTTTTTATAATTTTTTTATTTTTTTTTGCACTACTAAAAACGTTATATCCCTTCTTTTTACACATTTTATTAGTCCCCCTAGGGGACTTGAACCACCGATTGTTAAATCGCTGGCACTATATACTGCAATACTAATGCATTGCAGTATATCGTCATTTTTACAGGCATCTGTTAAGCCCTGGCAGGGCTTAACAGAGGCAGAGTGAAGGCAGCCCTGGGGGCCTTCATTAGGCCCCTGGACTGCCATAACAGCCATCGTCACCCCCTGATCTCGTTGCGGGGGCGATGAGCTGTCAGAGGGGGCTGCCCCCCTCTTTTCAACCCCTCAGATGCTGCGGTCGCGATTGACGGCAGCGTTTGAGGGGTTAAACATCCAGGAACAGCGCGATCGCTGCTCCTGGCAGTTAGTCCTGAGTGTCGGCTGTAAAACACAGCCGACGCCCGCAGCATATGGAGCGCGCTTAGCGCGTGAGCGCGCTCCAAACATCACCCCCCGCACCAGGACGTACCGGTGTGTCCTGGTGCGCTAAGGGGTCAAGGGATAATCCCATTACGCAATGTATGTTGCAGTCGACACCTCACTGCAACGGACGGAATCAAAGATCACTTTGATTACGCCGTTTAAACCCTTAGCCCCCTCCGACAGCCCATCGGCCCCTCGTGACTTGATCGCGGAGTGCCGATGGTTGTCATGGCAGTCTAGGGGCCTAATGAAGGCCTCCAGTTCTGCCATCTTTGTGCTCCTATTAAACTCTGCCTGTCAAAATTGCAATATACTGCAATACATTAGTATTGCAGTAAATTGTGCAAACGATCGCTGGTTCAAGTCCCCTTGTTAAATTAAAAAAAAATATTAAAAGTAGATAAAAAATCTTTCCCATTCTCTTTCCCTGAAGTAAAAAATTCTAATTAACATAACTGGTATTGCCACGTCCGTAAAAGTCAGAAATATTACAATATAACATTATTTAACCCGCTCGATGAATGCTGTAAAAAAAAAAGTAAAACATCAGAATTGCTGTTTTTTGGTCAACTTAGTTCGCCCAAAAAATGGAATAAAACATGATCAAAAAGTTGCATATACCCCAAAATGGTACCAATAAACACTACAGCTTGCCCTGTAAAAACAAGCCCTTATCCCGCTGATTCAACGAAAATATAAAACTAAAATATAAAAAAGTAATGTAACGACACAAAACACATTTTTCTTCTAACAAGTAGTTTTTTCTTCGTAAAAGTTGTAAAACATAAAAAAAACTATATATATTTGGTAATGCTGTAATCGTATCAACCCGTAAAATAAATGTAACATGTTTTTTTTTACTGCACAATGAATGCTGTAAAAACGACACCCAAAAAACATTGGTGGAATTGCTGTTTCTTGCCCATTTCACCCCACAAATAACAAATATTTTTTTTTTAGTTCCCCATTATATTATATGGTACATTAAATGGTGCCATGAAACACTACAACTCATCCTATAAAAAAACAAGCCCTCATACCGCTATATAAATGGAAAGATAAAAAATGGAGGAAGGCGGTGAGGAAAAAACGAAAATTGGCTGCTGCGAGAAGGGGTTAAACGGCCGGGATCTGAGGTAACTTTGATCCCGGCCGTTGCAGCGGGATGTTGGCTATGTATATTACATCCCATGGATGTAAGGGTATGTGCACACACACTAATTACGTCCGTAATTGACGGACGTATTTCGGCCGCAAGTCCCGGACCGAACACAGTGCAAGGAGCCGGGCTCCTAGCATCATACTTATGTACGATGCTAGGAGTCCCTGCCTCGCTGCAGGACAACTGTCCCGTAGTGTAATCATGTTTACAGTACGGGACAGTTGTCCTGCAGCGAGGCAGGGACTTCTAGCATCGTACATAAGTATGATGCTAGGAGCCCGGCTCCCTGCCTTGTGTTCGGTCCGGGACTTGCGGCCGAAATACGTCCGTCAATTACGGACGTAATTAGTGTGTGTGCACATACCCTAACTGTAAACCTATTTCCAGGAATATACCGCTAAATTACGGCATACAGCTGCGTCCATTTGCAGGAAGGGGTTACATTTAAAAAAAATCCTTTTTGGGACAAATAAATATATAAATTGCAATTTTTCATTAGAACACATTGAAATGTATTCCACTGCATTACTGCTTGTGCATGTAAAATGCACAGGCAGCTGTTAGTACATACCGTACCTCAGGTATACCCTAAAAGGAATTATCTCAGGACATCCCTGGGGCCCTTTGTTAGATTGCTAGTTACCTTTTGATTCCTGTAGTTGCCACAGGGTTTACAGCTGGCTGTCAGAGCCACCTTCCACAACCAAAGTGCCCACACGATCTCCGGGCCACAAATGTACGGCGCTCCAAGTTAAGCACAAGCTCCCAATTCCATACATTTATGGCGCTTGACGTTAAGGGGTTAATAATGAAGTGACCGCTTACCATTACAGGGGCCATTCACATATATCCGTTGTCCCTGTCAGTTTCTCGCTGGTGTGTTGCAGAATACCTGGAAGGAAACAGATGCTAGAACAGATCCCATAGCTTTCTATGGGATCTGTTCTGGCACATGGGACATAAGTTGTGTCACCGGACCTGTGCAGGAGCCGGATCCAAAAATGTTACCTGCAGCGTCTTTGTGACCTGCTCCGATTCCGAAGCGTGCTCCGATTCCGGCAGTTTAACCCATTAAATTCCGCTGTCAATAGCGACAGTGAAATCTAATGTGTTTGACAGAGGGAGGGAGCTTCCTCTGTCACCCCATTGGCGCCCCCACAAAGAAATCATGGGGCGCCGTCGGGTTTCCATGGCAGCCTGGGGCCTAACATGCCCCCAGGTCTGCCTTCAGCAAATGCCTGTTAGGCTATGCTAATAGATTGCCTGTCAGTTTTACACTGACAGGCAATAATGCTTTGGTACACTACGTATATCAAAGCATTATATATGCGATCAGCAGATCGCATAGTGAAGTCCCCTGGTGGGACTAAAAAAATGTAAAGCAGTTAAATAAAGTTTGTGAAAAAAATAAAATAAAATTACAGTCAAAATAAAATAAAACCACTTTTTTTGCCCAAAAGTGGTTTTATTTAGTAAAAGTGTCAAAACAAATAACACACACATATATATATATGGTATCCCCGTGATCATAACTACTTGAACAATAAAATGTACACATTAATTAAACCGCCGGATGAACGGCATCCAAAAAAAACGCATAAAACTACGGCAAAATTCTCTCTTTTTTTCCCATTCCCTCTAAACTTAAATAAAAGTTTATCTATAAGTCCTATGTACCCAAAAATAGTACTAATAATAATACTAATGAAAACTACACCTTGGCCCGCAGAAATCAAGCCCACATACGGCCACATTGACGGAAAAATAAAAAAGTTACGGCTCTTGGAATGCGGCGATGCAAAAACAAGTAATTTTTTTCTAAAAGGGTTTTTATTGTGCAAACGTAGGAAAAACATATAAAACCTTTACATATTTGGTATCCCCTTAATCGTGGCGACCCATAGAATACAGTTAATATGTTATTTACGCTGCATAGTAAACGGTGTAAATTTATAACGTGAAAATCAATGCTGGAATAGCTGCTTATTTTCAATTCTCTCCTAAAATAAAGTTAATAAAAGTTATTTGATATATTATAAGCATCTAAAAATGGTACAATTACAAAATACAACTCGTCCCGCAAAAAACAAGCCCTTATACGGCTATGTCGACGGAATAAAAAAAAAGTTACGACTCTTGGAATGCGACTGTGAAAAAAACAAAAATAATCCTTGGTCATTAACACGCAAAATGGCCTGGTCATTAAGGGGTTAAACTTTGGCTACACTCTAACTTTTTGTTTACTAATATATGTTAGATTTTTAAAAATGTATTTTATTCATGTAGTTATGTAAAACAAATTTTAGTGATAGGCCTTATATATTGTCATTGTAAACTACATTACTGCCACCAGAGGGCAGAGTGAGTAGCACAATAAAGCAACTGCAAAGT
Source organism: Rhinoderma darwinii (assembly GCF_050947455.1). Taxonomy (NCBI): domain Eukaryota; kingdom Metazoa; phylum Chordata; class Amphibia; order Anura; family Rhinodermatidae; genus Rhinoderma; species Rhinoderma darwinii. The sequence goes on along the minus strand of NC_134690.1, from coordinate 193,423,880 downwards.
TCACTGCTAGGGGAGAAAACAAGAAGAGTTCCAGGGTTGCGCTGTTTTTACCTTTACAATCAGTAAAACAGGAGAACTTTTGGCCAGTGTCAGTAATAGCAAAATCAGATTTGTTCATGATTTTATTGATAAATTATTATGAATGTAATTATCATTATCTGACATGATGTTGAGACATCATAAGCGTTACAGCTACAGAGAAGCTTTCGATCTCATATGCTGATCCCAGCAGCACCAGGAGCATTCAAGCTCAGCAGTGCTTCTGTTTCTCTACCCATCTGTTGACTGAAGGAGACGCCCACAGGAGCGGACAACCAATAGCAGGTCTTTCTAAGCCTGGTGACATGATCATTTGATAAGTGCACAATTCCCAGAAACGTGGAAACCCCTACTCTCCATTACAACCCAAGGAGCACCCTCTCTCTTTTTTTAATCTGTAGATGTACAGTAGGTGCTAGGGATTTATAGTTAAAAAGAAGTGGGTGGAATTTAGCGTTTAATATGGCAAGCTCTTTGGTTTTTCCATTAACCTGGATAAATCCAGCGACACCAACTTGGGGGTCTAGTTTCCCTCGCAAATGGGCCGATCCCACATAAAATACCTAGGAAAACCTAATACCGAACAATCAAGTCTCTACATTTGAAATATCACACCACATATTACCTCCATATCCGACACATTGCAAAGATTGAAGGGCCTCACACTATCCTTCTCTGGTAGTGCTAACCCTTTAATCTATGATATATATTTTAACCCCTTAAGGACGCAGCTTAATTTTGGCCTTAAGGCTCAGAGCCCATTTTTTAAATCTGACTTATTTCACTTTATGTGGTAATATCTTCAGAATGCTTGTACCTATCTTTCTTTTCAATTGTTTTTTTATTCATTTTCAAATAGTCAAGAAACTTGGTTTACAGACATTTCAAAGGATCTGAAAAAATATTTTTTACACCATAGTTCGAACAGAAAGCAAACAAGGAAATTATATATAATGCAGCCTATTGATATCTTATCTGTCTTCACGTGTATATAGCATAGAAAGTGAAGGCGAATGAAGAGGGTTAGCATAGGCTGTATGCAACACAAGCTGTTTAAATGTCTTGAAGTAAGTCAAACATAAAGAGCAAAAGGGGAATGATAGGGGTGATAATAATAGAAAGGGAAGGAAGAACGGGGGGAGGGGGAGATATAATTACAGCGGCTAGTTTCTAGTACAGGGAAGATATAATATTAGTATGTAACAGTCGTGGAACTTCCGAAGACAAGGAAATCACTGGGATTCTGAAGCAAGTTTGATTAATTGTTCTGAGGCACGGAAAAAAAAACATGGTTCCCACAATGCTGAGAAACAAACAAGGGAGCGGTTAGAGAGGGCAGCTGTCTCTTCTATATGATAAATTTGGTCTACTTTAATCACCCATTGCGTTAATGTCGGCGAGTGAGTCGATCTCCAGTTTGGGGGGATTAAATGTATTAGAATACAGGAAAACACTTACAAAATCGTATCCAGATGGTACACCACACCGGACAAAACACACCTCTGGTATCCATTCATCCATCCCAGACACGTGCTGGAGTTGCCTGAGTGATCGGGGCTCCTATATTCACATTTAGTGGCTATGCCCTGAGATAAGGAGTTTCTGGGACTCTGTTCTAGACCTCATCAGATCTATATGTAAGACAATAGACCAAATTGCACCAACCACTATATTTTTGAATATTCCTATCCCGAATCTTTGTAAACGGTCCAATAAACTGATCCAACACCTTCTATCCGGAGCTACGGACCATGCGAGTTTCTGTATAGAGTATTAATTTCAGGTGTAGGGAGAGTCAGAGAAAGGTCCTTCTCCCAAAGCGACACATAGGATCTTTTCAAAGGTACTTCACCAGTCAGTAATATTTGATATATCTGGGATAGGATTTTCTTTGGGTATTCGGTTTGTCCCAAAAGAGACTCAAAGGCAGACAAAGATAGATCCAGGGATCCACCTTTAAGATATGGGGAAACCGCCTTTTTCAGGGACATGTATTGTAGGATATGTAGTTTCGGGAGATTATAGGTGTCTGTCCATTCTTGAAATGTCAAAAATTTCCCATCTATCAAAAGCGAATCTAAAGTGTCGTGAAGCTTAGTGGAGGGATTGCTATATTGCTCTCTTGGGCCTTCTAGATATAGGTAAATCAAGTCAGATACCAAGGTTAATGGAGATGGGGACGGGATTAATTTATGTCTATTTAGTGAAAAGATCTTGATTAAATTTTTCGTGAGATCATTCTTAACCGCAAGCTCAGAGACACTTTTAGGGGATGCGAGTAACATAGCTCTAAGAGGGGCAAGAGTTAGGGATTCCTCAACTGTGATCCATAATTTAACTTCTGCTTTACGGAACCAGTCTACTGTACGTGAGAGAGTAGCTGCGTGGTAATAGGTTCAAAAGTCAGGGGCCCTAATACCCCCTAAGGTCTTAGGTAGGGATAATGTAGCTGCACTGATTTTAGGATGTGCATTATTCCATATATAGTGAAAAAGCATGGATCTTAACTTCGAAAAGAAGACCTGTGGAACAGCAATAGGTAGCATTTGGAACAGGTAGATACATTTGGGGAGTATCAGACCTTTAATTAAATTCTTTCTACCCATCCAGGAGATAAAAGGAGCCATCTAGGAGGTTATGATATTTTTAGAGGCCAATAGTAGTGGATAATAGTTTGACTAATCATGGCGGTAGAGACGTTGATCCCCAAGGCTTCGGACTTCCCCAAATAAATTTTGAAGTTAGAGAGGGTGCTAAACTCGGAAAATTTGTCAGCGACCACCGGAAGTTCTGTTATCGGTTTGGACATAATAATAAGTAAATCATCCGCAAACGTTATGTGTTGAGTGGATTGTGTAGTGAACCCCTTAATGTCAGGGTGTTGTCTGATTTATTGGATCAACGTCTCCATCACCAGGACAAAAAGAAGCGGTGATAATGGACAACTCTGTCTGGTACCATTTAAAATTTGGAAATATGGGGACAGCGTTCCATTAATCTGGATTCTAGCTGATGGGTTCGTATACATTTGGAGAATCGCCTGAATAAAAAACGTCGGGATTCCGAAGTGTGCTAAAGTAATCTCCATGAAGGTCCAGTCCACCCTGTTGAAGGCCTTCTCTGCGTCAGTGCTAAGAAACACTAGTGGTTGCCTCCTCACTTTGGCCAGTTGCATTAGGTGTAAGAGTCGCAAAGAATTAACTTTCCCTTCCCTGTACAAAACCAACCTGTTCTGGAGCAATAAGAGTTGGAAGAAGTGGACCTAACCTGTTAGCTAGAACCCTCGCAAAGATTTTCAGGTCTGTATTTAGCAGGGAAATAGGGAGGTAATTGCTACACATTTCTGGATCCTTTCCTTCTTTATGGATAAGGGTATGTTCACATGCAAACTCAAAAAGTCTGAAAATACGGAGCTGTTTTCAAGGGAAAACAGCTGATTTTCAGACATTTTTTAAGCCACTCACGATTTTCGCAGCGTTTTTCACAGCGTTTTTTATGGCCGTATTTGGAGCTGTTTTCTATAGAGTCAATGTAAAATGGCTTCAAAAATGTCCCAAGAAGTGACCTGAACTTCTATTTTAAGGCCGTTTTTCATAACGGCCAAGTAAAAAAAACGGCCCGTCGGAAAAAAAACGCAGTTTTTCCCATTGAAATCAATGGGCAGATGCTTGGAGGCGTTCTGCTTCTGATTTTTCATCAATTTACGGGCCGAAAAACAGCCGAAAATAAGCCGTGTGAACATACCCTGAGTGTTATATGTGCCTCCAACGTTTGCTTTGGGAAACTGGATCCAGTCAAAATATTATTACAATGTCTAAGCAGGTGAGGAAGCCACGCCTTCTGAAAGGTTATATAGTAATGTGTTGGAAGACCATCCAGGTCTTGAGGGACACTTCGACAAGATGGACTGAAGCTCCAAGGCCATGATTGGTGAGTGTAGGGGGGTTTGCTGCGATGGGGAGAGTTGTGGCAGTTTCAAATTTGTAAGAAAAAAGTCAATGTTGCTTTTCCAGTCTAATTTTTCACCGTCTGTTTCTTGAAGTCGTATTTGATAAAGGGAAGAATAATATTGCACGAATGCCTCTGATATTAACTTAATGTCGCTCGATTTTGAGCCGTTAGGGAGTTTTAGGGAATGAATATAAGATCTAGTTTTCCTCTTTTTGATTAACGAAATCATGAGTTTGGAGACCTTGTCTCCGTGAATGAATAATTGATTTTTCCAATTAGAGTAAAATTTGGCTGTGTTTATTCAATAAATATTTAAGGGATTGGCGCTTAGATGTAAGCAAAGCCAAAGTATCAAGGGACTGTGATTGTTTATGTTTCGTCTCCAACTCAGTAATTTCTTCGTATAATGTTGCTATTGTTCGTTTCATTAGTTTGTTGTGGTAAGAACCTATAGAGATCAGTTCTCCTCTGATCACCGCCTTGTGGGCATCAAATATCTCCGGAATGGAGGAGTGTTCAGAAGTATTAGTTTGGAAATAGGAGGTCAGGGAGGTAGCAATACGTTTCCTTGTCTCTTCAGAGTTTAGGAGTGTTTCGTTAAGGGACCACGATTTAGCCTGAATTGTGCTATGTGTGAGTGAGACGCGCAAAAGCAGTTGAGAGTGGTCAGAATGTACGGATGCAAGTATTCGTATGTCCCTGTTATCCTTCAACACCGAGGGAGGTAAGAACAGGTAGTCGAGCCTTTGGTAAGAATTATGGGGAGGTGTGTAGAGAGATGGCAGAGAGATGAGTATAACGCCAGGCAACTACTAGGGGGAAAGTGTGAAGGGACTTCTTAATGCGAGAAAGCACCATATAAGAGAGCGAGGACTTTTTGGAGGACGAGTCTAGGCTCGGGTCTAATGTGATATTCATGTCTCCCCCTAATAGAAATATACCCTCAACAAACCCTCTAATAGTGTCTAGAACTGAGGGAATCCATGCAGCTTGGTTGGTATTAGGCACGTTAATATTCCCTAGTGTCACTAGTGTCCGTGCCAAGGGCCCTTTAACAAATATATACCTCCCCTCATCATCTGATAATGTGTTGTGTACCACAAAGGGAAAATTTCTGGCAAAGGCAATTGCTACTCCACAGTAATTCCTATTTGGGGTATAGGAATGGAACCACTGGTTATAATAGGAGTGATGGAAATCCAGAGATTTATGAGCCCTTAAATGGGTTTCTTGGAACAATACTATATCTGTTTTAGTTTTTTTGAGGTATGCTAGAACCTGGGAGAGTTTGACCGGGGAGTTTAAACCTCTGATATTATAAGAGAATAAGGAACAAAATGGTGGGGTACTAGCCATTTTGATTTTGCAAATTCACAGAACCAAGCAGTTGTATCTCTATCAAGGGGAATTTTTGCAGAAAGAGGGGGTAGGTGGGAGCTGGGGAGGAGCTATTACTAACGGTTGTGGATGTGAATATAACTAAAATAACAACAACAGTGAATCTAATCACTGTAAACATTGTATGGTAGTGAAAAAACATCATATGACATGAGAGAACTCTAGAGGAATTTCAGGATGAGAAACATTAATGGAAAAGCAGGTTACCAAAGTCATCAAGTGAGAAAGAGCAATAAACCAAAAATATGACAGTGAGAGTGCTGGGTATCACCAGTCACACTCATGTAACCTACATTATCCTGTTAAGGAAGAACTCCTTTGAGAACAATTTGAGTATCATGCAGGAAATACATTAGATAAACTAATGAAAATGATACGTAAACATAGAACCAAACTCATTGGAGCTCGACCTTAGTGGACTGGCTCAAGGCAGAGAGTCTTTAACCATTAACTGTATAGAGAAAAATTAGACATAAAGGAATTTTGTCAACATTCGGTACAGATTATAAAGGATATTACTGCTCTCGGCTTCTCAGGATTATAAAAGAATGATGTACAACATGGAAGACTGTTCAAGTCAGGTTGGGTCAGATGATGAAGTTCCTTGAGGCGTCTTGTGTAGGCGTCATCTGATTCTTTGGGATTTTGGTGTATGGACCATTTACCATGGTGCCAGTTGAGGAAGGGGCTGCACACGTGACGCCCTATGAAGTGACTCCAAGTCAGGGTATTCATCCAGAGCAATGCCCAGATCTGTGCTAATATTTAGGATATTTTTTGAGGTTCTGGCAGTGTATATCGTTTGCCGTTAGCAGAAATGTAGAGTCCAAATGAAAAAAGCCAACGGAATTGGAATTGTTTTTGTCTCAGCGCCGACGTGAATGGTTTCAGAAGTTTCCGTTTGCATAACGTAGAAGGTGCAAGATCTTTGTAGATGGAGATCTGTGCATCTCCATATTGGAGGTGTTCGGAAAGTCAGTTTTTTTGCATAATAGAGTCCTCGATCCTATAGTCTAGGAATCTGCAAATTACATCTCTCGGTGGTTCTGTCGGAGAAGGTTTGGGCCGAAGTGATCTTTGTGCTCTCTGGATTGCAAGGTTTGGGATCTCGTCGTGATCTAGAAATTCCTGGAAAATTTCAGCTAGGACTTTGGGGGGCACTTCATTGGCAAGTGAATCAGGGAGGCCCTTAATTCTAATATTGTTCCTTCTGTCATGATTTTCATGGTCCTCAAGGATTGAATACATTTTGTTAATGTGTTCTTCTTGTGACTGGAGGCAAGCAGTTAGATCGGTGGGGGAAGCAATAACTGCCTCTTGAGTTTTTTCGAGTGCATCGACTCTGTTACCTACTTGAAAAAGTTCTTGTTTGACGTCGGATAGGTCCTTAGCTAGCGGTTCCAGGGCTTTAGCTAAGATCCATTTCATGAAGGACCCGGAGAATGGTAGTTCCCTCTCTTCCGTGGTCTGTTCATCTTCGCTAGGTTATTCTGAACCTGAATCTCCACTTTTAGAGCAGTCTTTTCAGAGTGAAGATGGATTAGGAGGGTTAGACTTCCCGTCTGCTTTTTTCAAGAATTTATCCATGTCTGCTTGTTAGGTTGTATTTGCGTTCGAGAGCTCGAACCTTGATTTTGATTTTGAATTTTGGGGCCTATTTTCACCATGATGAAAGCGTAGTGTCTGTGCAGATATATTCCCCTAGTTGGTCCTCTACGGTCACGGAAAGTTAACATATTTAGGAAAGATTCAAAGCCGTATGTGGGTAGGAGATGATACAGCGTGTGCTATTATGGTTCCCACAATAGAAGTCTGTAGTTGAATAAAAGAGGTAAGCAGTATTGATCGTGTTAACCAATTGATCAACAGAAAAAAACTGGGTCTGTGGTCCTTTAAATGGATGATGTACCTGAATTTAGCAGGTATTGTGCTGTTATAAGGCCTCTGTCTTTGGAGTGAGGTGTAATAGAATATGGGGACTCCTGTACTCACACTTCTCTTGGACCGATGTGGGGGCTGGGGTCCAGTCAATCCGGGCTGTAGATCAGTCAGCTGTGGTAGGGTGCAGGGACCGTCGCCGGCTCCTTATTTTCCCCAGGTGTCGTTTCTCCACTCTACTGTCTGTCTCCGGGGCGGGGCTATGAGCAGTGCAGGAGCTGCCCTCCATGGGTGTTTCACCCTTCTAAAACGTCGGAGGAGTCCGCGTCTGGGCTTCTCCAAAATCGAGGCTTCACACTCGGCGCTAGGCCGGAATTCCAAAACTGGGCAAACCGCTCAAGTAAGCATGTCGGCGTGTCCCCCCTTTAGTGGCTGATTCCTGAGAGGGTGTTTATGGACCCGTAGGGCTAATTAGGAGTCCCGATTCCCTTGGAATAGGGAGCTCTGAAAAAGTGTGTCCAGCTAGCTCCGCATTATACCACGCCCCCTGCTTGTACCTATCTAAGCGATTCTGAGATTGTTTTCTCATGAGACATTGGGCTTTATGTTAGTGGTAAAATTTGGTCAATATATTCAGTGTTTATTTGAGAAAAATAGCAAAATTTAGGGAAAATTCGAAAAAAATGGAATCCTGCTTGTAACACAGAGAATTATACCACCCAAAATAGTTACTAGTTCACATTTCCCATATGTCTACTATTTGTTGGCATCATTATTTGAACATTCTTTTATTTTTCTAGGGCGTTATAAGGCTTAGAACATAAGCAGCAATTTCTCATATTTTGAATACAAATTCAAAAGCCTCTTTTTTTAGGTACCAGTTCATTTCTGAGGTGGCTTTGAGGGGCCTATATATTAGAAACCCCCATAAAATATGCCATTTTAGAAACTAGACGCCTCAAAGTATTCAAAACAGCATTTATAAAGTTTATTAACCCTTTAGTTGTTTCACAGGAATTTAAAGCAAAGAAGAGGTGAAATTGACAAATTTAATTTTTTGTCAGAAAATCCATTTTATTCCATTTTTTTCTGTAAAACAGAAGGTTTTACCAGATAAACGCAACTCAATATCTATTGCCAAGATTCTGCAGTTTTAGAAATATCTCACATGTGGCCCTAGTGTGGTAAAGGACTGAAGCACCAGCCTCCAAAGCAAAGGAGCACCTAGGGGATTTTGAGGCCTCCTTTTTATTAGGCACCATGTCCGGTTTGAAGAGGTCTTGTGGTGCCAAAACAGTGGAAACTCCCCAAAAGTGAACCTATTTGGCAAACTACACCCTTAAGGAACTTATCGAGGGGTATAGTGGGCATTTAGATCCCACAGGTTTTTTGCTGCATTTTGTGGAATTAGGCTGTGCAATTGAAAATCTAATTTTTCCGATAAAAGGTACAAATTTTAAATTTTGACAAGGAATAAAGGAGAAAAAGCACCCCAACATTTGTAAAGCAATTTCTCCCGATTACGGCAATACCCCATATGTGGTCAAAAGCTGCTGGTTGGACAAACGGCAGAGCTCAGAAATGCAGCAGTGCTATTTGGTATGTCAATTTTGCTGGACTGGTTTCTGGGCGCCATGTCGCATTTCCAGAGCTTCTGAGGTACCAGTACAGGGGAAACCCCTTTAAAGTGACCCCATTTTGGAAACTAGACCCCTTGAGGAATTCATTGTAGCTTTCATGGGGTGCATGCGACTTTTTGATCGGTTTTTATTCTATTTTTTAAGAGGCATTGTGACTAAAAAACAGCAATTCTACTATTGTTATTTATTCAATTTTTTGACAGCATTCACTGTGCGCTTTAAATGACATATTCACTTTATTCTGCGGGGCGATACGATTACGGCGATACCATATGTTTATAGTTTTTTTTATGTCTTATGGCGTTTGCACAATAAAATACTTTTTATAAAAAATCATTTACTTTTTGTGTTGCCTTATTCTAAGAGCCATAACTTTTGTATTTTTCCATCAAAAAAGCCGTGCGAGGACTTGTTTTTTGCATAAAAAGCTGTACTTTTGATCAGTACCATTTTTAGGTATATGCGACTTTTTGATCTCTTTTTATTAAATTTTTTGGGAGATGAAGTGACCAAAAAATTGTTATTCTGGTATGGTTTATTATTATTTTCTTTTATGGCGTTCACCGCGCGGGATAAATAACGAAATACTTTTGTAGTTCAGGCCGTTATGGACACGGCTATACCAATTACGTATAGTTTATTTGTTTATTTATTTATTTTTTATAATAAAGGACTGATAAGGGAAAAAGGGGGATTTCTACTTTTATTACTTTAAAACTTTTATTTTTTTATTTTTACACAACTTTTTTTTAAACTTTTTTGCTCTGTCCCACTTGGGAACTTGAGAGCAGGAGGCCCTGATCGCAATTCTAATACACTACACTACATGCGTAATCATGTCCGCCATCAGGGCAGTACTGGCGGTACTGCCGTCAGGGACCAGGTCATAAATTTGAAAAAACGGGGGCCCGTGCTCCACTGCTGGAATTCATGCACATCCTCCTCCTCCTCCTCCTCCATAGCGGCATGACAGGGTGTGTGGAGGAGACAAGGAGAGGAGATGTCATGAACACAGTGTGAGGTTTGAATGCAGTGGAGGCGTCAAGCAGCAGCAGAAGACTTCTGACACCGTGAGTACATGATGTCTGTGTCACTATGTGATGTCTGTGTCAGGCTGCTACTGCCCGGAGCCTCCTCACATCACATCCCCACAATAAATAGCAAATTAAAAAAGTTTATTAATGTCTGTTATGAAACTTTGTAAATACTTTTTATTAAAAATAATTTTTACTTTTGGAAATACAGCTGCTTTGTATCCTGTATACAGCTGTATCTCACAAAGTAAAAATCATTTTTAATAAAAAGAATTTACAAAGTAGCACCAAACAGACTGGTAAAACAAAAAAAAAACAACACATTCAAGGGTTTACATAGCCTTCAAACCTGTGGTGGTTAGTGACAGGGCCGGCCTTAGGATAGATGGCGCCCAGTGCGATATTATCTTTCGGCGCCCTCCCCATCATAAAAAAAATGCCCAATAAAAAAAGTATAATGCCCCCCACAGTATAATGCCCCTTTAGTTCCCCCCATACAGTATAATAATAATATATTATAACCCCTTCAAGGACACAGTATTATGCCCTTTGTTGTGCCCCTACACAGTATAATGTCCGCTTAGTGGCCTCGACACAGTGCAATGCCCACTTAGTGGCCTCCACACAGTATAATGCCCCCTCCAATAGCTGCCACACACAGTATATTGCCCCATGTAGTACCCCTACACAGTATAATGTCCGCTTGTAGCCCCCACACAGTATAATTCCCCCTCCCCTGGCTCCTACATACATCTCCCCTCTAGATAGTGACCCCCTGTAGATTGTGCCATACAGCCTTCTTTTAGATAGTGCCATATCCCCCACCTCCCCCTTGTAGACAGTGCCATACAGCTCCCACCTCCCCCTTGTAGACAGTGCCATACATCCCCAACCTCCCCCTTGTAGACAGTGTGCCATACATCCCCCCACCTCCCCCTTTTAGATCGTGCCATACATCCCCCCACATCCCTCATGTAGACAGTGCCATACAACGCCCACCTTCTTCTTTTAGATAGTGCCATATCCCCCACCTCCTCCTTGTAGACAGTGCCATACAGCCCCCACCTCCCGCTTGTAGACAGTGCCATACATCCCCAACCTCCCCCTTGTAGATAGTGCCATACAGCCCCCCACGTCCCCCTTTTAGATTGTGCCATACAGCCCCTCACCTCCCTTATGTAGCCTGTGCCATACAGCCCCCACCTCCCCTTGTAGATCGTGCCTTACAGCCCCCCACCTCCCCCTTGTAGACAGTGCCCCCCCAAAAAAACAAACTGTACTAGGCCCCATTCCCACGATGAACTGAGTTGCTCCATGACGAGTCCCTTGCATCGGCCGGGGTGATCCTGTAGCATAGTGCAGAGTTTCCCAACATTTTCGGACTCGAGGCAGCACTGGAAAAATAAAATTTCCTCAGGGCACCCCTACCAAAAATTGTTTAGAGAAAAACCGAAAACGGCTAAAAACAAGCACTACACTCGAACGGTATGTTCACACAGCATTTTTTGTAATGCAAAAAAAAATCTGCCTAAAAATTCCTTCAGGAAGTGGCAGCGTTGTCTGACCTTTTTTTTTTTTTGGGTGTTTTTTTTTAAGCTGTTGATGCGAATGCAAATGACGCAGGAAAAAAAACTCCAAACGGGGGATGCGGGTATTTTCTGCCTACTATTCATTTCAATTGGAGCTCAGAGGTGGAAACCTTCTGAAGACCATCAGCAAAATAATCATCTGCCCCCGACTCTCAGTAAAATAATCATCAGCCCCCCACTCACGGTAAAATAACCATCAGCCCCCCACGCACAGTAAAATGACTGTTAAAGGGCTGGTATAATGGTGGGATTCACTTGCTTGTGTCACCCACCACTACTACCTCCTTTATAATCAGGATCACTAGGGTTATGCCTAGCTTCCCTACCTTTCTCTTGTACTAACGTTCGTCTACTTGCTTTGCTGCTACGTAAGTGTATACGACTGATTTAATACAATTGTATGGTAAATAAAGGGTAATATTTAATACTACCAATAATCACACTTACATATAAAATATACCAAACACAGAAAACAGTAACTGATCACAGTATAGTATCAGTATACCCCAATACATATAACAAGTTAATATATACTGAGTATACTCACACTATACGTAGTATAGTATAAACGCGGTATCACAATCCTACCTTATACCACCACCCACTTACCTAAACATACATAGATGTTACGTTACACTACAATACGCATGCTCACCGTTTCTGTTCCACTTCCTCCTAGCAATAACTGTCCCTGTGCACTAAAGGGTTAACACGGAATAAGGAGGATAAAGGGTTAACAAGGGGAATGGGTTGCTGTGTACCAGGGGATAGCAGATAAATGGTGGGAAAGGGTTAAACAGGTATCAGGGGATGTACAGGTACCAGGGGATATGCAGGTAAAGGATTGAAGTAAAGAGGGGGAGAGCGTTACGTGTAGCTGCTGCTACATGTGGGTACTTAGAAGTTAATGTAGTCCAAGGTTGGTGAGTTGGTCTCTGAGGAGGGAGGCAGGAACAAGAGGGGCTGAGTGTGGGACAGTTTGTCCTGTTAAACCCTACCATGCACATCTGTGTGACATCACATGCTCATGCACGTGCAAGGAGGGGGTACATGGGTTTATGGCTCCCCCCATGGAATCTCATTACCTGGCGAGGGGGGGGCAGGCAGTGGGAACTTCCTGCCTCCTGGAAATACAGGAATTGTTTACTGCTTATAGCTTTCACCACCCAGGGTGTCTCATTACCTGGTGAGGGGGGGGGGGGGGGAGGGCAAGCAGTGTGAATGCATTGGATGTGTCCAATGTCTTCTCCCCCACTCCCTACACCTTTCTGGAGGGACAATTATATATATCTACACTCACATGTACATAGATATAAATATATTAAAAAAATGACCATCAGCCTCCCCTCACAGTAAAATAACCATCAGCCCAGCACACACAGTAAAATGACCATCAGCCCCCACTGACTGTAAAATTACCATCAGTCCGCCACTCACAGTAAAATGGCCATCAGCCTGTCACTCACAGATTCCCCCTGTAGATAGTGCCACACAGCACCCTTGTAGGTAGTGCCACACAGCTCACTGTAGATAGTGCCACACAGCCGACTGTAGGTAGTGCCACACAGCCCCCTTGTAGGTAGTGCCACACAGCCCCCTGTAAGTAGTGCCACACAGCCCCCTTGTAGGTAGTGCCACACATACCCCTGGTAGGTAGTGCCACACAGACCCCTGGTAGGTAGTGCCACACAGTCCCCTGATAGGTAGTGCCACACAGCCCCCCTGGTAGGTCGTGCCACACAGCCCCCTGGTAGTTAGTGCCACACAGACCTTAGGTAGGTAGTGCCACACAGCCCCCTGGTAGGTAGTGCGACACAGCCCCATTGTAGGTAGTGCCACGCAGCCCCATGGTAGGTAGTGCCACACAGCACCCTTGCAGGTAGTGCCACACAGCCCCCTTGTAGATAGCACCCCCCTTCCTGTAGATAGCGGCAATGTAGCTCCCTGAAGGAGCGGATTACCCCCGTGGCCGGGGATTCCGCTCCTGGAGTGCTCCGCTTGATGTCTCTGCCCATATATGGACAGCGACATCAGGAGCAACTCCTGAAGCAGAATCCCCGTCCACAGCGTTGCCGACGCTGTGACCGGTGATTCCACTCCAAGAGAAGCCCCTGTCGTCTGTGTCCATTTATGGACAGTGATGTCAAGGGCTTCACCTGGAGTGGAATCCCTGGTTACAGAGTCGGCAATGCTGTGGACGGGGATTCCCCTTCAGGAGTTGCCCCTGATGTCACTGTCCATATACGGACATAGACATCAAGCGGAGCACTCCAGGAGCGGAATCCCCGGCCACACAGGGAGCTACAGTGGCGCTAGTAGATTGCATAGCAGGGAGATACCGCCGGCTGTGGGGGGGCCAATTCCGACAGGCGCCCTCATGCCCGGTGACGCCACCCATGCCACTTTCTTTTCTCCAAAAAATCCCCTCCTCCTTCCCCCACTGAGCCCTGGCACTTAGTCTCTCCACCTTGCCCCCTGATACCCACCAGCTGTCTCTGCCCTGCCCCTCCAAAGAGGCCCTACTAGTTTGCTTTTCACCGCTGCCTTACCTCCCACCCCTTTACTTTGTGCCTGCCTCAAAAGTGAGGGGGCCCCAGACTCCTTGGCTGTATGGGGCCCAGAAATTTCAGATGGCGGCCCTGTGCGTAGTGCAATGTATTGGAGCTGTCAGCTACACGCTGACAGCAATCATAGTGGGTCCTGACTTTGTCAGGACCCACTAGGCTTCCGTAGATGGCATAGCCAGAGTCCATTGTTAGGACTCTGGTTGCCATAGTAGCCATCGCTGCCCGCTATCATGTAGCGGACCGTAGATGGCGGTTTAACCCGTAAGAAGCCGCGATCGCTAAGGGATTAATCGACAGGGACCACCGCGATCGGCCCCTGCACACGGAGCTGTGATAACCTGCTGTCGTAAACAGCAGCTATCACAGCTTATGAAAGCGCCCGGCGCGGTATTTCATCCATGACATACTATTATGTCATGGAGCACGAACGATACAGTTACCATGACATAATAGTTTATCCTGGAGCATTAAGGGGTTAAACAGTAACCATATATTCAAAACCTTGTGACAAAAAGTGAATGAATGCCCTATAATACTTTGATATACTGTAATTATTCTAAATAAAGCATTCCCCTCTTTGTACAACAGGATCAGTAGTCACATGTCTCTCTCTCCTTCCTCCCTATTGTTTTCCTTCCCATTGACCCCCTCCTTACCACCATTAAATATGGCTAAATAGGAAGTACTGATGATTTTGCACCACAGATTGCTGTATCTCCTGACCATAAGGCTGCATCCACGGAACCTTAGTATTTTCTCATACAAAAGCTGATGAATCATATTGATCTTTTTACAAGTCCTATATGTGTTACCATTGATGAAACATACTTGAATAACCAAATATTTTATTAACATGAAAATTAAAGTAAATGATAAAAAGCCTATTTTTGTTATATCATTAATAATTTGTATGTCCATGGTTATCTTAAAGGGGTTGTCTGGCTTCTCTAATTCATGGGTATCAGCTGTTAACGGTAGCGGCTTAAATAAATAACCATGTAATTTATGCTTGCACTGTACGCCAGAGCAAAGCTCATAGAGGGGGGTCTCGAGTATCCATGACGTAATAATTCAAATTTAAGGGCAATTCCAGTTGAATTGCAATTCACACCGTCCTTTCTCCACCATTTGATTATTTAGTGTGACGTTAACTAGCACTACAGTTTCTTAAATGTATAGTTGAGATTAAAAGTACTTTACAAAAACTTGGTTAATTTATTCCATATTTCTAACTGTAATATATTTTCTTTAATATGTTGAATACATATATTCACAATATTTTAGTGTTCTTGATAGCCCTTATTTTTTCATATAAACTTTACATAAAAATAACTTTAAACTATAAAAGACTGTATCTGGAGACAATACAATCCTAGTAGATCACTAACTCTGTTATCTCCATGTTTCAACAGTAGATGGCACACTTCACACAACATTTCTTAAGTTTTACATGGCTGACTTTAAAAATAATCCCTCTGTAACTGAATGGATGTTTCTACTTTTATAATAATTATATTTATCATTATCATCATCCTTTTGTTATTATATCAGTATAATATTTTTTTTAATTGCCCTAAATACCTTTTTCATTGTCCACACATTTGGGACCACAATGCTTTCTGGCAAGCATGATGTTCAAGGTTCTGTATGAAAGTGACAACAGAGTAGCTGTTGTCACTTCTTTAGACCCCTATCAATATTGTTTTTCAGACTGTGTGATATTTAATGCAACATATATATATTTCTAGCAAAATCTTAAATGGCACGGGGGTCGAGTGGGGGCTCATTTGAAAGCTCTTTTCAATATGAAAACTTCTGCAATCGAATTTGAGATAGGATTTTGTTTCGCTGAGATATTTAACTGTAAAGTCATCATCTTCATTATCTGCTACCGCGCGGGTAAAATCCTAAATGTGTGTGTGTGCGTGTGTGTGAGCTTGGGAACGTCACATCAAGGTGACTTTAAATTACGTATTATTACAATCGGCCTCGGCGATACAAAATGGACCTCGTCTACGATTGTAACATGATTTCATGTGTACACATTTCGGTAGTCGCTTGTGAATTTCAGAGAGCGCTAATTCGGAGAGTAATTTTCATTTTTGTACATTTCTATTGTCATATCGCAATCACTTTATTGATGATGAGAGGGTATGTTGAAGAAAAATAAGATCCTAACGAGAAGTAGCGGCTTTATACAATGCCTCTTATCCTATCCGTGATCCAATTTCATTGTCAACTGTCAAAAGAACTGTTCATCGTTTCGAAATAACCGGTTCAATTAAAGACGAACCAAGATCCGGAAGACCCAAACATGGTAGTAATGATGAAAAAGCTATAGATGTTCTGCTCACTGTACATGGTAATCCTCATACATCTGTCTCGCGTGGAGCACAACAAAATATCAGCGCCACATCAGTCCGTCGAATTTTGAAGAGGCATCATTATCATCCTTATAAAATATGTCTAGTTTAGGAGCTATCCGAAGATGATTATGACAGAAGAGTGGAATTTAGCGATACAATGATGACACGATTTGATGATAATCATCAGATTTTCATCTGGACTTGTTTTTCGGATGAAGCTACGTTTGAACTAAACGGTTCTGTAAATCGACAGAACATGAGGTATTGGGCAGATCAAAATCCACATTGGATGACAGACAGTCATACCCAGTATCCTCAGAAGGTTAACGTTTGGGCCGGAATATTGTAGGACCGTTTTTCATTGAAGGAAACATAAATGCAGAAAATTACTGCAATTTGCTAAGAAACCAAGTGATACCGGCTATTCAACATATTGCTTGAGAAGCTTTCCGCAATGTTTGGTATCAGCAGGATGGAGCTCCGGCTCATTTTTCTCTGCGAGCTCAATCTTCTGAACGATAATTTTCCTGATCAATGGATTGGTAGAAGAGGCCCGATAGAATGGCCACCGAGATCACCAGATCTGACCCCATTAGACTTTTTTTGCTGGGGGTATTTAAAAAGTAAAGTCTATGAGACTAGGATCACAAACTTAGATGAGCTGCGGGAAAGAATAGTGTACATTTCTAAATTCAATCACACCAGATGTTATAAATAACGTTATCGACACGTTTTATGTTCGCTTAGGACATTGTCAAGTTGTTGAAGGACATCAGTTCGAACATTTGATTGAAATCGTTAAATAACGGGGTAATGACGAACCCCAGTGTCTTTGTCTCGGGCTGTGTACACACACACACACACACACACACACACACACACACACACACACACACACACACGCACGCGTGTGCATACACACACACACACACACACATGACACACACACAAAAGTGAGAGGCAAGGGGACTCACATTAATCTAGCACCCTGATGAGATGTAAATCCGACCGTGCGACCGTCGCACGGTACATTTTGGGTAATGCTAAAGATGATAACTTTAACGTTAAATATCTCAGGGAAAAAAATCCTATCTCAAAATCGTTTGCAGCATCGTTTTTGTATTGAAAAGAGCTTTCAAATGAGCTCCCACGCGACACCAGGTGCCATTTAAGATTTTGCTGTGCCTGCCCCCAAGTGAGTGGGGGTGTTTTTTGGGGGGGCTAACTGGTAGATTTTATGACCCCATTAAATCCTAACAAATTTCAACCCTTTACCTCGAGCCGTTCAAAAGTTATGAGGGTGTTCCGGAACATTTGGTGGGCACTGTATATAGTAACATACATAATAACATAGTATGTAAGGCTGGAAACATCCAGTTCAGCCTATTATTCTACAATGTTGATCCAGATGAATGCAAAAACCTCCAATAGGCAGACATCAATTTTCCTCAGCTCAAGGAAAAAATAAATTTCTGACTTTAAATATGGCAATAAGAAAGATGTCCCTGATTCCACTACCAGTCTATTGTAATCTACTGCCCATAATTTGTAAGATTATTACCTAAAGTCATCCAAACCCTGTTTAAACTCTTTCAACTTCCACTGGCAGAGAGTTCCATAGTCTCACTCCTCTAAGGGTATGTGCACACACACTAATTACGTCCGTAATTGACGGACGTATTTCGGCCGCAAGTCCCGGACCGAATTCAGTGCAGGGAGCCGGGCTCCTAGCATGATACTTATGTACGATGCTAGGAGCCCCTGCCTCTCCGTGGAACTACTGTCCAGTACTGAAAACTTGATTACAGTACGGGACAGTTGTCCTGCAGAGAGGCAGGGACTCCTAGCATCGTATATAACTATGATGCTAGGAGCCCGGCTCCCTGCACTATGTTCGGTCCGGTACTTGCGGCCGAAATACGTCCGTAAATTACGGACGTAATTAGTGTGTGTGCACATACCCTTACAGTAAAGAATCCTCTTATATGTTGTTGTGGAAACCTCTAGACGTAGTGGATGCGCTTTGTTATAATTACAGTCCTGGGTATAAATCGATCATGAGAGAGATCTCTGTATTGACCTTTGATATATTTAAACATTAATATATATAATTATTAGGTCACCCCTCAGCCGCCTTTTTTCTATATTAAATAATTGCAATCTTTATAATCTTTCTGGGTATTGTCATTTTATTTACATTGGTTTCCTGCTGTAATGCCCGCGGTCGCGGACCACCGGCTTCTCCCTCCTGCGAGCGTCCGGACCGCAGACCTCTGCTCTCCTGCCACCGTTTCCTTCCCCGGAGACACCAGCACATGCGGCCAACCTGCTCGGCAGGCTTTCTCAAGGTGCGCGTGCGCATACTCATCCCCGGCCTTATAGGGCCAGCGCGCGCACATGTAAAATGTTCCCTGACAAATCCCCAGATCACCCTGAACTATAAAAAGGGCTCTGCCCTTCCACTCTGTGCCTGAGCGTTGTTGTTGTCTACCCATGTTCGTATAGCAAATGGTCCCTTAGTTGTATCCTGTTCCCAGTGTTCCCGTATCCGGATTCCCGTATCCTGCTTCCAGTAACTGTGTTTGTTCCTGAGCTGAAGTTTAGTGTTGGAGTCGTGTTGTGTCATCTGCCATGTCCAGTGTCATCTGCCACGTCCAGTGTCATCTGCCATGCCAAGCATCATCTGCCACGAATCATCTGTGCCAAAGCGTCTGCTACACCTCGCGTCTGTCTGGACTCTTACAGGTACTCTTGTACTAAGACTTTTGCATAGACTGTTGTTTGGCCAGCTGCCACTCTGCTACGGCGGAGCGGCCTAGTGGGTCCACGTACCCCGGGAGCGTAACAGTACGCTCAGGCCATGGACCCTGCTGGTCAACCTAAAACCGCGATCCAGCTGATTCAAGTGAACATGCGTGACCTCTAGGCACACCAGGATCAATTCTTACAGGCTGTGCACTCCGTCATTAACTGTTTGGATCGTCCTTCTGTTCCTCCTCTGACTGCTCCCACTGCTCCACCACCTGCTATCCCTCCTGCCTGTCGTGGGTGTACAATTTTGTTGCCTCTACCGCCTCACGATGACGGGGATCCTAAGTCCTGTAGAGGCTTTATCAATCAGCATACGAACCATTTCAAGTTACGTGCCAATTTCTTCCCCTCTGACGAGGCGAATGTTGCTTTTATTATTTCTCTCCTCTCTGGCAAAGCCCTGGCATGGGCGAAGTTCCGGAGTTCACTGATTTGCTACTGTTTCTTGAGACTTTTCGTATGGTGTTCGAGGAACCGGGTCGAACATCCTCTGTAGCTGGCTCACTGCTGACCCATAATCAAGGGGAGTCAACTGTTGGGGAGTACGCCATCTCGTTTCTCACGCTGGCAGCGGAGTTGGCGTGGAATAATGTGGCCTTAGTGGCAACTTTCTGGCAGGGCCTTGCCTCTCATATAAAGGAGGAACTGGCAGCTCAAGAGCTTCCTGCTACTTTTGATGTCTTGATACTGCTAGCAACTCGAATCGATATCAGGATCCAAGAGCGCACTTGTGAGGTCCGCCAGGAGAAGAGATCCTGTCAATTGGCACCTAAGTTTCTCCTGTTGTACCCCTGGAGGATCCAATGCAGTTAGACAGACTCAGACCGTCCGACCAAGAGCAGTAAGGGCGGGTTCACACATGGCGGAATTTCACTTAAATTCCGCTGCGGACACTCCACAGCGTTAATCCGCAGCGGAGCCGTTTCTCCATTGACTTTCACTTTAATTTAGCAGTGTTCGTTTACACGATGCGTACAATTCCGCTGCGGAGCATAGGCTGCGGAGCGGAATTTGGTGTCCGCAGCATGCTCTGTCTGTTGCGGAGCAGTGGCGGACTCATGGCGGAATTTCTCCATTGACTTCAATGGAGATTCAAAGTTCCGCAATGAAGTCCGCAGCTGTCATGCACATGTCATGTGTGCTGCGGATGCGTCTTGCTTTTTTAACTTGACATTTCTTCATTCTGGCTGGACCTATGTATTTCTAGGTCTACAGCCAGACTGAGGAAGTCAATGGGGCTCCCGTAATGACGGGAGCGTTGCTAGGAGACGTCAGTAAATAGTCACTGTCCAGGGTGCTGAAAGAGTTAAGCGATCGGCAG
Organism: Rhinoderma darwinii; assembly: GCF_050947455.1. Taxonomy (NCBI): domain Eukaryota; kingdom Metazoa; phylum Chordata; class Amphibia; order Anura; family Rhinodermatidae; genus Rhinoderma; species Rhinoderma darwinii. The sequence continues at coordinate 193,403,286 of NC_134690.1, read as the reverse complement.
TAACTGTTTCTGCACCCGGGACAGTGACTACCGATCCCAATATACATGTATCTGTAAAAAAAAATGAAGTTCGTACTTACCGAGAACTCCCTGTTTCTGTCTCCAGTCTGGCCTCCCAGGATGACGTTTCAGTGTAAGTGACGGCTGCAGCCAATCACAGGCCAAGCACAGGCTGCAGCGGTCACATGGACTGGCGCGTCATCCAGGGAGGTCGGGCTGGATGCCGAAGGAGGGACGCGTCATAAAGACAACGGGCGGTAAGTATGAATTTCTTTTACTTTCACTAGGGAAAGTGCTGTCCCTTCTCTCTATCCTGCACTGATAGGGAGAAGGGAAGCACTTTTCCCGCAGTCCGCAGCAGCTAGTCCGCATCAATTTTCTGCACATTTTGTGCAGATCCGCAGCCGTAATCCGCAACCCGGATTAGGTGCGGCATTGATGCGGACAGTTGCGGAGGAATTCCGCCATGTGTGGTCATGCCCTAACGCAGACGTTCTTCTGGATTTGTCTATACTGTGGTCGCGAGACATTTTGTTCGCCAATGCCCTCTGAAACCCAGAAAATCTGTGTGTGTGTGTGTCTGTGTGTGTGTGTGTGTGTGTGTGTGCATGTGTATTTCTTTATATATTGATGTATTTATATATATATATTTATTTATATATTTAAAAAAGATAGATAGAAAATAAATATATAAATATTTATTTTTATAAATATTTATAAATAAATATGTTAATAGATAGATAGATAGATAGATACGTATGTATGAGAGAGATAGATAGATATGTATTTATTTATACTTTGTCTGTTAAACTAAACAGTCAGCCCTGAGGTGTGACTGCTCAGCATGACAGACTTACACACAATGACGTGGGTAATAGCTGCCTTATTAGTAGCTACTTACATACAGTTGGTGTAGGGTCAGAGAGCAACAGGAGTCAGAATTCCTGAACTCCGCAGCCGCCGGACGCTACGGCTCGTACTGCCGGGGAGGTGCAGGGAAACATCTAGAAGCGAGCTGATAGGGTGGATGGCACAGGGGGGCGGGCTTGGGTCTCGTAAGTAAGATGGGTGGATACATCAATAATTTTCCACCCTCTTGATCCCCCTCCACGCAATGTCTATTTGACAGCCAAGCTGCCACATTTGTTTTCAATTACATTACTGGGTCTCTTTTGTTCCCTCAACATAAGTGTCTCAGCAATGTAGAGGATTTATTGCAGTCCTACTGCGCCAGTGTGGTGAGGGGGGCCTGCGGGCCACCCTAGCTTCGGGGCTCGGTTGCAATTGCGACCGCTGCGATAGCTACACCACTGATCTTATTTGCCTTGGCAGCAGCTGCCTGACACTGGTTGATACAGTTAAGTTTACTGTCAACTAAAACCCCTAAATCCTATACCATGTCAGTTTTACCGGTGTTTTCCCATTTATTATGTAATGGTGACATGTATTTCCCTTCTCAAGTGCATAACCTTGCATTTATTAATGCTAAACCTCATTTGCCACTTCTCTGCCCAAGCCTCCAACTCATCCAAATCCATTTATAACATCATACTGTCCTCCCCTGTGTAAATTACGTTACACAGTTTAATATAATCTGCAAAAATTGGAATTATAATGTGCAATCCCTCTACAAGGTCATTATTAAATATTGGGTACAATATCAAATGCTTTTGCAAAATTCAGCTGAGAACTTACCTCCTCATAAAAGCTGATAAGATTAATTGGACAGGACCGATTTCTCATAAACCCATGATGATGTGGAGTTATACGTTTATTTTCATTGCGATATTCCAGGATGACATCTCTTAGAAAACCTTCAAACATTTTACCCACAATAGTGGTTAAATTTACAGGCCTAAAATTCCCAGATTGACTTTTTGACCCCTTTTTCAATATGGGCAAGACATTTGCTATGCACCAGCCCTGTAGAACAGACATTGTCATAGAATCCTTAAAGTAAAACTTCAACCAAAACGAAAGTTTTCCACCTGTTCCATTAAGTCCCTCCATGTGACAGTCTCGCACCTGTTCTTTTTTTTACCCTCTTCTATCACTCTATATCACACGAGCCGATGCATAGCAACAATCTGAATCATGCTTCAGTGACACACTTTTTCTACTTGAGTCAATGAGGATTAAATGTGTCACTCGTACAGACGCCAGAACATTCTGTATAATGAAAATGAATTGACTGTTCCACATAGGCTCTCCACAGAGAGTAGGCGGTGGGGGCAGGAATTCCTATCACAGTTACTAATGATGATAAGACAGGCTCCTATCACATAGTTACGGCCTTGTTCACGTAACATTTTTGGCCTTTGTTAAGCATGGGAGACGCTCCCAATCTATAGATTAAGCATAAACCTGTGATGGATGCCACAGAATGGCATATGTCACCTATAGACTCCAATATGAAAAAACGTATACCGTGCAGTAATTTTTTTTTTTACAGGTTCCTGCTATCTGGAATAGAGTTCTCTACTAGGCTATTCCATAGTTTGTTTTATTTGCAGTATACCGATGTATATCGGCTGTATTTAGTCCAAAAGGACACACTTTTGGCCTAATGTTACCCTATGGACATGTTTAGCATGTACGTTGGGAGCTTTTTAGGCATACATGAGAAATGTAGAGAAAAAATGTGACGTGAAGGGGGCCTTAAAGGGGTTGTCCAGGAAAAAAAAGAATTCTAAAAAATGTCCCCCAGCCTTGATTTGCCTTCCCTAATACCCCCTATTAAACTTCTAACCAGTTTCTGTTTGATTTCCATCATCACTGCTGCTTTTTCTGTTTGTTTACATCCCTTGCTGTTTGTTTACATCCCTTACTGGCTGTTTCCTGTCTTGTAACCCACTATACCCATGATCCCCGGCTGCATCTGAGGAGACAGTTGCATCCCCCCCCCCTTCCTCCAAAGCACCTCCAAAGCACCTCAGCTATTTGCATACTGCCACGCCCCTCTATGGTCACAGGTCCTTCCCTGCTCTAATTACAAATAGCAGGCAGACGGCTCCCTCCCTGCACACAGTCTGAGGCCGGATTTACAGGAGCGTGTGCCTTTTGCTTGCGCAAAAAACGTGTCGTTTTGTGCGCGCAAAAGGTACATAACAGCTCCGTGTGTCAGCCGCGTATGATGCGTGGCTGCGTGATTTTCGCGCAGCCGCCATCATTATGACACTGTTTATATGTTTGTAAACAGAAAAGCACGTGGTGCTTTTCTGTTTTCATTCATACTTTTTACTGCTGTTGCGCGAGTCACGCGTGTACCACGGAAGTGCTTCCGTGTGCTGCGCGTGATTTTCACGCACCCATTGACTTCAATGGGTGCGTGATGCGCGAACAACACACAAATATCGGACATGTCGTGAGTTTTACGCAGCGGACACACGCTGCGTGAAACTCACAGACAGTCTTCACGGCCCCATAGACTAATATGAGGCGCGTGAAAATCACGTGCGTTGCACGGACGTATTACACGTTCGTCTAAATAAGCCCTTACACAGTAAGGCTGGGTTCACACGACCTATTTTCAGGCGTAAACGAGGCGTATTATGCCTCGTTTTACACCTGAAAATAGGGCTATAATACGTCGGCAAACATCTGCCCATTCATTTGAATGGGTTTGCCGACGTATTGTGCAGACGACCTGTAATTTACGCGTCGTCGTTTGACAAACGACGACGCGTAAATGGACTGCCTCGGCAAAGAAGTGCAGGGCACTTCTTTGCCACGTAATTTGAGCTGTTCTTCATTGAACTCAATGAAGCACAGCTCAAGATTTACGAGCGTCTCAGACGGCTCGCAAAATGCGAGGAGGAGCATTTACGTGTGAAACGAGGCAGCTGTTAACAGTCTGTCTTTTCACACGTAAATTCCTCTCATCGTGTGAACATACCCTAATAATCATCATTATCCTTTGTGCCTCCATCTATCCCTGATCTAAGTACAGGCACCCATCTCCCTCCCCCGCCCCTTCCACAGCCTGATAAATGTCAGGATATGTTCACAGGCAAAGACGTCTCAAAATACGGAGCCGTTTACAAGAGAAAACAGCTCCTGATTTTCAGAAGTTTTTTGTGCAAATCGCGATTTTCGCTGCGTTTTTTTACGCCCGTTTTTGGAGCTTTTTCACTACAGTCTACGGAAAACGGCTCCAAAAACGTCTCAAGAGGTTTCCTGCACTTCTTTTTCGCGGTCGTTTTTTTATGCGTAAAAAAACACATCAAAAAACGCTCCTTCGGAACAGAACGCCGTTTTCCCATTGAAATCAATGGGCAGATGTTTGGAGGCGTTCTGCTTCGGATTTTTCGGTCGTTTTTCGGGAGTTTACGGCCCGAAAAACGGACGAAAATAGGCCGTGTGAACATGCCCTAAGTCTGCCCACTCCATCTAAGTCAGACATCTTGGTACACACAATCCAATCAGCACATTTACCTCACCTGCTGCTAGATCTGTTCCAATAGATCCTGTATTAGGCCCTGTTCACACTGAGTTTTTTTGCTGGCAGAAAATTCTGCATCAAGATTCTGTCTTGAATTTGGAGGCAGATTTTGACCTGCCTGCACGCCGTTTGCCACGTTTTTTTGCCCGCGGCCATTGAGGGAAAAAGAAGCGACATGCCCTATCTTCGGGCGTTTACTCCTCTGAACTCCCTCTGACATCTATGGGAGGCAGAGAAAGCGTTTTTCGCAGCGTTTTTGCCCCTTGCGGGCGAAAATCGTGGCAAATGGCGTGGAGGCAGATCAAAATCTGCCTGAAAATTCAAGCGAAATTTTGAGGCAGAATTTTCTGCCTGAAAATAAGGGTATGTTCACACGGCGGGGGTCCGTAACGGCTGAAATTACGGGGATGTTTCAGCCTGAAAACATCCCCGTAATTTCAGCCGTACCGGCATGTGCAGGCGCTTGAACGCCGCGTCAATTACGGCCGTAATTAGCGCTGCTATTCATTGGAGTCAATGAATAGCGGCTCCAATTACGGCCAAAGAAGTGACAGGTCACTTCTTTGACGCGGGCGTCTAGTTACGCGCCGTCATTTGACAGCGGCGCGTAAATATACGCCTCGTGTGAACAGACAAACGTCTGCCCATTGCTTTCAATGGGCAGATGTTTGTCAGCGCTATTGAGGCGCTATTTTCAGACGTAATTCGGGGCCAAAACGCCCGAATTACGTCCGTAAATAGGCCGTGTGAACATACCCTAACTCTGTGTGAATAGGGCCTTACAGTGATGCAAACACCAAACACTACTCCAAACAATGGTAAAACGTTTCTTTTTTTTACATAATTTACTATAAATTTATGTAAGGCCCCATACACACTAACGTGCTTTTGTGGGCGCAATTCCCCCGAAAATCCATGGGAGACTTGCGGCCCCATTCACTTCTATGGGCCCTTGCAAAAGACCGTGGTTTCCAAGGTCCGTGCATGGCCCAGGACCCTGGACCGCGGAAAGAACGGACATTTCTTAGTACGGCCGTGTTCTGCGGTCCAGGCTCATAGAAAATAATGGACGCGGCCATGTGCACGGCCCGCGATTTGCGGGTGGCTCGCGGGTGACACGGGTGACACTCCGGGGCAGGCCGACCCGAAGATCACGGCCGTGCACATATATATATATATATATATATATATATATATATATATATAAAATGTGTGTGTATATATATATACAGTGAAGGAAATAAGTATTTGATCCCTTGCTGATTTTGTAAGTTTGCCCACTGTCAAAGACATGAACAGTCTAGAATTTTTAGGCTAGGTTGATTTTACCAGTGAGAGATAGATTATATAACAAAAAAACAAACAGAAAATCACATTGTCAAAATTATATATATTTATTTGCATTGTGCACAGAGAAATAAGTATTTGATCCCTTTGGCAAACAAGACTTAATACTTGGTGGCAAAAACCCTTGTTGGCAAGCACAGCAGTCAGACGTTTTTTGTAGTTGATGATGAGGTTTGCACACATGTTAGATGGAATTTTGGCCCACTCCTCTTTGCAGATCATCTGTAAATCATTAAGATTTCGAGGCTGTCGCTTGGCAACTCAGATCTTAAGCTCCCTCCATAAGTTTTCGATGGGATTAAGGTGCTTCTTTTTGAGCCACTCCTTTGTTGACTTGGCTGTATGTTTCGGTTCATTGTCGTGCTGGAAGACCCAGCCACGAGCCATTTTTAATGTCCTGATGGAGGGAAGGAGGTTGTCACTCAGGATTTGACGGTACATGGCTCCATCCATTCTCCCATTGATGTGGTGAAGTAGTCCTGTGCCCTTAGCAGAGAAACACCCCCAAAACATAATGTTTCCACCTCCATGCTTGACAGTGGGGACGGTGTTCTTTGGGTCATAGGTAGCTTTTCTCTTCCTCCAAACACGGCGAGTTGAGTTAATGCCAAAGAGCTCAATTTTAGTCTCATCTGACCACAGCACCTTCTCCCAATCACTCTCAGAATCATCCAGATGTTCATTTGCAAACTTCAGACGGGCCTGTACATGTGCCTTCTTGAGCAGGGGGACCTTGCGGGCACTGCAGGATTTTAATCCATTACGGCGTAATGTGTTACCAATAGTTTTCTTGGTGACTGTGGTCCCAGCTGCCTTGAGATCATTAACAAGTTCCCCCCGTGTAGTTTTCGGCTGAGCTCTCACCTTCCTCAGGATCAAGGATACCCCACGAGGTGAGATTTTGCATGGAGCCCCAGATCGATGTCGATTGACAGTCATTTTGTATGTCTTCCATTTTCTTACTATTGCACCAACAGTTGTCTCCTTCTCACCCAGCGTCTTACTTATGGTTTTGTAGCCCATTCCAGCCTTGTGCAGGTCTATGATCTTGTCCCTGACATCCTTAGAAAGCTCTTTGGTCTTGCCCATGTTGTAGAGGTTAGAGTCAGACTGATTAATTGAGTCTGTGGACAGGAGTCTTTTATACAGGTGACCATGTAAGACAGCTGTCTTTAATGCAGGCACTAAGTTGATTTGGAGCGTGTAACTGGTCTGGAGGAAGCTGAGCTCTTAATGGTTGGTAGGGGATCAAATGCTTATTTCTCTGTGCACAATGCAAATAAATATATATCATTTTGACTATGTGATTTTATTTTTAATATAATCTATCTCTCACTGGTAAAATTAACCTAGCCTAAAAATTCTAGACTGTTCATGTCTTTGACAGTGGGCAAACTTACAAAATCAGCAAGGGATCAAATACTTCCTTCACTGTATATATATATATATATGTATATATATATATATATATATATATATATATATATATATATATACATATATATGAACACATACAAATTATATATATATATATATATACATATATATACACGCATATACATACACACACACAAAATTATATATATATCTATATATATATATATAGATATATATATCTATAGATATATATATCTATATATATATATATATAGATAGATATATATATATACACACACACACACACACACACACACACACACACACACACACACACACACACACAGTGCGGGAACTACAAGTGTGAAGAAGGATGAGAAGGTGTGGACGACGAGATTGTCTGAGGAGGGGGCGTGTTCTGTGATTGATGACGCTCCGTGTCTTTGCTAAGACAGCACATTCGACTGTGTAAAGACACGGCACGTCATCAACTACCTTTAGGCTCTATTCACACGAGAGGGTCTGAGTGTCGGCCTATAAAAAATGGCGGTTTTGGTCCGTTTTCTCGGCCGTTTTGCATCTGTTCCGTTCCGGGCCATGCTTCCGTTTTTAACCCGTTTTGCACCCGTTTTTTTCCTTGTCCGTTTTAAAAACGGATGAATTTCATTTGTCAATTTTCTGCCACACACTGCCCTCTGTAGATAATGCCACACACTACCTTCTATAGATACTGCCACAGCCCCCCTGTAGGTAATGCCACACAGGCCCCCTGTAGGTAATGCCACACAGCCACCTGTAGGTAATGCCACACAGCCCCGCTGTAGGTAATTCCACACAGCCCCCCTGTAGGTAATGCCACACAGCCCCCCTGTAGGTAATGCCACACAGCCCCCCTGTAGGTAATGCCACACAGCCCCCCTGTAGGTAATGCCACATAGCCCCCCCTGTAGGTAATGCCACATAGCCCCCCCTGTAGGTAATGCCACATAGCCCCCCCTGTAGGTAATGCCACATAGCCCCCCCTGTAGGTAATGCCACATAGCCCCTCTGTAGGTAATGCCACATAGCCCCCCTATAGGTAGTGCCACACAGCCCCCCTGTAGGTAATGCCACACAGCCCCCCTGTAGGTAGTGCCACACAGCCCCCCTGTAGGCAATGTCACACAGCCCCCCTTGTAGGTAGTGCCACCCCCCCTACTTTCCTGTAGGGGACGGCTCTGGAGAAATCCCTCACTTCACTGTCCATATATATGAACAGTGAAGTGAGGTACTTCTCCTGGAGCGGAATCCCCGGCCAATTCGGCTGGGTTTCCGCTTCAGAAGTCCCTGACGTCACTGTGTCCATATATGGACACAGTGAAGTCAGTGACTTGTCCTGGAGCGGAATCCCCGTCCAATTCGCTGGTGATTCCGCTTCAGAAGTCCTTGACGTCACTGTGTCCATATATGGACAGTGAAGACAGGGACTTCTCCTGGAGCGGAATCCCCGGCCACATCGTTGGGGATTCCGCTTCAGAAGTCCCTGACGTCACTGTCCATATATGGACACAGTGAAGTCAGTGACTTTTCCTGGAGTGAAATCCCCGGCCAATTCGCCGGTGATTCCGCTTCAGAAGTCCTTGACGTCACTGTGTCCATATATGGACAGTGAAGGCAGGGACTTCTCCTGGAGCGGAATCCCCGGCCACATCGGCGGGGATTCCGCTTCAGAAGTCCCTGACGTCACTGTCCATATATGGACACAGTGAAGTCAGTGACTTTTCCTGGAGCGGAATCCCCGGCCAATTCGCCGGTGATTCCGCTGCAGAAGTCACTGTGTCCATATATGGACACAGTGAAGTCTGTGACTTCTCCTGGAGCGGTATCCCCGGCCACATCGGCGGGGATTCCGCTTCAGAAGTCCCTGACGTCACTGTCCATATATGGACACAGTGAAGTCAGTGACTTCTCCTGGAGCGGAATCCCCAATCCCGGGCTTGGGGATTACGCTCCTACAGTGAGCAAATAAACACCCTCCTCCTCCTCCTCCTCCTATGCGCTTCGGACTGTGAGGAGGAGAAGGAGAGAGCGAGCGACGGCAGACACGGCCGTCACAGTACACACCGTCTCCAAATATTAAAACTTGCGCATGCGCAATGAAACACACGGCTGCTGAAGACGCAGCCATATCATTTAACAGAGCTTGCGTGATAGTGTCAACCACGCATGCTCTAAGCAGATGGGGAAAACACGTGGTACAGTTACGTCATTTATGACGTAACCGTACAATGTGAAAACTGGAAACCGCAAACCGGAAATTAGGCGCGAATGGACGGTTATGCACATGGACAAGCGGTCACGTGACGGAAGAGGGGATACGACAATACATCCAGCTAATCAAACGTAAGTACATTACAAAGTTAAATGTTTTCCATTGTTTAGTTTAATTAAATGTAATTTTTTACTTCCGGAAAACCCCTTCCTTGGCTTTATACCTTTAATCTCTCCGTTTTATATAGGCACTGGCTTTAGCTGCTCATCTGAAATTGTGTTAAGGCATCATGGGATAGATAGGATAGCACAGAGGAAGAGAAAGAAGGTGAATTCCAAAATCCAAGATGGCATCTGATCAGAAGTAGAAAGGAGGTCGGACTGCAGGGAAGTGAGGACAATATACATACAAGAAATCCAGAGCTGGATGGACAATCAGGTGGGGGTTGCAGTTCATGGAAAGTTGTGTTTCCTCTGGAAGTCTTCTTTATATATTGGAAATAGTGGCCTATAAATCACTGTACTTAATTCCTTTAGAACATAAGGGTGTATATCATCTGGATGCGGTGACTTGTGTATTTTAATCTTTTAAGGCGCTTTACTTCAGGTTACATTTAATGGAGAATTGACTTTATCCATTGCATTTCACTTGACATTTCATTTTCCTATGTGAATACAGTGGAAAAGAAAATGTTTAACCCCTTGAGTACCCAGCTCATTTTGGCCTTGAGGACCAGACCCATTTTTTCAAATCTGACATGTGTCACTTTATGTGGTAATAACTCCGGAATGCTTTTACCTATCCAATTGATTCTGAGATTGTTTTCTCGTGACATATTGTACTTTAGGTTAGTGAAAAAATTTTGTCGATAAATTTATTGCTTATTTGTGAAAAACACCAAAATTTAGAGAAAATATGAAGAAATTATGATTTTTCACATTTTAAATCTATCTGCTTGTAAAACAGATAGTAATACCACACAAAATAGTTACTATTTCACATTTCCCATATGTCTACTTTATGTTTGCATCGTTTTTTGAACATCCTTTTATTTTTCTACGACGTTACAAGGCTTAGAACTTTAGCAGCAATTTCTCAAATTTTCAAGAAAATTTCAAAAGGCTATTTTTACAGGGGCCAGTTCAGTTCTGAAGTGGTTTTGAGTGCCCTATATGTTAGAAACCCCCATAAAAAACCCCATTTTGAAAACTGCACCCCTCAAAGTATTCAAAACAGCATTCAGAAAGTGTTTCAACCCTTTAGGCGTCTTACAGGAATTGAAGGAAAGTAGAGCTGAAATTTGAAAATGTCATTTTTTTTTACAAAATTCATTTGTAATACATTTTTTTCTGTACCACAGAAAGTTTTACCTGAGAAACGCATCTCAATATTTATTGCCCAGATTCTGCAGTTTTTAGAAATATCCCACATGTGGCCCTAGTGTGATAATGGACTGAAACACAGGCCTCAGAAGCAAAGGAGCACCTAGTGGATTTTGGGGCCTGCTTTTTTTAGAATATATTTTAGGCACTATGTCAGGTTTGAAAAGGTCTTGTGGTGTCAAAACAGTGGAAACACCCAAAAGTGACCCTATTTTTTAAACTACACCCCTCAGGGAATTTATCTAGGGGTATAGTTAGCATTTTGACCCCACAGGTATTTTGCTATGTTTATTGGAGTTAGTCTGTGAAAATTAAAATCTACTTTTTTTCTGGAAAAACGTAGAAATTTCGAATTTTTGCAAGGAATAAAGGACAAAAAGCACCCTAACATTTGTAAAGCAATTTCTCCCGATTACGGCAATACCCAATATGTGGTAATAAACTGTTGTTTGGACCCACAGCAGGGCTCAGAAGGGAAGGAACGCCATTTGGATTTTGGAGTGCTGATTTTACTGGAATGGTTTTCGGTGCCGTGTCATGTTTGCAATGCCCTGGAGGGACCTAAAAAGTGGAAACCCCCCAAAAGTGACCCCATTTTGGAAACTATACCCCTCAAGGAATTTTTCTAGTGGTATAGTTAGCATTTTGACCCCACAGGTTTTTCGCTGCATTTATTGGAATTAGTCTGTGAAGATGAAAATATACTTTTTTTTCTGAAAAATGTAGAAATTTCGAATTTTTGCAAGGAATAAAGGACAAAAAGCACCCCAACATTTGTAAAGCAATTTCTCCCGATTACGGCAATACCCCATATGTGGTAATAAACTGTTGTTTGGACCCACAGCAGGGCTCAGAAGGGAAGGAACGCCATTTGGATTTTGGAGTGCTGATTTTACTGGAATGGTTTTCGGTGCCGTGTTATGTTTGCAATGCCCTGGAGGGACCTAAACAGTGGAAACCCCCCAAAAGTGACCCCATTTTGGAAACTATACCCCTCAAGGAATTTTACTAGTGGTATAGTTAGCATTTTGACCCCACAGGTTTTTCGCTGCATTTATTGGAATTAGTCTGTGAAGATGAAAATATACTTTTTTTTCTGAAAAATTTAGAAATTTCGAATTTTTGCAAGGAATAAAGGACAAAAAGCACCCCAACATTTGTAAAGCAATTTCTCCCGATTACGGCAATACCCCATATGTGGTAATAAACTGTTGTTTGTACCCACAGCAGGGCTCAGAAGGGAAGGAACGCCATTTGGATTTTGGAGTGCTGATTTTACTGGAATGGTTTTCGGTGCCGTGTTATGTTTGCAATGCCCTGGAGGGACCTAAACAGTGGAAACCCCCCAAAAGTGACCCCATTTTGGAAACTATACCCCTCAAGGAATTTTTCTAGTGGTATAGTTAGCATTTTGACCCCACAGGTTTTTCGCTGCATTTATTGGAATTAGTCTGTGAAGATGAAAATCTACATTTTTTCTGAAAAACGTAGAAATTTCGAATTTTTGCAAGGAATAAAGGACAAAAAGCACCCCAACATTTGTAAAGCAATTTCTCCCGATTACGGCAATACCCAATATGTGGTAATAAACTGTTGTTTGGACCCACAGCAGGGCTCAGAAGGGAAGGAACGCCATTTGGATTTTGGAGTGCTGATTTTACTGGAATGGTTTTCGGTGCCGTGTCATGTTTGCAATGCCCTGGAGGGACCTAAGCAGTGGAAACCCCCCAAAAGTGACCCCATTTTGGAAACTATACCCCTCAAGGAATTTTTCTAGTGGTATAGTTAGCATTTTGACCCCACAGGTTTTTCGCTGCATTTATTGGAATTAGTCTGTGAAGATGAAAATATACTTTTTTTTCTGAAAAACTTAGAAATTTCGAATTTTTGCAAGGAATAAAGGACAAAAAGCACCCCAACATTTGTAAAGCAATTTCTCCCGATTACGGCAATACCCCATATGTGGTAATAAACTGTTGTTTGGACCCACAGCAGGGCTCAGAAGGGAAGGAACGCCATTTGGATTTTGGAGTGCTGATTTTACTGGAATGGTTTTCGGTGCTGTGTTATGTTTGCAATGCCCTGGAGGGACCTAAACAGTGGAAACCGCCCAAAAGTGACCCTATTTTGGAAACTATACCCCTCAAGGAATTTTTCTAGCGGTATAGTTAGCATTTTGACCCCACAGGTTTTTCGCTGCATTTATTGAAATTAGTCTGTGAAGATGAAAATATACTTTTTTTCTGAAAAAACATAGAATTTTCAAAAAAAGCACCCCAACATTTGTAAAGCAATTTCTCCTGATTACGGAAATACCCCATATGTGGTCATAAACTTCTGCTCAGAAGGGAAGGAGCACCATTTGGATTTTGGAATGGTTTTTAGGCGCCATGTTGCATTTGAAGAGCCCCTGAGGTATTAGTACAGTGGAAACCCCCAAGAAGTGACCCCATTTTGGAAACTACACCCATTGAGGATTTTGTTTTAGGGGTGTAGTGAGCATTTGGACTCCACAGATGTTTCATAGAAGTCATAAACATTGGGCAGTGAATGTGAAAAATTGCATTTTTTCCAATAAAAAGTTGATTAAGCCCCAAACTTTTCATTTATACAAGGGGCAATAGGAGAAAGAGCACTGCTCAATTTGTTACCCATTTTATCTTGATTACAGCAATACCCCATATGTGGCTGTAAACTGCTATATGGGCACATGGCAAGGGTCAGAAAGGAGGGAGCACCATTTGGTTTTTGATCACAGATTCTGCTGGAATATTTTTCAGGCATCATATTGTGTTTTCAGAGCCCATGAGGTACCAATATAGAGGAAACTCACAAGATGTGACCCAATTAAGAAAACGACACCGCTCAAGGTATTCATCTAGTGGTATAGTGAGAAATTTTACTTTTCAGATTAGGAATTAAAACAAAATTGGTAGAATTTTAATTTTTATTTATTTTACAAACGCGTGGGTTTGATGAAACATTTTGGGGATGTATCAAGCACCAATGAAAAAAAAAAGAACTCACAATTCATTAATTTTTTTTTCCTGTGTTCATTGATACCCTATATAGGACCTTTTTGTATTGAGGCACACGGTGAGGCCCGGAAGTGAAGGTGTACCATGAGGCTCTTCAAGGCCTAGTTTTTGCTTGGGTGATTTTGGGCCACCATGGTGGTATTCATCTAGGGGTATAATGATTTTTTGTTTTGTTTTATATATCCAATTGGTGCACAAGTGGACAATTTTTAAATGAAGGTGACATAAAATTTAAGATGAAGTTTATATGGACATCCTGAAAATGGCATGAAAAAAATTAGTAGTCCACTGAAGAATGGTAAATTCTGAAACATTCTTTCATGCAAAGCCCTGGTTTGGAGGGGCAAGTGCTGCATTGATATATTGTATCCTTTCGGATACCCCTCTTCACGCACACGCGACATCGTTTTTGTGGATGGCTCTTTTTTTTCGTTGGGGGGACTTCACTGGGGAAGTGCTGGCCAGGGACAATTCTATTTGCCTCACTTCCTGAAGCCCTGCTACTCGCTCCTTCCTCTTGGTCTTTAAAAATTAATTTTTTTATTACTTTTTCAAGGTACTCGAGGTACCTAGAACGATTGCCAGCACTTCGGTACAAAATAAAAGAATTGAGGAGGGCCATTTCAATTAAATATACGGACAGTTTTTTGTACCATACTTTCGTCTTTCGCATGGCACAGTATGGCTTCATTAGTTGATCTCCCAAATCCACCCCTCCCATATGCTTGTTGTAGGCCTGTATGCATACAGGCTTTGAATCAGTGGTGCTTGTTCCACGCACTGAAACTGGGCTTGTGGTGTTGCCATGCATGGTGGAGAGCATGAGGACCTCTTTTTTGTCCCTGAATTTTACCAGGAGCACATTTTCATCATATCGTGCCCTGGTTTCGCCAACTGACAGTTTCTCAGCAAGAAAAGGCTTTGGGAGGTATTTTAGATTCCTGCGAGCAGTGCCACAGGCCATTGTTTTCCTTTCAACAAGGCACTTAAAAAGCGGAACGCTGGTATAGAAGTTGTCGAGGTATAGGTGGTACCCCTTATCCATCAGAGGATGCAGCAGGTCCCACACTATTTTACCGTTTGTGCCAAGAACTGGGGGGCACTCTGGGGGACTAATCTGTTTGTCTTTCCCCTCGTACACACGAAAGGAGTGTGTGTATCCAGACTGGCTCTCGGACAGTTTATATATTTTTATGCCATATCTGGCTCTTTTGTTTGGCAAGTATTGTCGGAAATGAAGCCGTCCTTTGAAATGGACTAAAGATTCATCAATGGCTATGTTTTTTTCAGGAACATAAACTTCTGCAAAAACCAAATTAAAATATGTGATGATGGGCCTAATTTTGAACAGCCTATCAAAATTTGGATGATCCGGGGGGGGCACTGCTCATTGTCAGCAAAGTGCAAAAACGTTAAAACTGCCTCAAAACGTTTTCGCGGCATCACAGCACGGAATACAGGTGTATCTTACAAAATATCTGTGGACCAATACGATTTGATGGTTGGCTTTTTTACAAGGCCCATGTGGAGCAAGAGCCCCCAGAAGGTTGCAATTTCATTTGCATTGGTTGGGTGCCAAGCTTGGGTTCTGGCATAATGGGATGTCGGATTTTTGCCTAAGAATTGTTGTGCATATAAATTTGTTTGCACAACCAGTAGGTCAACTAAAGTATCCGAAAAAAAACATTTAAAAAAATCTATTTCCTGAAAGTCAGTTGGATTTATTTTTATGCCAGGGGCAGAGGTAAACACAGGAATTTCAGGTGTGTAAGAGGTAGGCGGTAGCCATATGCGGTCACTGGTGCTGGGGTCACTTGTGCTGGGCTCATTCGGATCACTAGCCCTGCTTCGTTTCTGAGGGCGTTCCTCATCATCACTGGAGGAGGATAACACAAACTCAGATCCACCCTCACTGGCGCTTTCTGTATCTGTATCTGAACATAAAATGGCATATGCCTCCTCCACGCTAAATAGACGAGACATTATGGGTGTGTAATAACACTGCACTAACCCTGACGTGCAAAACTAAATTCCTGAACAGTATTGGCAAGTAAACTGTGACGTGCAAAAGTAGCACACAAAATGACTACTAAATTACTAAAACTTTTTTTGTATTTTTTTTTTTTTTGTTTTTTTATATTTTTTTTATGAAGAACTAAAGGATAGGGCAGTAAAGAGGGCTGATGGGCACTAAAGGGGGCTAATATACTGATGGGCACTAAAGAAAAGTATTATATAGGTTTGATTGTTACTAGGGAGGACTGATGGGCACTATAATGAGCAGCAAACGGGGCTGGTGGGCACCAAAGATTGCTGGTGGGCACTAAAATGACTGGTGGGCACTAAAGATAGCTGGTGGGCACTGGAGAGGGCTGCTGGGCCCTAATGGGCACTAAAGAATAATATTAGTTATATTCTGAGGGATGATGGGCACTATAAAGGGCAGATGGGAACTATAAAGGGCAGATGGGCACTATAAAGGGCAGATGGGCACTAAAAACGATGTTTTTTGACTGTTTTTTGACTGTATTTCTGTCACTCTCCGATCTCCTCACAGTTCTCACAGAAATGAGGAGATCAGAGACGCTGACAGGAGCTTTCTCCGGTTTCCTACGTCATAGATAGCTGTCATTGGTCAGTCTCTAAAGACTGACCAATCACAGCAATCGCCGACATCGGGGCATGCAGATCTGTCCCCAGCCCGGCAACAGAGGCGGTCAGCTATCACTGACAGCTGCCGCCATGTCGCTATCACTTTGTGATTTCACATAGTGACAGTTTGATCCTTCGACGTAATAGTACGGCGAAGCTACGCTGGCATATGCGGCCAGCGACGTACTATTACGGCGAAGGTACGCAAGGGGTTAATAAAGTCTTTTTCTCCTTATAACCTTCTACAATTTCTCTCTAGTACTGTAACTATTTAAACGGTTCATGACCGGGCTATTTTTAACCTTCTTGGCCAGGCATCGTTTAGCTATTTTTAGCACACCTTAGTTAAACGGCTATAACTTTTTTATTTTATGGGCTAGCGATGTGATTCTTGTGACGTTTTTTTCGTAGACAATGCAGGTTTCTTTTTTATCATTTTTATACATATAATTTTTGCTATTTTAGAATTTTTCGACCCATAGTTTGAAAATAATAGTAAAAAAAATATGCTTTTTTACTTTTCAGCAATTTTTTTCTGGTAATAGGTTTTAGGTTTTACCCTAAAATAGACCTTTTATTTTTGATCGTCATTGTCTACTGTAAATTTTGGTATATTACATGTTTTTTTTTAGGGTAGTTGGGTCAGGGCTAGCGTTACAACAATTATTGGCAATGGGAATTTTTTTGAGGGTGGGTATTTTATGTGTATTTATTATTTTAGTTTATTTGTACTTTAACTTTTTATTATTATTATTCATTTTTATTATTATTATTATTATTATTATTATTATTATTATTATTACTATTAATAATAATAATAATAATAATAATAATAATAATAATAATAATAATATCACTCGTCCCTCAAAGGTCAGAAAATACCTTTTGGGGGAATTTTTTTTTCTTTTACACCATGTTTTTCCATTGTAACTGGGGTGGCACAGCAGCCCCAGTTACAAGGAAAATCAGCCCTGTTAGGGTATATTCACACAGAGTTTTTTGCAGGCAGAAAAATCTGCCTCAAAATTCCTTCACGAATTTTAAGGCAGATTTTGACCTACCTGCACTTTTTTTGCCGCGTTTTTTGCGGCATTTTGCAGCCTCAGCCATTGATCCCCGCGGGCAAAAAATGCAGCGAAAAACACTTTCTCTGCCTCCCATTGATGTCAACGGGAGGTCAGAGATGGAAACGCAGGAAGAAAGACCATGAGGCCTTTTTTTTTTTTAAATCACTGGGAGGCGATTTCGGCTGTTTTTTGGCGAGGCTTCCAATGCACAGAATCTCAGGCGATTATGTGACGTGATCACCCGGACAAATAGAGGCAGCGCTTATTGAGTACTGAGTATAAGAGAACAGAGAAGACAGAAGTGGTGAAAACCTTCTAGCTACCCTCCTGCCCCACACACACTGTATAATGCCCCACACAGTATAATGCCCTCTTTAGTGCTCCCTTTAGTGCCCCCACACGATATATTGCGCCCTTTAGTGCCCACCAAGCAGTATAATGCCCCGTTTAGTGCCCTCACAAAGAATAATTAAACTTAGTGCCCTCCTCCGTAGCATAATGTTCTCTTAAGTGCCCTCCATACAGTATAGATTCCCCCAAGTCCCTTAACAGAGTATAAATAATGCTTTGGTGCCTGGAGGCCCAGGGAGTGAGCGGTGGTTGGTTTTCACAAACCACTTGTAGCTTCCGGGCGCTCTTTCTCTGCTTCAACCCCGGTGCGGCACTGAGTTTGACACACATTGCAATGTAATGTCACGTGACATGTCACGTGTCAGTTTCAGTGCAGCGCCGGCACCTGAGCAAAGAAGAAGTGCCCAGGCCGGAAGGCAGCTGCAGTGTTGCTGGTTCCCGGGTGCATCAGAAATGCAAGGGGAGGGGAGCCAGTGCAGAGCCCCCTTTCTCTTGATGGAGTGATGGGCCCTGTGCGGTCTCCATTAGACCGACGGATGCCAAATGAGTGTCCTTTTGGCCTAAGTCAGGCTGGTATATGTCAGTGTACTTTTTTTGGGGGTATGGAATAACCTAGTAGACTATGCTATTCCATCCTGGGGGATCCCGTAAAAAAAAAGCATGCTGTGCAGTATATGTTTTATTAATATGGGAACCTATGTATGATGGATGCCACTGTATGGTATCCTTCACAGGTATATGTTAAACGTGTACCTTGGGGAGCTTCCCCAGGATCAGAATATCCGGAAAGAGTATCAGGTACTGCTCCGGCCCTGGGGAAGCTCCTGACATCACTGTCCATATATACTGTCCATGTTTTGATTACCACAAAATAGTGGTTAAATCACAAAGTTTTTGCGATTTCACCCCACTGTGTGGTCAATAACTGCATAGCAATTCACAGAATAATGCGTTTGATTGTGCTGCAATGTGTGAACCCAGCCTTATTAAATAAGAACGCTCTGTCAGATGCTCCTTAGCAACAGTCTACCAGATGCCACTTTGAGGGTAAGTTCACACGGCATATGTTTAAGGCAGAAAAATACGAGGCTGATTTAAATAGAAAAGAGCTTTTCAACCCAGGCATTTTTGGAGCTGATTTTCAAAGACTTTTGATTTTTGCAAGCGTTCTTTGAGGCATATGTTAAAGCGTAATTTTAAAACGTTTTTTTGAAGTGTTACTAAATCAGCTTTTAAAAAGACATGCCACTTCTTTTTTGCAAAGCCTATTTTTATGAGCCTTTTTTTAATTCAGCAGCATACAAATATGCCTTATATGAACTACACAGTGTATTTCCCACTGAAAACAATGCAAAGCTGTTTGCAGGAGTATTTCAATTATATTTCAGAGTGCAATATGAGCGTTTGAAGCTCCGAAATAGGCCAGAAAATAAGCCATATAAAAGTGCTCTAAGGAGCTACTGACATGTTCCTACAAAGTCAAGATGAAATGAGCAATTCCATAAAAAAATTTGTAACAGAATATTGTAAGCACTATGTACCCTGTTATCACTTAGGCTGGATTCACACGAGCACATTACGTCCGTAATTGACGGACGTATTTCGGCCGCATGTCCCGGACCGAGCACAGTGCAGGGAGCCGGGCTCCTAGCATCATACTTATGTAGGATCAGGGGCGTAGCTAAAGGCTCATGGGCCCCGATGCAAAAGTTCTTATTGCCCCCCCCCGCAAACTCCTCATGGCCGACGGTCCGCAGCTTTCAGCTGCATCGCTGGGTCTCCTAAGTGACCCAACAATGCAGCACTAGCAGCCAGGGGCGTCACTATGGCTGGGTTCACACACCCTATTTACGGACGTAATTCGGGCGTTTTAGCATTGAATTACGTCCGAAAATGCGGCTCAAAAGCGTTGGCAAACATCTGCCCATTCATTTGAATGGGTCTTACAATGTTCTGTGCCGACGGTCATTTTTTTTTCACGCCGCTGTCAAAAGGCGGCGCGTAAAAAAGACGCCCGCGTCAAAGAAGTGCCTGTCACTTCTTCAGACGTAAATGGAGCCGTTTTCCATGGAAAAACAGCTCCAATTACGTCCGTAATGGACGCAGCGAAAAACGCCTGCACATGCCATTACGTCTGAAATTCCGGTGCTGTTTTCTCCTGAAAACTGTTCCGTAATTTCAGCCGTAACGGACGCTGCCGTGTGAACATACCCTCAGGGCTTAAAATGTCAGGGGAAATAGCCCCAATACATATGTGTCCGCCCCCAAAAAAAAAAGTGTGTATAGGAGACAGCATAGCATATCTATAGCACTACGACCCTATAAACTATGGATAGGATTAGATACATTGGCTCGGCAGACAGTATCACACATGATAGGATTAGATACAGTGGCTCAGCAGACAGTATCACACATGATAGGATTAGATACAGTGGCTCAGCAGACAGTACCACACATGATAGGATTAGATACAGTGGCTGAGCAGACAGTATCACACATGATAGGATTAGATACAGTGGCTGAGCAGACAGTATCACACATTATAGGATTAGATGCAGTGGCCCAGCAGACAGTATCACACATGATAGGATTAGATACAGTGGCTCAGAAGGCAGTATCACACATGATAGGATTAGATACAGTGGCTCAGCAGACAGTATCACACATGATAGGATTAGATACAGTGGCTGAGCAGACAGTATCCCACATGATCGGATTAGATACAGTGGCTGAGCAGACAGTATCACACATTATAGGATTAGATACATTGGCTCAGCAGACAGTATCACACATGATAGGATTAGATACAGTGGCTCAGAAGGCAGTATCACACATGATAGGATTAGATACAGTGGCTCAGCAGACAGTATCACACATGATAGGATTAGATACAGTGGCTGAGCAGACAGTATCACACATGATAGGATTAGATACAGGGCCCAGCAGACAGTATCACACATGATTGGATTAGACACAGGGCTCAGCTCGCTGACATTGCGGCTCCAGCGCTGGACCCAGGAAAGGTAAGAATAATAATTTTGCTTCTTTATGTGTTACTGATTATTTTTGTGTGTTTGTGTTTTTTTTACAGGTTCGGTTGTTGGACTTCGGATTCGAGGACTACAATGACGGCGTTTTTTTTATTCTCAATAAAATGGTTAATGGGGGTTGTGTTTTTTTATTTCAATAAAATATTTTTTCTATGTGCTTGTATCTTTTTAAACTTTATTATCACTGCCTTAGTAATGGCCGCTTGCTGATTGGCAACCTCCATTACTAAGGCGGGGCTTAATGTTAGCAGGTTCAGGTTCTTTCCAATTATTTTATTTTATTTATTTTTTTAAATGACGTGGGTCCCCCCATTTTTCATAACCAACCAGATACAATAAAGCAGCAGCAGCCTAGCATTACCAAGGTGGGAAGGGCCACTGCATCTGGCCTTTCCCCTCCTGATAATACCAGCCTGCGGCCACCCCAGTGGACGACCATCACTACAGATGGTCAAGTATTGGATGGTACCCGGCTCTTCCCAGGACCCCTGGTGGCGGTGGGTACCGGGGTAATAAAGGGGGTTAGTGTTAGCCTCTGCACCGGCTAACACTAAGCCCCGCCTTAGCAATGGATACTGTCAATCAGCCGGTGGCCATTACTAAGGCGGTAGTAATATAGTTTAAAAAAAAACACAAAGACATAGAAAAAATATTTTATTGAAATAAAAAAAAAAACACACAACCCTCATTAACCATTTTATTGATAATAAAAAAAAAGCTGTCATCCAAGTAGTCCTGGAATCTGCCATAGTCCAACGACCGAACCTGTAAGAAAACACACAAGAAAAACGATTAGTAACACATGTGTTAGGCTTAGATACAGGGCCCATGTGTGATACTGTCTGTGGGACCCTGTATCTAAGCCTACCACAACGTAGGCTTAGATACAGGGTCCAGCAGACAGTAATCTTATACAGTATAAGATTACTGTGTGCTGGGGCCCTGTATCTAAACCTACAGTGTGGTAGACTTATATACAGGGCCCATCAGACAGGATCACGCATGGGCCATGTATCTAAGCCTACCATGTGATTGGCTTAGATACAGGGCCCAGCAGACAGGATCACACAATCTGTGATTCTGTCTCATGGGCCCCCTAAGCCTGCTACATCGTAGGCTTAGTGGTTGTGCAGTCCCTAAACATTGATGGCCTATCCACAGGATAGGCCATCAATAGCTGATGTGTCTCCCGGGACCCGCAAATCAGCTGTTTTGAAGGGGCCGCAGCACTCGTACGAGAGCTGCTTCCCCTTCATTTCACTACTCGCTCACACTGTGAATCGCCGACACCGATTCACAGTGTGACCGGAATGTAGTGACCGGAATGAAGGGGAGCAGCTCTCGTACGAGTGCTGCGGCCCCTTCAAAACAACTGATTGGCGGGTCCCGGGAGTCGGACCCCGCCAGTCAGGGCTAAGCTTACCTTCCTTTTCAGCCGTGGCAGTAGTTCTGTCGTCTCAATGCTGTGCGCGGCGCATAGCGCTGTGACGTCATGCGCTGCGCACAGTGCTTGACGTCAGGACCTCCGCTGCGATCCGGAACCAGGAAGGTAAGTAAAGTCTGTTACTATAGTAACAGGGGCCCGCGGCCCGAGTTACTATAGTAACTTTTTATTGATGTGCTGCGGGGGTCTGTGGGCCCCCCTGACTTCGGGGCCCGGTCGCAATTGCGACCGCTGCGACCCCTATAGCTACGCCAGTGTGTACGATGCTAGGAGTCCTTGCCTCGCTGCAGGGCAACTGTCCCGTACTGAAAACATGATTACAGTACGGGACAGTATTCCGGCAGCGAGGCTGGGACTCATAGCATCGTACATAACTATGATGCTAGGAGCCCGGCTCCCTGCACTGTGTTCGGTCCGGGACTTGCGGCCGTAATACGTCCGTCAATTACGGACGTAATGTGCTCGTGTGAATCCATATATATATATAAAAAAAAGAATACATGGCAGGAACTGAACTTACCTGGACTTGTGTACTAAACCCTGCATTGCAACTGACTACAGCTAACCTTTCTACTTGAGAACCAAACTCTGCATTTCGTCTGACCACGACTGATTTCTCTATATGTGTACTGAACCCTGTACTACATCTGACCATGACTGATTGCTCTACTTGTGTACTGAACCCTGCATTACATCTTACTATGGCTGATCTCTCTGTGTGTGTACTGAACCCTGCATTACATCTGACTATAATTGTAAACTGTGTTGTTTGCCCCTCCTATTGGATTCCAGATCTAAGAACCAGCATCATTACAGTACGGCTCCTTGCACGTTAAAATGCTCACTTATACAATAAAATGGAAATTAAAAGCTATATAAGATATTGTATGGGATACAAAGGATTAAAATGTAACTCCACATAAGGCTACATTCACACGACAGTAAAAAACGTCTCAATATCTCCCTGACTAACCAGCGTGTAACTGGGGAAACGCGTTAGAGCACGAGCTTTAGCTAGGGAATTACTATGCAATTTTAGGGATAGGTTCTGGAGACAACAGGGTCGTTCTTTTTAGAACGGGTGCCCATTACGTTGTCAACAGTGAGGGCTGAGTGTGAGGCTTAAGGGACAGACAGAATGCCATTGTGCAAACATGAAAACGTGCATGATCCAAGCTTACTCTGCTATATATATACACACAAGAAACTGGAAACCTCTATACATCACTGTGAATAGAGTATGTTGTGTATGTCTGAGAAATTCAATAGTATAACTATACTATATTGATATTCCATTTTTATATGGACATTATTAAAGGTTAAATTTTAAATATTAACCATTCCTTCTTCTACAAGCTTAAAAAACGGCTGTGTGACGGAACTTTCTTTAACGCCGGTCACATGGCCGTTTTCAGAACAACGCAGTTCTATGGGTATATTCACATGGTCGTTTTTTTAACGGCCTTTGAATACTGGCCGTCAAAAAACTAGGACATGTCCTATTTCTGGCCATTTTCACTGCCCCACGGCTCCCATAGAAGTCAATGGATCAGTTTTTAATGGCCGTTTTTCAGGAATCAATCCTTGTAACGGCCGGTAAAAACTGATCCTAGCCGAGGACTCCACCGCACACAGCGCTACTTTGAGCACTGAGCCCGGGGAAGCGCTTGACATTACTGTCCATATATGGACAGTGAACTCAGGGCTTTTAACTATGGAGTCCCTGGCCAGAGAATCGCAAGATCTCTGGCCTGGGACTCCTGTCTTGGGAAAGTCCTTGACGTCACTGTCCATATGGACAGTGAAGTCAGGGGCTTCCTCTGACCCCCTGTAGATAGCACCCTCACATGTAGATAGCACCCACCTGTAGATAGTGGCACACCCCCCATAGATGGCACCACCCCCTGTAGATGGCAACTTCACCCCCCCCATAGATAGCGCCACTGTAGCTCCCTGTAGGAGCTAAAGAGGGCTCTGGGGATTCCGCTACTGGAGAAGCCCCTGGCATCACTATCCATATATGGACAGTGACGTCAGGTGCTACTCCTTGAGCGGAATCCCCGGCCAGAGCGCTGCCGAAGCTCTGGCAGGGGATCCCGTTCTTAGATGAAGCCCCTGACTTCACTGTCCATATACAGTGAAGGAAATAAGTATTTGATCCCTTGCTGATTTTGTAAGTTTGCCCACTGTCAAAGACATGAACAGTCTAGAATTTTTAGGCTAGGTTAATTTTACCAGTGAGAGATAGATTAAATAAAAAAAAAAAAAAGAAAATCACATTGTCAAAATTATATATATTTATTTGCATTGTGCACAGAGAAATAAGTATTTGATCCCTTTGGCAAACAAGACTTAATACTTCGTGGCAAAACCCTTGTTGGCAAGCACAGCAGTCAGACGTTTTTTGTAGTTGAATGATGAGGTTTGCACACATGTTAGATGGAATTTTGGCCCACTCCTCTTTGCAGATCATCTGTAAATCATAAAGATTTCGAGGCTGTCGCTTGGCAACTCGGATCTTCAGCTCCCTCCATAAGTTTTCGATGGGATTAAGGTCTGGAGACTGGCTAGGCCACTCCATGACCTTAATGTGCTTCTTTTTGAGCCACTCCTTTCTTGCCTTGGCTGTATGTTTCGGGTCATTGTCGTGCTGGAAGACCCAGCCAAGAGTAATTTTTAATGTCCTGGTGGAGGGAAGGAGGTTGTCACTCAGGATTTGACGGTACATGGCTCCATCCATTCTCCCATTGATGCGGTGAAGTAGTCCTGTGCCCTTAGCAGAGAAACACCCCCAAAACATAATGTTTCCACCTCCATGCTTGACAGTGGGGATGGTGTTCTTTGGGTCATAGGCAGCATTTCCCTTCCTCCAAACACAGCGAGTTGAGTTAATGCCAAAGAGCTCAATTTTAGTCTCATCTGACCACAGCACCTTCTCCCAATCACTCTCAGAATCATCCAGATGTTCATTTGCAAACTTCAGACGGGCCTGTACATGTGCCTTCTTGAGCAGGGGGACATTGCAGGCACTGAAGGGTTTTAATCCATTATGGCGTAATGTGTTACCAATGGTTTTCTTGGTGACTGTGGTCCCAGCTGCCTTGAGATCATTAACAAGTTCCCCCCGTGTAGTTTTCGGCTGAGCTCTCACCTTCCTCAGGATCAAGGATACCCCACGAGGTGAGATTTTGCATGGAGCCCTTGATCGATGTCGATTGACAGTAATTTTGTATGTCTTCCATTTTCTTACTATTGCACCAACAGTTGTCTCCTTCTCACCCAGCGTCTTACTTATGGTTTTGTAGCCCATTCCAGCCTTGTGCAGGTCTATGATCTTGTCCCTGACATCCTTAGAAAGCTCTTTGGTCTTGCCCATGTTGTAGAGGTTAGAGTCAGACTGATTAATTGAGTCTGTGGACAGGAGTCTTTTATACAGGTGACCATGTAAGACCTGTCTTTAATGCAGGCACCAAGTTGATTTGGAGCGTGTAACTGGTCTGGAGGAGGCTGAACTCTTAATGGTTGGTAGGGGATCAAATACTTATTTCTCTGTGCACAATGCAAATAAATATATATAATTTTGACAATGTGATTTTCCTTTTTTTTATATATAATCTATCTCTCACTGGTAAAATTAACCTAGCCTAAAAATTCTAGACTGTTCATGTCTTTGACAGTGGGCAAACTTACAAAATCAGCAAGGGATCAAATACTTATTTCCTCCACTGTATGGACTTTTTATGTGGGCACTGTGGCACTATCTACAGTGGGCACTGTGGCACTATGTGGGCACTATCTACAGTGGGCACCTTGGCAATATCTACAGGGACATTGCGGCACTGTCTACATGGGCACTGTAGTGTTTTTTAGGGGGTTGGGACAAAAGAAAAAACCTGACAAATGAAATCCATCCTTCTTTTTTAATTTTTTTTTTTCAACGGCGATGAAAAAAGGATGACAAACGGACAGACGGGCTGGAAATGGATGAAAATTTGGAGACACACTGATGCAAAATGACCATGAAAAACTGAGAGTTGATCAAATTTTAATGACCATTTTTTATCCACTGTCGTGGGAATGTAGGCTTATGTTATTAAATTATGTTCAATTTACACCTCGGCCCATAGTATATAAAATGTTCATGCAAAATACTTGTGTTTACTTGTACAAAATTGTATATCTCTGGCATTTCACAAAACTCCCAAGATGACGTCGAAGCCATGAAATCTATATAGTAAGCAGGTAGATTACTGACCCTGTTGTTTTATAGTTGCTGTTGCTGGCACATTGCTTTAATGGAGCCCTATGGGACAGTGGAAAGTGTGTGCTCCTCGACTTGATACAGAGTTGATAGGTCAGCAATTATGGTGATTTTCACAAACCTAACATCTAATGAGAACCGATAATAATAGTTTATGCCAGTGCCAGACTGGGACTTAAAGAGGCTCTGTCACCACATTATAAGTGTCCTATCTCCTACATAAGGAGATCGGCGCTGTAATGTAGGTGACAGTAATGCTTTTTATTTAAAAAAACGATCTATTTTCTTAATGCCCAAGTGGGCGTATTTTTACTTTCGACCAAGTTGGCGTTGTACAAAGGAGTGTATGACGCTGACCTATCAGCATCATGCACTCCTCTCCATTCATTTACACTGCACTAGCGATATAGTTATATCACTATGTGCAGCCACATACACAAACCCTAACATTACTACAGTGTCCTGATAATGAATACACATGACCCTCCAGCCTGGACGTCATGTGTATTCAGAATCCTGACACTTCTGAATCTTTTTTGTGAGATTCCGACAAGTGAAACGAAATCTCGTTTAGCTCCGTAATCTCGCGAGATTTCGTTTCACACTTTTATAATGTGGTGACAGAGCCTCTTTAAAATCAGCCCTCACATTTTTAAGCACACAGGCCCACCGCAGGCCATACACAGCGACAGTTTTGGGCTGGAGTACATGGGATCGCCTTTCAGCTATACAAGACATGGGGAGATATATTAAAACAGGTGTAAATGAAAGAGGAATAGTCCCGATAGCTCCAACTCCAACAAATCCACTGCTCTTCCACGAGAATAATGAACATGCTCATTATTCTAGAGGATTTTTTAGAGCGGAAAAAAATTCAGCCACACTTCTTTTTGGCTTCCAGTACCATCTCTACGCTGATGACACCCAATTATATGCCTCTTCCCGTGACATCACCCCTGCTCTAATACAAAACACCAGTGATTGTCTGTCCGCTGTCTCTAACATCATGTCCTCTCTCTATCTGAAACTGAATCTTTCTAAAACTGAGCTCCTTGTGTTCCCACCATCTACTAACCTCCCTAAACCTGATGTCTCCATCTCTGTGTGCGGCACTATCATAACTTCTAAGCAGCACGCCCGCTGTCTCGGGGTTATTTTTGACTCAGATCTTTCCTTTACTCCTCACATTCAATCACTTTCAAGCTCTTGTCATTTTCACCTCAAAAACATCTCCAGAATCCGCTCTTTTCTTACGGAGGAAACCGCCAAAACTCTCATTGTTGCTCTGATTCACTCTTGTCTTGACTACTGTAACTTATTACCAATCGGTCTTCCCCTCACCAAACTCTCCCCTCTCCAATTTATCCTCAATGCAGCAGCCAGGCTCATATTTATGACCAACCGCTACACCAACGCCTCTAATCTTTGCCTGTCACTGCACTGGTTGCCCATCCCCTTCAGAATAAAATTCAAACTTATTACTCTCACCCACAAAGCTCTCCACAGTGCTGCACCTCCTTACATCTCCTCCCTCATCTCTGTCTACCACCCTACTCGGGCTCTACGTTCTGCCAACGACCTTAGATTAAAATCCTCCATAATCCGAACCTCCCACTCCCGGCTCCATGATTTTTCTCGTGCTGCACCAGTCCTCTGGAATGCGCTACCCCAGACAATCAGATTAATTCCCAATATCCACAGATTTAAATGTGCCCTGAAAACACATTTATTTAGACAGGCCTATAACATTCCCTAATCTGACTCCTTTCCATGGCCCTCCTTCTATATTAGTCATCAGAATTAGATTCCCTCACACTCCTTCTCTTTATGTCAGTCATACACGGATACTGGCTGGTGACCGGCTCATGCAGCTTTATGTGTACCACCCCATGTGTATAAAAATAGCTGGACTATTGTACAGAACAAACACTGTTAGGGCATGACCACACATGGCGGAATTCCTCCGCAACTGTCCGCATCAATGCCGCACAGAATCTGCGTTGCAGATTCTGCAGCGGATCTGCACAAAATGTGCAGAAAATTGATGCGGACTGGCCGCTGCGGACTGCAGGAAAAGTGCTTCTCTTCTCCCTATTCAGTGCAGGATAGAGAGAAGGGACAGCACTTTCCCTAGTGAAAGTCAAAGAAATTCATACTTACCGCCCGTTGTCTTGGTGACGCGTCCTTCTTTCGGCATCCGGCCCGACCTCCCTGGATGACGCTCCAGTCCATGTGACCGCTGCAGCCTGTGCTTGGCCTGTGATTGGCTGCAGCCGTCACTTACACTGAAACGTCATCCTGGGAGGCCGGACTGGAGACAGACGCAGGGAGTTCTCGGTAAGTATGAACTTATATGTTTTTTTACAGATACATGTATATTGAGATCGGTAGTCACTGTCCCGGGTGCAGAAACAGTTACTGCCGATCGCGTAACTCTTTCAGCACCCTGGACAGTGACTATTTACAGACGTCTCCTAGCAACTCTCCCGTCATTACGGGAGCCCCATTGACTTCCTCAGTCTGGCTGTAGACCTAGAAATACATAGGTCCAGCCAGAATGAAGAAATGTCATGGTAGTCAAAACAATACGCTCCGCAGCACACATAAGATCTGCGGACTTCATTGCGGAATTTTGACTCTCCATTGAAGTCAATGGAGAAATTCCGCCATGAGTCCGCAACCAGTCCGCCACTGCTCCGCAACAGACAGAGCATGCTGCGGACAACAAATTCCGCTCCGCAGCCTATGCTCCGCAGCGGAATTGTACGCATCGTGTAAACGAACACTGCTAAATTAAAGTGAAAGTCAATGGAGAAACGGCTCCGCTGCGGATTAACGCTGCGGAGTGTCCGCAGCGGAATTTAAGTGAAATTCCGCTATGTGTGAACCCGCCCTTACACTTTGTGTCTCCTTTTTTCCTCATAGATTGTAAGCTCTTGCGAGCAGGGTCCTCACTCCTCAGGTTTGAATTGTAAGTTAACTTTGTCACTATGTAATGTCTGATATTGTTTGTTTCATGTTCCCTCTAAACTGTAAAGTGCTGCGTAATATGTTGGCGCTATATAAATAAAGATTATTATTATTATTATTATTATTTCCGCTGCATGTGAATGGGGTATAAAATAGCCCATTCACTTGTAATGGATGTAGAATGTTAGTGAATTTGAAAGGGATTTAGGTGTGGAATCAGGGACTTAGTCCTAATCAAATCCTGATTGCGTGATCATGGCCTAATACTGATGTATAAAGATTGAAAATTATACCATTATACAATGCTAAAATATACCATACTGTAACTAAATAGTATGATTTATATTTTATATTCAGCCATATACACACACACTCACATTCTGGACACATGACACACAGATGCAGCCCAGAAGCTGAACACACGCTGCATTCGTGCCACTCACACCTAGGAAACATGCGCACGCACACCACTCACACCTAGGACACATGCGCACGCACACCACGCATATTTAGGACACCTGAGCATACACACCACTCACACCTAGGATACATGCGCACGCACACCACTCACACCTAGGATATATACTCCACTCACGCCACTCACACTTAAGACATATGCCGGATGTTGTCTACCCACACCAAGGACACATGTTGAACACGCACTACTCACACTTGGCACAGATGCTGCACACACCACTCACATATTAGACACATACCACTCACACACTAGACACGTACCAAACACTAGACAGATACCGCACACACTACTTACACTAGACACATGCCGCACACACCACACAAATGCTAAACACATATCTCGCATAACACTTACACACTAGACCTATACCACACATGCCACTCACACTGAAAAAAACACGCACACAAATGCCAGTAATACATTAACCCCTTAATGACCAGCCTATTTTAGACCTTAATGACCAGGCTATTTTTTACGTTTTTCCATCGTCGCATTCCAAGAGCTATAACTTTTTTATTTTTGCGTCGACATAGCTGTATAAGGTCTTGTTTTTTGCGGGACAAGTTGTATTTTTTAATAGCAGCATTTTGAGGTACATATTATTTATTGATTAACTTTTATTAACTTTTTTTGGGGGGGGTGATAGAAAAAATCTGAAATTTTGCCACACTTTTTTGCATCCTAAATCTACGCCGTTTACCGTGTGGTATAAATAACACAATAAGTTTATTCAGCGGGTTGTTACGATTGCAACAATACCAAATTTGTATAGTTTTTGTATATTTTACTACTTTTACACAGTAAAAACGCTTTTTTCTCAAAATTATTTGTTTTTGTGTCTCCATATTTGAAGAGCCGTAACGTTTTTATTTTTTCGCCGATGCAGTTGTATGAGGGCTTTTTTTTGCGGGAAGACTTGTAGTTTTTATTGGTACCATTTTGGAGTAGATGCGACTTTTTGATCACTTTTTAATCACATTTTTTTAAAGTCACGATTCACAGAAAACAGCAATTTTTCCATAGTTTTTTATTACATTTTTTACGGCGTTCACTGTGCGGGTTAAGTAATGTAATAGCTTTATAGTTGGGGCCGTTACGGACGCGGCGATACCAAATATGTGTAACTTTTTTACTTTATTTTGGTTTTTTAATACTATAGCAGTTTGTAAGGGGAAAAAGTGTGTTTTTCATTTTTTTTTCACATTTTTTTTTAATTAACTTTATTAAACTTTTTTTTTAACTTTTTTACTAGTCCCACTAGGGAACTTCACTATGCGATCCTCCGATCGCTATTATAATACACTGCAATACTTTTGTTTTGCAGTGTATTACTGCCTGCCCGTTTAAAACGGACAGGCATCTGCTAGGTCATGAATGAATACCTATAAATGTACATGTGGACATATCACACATCCACAAAGGAAGAAAGATAGAACCAAGCACAAATTTGTACCTTGTAATAATCACATAGCTTTATTGAAATACATATAAAAACATATTGTCCATCAAGACCTAAAATAGGACACACGGTTAAAATACAAAGATGTGGGGAACACCCGGCTATGACAAAATGGAATATACTCAGAGGAAAACAATGTATGAAAGGTAGTTCAGAAAGGTGTGCTATTAATGGAAAAATCCAAAAACCACAAATGTGATGTAGGTTGCCATGCCAGTACAATGACACAATCAATGAATCAACAGCGAGTATAAAAGGAAGGAAACATGCAAAACACACTAGTATGTGTGTAAACAGTATATCAAGGGAGTAACCGAGGTTCAAACCCGGTCCCAAAGAATGTACCAACCAGTATAAGTCATAGTAATCCTAGGGTGAACACCACACCATGAGCCCCGACGCGCGTTTCGCGTTAGCTTTATCAAGGGGTACCCCTTTGTGGATGTGTGATATGTCCACATGTACATTTATAGGTATTCATTCTATATTTTTCTTGTTATATGTGGACGTTTATTTGAAACGTTATCGTTCGGTCTGTAACTATATAGGTATTTATCTGCTAGGTCATGCCTGCGGCATGATCTAGCAGGCATTCATTACAGGCAGACCTGGGGGCCTTTATTAGGCCCCCAGCTGCCATGGGAGACACAGACACTCGGCGATCTTATCGCCGGGTGTCGTTGGGATGAGAGGGAGCTCCCTCCCTCTCTCCAAAACCACTCAGATGCGGTGCTCGCTATTGAGCACCGCATTTAAGGGGTTAAACGGGTGAGATCGATACTAATATCGATCTCACCCGGCAGAGCAGGGACGCCCCCAGCCCTCAGCTGCCTCTGGGAGCTGAGAGCAGGGAGATTTGACAGCTCCCTGCTCTGTTTACTTATTCCGATGCCGCGACGTAAAAAGTCTATGGCATCGGAATAAGGCCCGTTAGTGACCGACGTAAAAAGACTATGGGCCGGTCACCAACGGGTTAAGGTTGAACAATTGCGTCTTAAACGCAGAAATTCCCCTCTGGAATTTGATGACAGAATGAGTGAATTCACCAATCATGTCAGTTTATGGCGGCGTTTTATAGATGATATTTTGGTAGTTTGGAGTGATACTGCCTCCAACCTTCAAGAATTCATACGCCAACTTAATGATAACAACTTCAATCTTAAACTGACATTAGATTTGAGTTATAGCTCAATATCATTTTTGGATATCAAAATATACAAAGATGAAAATGGAGAGCTCAATACAGATCTCTATAGGAAATAAACTGCCACTAACAGCCTATTGGATGCTGAGAGTGCACACTCTCACGGTACCATTAGGGGGATCCCCAGAGGGGAATTTCTGCGTTTAAGACGCAATTGTTCAACCTTTGGAATCTTCAAACAGAGAGCTGCAGAATTAAAATCAAGATTGCAGATGAGAAATTACTCTAATAGAAGTATAAAATAAGGCTACAACATAGCGTTACGAACGAACAGAACTGATCTCCTAACTCCAAAGAAAAAAGAAACAGTTTTTCCTCTTCAACCAAGATTCATTACTGACTATCATGAGGATTGGAACACAATGCTGGACATTTTGAACAAACACTGGCATGTTCTAAAAACAGACATTGATCTGGGAAAAATTTTATGAGACAAAATTCCCTCGGGTTACCGTAAGGGTAGAAGCATTTCCAATCTGCTCATTTCTCTCGCACAAACAATCAACAAAAAACTTTTACACCAGGATTTTATCCATGTAAGTTATGCAGGGCATGCAGAATTTTAAAAAGTACTAAGTCTTTTTTGGATGGTTCGGGCAAAAGTTACACTATCAGGGAACACATCAAATGTAGATCGGTAGGTGTAATCTACTGCCTGGAGTGCCCCTGTGGTCTCAGATATGTGGGCAAAACGAAAAGGGAATTAAGAGTTAGAATTAGAGAACATATCGGCTCCATCTTAAATTATGAGAAAAATAAGCAAGAAAGTCAGGCACAGAACAAACCTTTTACCCCGACCCCAATTGCCAAGCATTATAAACAATATCATAATTTGGATTGGAAAAACCTCAAAGGCTGGGCAATTTGTCAACTTACAATGGGTATCAGAGGGGGCAATCTGGATGAAGCCCCTCTAAAAAGAGAAAGTCAGTGGATTTTTCAGATGAATTCTGTCAATCCACATGGTCTAAATGAGAGTTTCAACTTTGGTTGTTTTTTGTAGATATCTCAATATTTCATATCATGGATGAAATCTAATGTATCCTTATGAACTCTATATATTTTGATCCATGAATTAGACCAATTTTCTGCTAACAACCTGGTATTCAATACTTAGATTTTTACTAATGAACCTCCTTTTGATATCTCATTGTATTTTCATAGATAGTCTAAAATCAGTTTTCTTTGCAAATCAATTGAAATGGACAATCTAGATATATATACAATTATACTTGTACTTTATACAATGGAATAAAACAAACATAAATAAATCTAGTATAACATTCATCATTGATTAAAAGCTTTTATATTTATTGGTCTTTTTGAGAATATATGATATTGAGCGTTTTGACAGGTAATTGGAATCAATCCACCTGCCATTCACACATTGTTACATATAACAAATACTATTGGCCCTTATAGCTGTCAATCAGCACTCACCATATTTAAGGGCGTCAAAACTGGCGGGTCACACCCCAAGAGGAAGCCAGAATGCCGGCGAAACGCGCATCGGGTGTCTAGCCATACCAACGAAATAGGTCCAGCCTCTATCAAATACTGTCTGCAATACAATCCAGTAGTCCGAAATCAATCCTACGCCTAGCTGTTGCTCCCAGCTGGGAGAGCGGCGGTGGTGTCTCGGCGGACGCTGCCGGGTTAACTCACTGACAGTGTTTGCTTAGTCATCACAGTGGCATACAGAGATAGCTCAGCCCGTAGTCTCGGCGGACGCTACCGGGTGGACTCACTGTCAGCGTTCACTGAGTCATCGCAGCAGCACATACAAATTGCTCAGCCCGAACACTCTATTGAACTCTTGCCCTACGTCTCTTCCATCTCAGCGGTGATAACGCCAAAGGCACTGACACAGTGTCTTTGATTTGAAACAAGCACGTAGTAATTCAGGGCACTTTACAAAGTACACTTCATATGGGCTGTTGCATCACTGTTTGTCTCTGAAGTGGTGGTTAGCGGTGCACATGACACTGACCTGGTGTTGAATTCATATCAAGCATCCAACCATTAGGGCACTTTACATAGTACACCTCACTACGGGCTGCTGCATCACTGCTGCAAACTGCAGCGGTGGTCATTGATATATACCATCTCGGTTTGGGCTGCCAGATTATTTTACTGGCACCACACACTGAGTATAATCAGCGGAGAACACAATCTTCCCAGCCCGATACTTATCGTGCTGTTGTCTGTCGTCTCTCGCATCTACGCGGTGAGGACGTCAAGACACTTACATAGTGTCTATTAATTCATAGTAGGCATTGATACATTTAGTGTATGCAAACACAGCACACTGGGAATAAGGGCCACTGTCCCACGGCCACTGGACTCTGACATATTAGACCTAGCTCATATTAGAGCATACAATATAGCTCTTTATGGAGTAAGATACTCAACAATAGGCTGGTTTGATCATGTCAGTGCATGACAGTAATAAATGATAGTTAATCATTTATAGGGCTAATTCTGCCCCAATGGTGTATGACAGGGGGTCATCTACACTGCAATTTATTTAGACTTACATTGGACAATTTGCAAGAAATTTATACAAGTTTTTAATAAAATCTCTTAATAAAGTTTATTATTATTATTACTATTTACAATTCTCTATAGGAACCATAATTTTTGTCCCTCTCTAGCTTTGAATACTAGCCACATACCACAGTCTTGCCCTTCGAACCTCTCTGGAACAACAGTGCCCCAGCACCAACAGAGGAAGCGTACACCTCTAAAGAAAACTGTAGGGATACATCAGGGTGGTGAAGAATAGAGGCTGACGTGAAGGCTTTTTTTAAGGATTCAAATGCGGCTTACTGAGTCCATACTTTGGCATGAAGTTGACGTAGACGTCAGGCGTGGAGTAGCGGAACAGGCGTGGAATGCAGCACAATACGACAATAGCTCAGCACGGTACTAGATCAGGATAGCACGGGAAACAGGATACAGGAACAGGGAACACTTGGAAACTTGAAGGCACTAGGAGACCATTAGCACGACAAACTTTGGGTAATAAAGAACGTTTAGGCAAAAAACAAGAGGGCAGAGCCCCTTTTATAGTCCAGTAACATTCTGGGCTTGATTGCAGACTTCCTGCAATTATGCGCGCACTGCCCCTTTAAGACCGTGCACGCGCGGGCACGCGTGTCCTCCGGGAGACAGTCTCGATACCAGGAAATGAGTGCCGGCACCTCACTGCGGGACGACGCAGCAGAAAACACACAGGTCCATGGCCATGGCCGTTGAGGGGTAAGTCAGAACGATGGGCTGTGGCCATGGACGTTACAGTATGTCAATCAAGCATGGAAAATTGGGTTTGGTGGCAGGACTCTGACGCTTCAGGATAACGGCACCGCCCCATGACCCTTTAATTACCATATAGCGTGCGCCGGTTTAAAAGTTGTTTTTTTAGATTTTTCTGCATCTGAAAACAACATAAAGGGGAATGTTTGGAAATATTCTCAGGTCATGTTTTCCCGCATGTGTCACGATCTATGGGTATGTGGACCCACTGGGCCGTACCATCGTAGCGGGATAGCAGCTGGCTATAGTTTGGATAAACGTTCCTGTGGCAATTCAGACAGTAGCGATGGTTTAGGCTCGGATGGAACTCTGGCAACAGGCAGACAACAGGTGCGGTGAAACACAGTAGGTGTAGTAGGCGACACAACACGACTCCAACTCTGTACAGCACAGGAACATGGTAGCACAGGATACAGGTAGCAGGAACGGGAACACTCAAGGGACCTTTTGAAAAAATTAACACGGGTAGGTACAAACAACGCTCAGGCAATGAAGGAAGGGGCAGGGCCCTTCTTATAGTTCAGGGTGATATGGGAGTAATCAGCTCAATCACACACATGTGTGCACTCTGGCGCTTTAAGACTGGACTGAGCTCACGCACGCCCCCTAGTGGTCACTGCGGAACAGGACGGCCGCTGGCATCTCTGGAGAGAAAGGCGTCGGCAGGATGAGAGGAGTTCGTGGTCAGTGACCACGGACGTTACAGCATGATTCAAGGGGTTAAAACTACCTGACAGGTTCCCATTAAATATATAATGAATTGAAAACAATTCCATCTGCCCTGCAATTTTGTTATTATAAATATATTCTATATAATTACAAAATCAGAACCAAGCTCTGACATATACGGCTCCAGAACCAAGCTCAATACATATATACAGCACCAAAACCAAGCTCAGTACATAAATACAACACTAGAACCAAGCTCAGTACATATATGCAAAACCAGAACAAAGCTCAGTATATATATATATACACAACACCAGAACAAAGCTCCGTACATAAATATAGATCCAGAACCAAGCTCATTACATAAATACAGTACCAGAACAAAGCTCAGTACATATATACAGCACCAGAAACAAGCTCAGTACATAAATACCACTCCAGAACCAAGCTCAGTACATATATACAGACCCAGAACAGAGCTCAGTACATAAATACCGCTCCCGAACCAAGCTCAGTACATATATACAGCACCAGAACAGAGCTCAGTACATAAATACAGCTACAGAACCAAGCTTATTACATGAATACAGTACCAGAACCAAGCTCAGTACATAAATACAGTACCAGAACCAAGCTCACTGCATATATACAACACCAGAACCAAGCTCAGTACATATATACAGCATCAGAACCAAGCTCAGTACATATATACAACACCACAACCAAGCTCAGTACATATATACAGCACCAGAATAAAGCTCAGTTCATATAGTGCCAGAACCAATCTCAGTACATATATACAACACCAGAACCAAGCTCAGTACATATATACAGACCCAGAACCAAGCTCAGTACATAAATACAGCACCAGAACAAAGTTCAGTACATAAACACAGCACCAGCACAAATACAGCTCAATTTAGTTCAACCCCTGCCATTTAGGTTTGTACGGCGTAAACCAACAGCTCCCAGCATGGACAGAACAATGGTAAGGATATGCTGGGAGTTGCTGCTTCACCAATAATATATCATACCACCCATCATCTCGCTGCAGATCATACAGTGACTACAGTGCTGATTAGAGGCAGAATAAACATTTATATTAAGTGACTCACTGGTGACTATCTCAGATTGTAGTTGTTCTTTTTCTCTTTTCTTCTCCATCCGGTCCAGACCTCTATGATAATTTCTCCCGGCCAAGGCCCATTTCTGCTGTTTGCCGCTCAGATGTCTTCAGCTTCTCACTATTCAAACATTTCTGCACCTATAAACGAAGATAAAATTCTCATTGTGACACACACTGTAAAAGTGACACACACCCCTAAATATAATAGTTCCATACACTTCACCTCTAATCATAATAGTACCATACACTTTGTTCCCAATTATAATAGCACCATACACTGTGTCCCTGATTATTATAGCACCATACACTGTGTCCCTGATTATAATAGCACCATACACTGTATCCCACAAACACAGTGCTCCCCGTAGATAGTGACCCCATAGAGCCCCTAGTAGTGCCCCACATATAGCCCCCTGTAGATAGTGCCCTACATATAGCCCCCCTGTAGATGGTGCCCACATATAGCACCTCCTGTATATAGTGGCCCACATATATAGCGCCCCTGTAGATAGTTTCCCACATATAGCCCCCCCTGTACATAGTGTCCCACATATAGCCCCCCCTGTAGATAGTGTCCCACATATAGCCTCCCCTGTAGATTGTGTGCCACATACAGCCTCCCATGTAGATAGTGCCCCACATATAGCCCCCTGTATATGGTGTCCCACATATAGCTTCCTGTATATGGTGTCGCACATAGAGCCCCCTGGGTAGATTGTGACCCACATATAGCCTCCCCTATAGAATGTGCTCCACATATAGCTCCCCCTGTATATAGTGCCCCACATATAGCCACCCTTAGTGTCCCACATATAGCCTCTCCTGTAGACTGTGCCTCACATATAGCCTCCCCTGTAGATAGTGTCCTACATATAGCCTCCCCTGTAGATAAGGCCCCAGATAAAGCCTCCCCTGTAGGTTGTGCCCCACATATAGCCCCCCCTTAGTGTCCCACATATAGCCTCCCCTGTAGTGTCCCACATATAGCTCTCTCCATAGATAATGGCACTCACACTTTTAAGTGGAAAAAATACTTTACATACTCACCTTGATCCCGTTCCCACGCCGTCCTGTATCAATGCAGGCCTGCTCTCTTTTGAGCAGGTCTCCTGTGGCTGAACGATGGCGCTGATCGGCAGGGCAGGATGCCTTGCCCCATCAATCAGCGCCTTTCAACAATGGATGTGGCGCAATGACGTCATCGCGCCGCTAGCGTCGTTGAAAAGCGCTGATTGGCAGGGCAGAATGACTTTCTCTGCCAATCAGCGCCTTTCAATATCGCGCCGCTACCATTGTTGAAAGACGCTGATAGACGGGGCAAGTCATTCTGCCCTGCCAATCAGCATCATTGTAAGGCAGGTACAATTAGTGCAGGAGGGGGTGGCGGCGGCTGGTTTCAGTGGCGCCCCCGCCCCCTCAGAGAGGCAGCAGGTCGCCAGCACTAATTGTTTGGGCGGCCAGCAGGCGGCCAAATGCCCATCTGGCATTTGCCAGAATTGCCAGATGGCCAGTCCGGCCCTGGACTATGCTTTTCTAACAAACAATAACTACAGGCAAGAAAATACAAGGGGGCAAGAGAAGCTAGGTGTCACGATACGGGGTGTGGACCTACTGGGCCGTACCACGTAGTGGGATGACAGCTGGCCAAACAGGTATAGTACATCGTCAAATAGTCCAGAAAGGGTACCTGTGGCAACTCGGACAGTAGCTAAGCAGGCTCGGCTGGGACCAGGCAGCAGGTAGACGTCAGGCGTGGAGTAGCAGAACACGACAACAACTTCAGCACGCCACTTGACCAGGATAGCACGGGATACAGGTTACAGGATGCACTTGGGAACTGGAAGACACTAAAAGACCGATACCAGGAGTGCTGGTGCCTCACAGGAGGACGACGCTGCAGGGAACTCACATGTCCGTGGCCGCGGCCGTCGATGAGTAAGTCAGAACGACGGACCGCGGCCATAGACGTTACACTAGGTTTGGAATATTTGCTGGATCTCCTACATTACTGCTGCAGATTTACATCTCATACTATCTTATAGTTATTACCACAGCCCATGTGACCATATAAAACTTAAATATCACGATCCCTTTATACCATAGATTGTTGTCCGTTCAATAAACCATCCACCATGTACTCCCATTTTTTCTATTCCATGCAAAATACACTTTGCAAAATAATGGTGCACTGCACGAATAGTACGCCAGTCTCTCCAGGAAAGCATGCACCAATATCAGGTCACACCTGGCGTAGTTTTCGGAAACTTTTTCTGCGCAACTCTGAGGCCCAGTCCACTTTTTCAAATACAAAAAGTGGTCCAAGGACTACAAAAATAAGGCATTCGGCCTGAACGACATCCGCAAGGACGGTTGCTGCTGTGTCTCTTGTTTGACATCTTAAAAGGAAAACCCTGTTAATCTCTTGATAAAGTCTATAAGGGTATATTCAGATGACGCGGTCAAATCATGATGATTTTGTGGTAACAGTCTGAATATACCCTAAGGCTGGAATCGCACATGAAGTTTTTGTGGGAGTTTTTTTTATAAAAAAACAAACAAACAAACAAACAAACAAACAAACAAACAAACAAACAAACAAACAAACAAACAAACCAACACAGTAGAGGATATAAAAGAGAAAAGTATGTCTTTCCTTATATTTTTTATTTTTAAATCCACACCAGGCTTTGGCTAAAAAAAACTGAACAGACCAGAGAAAGAGGTTTAGTACCTTAAACTGGGATATATAGTTTCAATATAAGCTGGTGGTTCTATGTGATATTCAGCAGAAAATATAGATAAAATGAAAGATTATGCAGAATAATCACTTTTATTTTCCAATTACAAAAGATAAGTGTTACTTGAGTATTAATGAAAAAAAGATCATTAAAATTATTATATTATAATCATTATTATTATCATCATCGTCTTTCAGAACTAAACATGTAATTTCCACCCTAGAAAATAGTAAAGGTTTCTGAAAATGGTCATATACTGTATAGTGCTATATTGGAGTAGATCCTTGGGGCACTGTATAATGTGCGAATTTGTTTCACCGTAACATACAGTAATATAAGCACTGACACCAGCAACCTTATTTTTATGAAGGCTTATGTCAGCACATCTCTCCCACCTCTCTCTGAATATTGGCATCAGCACTTATACTGTAAATAGATTATTGTCAGCAAACGTTATCCCTTCTTGCAAAATTGTAATAAGTATGAACAACTAAGAAAAATGCTGTAGTGCAAAGTGAGCTAATGAATGTCACCGGAGGACTCCTGTAAGAAGTGATCCCAGTAGAACCTTAGTAAGCTGTGGGAAATGATTGACTCTATTTTTTAAGTGCAGATAGATGCACACTATATGGCCAAAAGTATGTGGACACCTGTCTATCACACATACATGTACTTGTTGGACATCCCATTTGAAAACCATGGGTGTTATTATGGAGATGGAACCCCTTTGTGTATATGACAGCATCCACTATTCTGTGAAGGTTTTCCACAAGATTATGGAGGGTGTCTGTGGAAATTTGTACCCATTCAGCCAATAGAGCACTAATGTTGGGAGAGAAAAGGTCTGGCTCACAATCGGTGTTCGAATTGACAAATGTTAGCGGAAATGTTTATACTATCACTGTTTTTAATGCGTGCCACACGCTGTGAAATGAGAGCATGTTTAAGAACATATACGGTTAATTCGGTACATAGGGCTATACAGTGGGGTATGCTCAGTAGGTTTAATATCTGTTATTATGTAAACAAAAGTCTAAGCACAGCTAGGCACACAAACTCATTAAAATAAACACGATACACATCGGGCTCCCTCATACAGGTGGCAAATTGCACATTAGTGTATTACTCAAAACCGGGGCCTCTCCAGTGCGGCTGCTAAGTAACAGTATGGTTATTTTACCTCTAGGTCACAAATCTAATGATTACTGGCTCGACATGAAATGAAAGAATTAGAAGATGTGGAGAACAGTAGTAGGTATAGCATTAAAAGTATTTGCATCTCTATAATAGATGTTAAAGTTCACAGGAAGCAAAGAAAGGAATTATACACAATGGTGCACTCAGCAAAGGGCGTTCTGTGTATATACTGTATGGCCTTTTACCGGCACTGCTTTTGAACAGATCCTTTTTAATAACGTGCATTGGCTATTACCTTACCATGACATTAATCCTGTTACTTGTTTCAAGACGCACAAACTGAACAAAATGGGTTCAGTGTTAAAAACAATCTGGAATATTTTCACATCTCTATCTATCTATCTATCTATCTATCTATCTATCTATCTATCTATCTATCTATCTATCTATCTATCTATCTATCTATCTATCTATCTATCTATCTATCTATCTATCTATCTATCTATCTATCTATCTATCTATCTATCTATCTATCTATCTACAGTGAAGGAAATAAATATTTGATCCCTTGCTGATTTTGTAAGTTTGCCCACTGTCAAAGACATAAACAGTCTAGAATTTTTAGGCTAGGTTAATTTTAACAGTGAGAGATAGATTATATAAAATAAAAAACAGAAAATCACATTGTCAAAATTATATATATTTATTTGCATTGTGCACAGAGAAATAAGTATTTTTTTAGTATAAACTCTTTTTATTAAAGCAGACAAAAGGCATCATACATATACATACATGTAAACATTTCAATTAATGTGCATAGTACATTTCACTGTTCATCAGTGTACATTTACATCTTAACTGAACTTGAGCTATTTTTCCTATGCAATCTTTGGGTCCGTATGACAGTAGCAATTAAACAAGCTTGACTACTCAATTTTTCTATACATAAAATAAAACACAAAAAACAACTAATCCCTGTGATCATCGCTTAGGTAAAGACTATTACAATGCAAAGTTGAAATTCCAAGTATTAGAGAGAACTGAACTTAACATCCCTTTTCTGCTCAATTTGCCTATGTATTCAATGCAGCCTTCTTTCCATGTCTCCCAACCCATCTATATTTTATCCCTAAAGTCTAGCCATGGTTGCCAAATTTTGAGAAAAGATCCCCTACTCTTGTTTTCCCAACCTGCCAATTCTTCCAATCTGCAAAGCTGGTGCAATTTGGTTATTAGATGAGCACGTGACGGAGGAGACGTCTCCTTCCACAATGTAGGGATCAATAGCTTCGCCGCAGCTATAATAAAAGTGGGGAGATTTTTTGCTAAAGGGGAGGAATCTCGAAGAGGCATCCAAAGCAGAACCATTTCTTTTGTAAGAGCTAACGAGACAGAGCACACCTCTTGAATCAGAGCTTCAACCTCCTTCCAGAAACCCTGCACCTTCGAGCATGACCACCATATATGAGAGATGCTCCCTGTCTCTGCCTCACACCTCCAACAAGTATCTATTTGAGATGCCCGAATCTTATATAGCTATTCAGGCGCTCTATACCACCTTGTAAGTAATTTATATGAATTTTCTTGCATTCTAACACATCTCGAGAATCCATGTGAATTTCGTAGAATGGTAGCTCTCTCCTTTTTGGAAAAGACGCATCCCAATTCTTTCTCCCAAGCTAAAAGAAAGCCTGGTTCGACTTTGGACATAGAAGAAATCAGCTCTTTATATATTTTAGAGAGATATTTTTTAGGGAGTGAGGGAAACAAGGTATAATTCTCTAGCTAAGTGGGG
Source organism: Rhinoderma darwinii (assembly GCF_050947455.1). Lineage (NCBI taxonomy): Eukaryota > Metazoa > Chordata > Amphibia > Anura > Rhinodermatidae > Rhinoderma > Rhinoderma darwinii. Next base: position 193,359,734 of record NC_134690.1, on the reverse strand, counting down.
TCAAGTTTTTGGGCACTCAGTGACATTTGCAGTTTTTGGCAAGTATGATAAAAATCTAAAGTTTGTATGCGGTTAGGAGGCGAAACCTTCAGTTCTTCGTGCAATGTTTCTAACGAAGGCATCTCTATGGCTTTGAAAAGTCTCGCTATCTTCAGAGAATGGAGGTGTAACCATGTTTCTGGTACTTGAGTGCAAGTCTTATTAACCAGACAAGGAAGAGTGGAAAGGGGGAGTAGCCCCGAGAATTTATTGTGGTGTATATGCAACGCCGATGAGGCCTGACACACTTTAATCAAACCTCTGGTCATATCACTTTGTACCTGTGAACAAGAAGTTGTTTTTGCTGTCTTTGACCCCACCCATAGATAGGAGGTCCGCTCCTTGCCTAAGAGAAACCTTTCTAATTTCACATGTGGGAAGGAGACATTAGGATTAGCTAGTTGTGCCCACCTTCCTAATTGCACAACCTTATAATAGGTTGGAAGATCCGGTAATGACAATCCTCCCTCACCCTTTCTACATATTAGTTGTGTATATGCAAGTCTAGGACGTTTTTTATTCCATAGAAATTCAGTTAGCAAACGGCGAAACCTCGAAAAATAATATGTGGGAATATCCAAGGGCAAGGACTGTAATACATATAGGAGCTGTGGCAGTACAAATGTGGCAAGAAGGTTTTTTCTGCCAATCCACGACATATATGGAACCTTGAGTTTAACTAGGAAGTCTTTGATTTTGTAATATAATGGATTATAGTTCCTATCAAAGAGCCTCTTTGGCTCTGCTGTAATTTTTAATCCCAGATATGTTATTTCAGATTTTGGCCACTTAAAAGGGGATTGAATGCTAACTGTCCGGAACGTACTTTGTGAAAGGGTTATATTGAGCGCCTCCGACTTATCATAATTAATCTTAAAGTTGGAAACCCACCCAAAGTCCTCAAAGATTTGCATAAGTTGTGGTAGAGCGTCCCGTGGATTGGTAATATATACCAACAAATCATCTGCATATGCCGCAGTTTTATGTTCAAAATCTCCCACTTTAAGGCCTTTAATAGTGGGCGTTTGACGGATCTTCAAAAGTAATGTCTCCATAGCTAGTATAAACAATGTAGGGGATAATGGGCATCCCTGACGGGTGCCATTGCGAATAGGGAAGGATTCTGAAAAGGTGCCATTCACTTGAACTCTTGCTGTAGGAGTCGTGTATAATGAAAAGATTGCATCTATAAATTGTTGTGGGAAGCCAAATTTGTGAAGAGCAGCTTTCAAGAATGTCCAATCAATGCGATCAAAAGCTTTTTCAGCATTTGTACCGAGTAGCATCAAAGGTATCTTTGGTTTTTTTGCAAGAAATATGGCATGTATAGTTCTGATAGTATTAAATTTTCCCTCTCTTCCCGGTACAAAACCCACTTGCTCCACCCCTACCAATTTGGAGAGAAAAAGGTTAATTCTAGTAGATAAAATTTTTGCCCACCATTTTAAATCTGAGTTTAATAGGGAAATAGGCCTATAGCTACTGCACCTCTCCAGATCCTTCCCTTCTTTAGGGAGAATAGTAATATTGGCTGCCAGGGTCTGTGCAGGAAATAGTGAACCTGTCAAAACGGCATTACAGACAGAAAGAAAATATGGCAGCAATGTTTGTTTAAATTTTTTATAGTAAATGATTGGGAGCCCATCTGGTCCCGGACTTTTCCCATTTGGTATGGTTCCTAATATTTTGTCTAGTAAACGGAGCAAGTAACGTAGATTGCTCCTTTTCAGTCAAGGAAGGAGCATCTATGGAATGTAAATAGTTACTTATAGCTTCTGTGTGTGTAATCTGGTTAGTCGGGACAGATGCTTTTTTAAGGTTGCATAGCTCAGAGTAGTATTTCCGGAATTCCCTTGCTATGAGAGTAGTATCGTTAATCTTTCTATCTAAGTCTCCCTTTATAGTGGATATAAAGGTTTTCCCCCTTTGTTGTTTGATAAGGTTCAACATCATCTTATTGCCCTTGTCTCCATGAGCATATGTTTTATATTTGAGCAATTGGAGGGATTTAGCAGATTTTACATTCAGAATGTTCTTAAGTTGCCTTAGGTGTTGGAGTTCTGTCTGAACTGATTCCAGCTGCGATCTTTAAGGCTGGGTTCACACGTGGCGGAATTTCACTTAAATTCCGCTGCGGACACTCCGCAGCGTTAATCCGCAGCGGAGCCGTTTGTCCATTGACTTACACTTTAATTTAGCAGTGTTCGTTTAGACGAGGCGTAAAATTCCGCTGCGGAGCATAGGCTGCGGAGCGGAATTTGGTGTCCGCAGCATGCTCTGTCTGTTGCGGAGCAGTGGCGGACTCATGGCGGAATTTCTCCATTGACTTCAATGGAGATTCTAAATTCCGCAATGAAGTCCGCAGCTGTCATGCACATGTTATGTGTGCTGCGGATGCGTCTTGTTTTTTTGCCATGACATTTCTTCATTCTGGCTGGACCTATGTATTTCTAGGTCTACAGCCAGACTGAGGAAGTCAATGGGGCTCCCGTAATGACGGGAGCGTTGCTAGGAGACGTCTGTAAATAGTCACTGTCCAGGGTGCTGAAAGAGTTAAGCGATCGGCAGTAACTGTTTCTGCACCCTGGACAGTGACTACCGATCACAATATACAGCAACCTGTAAAAAAATATAAGTTCAAACTTACCGAGAACTCCCTGCTTCTGTCTCCAGTCCGGCCTCCCAGGATGACGTTTCAGTCTAAGTGACGGCTGCAGCCAATCACAGGCCAAGCACAGGCTGCAGCGGTCACATGGACTGGCGCGTCATCCAGGGAGGTCGGGCTGGATGCCGAAAGAGGGACGCGTCACCAAGACAACGGGCGGTAAGTATGAACTTCGTTTACTTTCACTAGGGAAAGTGCTGTCCCTTCTCTCTATCCTGCACTGATAGGGAGAAGGGAAGCACTTTTCCCGCAGTCCGCAGCAGCTAGTCCGCATCAATTTACTGCACATTTTGTGCAGATCCGCAGCAGAATCTGCAACGCAGATTCTGTGCGGCATTGATGCGGACAGTTGCGGAGGAAATCCGCCACGTGTGGTCATGCCCTTATGTACATTTTCTAGAGAGGATATTTTGCCCAACACCTCATCTATGAGTTGCAACCTCTTCCTCTTAACTCGTGACACTAGGGCAATAAGTTCCCCTCTTACAAATGCTTTGTGTGTCTCCCATAGGAGAGGTTTTGAAATAAGGGGGTCATCATTAAACCTAAAGAACTCCTTCAGTTTACTGTCTACTGAGTCTACATCTTTGGAGTTTTCTAAGAGCGTATCATTAAGTCTCCAATTCCATCCTCTAACAGGCAACCTTTTCAAGGTAAACTTAACAGAGACCGAAGCATGGTCCGAGATGGTAATATTCCCTATCGAGGATGAGGCCACCTGGGGTAGAAACCTTTCTGGCAGAAATATATAGTCTAAACGTTGGTACGAGTCATGTGGAATTGAATAGAATGAGTAATCCTTCCCATTCGGATGATGTAGTCTCCACACATCTTTTAGCTGCATTTTGGTCAGGAGCATTTTAAGGCGTCTAAGGGTCTTATGTGCTATATGAGATGCCCCCGAAGAAGAATCTATACTTGGTTCTATCGTTAAATTTAGATCCCCGCCCAGTATCACCAAACCATCAAGAAACGGTTGCAGAGTCTGCAACACTTTTATCATCCACTGCACCTGTCCCACATTTGGGGCATAAAGGTTTACTAATGTAATTTTCATATCATAAACCGTACCTTTGAGGAAAATATATCTGCCCAGTGGGTCAATTTGTGAGGCTTCCAGAATGAACTGGATAGTGTTCCGTATAGCAATAGAAACGCCTCTAGATGCTGTATGATAAGTGCAGTGAAACCACTTGTCATATGGTTTCGTGGGCAGTGACGGTATTTTATTTGTTTTAAAGTGTGTCTCTTGTAGGAAGATAAAGTCGGAATCTTCTCTTCTCATCAAATTAAACACTTGGCTGCATTTTTCCGGGATGTTCAGCCCTTTGGTATTAAACGTTAAGACTTTGCATGAAGCCATCTGTCTATCCTAATGTGAAACAGACAACATTTTATATACATACCAACAGTTAAACACATTTCCTAGACCAGTCAAGTTGGGTATAAACGAACATAATGATGTTATAATGCACATGTTTTTCACACATAGGTGAATAACCCCAACGGCCCAGAGTAATGTGCCCTTGCAGTTAACCTGCAAGGGAGGGGGTGGGAGGCACAGCGCCATCAAGGAGGGAAACCACCTCCAGAAACAGTACCATTCAATTTTAGCAGAAAGGCAATTTTAGGGTGTAGCACTATTATCTTACCCAATATATGCATTATCCCTTCATCAAAAGTACCACAACGCCATCGCATATGCAAATGACAAGACCCCCGCAGGGGGTGTCAGAGGTAATTTTTTAGAAAGCAAAACTGGTAAAACATAAGAGGGTCAACAGTAAGATCAATCAACAGCTGTCAAGTATCACTTACATATTCCCAGCTGTAAATATCAAGAAAACAAGAATAAGTCCCTTCTTTCAAGGTAGTCGTTTCATGCGTCCAATGTAGATGTTCGGTTCGTCTTGGTTCTGGGAGCCTTCAGTCGAGGTGCCACCCGCCATTCTTGTTGAGGAGGTAATATCGGGAAATCCAAGTCCCTTTGCTCGGGGAGCCACGATGGTATCTCCATGGGTGTTATGCCTGTTTTTTCCCAGAATTTCGGAAGGTCAGTTGGGTCGCGGAGGGTAATCTGCCGGCCATCTTTCACCGTCGCCAAGCCGAAGGGAAATAGCCATCTCACTGGCAACTTCTTATTTTGCAAGGTATCCGTTATGGGCTTCAGGATTCTTCTTTTTGCTAGTGTGCTAGGAGCTAAGTCCTGAAAAAAGAGTAGTTTCGAGCCGTCAAATTGAAAGTCCATTTGTTCTCTGGCCGCTTTCAAGATGCTTGATGTGTCTACAAAGCTTAATAAACCGCAGATGACATCTCTCGGCGGTTCATGTAAAGCCGGCTTTGGCCTTAGTGCCCTATGCACCCTTTCAATCACCATGTTATCCGCTCTTTCTTTGCCCACTAAATCAGTGAAGATCTGCACGGTCACCTGAGCTAAAGTATCGCCGGTGATAATTTCAGATAAGCCTCTTATTCTTATGTTCCTCCGATGGCTGCGATTCTCTTGGTCTTCTATCATTAGATGGGTGTTGTTAATTTGTGTCTGATTGGCAGCCAATGTAGAGTTAACCGCCTCACTGTGTCTCAAGATGGAGGACTGTGTTTCTTCTAACGATTCCGCTCTGCATCCTATTTGTCGAATATCTCCCTTAATGTCCACCAGCTCCTGCATTATAGGCGCGACTGCTTGAGTCAGGACCTTTTTGAGATATGCCCGAGACAGCGTGTCTCTACACCGTGACGTACCCGAATAAGCCGTGTAGCTGTCCCCGTCAGAGTCTTCATCCCTAGTATCGTCTGTTTGGCGCTCCAGCGCCATCTTGGAATGAGACGATAGCTTTTTCCGAAGAAATTTATCCATGTCGGGTTGATTTTTCCCCTGCTGAGCGGGACCGGGAGAGTCCTTGTACTTTTCCTTTGAAGGTTTTACCATTATTTTGCAAAGTTACTGCCTAGAAGCTGTAGTTTCTGTACATGAGGTGAGGAGCTCACGAGTTAAGCGTCCATCCCAATGCGCGGTAACTCCGCCCCCAGCGGTATTTGATCCCTTGCTGATTTTGTAAGTTTGCCCACTGTCAAAGTCATGAACAGTCTAGAATTTTTAGGCTAGGTTAATTTTACCAGTGAGAGATAGATTATATATAAAAAAAAACTGAAAATCACATAGTCAAAATTATATATATTTATTTGCATTGTGCACAGAGAAATAAGTATTTGATCCCCTACCAACCATTAAGAGTTCAGCCTCCTCCAGACCAGTTACATGCTCCAAATCAACTTGGTGCCTGCATTAAAGACAGCTGTCTTACATGGTCACCTGTATAAAAGACTCCTGTCCACAGACTCAATTAATCAGTCTGACTCTAACCTCTACAACATGGGCAAGACCAAAGAGCTTTCTAAGGATGTCAGGGACAAGATCATAGACCTGCACAAGGCTGGAATGGGCTACAAAACCATAAGTAAGACGCTGGGTGAGAAGGAGACAACTGTTGATGCAATAGTAAGAAAATGGAAGACATACAAAATGACTGTCAATCGACATCGATCTGGGGCTCCATGCAAAATCTCACCTCTTGGGGTATCCTTGATCCTGAGGAAGGTAAGAGCTCAGCCGAAAACTACACAGGGGGAACTTGTTAATGATCTCAAGGCAGCTGGGACCACAGTCACCAAGAAAACCATTGGTAACACATTACGCCGTAATGGATTAAAATCCTGCAGTGCCCGCAAGGTCCCCCTGCTCAAGAAGGCACATGTACAGGCCCGTCTGAAGTTTGCAAATGAACATCTGTATGATTCTGAGAGTGATTGGGAGAAGGTGCTGTGGTCAGATGAGACTAAAATTGAGCTCTTTGGCATTAACTCAACTCGCCGTGTTTGGAGGAAGAGAAATGCTGCCTATGGCCCAAAGAACACTGTCCCCACTGTCAAGCATGGAGGTGGAAACATTATGTTTTGGGGGTGTTTCTCTGCTAAGGGCACAGGACTACTTCACTGCATCAATGGGAGAATGGATGGAGCCATGTATCGTCAAATCCTGAGTGACAACCTCCTTCCCTCCACCAGGACATTAAAAATGGCTCGTGGCTGGGTCTTCCAACACGACAATGACCCGAAACATACAGCCAAGGCAACAAAGGAGTGGCTCAAAAAGAAGCACATTAAGGTCATGGAGTGGCCTAGCCAGTCTCCAGACCTTAATCCCATCGAAAACTTATGGAGGGAGCTGAAGATCCGAGTTGCCAAGCGACAGCCTCGAAATCTTAATGATTTACAGATGATCTGCAAAGAGGAGTGGGCCAAAATTCCATCTAACATGTGTGCAAACTTCATCATCAACTACAAGAAATGTCTGACTGCCGTGCTTGCCAACAAGGGTTTTGCCACCAAGTATTAAGTCTTGTTTGCCAAAGGGATCAAATACTTATTTCTCTGTGCACAATGCAAATAAATATATATAATTTTGACTATGTGATTTTCTGTTTTGTTTTTTTATATAATCTATCTCTCACTGGTAAAATTAACCTAGCCTAAAAATTCTAGACTGTTCATGTCTTTGAAAGTGGGCAAACTTACAAAATCAGCAAGGGATAAAATACTTATTTCCTTCACTGTATATATATATATATATATATATATATATATATATATATATACACAGTACACACAGATGCATATAATACATACACTGCAGATTCATACACAAGAAAAGTATAGACACACATATATATACAGTAGAAAGGTATTCACGGCACACTCTTTAGAGGTATTTGCAAAGGTGAATTTTTATTGAATTTACAATTCTAAAGAAAATGCATGCAAGTATGTATAACATGCAAAGTAAGGAACAAGGTATATCAACGTTTCGGTCCTGCCGGAATGACAGTTGTATTTGGAACTATCATGCTGCAACAAGTCTTTGTCTAGCCTTAAGTTCTCCATACACCTAAGAGGAATGTCAGCAGGCATTGACAGCAATCTAAAGTTTAATGGGGAGCTCGACTGCTTCCCAAAGAATTGGGCATGTTGTTCTCCTCTGAGATTGCCGACTGTAAGAACTGACAGTCAGCGGCTTGAGTCCTTCTACTCATCGAAACAAACATGCTGGGTCGGTCGAAGAATTTATACAGTGATCGGGAGAGATAGCTGTGTGGCCAGCTGTAGATATAAGGGAAAAGATGGGGGGGGGGGGGGTTCTTCTAGAGATTTCCCACTGTCTCTTTCGCAATATTATTTAAGTTAATTACTATTCAACTTTACAGACAGTGAATGCAGACCTGCAGATTTCTGAGAAATGTCTGTAGCTCTGTTGAATATATTAGTTGTTTTGTATATTTGTCATGTTTTTCTATTTATTGTGATTCTTTTTTATTAACTGATATTACGGATTCCATAGTGATTGGGTCTGTTCCACAGGACTGGCGCATAGGAAAATGTGTGAAAATGGGTAAGTACCTGGCTCAGTGATAAAAAAAAAACAGGGTGGTAATTAACGGTACATACTCAGATTGGGTCACTGTTACTAGCGGGGTTCCACAGGTGCCAGTATTGGGCCGTATTCTCTTTGATATATTTATTATTGACCTTGTAGAGAGATTGCACAATAAAATTTAAGACAAACGCGGACAGGATTCTCTTACAATTGGATCTGCATAAGTTGGAAGCTTGGGCAGAGAAGTGGTAAATGAGTTTTAACACTGATAAATGTAAGGTTATGCACATGGGAAGTGAAAGTACATGTGTCACGATGCGGTGTGTGGACCCACTGGGCCGTACCGCATAGCGGGATGGCAGCTGGCCAAACAGGTAAGTACAGAGTTCAAATAGTTCAGCGAGGATATCTGAGGTAATCTTAGGCAGTAGCGAGGCAGGCACGTCCAGGACCAGGCGGCGGGAAGTCGTCAGGTTAGGCGTAGCAGATCAAGCGTAGACTGTAGCACAGCACGGCAATAGCACAGCATGGCACTAGAACTAGGTAGCACGGAAAGAGGATACAGGATACAGGAGCAAGGTACACTGGGAAACTTTTTATAGCCCAGGGCATCCTGGGCTAGATTGCAGACTTCCTGCAAAAATGCGCGCACTGGCCCTTTAAGGACATACACTCGCGGGCGCGAGCGCCCTGCGGGAGACAGTGTCTGGACTAGGAAGTGAGTGCCGGCATCTCTCAGGAGGGAGATGCCGCTGGGAACTCACTCGTCCATGGCCACGGCCGTCAGGATGACGGTCCGCAGCCATAGATGTTACAGTGTGTACTGAACCCTGCATTACATCGGACTATAATTGTAAACTGTGTTATTTGCCCCTCCTATTGGATTCCAGATCTAAGAACCAGTATCATTACAGTACGGCTTCTTGGACGTTAAAATGCTCACTTATACAATAAAACGGAAATGAAAAGCTATATACGATATTGTAAGAGATACAAAGGATTAAAATGTAACTCCACATAAGGCTACATTCACACGACAGTAAAAAAACGTCTGTGTGACGGACCTTTTTTTAACGGCGGTCACATGGCTGTTTTCAGAACAATGCAGTTCTATGGGTGTATTCACATGGTCGTTTTTTTAAAGGCCCGTGAATACTGGGGACACTCGAGGTCTGGAAGTGAGTGCCGGCGCCTCACAGGAGGACGACGCTGCAGCGAGGTAAGATGTCCATGGCCACGACCGTCGAGGTTAACCGCCACTGCCGTCGAGGTTAACGACCGAACGATGGACCGTGGCCATAGACGTTACAGTATCCCCCCTCTTACGACCACTCTTCTTGGGACCAGAGTGGGAGAGAAATTCCTCATGAGGACAGGAGCATCGATGCTCTCCTCTGGCTCCCAAGACCTCTCCTCTTGGCCGAACCCCCTCCAATCCACTAAATAAAATGTTCTTCCTCCCACCTTCTTGGTAGCCAGAATCTCCTTTACTTCGAAAGTCCCCGATGAGCCGCCAGGGGCCACTGTGGAGCTAGGAGTCCTGGAGTAGTGGTTCAGGACCACGGGTTTCAGGAAGGAGACGTGAAAGGAGTTAGGAATCCTGAGGGTAGGGGGGAGCCGCAGCTTGTAGGATACCGGGTTGATCTGTAGCAGGATTTCGAAGGGTCCGAGGAACCAAGGAGCAAATTTGCACGACGGCACCTTCAGCCGGATATTCCTAGAAGACAACCAGACTTTAGTCCCTGGAAGGAACTGCGGAGGCGCCCGTCTTCTTTTATCTGCATTTCTCTTCATGCGGTCCACCGCCAACAAGATAGAAGATCGGGTCTGTTGCCATATCTGTAGAAAGTCCCTGAAGGTAGAATCGGCTGCAGGCACCTGGGACATAGTAGAAATAGGAAGAGGTATCCGAGGATGTTGGCCGTAGACGGTCAGAATGGACTGGAAGTGGTCGACTCACTGGAGTGGTTGTTATAAGAGAACTCTGCCCACGGGAGCAACTGCACCCAATCATCATGTCGCCTGGAAACAAAGTGACGTAGATAGTTCTCCATGATCTGGTTAACTCTCTCGACTTGCCCATTGGACTAGGGATGATAGGCCGAAGAGAAGTCCAATTTTACACCGAGGAGACCGCAGAGTGTTCTCAAAAACTTTGAGGTGAACTGGACCCCTCTGTCCGAGACAATTTGCAGGGGCAAGCCGTGCAGACGAAAGATGTGTTTCATGAAGAGGTCAGCCAATCACGTAGCAGACGGCAGGGCGGTCAAGGGAATGAAGTGAGCCATTTTGGAACCCAGATCACACTGCAACTCGCAGAAGAACCGAGCAAAGAAGAAACGACTACCTGGCTTGGCGAGGATTCAACCACTGGGCCGTCTGTAGGTAGGTCAAATTCTTGTGATCCGTGAAGATCAAGATAGGATGAACCGCGCCCTCCAGTAGATGTGCAGAGCCAGCTTGATGGCCAGTAACTCCCGGTCCCCAATCGAGTAGTTGCGCTCTGCGGAAGAAGACAGCTTGGAATAGTAGCCACATACTACAGCCTTGCCTTTCGATCGTTTCTGGAACAACAGTGCACCAGCACCAACCGAGGAAGCGTCCACCTCTAACGAAAACTGTAGGGATACATCAGGGTGGTGCAGAACGGAGGCAGACGTAAAGGCTTTCTTTAAGGATTCAAATGCGGCTTCAGCCTCCGGAGTCCACATCTTGGCATTCATACCCTTCTTAGTGAGCGTGGAGATAGGAGCAGTCAAAAATGAGAAGTTGGGGGATGAACAGTCGGTAGAAGTTGGCGAATCCCAGGAAGCGTTGTATGGCCCTTAAGCCTTGGGGGTATGGCCTCTCCAGGAGAGCCTTTACCTTCATGGGGTCCATCTTGAGGCCCTGATCGGAGATAATATAGCCCAGAAAGGATAGAGACTTCTTCTCAAACACACACTTCTCCACTTCTCCAACTTGGCATAAAGGCGATTCTCTCTTAGACGGAGCAACACCTGGCGGACATGACTCTGATGAGTTACTGGATCTGGGGAAAAAATCAAAATGTCATCGAGATACACCAAAACACAAACATAAAGGAGATCACGAAAAATTTAATTGACAAATTCTTGAAATACTGCAGGGGCATTACACAGGCCGAAGGGCATAACTAAATATTCATAGCGCCCATCACGAGTATTAAAGGCAGTCTTCCATTCATCACCTCGAAGAATCCGAATCAGATTGTAGGCAGGTCTAGTTTAGAAAAAAAAAATTCCCCCCGTATGCGATTAAACAGTTCAGAAATCAAAGGCAGGGGGTACCTGTTCTTCACCGTGATCTGGTTTAGGCCTCGTTAGTCAATGCAAGGACGTAACGATCCATCTTTCTTTTTAACAAAGAAGAACCGCGCTCCAGCCGGGGATGAGGATTCACGAATTAAACCCCTCTCTAGGTTCTCCTTAATGTAGGCCGACATAGACTGGGTCTCTGGCAGGGAGAGAGGGTACACTCTACCACGAGGAGGAGACGATTCCGGAACCAGGTCGATTAGACATTCATATGCCCGGTGTGGCGGCAAGGTCTCAGCCTCCTTTTTATTGAAGACATCGCAGAACATGGAGAAACAAGAAGGCAACCCTGTCAAAGACTGAAGAGGAGCAGGCTGTGGCGACTGGATATGGCCCAGACAGCGGTCAAGACACTTCGGACCCCACTGGAGGACCTCTCCAGAGTTCCAATCCAGGACGTGGGCGTGCAGACGAAGCCAAGGCAAACCCAGCAGCACGGGGTTGAGGGCCTTGGACAGGACGAACAGGGAGATGAGTTTAGCTTGAAGGGCTCCCACTTGGAGTCTCAATGGCTTGGTTACGGACACAACTGGGTCCGGCAATGGCAGTCCATCCACCGAGGCAACGATCAGCGGCCTTTCAAGTGGGATAGTAGGCAACTGTAGGAGAACCACAAGGTCCTGGCAGACGAAGTTGGCTGCAGAGCCGGAGTCCAGATATGCGGAGACCTGATGGGACCTCTCGCCAGCAATGATGGTTACGGGAATGAATAGTTTGGAAGAGAGTTCTTGATTCAATGTGTTGACGCCCAGGGTTGTCTCTCCAACCAAACCTAGGCGCTGGGGTTTTTTGGCTTGTGAGGACACAGACACACTACATGGCCAGCGAGGCTGCAATATAAGCAAAGTCCAGAGGTGCGCCTGCGCTGTTTCTCCTGGACCGATAATTTTAGTCCGTCTACTTGCATCAGGACCTCGGGCAAAGCAATAGAAGCAGGTAAGAGGGGTTGCTGAAAGTTGGGCGCCAGTCTAGGGCGCCGACGCTCCTGACGAACCTCGTGAGATCTTTCCCTCAGCCTTATGTCTACCCGAGTGGCAAGCAGAATCAAGTTGTCCAAGGCAGAAGGCAGGTCTCGAGCAGCCAGTTCATCCTTGATCTCGGACGACAGGCCATGCTAATAGGATGCCATGAAGGCCTCATTGTTCCAGGATAGCTCTCCTGCCAGAGTCCGGAACTGGATCGTATACTCGCCCACGGAGGTGTCCTCTTGGCGAAGGTTGAAGTAGGCAGTGGCTGCCGATGAGACTAGCCCAGGCTCCTCAAAAACAGTTCGGAATATTCGCACGAACTCCTGGAAATCTCGGTTCTCGCGACCCCGACGTTCCCAGATAGGATTAGCCCATGCCAGGGCCTTGCCAGTCAGGAGGGATATGATGAATGCGATCTTGGCTCCATCTGACGGAAATGCTTGAGAGTGCAGGGTAAAATGAATGTGCCATTGGTACAGAAACCCCCGACAAGCACTGGCGTCTACATCAAACCGAGAGGGCAATGGCAGCGAGAACCGAGGATCCGGACTGGAACTGCCAGGAGGAATAACAGGAGGATCGGCTTGAAGGACTTGCATAGAGGCAGGAAGAGAAGCAACTAGCGTCCCTAGCTGCTGCACCATAGAGTCCACTGCCACGAGGAGCTGATCCTGCCTAGCTCAGAGATCCAGTAGATCCGCCTGCATGGCTTGGGAGTGTGCCAAGCCCTTGAATTGACTAGCGGAGTCCATGGCCAGAACATACTGTCACGATGCGAGGTGTGGACCCACTGGGCCGTACCGCGTAGCGGGATGGCAGCTGGCCAAACAGGTAAATACAGAGTTCAAATAGTTCAGCGAGGATACCTGAGGCAATCGTAGGCAAGAGCGAGGCAGGCACGTCCAGGACCAGGCGGCGGGAAGTCATCAGGTCAGGCGTAGCAGATCAAGCGTAGACTGTAGCACAGCACGGCAATTCACAGCACGGCACTAGAACTAGGTAACACGGAAACAGGATACGGGATACAGGAGCAAGGTACACTGGGAAACTGGAAGACACTGGGAGACCATAAGCACGACAAATGATGGGTAACAAACAACGCTCTGGCAAAGAGCAAGAGCACTGAGCCCTTTTTTATAGCCCAGGGCATCCTGGGCTCGATTGCAGACTTCCTGCAAAAATGCGCGCACTGGCCCTTTAAGGCCGTGCACGCGCGGGCGCGCGCGCCCGCCGGAGACACTCGAGGTCCGAGAGTGAGTTCCGGCGCTTCACAGGAGGACGACGCTGCAGCGAGGTAAGATGTTCATGGCCACGGCCGTCGAGGATAACAACCGAACGACGGACCGTGACCATAGACGTTACAACATGTCACTATTACGTATTAAATGGAAAACACTGGGTAAAACGGACATGGAAAAGGACTTAAAAATTGTAGTTGACAGTAAACTAAACTATAGTAATCACTGCCAGGCAGCTGCTGCCAAGGGGTAAATCAGCTGACAGCGAAATGCGTGTCGGGGCTCTGTGGTGGTGGTCTTTTTTTAAATAAGGGCACACTATGCAGCAAACCAGTTGGTATTTCTTTATGGCTTATTTTGTATATCTAGGCTCCCTGGGACTGCACTAATATGCAGTAATCTACTGAGTGTGTACTTTTGTTCCTGATGGCCTATTTGAGATAATATTCTGTGATTGTGATGGTGATACTGTTAATTGTGGTCGCCTGACTACCACTATGTTGTTTTAACTTGTATGTCTTATTCTTACGTCTTGATGGCCTATGTGTTTGTATTTCTTACTCAATAAAATCTAAACTTTTTGTAGGGTACACATTGTGTGCTATAGGTTATTATATATATATATACACACGTATACGGATGTGTCTACATATATGTTTATAGGTATATATATATGTTACTATGTTACTCTATGCAGCACATAATGAAAAACCAATTAACCTATGTAACTACATGGCTATGGTGTATTTTATAGTATCACTTTCTGGGCTTAACTGCCGCTCAGTTTTAATTTCAACAGCATAAGCATATTGAAGATATTACTTTCTTTAATTAAAGTTGGATTACCAGTTATTAGCAAAATTAAAAATAATGTTTGCTTAGAGAATACTAAATCTCTATTACGTTTTATAAACACAATATCAACATGTTGAGAAGCTTTCACAGTAAATAGACACATACCCACTTTATGTTATAAGAATTGCCTCTGTCATAAACCATAACCCACTTTTAGCAGGATTCTGAACTGAGTTGGCCATACTTACTTGACATATTTATGAATCAGTGAAAAAAGCTCCTCTTTTTCTTGCTTCTTACCCAAATACCAGTTACTGAGAGCAAATGTGTGTGTCCTGTGAGATATTTAAAGAGGATTTCCACCAAAAAAAGAATGACCATACTTTAGTACATTAGAAGTAGCGACAAGAACAGCTATCTTTTAGTTTTATTACATTAGCCAATTTTCCAAAAGTGCTAACTATAGGTTGTGCAGGGGTTGCAGTTGTAACTTGGCCCTAGTGCCTGGGGGGGGCCCAAAGGCACTAGGGGAATACCAGGGTTTATTATCTCTACTATGGTATCACTGTGTGCATTATTCCTATATTATAATGCTGTATTTGTTTCTGCTGTGACATCACTGTGATCATTGGCTAATAGCTGTAATCTCAATATAGTTTTTTATAACTGGTCTGTGAAATGACCCCTGTCCTGTGACATCACTGTGTGCATAATCACCATATTGTGGCATCACTATGCGCAAATATCCTTTCATATGACTTCACAGTGTTTATTACCCATGTACTGTGACATCACTGTGACTATTATTCATATGCTGTTTCTTCACTTTGGTCATTACCCCTGTGCTGTGACATTACTGTATTTATTACTGTCACATCGCTGTGTTTACTTGACATGTACTTTTACATTACCATGATGGGAAATCATTGTGTTCTTTATTTAGGGTACTTGACATAAGAGTAAGAATTATTCCTCTGCAATGATATTAATGTGTGCATTCATAGAGGTGTAAATTTGTGAGGTGCAGAGCGAACTGGTACCAAAGGTGGTTGTCACGAAGCGGGTTAGTGGACCCACTAGGCCGTAGCGGGGAGGCAGCTGACCAAACAACAGGAAACCCCAGTAATGAAATGTCCCGCACAAGGGTACCTGCATAGTCCGGACAGTGGCCGCAGCTCTGGCACTGATGGAGATGGGTGCAGCAGGTAACGCCAAACGTGGCGGATGACACAGGTGCCGCAGGTTGCACAGACGTGGCGGATTCATCCGGACGTGGCAGATGAAACAGGACGTGGCAGATGACACAGGACGTGGCACATTCCTCTGGCCGTGGCAGATGACACACGACGTGGCGGATTCCTCCGGACGTGGCAGATGACACAGGACATGGCGGATTCCTCTAGACGTGGCAGACTCAATGCTAAAGGCACAACACGGGAAACAGGAACAAGGCACGGGTAACAACTGGAACGGGAAACACTAAGGGACCATTTGCAAGACAGACTGGGAAAACTAACAACGCTCAGGCAAGGATCAGAAGGCCTGGAGCCTTCTTATAGACCAGGAGATCGTGGCAGTTGATGATGGTGACGATTTCCTTTGTGCACCCGGAAGTGAGCGCTGGCGTCTCCTAGGAAGGAGATTGGGGCCAGCGCTCACTGGTCCATGGCTGCAGGCGTCGGGAAGTGAGTAAACCCGACATCCCGCGGCCATGGACGCTACAGTGTTCCAAAGGTTTCTCAGCCTCATAAGAGATACCAGTAATATAAATTGCATGTAAAGTTGGGTAACCCTGTTACTGATTTTGCCTCGGAAATGCCACCATATTGCTAGTCACCTTTGAATTAGCTGGTCAGAACCTAACCATTTTTCATTTTGTCAGCATGTACAGTCACTAACAAAGTGTCAGTTGCTGAGAAGCTAATTCAAAGGTGACAACCAATATGTCTGCACTTCCTGTTGTCTTTTTTTGCAAAAATGGCTGTTACAACAAACCAGAAAATGCCAGTGTCTCTTTAGGTTAAAAAAAACAACACAAAAGAAAGCAATATAAAAAAAAATACACAAATTCACACAAGTTTTGAGCAATGTACATCTGTTTTTCAATCTGTCACTCAATCTAAAAAAAAAAAGGATTAGTCCCAAACTATATAAAAATTACAATCACATATTACACTGTAAAGCAATATTAAAGGGGTATTCCCAACTCATACATTTATAGCATATCCACCTCTGAGACCTGCACCTATATAGAGAACCTCACCTAATGAGGCGGCCACTGACTGACAAATCCAGGCTGTGAAAAAATGGAGAAGTGGTCGCACACATGCGCGGTTGTTTCCATTCACTTTTATGGGGGTTACCAATACAGCTGAACAAGTGGGACCCCTTTTCTCGATATAGGTGCAGATTCCAGAGGTGGGACCCGCATCTATCAGACATTTACAGCATAAATATGCAGAGATTGCAGTCAATAATCACATGCATAACTCCAGAGCAGGGCCGATTCTAGCTTTTCTGCTGCCTGAGACGAAAATTGAAACGGCGCCCCCCATATCTTGATTGACATACCCTTGTCCTCCTCCAACTCTTGCGGATGCGCTGTTGCCTTGTACTCCCCTGGCATGCGTGGTGCAGTGATGAAGCAATGGCACATGGCAATGGCACATCCGAGAAAGTTGGAGGAGACTGGTAGTGATGTATAACAGCCAAGGGGGATTCCAATCAAGCATGGAAGGGTCGGTTTGGAGGCAGGACTATGTGAGTCTTCAGGATAGCAGCACCGCCCCATGACCCTTTAATGAGTAATTAGCATATACTAAGAACCAAGCTCAGTACATATATACAGCACCAGAACAAATCTCAGTATATATATACAGCACCAGAACGAACCTCAGTATATTTATACAGCACCAGAACAAAGCTCAGTACATATATACAGCACCAGAACAAAGCTCAGTACATAAATATAACACCGGAACCAAGCTCAGTACTTAACCCCTTAAGGACTGAGCCTGTTTTCGCCTTAAGGACACAGCCTATTTTTTTAAATCTGACATGTGTCACTTTATGTGGTAATAACTCCGGAATGCTTTTACCTATCCAAGCGATTCTGAGATTGTTTTCTCGCGACACATTGGACTTTATGTTACTGGCAAAATTTGCTCGATATGTTCAGTATTTAATTGTGAAAAACACCAAAATTTAGCGAAAAATTGCAAAAATTAGCATTTTTCTAAATTTATATGTATCTGCTTGGAAGACAGGCAGTTATACCACACAAAATTGTTGCTAATTAACATCACCCATATGTCTACTTTAGATTGGCATCGTTTTTTGAACATCCTTTTATTTTTCTATGACATCACAAGGCTTAGAACTTTAGCAGCAATTTCTCACATTTTCAAGAAAATGTCAAAAGGCTATTTTTACAGGGGCCAGTTCAGTTGTGAAGTGGATTTTAGGGCCTTATATATTAGAAACCCTCGATAAGTCACCCCATTTTAAAAACTTCACCCCTCAAAGTATTCGGTACCCCTGAAGACGCTACATCGTAGCGAAAAATGTCGGGGGGGCTTTCATTCTAATTTTAACACGTGTCCTGCTGACTCCTAGAACTTTATGTAGGGTCTGGTGCTGCGTGATGCAGCCGTTAGCCCCAGGCTTTCTATACCTTGCACTTGGCTGATTGTAGTCAGCAATGGACCTTAATTTTAACTACATGTAGTTTGTCTTCCTTGCATAAATTTAATAAATACTTTGTTATTTTAATTGTAAGTTGGAAAACAGGGCTTTTGTTGCCGGTAGGCAATCCAATTTTTTCAATTTGGCTTTTGGAGCACAGATTTTGCTGGATTGGTTTCTTGACACCATGTCACTTTTGCAAAGCTCCTAAGGTGCCAGTACAGTGGAAACTCCCCAAAAGTGACTCGATTCACGAAACTACACCCCTTGAGGAATTCATCTAGGGGTGTAGTGAGCATTTTGACCCCACAGGTGTTTCATAGATTTTATTAGAATTGGGCAGTGAAAATAAAAAAAATCCTTTTTCTTCAATAAGACGTAGCTTTATCTGAAAATGTTTCATATTCTCAACAAATAAATGAAAAAAAGCACCCCAACACTTGTAAAGCAACTTCTCCTGTGTACGGCAATACCACATATGTTGTCATAAACTGCTGTTTGGGCACAGAGTAGGGCTCAGAAGGGAAGGAGCGCCATTTGGCTTTTGGAGTACAGATTTTGCTGGATTGGTTTCTGGGCGCTATGTCGCATTTGCAAAGTCCCTGTGGGACCAAAACAGTGGAAACCCCCCAGAAGTGACCCCATTTTGGAAACTACACCCCTCAAGGTATTCACCTAGGGGTGTAGTGAGCATGTTAACCCCGCAGGTGATTGGCAGAAATTGGTGTGCACTCGATGTTGCTGAGTGAAAATGGTTTTTCAATAGATATGCCAATATGTGGCGCCCAGCTTGTGCCACTGGAGACACACACCCCAAAAATTGTTAAAAGGGTTCTCCCGGGTATGGCGATGCCATATATGTGGAAGTAAACTGCTGTTTGGGCACACTGTAGGGTTCAGAAGGGAGGTAGTGCCATTTGGCTTTTGGAGCACAGATTTTGCTTGTAGTAGTTTTGTTTTGAGTCTTACTGGTGTTTCCGTTTATAATGTGGTGGCACATGTAAGGCGGGCGGAGTATATAAGGGGCATAGTCAGGTGGTATAGTGGGGTAAAAAAAACAATAAAATAATCCATAGATGTGTGTTATGCTGTGACACAGTCCTTTCTGCACAGGCCGGTGTCGCACTAATAAATGGTCTTTACTTATGCCCCTTTTGGTCCACACTCCGCACCTTTGCTGGGAAAGTGTTGTCCTGGTATAATACGGGCGCCCTCACTTCCAGCAGATATGTTTGGGCCCTCCCCTTCCTGGTTCCCTAATTTTAGGGGCCTTGATAATTCACCACTTGAAACAGAAGAAACGTTCCCCTCGAGTCGGCACAACTACATATTTTTCTTTCCTGATTTATTGGTGCCTTGACTAATTTTATTTTTTCATAGACGTAGTGGTATGATGGCTGGTTTGTTGCGGGACGGGCTGTAGTTTTTATTGGTACCATTTTGGGGTACATGTGACTTTTTGATCACCTGTTATCCTATTTTTTTTGGGAGGCCAGGTGACCAAAAAACAGCAATTCTGGCATATTTTTTTAGTTTTTTTTATACAGCGTTCACCACGTGTTATAAATTACATGTTACCTTTATTCTGCGGGTCAGTACGATTCCGGTGATACCTAATTTATAGCACTTTTTATGTTTTACAACTTTTTGCACAATAAAATAACTTTTGTAAAGAGAATGGATTTTTTCTGTCGCCAAGTTGTGAGAGCCATAACGGTTTTAATTTTTCGTCGACGGAGCTGTATGAGGGCTTGTTTTTAGCGAGATGAGTTATAGTTTTTATAGACACCATTTTTAGGTACATGCGACTTTTTGAACACTTTTTATTTCAATTTTTGGAAGACAAAGTGACCGAAAAATAGCAATCATGTCAGTATTTTTTAGGTTTTTTTTTTACGGCGTTCACTGTGCGGAATAAATAACATTATATTTTTATAGTTCAGGTCGTTACGGTCGCAGCGATACCAAATATGTATGGCTTTATTATTTTTTTCAATAATAAATGACTTGATAAGGGAAAAAGGGCGATTGTGGTTTGTGTTATTATTTGAAACTTTTATTGTATTTTTTACAACTTTTATTGTTACTTTTTTTACACTTTTTTTTACACTTTTCTTTAGTCCCACTAGGGGACTTGAAGGTCCAACTGTTTGTTTGATGTTCTAATACATTGCACTACCTATGTAGTGCAATGTATTAGAACTGTCAGTTGTTCACTGACAGCAAGCCGATCAGGCTCCGCCTCCGGACGAGGCCTAATCAGCTAACGTAATGGCAGACAGGAGTCCATTGTTAGGCATCCTGTTGCCATATTAGCAGTCGCCAGCCTTGCCATCGCATGGCAAGGCTGCCGATTGCATACAAACCACTTTGATGCAGCGATTGCATTGAATCGCTGCATTGAAGGGGTTAATGGCAGGAATCGGAGCTAGCTCCGGTTCCTGCCGATAGATCGGGGTGTCCGCTGTAACATACAGCGGACACCCACTGCTGATGACGCCGGCTCAGCTTCTGAGCCGGAAGCTGAGCCGGCGCCATCTTGCCGATGGTACCGGAAGCCTCCTGGGCCCCGTCGATGACGGGACATAGGAGGATTCCGTTACAGGCTGATCAGGAGGTAAGCATTAGCCCTCCGATCGCCTTTGCAGCCACCGGCAACCCAGCGATCACGTTGCTGGGGTGCCGATGGCTATAAACTCCTCACATGCTGCGATCTCTATTGAACGCAGCATGTGAGGGGTTAATCGGTCAGATCGGAGGCTAGCTCCGGTCCTGGCCGATACCTCAGGGTGCCAGCTGTAACATACAGCTGTCACCCGGCGGTGATGTCGCTGGCTCAGCTCCTGAGCCAGCTTCATCTCCATCACGTACAGTTTACGTGGAGATGCGCGAAAAGGCCATCTCCCATCACGTAACTGTACGTGAAATGGCGCGAAGGGGTTAAATACCTCACCAGAACAAAGCTCAGTACATAAATACAGCACCAGAACTAATCTCAATACATAAATACAGCACCAGCAAAAATACAGCTCAATTTAGGGCCCCAGCAAAGCCCAAACAATTGTAAGGCTATGCTTGGAGTTGCTGTTTCACAAAAAAAAAAAATCAAACCACCCATCATATCGCTGCAGATAATACAGTGACTACAGTACTGATAGAAGGCATATAATAAAAAATTACAGTAAGTGACTCACAGGTGACATCTTTTCAGATCTTTACAGTGCCCCCTGTATATAGTGTCCCCCATAGAGCCCCATGTAGATAGTGCCCCCATAGAGCCCCCTGTAGATAGTGCCCCCCATAGAGCCCCCCTGTAGATAGTACCCCATAGAACCCCCTGTAGGTAGTGCCACCCATAGAGCCCCATGTAAATAGTGCCCCCATAGAAGCTCCTGTAGATAGTGCCCCCCATAGAGCCCCCCTGTAGATAGTACCCCATAGAACCCCCTGTAGATTGTGCCACCCATAGAGCCACCTGTAGACAGTGCCCCACATACATAGTGCTCTCTATAGAGCCTCCCGTAGATACTGCCCCCATAGAGCCCCATGTATATAGTGCCCTCATAGAGCCCCATGTAGATAGTGTCCCCATAGAGCCCCCTGTAGATAGTTCCCCCATAGAGCCCCCTGTAGATAATGCCCAGATAGAGCCCCCTGTAGATAGTGTCCTACAGAGATCCCCCTGTAGATAGTGGCCCCCATAGAGCCCCATGTAGATAGTGCCCCCATAGAGGCCACTGTAGATAGTGCCCCCTGTAGATCATACCCCATAGAACCCCCTGTAGATAGTGCCCCCCATAGAGCCACCTGTAGACAGTGCCCCACATAGAGCCCCCTGTAGACAGTGCCCCACATAAAGCACCTGCAGACAGTGCCCCACATACATAGTGCTCCCTATAAAGCCTCCTGTAGATACTGCCAACATAGAGCCCCATGTAGATAGTGCCCTCATAGAGCCCCATGTAGATAGTGCCCCATAGAGCCCCCTGTAGATAGTTCCACCCATAGAGCCCCCTGTAGATAGTGCCCCCATAGAGCCCCCTGTAGATAATGACCCCATAGAGCCCCCTGTAGATAGTGTCCTACATAGATCCCCCTGTCGATAGTGGCGCCCATGGATTCCCCTGTAGATAGTAGCCCCTGTAGATAGTGCCCCACATATAGCCCCCTGTAGATAGTGCCCCACATATAGCCCCCCTTTGGATAGTGGCCCATATATAGCCCCCCTGTAGATAGTGCCCCACATATAGCCTCCCTGTAAATAGTGCCCTACATATAGCGCCCCTGTGGAACGTACCCCACATATAGCCCCCTGTATATAGTGCCCCACATATAGCCCCCCTGTAGGACGTGCCCCACATATAGCCCCCTGTAGATAGTGCCCCACATATTTCCACCCTGCAAATAGGGCCCCACATATAGCCCCCCTGTAGATAATGCCCAACATACAGCCCCCTCCTGTAGATAGAGCCCCCTTGTAGATAATGGCACTCGCACTTTTCGGGGGGAAAAACGTTAATTACTCACCTGATCCCGTTCCCACGCCATCCTCTTGCAATGCAATCCTACTCTCTTTTGAGCAGATCTGCTGGGACTGCATGGCAGGATGGCAGGGCAAGTCATGGTGTCGCTTGCGTCATTTAAAGGTCATTGAATGACAGTGCACGGAACGTGCCCTGACATTCAGCGCTTATGCATGTATTTGTATCTACGTCCTATAGACGCAGGTACAATTATAGTGCAGGAGGGTGTGGCGGCGGCTGATATCTATTGCGCCGTCGCCCCCTCGGAAAGGCAGCAAGAAGCTTATCTCGCCTCATGGACGCTGCAGCCCTGCTCCAGAGATGAAGTTCTGTTCTATCCTCTCTTTGACATTCATTGAACACTGTTAGATTTACTATCTCCGTTATCACTTTTGCTCTTAGGTTTAAGGCTACTTTTATACTGCCAGATTTGCTGCCTGTAACGAGCGCCAATCAACAAGCAAATCGATGCTCATTTAGCTTCATATACATGGAGCAATCATTGGTATTATATGTGCCAGAACGATCATTAATGCAATCCTTTGGGCATATACAGTTTCATTATTGTTGGCAGCACATCCCTGTTTACACAGAGAGATGTGCTGCCGAAAACAAATTATTTTAAAGATCCTGGACATGTTACATGGGTTAATGATCGGGAACAAGTGTTCATATGAGCGCTTATTCGCACAATTATCGTCTCATGTAAAAGGGCCTTCATTTTATCAAATAGCTTTATCTTGTGAAAAGACAACCGCAGATAAACAAGAATAATGTGGTGATGATGAGATATAATTTTCTTCCAGAAATGTCCCACTGGCAATTCCATTGTAAAATGTGCTTCATATCTCAATGGATTACATAAAATCATATTCCAGATCTATGCTCAATGGTACAGCTGATTCAGTAGCTTTCAAATCATTTGTAAATGTAATTTGTCAACTTGTTTGTGAACTAGTTTTCAGGAGAGTCCCCAGAAATCAACATTCGGACTCGATGTTTATATCACGTACCATATTACAATTATTTGTGAAAAAATCTGCCTTCAGGAATTTTGAGGTAGATTTTAACCTGCCTGCGCTTTTTTGCCTGCGGTTTACGCTGCATTTTTCGCACGTGGCCATTGGCTAACACAAGGACCGCGGAAAAAAATGCTGTGAAAAATGCTCAGAAATGAGCACCGCAGGTTTTTTCTGCCTCCCATTAATTTCAATGGGAGGTCAGAAACGGAACCACGAAAGAATATGCCGCTTTTTTCCCCGCGATCGGCTAAATATATATATATATATATATATATATATATATATATATATATATATATAGAAGAAAGGAAAGTTCCAAAAATAAAGCTATATTCTTTTTTTTAGTGTTTGCTGTGATGTCCCGGATGAATTCTCTATGTTGTATTATTAACAGCGGAACAGTGAGAGGATACTGAAGCCCACACAAAACAGAGCAATTGGCAGAACAAAAGGTTGGATATGATGAGAAGGCAATTCTAAGGCTTACATTGAAAAATGACTTTAATTTCTATTGTGTGCCTGTACTGATTTTACAGAAGTAAACCATGTTAGGCACCTGCGGAAGTCAAGCATCATCAATGCATTCAATAATAATACAATGAATCATTTCCTGTTCCAATGCAAGGGATCATGACATCTTATATTACAAGAGTGGTCTGGATATGGCCACTTTATATACATCCTACAAGTTAGCAAGAAGTTGTATTATATCTGCTAACTGATTACACATTTGTACAAATATGTGTTCATTCACTGCTGTCAAGTCATAGAAACCCTCACCACAATGACTGGATCCATACTTATGGATAAAATCTTTTTCCTAAAAATGCAAGAAAATGATTTGCCATACCCTTGTTAAAGCTGATCTTCAGCCCTGCCACCACACTGAGTATCATTTTCCTTACTATATAATTTGTCATGTCCGTGGCTGCGGGCTGTCAGCTCCATTCTTCCCCTGACAGCCACAGCCACGAGTCAGCAAGCGCTGGCCCCAGCCTCCTCTTCAGGAGAAGCCAGCGCTCGCGTCTACTCACCAATGCCGGATCCCGTAGGGTGAGCGCTTAAAGGGGCAGCGAGCGCACCGGACCTCGTTCCTGAACTTTGACCCGTGAGTACTCTGGACTATTAGAGGGGTCCAGCCCCCTAGTTCTATGCACGAGCTTTGTTGTTGTATTCCTAGTCTGTCTTGCAAATGGCCCCCTAGTGTTTCCTGCTCCCAGTGTTTCCTGTTCCTTTTCCTGTCTCCTGATCTAGTGCCATGCTTGCTGTAGCCATGCTGTGCTGTATTCTACACCTGACCTGCTTCTCCACACCTGACGTCCACCTGCTGCCAAGTTCCTGCCTAGCCTGCCTTGCTACTGTCCGAGCTGCCACAGGTGCCCTATACAAACTATAGACTCTGACCTGCGTCCTGTTGGCCAGCTGCCTTACCGCCAAGACGGTACGGCCCAGTGGGTCCACGAACCGCTCGTGACATAATTACTCAATACTGGAGGTGGATTTCAGTCTAAATAGACATCTGCTTTAAAGTGTATTTAAACGTTTGACAAACTTCTGACATGTCATAGTGACATGTCAGAAGTTTGGATTGGTGGGGGTCCGAGCACTGAGACCCCCACCAATCTCTAGAACGAAGCAGTTGAAGTGCTCGTGTGAGTGCTCAGCCGCTTAGTTTCTGTCCGGCTTTTTCCGGAAAGCCGATGTATCGGAGTACGGGCTCATAAACTTTCTATTGAGTCCGTACACTATACATTTATTTCCAGAAAAAGCCGAACAGACACAAATTGGATTTTATAGTTAATACAATAACATGAAAAATATTTAAAGTGTATCTGTCGTTTCAGGTGACTTTTCAGAATAAGTATGTACATATTCTAATAATACCAACTATTTCTGGCCATTATATGACTTGTAGTAGCTCTTCCCTCTACAGGCTCTATCAGAAATTCTTAGTATTCTCTAAACTAGTGGGTGGAGCCTAACTGATATCATGTCTTCCATACACATCACACAAAGAAAAGAAAAATTATGCTCTCCTATCTCTAGCTATTATATATATATATATATATGCCGCAAGTACGGAGGGGATTGTATAGCAGTAAGGAGCGGTGTAGCTGTGAATCCAGCACTGGGGTTAGATATTACTTACTAAGAAGTTGCTGCAGCCTCTGTGTCTCTCTGCCTCTTTCTCACTCTGCTCCTGTTCATTCCTCCCCCTCACCTCTCCATAGACTTCTATGGGCAGCTGTAACCTGATCCCTCAGTGATCATATAGTCTCTCTGGTCTTGATTGATTCAATGTAAATTGATACAAGTTGATACAACAGTAAAGTAAATTTTCAAGTATTATTTTAAACACTGAAAATGTGGAAACTTTTCAGAATAAGCTGTCATTTGTGTGTACATGGAGAATAACTATTTCTTGCCATTATATGACTTGGATATGGCATTTTTTTTTTAGCAGTTTCTCCCTTTGCAGGCTCTTTCTCTAATTCTCAGTTTTCCCTGAGCCACTGGGTGGAGTCGAACGAATAGAATGTATTCTATACACAGCACACACAGAAGAGTAAAATCCTGCTTTCCTATCTCTATCACATATATAGAAGAAGCAACATGGAGGACATCAGACAACTGTTCTGAGCACTGTAGCTGTGACAGCACAAGGGTGAGATATGACACTTAGGGCACGGCCAGACGTGGCAGAATTGCTGTGGAATTCCGCTGCGGACAGTCCGCAGTGGAATTTTCCAGCGACCGTTTTTTACAGTTGTTTCAATACATTTTTAGGCAAGTTAGTTCAGACGTGGCGGAAACCTCCGCTGCGGACCAATGACTGCGGTGCGGAATTTCTCCTTCACAGCATGCACTCTGTTGTGGAGAAGAAGCGGAATTTCACTGCGGATTTCAGCATTTGCAATGCAAAAACTGAAATCTGTGGCAAGCCCGCTGTCTTTTCTGCAACGTCTGAATTACCTGTCAAATATGCAAATGTTGGTTCAGATTCGTTGCGTAATTTCCCCAAATCTGCACCAACATTTGCAGCGGAAAAACTCTGCCACGTCTGGCCGTGCCCTTACTAGAAGCTGCAGTATCATCTATGTGTTCATGTCTCTGTGCCTCTCTCACTCTGCTCTCTCCTGGCCCTCCACTCTCCATAGACTTCTATGAGCAGTATGTAACCTGATCCTTCAGTGAGCTAATAGGCCTAGTTCACACAGAGTTTTTTGCAAGCAGAAAATTCTGCCTGGGAAAATCAGCTCCGGTTGTTTTGTACCACACGCGTTTTATGACGCGATTTTTGCTGTTTTAATTAGGCTTTTTTTACCTCTTTCTTCAACAGGCAAAGGAAAAGACCATGAGTGTTTTTTCCAAAAACGCAACAAAAAACGCATCAAAAAAAGCTGGCGCCATTTTTTTCCGTCTCTCATTGATTCCAATGGGGTTTTTGAGGCGGAAAACGCCTCAAGATAGGTGATGTCGCTTTTTTTTCCCGTGAGCGTATTTTTCCATTCGTGGGGAAAAAACGCTTTCCCCATTAAAAGCAATGAAAGGCGTTTTCGGCTGTTTTGTTGGCACAGTTTTCGACGCGGTTTCCACGTCAAAAAACGCTTTTAAAAAATCTCAGTGTGAACAGGGCCATAGTCCTTGTCTTGAGGAGATGTATCTGGTATAAATTCAGCGTAAGCTTAATAAAAAAACATCTGAAAATATGGAGCTGTTTACAGGGGAAAACAGCTCCTGATTTTCAGCTGTTTTTTAAGCAAACTCGCGTTTTTTTTAGCTGCATTTTTTTACGGACGTTTTTGGAGCTATTTTTCTATAAAGTCAATGAAAAAGCGCTCCAAAAACGGCTCAAGAAGTGACATGCACTTTCTTTTCGCTGGCGTTTCTTTACGCGGGTGTTTTTTAAAACGGTCGCATAAAAAAAATGGCAGACGGCTTATTTACAGATGTTTTTCGGAGTATACGGGGGTTGAACACCTGCAAACATTTGCCCATTTCAATGGGACAAATGGCATTTCGTTCCCACGGGGCGTTTTTTTATGCGCCGTTTGTAAAAACGCCACGTAAAAAAACACCCCTTAAAAAAAAAACTGCATGTCATTTCTAGAGCCGTTTTTGGAGCCATTTTTCATTGTCTCAATAGAAAAACAGCTCCAAAAACGGACGTAAAAAGCACATCAAAAAATGCCTGATGCATAAAAAACGGCTGTAGATCTGAGGCTGTTTCCCTTGAAAACACCTCCGTATTTTACAGATGTTTTTTGTTAAGCATGTAAACATACCCTTAGGAGGGAAGGAGAGGGCTGAAAGAGGCATTTTTCTCTAATAAGATATATTACAAAGTTTCTTATACTCTTTGAGACAACTATCCAAAATTGCATTAAAAAGTGGCCTTCTAGGGGATGGTCTTCTCAAGGAAAATAGGCAGTATGCACAGTATTTGACAAACTGAAAATCTGTCACTGGAAATCTGGTCTGGATAAGGGGGTGGTCTTTTCAAAGATATTTTTAGAGAGGTTTCACTGTATTCACTTTTACTATTCATTTATTCAAAAAGTTAATAACCATTTGTTGAAAAGTTAGTGACCATTTAAGAACATACCTAATTTTAAGCTGAGCTCTAGGATATATTCACACAGGGTGGTAACGGTGCAGAGAAAGAGCAAAAACTGCAGTAAAAACACACGTAAAAGCATGTGTTTCCGCAGCAACTCTGCTGCCCTGCAAGCTAATGCCACAGTTTTTAAATGGGTAGTAGGGGGACGATTACTCTTATTTCAAGTGCAGCACAATGCGTAAAACAGAAAAGTAGAAAGCAGCATCTCAGCAGTTAACTTTAAGGAGTGAGACATTTTTTTATTTTTCATTTTCATTTTGACTACCCGCCTTCCAAGAGCGATAACTTTTTTATTTTTTCGTCAATAGAGGGGTGTGAGGGCTTATTTTTTGCGAGAGGAGTTGTAGTTTCTAATGGCCCCATATAATGTACTGGGAAACTGCAAAAAAAAATATTTGCGGAAAAAACTGTGATTCCTCCATTGTATTTTGGTTTTAGTTTTTACGGCTTTCAGCATGCAGTAAAAATGACAACTTTACTTTATTCTGCAGCTCAATCCGATTAGGGTGATACCAAATTTATATAGGTTTCCTTATATTTTACTACTTTTACGAAGTTTCGTAGATTGAGCGGTGTAGGGGCTTATTTTTTGTGGGACAAGATGTAGTTTGTATTGGTAAAATTTTTGGGAACATACAACTTTTTGATCACTTTTTATGAATTTTTTTTACTAAAAAACAGCGATTTTGGCGGTTTCATTTTTTACGGCGTTCACTGTGCGAGTTAAATACTGGTATATTGTGATAGTTCACACTTTTACGGACACAACGATACCAATTTTATTTTTTTATTTTTCACATTACTTTTGAGGAAAAATGGAAAAAAATAAGGTTTTTTGAACTTTTATTTTTTTATTTTGTTTTCACTAATAATAACTTTATGAAACCTTTTTTTACACATTCTATTAGTTCACCTAGGGGACTTGAACCAGCAATTGTTACTAATGTATTGCAGTACATTGTCATTTTTACAGGCTTCTGTTAAGCCCTTAACAGAGCCAAAGTGACGGCAGTCCTGGGGGCCTTACAATCATCGGCATCCTGCGATCTCGTCGTGCGGGCTTTGAGCTGTCGAGGGGGCTGTCCCCCTCTTTTCAACGCCTCAGATGCTGCGGTCGTGATTGACCTCAGCATTTGACGGGTTAAATGGGCAGGAACAGCACGATCACTGTTCCTGGCCATTAGTCCTGGGTGTCAGCTATAATACACAGCTCACACACACTGAGTATGGAGCGCGCTCAGCCGTGAGCGCGCTCCATACTTTCCTTTAATGCTTATCACTTACATGTACGTGAAAATGAGTCAAGGGGTTAATCAATTTCTTGCATTTATCTAAAACAAAATTTAGGTGAAGAACATTTTTAGATTGTAGAATTCTGGCCTAAGTTGCACCTTCTTTTTGGTGCAAAACGTTTTAGGCAAATTCATAGAATGAAATGCATAAAAAAAACCAGATGTTTGCTTGGCTTAGCAGGAAACGGGGCGTGACTTAAGATGTACAAAAGTGCACACAAATTTTGGCACAAAAAAGTATACTAAAATAAGCCCACCAAGAGGTGGTATAAAGTTGGAAGGGGCTTTAACCCCTTAATGACCGCCGATACGTCTTTTTACGGCGGTCATTAGTGGGCTTTATTCTAGAGCGCCGCCAAACTACGTCGCTGCTGTAGAATAAAGCAAACAGAGCAGGGAGCCGTGAAATCTCCCTGCTCTCAGCTGCCAGAGGCAGCTGAGGGCTGGGGGCGTCCCTGCTCTGCCGGGTGAGGTCGATATTAGTATCGATCTCACCCGTTTAACCCTTCAGATGCGGTGCGCAATAGCGAGCACCGCATCTGAATGGTTTTGGAGAGAGGGAGGGAGCTCCCTCTCATCTCACTGACACCCGGCGATAAAATCGCCGAGTGTCTGTGTCTTCTATGGCGGCCGGGGGTCTAATAAAGACCCCCAGGTCTGCCTGGAGCGAATGCCTGCTAGATCATGCCGCAGGCATGACCTAGCAGATGCCTGTCCGTTTTAAACGGACAGGCAGTAATACACT
Source organism: Rhinoderma darwinii (assembly GCF_050947455.1). Classification (NCBI taxonomy): domain Eukaryota; kingdom Metazoa; phylum Chordata; class Amphibia; order Anura; family Rhinodermatidae; genus Rhinoderma; species Rhinoderma darwinii. The sequence continues at coordinate 193,329,373 of NC_134690.1, read as the reverse complement.
GCAATACAAAAGTATTGCAGTGTATTACAATAGCGATCGGAGGATAGTGAAGTCCACTAGTGAGACTAGTAAAAATGTAAAAAAAGTTTAATAAAGTTAATGAAAAAAAAGTTAAAAAAAAAAATGAAAAACCCAGCTTTTCCCCTTACAAAATGCTTTACTATTAAAAAAAACTACAATAAAGCAAAAAAGTTACACATATTTGGTATCGCCGCGTCCGTAACGACCCCGACTATAAAGCTGTTACATTATTTAACCCGCACTGTGAACGCCGTAAAAAATAAAATAAAAAACAATGGAAAAATTGCTGTTTTCTGTTAATCCTGACTTAAAAAAAATGTGATAAAAAGTGATCAAAAAGTCGCATCTACTCTCAAATGGTACCAATAAAAACTGCAAGTCGTCCCGCAAAAAACAAGACCTTATACAGCTATGCCGACGCAAAAATAAAAAAGTTACAGCTCTTCGAATGTGACAATGGAAAAATGTAAAAAATAGCTTGGACATTAGGGCCCAGAATGCAAGCAGGGGGAAGGGGTTAATATTTGCTGTTTATTATTGTGGTATGGCAGCAAAGTTAAGCAATCTGATGCAAAGGCTTATATTTTATCAAGTAATATAAAATAGGAAAAGGTGTAATTTATTACTTGTAAAAGGGAGTAAGCAGGCTACAAATGAGAGATACATTTGTATCTTGTTATGCTCACTTTCTGTTGAGTTTTACTAAATAATGTCGGTCATATCAATAGTTATATATTTTATGATGTTACGAAGAACAATCACTCCAATGTATTTGCATAATTATTCCTACATAAAAGTTAAGTACACAACATAATATATTCTCTGATTACAAAATTATGAAGTTTTAACTTTACAAATGACAATTAAAGAAACGCTTCAGTTAAAACTGTGTTGTGCCAAGTGCAGGGCCTTAGTGGGCAGTGCATGATGTAGACAGGTTTTTAAACATTCAGTATTATTCATTATTGGCGCATTCATATTAAAACATATTAATTGAAATTCTCTTTTAATTATTGTTGCACTCAATACATAGCAGTAATGATTATCCCCAGATAAATAAAGTAGTTCAGATACATTTTCCATTGACTAGAAAGGATCATTTGGTTTCCATAGACACACAGACTATCCTCACAATTATTGGCTTCATCTTTTGAACTTTATTTTGCATAAATGACCAGCTTTAAATGTGAAGTTCCTGGCATGCTGGTGATTCTTTCTAATAAGAAGAGTTGCTATGCCAATGCCTGTTCTGTCTTCTGGAAAATATTTTCTACTTGTAGATGTGCTGAAGTAGTACTTAGTAACACTTTGGGAATTGCTTAGTATCGTCTGTAGCTACAGTAATACAAAGCTTAAAATCATATTACTCTTCTTCAGATACAGTGAAGGAAATAAGTATTTGATCCCTTGCTGATTTTGTAAGTTTGCCCACTGTCAAAGACATGAACAGTCTAGAATTTTTAGGCTAGGTTAATTTTACCAGTGAGAGATAAATTATATAAAAAAAAAAAAAAGAAAATCACATTGTCAAAATTATATATATTTATTTGCATTTTGCACAGAGAAATAAGTATTTGATCCCTTTGGCAAACAAGACTTAATACTTGGTGGCAAAACCCTTGTTGGCAAGCACAGCAGTCAGACGTTTTTTGTAGTTGATGATGAGGTTTGCACACATGTTAGATGGAATTTTGGCCCACTCCTCTTTGCAGATCATCTGTAAATCATTAAGATTTCGAGGCTGTCGCTTGGCAACTCAGATCTTCAGCTCCCTCCATAAGTTTTCGATGGGATTAAGGTCTGGAGACTGGCTAGGCCACTCCATGACCTTAATGTGCTTCTTTTTGAGCCACTCCTTTGTTGCCTTGGCTGTATGTTTCGGGTCATTGTCGTGTTGGAAGACCCAGCCACGAGCCATTTTTAATGTCCTGGTGGAGGGAAGGAGATTGTCACTCAGGATTTGACGGTACATGGCTCCATCCATTCTCCCATTGATGCGGTGAAGTAGTCCTGTGCCCTTAGCAGAGAAACACCCCCAAAACATAATGTTTCCACCTCCATGCTTGACAGTGGGGACGGTGTTCTTTGGATCATAGGCAGCATTTCTCTTCCTCCAAACACGGCGAGTTGAGTTAATGCCAAAGAGCTCAATTTTAGTCTCATCTGACCACAGCACCTTCTCCCAATCACTCTCAGAATCATCCAAATGTTCATTTGCAAACTTCAGATGGGCCTGTACATGTGCCCTCTTGAGCAGGGGGACCTTGCGGGCACTGCAGGATTTTAATCCATCACGGTGTAATGTGTTACCAATGGTTTTCTTGGTGACTGTGGTGCCAGCTGCCTTGAGATCATTAACAAGTTCCCCCCGTGTAGTTTTCGGCTGAGCTCTCACCTTCCTCAGGATCAAGGATACCCCACGAGGTGAGATTTTGCATGGAGCCCCAGATCGATGTCGATTGACAGTCATTTTGTATGTCTTCCATTTTCTTACTATTGCACCAACAGTTGTCTCCTTCTCACCCAGCGTCTTACTTATGGTTGTGTAGCCCATTCCAGCCTCGTGCAGGTCTATGATCTTGTCCCTGACATCCTTAGAAAGCTCTTTGGTCTTGCCCATGTTGTAGAGGTTAGAGTCAGACTGATTAATTGAGTCTGTGGACAGGAGTCTTTTATACAGGTGACCATTTAAGACAGCTGTCTTTAATGCAGGCACCAAGTTGATTTGGAGCGTGTAACTGGTCTGGAGGAGGCTGAACTCTTAATGGTTGGTAGGGAATCAAATACTTATTTCTCAGTGCACAATGCAAATAAATATATATAATTTTGACAATGTGATTTTATGTTTTTTTTTAAATATAATCTATCTCTCACTGGTAAAATTAACCTAGCCTAAAAATTCTAGACTGTTCACGTCTTTGACAGTGGGCAAACTCACAAAATCAGCAATGGATCAAATACTTATTTCCTTCACTGTAACTATCCTAAATGTGCTGTTCCTTGTGTGATTAAGCCAAATAAGCCAAATTTCATTTATCATTTATCAAAAGAACCTTATTAAGAATATCACACACGGAATAATTATTTTAACTTTTGGTCTTCTTTCCCTTGGAGGTTTATATCAGGGGTGGGACGAACTCCTTTCGTGCCCAAGGCAATGGTTTCATGATGTGCCCTCAAGTCAGAGATGCCATCAGAAATATTTAGGCTTTATTTGAGCAAATGGTCAAGCCCCTGAGTTTCCTATTATGTCCATCAACCTCTATCTTGTACCCTATTGTGGAATTTGGTGCAAACCGGACAAAGGTTGCTATAATTTATTTATTTTCTTCTGATTTTGGAATGAAGAGGAATTATATGATCTTTATGCAGCCACAAGGGCCATATCATATATTTAGTGGGATATATTTAGTGGGTCCATAGGGAAGGGGCAACAGAATACTAATGTGGGTCTGTGAATTTACATTATGTGAAATAATGGGCACTATGTTGGTATCCAGGTTTGTACATCATTGCCTATCAAATAAAATTCCATAGCTCCCATGCAGCAACTAGTGAGTAGGCAGCCAACAAGTGAATTTGGGCGTCTTATTTGCCTTGACCCCTAACATCAGTACCACCTGTACTGCCCTGGTGGCGGCTATGATACCAGTAGTAAGGTTTGTAGGCTCCTGCAACTTCTTTCTGGCTCCATCCCTCAGCTCTTTTGCACACAATGTCCCCTACCCCTCATCCCTGCCCTGGTCTACAATTACAGTATCTGCATGCGATGAGAATCACCTTCTTAATTCTAGGTGGCAACTTGATTTCTCCATTATGATGTGAAGTAGATGTTGATTAGTGGCATAGTGGCATAACAGTCTTCTCTAAGGTACTTTCCAATAAAGTTATATCTATAAAAAAATAATAATAATAAAAAAAAGCACTTGAAAAAAATAATATAAGAATATGAGAGACAATAATATGAATAAACAAAAATATATTACTTAAGCAATGTACAGTTTAGAAGGGCCACTGAGAGGAATTTCAAATTATCTGCAGCCCTAAATGTTATTATTAGTCCTTCTGTAGTTAGAAAAAAAAAGGGATTCTGATTATATCATTGGGCCTCATGCAGGGCTGGACTTCCTATCTGGCAAATGGCAGATGGGCCGGTGTCTACGGTGGGCTGCTTTTCTCTTCATCCCCGACGAGCTACTGTAGCTCCTCCCCTCTGACTTGTCTCTGCATGCTGCCACCATAAGACTAATGAACAATAGCTATGGGCAAAGATCCAGAGTATTAACAAGATTCTTTAAAGGTTTACTAAACGTTCAACAAACTTCTAACATCTTATAGTGACATGTCAGAAGTTTTGATTAGTGGGGGTTTGAGCACTGAGCCCCCTACCAATCGCTAAAATGAAGCGGCTGAAGCGCTCGTGTGAGCGCTGAGCCGCTTAGTTTCTGTTCGGCTTTTTCCTGAAATTGATGTAGTGGTGTACGGACTCAATAGAGAGTCTATGTGCTCGGACCCCCACCAATCAAAACTTCTGACATGTCACTATGACATGGCAGAAGTTTGTTGAACGTTTAGTTACCCAGTAAGAAAACAGTGGTTTCTGGATTGGCGTGGCTTAATGATGGGTTGAGCTTATCAGGCTTGAAGGTGGGGCTTTGTTGCAAATTGTAGGGAGTCTACCAGGGTTCAGCAATTTTGAAAAAAGTGTTACTTATTGATGTGTAGTGCAAGTAGTTAATGTGTGGTATGTGTCCTGTGTGTGAGTGGTGTGTGCTGCATGTGTCCTATGTGTGTGTGTGGCTTGTGTCCAGCATGCAAGTAATGCATAAATGACGCTTGTATATTCTATGTGTGAGTGGAGCATGTACGTCATATGTCCTGTTGTGTGATTGGTGCATGTGCGTCATGTGTGTTATATTGTGTAAGTGGTGTATGAGCGTTATGTTTCTTATGTGTGAGTAGCCTGTGTCCAGCATGAGTGATGCATCAATGGTTCTTGTGCGTCATGTGTCCCACTTGGGGCATGTGTGCATGGGCAGCATGTATACGATCATGGCCCATGGGTGGAACATGTGCACCATGGATCCAGGGTATGGGTGACGCATGTGCCCAGTGTGTGAGTGGCGTGTGTAGCTATTTATTTATTTATTACTAGGTTATGCTGGAATTTATAGCGTTTTTAGTTATGATTGGACCTGTAGTACTTCAGGGCTCCACTGTGTATTTATTAATTTATAGCTTATGCTAGGACTTTCAGAACCTCAGTGTTCTAGTATGTAATTATTCATTTCTAAATTAGGCTGGGACTTGTAGTGCCTCAGTTTTCCAATTTGTAATCATGCTTTTCTAGGTTTATTTGACTAATTTTAGTAGGTGAACACCATACAGTGAAGGACGTCACCTGCTGCGCCTGCTCCATTAACTTACTTTGTGCTGATTTCAAATTAGATAGGAATAAAAAGGTTTAAAAATTAGTAGTTACTCTGATACTCTCTGTGGCGCTGTTCCACATGGAAAAATGCAAAGGCTCTTTTGCCTTCATGTATAAAAGAGTTTTCTTACATAAAAGTAACCGAAGTGCACAAGATTGCGCGTTTCGAGCCAGAACTGGGCTCTTCATCAGATACAAACACTGTGTAATGATAAGGGTATGTTCACACGCAGTAGCAAAATATGTCTGAAATTACGGAGCTGTTTTCGCCTGAAAACAGCTCCTGATTTTCAGACGTTTTTGTAACTACTCGCGTTTTTCGCGGTGTATGTCACGGAAGTTATTGAAGCTGTTTTTTCGATGGAGTCAATGAAAGACGGCTCCAAAAATGTCCCAATAAGTGACATGCACTTCTTTGACGTGGGCGTCTTTTTACGCACGTCTTTTGACAGCGACACGTAAAATTACACCTCGTGGGAAAAGAACATCGTAAAACCCATTGAAAGCAATGGGCAGATGTTTGTAGGCGTAATGGAGCCGTTTTTTCAGGCGTAATTCGAGGCGTAAAACGCCCGAATTACGTCTGAAAACATTGCGTGTGAACATACCCTAACAGTTAGGTCAGTGATTTTAACTCCTTAGTGACCATCCTATTTTAGGCCTTAATGACCAAGCTATTTTTTACGTTTTTCAATTGTCTCATTCAAAGGGCTATAACTTTTTTATTTTTGCGTTGACATAGCTGTATAAGGTCTTGTTTTTTGCGGGACAATTTGTGTTTTTTTAATAGCACCATTTTGGAGTACATAGAATTTACTGATTAACTTTCATGAACTTTTTTTGGGGGGGAATAGAAAAAAACAGCAATTTTGCCACACTTTTTTGCGTCCTAAATTTACGCCGTTTACTGTGTGGTATAAATAGCACAATAACTTTATTCAGTGGGTTGTTACAATTACAACAATACCAAATTTATATAAATTTTGTATGTTTTACTACTTTTACACAGTAAAAACAGTTGTTTTTTTTTTTAATTATTTGTCTTTGTGTCTCCATATTTCAAGAGCCATAACGTTATAATTTTTTTTTTTGCAGGACGACATGTAGTTTGTATTGGTACCATTATGGAGTAGATGCGACTTTTTAATCACTTTTTATCAAATTTTTTTTAAGGCAGGACACACAGAAAACAAATATTTTTTGCATTGTTTCTTATTTTATTTTACACGCCATTCACCGTGCGGGTTACATAATGTAATAACTTTATAGTTGGGGTTGTTACAGACACGGCGATACCAAATATGTGTAACTTTTTTCCTTTTTTTTTTTTAATAATAATAATAATAATAATAATAATAATAATAATAATAATAATAATGCATTTTGTAAGGGGAAAAAGTGGGTTTTTCATTTTTTTTTCACTTTTTTTTATTTATTAACTTTATTAAACTTTTTTACTAGTCCCACTAGGAGACTTCACTATGCGATCAATACACTGCAATACTTTTGTATTGCAGTGTATTACTGCCTGCCTTTGGCATGTCCTAGCAGGCATAACTAGTGGCAGACCTGGGGGCCTTTATTAGGCTACCCTGGATGCCATAGAAGACACTGACACCCTGTGATCTTACTCAGGGTGCCGGTGGGGTGAGAAAGGGAGCTTTCTCCCTCTCTCCAAAACCACTCAGATGCGGCGCTCGCTATTTAGCGCCGCATCTGAGTAGTTAAACGGGCAAGATCGATACTGATATCGATCTTGCCCATTAGAGCAGGGCTGCTCCCTGCTCTCAGCTACCTCTGGTATCTGAGAACAGGGAGATTTAACGGCTCCATGCTCTATTTATTTATACCAAAGCAGCACCAGAAAAAGGCTATTGCAACGGAATAAAGCCCGTTAGTGGCCGCCGTAAAAACACTTATGGGCGGTCACTATTGGGTTAAAGGAAAAAAGCCCGCCAAAAAAAGGCAATGTTCATTGAATAATTATGTGGTAACCGGTGGTTGCCCATAACAACCACAAAGTACACATCCCGAACAACCTATGGTCCCCACACATGAAGCGTTTCTATCTCTTTTTTTTTTCTCCCTACCTAATGAGATGTCAAATTACAGGCATCAGCTCAGACTACCACTTCCACCAAGCATGGGTAGCAGTAGTCTGAGAGTTATTGCAATATTAGTTGCCATGACTACCACCAGGATCGAGATTAAAGGGCAATTCCCAGACATTTATGGCATATTCATATCCATGGCCTCTTATTGGAGGCTCTATTCTAGACTGATATGAGTAAAGCAGACTGAGATTAGGAGATTTTTGTTCCAGCCACATTCACAACCTAAATAATCTTTAGGGGCATACCCTATTTATGGCTGCAGAATTTTTTTTAATGACCTCAAAAAGCAAAGTTAGATTCAAATTGGGGACCACATATCTGAGACTGCATATACCACAAGACACTATAAGACTGCATATATCACAAGCACAGTGAACAAGACTGCTTCTTGGTGGAAAATTTAATGTACTTTGTGTGCATCAAATTTTGCAGATCATAAATGATCTATTATATATTGTATGTGAAAAAAACATTTAAATCTTGTAAATGGCAGAATATTAACTATAACTTAAGGAAAATCATTTATTCTCTGATGTCGTGCGTTCCACAATTCAACACATCAAACAAAGAGTAAAAAAAATATTGCATTTGTTAATTGCATTAGCAACTGTAAAAATAAAGTAGCTAAACCCTTTGTGGATTATCATCATTCATATACCATAGGGCATTGCATGTCATAATGCCAGTAAGAATTAGAAATATTACTTGTTTGCTGCGTGGGAATGAGATGTAATGAATTTTTGTTTTACAGATTCATACACAGGCATAATATAACCTCTGGCTTAATGTGGTTTCAAGGCTTGTCCTTGACTAGGTTTTTTTTTTAACAAATTTTTCTAAGTAATTTATCACATTTTTGTTAATCGTATTTGCTATACTTTTTTAATATTTTACACAGAGCAACCTTACCTCAATCTCTCAAATTATGTAAATACAGTTTGAGAAGATGGATGTCTTTTGTTTACAGAGGCGTAACTTGAAGCTCCTGGGCCCCAAGGAAAAATCTGTAACAAGGACTACCGATCATATGTCATTTATAGTATTGGTCTCTTCATTTGGGTAAGAGAACTCCAGGGCCCGGGTGATAATGCACCTTCTTTACCCCCTATAGTTAAGCCCCTGGTTGGGTATACAAACAATAGTGGGGTAACTTTTTTGGTGTGTTTGCTCTTTGTCTTGCTCTTCTGGGGTCAATGTGGCTGGCAGTTATGGAGTAATGTAGCTGGCTCTCATGGGACACTTTAGCAACTTATTGGGTTATTGCAGCTGCCACTATAATGGGGCAAGTGGGAACGTCTCTTGTGGGGGCATTGTGACTGATAAAAGAACGTGCTTGTTCCTTTTGGTCTAATTTGACTCTATTTGGTCTGTGATCCACCTGTGTATATTTTACCCAAAAGAATAGCAGATCTTAGCAGAAAGAAATTGTAGAAACTTTATGTGTTTTTCTCAGCTGGTGTAAAATCTTTATATTTCCATATGCCTACCTCTTGTTCTGGCCCTGGCCGAATGTCATTTGTAGCCCTTTGATGAAGCCAATGGCCATATTTGAGGTCTGCATAATGTTGCAGATTGACCATAATTTTGATAGAAGATGTTGGCCTGTAGACATTGATCTGATATTCCACCTCCATAAAAATAATAATCTTTCCCTCATGTAAGTCAGTATGATTTTTAAATATACATAATTTTTCAAGTAGACTATGAGTAACATAATAAAAATGTGGTTATAGACAGTCTTTTACATGTTGTTTGTAAGGTGAATGTGAACTAAATGATGTGACCAGAAATACTCTGAACTCTTTTATAACTTTTTAAGATGCAAAGTGTAGACTTGTCCCTGCTGTGTGCAAATTTCCCCCAATAGAACACTTGTGCTTCAGATCCAATTTTCTTGCTGTTTACCTTCGGTTTTCTTCATGTTTGTTGCTCTTATCTTCATATTATACTTCACTGGTTCCAGATGTAGCTGCAAAGGGTTTCTTTGCACTTTCCTGCTGAAATGTAAGGAGCGTCAGGTGGTAAATTCCATTGAGTATGAGAAGAACTTTTAAATATGTAATCAACTTAAATCAGCCTACAATATTAATAAAACTACAAATTTAATAGAGAAATTGTATTTTCATTGACTAATATAGTAAAATACAAAAAAATGTAAATTTTTAGTTGGTATACCTTTTACTTTGAAACACTGAATCTATTTTTGGGCCCAGACAGAATGTAGCAGATGAATAAAAGCCAATGTAATCTATTCACTTATAGTTTTTGTATCCCTCAATATTGGTATTGGTAACTGGTTAACATGTGCATTTTAAACTGGGGCATCTACAGAATGTCTGACACGCCCATTATTAAACCCTGAACATGAGTTAACACTTGATGTACATTGTGTAGATATTTACATTGCTATTGTCTCATGACAATTTGCCTTTAAATAAAAAATCTACATTACAAAATAACTTTATCAAAAATATTTTTTTAAGTAGTGGCTGTAATCCAACAATAATTAGCAGGGTTGTGGTGAATTTAATATTCCATGAAGATGCCCGCGTATCTGTCAGCAGAATATAGGCAGCCATTTATGACAGTCTATAGTTTTTGAATTGCATTCAAACTAGACTAGCAATTGCTAGTTTGATTATGAGTGTATAGAGAAGTTCCCTGAATACTCAGTGTGGGCTATCTGAGATTGATGATTGGACTTTAGTTGGTTAAGGTGTTAAAACTGAACCAAACTTAAAGAGGCTCTGTCACCCCATTATAAGTGCCCTATCTCCTATATAAGGGTATGTTCACACGGCCAAATTTCAGACGTATACGAGGCGTATTATGCCTCGTTTTACGTCTGAAAATACGGCTCCAATACCTCGGCAAACATCTGCCCATTCATTTGAATGGGTTTGCCGACGTACTGTGCAGACGACCTGTTATTTACGCGTCGTCGTTTGACAGCTGTCAAACGACGACTCGTAAAAATACAGCCTCGTCAAAAGAAGTGCAGGACACTTCTTTCAGACATTTTTGGAGCTGTTTTCTCATAGACTCCAATGAAAACAGCTCCAAAAACGGACGTAAAAAACGCCGCGAAAACGGCGCGAAAAACGCCGCAAAAAATGCGAGTTGGTAAAAAAACTTCTGAAAAGCAGGGTCTGTTTTCCCTTGAAAACAGCTCTGGATTTTCAGACGTTTTGGTTGACTACGTGTGAACATACCCTCAGGAGATCGGCGCTGTAATGTAGGTGACTGTAATGCTTTTTATTTCAAAAAACGATCTATTTTTACCACTTTATGAGCGATTTTTAGCTTTATGCTAATGAGTTTCTTAATGCCCAAGTGGGTGTGTTTAACTTTAGACCAAGTGGGTGTTGTACAGAGGAGTGTATGACGCTGACCAATCAGTGTCATGCACTTCTCTCCATTCATTTACACTGCACTAGCGATATAGTTATATCACTAGTGCAGTCACTTACACAAACGCTAACATTACTGCAGTGTCCAGATAATGAATATACATCACAACCAGCCAGGTTGTGATGTTTATTCAGAATCCTGACACTTTTGAATCTTTTCTGTGAGATTCCAGCAAGGCAAGCGTAATATTGCGAGATTACGATGTAACCTGTCATTTCAAACGAGATTACGCTGGAATCTCACAGAAAATATTCAGAAGTGTCAGGATTCTGAATAAACATCACGTCCAGGCTGGTAGTGATGTTTATTCATTATCAGGACACTGCAGTAATGTTAGTGTTTGTGTAAGTGACTGCACTAGCGATATAACTATATCGCTAGTGCAGTGTAAATGGATGGAGAGAAGTGCATGACGCTGATTGGTCAGCGTCATACTCTCCTCTGTACAACGCCCACTTGGTCTAAAGTAAAACACGCCCACTTGGGCATTAAGAAACTCATTAGCATAAAGTGAAAAATCGCTCATAAAGTGGTTTAAAATAGATAGTTTTTCGAAATAAAAAGCATTACTGTCACCTACATTACAGCGCCGATCTCCTTATATAGGAGATAGGGCACTTATAATGTGGTGACAGAGCCTCTTTAATTATGCTCATCACTGCATATTCAGTCTCGGACTGGCCCACCTGGGAGTCGGTGAATCCCCCAGAGGGCCCCTGGAGCCGCTGTTTTGGCCTGGCACACAGAGAGGACGGCTACTGCAGCAATCAGCTGTTCTCTCTGTTAATGGAATAGAACAAGAGAGCAGCTAATCACTAGAGGGAACGTATGTTTTATGTTTCTTGTCCACTGTTTCCTGTTCAGTCTTCCGCTGGCTATTTTAACCAATAAAGAAGATTTTTTCATATTCCACAAGGAGGGCTGAACCTTTTCCTTCTGGATTGTTGTTTCTACAGCGTGGAGATCGCTGTCTTCTTCGTGCACCTAGGAGGGTGAGCTGACATTTCCATATATTTCCAGCAGCTAATCACTGCAGCAGCCTCCCGACACACAGTGGGCCCGCTCAGAAGCCCAGAGGGAGCACCACTTGCTGTGGCGGAGCAGGGAGCCATTAACCCCTTTGGGACCCAGCCTGTTTTGGCCTTCAGGACCCAGCGAATTTTTTCAAATCTGACGTGTTACTTTATGTGGTAATAACGTTGGAATGCTTTTACCTATCCAAGCGATTCTGAGTTGTTTTCTCGTGACATGTTGTACTTTATGTTAGTGAAAAAATGTTGTCAATAATTTTGGTATTTACTTCTGAAAAACACCACAATTTAGAAAAAATTAGCAAAAATTAGCACTTTTCTAAATTTAAACGTATCTGCTTGTAAAACAGATAGTAATACCACACAAAATAGATACTAGTTAACATTTCCCATATGTCTACTTTATGATTGCATCGTTTTTTGAACGTCCTTTTATTTTTCTAGGACGTTACAGGGCTTAGAACTTTAGCAGCAATTTCTCACATTTTCAAGAAAATTTCAAAAGGCTATTTTGTCAGGGACCAGTTCAGTTCTGAGGTGGCTTTGAGGGCCTTATATATTAGAAAATCCCCAGAAGTCACCCCATTTTGAAAACTGCACCCCTCAAGGTATTCGAATCAGCATTCACAAAGTGTTTTAACCCTTTAGGCGTTTCACAGGAATTAAAGCAATGTAGAGGTGAAATTTAAAAATTGTATTTTTTTTGCCGAAATTCATTTCTAATACATTTTTTTTGTAACACAGAGGGTTTTACCAGAGAAATGCAACTCAATATTTATTGCCCAGATTCTGCAGTTTTTAGAAATATCCCACATGTGGCCCTAGTGTGATAATGGACTGAAGCACTGGCCTCAGAAGCAAAGGAGCACCCAGTGGATTTTGGGCCTCCTTTTTTTTAGAATATATTTTAGGCACCTTGTCAGGTTTGAAGAGGTCTTGAGGTGCCAAAACAGTGGACACACCCCAAAAGTTACCCCATTTTGGAAACGACACCCCTCAAGGAATTTATCTAGGTGTATAGTTAGCATTTTGACCGCACAGGTTTTTCTCTAAATTTATCAGAATTAGTCTGTAAAAATGAAAATCTACTTTTTACTGAAAAAACATAGACATTTTTAATATTTACAAGAAATAATAAAGAAAATGCACCCCAACATATGTAAAGCAATGTCTCCCGATTACGGCAATATCCCATATGTGGTAATAAACTGCTGATTGGACCCACAGCAAGGCTCAGAAGGGAAGGAGCGCCATTTGGATTTTGGAGCACGGATTTTGCTGGATTGGTTTTCGGTTCCATGTCGCGTTTGCAACACCCTGGAGGGAAACCCTCAAAGTGACCCCATTTTGGAAACTACACCTCTCAAGGAATTTATCTAGGGGTATAGTTAGCATTTTGACCACACAGGTTTTTCACTAAATATATTGGAATTGAATTTAAATACAAAGACTCAACCGGTTAGGTAACGGGTTAGGTGCCACTATAAAGTATTTAAGCACCTCCACTAAATATTGAAGGCAAGCTTCATGTATACTGCGAAAAACGTATTTAGAACCAAGAAGCCAAAAAGCCACAAGAGTAATGAAAAAATACAAAATTTTATTTAGGACATACAACACGAATATTGCAAATATTAAAATTCAAGGAGATCTAAAAGAACAATGTGGGATATAACACCAATAGATTTAGGGTGTCCTACAATGATTATATTCCATGGCTTAGTTGTACATGACAAATGACCATAAATATGTCAAAAAAGTCTCAATAATGGATAGAGCATGTAAAAACAGTCTATCAGTATTGTAATAAATATATTTGAACTCAGGCACAATTGGTACATCATATCAATAGGTATAAAAAGAATGCCCAGGGTCAGTGAATTGCAGACCCTGTATTACCAAGATAGAGGTAAATGCAAGAGAGACCGTCAAAAACAAATACAACAGGCCAGAAGGAAAAAAGAAATAAGAAAGATGTTCAAAAATACCTGTAGGTCCCAAAGGGATCTACTGAAGATACGACTAGCTTGTATAGCAGGCTTACCCATGAAAGTAAGTGTATGTGGTCCTACACTGCGGCCCAAAGTGATAGCGCCCCATATTGGAATTGGTCTGTAAAAATGAAAATCTACTTTTTTTCTGAAAAAACATAGAAATTTGTAATATTTAAAAGGAATAATGAAGAAAATCACCCCAACATTTGTAAAGCAATGTCTCCTGATTACATCAATATCCCATATGTGGTAATAAACTGCTGATTGGACCCACAGCAGGGTTCAGAAGTGAAGGAGTGCCATTTGGATTTTGCTGGATTGGTTTTCGGTGCCATGTCGCGTTTGCAACGCCCTGGAGAGACCAAAACAGGGGAAACCCCCCAAAAGTGACCCCATTTTGGAAACTACACCTCTCAAGGAATTTATCAAGGGGTATAGTTACCATTTTGACCACACAGGTTTTTTGCAGAATTTAGTGGAATTAGGCAGTGAAAATGAAAATCAACTTTTTTTCTGAAAAAGCATAGAAATTTTAAATTTTTACAAGGAATAAAGGAAAAAAGAACCACAACATTTGTAAAGCATTTTCTCCTGATTACGGCAATACCCCATATGTGGTAATAAACTGCTGATTGGACCCATGGCAGCGCTCAGAAAGGAAGTAGCTCCATTTGGATTTTGGAGCACGGATTTTGCTGGATTGTTTTTCGGTGCCGCCTTTGCAACGCCCTGCAGGGACCAAAATAGTGGAAGCCCCCCAAGTTACCCCATTTTGGAAACACCCCTCAAGGAATTTTTCTAGGGGTATAATGAGCATTTAGACTCCACGGGTCTTTTGCAGAATTTATTAGAATTAGGCAGAGAAAATTAATATCACAATTTTTTTCCACTAAAATGTTGCATTTTCTCATTTTCACAAGGGATAAAGGAGAAATAAACAACCAATTTTTGTAAAGCTATTTCTCCCGGGTACGGAAATACCCCACATGTGGTCATACATTTTTTTTTTCATTAGAAATGAATTAACCCTTTCAGGACTGATCCATTTTTTGCTTTCTTATTTTCGTTTTTCACTACACGCCTTCCAAGAGCCATCACTTTTTTCTTAGAACCTAACTACAGTATGGGGGCACCTAACTACTATAGGGGGGCACCTAACTACTATATGCTGGGACTAACTACTATTTTGGGGATCTAACTACTGTACGGGGGCCTAATTACTATATGCGGGCACAAAAGAGGACTACTTCTGTGTGGGAACTTTATTACTGTGTGGGGGCACTACTGTTTTGGACCTAAAGGGAGCACTATTACTGTTTGCGGTGCATTATTACTGTTTGGAGGGCACAATTACTGTGTGGAGCACAAAAGGGGGTACAATTACCATGTAGGGTACCAAAATGGGTATTAATATTGTCTGGGGCACTATGGATGGCAAGTCTCTGTATAGGGTTTTTTATAGGTGGGGAGGGTGCTGGAAAATCAAGGAGTCAAAGATGTCTGTGCTGCTAAATTTGTAGAGATGAGTCGTGGCTGGAAGAAGTCATTATGGAGGTCTGGGCCGTATGAGAAAGAAAAGAAAAGTGAACACCTCCAATCAGAGAAGATGTCACCTGAGAGTCACTAGATGTAATTATACTGTAATCACTTATATGTTCTGCAAAGCACCTGTGTAGGACTGCTTTAGTCTTTGTATAGTGGTTTTTATTCAGTAAGAGTATTCAGTCACCATGTGGTAATATGTGGTCATGGTGTGTTGGTATTATTCCGTAAAAGTATGGAAGCATTATTCAGTCACAATGTGGTGGTAATATGTGGTCATGGTGTTGTAGTATTGTTTGTCCTTTGTATAGTTGTATCATTGGCAATATTGGTCTTGGTGTACTGGGTTTTGTTCAGTAACAGTATGGTGATATTTGGTCTTTGTATCGTAGTGTTATTTGGAAACTTTATGACTGTAAAATTTAGAGGTATATTATCATACGTACAAAATTCTCTTATAGCAATGTTGTCTTAAAGACTAGGATCGCCTGTGCATCCGAGCAACAAGCGGAGGAGGTAGGGATGGAAGTTTGAGGGAGGCCCAGGTGCAAAATTTGCCCTGGGGCCCATAGGACCCTAGTTACGCCCCTGAGTGCAAAAATAGTAAAATATTAAATAAACTATACATATTTGGTATCGCCCCAACCATAATGACCTGTAGAACAAAATTATAATTTTACTTATACTATACAGTGCATACCGGGGAAAAAAGTAAAAAATAATTGCGATTTTATAAAATTCTCATCCTTACAAATTTTTTTTTGTAAAAAGGTTTATCACTTAATTATTTGTACTACCCAAATGGTGCCATTAAAAAAAAAAAGCAAATTTTGCGCTATTTTCTCTAGATCAGATCTGAACCTAGCCTAATATATTCATGTAGCTCTAAAGTGGGCCCCCAGAATCAATTCCATTGGCACCCTAATCTGACACTGTGCATATTTTATATAGTTTTACTTCATATACCACAATAGGAATTTTTACATTTATTTTGGAAAATTTTATGACACGGTACAGTTGATTTTTTCACTATGTAATAATTAGCATTTGCACCTTTTTGCATTTGTAGCTTTTGAGTGAAAAATAGGAAACATATCCAGCTGATTCATCGAAACAAAATAGCATTTGACAAGAATGAAGATAATTATATGCACTTTCATGCAAATTTTCTCTTCTGCTTCTGCCTGACTCTTTTACATCCTGGAGAGCTGCCACAAATTAGATACAATTTTCACTTTAATGCAAAGAATTCAAAAGATCACCGAAGAAAACTATAAAAATACAAACTGTAATAATTTTACTTGACTACTTTAATTTTATGGATTTCAATATATAATTATATATAAATCTGAGTAAAGTACAATCTAAGGCCTTATTCACACGAACGGGTGCATTTTGAGCGCGCAAAAAACGCAGCGTTTTTTTGTGCATTGCAGTGCCGTGTGTCATCAGTAGTTGGTGTGTGGCTGCGTGATTTTCGCACATATGACATCATTATGACTCT
Organism: Rhinoderma darwinii; assembly: GCF_050947455.1. NCBI lineage: Eukaryota > Metazoa > Chordata > Amphibia > Anura > Rhinodermatidae > Rhinoderma > Rhinoderma darwinii. The sequence continues at coordinate 193,312,325 of NC_134690.1, read as the reverse complement.
CTGTTTTTATGTTAATAAACAAAAATGAAGGAGGTAGTTTTATTTGTCCCTTCATTTCTTTAACAACTGTTGCGCGAATTGGGGCTGCAATTCTCCAGTGGATTTTCGGGGGAATTGCGGCCGCAAAAGCACGTCGTGTGCATGGGGCCTAACTTAATTCAGACCCAGATCATAATAAACACTTACCATCTTCGCTACTATCTTTTGTTCAGCTCCGTGAGTAACTGCACTGGGTCCTGCGCCACCGCACACTATACCCTGAGGCTGGACAGAGTAACGACCCAATGCAGTGGCACCGAGAGGTGAACAAGAGCCAGGAGTGAGGAGGGTAAGTATATATGCTGATGTTTTTGCTGCTCCTGCAACCTATTTTTCCTTAAGAGATAAAGGGCATGTTCACACTAGTATTTTAATGCTAGTTTGAAGTTTTCCCTAGGGGCATCAAAAACGTGAAAAACGAATCCTCTCCTGTTATGCAGCACTCTAATATACATACTTGTTATGTTATGTTTGAATTTGTCACGGTTTTAAAAATCTTTGGCCGCTGTCATTGAATGGACACATTCATTGTTTAAAACTTCAAAGGGAAAATCTTGAGGTGTCAAACAACGTTGACTCAAGTATATCAGTGGTTGTTATGTATAGATTTGTGGTACTTTTTTGGTGCCAGTGACCAAGCAGTGAGTACACCATTTGTACTGATGATCCACATGCATTTCCAGTAACATGCAGCAATAAAGACACTATTGACTAATATTAAAGGGGTTGTATGAGATTAGGAAAACGTAGCTGCTTTCTTCCAGAAACCGTTCTATTCTTGTCCATGGGGTTTGTCAGATATTGCAGCTAAGCCCTGTTCCTGTGAAAGCTGCAATACCAGACTCAGCCTATGGACAAGAGTGGCTCTGTTTCTGGCAGAAAGCAGCCATATTTTTCTAATCTCATTGTACATGTACGCGTCAGCTGTTAAGGGGAAGTATGGAGCGGGCTCAAGGCTGAGCTCACTCTGTGCTTAGTGGGTAACGGCTGTGTAATACAGCCGACACCTCACTGCAATGGGCAGAATCAAAGATCATTTTGATTGTCATTTAACCCCCTAAATGCCACAGTCAATTGCGAATCGTTAGAATCGATGCGATCGCGGGGTGCCGATGGTCAAAATGATAGCCTGGGGGCCTAAGGAAGGCCCCCAGGTCGCCATCTTTGTTCTCCTTTGAGCCAGGACTTCAAAGGAGACTGTCAGGAGACTGTCAGTACAGCAATATACTCCAATACGTTAGTATTGGAGTATATCATGCAAGCGATCCAGTGATCACTGGTCAAGTCCCCTAGGAGGACTAATAAAAAAACTGTTAAAAAAACATTTTAAAAAAAAAGACACAAAACTATTTTAGCAAAAAGTTTTTTTTTATAAAAGTGGTAAAAACATAAAAATATATACATTTGGTATTGATGTAATCGTATAAACCCGTAAAATAAGGTCCTGATGGATGCCGTGAAAATAATTTAAAAAAAAAACGCTGTTTTTTTACCCCACAAATATTTTTTTCCAGTTTCTTATTACATTATGCAGTACAATAAATGGTGCCATGCAAAGCTACAACTTGTCGACGAAAAAATGAAAAAGTTATGGATTTTGGAAGGCGGGCAGGAAAAAACTAAAATGAAAAAACTAAGATAGGCTGTGTCCTTAAGGGATTATGTCATAGTGACATGTCAGAAGTTTTGATCGGTGGGGGTTTCAGCACGGAGACTCCCACCGATCGCTAAAATAAAGTGGCAGAAGCGCTTAGATGAGCGCTGAGCAGCTTAGTTTCTGATCGGCTTTTCTCGGAAAGCTGAACAATTGGTGTATGGGCTCATAGACATTGTTTTAGCAATTGGTGGGGGTCCCAGTGCTTGAAACTTCACTGATCAAAACTTCTGACATGTCACTATGACATGTCAGAAGTTTTTTGAACGTTTAGTTACCCTTTAGCTCTATAATAGGTCTAAGTTCTAAACCTTTTATAAAGCAACGTCATTTCAGCATATAGTTGACTCATCTTGTTTTTTAACTCCTAAAGATAAGCATGAAACTTCTTTCTTTTATAGTCCAACATTCTACTGCAAAAAAAATAAAAAAAATGTGCTGACCCAAAAAGTAAAAACAAAACACTTTGGTTTCCTACAGTGATCTATTATTTCTATTACCTTCCTGTACAGTGCTTGCAATTGTGCTGTGTTTAGAAATGCTGATACGTTCTCCTGTGTAATTGATTGCAGCATTTTAAAAGGTACACTATAAAGATTTAGTGACCTATAAATTGAATTGTATGTCTTGTCTTGTTTTTCTAAACAACTTCAGTACATTATAATTGCAATATTCCTTCCTATGAAGATAGCTTGTAAAAACAATATTTAAAAAAATAGGCAATTAAAAAAATAGATAAAATACAGGTGCAAATGGGAGAAGGGAATCAATTGATTTAGAGATTACAGGGGCTACAGTTCAGTTTGAACAACAAAAACACCCATTACACTAAGGTTTCAGTCAATGCTACAGAAATTAAAGAACTATGTTTGCAGTCTTAGCTTTCTACTCTGCTGGAGTAAGATCCAACAGTTTCGTTAGAATTTGTTGCATCTTTTTGCTGGCCGTACACTATGCTGCGGCTCATAAAATGTCCTGAAGCCGAGCAGCGCCATGGCCTTATAAGCGACCCAACACACGTCCTGAGTGCTGCGTCACATACAATGTTCTGACGCTGCATGACGTCAGTACGTAGTAGGAGCTGCGGCACGCTGAGGAGACAAGGAGGGGAGAAGCAAAGAAGTACATACAATTTTTTTTGTATCCGATGGAGTGGTTGTAGTCTGATCAGGGCGGCAATGTACAAGGCCTCTTCCTTGCTACTCCCCACAGAATTAAATTTACACCAGTTATAATTTAAGACAGTTTTCTGGCATAAATTATAATAAACTTGTTGGGGCACGGTGGCCAATTATGTAGTTATTGGTCTTTCAAGTCCTATGGGACGCAGTGCTCTATATATCATATACCATATTGGGGTCTTTTCTGCAGTTGTAGTTGTAATTGGTGAAAGGAAACTTGCAAAGCTCTAGGCTGCTTGCCCACTTAGTGCACCAGCTTTCCTTCTGATTTTCATGTTTCCCTTCCAGACTTTGCTTCTCGTGAGCATTTTACTGTAAAGGCCTGTTTACATGGGCAGATTTCGGCCCATAACAAGCAGTGATTTCCGATAATAACACGTAGATTGGTACTCGTTTGAAGGTCCTTTACATGGGCTGATGTAAACTGTATGGGCTGAATCGATTGTTAATACGATACCATACAGTTTACATAATTGTCGGCAGCACATCCCCTGTTTACACGCCAACAATCATTATTTTTAAGGCAGCATAAAAGATACAATCAGTACATATTAAAGTCTTCAGAACAGATAGACATGTAAATGGTATAGGTTGTCACTTTTGCAGTAGCTTCTCAGAAACTCAAGCTCTACTATAAGGGCGGATTTACACGAACGTGAGCATTTTGCGCACGCAAAAAATGCTGCGTTTTGCGCGCGTGGCAGCAGCGCGTGGCATGCGTATTTGGCGCGTTTGTGTACGCCATGCGGTTTTTCCGCGCGTGAAAAAAAAACGGAAGGAGGTGTTAAGGTGAGGCTAGCCTACAAAAAGTCCAACACTGCCACACCCCTGCTTGCTGAGCGCACCTCTGATGCAGCATTTTGGGCCTTGAAGCAAAAGAGTGTTTCTAAAACCCCTATTTTTGGTCATTTTGCAGTCTCAACTGCATTGATGCCGTCTAGCTCGCTGGCCCGTGTTCTGCTAGCGTGGATGATCTCCCATAGATTTGGGGAACGGCGTCCCATGCTACAGGCACACCGGCGTAGAAGAGGTAGGATTTGGGTTCATCCAATTGTGGCCCAACGCATCTCAAAAGGCCACTTTCATACCCTGTATGATGACCTCCGTCATCACCCTGATAAATTTCGCTCCTTTTGCTGCCTGTCTGTCGGCGCGTTTGATATGCTGCTTGAGCTGGTTCGGCCAGGAATCACCTACCAGAACACAAACATGCGGCGCTGCATTTCCCCAGAGTAGCGTCTCCTTGTGAACTTGCGGTATGTGATGTTTGAAAATACAGCTTACATGATGGTTTATGTGCTTCATGTCCTACATAACATGTCTGCTTTGTTGTTTGTGTTTCTCACTTCATGTAGATTTCTGGCCACAGGCAATAGTTACCATTCGCTACATTTCGAATTCCTTCTTCGGGTGAGCACAATTTCCTGCATTGTCACATCAACCTGTGTCGTTCTATGGCTGAGATTAAAGAGCACGGTGAAGCCAAAACAGGCTTAGAATATCGGAACAGTTTCTTACCGACACCCAATTTCCACAATGTATTGGTGCACTAGATGGGAAGCACATTCGTGTGAAGAAACCCCCCCACTCTGGCTCGAGATACAACTACAAGCAGTATTTTTCGCTCGTCTTGTTGGCCTTGGCGGACAGTAATTTATGTTTTGCCATAGTAGAGACATTGGGTCGTATAGAAGCTCTGCTGATGCCCGCATATTTTGCTCCTCCAGAATGGCCCAACGTCTTATGGCTAACCAACTTGCTGTTCCCGAACCAACCATCCTCCCTGGCTCCAGCGGCCCACCAATCCCATATGTCATCGTTGCAGATGAGGGTTTTGCCCTGACAAGACAAGTAATGCGTCCATTTGCGAGGAGGAGCTTGGATGAGCGTAGGCGCATCTTCAATTACCGCCTAAGCAGAGCGCGAAGATGTGTCAAATGCGCCTTTGGCATAATGTCAAACAAGTGGAGGGTCTTTATGACAACAATACAAATGTCCCCGCCCAATGTGACACGTGTTATCCAAGCGTGTGTTGTTCTGCATAACTTTACCCGCATACATGATGCCAGTTATGATTGCGACTATATGGTAACAAATGCACGCACCACCAACATTGTGCAGCTTGTTCTAGTATGGCGCCCAGAAACATCTGGACTTCGAGTGCGTCAACAATTTGCAGAGTATTTTGACAGCCATGCTGGAGCTGTACCCTGGTAGCACGATGGCATTTAAAGTGTGGCGTAGTTAGTAGTATTGTAGAGAAAGTTCGTTTCTCACCCTTGTACTTTATGATTTTTTGGGGGGTAGTTGTGTTAGGGACTCGCAATACTTGAGGACCCTTGACGTGGGTTGGGAGCTTAAATCTTTAGGGGTTTGGAGTTAGCATTTTTAGGCCCAACAAGTCACTGGCACAAAATACCCTTGGCTAGACCAATGAATTCGTATCCTATGCCAGCTGCCCTTTGTGCGGTAACTATGATAGTTGCTGGCGACCATATAGTAACACCTTTCTACGACTAATTCCAAACCCCTACAGAGAAAGTAATACCTCAATTATGGCGTAGATATATGTTGTACCCTATAAAACCGCTAAGAAATGTGACATCATACCATGAGAAGCGAAAACATTTTGACAAATATGCAAAATAAGGATTGTCCACACTGAATAAAAAATATAACTTCAAAGTTTATGTTGTGGTCACACAAACCCAAACAATTAGAACAACATAGTTGTCGAAAAAACACACTTTTGTGCACCAACATGATGCCAAACGTCAAACAACACAAAACACAGATGGGTTTCCCCAAATTACAAACAACGGCCTTCACTACGCACGCCTACAATTCGTGGTACGAATGCGGCGGAGAGGTGTAGGCGGACATGTCAGCACCAATATGCTGTCCACGGCCCTGCTGAGGATGTTCCTGAACAGCATAGTGGTGCTGAAGGTGTGGCTGGTAGCCGTGAGGCTGTATGGGAGCCTGATAAGTTTGGGCGGGTCGGGAGTATGGTGCAAAATGTCTCTCCCGGCCAGCCATCGGACCAGGGGAGAAGTGGCTAGGCCCTGGCCGATATTGCGGCAGACGAGCGATGGGGGTGGCCGGTTGGGAGGGCCCAGGGATATTGTACCCCACCGAAGGCAGTGGGACTGTACGCCACTGCTCAATTGCATCAAAGCACCGCCGTGGACTATGCGGTGGGGTAGCACTGTCTATCAAGGACAGCATGGCCGACTGGAGGCGCGCCAGCCTATGCTTCGGTACCCTGCGCATTAATGGGGTCATGCTGCGGCAGAAGTCGCAATTGTCCTCATCGGCCGCGCGACGCAGGTAGCCCAGGACCCGAGCGTCCATCTGGGCACCTGCGGCCGGGTTGATTGGCCGCCTTCGTCGGGGTGCTGCAGGCTGTGGTGCCACTTCCTCGGGTGGGACTGGTTCTGGCGTGGAGGCTACTGGCGCTGGTTCCTCTGCTGTGGGATCCGGGGTTAGGGGCACCAGGGGAGCGGCGTGTTCGGACGCCTGAGAGGACTCGGGGCCAGCCTCCTCTTGCGAGTCATCAAGATTGTCGCTAGTTCTATAATAATACAAACGTTTGATGAGTAACACATTTTACAGAAGGAAAACACTGCCTCTTTTGCGTAGATGACATTTCAGCGAGGTAACTTTTTCAAATAGGTGAAAGGTCGATTACTTACTGTCGCATGTCCATTATGTCTCGCAAAAACATCAGCTGGTTGAAGTACATGCTGGCACCATCGCCGCTGCACCCTCTGGAGCCATATTCCCTGCGGAACTGGTCCCGTGTGCTACGCCACCGTGTCTTTACATCATCAACTGTAGAATGAACCCAAAACAAAATGGTTACACATTATGTTACTGCACACACAGGCAGTGTTGAAACGAGAGGAATACACCTACACACAAAAACAGACATTACTGAAGTTGATAAAGCTGCAACAGAACCGAAACGTTGGGCATGTGAGGAAATGTTACCACAGGGACACACTAATGAATATCGATGACATTACATATATCTAAAGACATCGACTCACCAATCCGTTTACGGTCGCGGGTGCTGCTCTTGGACCAATCCTGTGGGAAGAGCGCCTCCGCAATCTGGTCCCATGCCACCTCTTTCGATGTCCGGTCATGGTATGACTCCGGGCGGGTGTCCCAGACCTCAGGCCTCTCCTGCACTAAAGAGATCAGTTGCTCTACATCCATGTTGCGTGGCATGTCTGCAAATTCTGCTGCTGGAGTACGTTATGCTGTCTAAACCAGGGCTATAAACCACTTCCTGGTTTGTTCTTGTTTGGACAAGTTTGCTCAAACTCATTAACATAGAGTCAACAAGTCTGGCGTGAAAAACGCGCGTCCCACGGAGGTGCCTCCGTGTGGCATGCATGATTTTCACGCACCCATTGACTTCAATGGGTGTGTGATGCGCGAAAAACGCTCAAATATAGAACATGTCGTGAGTTTTACGCAGCAGACTCACGCTGCGCAAAAATCACGGACCGTCTGCACTGCCCCATAGACTTGCATAGGTCCGTGCGACCCGCGTGAAAACCACGCGGGCTGCACGAACGTAAATCACGTTCGTGTAAATCCGCCCTAAGTTTGTTGAATGTTTAACCCCTTAATGACCACCCATACGCGTTTTAACTGCGGTCATTAAGGGTACTTATGCCAAAGCACCACCTTTTTACAGCAGCTCTTTGGCATAAGATATCGCCCCCGGGACGCGCTTTAACTCTGTGTACTTGGCTACTGGAGTAGTGATCGAGGACCATTTTGTCCGGTCTCCGGTCACATGATCGCCGTTATTCACCGAATAACGGCGATCACCGCTAAACATGTCGGCGGTTTTAAAATTAGGTTCTCTCTGCTCTCACAGAATATATTCTGTGAGAGGAGAGAGAGAGAAATAGTGAAAATTAGGGCCAGAGAACAATCCCCACAGACCCCAATCAACCCTCCTCCCCCCGCCCCGATGAAGCAAAATGGCGCACGCATGCGCTGTTTGTAAATTGCAAATGCTGCCTGTTTCACCATATGGCAAATTGTAACAGCCAGGGACCAATATCAGTGGTCCCTGATGACATGGTCCCTGTGATATATCTATCACAGTAATCTATAGCAGTATATTTATAAAATACAGCCAGGACATGTGCTGTGTCTTCCTCTCTCTTCACTGTAGTTGATCTGTTAGAGGAGAGAGAGACACTATAACCAAATCCTGAGCAGTATAAATGAAAAAACACACACACAAACACAGACTTTTCAAGTCTGTGCCCCCTGATCACCCTGTTTGTGCCCCCTGATCCCCTGACTACTGTGAGGACAAGTAATTAGTACTCTGTTTTCTGTCAGCATCAGGTTATTACAGTTGTACATAAGGTTTTATAATTACAATATATTTACCTAGTGATAGGCAGGTTATCTTTTTTTTCTCTTAGTTTGAGAAAGAAACAAAAGAATACAAAAAGTGTATATATATAAAAAACATTAAAAAAAAGTTATCACCCGTCAAATTATATAGGGCGTCAGATTTTTGCTGTTAGGGAGGTTTATTTTTTTTTCTGAAAGTTCACATTTTTTTCTAAAAATAATGGCTCGCAAAGTTCTGGTAGGGAGACCGACACTGCTTCAGAGGTAGAACTTTTTTCAAATAGTGATGACTCAAGTTCTACTTCTACCTCTGGACCCCACATACCCATGTTGGTGTAATCAGTTGTTGTTGTCGAATCCACAGGCCTAGTGGTGCAGTCCCTCCCGTGTTCTGGGATCCCATAATTTAATTTTGCCCCACTACTGTCACTGAGCTAAAAACTTTTTTAGGCCTAACTCTAAATATGGGGTTGGTCAAAAAACTGTCGGCTCCTACTGGGCATTAAGAGCTGTCCACGCACCCCTTTATTTGCAGCAGTTATGTCCCGACACTGATATGAATCCATAATGCGCTTCATGCATTTTACGGATAACTCGCAAGTCCCCAAAAAATATAACCCAGGCTACGATCGTCTTAATATATTGAGACCTTTAATTTCCCTCCTACAACAATCTTTTCTTAATTCCTACACCCCAGACTTAAATTTATCAGTGGATGAATACCTGATGAGCTATAAAGGCCGTCTTTCATTCCAGCAGTTCATCCCCTCCAAATGTAACAAATATGGTGCTAAAGCGGTTTTCCGAGTTAAAATGTGTATGTGTTAATGCTTGTGATTTATGAATGTAAATACATTTGTAATATACTTACATTTTCCAAATTGGCCCCGGTTTCCAGATGCTGCCGTGGGGTACTTGAAGGGTGATGTCACTCTCTGGCCGCTGTGTTGATCTTCAATTCTCTTCCAGGTATACGACGCGTCACTTGTGACGTGGCATGTATGGGCTGTTGTACAGCCCGTAATGCGCATGCGCGTTACTGGCTGTACAACGCGCATGCGCGGTCCCTGCTGTTCTCTTGATAACAGCAGGGACCGTGCATGCGTGTTACGTACTGTACAACAGAACAGCCCATACATGGCACGTCACAAGTGACGTGTCGTATATCCGGAAGATGATTGAAGATCAACACAGTGACCAGAGAGAGACGTCACATGTCAAGTACCCCACAGCAGCATCTGGAAACGGGGCCAATTTGGAAAATGTAAGTATATTACAAATGTATTTACATTCATAAATTACAAGCATTAACACATAGACATTTTAACTTGGAAAACCTCTTTAAACTATATAAGGTGTGCGAGAGCACAACGGGATACACCTGCGGTTTTTTAAACTTATGAAGGTAAAGACCACCATATTAGTCCCCCTGGCTGCTCAGAGACAACTGGCACGTCAGGCAAAATTGTGTGGTACCTAATGGTGCCATTCCTGCACCAAGGGTAGCTCGACTACATGGATAATTTCTTTAGTAGTGCCCCCCTTTTTAAATCCATCAATGCTGCAAATACAGGGGCCTGTGGCACAGTCCGGAAAAACAGGGTGGGATTCCAGAAACAGTTGGTTTCCAGGTGTGTTGAAAGGGTGGCGGCATTTGCACTGGCAAGCGAGCAGTTGCTTACAGTGAAGTGGAATGACAAGAAGGACGTCTATATGTTGTCCACTCTGCATGTGGACGCCACAGTGGCTGTTAGAGAGTGGGGGCCACCGTGGAAAAGTGTAAGCCTGTCTGTGTGAATATATGTGAATATATTTGGTAAAGCGTAAGACCAGGGTCTGGTACATGTAGCAATCTACCTAATTCAGATTGCTACCTACTATGGGTATATCCTATATAAAAAAGCACAAGGAACGCTCACCTTCCTCCAGTTCCAGGAGCAGGTTGTTGAGCATCTCCTATTCAACTCCACCGCCCCTGCACAACTCTGAGGATGTGCGAAGACTTGCAGAGCGCAACTTTTTCACCCCTTCCCTTCCACTAAGACCCAAAGAAAATCCCAAAAAAAAAGAGCCGGGTTTGCAGTAAGCATTAAAGAAGGAGGGATAGTCAATATTATTGCCCATGTGTCCATAAAACCAGGCCTTTGCAAATACCCATGCTTTGAAACATCCCACACAGTTTACAATTAATTAATTTTATTTAGGGAATGCCCAAAATTTTTATTTATATTTTAATTTTAGTTTGTGGGCTTTCCAAATGGGGAGGAATTCTTTTGGGCGAGGTAGTAGAGGGCATTTTTTTCAGACCGTAAAACAAATTTTATCCCTTTCATATTTTTGTTAATTTTGTTTCTTTTGACTGTGTTTATGTCTATGTCCTGCCACACAACACTGTTATTATTATTTATATTTCTGTATGATGATATGGGCATGATGTTTTTTTATTTGGAGGAGCTCTAATAATCGAGCTGCTCCTTATCAGTATACTGTGGGCTTTATTACAGTTTTGTTCGGGTTTTTGCTGGATCTCTTGCATCCGACAATGCTAGAAATACTGACATTATCTTGGGGACAAGTGATCCTTTTCTGTTCCGATAGATGGTTTTCGACACTGTTCCTTTATATATACAGTAGGTGAATGTTTGTTTTGTGCAAACAGCGGTTCCTACCTTGCCGGGCAGGGGCCTGTTACGGTCTACCACGTTGCTTAGCACATTCGTCCCTTATATAGGGATTGTTGGGGTTAAAAAACATTGTATGACTAGTCACTATAAAAAATAACTTGTCATTATAGCCCTATAGGTGTTTTTCATCTTGTGAACAAACTCGAGTTTTTATTTATTGCCCTTTACTCCAGTACAGTTTATTTTTTCTGCTATCATTTATTATGTATAAGACAAGAATGCTGTTCACAATGGCATCAGAATGACAAAAATTTGGGACAACTGCTCTGTTAACAAGACATAGTCATATGGAAAGTCAACTGCATTTTTAGGCACATGCCCCACTTATAAGAAAATAGCGTCGCCTTTCTTCTGTATGGCCCCCAAATATAAGGATGCAACATTTTTTCTAACACAGTAGCCGATTTACAAATATTTATTTAATATATACCCATATTCCCTGAGATAATTCCCATTATTTCCTCCTATAAAAATGTTGCGTTCGCAATGCTCACTACACCCCTAGATGAGAACTTTAAGGGGTGTAGTTCTAAAAAAGGTGTACATTTTTTGGGGTTTCTATTCTTCTGCCAGCATAATGCTTCTACAAACATGGGATGGGGCCTGGAATCCATTCAATTGTGTACAAAAAGCCAAAGAGTGCTCCCTAAATTTTAGCCCCAGTCGTGTGTCCAGTAAGCAGATTGGAGCCACAATGTGGATATTTTAGAACACAGGAGAAACAGGGTGATACATTTTGGGGTGCGTTTCTTTTTTTTTTTTTGTGTGCGCTTTACAAAAAAAACTGTCTTTAAAATTACACATTTCTGAAAAAAAATATTTAATATTTTTTTTCTTTACCTGATTTGCAATAAATTGAGCAAAAAACTGTAGGGTCAAAATACTCACAACACCCCTATATAAATACTTTAAGGGATCTAATTTTCTAAAGGGGGTCATTTATGGGTGATTTCAATCGTTCTGGCAACATAATGCCTCTCCAAATGTGCAGTGGGCAAAGTATGTGTCCTGAAAGGGTTCTCCCTTCGTTTTTGGCCCTGCTATGTGTCCAGGCAGTGCATTAGGGCCACAATGGAGGTATTTTTGAAGACAGAAGAAACAAGGTGATAGATTTTGGAGTGTGTTTCTTTATGCTCATGTTCGCCTAACATAGAAATCTGTTTTTAAAATGACACATTTGTAAAAAAAAAAAAGTAAAAAATGTTTTCACGTGCATTCCATAAATTCTTACAAAAAAGTGTGGGGTCAAAATACTTACAACACTCTTTAATAAATTCTTTAAGGGTGTTGTTTTCAAAATGGGGTAATTTATGGGGGTTTCTATTATTCTGATAACTATGAGCATCTGATAACTTGGCTTGGTGCAGGAAAACAAAACGTATTTTAACATTTATTATTCAATTTGTAAATCTCCTAAATTGCACAAATTTTATTTTATTTTCTTCAAAAGTGCTGCCAAAATAGTGAAGAGATGGAAATATATATTTAATAAATGTTAATATTTAATTAATGTACGCAAATCGTACCAGTCTACTTTTACCACCTAAACAAAGTACAACATGTGACGAAAAAACCATGTCCGAATTACTTGGATATGCAAAACTGTTGCAGAGTTATTCTCTGAAAAAATTCAGACATACCAGATTTGAAAAATCTGGCTTGGTCATTAAGATCCAAACAAGCTTGGTAATTTTAGTGGTTAAGGGACAATTTTACCATCATCTGCTGACTGATTCATACATAAAACTAAATGGCTGCACTCCCTGTTGTCATTTTTGTAAAAATTGTTGCCTCAACTCAATAGAAAAAGGTAACACCTCTGTGAGTAAAAGAAGCATAGTTACCAAACTGTAGCTCCAGCAATTACACAGAGTACAGCAGGGCCGGTCACATGACGAAGAGTCGTGTCGTCATGAAGAAAGATGGTGCCATTGGACTTCCTGTCCCCCGCCAGCGCTATAAAAATCTATTAAAATCTCATAATCAGCGCAACGGGGGACCGGAATGTAGGTTAGCAAGAATACTTTTCGGTCCCCACATAACGCCTTTAACATTTTATCTATCATTGCATGTTTACATTTGGAGTCAAATGGATATTTTAATGTGTGGTTTGGTTTAGAGGGAATGCTGAGTTAATAGAACCATCACCTATTAGCTAGCGCATAGAGCAGCTACAAAGAGCGTCTCAGGACCCAAAACATCTATGCAATTACATGGACCAAACATTGATTTAAATAGGAATTGTGTAATGCTTTATTTCCCCTGAGGTTGTGCTGTAGGGCAATGGAACATGCTGCTGTGTTCCCCACAGAGTACAGCTCATTGCTGGGGGTACCAGCCGTAAAAACACCCTGTAATTAGCTTATTGTTAGGCGATTATTCAAACTGTATGGGCTCATGCACGCGGCAGAGCCTTTTGCATGTAGCCTGTATTGTAGTGCGCATTGCCTGTTATACTCCTTTACTATGGAACCGTACAGCATTTGTGCCTTGCCATACAGGCTCAGTGTACAGTAAGGAGATATAACTATTGCTTCTATTACCTCAGAGCATGGCATTTAAAAAAAAAAATGAAATCAGAGGAATACAGAAGTACATTAGATGGCTCATATGTCTCTTTGGGAGCCCTGTTGTGGCTCTGTACAAAACGTAACTGTAATATGGTGCATCGGATCAAAAATTCTGTCAAATCATGCTACATATAGTTTTTGTTGGTCACTCATTAAAAAGATTGACTAACAATCAGAATCAGATGCATGAGATGGAGCACTGTGTCTTACTGTTAGGATATTTAACCAGTTCAGGACCGGGCTATTTTGCACCTTCAGGACCAGACACCGTTGTTGGGCTAACGACGTGATTTTTGCGACGTTTTTTCCGTAGACAATGCAGGTTTCTTTTTTTATCATTTTTATACACACCTTTTTTGCTATTTTTGAATTTTTATTCATAAAGTTTGAAAATAATAGTAAAAAAATAAGCTTTTTTACGTTTCAGCTTTTTTTGGGGGGGTAATAACATAGTTTTACCCTAAAATAGACCTTTTATTTGTGATCGTCATTGTCTACCATAAATTTTAATATATTACATGTATATATTAGGGTAATTGGGTCAGCGCTAGCGTTACAAAAATGATTGGCGGGGGGGGGGGGAAACGTTTTTTTTTGGGGTGGGTATTTTATGTGTATTTATTATTAATTTTTTTTGCACTTGACTTTACTATTTTTTATTATTATGGTCTGTCCCTCAAAGGTCAAAAAAGACATTTGGGGAACTTTATATATATTTTTTCTTTCTTTTACACCATGTTTTTCCACTGTAACTGGGGCTGCACAGCAGCCCCAGTTACAGGTGAAATCAGCCCTCTCATAGTGATGATCGTCACTAATAGGACTGTGCTGGGTCTTGTAGGACCCAGCAGCAGTCTCTCAGTAACGGCACCCGGCGATCATGTGACCAGTCACATGATCACCGGTAGGAATAGAGACAGCGCCGCTGCTGCTGTCTCTATTCCTATACACAGCGTTCGTTGAGCGCTGCGTAAAAGAGATCGGAGTAGACAGAAGCAGCGGAAGCTGCTTCTATCTTCTCCTCAGGGTCCCCGGCAGTCACTGACAACCGGAGACCTGACATTCAGCTACCCGATCGCGCGGGCAGCGGTCGGGAACCAGTTAAATGGACTACTACTTTGTTTTCTGAACATCTGTTCCAAGTTTCTTGTTGATCATGCTATTTGCTTCCATAAGTTTCAAATATGTTCAGAAGCCTGACAGCATGATTTAGTTTCTCACATGATTACACTTGACAATAAATGAATCAGCTTTAGCCATATTAAAAAACATTATGTCAGTTTCAATCACTTGAATTTTAACATTTATTCATTTGCTTAAATACTTAGCCAAAAGCATTCACAATTGTCTGAGGTGATCCTAATTTCTATAACAAACAGTTCGTGCTTTTATATAACTTGCTTTTACTTTATTATGTTGAGTGTTTAATACATGCAGATGCATACCTCACAATTTTCAAGTATCACAAAGAGGGTGTTAGGGATCTGCCAGGTACTACGTCTAGGTATACTCCTGGGATTAATCAATCCACACCTGAGGCCAGACCTGTTCGACTGACACCATCTCCCGCCAACCAGGGTGGCAGGCTCAGGAGTGGGAGAGCCTATCGCGGCCTGGTCAGTCGGAGTTAGCTCCGCCCCCTGTCCTTTATTACCTGCCGTGTTCTCTTCCTCTGTGCTTGTAATTCTTCTGGATTCCTGGCCCCACTGCTGCGTGCTCCAGCCTGCTTCTGCCGTGCTTCTGCCTTGCTGCAGTTCCGCTTAACCTGCTTGCTTTGCCTCTGGCTTGCTTCCTTCTCCGTGCTCACTTTGGTATACTCCACTTCATCCTGGTCCTGACTACTCATTCACCGCTCCGTTTCCTCGCGGCGTTCCGTGGCTACTGCCCCTTCCCTTGCGTGTTCCCTGTTTGTTCTCCCGTGCACTTAGACAGCGTAGGGACCGCCGCCCAGTTGTACCCCGTCGCCTAGGGCGGGTCGTTGCAAGTAGGCAGGGACAGGGCGGTGGGTAGATTAGGGCTCACTTTCCCTTCACCTCCTTCCTGCCATTACAGAGGGACAATTTTTTTTATTTTAAGCCATGCCTCTCTAATCCCACCCATACACACCTGATTCAGCCCACACAGTATCATGGTCCCATAGTGCGGGAGGCACAGTATAATACCAAATAGCTGCCCCTACACAGTATAATGCCCTCTAGCTGCCACCATACAGTATAATGCCCCATAGATGCACCCATACAGTATAAAGCCAACACAGATGCCCCATACAGTATAATGCCCACACATTCTCCTATGCAGTATAATGCCCATACAGATGACCCCATGCAGTATAATGCTCAAACAAATTCACCTATACAGCATAATGCCCCCATAGCTTCCACCATACAGAATAATGCCCCCATAGCTGCCATTATACAGTATAATACCCCCAAAGCTGCCCTAGTGCCTGTGCCCTTGTAGATAGTGACACAGTGCCCATGTAGGTAGTGCCACAGTATATTGCCATCTTGCTGCCACCAAGGCCAACATAAATGCTTCCATACAGTATAATGCCCACATAGATTCTCCCATGCTGTATAATGACCACACAGATGCCCCCATGCAGTATAATTCCCAATCAAATTCCCCCATACAGCATAATGCCCAATAGCTGCCCCATGCAGTAAAATGCCCATACAGATGCCCCCATACAGTAAAACTCCCCCATAGCTGCCCCATACAGTATAATGCCTCATAACTGCCCCATACAGTATAAAGCCCCATAGCTGCCCCATACAGCTTAAAGCCCCCTACAACATAATGCCCCATATCTACCCCATACAGTATAATGCCCCCCTAGCTGCCCTTATACAGTATAATACCCCCAAAGTTGCCCCTAGTGCCAATGCCCATATATAAAATGCTAATTCCCTCCCGATAGTGCCACAGTGCCCATGTAGATAGTGCCCCTATATAATGCCACCATTTCCATGTTGATAGTGCCACCCCCTGTAGATAGCGCTACCCTGCCCTGTAGATAGCGCCATTGGGACCCCCTCTAGGAGCAGAATCCTCAGCCAGAGCATAGGCTGGGGATTCCGCTCCTAGAGGGAAGCTCTGATGTCACTGTTCGACTCTGGTCAGGGATTCTACTCCAGGAGGAGCCACTGACATCAATGTCCATATATGGACAGTGATCTCAGGGCTTTCCTCTAGGAGCGGAATCCCCAGCCAGATCATTTGCAACAGGGATTCCACTCA
This sequence comes from Rhinoderma darwinii, assembly GCF_050947455.1. Lineage (NCBI taxonomy): Eukaryota > Metazoa > Chordata > Amphibia > Anura > Rhinodermatidae > Rhinoderma > Rhinoderma darwinii. The sequence continues at coordinate 193,295,566 of NC_134690.1, read as the reverse complement.
AGGAGTAGCCACTAATTCTGAAGCAGGGAACTATCAGCTCCCTGCTTCAGAATTAGTTCAGAGCTCCTCCGCTCGCCGAAGACTCCCCGGACACAGCGCTACTTTAAGCGCTGAGCTCGGGGAAGCCCTTGACGGTACTGTCAGAGAAGCTCCCTCTGCTCCTCCACTATGAACTAATTCTGAAGCAGGGAGCTGATGGTTCCCTGCTTCAGAATTAGTTTAACAGCGAGACATACCCCCGGCCACCCGGGACACCGCCATGGGGGGGCGGGAGCCGCAAAAAATGAATGTGCCTGGAGACACAAGATAATGTCATTTATTTTATGATTTTGGAAACGCTAGTGTTCCCAGGCACTAGATTGTTTAAACTGTGTACTCACCACTGTCCTGTGGCTTCTTTTCCTCTGCAGTGCTCCGCTCTGGTGTGTCTGCTACACTCTGCTCCCTCGCTCCAGGCAGACTGCTGCGCAGGCAGTGTCGTTGCAGGGGGGCGTGGCTGGCAACAGGGCGGGTCCGGGGCATGGCGGGAAATTGCTCAGACCGTGCGGGACAGCGGTGAAAACCCAGGATTGTCCCACCGGATCCGGGACGGTTGGGAGCTATAGCAGATGTAAATTAAAGCAACATCAGTGATGTACTGGCAGTTAAATAGCAGGTATTCTGTGGACAATGACTAAAACACATTGTGCTTTATTCTTCTCTTTTTCCAGATCAGCTTCAGCAGTAATGTAAAGATTTTGCTTGCCCTGGGGTCACCATAGTAGCATCAATACATTTCTGTGTATGGATTTCCTATCATATGACCTTAACTCAAAAGAACAGACTGATAAGAGTGGAGGTCACATTTGTTAGGATTCAAACCCAAAGACTACTGTGTCCCAAACAATGGCTCTTCTGATTGAGTTACAGGCACCGCTGGATGGCTCCAATGTTAAATCTAGTGTCCAGATTCTCTTTTTTAACCTCTCCAGATTCCTTGCCATGATTAGTCTCACCCTTTCAGCTTACAATTAAAGTCTGGCCTTTGCACTTCCTGATTGCCACACTATTGACCTTCCTGTAGTCTAGTACCTTTCTGCCTTACTTTACAAACTGTTGCTGCTCATCTGTGTACTGATCTTGGATTGTTTCCTAACCACGTCTCTGCCTCACACTACAACTTGTTGCTGTCATCTGTGCTTCTAAACTTGGATTGTTTCCTGACCACATCTCCATCTCATGCTACAGCCTGTTGCCACTTATCTGTGTACCAAACTTGGATTATTTCCTAAACACGTCTCTAACTCACGCTATAACATGTAGCCGCATATCTGTGTACCAAATTTGGATTGTTTCCTGGCCTTATCTCCTCATGCTACAACTTGTTGCCGCTTATCTGTTTACCAAGCTTGGAATTTTTACTAAAGATGTCTCTGCCTCACGCTACAACCTATAGCTGCTTATCTGGGTACTGAACTTGAATTGTTACTTGACTACTCTTACTACTATCACCCTCCTGCCAGATCAGCCTCTTGACTTCAAAACTGCTACATGTCTTGACAACATGACAGGAAGTCACTGGACAGAATAGTAAGGCTCTGTTCACATATGCGCTATGAATTCCGTTTTTCTGTTCCGTCATAAAAAAGAAAAGTGAAACCGGGAAGTGCATGCAGAGGAGAAAAACGGACGACACACGAACACAACACAGACATTCAGATGGATGAACAAAAAAATTTCATTTTTTTATTGCGAACGTAAATCAGACATGTTCATGTGAATAAGGTCTTTGTCTATTGTGTCTGCACTGCTACAGAAAGGGTATTTTAGTAAATATAACTTCTATTTAAAATTTATTTAACTAAATGTATAAATCTATTTATAAATGTTCTCTCTAGACATTGGTCGGAAAATAACGCAGTTTTTCCCATTGAAATCAATGGGCAAATGTTTGGAGGCATTCTGCTTCCGATTTTCCGGCTGTTTTTCGTGTGAACATACCCTAAAACTGACATGCAATTTAAAATGATTTCTACAATGCTGGCCACGGCGCTAATATCTATCTCCATTATGTTAGAGCTCAGTGACTACAGCTTATTGATTTTATCTAATGGAAGTCATAGGTAGGCTGCAATCCACCTCCTGTCACATTAGAGGCTAAGGTGGCTGCTCTCTACCTTCCCACATCAGCCTGTTTTTCAGAATAACTCCAGGATATACACGACTCCAGCTCCCCATGAAATCAACACAATGACTACTGCTTTTGTACAGGCTACTAAACTACCAGTGAGTAAACGATTATCCGTTAACTGCCACAAATACTGAGGCCAATGAGCCTCAATAAGAGGGGGGGGGGGGGGAATAAAGATCCACATCTTTATCGCTAACTTCACATGTGATATTAAATGTCTTGCAATGAACCCAGATTTATGATTATGATATTTTTAATTGTTTTATGTAATATTTTAAGATCACATTGTTAAGATACATCAAAGATGTAAATGATGAGATACCACCTCTTTAAAATATAGGACTTAGTGGTTTTTCTAGGACACCAAGATGTTGTAACTAATATTGTAGATAATCTATTACAGGTCTTGTCATCTAGTGTTAGAGTCATCTGTCTAATGTTACGACAAACATGAATTTAAATTTATTTAAATTCAGAATCACAAAGGTCTTCTGTGACGAAAGAAGAACAATAACTTATTGTCGTCTCCTGCCACCACACTAGTAGAAGTGCCTGGCGTGGCAAAGTGTTATGGTGCAATGGACTGAAGCTTAATAACTTGATCAATATTATGTCTCCACAATCACTATGCTTCCTTCATCGGATCCTCATTTTGCATCATGTAAAGAACAGTTCTGCCTGGTACATAGAAAGGCAGCACAACCTGAAACGAAATTTAAATAGCTCTAAAATTACACACTAAAAATATGGTTATTTCTTAGCTACCATTCAATGTCCTCTATATGGGTGACTGAAATATACTATAAAATCTCATTAGCTCTAAAAATGCTAGGAATTAATGTATCTTATAGTCTTATGTGGTCTTTAACCCATGGGGAGATGTGGAGAAGATTAGCTGTGGATGAAAGTCCAATTCCTGGATAGACATATAGGCAGAACAGCTGGGTAGTAGCTCCTACTTCTGTATACATTACTAGAAGTTGGCAATGGATATTCTCTACTGATTTTCATCCTTAGTTTAATTAACATAAAGCTACTCTAAATATTCTGCACTCATTCCTTCTGTATAAATAAAATACAGAGGAAGTCATATAAACTAATATGTTGCCTTTCATAGAATGGCACATTTTAGCTTCTCCTGCATGAAAGCAATCCTCTGGGTAATTATATATATATATATATATATATATATATATATATATATATATATATATATATATATATATATATATATATATAGCAAAAGAGAAAGCAGCAGCACTCACACAGAAATCATTGACCAGGTGCCCAGCAAAACGTCCCAATCCTCGGACGGAATGTAAGATATAGCAAAAGAAAATTTGCAGCACTCCAATATGAAAAAAGTGGTGGTTTATTCACTCCAGATACAACAGCAACGTTTCAATCCTACAATAGGATCTTTATCAAGCTTGATAAAGATCCTATTGTAGGATTGAAACATTGCTGTTGTATCTGGAGTGAATAAACCACCACTTTTTTCATATTGGAGTGCTGCAAATTTTCTTTTGCTATATATATATATACACATACACTACCGTTCAAAAGTTTAGGGTCACTTAGAAATTTCCATATTTTTTCAATGAAGTTAACATTAAATTAATCAGAAATACACTCTATACATTGTTAATGTGGTAAATGATTATTCTAGCTGCAAACGTCTGGTTTTTAATGCAATATCTACATAGGTGTATGGAGGCCCATTTCCAGCAACCATCACTGCAGTATTCTAATGGTACATTGTGTTTGCTAACTGTGTTAGAAGGCTAGTGGATGATTAGAAAACACTTGGAAACCCTTGTGCAATTATGTTAGCACCGCTGTAAACAGTTTTGCTGTTTAGAGGTGCTATAAAGCTGACCTTCCTTTGAGCTAGTTGAGAATCTGGAGCATTACATTTGTGGGTTCGATTAAACTCTCCAAATGGCTCGAAAAAGAGAGCTTTCATGTGAAACTCGACAGTCTATTCTTGTTCTTAGAAATGAAGGCTATTCCATGCGAGAAATTGCCAAGAAACTGAAGATTTCCTACAACGGTGTGTACTACTCCCTTCAGAGGACAGCACACAGACTCTAACCAGAGTAGAAAGAGAAGTGGGAGGCCCCGCTGCACAACTGAGCAACAAGACAAGTACATTAGAGTCTCTAGTTTGAGAAATAGACGCCTCACAGGTCCTCAACTGGCAGCTTCATTAAATAGTACCCGCAAAACGCCAGTGTCAACGTCTACAGTGAAGAGGCGACTCCGGGATGCTGGCCTTCAGGGCAGAGTGGCAAAGAAAAAGCCATATCTGAGACTGGCTAATAAAAGGAAAAGATTAATATGGGCAAAAGCACACAGACATTGGACAGAGGAAGATTGGAAAAAAGTGTTATGGACAGAGGAATCGAAGTTTGAGGTGTTTGGATCACACAGAAGAACATTTGTGAGACGCAGAACAACTGAAAAGATGCTGGAAGAGTGCCGGACGCCATCTGTCAAGCATGGTGGAGGTAATGTGATGGTCTGTGGTTGATTTGGTGCTGGTAAAGTGGGAGATTTGTACAAGGTAAAAGGGATTTTGAATAAGGAAGGCTATCACTCCATTTTGCAACGCCATGACATACCCTGTGGACAGCGCTTGATTGGAGCCAATTTCATCCTACAACAGGACAATGACCCAAAGCTCACCTCCAAATTATGCAAGAACTATTTAGGGAAGAAGCAGGCAGCTGGTATTCTATCTGTAATGGAGTGGCCAGCGCAGTCACCAGATCTCAACCCTATAGAGCTGTTGTGGGAGCAGCTTGACCGTATGGTACGCAAGAAGTGCCCATCAAACCAATCCAACTTGTGGGAGGGGCTTCTGGAAGCATGGGGTGAAATTTCTCCCGATTACCTCAGCAAATTAACAGCTAGAATGCCAAAGGTCTGCAATGCTGTATTTGCTGCAAATGGAGAATTCTTTGACGAAAGCAAAGTTTGAAGGAGAAAATTATTATTTCAAATAAAAATCATTATTTCTAACCTAGTCATTGTCTTGACTATATTTTCTAGTCATTTTGCAACTCATTTGATAAATATAAGTGTGTGTTTTCATGGAAAACACAAAATTGTCTGGGTGACCCCAAACTTTTGAACGGTAGTGTATATATATATATATATATATATATATATATATATATATCTGAATGAGCAGTGTTTGTGATCATACTTTGCAATGCTTGTCCTGCACTAATTTGGTCACCGAGATTTTCTCTCAGGCATCACAGCTGCCTTGACTGTACCATTTCCTTATACTGTACGCTGCGTGTCCAAACAGTGCTCGTGAGGTGGGATGTCAGACTAAATGCTTTAATGCGGAATACTAGAAAGTTCGTACAAATGCTCGGCCGATCAAATGTTTGCAAGTCGGCAGCACATCTCCATGTGTAAACGAGCGCTGCGGCCCCTTCAAAACAGCAGATTGGCGCGAGTCCCAGGATTTGGACCCGACCTATCAGATCAAGCAGACAATGGTATTAAACTTACCCTCCTCATCGGCCGCTGTGGAGGTCCTGATTCCATCCAGCGTCGTGACGTCATGCGCTGCAGACAGCGTTGTAACGTCAGGACCTCTGCTGCGCTCCGGAACGAGGAGCGTAAGTACTGTCAGTTACTATTGCAACAGGGGCCCGTGTAGTTTAGTACATAGGCCACAGATACTACAGTAACTTTTCATTGATATGGTGCGGGGATTCATGGGCCCCCTGGCTTCGGTGCCCTGTTACAATTGCGACTGCTGCAACCCCTATAGTTACGCCACTGGAAGGAAACCAAACAAAGATATGGATTTTGCCCCATTGCATAGAGGGAAAAAATAATAATACAGAAAATTCAGGTTAGGGGAATACAATCACATCGCAGGTGAGAGAGGAAACTGTTCTGGCTTCTGCCAGGAGACATATTAATATTACTGTTGCAGAAAACCCCAAAGACTCTTAGGCCCTGTTCACACAGAGTTTTTTGCAGGAAGAAAATTCTGCCTGGAAAAATCAGCTCCGGTTTTTTTTAAGTGATTTTGCACCACAGACATTTTTTGACGCAAATTTTGTCGCTTTTTTTGCCATGTTTTTTTTTACCTCTGTCTTTAACAGGTTTCCATAAAACGTGTCATAAAACGTTGCGGCCATTCGCAGCATTTTTTTAATGGGGTTTTTGATGCGGAAAACGCCTCAAGATAGGGCATGTCGTTAATTTTTCCTGTGAACTTTTTTTTTCCCGCTCTCGAAAAAAAACCACCTCCACCTCCCATTCAAATCAATGGGAGGCAATTAAATTGCGTCAAAAAACTCGGTGTGAGCGGGGCCTTATAAAGGAAGACAACTAATAAACAAAACTTTAGTGCTGATATAACACACTATGAAGAGTTTATGAATGGGCATGAAAGTCCGGCGAGCTCTGAAAATCCATCCACCGTCTCCAAACCCTGAGATGTTTGCCCGAGCGTTGGTGTGACAGAGCCATTAATTCCTCCATATTTTGGAGATGTATAATTTCCGTAAATTAATCAGATATGGTGGGAACGTTTCTACTTTTCCAGAGTCTGGGGATCACAGTTCTAGCAGCCACGAGAATATAGCTGATCAATGTATGGGCTAGTAGCTTTGTTGAACCCGGAATTATGGACAAAAGAAGTGTCGCTGGGTTATTATCAAGTGTTATCTCAGTGACCTTTTGAATTAAAGACACTACTGTTCACCAAAATTTATATATTGGGGGGCATTCCCACCATATGTGAGACATTGTACCTTTAGGGTATGTTCACACGAGGGCGTCCGTAACGTCTGAAATTACGGGGATGTTTCAGCCTGAAAACATCCCCGTAATTTCAGCCGTACCGGCATGTGCAGGCGCTTGAACGCCGCGTCAATTACGGACGTAATTGGCGCTGCTATTCATTGGAGTCAATGAATAACGGCTCCAATTACGGCCAAAGAAGTGACAGGTCACTTCTTTGACGCGGGCGTCTATTTACGCGCCGTCATTTGACAGCGGCGCGTAAATTACGCCTCGTGTGAACAGACAAACGTCTGCCCATTGCTTTCAATGGGCAGATGTTTGTCAGCGCTATTGAGGCGCTATTTTCGGACGTAATTCGGGGCAAAAACGCCCGAATTACGTCCGTAAATAGGCCGTGTGAACATACCCTAAGCCTGATCACAGCACCAGCATATGTCAGTTGTGTTAGGATCAATTCAGTGTAGAAAGACAGGTTGTTTGTACCATCTGGATAAAATTTTAAAGTTTGTCTCTTGAGCCAGAAAATTTCTGACAAAGAGTGAATAATTTTGACCATTCATCATTAGTAGGTGAGACATTCAATTCTATCTCCCAACTATTTGCGTAGGATGGTTTCGACTGCGAATACAAATCTAAAAGGAGGTTTTAGACAGTGGCTATTGCTTTCGGCATTGTAGACCTGGAGGAGTATAAAAGCTCAAAGGGGGTAAGATCCCTGTGTAGGGTCGGAGCTTGTCGGACCCTACAATAGAAATGTTTAAGTTCTAGTTACATAGTTACATAGTTACATAGTTAGTACGGCTGAAAAAAGACACATGTCCATCAAGTTCAACCAAGGGAAGGGAAAAGGGAAGGAAAAATTTCTACACATAGGAGCTAATATTTTTTTGTTCTAGGAAATTATCTAACCCTTTTTTAAAGCCATCTACTGTCCCTGCTGTGACCAGCTCCTGCGGTAGGCTATTCCATAAATTCACAGTTCTCACTGTAAAGAAGCCTTGTCGCCTCTGCAGCTTGAACCTTTTTTTCTCCAGACGGAGGGAGTGCCCCCTTGTTTTTTGAGGGGGTTTTACAAGGAACAGGATTTCACCATATTTTTAGTATGTGCCATTAATATATTTATATAAGTTAATCATGTCCCCCCTTAGTCTTCTTTTTTCAAGGCTAAATAGGTTTAATTCTTTCAATCTTTCCTCATAACTTAAATTCTCCATGCCCCTTATTAGCTTCGTTGCTCTTCTTTGTATTTTTTCCAACTCCAGGGCATCCTTTCTATGAACTGGAGCCCAGAACTGAACTGCATATTCTAGATGAGGCCTCACTAATGCTTTGTAAAGTGGCATTATTACATCCCTGTCCCGCGAGTCCATGCCTCTTTTAATACACGACAATATCCTGCTGGCCTTTGAAGCAGCTGATTGACACTGCATGCTGTTATTGAGTTTATGATTTACAAGTACACCCAGATCCTTCTCAACAAGTGAATCCGCCAGTGTAGCGCCCCCTAGGACATATGATGCATGCAGGTTGTTGGTACCAAGATGCATAACTTTACATTTATCTACATTAAACTTCATTTGCCAAGTGGACGCCCAAACACTTAGTTTGTTTAAATCTGCCTGTAATTCATGAACATCTTCCATAGTCTGAACTATATTACATAGCTTGGTGTCATCTGCAAAAATAGAAATAGTGCTATTAATCCCATCCTCTATATCATTAATAAATAAGTTGAATAATAGTGGTCCCAGCACTGAACCCTGGGGTACACCACTTATAACCGGGGACCATTCAGAGAAGGAATCATTGACCACAACCCTCTGGATACGGTCCTTGAGCCAATTCTCAATCCAATTACAAACTATATTTTCTAAACCTATAGTCCTTAATTTACCCATTAGGCGTCTATGGGGGACAGTGTCAAATGCCTTTGCAAAGTCCAAAAACACTAAATCCACAGCGGCCCCTCTGTCTAGACTTCTGCTCACCTCTTCATAAAAACAGATTAGGTTAGTTTGACAACTTCTGTCCTTAGTAAAACCGTGCTGGCTGTCACTTATAATGCTATTTATTGTCACATAATCCTGTATATAGTCCCTCAATAGCCCCTCAAACATTTTCCCCACGATGGATGTTAAGCTTACTGGTCTATAATTACCCGGGGAAGACCTAGAGCCCTTTTTGAAAATAGGCACCACATTTGCCCTGCGCCAGTCCCTTGGCACTATACCAGTCACTAGAGATTCTCTGAATATTATGAAAAGGGGGACAGAAATAACTGAACTAAGCTCTTTAAGAATTCTAGGGTGTAACCCATCTGGTCCCGGAGCCTTGAGCACATTTATTTTATTTAATTTAGCTTGGACCATCTCTACATTCATCCAATTCAGTATATCAACTGATATATTAACAGCACTGGCACCGGCTACATCAGCTGCTCTTTCTTCTGTTGTATATACAGAGCTAAAGAACCCATTTAGTAACTCTGCCTTCTCTTGATCCCTGTGATCAACTCCCCATTACCATTATCTAGGGGTCCTACATGTTCAGACCTTGGCTTTTTTGCATTTATATGCTTGAAGAATTTTTTAGTATTTGTTTTACTATCCTTGGCCACCTGCCTTTCATTTTGTATTTTTGCTAATTTTATTACATTTTTACAGATTTTATTAAGCTCTTTATATTTTACAAAGGCTACAGCTGTACCCTCAGATTTGTATTTTTTAAATGCCCTTTTTTTGTCATGTATTGCCCCTTTCACAGAAGGTGTAAGCCATGTGGGGTTTAATTTGAGTCGTTTATACTTATTACCTGTAGGAATAAATTTTGCACTATAATAACTCAAAGTAGATTTGAAAATCTCCCATTTATCATTTGTTCCATTATTTGACATTAGTTCTTCCCAGTCTATATCCTGAATTGCAGCCCTCATCCTGGGGAAATTGGCTTTCTTAAAATTAAATGTTTTTGCCCTCCCAGCCTGCGTTTGTTTTTTACAGTATAGGTAAAATGTAACTATATTATGATCACTGTTACCGAGGTTTTCACGAACATTGACATTCCCAACAAGATCTGCATTATTAGAAATGACCAGATCCAACAGAGCTTCACCTCTAGTCGGGTCTTCCACAAACTGGCCCATAAAATTTTCCTGCAACAGGTTGAGGAAATGTCTCCCCTTTGCAGTTGAAGCCGAACCATGACACCAATTAATATCCCGGAAATTAAAATCTCCCATTATCACTACAGTACCCGCCTTGGTCTAGGAGTCTCTGGTACCAGGTCTCGATAGGGTTTCAAACCCCCAGGGGACACAACCTGTTTAAATGTCAAGGTTTCCTCCATTTGGGATCTTGCTAAAAATGATAGTGCTATACCTGGAGAAAAATCTAGTTTCCCGTAATTGGCGTATGCGGGCCATCCCTTGAAAAGAGTTTCGCTTTAGAGAGATGTCTTGCATGCCATAATCACACTTCCCATAACATATGGCAAGACCAAAATATTGACTAGGCCTCACACGGTGACCAGGGCAAAACTGTCAAAGGTACTTCCGATTGTATACCTTCTAGTTGTATCCACAGCTTGGATGATATATTTTGCGAGACATCAAGAATTCTTGTCAGTGTTGCAGCCATAAAGTATAGGAGGCAGTCTGGCACTGCCAACCCCCCTTTCTGTTTTTTCCGAATTTAAATGCTTTGTGCTAGCCTGGGTCCTTTAGATGCCCAAACAAAGTATCTAAATATCTTGTTCAGAGTTTGAAAGAGTAGTCTCGGGGGTGTACAGGGTAGTGTTTGGTACAAATAAAGTAGACGTGGTAGAACGTTCATATTAAGTACATTTATTCTGCCTAGTGAAGACATAGTTTTGCCTTCCCAGCTAGAGAGATCGTGTTGTAAGTTTTGTAACAAGGATAAGTAGTTGAGGGAGTATGTTTTAGTGAGATCAGATGGAATCATAATGCCCAAGTATTTAAGCGCTTTTTGTTGCCATCCAAATGTATAGGAGGACTGAAGGGTCTGCACTAATTGACTATTTAGAGATATATTATGTGCACTGCTTTTAGTAAGATTAATTTTAAAGTTACTATAGTAACTCTATTCCTTGATAGTGGACATAAAGGAGGATAGGGAAATATTTGGTTGGGAAATATATAAGTGGACATCATCAGCAAATGCGGAGCACTTGACCTGATGTTGTCCTATCTGAATGCCTCTGATGTCAAGGTTTTGTCTTATTGCCCTCAATAAGTGTTCCATCACTAAAGCATAGATCATTGGTGAGAGGGGACAGCCCTATCGTGTACCATTGCTGACCGTAAAGGGAGAGGACAGGGAAGTATTTACACAAACTTGGGCCTGAGGTCCTTTATAGAGGGCACAAACGCATTGGAACATCACTTGTCCCAGTTGTGTTGGAGTCGCCTCCATGAACCCCCAGTCCACCCGGTCAAAAACTTTCTCTGCATCTAACGAAAGCAACATACATGGCATAGAATTTTGTTTAGCATAATTTATAAGACATGGTTTTTGAGTCACGAGCCCCTCTGGAGGGGTTAAAACCCACTTCATCCGGGTGGACCAGCGATCCAAGCATGCCCCCCCAATCTATTTGCTATTAATTTTGCATAAATCTTAGCATCAGTGTTTACAAGAGATATGGGACGGTAGCTAGCACATTGCTGAGGATCTTTTCCCTCTTTGGGAATAACATTGATGTTGTCAAGTAGAAATTCTGGAGGGGTGGGAGTAGCATCAGATAGGGCATGTAGGGCTGAAAGCAGTACTGGGCTGATCTCGTCATTCAGGGCTTTCTAAAAAGCTGCTTTGAACCTATCAGGGCCTGGGCTTTTACCTAATGGGAGGTTTTTAACCACGTTAGAAAAAATTATTCTAGAATAAAGGGTGTTTCTAATTGTGCGACAGCATCTGTGGGTAAACAATGTAAGGCCATATCTTGAATATACTTTGAGAGAGAGCAGGCATGCTGGGGAAGGGGGTTCCTAGTGTATCGGGGAGGAAGGATCTAAAGCGATTGATAATACTCTAAGAAAGCTTCAGCTATTTTATCAGTTAGATGTACCACATTTCCCAGAGCGTTTTTGATCGATGGGACATATGAGGCTGCTGTTTTTTCCTGTAGTGCCAACGCTAAGGCTGGGTTCACACAACCTATTTTCAGACGTAAACGAGGCGTATTATGCCTCGTTTTACGTCTGAAAATAGGGCTGCAATACGTCGGCAAACATCTGCCCATTCATTAGAATGGGTTTGCCGACGTACTGTGCAGACAACCTGTCATTTACGCGTCGTCGTTTGACAGCTGTCATACGATGACGCGTAAAAATACAGCCTCGCCAAAAGAAGTGCAGGACGTTTTTGGAGCCGTTTTCTCATAGACTCCAATGAAAACAGCTCCAAAAACGGACGTAAAAAACGCTGCGAAAACGGCGCGAAAAACGCAAGTTGCTCAAAAAACGTCTGAAAATCAGGGGCTGTTTTCCCTTGAAAACAGCTCCGTATTTTCAGACGTTTTTGGTCACTACGTGTGCACATACCCTAAAAGTTTACCTGGTTTATTGCCCCATTCAGAAAATGATTGGGAGCATAATTGTCGAAAGCGATTATGTTGTCGATTGACTAGTTTTGAATTTCCTGGCGAGTATGTGCAAGTTTTTGAAGAGTTTACATTTATGTTGGGATTCTAATGAGTGTAGGTCAGAGAGCAAAGATTGTAATTTAGCACCCGCTTCTTTTTTTAGTATGGATCCATGTTTAATCAGCATATCTCTAAGGATGCATTTTAAAGCTTCCCATCGTATTGATGGGGCGGTGGTGTCTGATAAGTGATCCTGTTGGAAGTGCGATATCACTTGTTTGATTTCTGACGTGCATACTGCATCCTGAAGGAGTGAATGATCTTTTTGTATCTGGTAAAAGTCTTAATGCACAGAAAACTGGAGCATGGTCCGATAATAAGATATTGGCAATATTAGCTTTAGAAACCTGTGAGAGCAGTTTATGTTGAGCAAAGATGTAATCAATTCTGCTATATGAGCTGTGTACTTGTGAGTAGAAGGTGAAGTCTTTGTCATCGGGATGCGTCAAGCGCTAGATATCGCAAAGTTACATCTCATTCAAGGCTTTACGAAATCTATTGATTTTGTTATATGCAAGTCTCGAGTGGCTTGAAGATGTTTTAAGAGAAGCATTAATAGGGAGGTTAAAATCCCAACTGAGTATGAGGCCACCTTATGTGAAGGAGAACAATTTATCGAGGACTCCAACTAGGAAGGCAATCTGATTTCTGTTTGGGGCATAAATATTTACTACTGTATAGATATGTGAACCAATTTCACATGACACAAAAAAAAAGCGGGCTTTCGGGTCTGCCTTATGTAGAAGGATGAAAACCCCTGTTTTACCATCTGGGTTACTACTGTGGTATGTTGAGGTATAACAAAGATTTTTTCTTTTTGGAAAATGGCCAGTGTGTAAATGAGTTTCCTTCAAACAATCTATCTGAGCCTTTTGTCTATGGAGGAAATAGAGAATTTCGGACCCTTTTTTGGGCTACATTGAATCCCTGGATGTTAAAAGAGGCAAGAGTCTACATGTCACCTTTTAATTGCATCATAAACTTTGCTGTTATCATTAATCACACATGATATATCATCAATAAGGTCTAATAGTTTATTTGTGAATTAACCCATTGTGAATTAACCCATTGCATGTAGACCCTAGTGACAAGCGACAGACTTCATAGTGAGCTCCAAAATGGGATTATCTTCTTCTGGACCCTTGATGCCCATTATTGTGTCAGAGCCTTTGCCCACCAATGGATCCTCTGGTGAGCCAGTCTAACTCTTCCCCCAATTCTTTTTAATTGTCTTTCTTGTTTTTACTCAGTTTCTCTCTTGTCTTGCTTGCTTTTTCCTCCTGAAGCAGAACAATTCCTTGTTGTATGTGGAGGAGGGTCCTTAATCCCTTATCGCACCACGACGCACCGGTACGTCCTGGTGCAGGGGGAGAAGTATGGAGCGCGTTCACACGCTAAGCACGCTCCATATGCTGCGGGTGTCGGCTGTATTTTACAGCCGACACCCAGGACTAACAGCTAGGAGCAGTGATCGCGCTGTTCCTGCCTGTTTAACCCCTCAAATGCTGCGGTCAAAAGCGACTGCAGCATCTGAGGCGTTGAATATTGGGGGTGGTCCCTCCAGCAGCTCATCGCCCCCCCGCAACGAGATCGGGGGTTGACGATGGTTGTTATGGCAGCCCAGGGGCCTAATGAAGGCTCCCAGGGCTGCCTTCACTCTGCCTCTGTTAAGCCCTGCCTGTGGCAGGGCTTAACAGATGCCTGTAAAAATGACGATATACTGCAAAACATTAGTAATGCAGTGTATTGTACCAGCGATCGACTGCACTATTGATTCCGTCAAAACAACGGAACCCTGTCACAATGGTTACAAACGGAAACCATACGCTAAGCTTTCCGTTTGCCTTTCCGTTGAGGGGTTCCCCCAACGGAAACCTCAGACTGAACCCCTCAACAGAAAGGCAACACTGATGTAAACACAGCCACATCGTTGGGCTTCCGTTCATGGGCTCCATCAGACCTTTCCGTCAGGGGAACCCATGAACGGATACCAAACGAAACCATAGCATTCCATTTGAATTACCATTGATTTCAATGGTTGTGCTTCCCTTGCAAATGGTTTCAGTTTGTCTCCATTCCGTAAGGTTTTCATTTTTTTGGCGGAATCAATAGCGTAGACGACTGCGCTATTGATTCCGCCCAAAAAAAAACAGACACCTTACGGAACAGAGACAAACGGAAACCATTTGCAATGGAAACATTGCCATTAAAATCAATGGTAATGCAAATGAAAAGATATGGTTTCTATTCATGGGTTCCCCTGAAGGAAAGATCTGACAGAACCCATGAATGGAAGCCCGACGCAGATGTGAACGAAGCCATAGATGGTTGCTCAGTCATCTGTGAGCCGTGTGTATGTAACTACACAGTTTACCTAGACATGTGAAACTACATTTGGAACCTTTGCACATAAAAGTTAAAAATAATACCAACGGTGGAATGTATCTTAATATTTGAGGGTATGTTCACACAGGGAGGATACACTGTGTGAAAGCACACAGCGTATCTGCCTTGCGCGCCGCAGGGGATTCCGGCCGAAAAAACGCACCAAAGAAAAACGCACCAAAGAAAACTGCACGTAGAAATAACCCCAAAAAACACATACTTAACCTCTGATGTCCTGCGCCCCAGCCCCCTGGGATGATGTTTCATCCCATGTGACCAATGCAGCCTGTGATTGGCTGCAGCAGTCACATGGGATGAAACATCATCACAGGAGGTTGGCCTGGACGAAGAAACACATTATTCTAAGCAAGTATAATATTTTTTTTTTATAAGTTGCGTTAATCGCTGCAAAAAACGCAACATCTGCTATTTGTTGCGGGTTTTACCTCCCCATTGAATTCAATAGGGAAAACCCGCAACACAAAAGCAGCAAATACGCAAATACAATTGACGTGCTGCGGATTAAAAAACTGCACCGCATGTAATTTTCTGAGATTTGTTCAAATCTTATCCACTTTGTTGCTACTGTATTATGCTGCGGATTTTCTACAACAAAATCCGCAGTATTTACGCTACGCGTGAACTTACCCTAAAAGTATTTACAATTCTTTCATGTGAAAGAATATTTTTTTTTTTTAGAACTTGTGTACCTTTAGGCCGTTTTCACAGAATTTTGAGGCAGATTTTTCTGCCTGCAAAAAATTGTCTCTTTGACGCGTTTTCCGTGGAGTTTTTCGGCTGCGACCATTGAGCTCCACAGGCAAAAAATGCAGCAAATCCGCTTTCTCTGCCTCCTATTTATTTGAATGGGAGGTCAGAGACGGAAACGCCTGAAGAAAGGGCATGACGCTTCTTTTTTCCTGAAAAATTATTTTTTCCACTTGCGGGAAAAAACCGCCTCCATCTCCCATTGAAACCAATGGGAGGCGAATTCGAACATTTTTTGGCGTGGGTTCTGCATCAAAAACCGAGCCAAAAACAGTGTGAACAGGGCCTCAGTCATTATGCGGTCTGCTTCCTGATTTGTAACCAGATTTTCAGAAGGTGCTAATATTCAGGCAGTGGTCTGCTCACTTTTGTGATTCTATCACTGAAGATAGGGTAAGGCTCCGTTCACATCTTGTTTGTGCTCTACGTTCGACGTACTCACATGGAAAGCTCCCAGTGCATACACCCAGTGCATCAGCATAACTCTTTTTTTACAGTATAGGAAAGCGTAGTCTGCTACGCTATCTTATACTGAGGCATATAGTAAAAAAATGTAAAATGTAGGCATATAATGGCATACATCGCCCATTGACACCCAGTGTAAAAAAAAAAAATACCCCGTGGTATACGTTTTTCTTTGAAATAAGAGTCAGTGGGCGATGTATGCCACTGTATGCCTACACAGTGGTATATGTCACAATCTTCCCTCGGAGATCTATGTATACCTCAGATGGAAAGCAAAGACGAGGTGTGAACAGAGCCTTAGGGGGGATTTACATGAGCGTGTGCGTTTTGCGCACACAAAAAACGCGGCGTTTTGCGTGCGCAAAAGGCACTTGACAGCTCCGTGTGTCATGTTCATATGGTGCGCGGCTGCGTGCTTTTCGAGCTGCCGCCATCAATATGACACTCCATTTGGATGTTTGTAAACATAAAAGCATGTGGTGCTTTTCTGTTTCCATTCATTTTTATACTGCTGTTGCGCGAATAACGCGCGTCCCACGGAAGTGCTTCCGTGTGGCGCGCGTGATTTTCACGCACCGATTGACTTCAATGGGTGCATGATGCACGAAAAACGCCGAAATATAGAACCTGTCGTGAGTTTTACGCAGCAGACTCACGCTGCGCAAAACTCACGGACAGTCTGCACTGCCCCATAGACTTACATAGGCCTGTGCGACTCGCGTGAAAATCACGCGGGTTGCATGGACGTAAATCACGTTCGTGTAAATCCGCCCTTATAGAGACACATGGAATGAGCAAGGTATCTAGTGATACAGTGATGATATATGAAGTTTTATATGAAGTGACATTCAAAAATTGTTGACTTAGTCTTTGGATGGAACTAAGAAACCATTTGAAGAGTCTTTTTATATGTTCATTGTTTGAGATTTGTGGAGGATGAAATTCCAGTAAAAACACAATTTTCTTGAGACCACCAAGTGTCAGCAACCAGTAGTTAAAATATTTAAACAGGTAAGGTGTTAGTCAAGTTACTTGAAGAAGTGATAGAAAACGCTTTGAGACAACATTGAGCCAAACACTTTATTTAGTGATATAGGTTCCTACAAGTGGACATTCCTCTTTAAAACAATAGAAAGGTAGGCAAGTAATTCTCAGTTATCATCAGCTGAAATACATTTCTAGTTTCTTCATCGGTGTCATTCTACTCTAAATAATAATCCATCATCTAATTATCTGTAAATTAATGAGGTTGTATTTGTTAGGCAACCCTTTTTCAAAATGCCCTGTTAAAGTATATTTAGGGGACAGATGTCGTGACCTGATTATTATTCTGTCTATTAGTCATAGCGGAGATCCACATCAAGTACTCCAGTGTGCTCTGTAGTACTACTGACATCTATTAAAATCTATAGACACCCATAGATTTCATGTAATGCTCTATTAACACACACAAAAAAGGGCATTTAATTACAGTTCTCCATTAAAGGGGTTTCCCAATATAAAATTACTATGTGTTAATGTAAATACATTTGTAATATACTTACATTTTCCAAATTGGCCCCGTTTCCAGATGCTGCTGTGGGGTACTTGACGGTGGACGTCACTCTCTGGCCGCTGCGTTGATCTTCTATTCTCTTCCGAGTATACAACACGTCACTTGTGACTTGCCGTGTATGGGCTGTTCTGTTGTACAGCCCGTAACACACATTTGCGGTCCCTGCTGTTCTCGAGATAACAGCAGGGACCGCGCATGCAACCTGTCGTATACCCGGAAGAGAAATGAAGATAAACACAGCGGCCAATGAGTGAAGTTACCCGTCAAGTACCCCATGGCAGAATCTGGAAACGGGGCCAATTTGGAAAATGTAAGTATATTACAAATGTATTTACATTACTACATTACAAACATTAACATATAGTCATTTTATCTCGGAAAAACCCTTTAAATAATAACTGATGATGGGTGAACCTAGCAGCTCTACACCATGTGATCAGCTTTATACTTGAGGACCGGTAATGTGTAAAAGGTTTGTTGAAACATCAGTGTAATATATTACAGGCAGCTTTATTCTATATTCTTTTAAATTTCAAAATTACAAAAATAGATTTAAAAATGATATGCATTCAAAGTTATAAACTATTCCCTGATACAGTCCTGTGCAACGTTTCTCTCTATGCTCATCTAAGCTTTATAAATATATTTATTGTCCTTATCCTATCCTTATTACATCTCACGCCTTTACTGCCTGGAAAAATCCCATTTTATAGGCATTACCAAGGGAAATAGCAAAGTACAATAAATTGCCACTTTATTAGAAACACTTGCCCTTTCACTATTGACATGTGACCCCGAAGTGCAGAATAAAATCAAGAGAGCAAGTTTTCCGCAGATCAGAATCGAGCAATTTGAGCTACTATGAACAAGGCATAGTGATCGGTGCTAGACTATCCGGGGCCAGTATCTCAAAAACTGCCAACCGTGTGGGGTTTTCTTGTGTCGAGAGTATACAGAGAATGGTGTGATCAAGGAAAAATATCCAGCGAAAGGGGGTCCTGTTGACGTTAACAAAAGGAGTCAGAGGAGGAAGTGAAGAATCGGTGGAGCACAGCAAGCAAACTACAGCTGAATACAACGCTGGTGTTACAACTAACGTGTCCAAGTGCACAACTCCTTAGCACGGATGTGCTATAACAGCGGATGATCGGGTTAAGCGCCATTGCTTTTAAGAGGAAACAGAATGGAAAGACTCCACTGGACAAAACTTAGATCACTGAGCCATAGAAAAATATTACCTGGTCAGATAAATCCAGATTTCTGTGGCACTATGCTGATGGAAGATCAGAATTTGGCGCAAGCAGAATGAGTTGAGGAAAACCCTTCCTGCGAGGTGTCAACAGTTCAGGTTGGCGGAGGTGGAGTGTGAGGAAGGTTTCCTTGGCACACCGTCGGTCCTCCGATAAATATGGATGGACGTTTGAACAGTAGGGTTCTGATGGCCAAAGGAAGTCAAACACGCTACTAGATGGGTGTCTCTAATAAAGTGGCCATTTGGTTTATAATACATTTTTAAATGTTCAGTATATCTGTGCTGCTTTTAAGTTTTGGGTATTATTCTGCATATCTGTTAGAATCCAATGACAATAATGTGGCATGTTGATGTCACCAGTGAATCACATGTTGGCTTCAACAGGCACATCTAGAATTGAACATTACAACTTTTATATAAATCTTCAACCTCAGAGAAATACATGTATTATGGTATTTTTATATTTCATTGTAAAAATAAAAATATTACAAAACCGTATTCTTGATTTAAGGTTACAGATCACAAGTCTCATCGTTAACAGCATTAATCTGACACCTACTAAACAACATCTAATGAAAGTGGACTACAGAATATATTTCTATTTAGAACAATAAATAGACATGCAGATAGACTTGGTGTAGAATCATTATCATGTAAAACCCAATATTACACAAAGATTTTGCATAAAATATTCGTGGAACAATTTGTATGACAATTTATGAAGTAGTTTCATATACTTGATTAGGAGCAACTTTTGTCTTATTTTTTTTAATAAACATAAACTGACTATATACGTTTAATACATGAGAACATTTTTTATATTTTGAATTGTACTAGTATTGGTCAGGTTAGTGTGCTATAATGTTACTTTCTTTTGCATAGGGATTATGATATAAAATATATAACAGTTATTAATAAATTAATTAGTAAGAAGATAACATTTTACTATCTGAGCAAAAAAGGCAAAATGTGCATATAACTGGGATAACTCATAACAAAAATAAATGCTTCCACTAAGGGTTGTGCAAACATACAGAGTGATACAGTACTATTACAAAGTAGAATTTTTTTTTCTATTATTTATAGCACAATATCATATTTTGACAGAACGTGCTTGATCTGAAATATTCACCGGTCAGGACTGATCTTTGATGCCAGATGCAGAATAATTGTCAAATCATTGTTTTGTTGTTTTTGTAAATAATCATTAGGCTAAATTCCCACCGCCTTCTTGGTTTATGTTCAGGGGGACAGTTTGAAACGGTGCCGCTGAACATATGGCTAGATGCCTATACAGTTGCATATGTGCTGCCATTAAAGGGGTTTTTTCCAAAATGAACATTAATCACCTATCCACAGGACCTTTGTTCCTGCTCACTGAACAATCGCAGTGAGGAAGAGTTTTAATGGAATGGCTGTCGCCCATGTGCCCTGCTGCTCCATTCAATTTTTATGGGTCCGATGGAGGTGTCCAAGTACTGCGCTTGGCTGTTTCAGTCATTCCCATAGACTTTGAATGGAGCGGCAGATTACATGCACGAATGCCGCTTCATTCAAAATTCTGTGATCGTTAAGTGAGGAGAAATGGGGATCGGGACGTCCGATCTAGAGATCAATGAACGTCCTAGTGGTGGGGCCCCCACTGATCTTACATTAATCCCCTATCCTGGATAGGTGATAAAATGTTAATTGTGAGAAAATTACTTTAAATAAAAATTACTTTTTAAATAATAAAAAAACAAAACCTTGTATACTGCCCGGTTATATATATATTTTTTGTATAACGTTGTATTAAAAAGAGAACTTTTCAATACAGTTGGGGCTGAGGGATCTTAACATATACCGGCCAAATATATGCTAAAAGGACAGCGAAGTCTTTGGGTAAGTTGGGAAAAGCTGGCCATGCACCACAGTTGTGGTGTAAATCGAGCCTTTTCTCCCTGCACAAGGTTGAGTTTTGTCTATCCCATAACAAAATGTAATTGTTCTTTTGAAACATGACAAACCATTCAGATTCAGAAAGCAAAGCTTGCATATTTCCACATTATCTTTTATATATTGTGTGCTTTTTCTGAGAAAGGGTACAATATGCCATACTTTTTGGAGTACAAAATGCAGTTTGTAGAAAGAAAAAAATCTGTCCTAGACATCTGCCCTAGACAACCAAGGATGGTGGCATTAACTCTTCCACTGCCATAAATTACCAGAGATTTTTTTTTTCCGACTCCTGATGTCTAAATTTAGGTGCATCTTACAGTCTGCGAAATATGGTACGTCATTCTTTATATTTATTGGCTTGAATAGTTACACATAAATAGCCCGATTTCATAGACAAACCATTCATAAATCAACACAGCAGTCATCTGCCATAATGCGCCAGCATTAGGTTATCACTACATTGATACGGCACTCGATGACGAAAGACAACTAGGAAGGAACAGGAATGCAGGATGCTAATTCTCTTCGGATCATCATGCCTCTGCATTAAAAGACTGTGTGGAAAGGGTCGTTGTATATAAAACAGACACTGGCACTAGACTTGTTACTGACATAATATCAATTGCTTTTTGATTAACATTTTTCTACATTACACAGTCCAATAAACTATGGCTTTACTTTCGTTAAATGTGTTCACACATTACAGGGTATGATAAATCAGCGCTAAACTAATTAAATAACACAGTAAATTATATCATAAAAATCTAGAATTCACTTCGAACATTAGTTATACATTGCAAAGTGCACCAGTTGTCTCAGCAGTGAGGCCAGTTATTCTGGACTGTAGTCACATTTTTTGCCAGTGATCTAAGAATTGGCTTTACACCTTACATTACAAAGGAATCTGTGCTGCGAATAGATGACATTGCAGATAGATGTATTCATCAATTCCCATTCACTGTTTGCTTTTCTTATCTTCTAGTTCAACTTCCTTTTCTGCTCCTGAGGGGTCGATGACATCAGCGGTTGACGGAGTAACAGGTGACAGGTTAAACAAACAATCTGTATTGCTTTCATCAGTGGTATCAACTATTATTATGCTAACTACCGATATATTGTTTTCTGTGCTGCGTTCAGTGTCCTCTTCACCAATGGCTGATGTAATGGTGGATAGTGAATCTATGACTGGGTGCAACAGTGCTTGTTGAGAATGTTCTGAGCTGGAACCATCCTGATCTGATTCAATTTGAATCTCGTGCTCAATCCCGGCATCACCAACCTCAGCCTCTACATGGCTGCTCACTTTATCCACCTGTTTATCCACCTGTTCTAGTTCCACTGAAGTACTTTGTGGCCTCTCTAGATTATTTTCAATATTGGTATCCTTAGATTTCTGTGCGTTTTTCTTCAAAGATCTAGTAAAAGATGTCTTTTTTAGAGTTTTATTTTGCCCAGACTTCTGCTTCTTGGGTGGTCCCCAGATAAAGTGCTCAGGGGGTTGATAATGATGATAAGCAATACGTAACAGATTTCTCCTTTCCCTCCTCTCCCTGACAGTGTACACAAAATACTCTAATGCACTTTGTTTCATGTTTGGGATTGTGTTCTCAACAATAGACTCTTCAAGAAAAGCCTTCACCAAAGGAGACATAAAATGTTCATAACCAAGCTCCCCAAGACTTTTTAATATGCGGGTAATTCTCAAGTAGTTGTGCTGAGATCTAGAATGATATAAAGACGACAGATAAAGTATTGTTTTTTCCAACAATAACATATACAGTACTTTTTTCTTTTATATGGACTAATATCTGCAAAAAACAGCCAGGCATATTAAAGACAACATCTGTCCAATCTGGAATTGCAGCAGTTTCCTGCAACCTGAACCAGCTTTCACATAGAATACATATAGACCCTGTATTATTAAGAGCTTTGACCATGTTATTATCCATACTATTTTCATTACATCATACTTTTTCAGTATTTTTTCAGTATGTACCCTTAAAGGGTCCCTTGCGCATTTAGTTTTTTTTACCCGGTTTCAACTGTATCTGCATCCTCAGGACGCAGATACAGTTGACTCCTGTGGTAGAGCAGGGTGCCGTCAGTTCAGGGAGCCGTTAGGCGCGATGACTTCATTGCGTCTCGCCGGTCTATGCCGAGCCGTAAGCGGCACAACACGCATATTTTTAGAGTCCGCTGGACTACTGCCATATACCGGCGCTTCAGGCATCTTATTAGTCCACAGTGTCCTCAATGTCTGCCCCATTTAATCCTTATTTCTGCCTCAATACTTGCCCCATTTACTTCTGGTTTAGCCTCAATGCCCACGTGCCACGGTGAACAGACAGTGCCCGCCCCAATTGTATATACAGGGTTGATGGAGTAATATACAGGGATGATGATGGGCTAGCATATACAGGGATGATGGGGGTCCCTGTATATTACTCCCATCATCCCTGTGTATACCAGCCCCCATCACTGTATATAACCCCTATCATTCCTGTATATAACACTCATGGGAGTTATATACAGGGATGATGGGGGTTACATACAGAGATGATGGCTGACTGGTATACACAGGGATTATGAGGGTTATATACAGGAATAATGGGGGCTATATACAGGGATGATGGGGGTACAGGGGTGGATTATAATGAAGGCAATCTGTGCCCAAGGCTGAAAGAGAGCCCAGTTCGCCCTGGTTCTCCCGAACCGGTTGTTAAAATTACAGTTGGTTCAGAGAACCGGGGTGAAGCGGGACCTCTCACCCAATTGTATTTGCGTCCTAAGGCTGCGGATACAATTGCTTACTCCAGCGCTAGCGAGCCACGGAACTAACAGCTCCCTTCCGGGCCATTTGGCGCTTTAGTAATGACGTAGTTGGCGCGATGACATCATCACGCCGACTACATCATCACGCCGACTCTGACCAGTCTTGCGTCACTAGAGGATGGCGCGGGAATGGGGATAGGTGAGAATCTTTTTTCTTTCCTGTGGGCAGTGTTGGGGGCAATATCTACCGGGGGCATTATTTACAAAGGACCTTATCTACAGAGGGCATTGTGACTGGTGCTATCTACAGGGGGCATTGTGACTGGCGCTATCTACAGAGGGCATTGTGACTGGTGCTATCTACAGGGGGCAGTGTGACTGGCGCTAACTACAGGGGGCAGTGTGACTGGCGCTATCTACAGGGGGCATTGTGACTGGTACTATCTACAGGGGCAGTGTGACTGGCGTTATCTACAGGTGGCAGTGTGACTGGTGCTACCTACAGGGGGGATTGTGACTGGCACTATCGACAGGAGGCATTGTGACTGGCGCTATCTACAGGGGGCAGTGTGACTGGTGCTATCTACAGGGGGCAGTGTGACTGGCGTTATCTACAGGGGGCATTGTGACTGGTGCTATCTATCTACAGGGGGCATTGTTAGTGTGTGTGGTGATTTACTTTACAGTGTTTGACACAATTTAATTCATGGGGACAGAGTATGGTGCTATTATATTCAGGGGTATAGTGTATATTACTATTGTATTCAGGGGCGCAGTGTGTGATACCATTATATTCAGGGGCATAGAATGTGGCACTATGAGAATTTTATCTTTGTTTATATGTGCGCAAATTTTGGAAAAGTGAGAAGCCATAGACATCTGAGCGGCAAACTCTGAAGAAATGGGCCGTGGCCGGGAGAAGTCATCATAGAGATCTGGACCGGATGGCGAAGCAAAGAGAAGAATGAAAAAGAAGACATCACCCGTGAGTCACTCAATGTAAATGTTTATTCTCCCTGTGACTGATCAGTACTGTAGTCACTGTATGATCTCAAGCGAGATGACGGATGGTAGCATTCTTTTTTTTTTTGTGAAATAGCAACTCCCAGCATATCCTTACCATTGTTCAGGCTATACTGGGAGCTGTCGTTTTATGTCGTACAAACTTATATGGCAGGGGTTAAACTGAATTTGCAAATGATCTCTGTACTGAACTGTATTTGTGCTGGTGCTGTATATATGTACTGAGCTTGGTTCTGGGGCTTTATTTATCTACTGAGCTTTGCTCTGGCACTGTATATATGGACTGAGCTTTGTTCTGGTGCTGTATATATGCACTGATCTTGGTTCTGGCACTGTATATATGTACTGAGCTTGGTTCTGGAGCTGTATTTATGTACTGAGCTTGGTTCTGGTGCTGTATTTATGTATTGAGCTTTGTTCTCGTGCTGTATATATGTACTGAGCTTGGTTCTGGGGCTGTATTTATGTACTGAGCTTTGTTCTTGTGCTGTATTTATGTAGTGAGCTTGGTTCTGGGGCTGTATTTATGTACTGAGCTTGGTTCTGGTGCTGTATTTATGTACTGAGATTGGTTCTGGGGCTATATTTATATACTGAGTGTAATATCTATGGCCGCGGCCCGTCGTTCTGACTTACCCTCTGATGGCCGCGGCCATGGACACGTGAGTTCTCGGCGGCATCTCCCTCTTGGGAGAAGCCGGCACATACTTTCTGCTTCAGGAAGTGTCTCCCGCAGGGTGCGCGCACTTGCACGGGCTTAATGGGCCAGTGCGCGTACAATTGCAGGAGATCTGCAATCAGTCCAGAATGCTGCTGGACTATAAAAAGGGCTCTGCCCTCTTGATCATTGCCTGAGCGTTGTTGTATACCTAAAGTTTGTCTTGCAAATGGTCTCCTAGTGTTTTCCAGTTCCCGTGTTACCCGTTCCTGCTGCCTGTACCCTGTATCCTGTGCTACCATGCCTCTGTGCCGCCTGGAGTTGAAGTCGAGCTGTGTCTTCCGCTGCATCGATTGTGTTACACTCACCGGGTGTCTGAATGCTGCCGGAGCCTTATCTTAAGCCTGAATCACCGCTATGGTCTACATTGCCTCAGGTACCCTTTCTGGACTATAGACATTGTATTGTACCTGGTTGGCCAGCTGCCTATCCGCTACGTGATGCGGCCCAGTGGGTCCATGCCCCGCACCGTGACACTGAGCTTGGTTCTGGGGCTGTATATTTATGCACTGAGATTGGTTCTGGGACTGTATATATTTACCTTATCTTAAAGTAAAATTAGATGTTAAATCTACTTTTACCTTAAGATAAGGTAAATATATACAGTAAAAACTAAACCCAAAAAACCATGGAGGAATCACAGTTTTTTCCAATTCACCCAATATATGGTACTTTAACTGGTGCCGATAAAAACTTCAACTCCTCCCGCAAAAAGTAATCCTTTACACACCACTCTATTGATGCAAAAATGTGAAAGTTATGGCTCTAGGAAGGCGGTCAGCGAAAAACTAAAAAAAAATAAATAAAATGTCTTGGACTTTAAGGAGTTAAACAACAGAGACTGGTTCTTTATGGTTATATTCACACACAGCAGATTTTTTTTTTCCTGGAAACCACTAACAATTTAAAGATCCTGATCTCTTTAGGGTCTCAAAGTATTCTGCTTATTCTCTTCTGTATGGCTCATTCTGCTTTTACAGCGAATTCAAAACCGTGCCAGATCTATGGCCGCCTGAACTGAAATCTGCAACTCTACGGTACAGTGTCTTAGGGTTGGGGGGGGGCACACTTTTTGAACTGCCCTGGGCCTATGGTACCCTTAATCTGTGGGGTTAAAATACAGGGACCCCCATCAGCCCTGTATATACCAGCCCACCATCATCCCTGTATATAACCCCCATCATCTGTGTATATACCATTTGGAAGGGCACTATCCGCTCGGCTCGGTGCGTGGGCATTGAGGCTAAACAAGAAGTAATTGGTGCAGGCATTAAGGCAGAAATAAATAGTGAATGGGGCAGGCATTGAGTACATTGAGGACAAATATGATGCCTGAAACAATATGGCGGAAATCCAGTGGAATCTGGAAATATGCACTGAGCCACACAGACTGGAGGAGCAGAGGGATCTCTTCCACTCGTCGTTGGAACGGGGTTAGATGAGTATGTATTTTATTAGTCACTATTGGGGCTGTATGGGGGCAGCTATAAAGACATTATACTGTGTGGGGGCAGCTGTGTGGACATTATACCGTGTGAGGGGCAGTGTCGTGGTTATATTATATACAGTAGTATACAGCAGGCTCAGAACATCTATATTAATTAAATGGCGTGGCATGCAAAAGGGTGTGTGTCATAAAAATGATTTATTAATCGTAATCGAGGTTACAGGTTCAATTAGTGGTGATTTTGATTTAGGTAATAATCACCCAGCCATATAATAGGGTGTAGGAAAATGTTTTTTCTCAACTGGACAATTCCTTTAAACCATACAGACTAAAATAGTTCTTGATATGGTAATGCTCCACATACTCATTCCACTGATCAGAAGTCATATTCAAAAATCTTGCAACATGCATACACTAATACACTTTGAATAAAGAACAACAAGTAGATGTATTAGACTAATGTAATAACTGTGGCAGTTGCAGGACACTGAACAGAAAACCATATGTATATATTAAGGTCATGTCATGTGACTTGGTTATACAATGAATATTGTATTTTAAAATATCTGGCTATATTATGTGTGGCATGGAAGCCTAATGCACCATGAAGAGACTCACATATAAGCAACTCTACAGAAGAGTTGTGTTTCTAATAGGTGATGATAGCAATTAAACTTAAAGTGGCATATAAAGGTTAATAAATTTCCCCCAATGGATTCCGGCTAGTGTTGTTTGTTTTCGTCATGTGATGGATCTGGCGGCTCCGGTTTTTCTTTGTTCTGCTCCTATGAAGGGCAGAGCAACAGAAAGTCCTGGCACAGATGTCAACAGAGCCTTATTGTAACTTTCTTAAAGGTAATATTCACTCTTGCAAGCCATCAAATAATCAGATTATACATGTTTGCAAATCATATTATTTATAATTTTTTTGAGAACAAGTTGGTAAAAAGTACTAAAATGTAGCCTTTACTTACACTGCGTATTACAGCTCCGTGTGAGAGCCGAATATTTACTGCCAAAAATGGGATTGGATCTTGCAATTCCCCGACAGGATCAGATCCTCGTTTTGATGGTAAGTATACAGCTCACACACTGTTGGAAGGATTTCCCAATGAATGGCTTTGACGTATGCCACTGTATAGGCATACAGTGGTATACACCGCCTATAGTCTCCCATGTTAAAAATAAGTATACCGTGCAATACAGTTTTTTTTTAACTGAATGGCTCTATATGGAATAGCGTTGTCGGTATTCCATATGGTAAAGAGGGCTTGTGAAATACAAGTGTGTACATTAAAATCTACATAACATGCTGACTTTGCAACAGATGGTACAGTAGCATCACTAGAAATGTTTATGGTGGATTACCTGACTGGTAGCAAATGTAGAGTAGTTAAATAATACCTGTAATGACAATAGTTGAGAAATATACATACTCACTCATTCAAGTGCTGGAATCTATCTTGCCAATTTGCAGCCCGCAACACATTGCCATTCTTGTCCACAAGTTTTAACCCAAAAAAATCCAGCATCATTTTGTATGCCGAGATGAATCTTTTTATAGCTTCTTTTGTTTTTTTAAACTCCTTAGAAGAAAATAAGAAGATGCTTAATTTCCAAGTTACAGAGCTATTAAAGTGTAGCTAAACGTTTAAGAAACTTCTAATATGTCATAGTGACATGTCAGAAGTTTTGATTGGTGGGGGTCTGAGCACGGAGACCCCCACCAATCGCTAAAACGAAGCAGCTGAAGCACTCGTGTGAGCGCTGAGCTGCTTCGTTTCTGTTCGGCTTTTTACGGAAATCAATGTATTGGAGGACGGACTCAATGGAAACACTATGAGTCTGTACTCTGTCTGATACATCGGCTTTCTAGAAAAAGCCCAACATAAACTTAGTGGCTGAGTGCTCACACGAGTGCTTCAGCTGGTTCGTTTTAGCGATTGGTGGGGGTTGTAGTGCTCGGACCCCCACCAATCAAAACTTCTGACATGTCAGAAGTTTGTTAAACGTTTAGTTACACTTTAAGGACTTTACATAATCATACTGCTAGGTCAGTGTCATGCACAATACCTTTTACTTATGCCTCATAACTCAAACCCGCATCACATTTAAAAAGGAAAATGTATTATTGGCTAGAGAAAAGCTACTGCAATGGATGACCTTCTCTACCTGTCCCCTGAACTGCTAGGGGATTTTTTTTTTTTTAAAACGACTTCAAGAGAAAATAAGTTTACTATAGTGGCCAATCAGATTCCAGCTCTCATTTTGCAGAGGTCCTTTGGAAGATGAAAGCAGCCACCTGAGTGGTAGCTAGAGACAACTGCTCCACTTTCCATTGCACATTGCAACTGCTCCACTTTCCATTGCACAAGGTTTTAGGAATCTCCCCCACTATATATGAGTAAAGCAATGTTTGTTCATAGTGTTAATTTATTTGCTTCTCTGGACATCTAAAGACGTCTAGTGTTATCAATGGTATACACCCTGTACCTGTCTCCTTTTCCTAACAGGTTTGGGTACCAGCAAGCAAATGAATAAAAAAAAAAAATCACATCATATTTAACAGTTTCTCATTAAAACAAAGGGGAAATTCTGCAACAAATGCACAGCAAATATTTTGTATAAATGGACATGCTGCGGATTTATAATTTGTATTGCAGGTCAATTTATACACATTTCCCGTGAGTAATTTTTCTGCAGCGTGTGGATTTGGCTGCTAGTGTAAAATGAGATTTTCCGCCAACCTGGAAGAAAAATGTGCATTTGCTTAGTTTGCCCAAACCATAAATACAAAACAGACAGTGAATGCGGGAAATATTACTAGGATATCCTTCTCTTTTTTGACCTATTCATTCCTGTATCCTGAAGTATTCTAGATGTGTCCAATGAAGCATCCAATTTATCTTCTCTTTCTCCTCTCCCCTTTAGTGCTAGTGCATTTAAATCAATACGTTTGGGACAAGGGGCAGGGCTAAGATGCTTTGTCTCTGGCTAGGAGGCAGGTTGCAGTAGCAGCAACCTTCCCACACTGCTTTGTCTGCAATGAAGACAAGGCAAGATAATCCCTGCTTTTTAGCCAAGCCTTGCCCTTAGCTATTCTGGAGCCAAAAGCTGGAAGGGATCTGTTTTCTTCCCTTATTTCTATGTGTATTGTTTGCATTATCTAGTCTCAGTATGGCCTTTTGTATTAGACATCGTTTTACACTAAGGTGCGTAAAATCTCTTATTTTTCAAGAGAGATGGTATGTTAGTTCTTATATTGCTTAAATTCAGAAGTGTCAATAAACCAATTATTTCAGCATCGTGCCATAAGAAAAATTGAGAATACCATTAAAACATTTATTTTATATTCCCTTCATTTCAAATCTAATCAACACATAATTCTGCTAACATATTTCCCTTTCTTTTCATATTAAACATGATGCTTTAGTGTCAGACGGAGACGTTGACTCGCAAAGCTCAGCATTTCTTGCTTAGAAGAGGAACTAAGCACTCATAAAAAAAAGAGACAGCTTATTAAAGTTAGCACAGGGGTGACAATAAATGGGAGGCTTTTCATGTCATCTGTTCATCTAATATTTTCTCACTGCTTGATGTATTTATTAGATGTCATATGGGAACTTCTAAGAACATCAAAGATGTCGTCTTCTCTGTTTCGGAAGAATCCATTAAAACAGCTGTCAGCTCTCAGAGAAGTTGGGTTAAGATAAATTTATGCTCTATTTTCAACAATTCGTTCTCTACTTTTAAAGAAAATGTAGTTTGCATTAGAAACGTTGTCTTCAAGAAAGAACATTGGTAGAAGACACAGCAGGTGAGGGCCATTAGGAATCAATAAGCAGTATATATTTACAATTGTCTGGTTTAATACAATGCTGGTTTTACCTCAATTTCATATGAGGTCAGCTCCTTAGCGTAAAAATTTAAGCCTTGCTCTCGAAGAGGGAAAAGCCTGCAAAAATGCATCATACAATTAGTGATATATCTGGATTCTTACAAATATAAAACAGAAGTGGGACTGTTATTAGATAACAAAATAAATTGATGTTATACAGAAGATCGACTGTGGTATTATGATGGCATCTGCTTTTCTGGGTATTATGCTGACAAAAAGAGCTATAAGCCCCATGGGGTGTCTTCTCCTTGGGGACTGAGAACATTTGAGTGCATTAGAAGTGGGCTTGAGTAATGCAAAATAAAGCACCAATGTCAATGAGTAATTTGGAACTCCTTTGGACCACTAACAATTAAGTCTTCCAGAAGCTTAACCACTTGTAATCTGTTTTGGCCTTATCTTGTGCTACAAAAATTGCCCTCAAACTTAAAATGGGTTTTCCCGACTGGTCAACCTCTTCTCAAAACTAAGTCCTCCTGGCTATCAGCTGATCGCCACGTCAGACTGCCGAAACCTGCAGCGATGAGATGTTATTACTGTGAAAGCTGCAGGAAATGTAGTACTATGTGGCACCCATATTCTAGAACTCTAATATAAAACCTGCATATATTTTTTTCTTTTAAACAGGATACAAATACTATTGGAAAGTGGAGTTAAAACATACCATCAGTGATGGAGGATGTAACTAGCTTATTTTCCTACTTGTTTTTTTTAAAACAAATGAGACCTAAATGCAAGAAAAGAAAAGGGAAACATACATCCTGAGACTATTTTTGCATAAATCTCTGGAAATATGCTTTAATTTTGCTGTGGATTCAGTATTCAGCACTTAAACCCCACTAGTGGCCCATGGGCCATTTTATCTAGCCCACAGGATGGGCTACAGGAGAGGACAGCGGCCTTACCCAGGTTAATAATCAAGCCAGAGTACTCCTTTGTGCTGAGTGTATTGCCCAATCATAGAAAACAGAAGAGCGTAACACTCTCCCCTCTGCTCTCAGTTGGGAGGAGGTAGAAGAGAGCTCCACCGCTCTCTATTGCCTCTGACATCAGTAGGACAGTTACTTTAAGCAAATGATGATATGGTACTCAGGGTAACTCCCTGCTAGAAGGGGACAGATGCTTAGGAGTGTGGGAGGCAAGTGGACTCTGTGGCTGACAATAAAGGTGGAGCTGACATCTAAAGAGGCTGCTGTGGTTACCACTTTAATTGGATCCATGTTGCTATCTTTGCTCATACATAATCTGCTGTCAGAATTTCCTCTGTATATCTATTGTAAAAAAAAATTTGGAGAGGGAAAAGGCAAAACCTATTTTTAAAAAGTTTGCTTTTTGTCCTTTACTGGGATCTAAGGTAATTTTTGTTGACAGCTATATGGAATGAACACATGTGTATTCCGTAAGTATAGTTATAAAAGTATAGTTGTGAGCCCTATATGTGTATATATACCTAACGCTTGTCCTGCTACTGGTTAAACAAATATTGGTATTTCAGTCCTCTTGAAGGCAGAAAATTCAACTGCCTCTGCCACTTTTTCATTTTAGTTTTTTCTTCCCCGCATTCCAAGAGTCATAACTTTTTCAATTTATCCGTCGACATTGCCATATACGAGCTTATTTTTGCGGGAAGAGTTGTAGTCTTTAACAGCACCATTTATTGTACTATCAAATGAACAGAAAAGCTAAAAAAACAAAAACGTTGTGGGGCAAAAGCAGCAATTCGTCTATAGTTTTTTGGGTTTCGTGTTTACAGCGTTCATCGTGCAGTAAAACACTATATGTTAACTTTATTCTGCGGTCAATACAATTATGGCGATAACAAATGTATATCTTTTTTTTATGTTTTACGACTTTACAAGATAAAACGAAAAAAATATAATGTTTTTATTGCCATATTCTGAGACCCATAACTTTATTATTTTTCCGTCAATGGATCTGTATGATGGCTAGTTTTTTGTGGGGGCAAACTGTGCTTTTTAATGGTATCATTTTGGGGTGCAAACATCGGCTTTCTACACTGACATAAATGTGGTTTCTTTACTGTAAGGGCAGGGAGATTATGGAACTGTAATACAGAGGAAGTTGTCATGGTGAAGTCAATGAAATGTTTTAAAAGGGGCCTGGATGCTTATCTTGAGTGTAATATTTATTTATTCATTAATATTTATTTTTGGGCACTAGATTACTGGAGATGGGTCGTTTATCCAGGGATTTATTCTGATTGCCAGATTTGGAGTCAAAATGAGTTTTGCCTAACTCTGGATCAACATTGCAGGAGAACAGGTTGAACTAGATGGGCCTTTTTTCAACCTTACTAACTCTGTTACTAAGATTTATTCGGTTACCTTCAATAAAGATATACTTGAAGATAAAAATCTTGGTTGAATACCAAAATTGACAGTACATTTTCAGTTCAAGATTGTGTCTTACCATTGTATATAAGTGTGATTATGTTCCAACTTCTCATAGTCACCTTTCCATTTATTTAAAATTTCTTCAATATACACACCTACAAATGTAGAAATATGTTAGAGATCCAGTAAAATTATAATGACTCCATATATAAATTCTAAACCAATAAGTACAGTGAAAGTTCCCTGATTATAATATGGAAGCTTAATTGTTTGTATAGAAACTTGTATCTCGAAAGCAGGTAAGTTAATACATCAATGTAAAATGCACAAACTAGTATAGCTGATTTTTGTAAAAACTCAACAAAGAGGAGCAAAACCATATAAAGCACTAAAGAACCTACTCTTGAAATGGATACCACCACTGGACTAAAAGTGTCCTTTATGAAATATAACTCTTAACAGCTAAAGATGGAATTAGATATTTGTCTATTTATACTTTTCAATGGAACTAACATTCACATACAGGAATGGAATGGGTTTACCAGAGATAAAAACTTGTCACTCTGCCCAAGACATAACAAACTACTCAATATAGTTATCTTTAGAATCTCTCATAGTTCCCTAACAGCCGCTGTTTGCGACCCCCAACCACATCTGTCAACGCGGCTGAGTGATGGCCGCCACGTGAGCAGGCTGATCAATCACGGGCTGCTACAGTGTTGTGTCGACAATAGTGACACTACCACAGAGGTCTATGACTGATTTTACTTTGCTTCATTAGTGCAATAAATCTAAGGTAGTCTGAAATGTATATCCTTTCTCAACAGTCTCAAGCTGCTGCTCTGTCCCTCCCTCATGCTCCCCATTGAATGCTGATTTTGTGCCGTTTCTTAAAAAGTGGATGTAGCTTAGCAGAAGGGGCGGGTCTACCTGCCACCCTATAAAAATACTATAATGTACGCCAGAAACTAGTGTAAATTATAGCTGGCGTAGACTTCACTTTCTGGCACACGGGCGGCCACGGATGTGCCTAATTTATTAATAAATTAGGCGTATTGTACTAACAACATTCTTTATATTACGACTGGCGTATGAAATGCCAGTCTTGATAAATTGTTCCCTATATGTGTAAATTAGTATCAGATTTGCATCTGAGAGGTCAGTACTCAATTTTTTCCCCTATACTTATAAGAGGGCTAGTTCACACTGAGTATTTTGCTGCTGTTTTTGATGCGGAAACCGCGTCGGAAACAGCTCCAAAAAACAGCCAAAATCACCTCCCATTGATTTCGATGGGAGGCATTGCCGTTTTTTTCCTGCGAGCGGTAAAAAACGCTTGCGGGAAAAGGCGACATGTCCTTTCTTCTGTCTTTTTTGTCTCTGACCTCCTGTTGACATCAATGGGTGGCAGAGAAAGCGGTTTTCGCTGCATTTTTGCCTGCGACGCTCTATGGCCGCGGCCGAAAGATGCCGCAAAAAAGTGGCAAAGTTCTGGATTTTGGTGCAGATTTAGCCATAGACTTTAGTCATTGCACCTCAAAATCTGCAGCATGCCAAGAATGCACTGAGGATATTTTTTCACTGTAAGTGAATGGGATTTGTTAAATTCTCTTATATTGTGCTGTACTTTGTTGTGGAATTTTCGAGTGGATTCCGTAACAAATGTGTGATGTTTAAACCCGGCCTAAAGGGGTATTATGACTAAAGACACTAATGGCAAATCTACAAGATATGTCACCATTCAGAACAATGGTAGCCCAAAGTGGATGGCGACCACAGTATACAGACTGGAGAGCTGGCCATGCATATGTGTGGCTCTTCCTATTGAACTCTATGCATGTTACGGCCATGCGTACTTACTCCTGTGGACATAGTGCTGCGAAAAAGTATTTGCCCCTCACCGGATTTCTTTTATTTTTGCTAATTTTTAACAATTATAGGTTTCAGATCATTCAACTAATTTCAATGTAAGGTAAAGACAACACGAGTAAACACAAAATGGAGCTTTTAAATGTTCATTCCATTTATTGAGGATAAATATTTATTCAAAATCTAGATCACCCATGTGAAAAAGTAAATACCCCCCAAATCTAATAATTGGTTGTGCCACCCTTGGCAACAAAAACTGCAATCAAATGCTTGCAATAAATTGCGATTAATCTTTTACATCGCTGTAGAGGAATTTTGGCCCACTCTTATTTGCAGAATTGCTTTAGTTCGGCTGCATTGGAGAGTATAAAAATAAACTGCCCGTTTAAGGCCTTGCCACTGCATCTTGATGAGATTCAAGTCAGACCTTTTGCTCGGCCACTCCAAACCCTTTATTTTGAGCCATTCTGAGGTGGACATGATTGTGTGTTTTAGATCATTGTCCGTAATTGCCATAGAAGTGAATGGCAATTACAGAAACAGTGTAGCTTGCGTGCTATGCTGCTTACATAACTGCCATTCACTTCTATTGGAGTCATCGAAACAGAGTAGCTTAGCGAGCAACACTATTTTTGTAACTCCCGACCATATAGTCAGAAAGTGGCCGGGAGGCAGCGAGAGCCGAGAAAGGTAGAACAGGGTTTAGGGGGCCCTGTTCTAAAGATAGGTGCGGGTCCCAGAGGTGGGACCCACATCTATCTGACATTTATGGCATATCCTGTGGATATGCCATAAATGTCCCTGATGGGCAAACTCCTTTAAAGAGGCTCTGTCACCACATTATAAGTGCCCTATCTCCTACATAAGGAGATCGGCGCTATAATGTAGGTGACAGCAGTGCTTTTTATTTTAAAAAAACTATCTATTTTCACCACTTTATTAGCGTTTTTAGATTTATGCTAATGAGTTGCTTAATGCCCAAGTGGGCGTATTTTTACTTTAGACCAAGTGGGCGTTGTACAGGGGACTGTATGACGCTGACCAATCAGCGTCATGCACTCCTCTCCATTCATTTAGGCAGCGCATAGGGATCCTTTTAGATCACTATGTGCTGTCTTATACTAACACATTAACAATACTGAAGTGTTTAGACAGTGAATAGACATTCCACGGGATGTCTAGTCACAATCTCTGCACTTCGTTACTGTTTCTATGGTAGTTACAGCAGAGGAAGCGTGATCTCGTTGTAACCTGTCATTTACAGCGAGATCACGCTTCCTCTGCTGTAACTACCACAGACAGAGTAACGAAGTGCAGGGAATGTGAATAGACATCCCGTGGAATGTCTATTCACTGTCTAAACACTTCAGTATTGTTAATGTGTTCGTATAAGACAGTACATAAGGATCTAAAAGGATCCCTATGCGCTGCCTAAATAAATGGAGAGGAGTGCATGATGCTGATTGGTCAGCGTCATACACTCCCCTGTACAACGCCCACTTGGTCTGAAGTAAAAATACACCCACTTGGGCATTAAGCAACTCATTAGCATAAATCTAAAAACGCTAATAAAGTGGTGAAAATAGATTGTTTTTTTTAAATAAAAAGCACTGCTGTCATCTACATTATAGCGCCCATCTCCTTATGTAGGAGATAGGGCACATATAATGTGGTGACAAAGCCTCTTTAAGCCAAGAACTGACGGGCGGACAGTATCCTTCAGGATTTTCTAATAGAGAGCTGAATTCATGTTCAATCAATTATGACAAATTGTCCAGGTTCTGCAGAAGCAAAGCAGCCCAGGACCATCACAGTACCACCCTGTTTGACTGTTAGTATGATATTCTTTTGGTGGAATCCAATGTTAGCTGTACGCCATATGTAATGAGACCCATGTCATCCAAAAAGTTCCACCTTTGAATCATCAGTACCAAAAAAATCCCAAAAGTCTTGGGGGTCATCTAGATTTTTTTTTTTGCAAATGCATGATGCAAGACGTGACTTTGTTCTTTTTGGTTAGCAGTGGTTTACGCCTTGCAACACTCCCATGGATGCCATTTTTGCTTAGTATCTTTCGTATTGTGGAATCGTGTACATTGACCTTAACTGGGGCAAGTTGAGCCTTCAGTTCTTTAGATGTTTGCCTTTTATGACTTCCTGGACAAGTCATCAATGCGCTCTTGGTGAAATTTTGGTACGCTGGCCACTCCTGGGAAGGTTCCCAATTGTTCCAAGTTTTCCCCATTTGTGGATAATGGCTCCCAGTGTGGTTCGCTGGAGTCCCAGAGCCTTAGCAGTGGCTTTGTAACCCTTTCCAAACTGGTGTATTTCAATGTCTTTGTTTTGTATCTGTTTTTAAATATCTTAAGAGACATCATGTGCTGCTTTTTGAAGACCTTCTAGCCTGCTTCACATTGCCAGACAGGTGCTGTTTATGTGATGTTGAGATTCAACAGGTCTGGCAGTAATCACACATTGGTGGGGCTAGTGAAATTGAACCCAATTTTCAATTGAATTTGGTTAACTGGTTAATTTAGTAGCTCAGGGGAAATTACTTTTTCACATAGGGCCAAGTAGTGTTGAACAGCATTTTACCTTAAATAAATTATATCATCATTTAACCCCTATCCGCACGAGTAAGTAACTGTACGTCGTTGCGGGAGGTTACTTCCCGCACGAGGACGTACAGTTACTGAGTTTTTTCCGAAGCACACTGTCGGCGACAGTGTGCACCGGGAACCGGGAGGTCAGCTGTCGCCGACAGCTGACACTCCACTCGTGCCGACCAGCGGTCCTTTACCGCTGATTTTGGCGAATTAACAATGGCTTCCTTGTCTGCCATGGACGGAAGCACATCAGGACCAACCTTCGGCTGGTCCTGATAGGCTTCCTGTCAGAGTGACAGGAAGTCACTGTTTCGTTCCCGATGCACACTGTCGGCGACAAGGTGTGCATCGGGAACTTGGAGATCAGCGGTCCCCGACAGCTGACACTCCAGTGTTGCCGATCAGCGGCTCATCGCCGCTGATTTCGGCAATTAACCAGTTACATGCGGGGCTCGATTGCGATCTCCGCATGTAGGGGGTTTGTAGCACATCAGCAGCCCCCATGCAATCGTGGGGGCTGCTGATGCTTGTGATGGCATCCGGAGGCCAGGCAACGGCCTCCGGGTCTGCCATGTATGGAAGCCTATGAGGACTAGCCTCTGACTGGCCCTCGTAGACTAACTGTCAGAGTGACTGTGACGTCACACTGACAGTTGGAATACAGTACACTACCTAGGTAGTGTAATGTATTCTAGCAGCGATCAAAGCTGCAGGTCAAAAAAATAAAGTGTAAAATGTAAAAAAAAGTTAACAAAAATGTTTTAGAAAAGTGTAAAAATAAAAGTTTTTGTTTTCCTGTAATAAGTCATTTATTATAGGGAAAAAATGTAAACGTTAAAAAAAAAGTACACATATTTGGTATCACCATGTTAGTAACGACCCAAGCTATGAAACTATAATGTTAATTAATAAAAAGTGATCAAAAAGTCGCATTTACCCCAAAATAGTACCAATAAAAACTACATCCCGCAAAAAACAAGACATCCCACAGCTTTTTTGACGAAAAAATTAAAAAGTTACGGCTCAGAATATGGTGTCTCAGAAAATTTATTATTTTATAGAAACGTAATTTTATTGTGCAAACGCTACAAAACTTTAAAAAAACTATACACATATGGTATCGGCGTAATCGTACCGACCGGCAGAATAAAGTAAAACGTAATTTATTGCGCACGGTGAATGCTGTAAGAAATAAAGAATTTAGCGCGCCAAAATCACTGTTTTTTGGTCACCTTAGCTCTAAAAAAGATCCTGTGAGGTCAAAATGCTCACTATACCCCTAGAAAAATTCCTTGAGGGGTATAGTTTACAAAATAGGGTCACTTTTGGGGGTTTCCACTGTTTTGGTCCCTCCGGGGCGTTGCAAACCCGACATGGCACTGAAAACCAATCCAGCAAAATCTGCGCTCCAAAATCCAAAAGGCGCTCCTTCCACTCTGAGCCATGCTGTTGGTCCAAACAGCAGTTTACAACCACATATGGGGTATTGCCGTAATCGGGAGAAATTGCTTTACAAATATTGGGGTGCAATTTCTCCTTTATTCCTTGTAAAAATGAAAATATTATATGTTTCCACAGAAAAATAGGTGATTTTCATCTTCACAGACTAATTCCACTAAATTCTGTAAAAAAACTGTGGGGTCAAAATGCTAACTATACCCCTAAAAAAATGCCTTGAGGGGTGCAGTTTCCAAAATGGGGTCACTTTTGGGGGGTTTCGACTGTTTAGGTACCACAAGACCTCTTCAAACCTGACATGGTGCCTAAAATATATTCCTAAAACAAGGAGGCCCCAAAATCCACTAGGTGCTCTTTTGCTTCTGAGGCCTGTGTTTCAGTCCATTAGGACACTAGGGCCACATGTGGGATATTTCTAAAATTTGCAGAATCTGGGCAATAAATATTGAGTTGCGTTTCTCTGGTAAAACCTTCTGTGTTACAGATTTTTTTTAATTACAAATGAATTTCGGCCAAAAAAAAATGACATTTGTAAATTTCACCTCTACTTTGTCTTAATTCCTGTGAAACGCCTAAAGGGTTAAAATACTTTCCGAATGTGGTTTTGAATACCTTGAGGGGTGCAGTTTTCTAAATGGGGTGATTTATGGGGACTTTCTAATATAGAAGGCCCTCAAAGCCACTTCAGAACTGAACTGGTCCCTGAAAAAATGGCCTATTGAAATTTTCTTGAAAATATGAGAAATTGCTGCTAAAGTTCTAAGCCTTGTAACGTCCTAGAAAAATAAAAGGACGTGAAAAAAAAAATGATGCAAACATAAAGTAGACATATGGGGGATGTTAACTAGTAACTATTTTGTGTGGTATTACTATGTTTTACAAGCAAATACATTTAAATTTAGAAAAATGCTAATTTTTTGTGTTTACTTTTAATAATAGACAACAATAACCCAATTAGTTTGATGATCTGAAACATTCAAGTGTGACAAATATGCAAAAATATAAGAAATTGGGAAGGGGCAAGTACTTTTTCACGGCACTATAGCATAAATGCTTGTAGTCAGAATATCCCTTTAACCCCTTAGCGACATTCAACATACTAGTCCGTTGGATGTATGCCATGACAATACATGGAGCGGGCACAGGAGCTGGGCCTGCAACAAACGTGGCAGGTGATGACTGTTTAAAACAGCTGACACCCCTCTGCATCAGCTTGGATACAAGCTAACTCCGATACTGGCTGTTCAATAACGATCGTGGAATCAGAGTGGTTAGACAGAGGGTTGGGGATCCCTCTGTACTCCGATGCCCCGCCACCTGCAACGAAAATTCCCTGGTGCCCATCGGTTGCCATGGTAGCTGGAGACGTATTGAGGGCAAGAAAAAAATGGGGGGGGGGGAATCCTCTAGCTCACGGATCCGAGTCTGCAAATCCAATTTGTGAACGGATCCTCGTGGCGGCACACGATGAGGTAACATGCAGGGAATAGAAAACTTGGATCCAGCGGAATTTCAAAAACAAAGCGTCTTCAAACTTTATTGACAGCATTTAAAATCCAAACTGCATATGGGGGTGAATGCATTGACAAGTAGCCTACGCGTTTCAGACATATCGCACGTCCTTACTCATGGCAAGTCGCCAAGTATTGAGGGCCTTCAGGTCTGCCTTCTGTGATTTATTATTAAGTCATAGAAAATTACCTTATGCTGCATAGAGGATTTTTTCTAGTGAAATCATTATTACATATTTCTACTATGAAGCCCTTGATTCTTCTGAGCAATCATTTTGTTTTCAAGATTTGCCTTATATTAACCTTTTCAGGACCGAGCTCATTTTGGCCTTCAGGACCAGCCCCATTTTTTCAAATCTGACGTGTCATTTTATGTAGTAATAACTCTGGAATGCTTTTGCCTATCCAGTTAGTGCAAAAATTTGGTCAATAAATTCATTGCTTATTTGTGAAAAACACCAAAATGTAAAGACAATGTGCAATAATTATGATTTTTCTAATTTCACATGTATCTGCTTGTAAAACAGATAGTAATACTGTAGCGTCCATGGCCGCGGGGCGTCGGGTTTACTCACCTCCCGACGCCCGCAGCCATGGATCAGTGAGCGCTGGCTCGCATCTCCTTGCTAGGAGACGCCAGCGCTCGCTTCCGCTCCGGTCCGCTGTGTCCCGTAGGGTGCGCGCACACGCTCGTGCCCGGTCTTAAAGGGCCAGCACGCGCACATGTGAACAATCATCATTAACTCAATGATTTCCTGGACTATAAGAAGGGCCCTGCTGACCCACAGCAGAGCTCAGAAGGGAAGGAGCGCCATTTAGATTTTGGAGCGCAGATTTTGCTGGAATGGTTTTCAGTGCCATGTCGCATTTGCAATGCCCTGGAGGGACCAAAACAGTGGAAAACCCCCAAAAGTGACCCCATTTTGGAAACTACACCCCTCAAGGAATTTTTCTAGGGGTATAGTTAGCATTTTGACCCCACAGTTTATTTGGTTAATTTAGTGGAATTAGACAGTGAAAATTAATATCAACATTTTTTCCACAAAAATGTTGCATTTTCTCATTTTCACAAAGGGCAAAGGAGAAAAAGCACCCCAACATTTGTATATAAATTTCTCCCAAGTACGGCAATACCCCACGGGGTCATAAATGTATTTTCATTAGAAATTAATTAACCCTTTCAGGACTGATCCATTTTTTGCTTTTTTATTTTTATTTTTCCCTCCCCGCTTTCTAAGAGCCATAACTTTTTTATTTTTCCGTCAGTAGAGTGGTGTGAGGGCTTATTTTTTGCAGAAGTTGTAGTTTTAAAGTACCACATAGTGTACTGGGAAACTGAAAATAACAATTTTTGCAGGCTGAAATTGGAAAAAGCTGCGATTCCTCTATTGTTTTTTGGGTTTCGTTTTTACGGCTTTGACTGTGCGGTAAAAAAAAGACAATTTCAATTTTTCACCGTGTGACTTAAATAATGGTAAATTGTAATAGTTTGGACTTTTACAGATGCAGCGGTACCAATTTTGTTTATTTTTTTACATTACTTTAGAGGAAAAATGGGAAAGGTTTTTTTTTTGGACTTTAAGGCCTTATTTACACGAACGTGTTAAACATCCGTGGGACGGCCGTTGAAACAGCGGCCGTCCCACGGACCTATGTAATTCAATGTGGCCGTTCACACAGCCATTGTTTCAACGAACCGTGTGAAGGGTCCGTGCGAAAATAGGACATGTCCGTCCTTTTCGCGCATCACGCATCCCTCCATAGACTCTCAACTATGGGGGATGCGTGACATCGCGTCCCGCAGCGTAGAGCACGGATGCACCTCGGACTTGAAAAATGGCAGTTTGTGTAAATAAGGCCTAAATATATTATGTATTTTTTTCACTAATAATAACTTTATTTACTTTTTTTTTTTTTTACAAATTCTTTTAGTCCCCCTAGTGGACTTGAACCAGCGATCATTAGATCGCTGGTACAATACACTGCAATACTAATTACTGCAGTATAATGTAATTTTTACAGGCTTCTGTAACAGCACGATAGTCCTGGGTGTCAGTTGTAATACACAGCTGACACCTGCAGCATATGGAGCGGGCTCAGCGCGTGAGCCCTCTCCATATATAACCCCCCGTACCACGACATGCTATTAAATCATGGTGCGCAAAGGAGTTAATGCGCAGCGGATGGTGCAAAGTAAAAATTTAAATTTTCCACTGATATGCCATTTTAATGCACAATATGTTGTGCCCAGCTTGTGACACTGAAGACAAATACCTCATACAATGTTGAGCGGGTTCTCCCGGGTATAAAATGTCATATATGTGGACGTAAGCTGGTGTTTGGGCACGCTGCAGGGCTCAGAAGGGAGGGAGCGCCATTTGGCTTTTGGAGCACAGATTTTGCTTTGTAATAGTTCTGTTTGCTGTTTTGATGGTATTTCAGTTTATAATGTGGGGGCATATGTAATCTGTGCGGGCTACATCAGGGCATAATAAGAGGGTATAATAATGGGGTAAATAAATAATAATCCGCAGATATGTGGCCGGTGTCGCACTGATAAATGGTGCCCAATCTTATCCTCTTTTGGAACGCTCTGCACAATTTGTGTCGCCATATTCTGAGAGACAGAACTTTTTTATTTTTTCTCCACCGGAGCTGTGTGAGGGCTTATTTGTTGCGTTACAATCTGTAGTTTTCATTGGTACATGTGATTTTTTTATTACTTTTTATTCTATTTTTTGGCAAGCAAGGTGACAAAAAAACAAATTCTGAAAATTTTTTGTCCTTTTTTTCTTTTTACAGTGTTCACTGTGCGCTATAAATTACATTTTACTTTATTCTGCGGGTCGATACGATTACGGTGATCCCATATGTATATCGTTTTTTTAATGTTTTGTGGCGTTTGCGCAATAAAGTCACTTTTCTATTAAATAATACATTTTTTGTGTCACCATATTCTGAGAGCCATAACTTTTTTATTTTTCAGTCAAAAACGCTGTGTAAGAACTTGTAGTTTTTATTTGTATCATTTTGGGGTACATGCGACTTTTTGATCACTTTTTAATCTATATTTTGGGAGAGGTGGTGACCAAAAAAATTGTGATTTTGGCATTGTTTTTTTAATTATTTTTTTTGCGCTGTTCACCGTGTGGGAAAAATAATATTTTTATAGTTTGGGTTGTTACGAACGCGGTGATA
The DNA here is from genome assembly GCF_050947455.1 of Rhinoderma darwinii. Taxonomy (NCBI): domain Eukaryota; kingdom Metazoa; phylum Chordata; class Amphibia; order Anura; family Rhinodermatidae; genus Rhinoderma; species Rhinoderma darwinii. The sequence goes on along the minus strand of NC_134690.1, from coordinate 193,251,742 downwards.
CCAAATATGTGTACTTTTTTCACGTAAATTTTTTTTTTCCTATAATAAAAGACTTATTATAGGGAAAAAAAAACATTTTTTGTAACATAGCTTATTTTTACACTTTTATCAAACATTTTTATTACCTTTTTTTTTTACTTTTTACTTCAAGACCTAGGTAGTGTAACGTATTATAAACTGTCAGTGTGACTCTGAGGGTATGTGCACACACAAAATAAAAAAACGTTTGAAAATACAGAGCTGTTTTTAAGGGAAAACAGCTCCTGATTTTCAGAAGTTTTTTAAGCCACTTGCGTTTTTCTCTGCTTTTTTTTATGGCCTTTTTTGGAGCTGTTTTTCTATAGAGTCAATGAGAAACGGCACCAAAAACGGCTCAAGAAGTGACATGCACTTCTTTTTCACAGGCGTCTTTTTACGCGCTGTTTTTTGAAAATGAGGCGTAAAAATAACGCCCCGTCGGAATAAAATGCAGTATTTCCCATTGAAATCAACGGACAGATGTTTGTAGGCATTCTGCTTCCATTTTTTCAGGCGTTTTTCTTGGCGTAAACGCCCCAAAATACGCCTGAAAACACTACGTGTGCACATACCCTGAGAGTCACACTGACAGGAAGCCGATCAGGACCAGCCTCCAGCTGATCCTGATAGGCATCCGTGTATGGCAGACCAGGAGGCCGTTGTATGGCCTCTGATTTTGCAATGACAACCGACGGCAGCACCCTGCGATCACATGATCGGGGCCTGAACCAATCAGGTCCCGATCATGTCTCCAGAGCCAGAGGCAGGGGTTAACAGCGCGATCCGGTGTCAGCGCTACTCTGAGACACCCGATCGCACTTTTAACACCCACCATGAATTCATGTCGGCGCTGCACAGAGAACAGCAAGCGACGACGTGAATTTACAGTGGATGGTCGGAAAGTGGTTAATTTGTTATTGTTTAATTATAACTAATAAAAGTGTAGCTAAACGTTTGACAAACTTCTGACATGTCATTGTGACATGTCAGAAGTTTGGATTGGTGGGGGTCCGAGCACTGAGACCCCCACCAATCTCTAGAACGAAGCCGCTTCGTGTCTGTTCGGCCATTTCCGGAAATAAATGTAGCGGTGTACGGACTCAATAGAAAGTCTATGAGCCCGTACTCCGATTGTAATGACGGGGGTAGGGAAACGGACAAGTGAGCCCTAATCTACCCGCCACTCTGTCCCTGCCTACTTGCAACGACCCGCCCTAGGCGATGGGGTACAACTGGGCGGCGGTCCCTACGCTCAGTAAGTGCAAGAGACAAACAGACAAGGGAACACAAAGCAAAGGGAAATGGGGCAGTTGCCCACGGCAACACCGTGAGCAACAAGAGTGGTGAACGAGCCGAGTCAAACCAGGAGTGCACGAGGTACCAAACGCAGAGCAGGAGAGTAGTCAGAAAGCCAGGGTCAGTATGGAGCAGGATCAAATAGTCAGAAGCTGTAGCTGGGCCAGGAAACCACACGGGAAGAATCACAAGCAAAGGAGGAACAGGAAAGGCAGGTATAAATAGACAGAGGGCGGGAGCTAGCTCCATCTGGCCAGGCTGCGATAGGCTCTCTCACTCCTAAGCCTGCCATCCTGAGTGGTGGAAGCTGGAGTCAGTCTCAGAGACATAGACTCAGGTGCAGACTGATTAACTATGGGCGTATACACAGAAGTTGTGCCTGGCAGATCCTTTACAGTACCCCCCCTTTTATGAGGGGCCACCAGACCCTTTCTAAGTGGACCTGGTTTATTGGGGAAACTAAGGTGGAACCTCCTGACCAATACCCCAGCGTGAACATCCCGGGCGGGTACCCAAGTCCTCTCCTCAGGCCCGTATCCTCTCCAATGGACCAGGTACTGGAGGGAGCCTTGGACCATCTTGCTGTCCACAATCTTGGCCACCTCGAATTCCACCCCCTCAGGGGTGAGAACAGGAACAGGAGGTTTCCTTGAGGGAGCCAAGGACGGGGAGTAGCGTTTAAGAAGGGAGGCATGAAACACGTCGTGTAGTCAAAAAGATGGGGGCAACTCCAGTCGGAAGGAGACAGGATTGAGGACTTCAATGACCTTATACGGCCCAATAAACCGGGGAGCAAACTTCTTGGACGGGACCTTAAGGCGCAAGTTCCTAGACGATAACCACACCAGATCCCCGACCATAAACAAGGGGTTAGAAGAACGTCTTCTATCAGCCTGAGTTTTTTGTACGCTCTGGGACGCCTCTAGGTTCTTCTGAACCTGGGACCAGACTGTGCACAGTTCCCGATGAACGACCTCTACCTCGGGATTGTTGGAACTACCAGGTGAGACGGAGGAGAACCGTGGATTAAAGCCAAAATTACAGAAAAAGGGGGAGACCCCTGACGAGTTACTGACCCGGTTATTAAGGGAAAATTCGGAGAGGGGAATGAATGAGACCCAATCATATTGACTGTCAGAGATAAAACACCTTAAATATTGTTCTAGAGATTGATTAGTCCTCTCAGTTTGACCATTAGTTTCAGGATGGAAGGCAGAGGAGAAGGACAGATCAATCTCCAACTTTTTACAGAAGGCTCTCCAAAACAATGAAATATACTGATGTACAGAAAAAACAGAGTCTTCAAGGCGCTGCTGCACTAGGAAGGCAATGAGCATGAAAGATATGTAATATACAAGCAATTTATTGAAAACAAGGCTACGCATTTCAATGCCGCACCGGCATCTTCATCAGGCCATAAAAGAAGCATATCAACTGCACAGTTTAAATACACACTGAACACTGAAAAAACCCGCCAATGTGACCGGGGTCAAAGTGCTCAGATGACGTCACAAATGAAAGGAATGCAACCATTCACACGAGGCAGTGGATCGTATAATCAGCGGTCAGGACCTTGGACAGCAGCAATGCAAAACATACGCAACTGAATCAAAGGAAACACATAGCAAAAAGAACAGCAATGGTACATAGTGCAGAAAATTGCAAATGGATATTAAATATTATTAAAATACTCTATTATGTCGGAGCAGTATAAATAAGAAAAATAAAAAAAGAGAGAAAAAAAGAAAGATCCAAATATACAAAAATATATATATATATACGGCAATAAAATTACTTGGAAATAGAAGCATCCAAAGGGATGTTAAAAAGACAGCATCTAAATGGATGTAGAATAACAGAATAATATTAACAGAATAATGTTAGAAACATCTAAACGTATGCTGAAAGTGATAGCATCCAAAAGTAACATCAATATGGATGCTAAAGTGACAGCGCACGTATGAATAGAAAGACGGGCATCGATTAAATATGTACTCAGAAAGGGATAACAAAATATAATACAATAGGATACCGTTATGAAAAAATATTATTATGAAAAAATTATATACAATTATAGGATACATTTATGTAGGTACAATACAATAGGTAATTAAATAAACTGTTAGTATAAAAACAAGATAAAAGGGAAGCAGGTGCGTGTCAACCAGTATACAGTTAGACAATCAAATAACTAGTTGAGGTAGATAAAAAATGAGGGATACGAAGGAAAAATTAGGATATCGGGAAAATGACATAGCGGTAAGGGAGTAACAGTTATAATATCTATGTAATTGCCAAAAAGCCGCTAAATCGGAATAACCTGAATTATGAACTAAACGAATTGAAAGGAGTGCATGGAGCTAGGAACTACAAAACAATGGCAAATGAGAGGAAAAAAGGACTTTGTAGTTCCTAGCTCCATGCACTCCTTTCAATTCGTTTAGTTCATAATTCAGGTTATTCCGATTACATAATTGTATCCTATAATTGTATATTATTTTTTCATAATAATATTTTTTCATAACGGTATCCTATTGTATTATATTTTGTTATCCCTTTCGGAGTACATATTTAATCGATGCCCGTCTTTCTATTCATACGTGCGCTGTCACTTTAGCATCCATATTGATGTTACTTTTGGATGCTATCACTTTCAGCATACGTTTAGATGTTTCTAACATTATTCTGTTAATATTATTCTACATCCATTTAGATGCTGTCTTTTTAACATCCCTTTGGATGCTTCTATTTCCAAGTAATTTTATTGCCGTATATATATATATATTTTTGTATATTTGGATCTTTCTTTTTTTCTCTCTTTTTTTATTTTTCTTATTTATACTGCTCCGACATAATAGAGTATTTTAATAATATTTAATATCCATTTGCAATTTTCTGCACTATGTACCATTGCTGTTCTTTTTGCTATGTGTTTCCTTTGATTCAGTTGCGTATGTTTTGCATTGCTGCTGTCCAAGGTCCTGACCGCTGATTATACGATCCACTGCCTCGTGTGAATGGTTGCATTCCTTTCATTTGTGACGTCATCTGAGCACTTTGACCCCGGTCACATTGGCGGGTTTTTTCAGTGTTCAGTGTGTATTTAAACTGTGCAGTTGATATGCTTCTTTTATGGCCTGATGAAGATGCCGGTGCGGCATTGAAATGCGTAGCCTTGTTTTCAATAAATTGCTTGTATATTACATATCTTTCATGCTCATTGCCTTCCTAGTGCAGCAGCGCCTTGGAGACTCTGTTTTTTCTGTACATCAGTATATCTTTTGCGGTTTTCCTTGGAACACCGGCACTGAGTCCTGGCAGCAGCAGCAACTATTCTCTCCACTGTCCGTTGTCCTCTTATCCTAGGTGAGCACCTATTTGGATTTTTGGATATTGTACCTCTTTTGCCCGGGTAATCTACACTATGTGGCGCTGTGTTTTCTATTTCCTATCTACCAAAACAATAAAACAAATTGTACCCCTCTGTCCGAAACAATATTGACAGGGACCCCATGGAGACGCAGGATGTGTTTGACAAACAAGGTAGCTAACGTCTTGGCATTAGGTAGTTTCTTGAGGGGCACAAAGTGGCACATCTTACTGAAGCGGTCTACTACCACCCACACCACCGACTTGCCTTGAGATGGAGGCAAATCGGTGATAAAATCAATGGAGATATGGGTCCAAGGTCTCTGGGGAATGGGCAAAGAACGTAGTAAGCCCGCTGGTCGGGACCTGGGAGTCTTGGGCCTAGCACAAACCTCACAAGCGGCGACGTAGGCCTTAACGTCTTTAGGCAACCCAGGCCACCAATAGTTTCTGGCAATGAGGTGTTTGGTACCCAGGACGCCTGGATGACCAGATAGTGCAGAATCATGATTTTCCCTAAGTACCCTTAGCCGGTATTGCAGGGGAACAAACAGCTTGTCCTCAGGAAGGTTCCCGGGAGCTGAACCTTGATCAGCCGCAATTTCAGAGACTAAATCAGAATCAATAGAAGAACTGATTATACCAGGAGGCAAAATACAAGCAGGATCTTCCTCTGAAGGAGGGCTGGCCATGAAGCTACGCGACAGTGCATCGGCCTTAATATTCTAGGAAAACCAGATTCTTGTGGTCGGTAAGGACCGTTACCTGGTGCCTAGCCCCCTCCAGGAAGTGGCGCCACTCTTCAAATGCCCATTTAATGGCTAAGAGTTCGCGGTTGCCAATATCATAGTTACTCTCAGTGGGCGAAAACTTCCTGGAGAAGTAGGCACAGGGACGGAGATGGGTGAGGGACCTGGTACCCTGGGACAAGACAGCCCCCACTCCCACCTCGGATGCGTCAACTTCCACGATAAATGGCTCCATTTGGTTGGGCTTAACCAGCACCGGGGCCGAGATAAAGCACTTCTTAAGGACCTCAAAAGCCTGAACAGCCTCAGGGGGCCAGTGGAGGAGATCAGCACCTTTGCGAGTGAGGTCCGTAAGAGGCTTAGCGATGACCGAGAAGTTAGCAATAAATCTCCTGTAATAATTAGCGAACCAAAAAAAACACTGTAACGCCTTCAGGGAGGCAGGTTGGACCCATTCCGCCACAGCCTGGACCTTGGTGGGGTCCATGCAGAATTCATGAGGAGTGAGGATTTGACCCAAAAATGGTATCTCCTGTACCCCAAACACACATTTTTCGGTTTTCGCAAATAGTTTGTTTTCCCGAAGGACCTGGAGCACCTTCCTGACATGCTCAATGTGGGAGGACCAGTCCTTGGAAAACACCAGTATGTCATCAAGGTACACTACAAGAAATACCCCCAGGTAATCTCTTAAAATCTCATTTATGAAATTCTGGAAGACCGCAGGAGCATTACAAAACCCAAAGGGCATGACGAGGTATTCGAAATGACCTTCGGGCGTGTTAAACGCAGTCTTCCACTAATCCCCCTCTTTGATGCGGATAAGGTTATACGCCCCCCGTAGATCAAACTTAGAGAACCATTGGGCCCCCTGAACCTGATTAAAGAGATCAGGAATCAAAGGAAGGGGATACTGGTTCCTTACAGTGACCTTATTCAAGTTACGGTAGTCAATGCATGGCCTAAGACCACCATCCTTCTTCCCTACGAAGAAGAAGCCAGCACCTACGGGAGAAGTAGAGGGGCGAATGTAACCCTTGGCCAGGCATCCCTGGATATACTCTCTCATGGCTTCACGTTCGGGACAAGAAAGATTAAATATCCTACCCTTAGGGAGCTTAGCTCCTGGTACCAATTCGATAGCGCAATCGTATTCTCTATGAGGAGGTAACACTTCGGAGGCCTCCTTAGAGAAAACATCAGCGAAGTCCTGAACAAACTCAGGTAGCGTGTTCACGTCCTCAGGGGGAAAAATCTAATTAACAGAAAAACATGACGTCAAGCATTCATTATCCCATTTGGTAAGCTCCCCAGTATTCCAGTCAAACGTGGGATTATGCAACTGCAACCAGGGAAGGCCTAAAACCAAATCGGACGATAATCCATGCATCAACAGTACAGAGCACTGCTCCAAATGCATGGAGCCAACAAGGAGTTCAAAAACAGGGGTATGCTGTGTAAAATAACCATTAGCAAGAGGAGTGGAGTCGATACCCACTACCGGGACAGGTTTAGGCAAATCAATTAAAGGCATAGGTAGAGACATGGCAAATTCCACAGACATGATATTAGTAGAAGACCCTGAATCCACGAAGGCATTGCCGGTAGCAGACCTACCCCCAAAAGAGACCTGAAAGGGAAGCAAGATTTTATTAAGTTTCATATTTACGGGAAATACCTGTGCGCCCAAGTGACCTCCCCGATGATCACTTAGGCGCGGAAGTTTTCCGGCTGCTTATTCTTACGCCTAGGGCAGGTGTTCACTTGATGCTTGTCATTCCCACAATAGAAGCAGAGACCATTTTTCCTGCGGAACTCTCTACGTTGTCGGGGGGACACGGAGGCCCCGAGTTGCATAGGTACCTCCGAGTCTTCCGTGGAAGAGCGAAGCAACGGGACCTCGGGAGGCATCATGGGGGAGTCAGAGGGGAAAACACAAAAACTTTCAAGTTGTCGTTCCCTGAGACGTCGGTCAAGTCGTACCACTAAAGCCATGACCTGGTCAAGGGAGTCAGAAGAGGGATAACTAACTAGCAGGTCTTTCAGGGCGTTCGACAGACCCAACCTAAACTGGCACCTTAAGGCCGGGTTATTCCACTGAGAAGCTACGCACCACTTCCTAAAGTCAGAGCAATACTCCTCAACAGGTCTCTTACCCTGACGTAAGGTCACCAGTTGACTCTCAGCAAAGGCAGTCCTGTCAGTCTCGTCATAAATGAGTCCGAGAGCAGAAAAGAAACGATCAACGGAGGAAAGTTCAGGGGCGTCAGGAGCCAAGGAGAAGGCCCACTCTTGGGGCCCTTCCTGGAGCCGGGACATAATAATACCCACCCGCTGGCTCTCAGAACCTGAGGAGTGAGGCTTTAAACGAAAGTAGAGCCTACAACTCTCCCGAAAGGAGAGAAAAGTCCTTCGGCCCCCTGAGAACCGGTCAGGCAACTTGAGGGGGGGTTCAAGAGGTGAGGTGAGGGGCACTACCATGGTAGCGTCAGGCTGGTTGACCCTCTGCGCCAGGGCCTGGACCTGTAGGGAGAGACCCTGCATTTGCTGGGCCAGGGTCTCAAGGGGGTCCATAGTAGTGTCAGGGACCAGGGTAGACTAGGTATATGGGCTTGTGATTATGTAATGACGGGGGTAGGGAAAAGGACAAGTAAACCCTAATCTACCCGCCACTCTGTCCCTGCCTACTTGCAACGACCCGCCCTAGGCGACGGGGTACAACTGGGCGGTGGTCCCTACGCTCAGTAAGTGCAAGAGACAAACAGACAAGGGAACACAAAGCAAAGGGAAATGGGGCAGTTGCCCACGGAAACACCGTGAGCAACAAGAGTGGTGAACGAGCCGAGTCAAACCAGGAGTGCACGAGGTACCAAACGCAGAGCAGGAGAGTAGTCAGAAAGCCAGGGTCAGTATGGAGCAGGATCAAATAGTCAGAAGCTGTAGCTGGGCCAGGAAACCACACGGGAAGGATCACAAGCAAAGGAGGAACAGGAAAGGCAGGTATAAATAGACAGAGGGCGGGAGCTAGCTCCGTCTGGCCAGGCTGCGATAGGCTCTCCCACTCCTAAGCCTGCCATCCTGAGTGGTGGAAGCTGGAGTCAGTCTCAGAGACATAGACTCAGGTGCAGACTGATTAACTATGGGCGTATACACAGAAGTTGTGCCTGGCAGATCCTTTACACCGATACATCGGCTTTCCGTAAAAACCCAAACGGACACGAAGTCGATAAGCGCTCACACGAACACTTCAGCTGCTTCATTCAAGCGATTGGTGGGGGTCTCAGTGCTCGGACCCCCACCAATACAAATTTCTGACATGTCACTATGACATGTCAGAAGTTTGTCAAACGTTTAGCTACACTTTAAGTTTTAGAGTCCTTTTTTTTGTCAGTGATAGTTTAATTGTTAAGGAACACAGAAGAGAGTCAGAGATCCCCCTAAATGTATACCGTCTCTGTCAGTGATATTTTTATTAAGCCTTGCCAGAGGATAAATGCAATACATAAGTATTTCATTAAAACGATCTATAGATTAAAAGCGCAAGTCCCCAGAGACGAAAAAAAAAAGTTCAGAAATGTTTAGAATAAAAAAATCTATTTCACCCAAAAATTATGTAAGCAATAAAAAAAATAAACTTAATCGGCATCACTGCGACCATAGGAATCCAAACTATTAAAATATCTTGTTATTTCACCCGCCAGGTGAACACCATAGGGAAGATGCAAGCATTGCTCTTTTGGTCACCATGCTTCCCCCCAAAAAATGGAATATAACGTGATCAAAATGTGGCATGTACCCCAAAATAGTACTACTAAAAACGACATCTTGCCCCACAAAAAACAAGCCCTCAAACCACTAAATCAACACAAAAATAAAAAAAAGTTATGGTTTTCAGACTATGGAGACACAAAACTATTATTTTTTTTTAACAAATAGTTTTTGCTTTGTAAAAGTAGTAAAACATAAAAAAAGATATATACAAATTTGGTATGTCCATAATCATATTGACTGCGCAGTGAACGCGGTAAAAACAAAAACTCCAAAAGTATTAGAGAAATTGCTGGTTTTTCCCCCATTGCACCCCACAAAGCTTTTTTTTTTCCATTTTTTCATAAGATTATATGGTACATTAAATGGTGCCAAAACTACAACTTGTCCTGGAAAAAACAAGTCCTCATACGGCTATGTCGACAGAAATATGAAAAAGTTATGGCTCTTGTAACCCGAGGATGAAAAAACGAAAATTGGCTTTGTCTAAAAGGTTAATTTTAAAACTTTTTTTATACTTTAATCGGTGGTTCTAAAGTGGTAAAAGAAATAATTTATGTGGGATGTTGCCGTTTTTATTTTTGTTTTTTTTAGCAAAATTAGGTTTATGGTGCTCATGTCATAAAGTTGACATTGTCATCTATAAAACAACTGTAAATTAATCATACCATCAGGCTTAAACGGGATCTTGTTCATGTAAAATCTGAGATTGCACAAGTCATTTTGACAGCGAAGATCCTTAAAATTCTGCTGGAAAAAAACAAAACAATTCAATTATATAGTTAAGGAAAATTAGCATAAGATGATATATAAAACACATTTTTGACACTTGAGGCTGACTGTTCTTGCGGGAAACAAAAAAATAGGCTATCATTCGTTACACCCAAGAGAAGCGTTCTTCTGGTATCAACGGAATACATTTTCAGGCAATCTAGGTATACATGTTTTAGGAATAGACCTCATAATGATATTACATGCTGCGATTATTGCTCTTTGTCATTGCGGAAGATTGCAGTGTGATATCGCGCATTATCATTTCTAATCTCTGCCTATGGGTGGGCGCATGAAATGGCAGGCATCTGCATTTTAGGATCACAAAAACCGTCATTGATAGCATGCCATATAACATGATTGCCATAATATTACTGTGTGATGCCCCCTTTTGTGCCTATGGATGTTATTCAGTCAACATCTGTCAATCAAATAACATCTTTTCCGATCTCTACGACTATGTTGTCTAATCTAACAGATCTAGGAGAGAGGAAAAGGCACATGTACAAAATTGCGCACACCCAAAATATTAAGAAAGGGATAAGAAAAAACCGGGAATGAAAATACCAAACTTTATTATACACTACATACAAAATATAAAACCATTTAAAAAACAGAAAGAATCGGCAAACCTGTAAAAATGAAACAGGAAGCAAACCACAGACAGAAATCTCAAATAGGATTCCAAATGGGACAATATGAGCCAATATCAAAAGACTACAATACAATAGCCGTATGAATGTATTATGTGCAACTAGTAAACCTGGAAGGTAACCACATGCTGAACCACACAGGAATATAAAGTGCAAGATAATATCTATACCCCAATGAGAGGAAACTATAGGCACATAAATATGAAAAAATATATACTAGTCCTTCTTCAATGAATTAGAATATCATCAGAAAGTTAATTTATTTCAGTAATTTAATTCAAAAAGTGAAAATCATATATTATATAGATTCATTACACGCACGGAGTGATCTATTTCCAGCATTATAAAAAATAAAAAAATCACTATCAAGGTTATTGCAGGCTACAAAATGTTACGATAACCTTGGAGTGCTGTGGATTCTAACCATTAACCCCTTAGTGACCAGTCTATTTTATGCCTCAAAGGGCTTTTCCCATAATCAATATTTATCACCTATCCACAGGATAGGTGATAAATAACGAATCGCTGCGGGTCCGACTGCTGTGACCCCCACCGAATGGGCTTAGCTTGCTGGGAGCCCCATAGGAATGGAGCGGTAGTGCGCATGCTCTGCCAGCACTCCAGTCATTTCTATGTGGCTACTGAACATGTGGATAGGTCATAAATAATGATTATACGAAACCCCTTTAATGACCAAGCGGTTTTTTTTGTTTCAGTTTTTTCGTCCTTGCATTTCAAAAGCCATAACTTTTTTATTTTTCCATTGACATAGCCGCGTGAGAGCTTGTTTTTTGCAGGACGAGTTGTATTTTTTTAAATAGTACATTTGTGGGATATATATAACTTATTGATTATTTTTGATTAACTATTTTTAGAGGGTTACGAAAAAAGAAAACTAAAATCCCATCTTAAATCTACATAATTTAAAATGTGGTATAACTAAAATAATAGCTTTATTCTGTGGGTCGTTACAATTATGACGATACCAAATTGATGTTTTTTTTAATATATTTTACTACTTTTGCACAATAAAACACTTTCAAAGATATTTGTTTTTGTGTCGCTACATTCTCAGTGCCGTGACATTTTTTTTTCCTTTGACGTAGCTGTAAGAGGGCTTATTTTTTGTGAGACGACTTGTAGTTTTTATTGGTACTATTTTGGGGTACATACAACTTTTTGATCCCCTTTTACCATTTTTTTTTAAGGCAGGATGAACAGAAAAAAAAAAATCTTACATTTGTTTTTTTTATTTGGGTGGGTTTACTTTATTATAACCCCTTAATGACCAGCCTATTTTAAACCTTAATGACCAAGCCATTTTTTACGTTTTTCCATCGTCGCATTCCAAGAGCTATAACCTTTTTATTTTTGCGTCGACATAGCTGTATAAGGTCTTGTTTTTTGCGGGACAAGTTGTATTTTTTAATAGCACCATTTTAGGGGACATATTATTTATTGATTAACTTTTATTAACTTTTATTTGGGGGGAAATAGAAAAAACCCAGAAATTTCGCCACTCTTTTTCGCATCTTAAATCTACGCCGTTTACCGTGTGATATAAATAACACAATAACTTTATTCAGCGGGTTGTTACGATTTCAACGATACAAAATTTGTATCGTTTTTGTATGTTTTACTACTTTTACACAGTAAAAACGCTTATTTGTTTTTGTGTCTCCATATTTGAAGAGCCGTAACGTTTTTATTTTTTCACCGATGCGGTTGTATGAGGGCTTTTTTTTTTTGCGGGAAGACTTGTAGTTTTTATTGGTACCATTTTGGAGTAGATGCGACTTTTTGATCACTTTTTATCACATTTTTTTAAAGTCAGTACTCACAGAAAACAGCAAGTTTTTTTATAAAAATTTTAACGGCGTTCACCGTGCGGGTTAAATAATGTAATAGATTTATAGTCGGGGTCGTTACGGACGCGGCGATACCAAATATGTGTAACTTTTTAACTTTATTTTGTTTTTTTAATAGTAAAGCATTTTGTAAGGGGAAAAGCTGGGTTTTTCATTTTTTTTCACATTTTTTTTTAAATTAACTTTATTAAACTTTTTTTTCACTTTTTTACTAGTCCCACTAGGGGACTATAATATGCGATTCTGCGATCGCATTTATAATACACTGCAATACTTTTGTATTGCAGTGTATTACTGCCTGTCCGTTTAACACGGACAGGCATCTGCTAGGTCATGCCTCCGGCATGATCTAGCAGGCATTCGCTCCAGGCAGACCTGGGGCCTTTATTAGACCCCTGGCTGCCATTGGAGACACAGACACTCGGCGATCGTATCGCCGGGTGTCGGTGGGAGAGAGAGGAAGCTCCCTCCCTCTCTCCAAAACCACTCAGATGCGGTGCACGCTATTGTGCACTGCATCTGAGGGGTTAAACGGGTGAGATCGATACTAATATTGATCTCACCCGCCAGAGCAGGGACGCTCCCAGCCCTCAGCTGCCTCTGGCAGCTGAGAGCAGGGAGATTTGACAGCTCCCTGCTCTGTTTACTTATTCTGATGCCGCGACGTAAAAAGTCTATGGCATCGGAATAAGGCCCGTTAGTGACCGACGTAAAAACATGATGGGCCGGTCACTAACGGTTTAAATGAGATGGGATTATAAGAAAACGTAGCAATAAAGTTGAAAAAAAAGGTATGCCTACGCATCCAGGGTCATTTATGCCAAAAGGACACTCTTGGCATCAGTTGATTAAATGGGCCACTGAAGATACATTCAGCATAAGTGACGGGAGCATTTCGGCCGCTTACCAGACATCTTGTGGGGCTGTAGTGCAGCCTTAGAGCTTGTAACTTCAAGAACTGATAAAACAAAAACAAAAAAAACAACAACAACAACAACAACAACCAATCAGGGTCATACACTTCTCATTGTTCCAGCCCAGCTTCTTTCACTGCACAATCACACTGTGCTGTGGATCATGCTGGGCTGGAACAATGAGAAGTGTATGATGCTGATTGGTCACGGATTGGTCAGCGTCATACACTTCTCTTCACAACGCCCATTAAATGGGCATTTGAAGAGTGGCGCCACTTCCTGGAGGGGGCTAGGCACCAGGTAACGGTCCTTACTGACCACAAGAATCTGGTTTTCCTAGAATCTGCCCGGAGGCTAAACTCGAGACAAGCTCGATGGGCGTTGTTTTTTACGACATTCAACTTTGGGGTTCAAGAGGTGAGGTGGGGGGCACTACCAGGGTAGCATCATGCAGGTTGCCCCTCTGAGTCAGGGCTTGGACCTGTAGGGAGAGGCCCTGCATTTGCTGAGCCTGGGTCTCAAGGGGGTCCATAGTGTGTCAGGGACCAGGGTAGAAAAGGTATATGGGCCTGTGATTATGTAATGACGGGGTAGGGAGACAGACAGGTGAGCCCTAATCTACCCGCCACTCAATCCCTGCCTACTTGCAACGGCCCGTCCTAGGCGACGGCGTACAACTGGGCGACGATCCCTACTCTCACTATGTGCACGACAGACAGACAGACAGACAGACAAGGGTACAAAGAAGCTAAGGGAAAAGGGGCAGATGCCCACGGCAACACCATGAGCTATAAGAGTAGTGAACGAGCCGAGTCAAACCAGGAGTGTACGAGGTACCAAACGCAGAGCAAGAGAGTAGTCAGTAAAGCAAGGGTCAATATGAAGCAGAGGACAAATAGTACAAGCAGCAGCAGAGCCAGGAAACAAGCAGAATCACAGGCAAAGGAGAAGCAGGAAATGAAGGTATAAATAGACAGAGGGCGGGAGCTAGCTCCGTCTGGCCAGGCTGTGATAGGCTCTCCCACTCCTCAGCCTCCCAGCCTGAGTGGTAGAAGAAGGAGTCACTCTATCAGACTTAGGAGCAGGTGCAGACTGACTAACCACGGGCGTCAACACAGAAGCTGTGTCTGGCAGATCCTTTACAATATATTTTGGGTTTCAATTCCTCACCGTTTTCATGGCCATAAATAATCTGAACAGCATTTCGATACTTGTCACAATTAAAATTTCTGATTAGAGGGTTATACCCTGCAAGATAACTGCCACATTGGGAAATATGTTCCTCATCGAAAATCATTTAGACTTTTGCAGAGGTCATTGGTGCATTGTTGCAAGTGTATTTTCTCAAAAACCTACCGTTGTTTCAGGAGTGACTGATAAAAAAAATGTAAAGTAAGTCCTAAATCTATTACAACTAATTGACTGTTTTTAGTAACATATTCAACCAATACTTCATAATATTGCACTTTTACACTTGTGCTGTTTGCAACTGTTAGGGTATGTTCACACGGAGTGCTTTCAGACGTTTTTTGCGGCGTAAACGTCCCGAAAAACTGGAAGCACAACGCCTCCAAACATCTGCCCATTGATTTAAATGGGAAAAACGGCGTTCTGTTCCGACGGGCCGTTTTTTTTCGCGGCAGCTTTTCAAAACGGCCGCCTAAAAAAACAGCCGCGATAAAGAAGTGCAGGTCACCTCGTCACCCGTTTTTGGAGCTGTTTTTCATAGACTCTATTGAAAACAGCTCCAAAAATGGCCGTGAAAAACGCGAGTGGCTTAAAAAACGTCTGAAAATCAGGAGCTGTTTTCCCTTGAAAACAGCTCCGTATTTTCAGACGTTTTTGAGTTTGCGTGTGAACATACCCTTACTTGTATTCACACCTTTAAAAGGGTTGAACAGTATGAAAATAAAAAAAACCTGGCTGCTTTCTTTCTAATAACAGCGCCACTGTTGTCTGTTGGCTGTGCGTGGTACCGCAGTTCATCCTATTCATGCTGCAATATCAAACAAAACCTTTGGACAAAAATGGCGGAAAGCAGCCATGTTTTTTGATCTCATACAACCCCTTTTTTTTATAATGGTCCAATTCAAAGCATTATAGTGCACAAGTTAGCTTATGTTTTCTCCGCTAGATGGCGATGATGCTCTGCAGCGAATACAATACACTGAATGAAGTTAGTTCTGCCTGGTGCAGAAGAAATTGTGAGATTTATACACTCATGTATTAATTTTGATCTTTGGGTAGTGGTAGGTAATACACTACATTTCATAAGCCTCACGTACTGTATGCTCCACACTCTTCATTTAGACTATTCAGCCTATATTCATGCACCCACCAAAATGTTGTCATGTCTGCCACTTCACTGGTGGGTTGCACCCAAAATTCAATTAACATACATATGCACTGACCTATATAGAGGCCATAAAAAGAGTAGATATGGATTGGGACACTCAGTGGAGGAATTGGCTGCTGGAATGATAACCTTCAGGCCTGATTTACACGAGCGTGTGCGTTTTGCGCGCGCAAAAAACGCTGCGTTTTGCGCGCGCAAAAGGCATTTGACAGCTCCGTGTGTCATCCGTGTATGATGCGCGGCTGCGTGATTTTCGCGCAGCCGCCATCATAGAGATGAGGCTAGTCGACGCCCGTCACTGTCCAAGGTGCTGAAAGAGCTAACTGATCGGCAGTAACTCTTTCAGCACCCTCGACAGTGAGTTCCGATCACAATATACACCAACCTGTGAATCAAAAAAAGACGTTCATACTTACCATGAACTTCCTGCTTCCTCCAGTCCGGTCTCCCGGCCGTTGCCTTGGTGACGCGTCCCTCTCTTGTCATCCGGCCCCACCTCCCAGGATGACGCGGCAGTCCATGAGACCGCTGCAGCCTGTGATTGGCTGCAGCTGTCACTTGGACTGAATTGTCATCCCGGGAGGTCGGACTGGAGGAAGAAGCCGGGAGTTATCGGTAAGTCAGAACCTCTTGTTTTTTTTACACGTATATGTATATTGTGATCGGAAGTCACTGTCCATGGTGCTGAACCAGTTTAACTCTTTCAGCACCGTGGACAGTGACTGTCTCCTGCCGTCGCGTACCCGAACATTTTTTGCCGGGTTCGGTCAAAACGAGTTCGGCCGAACCCGGTGAAGTTCGGTGCGCTCATCTCTAATTTGACACTCCGTTTGGATGTTTGTAAACAGAAAAGCACGTGGTGCTTTTCTGTTTACATTCATCCTTTTGGCAGCTCTTGCGCGAATCACGCAGTTCGCACGGAAGTGCTTCCGTGCGGCATGCGTGGTTTTCACGCACCCATTGACTTCAATGGGTGCGTGATGCGCGAAAAACGCACGATTATAGAACATGTCGTGAGTTTTACGCAACGCACTCGCGCTGCGCAAAATTCACGCATCGTCTACACTGCCCCATAGACTAATATAGGTGCGTACGACACGCGTGAAAAGCACGCGCGTATATTACGCTCGTGTAAATGAGGCCTCACCCTGCAGGTGCTACATAGTGAAGAAACGGAGCACTGCACAGTGATAGCATCAAGTTTGAAATATATTTAAATGATACGTTCTGCATATCTTTAAAAGACCACTTTCCATATAATGAAAAAAAGTTACAGGTGAAGTCCTGGCGTTGTATTATTATATATAAAAATAAAAAGGAATTTTTAATCTGTTCTTGTTTCGGAGAAAGCTGGTTAATAAATATGAATACAAATACAGCTCCCACAGAGGTTGTCACACAAATTTCTCATCCAGGAGTGTGGGAAAGCTGGGTGACTACCTCTAGAGTTAATGATGTTCTAAAAGATATACAGCTATTATAAAGTGAAATATCGCCCTCTAGAGGTAAACATTGGTTAAAAGTTTCAGGAAAATCAGGATAAGTATAAGGGCATATTCACACATACGAAAAAAAGTAGCTAAAAATTACAAGGGAAAACAGCCGTTTTTCACACTGTCAATAGGTAATCCGATCAAAAACACCTCAAGAAGGGACATGCTACTTCTTTTTACGAGGCTTCTTAATACGAGGCATTTTTTTAATTCAGCAGCGTAAAAATACACCTCATGTGAACAGCACAGTGTACTTCGCATTGAGATCAATGGAAAACTGTTTGCAGTCTTTTTTAAAGTGTATTTTAGAGCGTAATACGAGGCTTTTACTCTCTAATAGAAGCCTGAAAATAAGCTGTGTGAACATACCCTCAGGGTTACTTTACACAGTGCAATTATATTGCGTGTTTTGTCACAACCGTGTAACGGTTGGATATATCCTAACTCAGAGGCGTAGCTAGGTTCTCCTGCACCCGGGGGAAAGATTCAGATTCAGATAGTGCCACACACAGCCCCTCTTGTATATAACGCCACACTCAGCCCCCTCTGTATATAACGCCACACAGCCCCCTGTAGATAGCTCCACACACAGCCCCCCTTGTAGATAGCGCCACACACAGCTCCCCTTGCATATAGTGCCACACACAGCCCCCCTTGTATATAGCTACACACACAGCCCCCCCTTGTAGATAGCGCCACACACAGTCCCCCCTTGTAAATAACGCCACACAGCCCCCCTCTTGTAGACAGCGCCATACACAGCCCTCCTTGTAGATATTGCGCACAGCTCTCCCTTGTACTTAGTGACACCTCCTTGTACATAGTGCCACACTGCCCCCCTTGTACTTAGTGCCAAACACCCCCCTTGTACTTAGTGCCACACTGCCCCCTCCCCCTTGTACTTTGTGCCACACTGCCGCCAAAGCGGAAAGCGGTAGCCTACCACTACCACTCATCCTCACCATTAGGAGGAGTCAGGTGGTCATGCAACGGCGCTCTGACTGGGGTCGGTGCCGGCCCAGGAGTGGACTAGTGCAGTCACCTGACCTGAGTCACCTGACCTCATGTCACTGACGTCAGTTCATGTGACAGGCCAGGTGACTGGACTGGTCCACTCCTGGGCCGGCACCGACCCCAGTCAGAGCGCCGTCGTATGACCTCCTGGCTCCTCCCAACGTTGATCGCTGCTACACCGTCTGGCATACAGGGCCTATCAGTAACGATCAGCTGTTTTGATACAGCTGCTCTGCCCCCCCCCCCCCCCCCTAGCTACACCCCTGCCTAACTCACTTGATAAATTGCCTGTATCCCTGAAATATACATATTGCAGGTCTCTGGGTGTGTAACAGTTGTTTCTAACATACAGAGAATGAGGCCTTATTCACTTAAATGGGGCTGAGACACAATATTACACACAGTCCATGGACAAGTGCGGTGCTGTTTCTGGGATTAAAAAAAATACAATAGACTTTTTTTCCCCCTCATACAACCCCTTTAAATCTTCCTCTGCAGTTACATGTCTGGCCCAGCTCAGGGGATTCTAGACATGCGGTACATTTTCAAATACACAACATGACACAACATGCCTTATAGGTTGCGGAAATTCTGCGGCTTTTCATTTAAGATCTCCTCCACTGCAATGGGTGATATCTGCAACTAAATCAGAATGGCGATTTCTAGGCTAGATCAACAGCATGTTTATGTGATGCATGAACATGGCCAAAAGCATACCTCAAACCAAAGCTGAAAAGGTCACTGCTTTTGAATCCTTAATGTCCTGAGTCTTAGCTAAAAACCAGGATCAAAGCTCTAGGTGTAACATCCGGGGTGCAGCACTCATTTGAACTCAGAGCAGGATGAAAGTTTTACTTCCTAGTTTCATATCTGTGTAAAGATGGGGGGAGGGGGGGACGCTGCAAGGACAAGGAAGATCACAGCCTGTTACTGTCAACTGTCCCCCAGTACAGCCTGAAGTGACCCCTGGAGCTTTTCTTCATGTAATCACCCCCTTACCAAACTTTCGCATTTAGGGGGGCCTTTTTGTTTCTTCTACAGGAGTGAGCAGTTGCACATCTAAACCGCCCTACACCTAGATCATTTCTTGTCTCAGTGACAGATGTTTACTGACATCAGGATCGCAGAGATTTTTGGTACTTTCAATTCTGGTGATTGTGGGAACATATGCGCTTGTAAACTATTTTTTGCTCAAACCGTTTTGGCTGGGGAATTTATTTCCATTTCAATTAATTAACTTAATTTGGTTACCTATTTTGGAATACATCTTCCCTCCGACTCATATAGCCTATGCAAACTCAACTTTATTCCAAATATACACTCAGTGGTCCAACTTGTATCAAATTGAAAACAATTTTTCTTTGCATTGTTAGGCTGGTGTCATCTTATTAAAATGGTTGCTATTCCAAAAATATGATATATCTTACAAACTCTGCCATTACTAAATAAACCTTCTGATTAAAAACTCCTTAAAGGGATTGTCACGTTTAGAAA
The DNA here is from genome assembly GCF_050947455.1 of Rhinoderma darwinii. NCBI lineage: Eukaryota > Metazoa > Chordata > Amphibia > Anura > Rhinodermatidae > Rhinoderma > Rhinoderma darwinii. The sequence goes on along the minus strand of NC_134690.1, from coordinate 193,231,979 downwards.
ACCCTATTTTCTATATACCATGTTAGGGTCAGTTCACACGTAGCGTAAATAATGCGGATTTTCAGCAATGTAAATTGTTGCGTAAAATCCGCAGCATAATACAGTAGTATCAGAGTGGATGAGATTAAAACAAATCTCATCCAAACGCTGCGCAAATGCTGAGCGGAAAAAACGCTCAGAAATTGACCTATGGTGCGTTTTTTTAATCCGCAGCATGTCAATTTTTTGGCGTAAACGCTGAATATTTGTTGCGAGTTTTCCCCATTGAATTCAATGGGAGGTAAAGCCTGCAACAAATAGCAGAAGTTATGAATACCTATATAGAACCAGACCTAACGATAAACGTTATAGTAAACGTCCACACATATCAAGGAAAAACAGACAATAAATACCTATAACTGTATGTGAAGACAAATCAAATCTCCCAAAAGGGAAAAATAATGACACCAAGTACAGTAAGTAACTTGCAAAAAATATAAATTCTTTATTACAATATACATTAGAACATGTTGGCCATCAGGACCTAAAAACCACAGACAATTAAAATATACAATGTGGAGAACATGAGGCTACTCAGAATGGCCTATATTCAACATTCAATAATACCAGACAGGGTCACTATGACAGTCATGCTATAAATGTACAGTACAAGGATAACCGACACCACAAAATGTGTCTCCAAAAAGCATGCTGAAACAGAACAATGTAATACAGACCCTGTAAAAAATAGTATACACGAGAGACTTGTAGCTAACACTGAAATCTCAGTGTAAATAAAGTGGTATAGAGACCAGGGTATCACCAAAAATCAGAGTAGGTCCCAGAAGCCATACCAACCCGTGTATTGCATATCAAGCCAAAAATGAGCTCCACAGCAAGAGCCCCGACGCACGTTTCGCGGTAGCTTTTTCAAGGGGTACTGACTAGTAAGGTGACCGGCGTTGTATTTATACTCAGTGGTGGGAGAGGTTTATTCAGAGATAGCAAATAGCAGCACGACATTCTCAAATCCCCAATGCTGAACACCTGAAATGTACCAGGTGTTCTACATTGGTGAATTAGCATGTCTAAAGTTACCTGAATGCTGATCGGTAAGCAGCAAACACCACCATTGCAAATGTCCAGTGTACGTCTCAAGGAATGTAAACGCGCATGCGCGTGCGCATCAGACCGCAAGCGCCGCAGACAACAGATGTAATAGCTTATATATGACGTATCACATCATAGTGGCTATTTTAAGTATGGGCAAGGACAATAAGAGATCAACTTATATGGCAAAAACCAGTATAGGGCATATGTATCACGATCCGATTTTTTATGTGAGAAACAGAATATAAATATACAATGGAACTCTAATGTCTCAAAATATAAGCAATAATACATATATAGAAAAAATATACATAATTTGATAATACATCAAACATAGTGTCATACTGTCATTTCATAAAACCATCAATACAAAAAAGACCATATATTGACTTATATATATACAAAAATAAATATATATAACATATAGTAAACCGGGGAAACAATTTATGAAAGAATATTATTTCATAAAAAATAATAATAAATAATAAATGATAGTGAGAAGTGAGTGAACACACGTGCACAGTGTGGTGATAAAATAAAAAACAAAATAAATAAAGTGAAACACACGTGACAAAACCACAGTTAAAATACAATTCTATTTATTAATATAAATAATACATACAATAATGTAACAGATGTACAATGTGATATGTTCTAATATGCTCAAAAAAATTTATAATGATAAGACATATGTGATTTTATTGTTAGCATGTATATAAATAACAAGCGTGTAAAAAATATATATAAATATATTGAGAGTGAATATGTGTAAACATAAATGTGAATAAATAAAAATATAAATATAAAAAAAAAATATATATATATACACAACATACCAAGTGTGATGACAAAATTTATATAAGGATATATAAAGTGGATAATAAATAATGTATAATAGATATGTGTGCAGTGTGTGCACAAACACACGAATAAAAATAAGTACCCCATGAAAAGAGCTAAAAAATGATCAAAATTTAGAGTATGTTCAAAACGTATTGTTGAATAGAGTCCAACCAAAAACATTATTCTGAGATATAATATGTGATACTTGGTATTCTATTCAGCCCAATAAATACAGATCGTATGGCCCCTATAAAAAGACAAAAATGATGATGTTAAAAATGCCACCAAATATGGATACAGCCAAAACGCAATAATGCTTAAACCGACAAGCCCACCAATTATTAACAGCACAGTCCAACCATACCAGTCAAATATATACAGGTTTAAAACGTTAAAAGATAATGATGCTATAGGACCCAAAAAGAAAATATTGTTATAGGAAGGAAGCGAAGGACATTTTCTCATTGAGCCCCAGAGGCGCGCTAGTCTTCAATTTTGTGATCCATTTACATTCGATCCGTTCTAATTTACGGAAAGTATCTCCTCCACGTGATCCAACAAGAATTTTGTCGATGCCATGAACCTTTAAATCCTGCCACTTGTTATTGTGAAAATCGCGGAAATGTCGGGGGATAGATTTCAATTTATCGATTTCTTCCCAGTTGTTACCCTCTATTGTTCCAGCCTTTTTAATGTCCCTCACGTGTTCTTGAATTCGCATTTTAAGTTCTCTTGTGGTCATGCCTACATAAGACAGGCCACATGGACATGTTGCCATGTACACTACACCAGTAGTACTGCAATTGATGAAGTGTACAATTTTAAAACTTCTTTTCTTTTCAGAATCAGTCAATGTATCAGTTTTCACAATCAATTTGCAAATAGAGCAATGACCACAAGAGAAAGATCCCCACGTCGGCCCTTTAGAGCCAAAAAGATAGGTTTTGGGACTAGGAGCACTATAGTGACTCCGAACTAAGTGGTCACCCAAGGTTTTACTTCTTTTGGCTGTAAGTTGGGGCTTCGGGGGTAGATGTTTTTTCAAATCTGGATCCGTGAGCAGAATTGGCCAAAAGCGAGTCACAATATTTCTTATCTCCATCCATTGCGAGTTGTATGGAGTAATAAGTCTCACTATATCATCCGTGTTCTTACGTTTTTGTTGAGTAAGCAGATTATTCCTATTACTGTGACAAGCCCTATGATATCCCTTCTCGATATCCTTTTTAGGATACCCTCGTTGTATGAAGCGGGTCCTCAGACATTGTGATTCTCTTTCAAAATTAGAATCGGAGTCACATACACGTCTGGCCCTCAGGAATTGAACCGTAGGGATAGCCCGTATAACATGAGAGGGATGAAAGGACGATGCATGTAGGAGAGAATTTACAGAAGTTTCCTTACGGAAAATGGTGGTGCTGAGCTTACCTGTATCTTGTACTGTCATTTTGATATCCAAAAAATCCATGTTGGTTTGACTGATCTTACTCGTTAATTTGATGTTCTGTGTGTTGTTGTTCAAAATGGATACAAACTGATCAAGGTCTGCACGCGTACCCTGCCAAATAAAAAGGATGTCATCGATAAAACGCATCCAACTAACAACACATCCAGACACCATATCCATGGCCTCACGTACAATTTCCTGTTCCCAGTAGCCCAAAAATAAATTTGCATATGAAGGTGCACAGGTGGCACCCATTGCCGTCCCCCGAAGTTGTAAATAGTGTTTGTCCCTGAACACAAAATAATTATGCTCAAGGACAAAACGCAAAAGGAGGATCAGAAATTGGACCAATTCACAATCGTGATCACATGGGCCTAAGAAGTATTGAATAGCTCGCAGCCCTAACTCGTGGTCAATACAGGTGTACAGGGATTCCACATCACAGGATACCAAATACATATCCTGCTCAATGGTCACCCCATCTAGGCGTTTCAACACGTCCGTAGAATCCTTCACATATGATTGTAGATTCTCGACGCATGGACGGAGATAAAAATCCAGGAAGCGACAGATAGACTCACACAAACTCCCACATCCTGACACAATAGGCCGGCCTGGTGGTTTCTTATGATCTTTATGTACCTTTGGTAGGAGGTATAGTGTGGGAGTGATGGGAAACTTCACAGTGAGCCCATCCATGATTTTTTTAGTGATGATGTTATTATCACAAGCTTCCATTAGTATCGCATCCAACTGTCCTTTGAAGTCAGTAGTCGGGTTATATGTCAAACGCTTGTAACACTCCACATCCCGTAATTGCCGATATGCCTCTGATTCGTACATCTCAATAGGCCATATCACCACATTTCCACCCTTGTCAGCCGGTTTAAACACAATGCCCTTCATCTGCTTAAGCTCACGTAAAGCCTTTCGCTGGGCCCAAGATAAATTATCATAGCCACGATCCTGTGGCAACTTCCGAAGCTCGTCAACCACCATTCTGACGAACATCTCCACCGATGGATTTAGTGACAAGGGAGGAAATGTGGTGGACCTAGGGCGAATGGTATCTGGAAACCTACCATTACTGACTTCTTGCTCCTGGAGTAGAGATTCTAGCGCCCGGACCGCTTCCAATTCCTCCTGTGCTGTAAAGAGATGATGAGGTTCATTTTTAGAGTGATACTTTTTGTATATAAGTTTGCGTGCAAACAGAAACACATCCTTGATGGCTAGAAAATCATCAAAGCCTGTCACAGGACAGAATGACAGACCCAAGGAGAGCACTGAGATTTGACTAGGAGTAAATACTATATCTGAGAGGTTGATTACCTTAAGTTCACCTCCTACATTGTCATCCAAAGGGTTGAACTTTCTTTTTGTGGGATTACGTCTGGTTTCATATCTCCTAGTTTTCATAGGTTGGCTCCCCTGAGATGCCCCAGACGTTGCACTATCCAGTGAAGACAGGGATTCGGAACGTGCCATCGTATTGACACCACGTCTTTGCCACTTGTACACCCTTTGTTCCTGGAAGTCCATCAAATCACGCTGGTACTTCTTGGATTTGAGTTCTTTAATGTCATTCTCCCATTTTGTATATTCAAGGCTCAATTCATGTTCGAATTTGGAAAGAAGGTCTGAAGTGAGTTCCGTTTTCACTTTCTCCTGTAAAGGCAATATCAGCTTTTCAATTTCCTCCAACTGCTTCTTATCCCAACCAATCAAGAGCTCAATGAACGTCCGTGAGCAGGATTTGCATGCCTCTTCCCATCGAGACCGAAACATGGTGTCATCAAAAGTGAAGGAGGGAAAAACCTGTACCCGCAGGCCTCTGGGGATCAGGTCCTTAGTAAGATATTGCTCTAAGGCCACCTTATTCCACCATACTCGCATCCTTCGTTTAAGTAATTCTTTTAATTTCTTTTGGGTTTCAAATATTCCCATATGGGTTGCACCCATAGGTCCTACAGCATCATTGCTAAAAACTTGAGTCACAACTGACAGCCAATTGGTTTCACGTGTATGGAAATCCATATTAGTATTTAGGCCTATTAAGAAGACAAAAGCAGTAATGAATACCTATATAGAACCAGACCTAACGATAAACGTTATAGTAAACGTCCACACATATCAAGGAAAAACAGACAATAAATACCTATAACTGTATGTGAAGACAAATCAAATCTCCCAAAAGGGAAAAATAATGACACCAAGTACAGTAAGTAACTTGCAAAAAATATAAATTCTTTATTACAATATACATTAGAACATGTTGGCCATCAGGACCTAAAAACCACAGACAATTAAAATATACAATGTGGAGAACATGAGGCTACTCAGAATGGCCTATATTCAACATTCAATAATACCAGACAGGGTCACTATGACAGTCATGCTATAAATGTACAGTACAAGGATAACCGACACCACAAAATGTGTCTCCAAAAAGCATGCTGAAACAGAACAATGTAATACAGACCCTGTAAAAAATAGTATACACGAGAGACTTGTAGCTAACACTGAAATCTCAGTGTAAATAAAGTGGTATAGAGACCAGGGTATCACCAAAAATCAGAGTAGGTCCCAGAAGCCATACCAACCCGTGTATTGCATATCAAGCCAAAAATGAGCTCCACAGCAAGAGCCCCGACGCACGTTTCGCGGTAGCTTTTTCAAGGGGTACTGACTAGTAAGGTGACCGGCGTTGTATTTATACTCAGTGGTGGGAGAGGTTTATTCAGAGATAGCAAATAGCAGCACGACATTCTCAAATCCCCAATGCTGAACACCTGAAATGTACCAGGTGTTCTACATTGGTGAATCAGCATGTCTAAAGTTACCTGAATGCTGATCGGTAAGCAGCAAACACCACCATTGCAAATGTCCAGTGTACGTCTCAAGGAATGTAAACGCGCATGCGCGTGCGCATCAGACCGCAAGCGCCGCAGACAACAGATGTAATAGCTTATATATGACGTATCACATCATAGTGGCTATTTTAAGTATGGGCAAGGACAATAAGAGATCAACTTATATGGCAAAAACCAGTATAGGGCATATGTATCACGATCCGATTTTTTATGTGAGAAACAGAATATAAATATACAATGGAACTCTAATGTCTCAAAATATAAGCAATAATACATATATAGAAAAAATATACATAATTTGATAATACATCAAACATAGTGTCATACTGTCATTTCATAAAACCATCAATACAAAAAAGACCATATATTGACTTATATATATACAAAAATAAATATATATAACATATAGTAAACCGGGGAAACAATTTATGAAAGAATATTATTTCATAAAAAATAATAATAAATAATAAATGATAGTGAGAAGTGAGTGAACACACGTGCACAGTGTGGTGATAAAATAAAAAACAAAATAAATAAAGTGAAACACACGTGACAAAACCACAGTTAAAATACAATTCTATTTATTAATATAAATAATACATACAATAATGTAACAGATGTACAATGTGATATGTTCTAATATGCTCAAAAAAATTTATAATGATAAGACATATGTGATTTTATTGTTAGCATGTATATAAATAACAAGCGTGTAAAAAATATATATAAATATATTGAGAGTGAATATGTGTAAACATAAATGTGAATAAATAAAAATATAAATATAAAAAAAAAATATATATATATACACAACATACCAAGTGTGATGACAAAATTTATATAAGGATATATAAAGTGGATAATAAATAATGTATAATAGATATGTGTGCAGTGTGTGCACAAACACACGAATAAAAATAAGTACCCCATGAAAAGAGCTAAAAAATGATCAAAATTTAGAGTATGTTCAAAACGTATTGTTGAATAGAGTCCAACCAAAAACATTATTCTGAGATATAATATGTGATACTTGGTATTCTATTCAGCCCAATAAATACAGATCGTATGGCCCCTATAAAAAGACAAAAATGATGATGTTAAAAATGCCACCAAATATGGATACAGCCAAAACGCAATAATGCTTAAACCGACAAGCCCACCAATTATTAACAGCACAGTCCAACCATACCAGTCAAATATATACAGGTTTAAAACGTTAAAAGATAATGATGCTATAGGACCCAAAAAGAAAATATTGTTATAGGAAGGAAGCGAAGGACATTTTCTCATTGAGCCCCAGAGGCGCGCTAGTCTTCAATTTTGTGATCCATTTACATTCGATCCGTTCTAATTTACGGAAAGTATCTCCTCCACGTGATCCAACAAGAATTTTGTCGATGCCATGAACCTTTAAATCCTGCCACTTGTTATTGTGAAAATCGCGGAAATGTCGGGGGATAGATTTCAATTTATCGATTTCTTCCCAGTTGTTACCCTCTATTGTTCCAGCCTTTTTAATGTCCCTCACGTGTTCTTGAATTCGCATTTTAAGTTCTCTTGTGGTCATGCCTACATAAGACAGGCCACATGGACATGTTGCCATGTACACTACACCAGTAGTACTGCAATTGATGAAGTGTACAATTTTAAAACTTCTTTTCTTTTCAGAATCAGTCAATGTATCAGTTTTCACAATCAATTTGCAAATAGAGCAATGACCACAAGAGAAAGATCCCCACGTCGGCCCTTTAGAGCCAAAAAGATAGGTTTTGGGACTAGGAGCACTATAGTGACTCCGAACTAAGTGGTCACCCAAGGTTTTACTTCTTTTGGCTGTAAGTTGGGGCTTCGGGGGTAGATGTTTTTTCAAATCTGGATCCGTGAGCAGAATTGGCCAAAAGCGAGTCACAATATTTCTTATCTCCATCCATTGCGAGTTGTATGGAGTAATAAGTCTCACTATATCATCCGTGTTCTTACGTTTTTGTTGAGTAAGCAGATTATTCCTATTACTGTGACAAGCCCTATGATATCCCTTCTCGATATCCTTTTTAGGATACCCTCGTTGTATGAAGCGGGTCCTCAGACATTGTGATTCTCTTTCAAAATTAGAATCGGAGTCACATACACGTCTGGCCCTCAGGAATTGAACCGTAGGGATAGCCCGTATAACATGAGAGGGATGAAAGGACGATGCATGTAGGAGAGAATTTACAGAAGTTTCCTTACGGAAAATGGTGGTGCTGAGCTTACCTGTATCTTGTACTGTCATTTTGATATCCAAAAAATCCATGTTGGTTTGACTGATCTTACTCGTTAATTTGATGTTCTGTGTGTTGTTGTTCAAAATGGATACAAACTGATCAAGGTCTGCACGCGTACCCTGCCAAATAAAAAGGATGTCATCGATAAAACGCATCCAACTAACAACACATCCAGACACCATATCCATGGCCTCACGTACAATTTCCTGTTCCCAGTAGCCCAAAAATAAATTTGCATATGAAGGTGCACAGGTGGCACCCATTGCCGTCCCCCGAAGTTGTAAATAGTGTTTGTCCCTGAACACAAAATAATTATGCTCAAGGACAAAACGCAAAAGGAGGATCAGAAATTGGACCAATTCACAATCGTGATCACATGGGCCTAAGAAGTATTGAATAGCTCGCAGCCCTAACTCGTGGTCAATACAGGTGTACAGGGATTCCACATCACAGGATACCAAATACATATCCTGCTCAATGGTCACCCCATCTAGGCGTTTCAACACGTCCGTAGAATCCTTCACATATGATTGTAGATTCTCGACGCATGGACGGAGATAAAAATCCAGGAAGCGACAGATAGACTCACACAAACTCCCACATCCTGACACAATAGGCCGGCCTGGTGGTTTCTTATGATCTTTATGTACCTTTGGTAGGAGGTATAGTGTGGGAGTGATGGGAAACTTCACAGTGAGCCCATCCATGATTTTTTTAGTGATGATGTTATTATCACAAGCTTCCATTAGTATCGCATCCAACTGTCCTTTGAAGTCAGTAGTCGGGTTATATGTCAAACGCTTGTAACACTCCACATCCCGTAATTGCCGATATGCCTCTGATTCGTACATCTCAATAGGCCATATCACCACATTTCCACCCTTGTCAGCCGGTTTAAACACAATGCCCTTCATCTGCTTAAGCTCACGTAAAGCCTTTCGCTGGGCCCAAGATAAATTATCATAGCCACGATCCTGTGGCAACTTCCGAAGCTCGTCAACCACCATTCTGACGAACATCTCCACCGATGGATTTAGTGACAAGGGAGGAAATGTGGTGGACCTAGGGCGAATGGTATCTGGAAACCTACCATTACTGACTTCTTGCTCCTGGAGTAGAGATTCTAGCGCCCGGACCGCTTCCAATTCCTCCTGTGCTGTAAAGAGATGATGAGGTTCATTTTTAGAGTGATACTTTTTGTATATAAGTTTGCGTGCAAACAGAAACACATCCTTGATGGCTAGAAAATCATCAAAGCCTGTCACAGGACAGAATGACAGACCCAAGGAGAGCACTGAGATTTGACTAGGAGTAAATACTATATCTGAGAGGTTGATTACCTTAAGTTCACCTCCTACATTGTCATCCAAAGGGTTGAACTTTCTTTTTGTGGGATTACGTCTGGTTTCATATCTCCTAGTTTTCATAGGTTGGCTCCCCTGAGATGCCCCAGACGTTGCACTATCCAGTGAAGACAGGGATTCGGAACGTGCCATCGTATTGACACCACGTCTTTGCCACTTGTACACCCTTTGTTCCTGGAAGTCCATCAAATCACGCTGGTACTTCTTGGATTTGAGTTCTTTAATGTCATTCTCCCATTTTGTATATTCAAGGCTCAATTCATGTTCGAATTTGGAAAGAAGGTCTGAAGTGAGTTCCGTTTTCACTTTCTCCTGTAAAGGCAATATCAGCTTTTCAATTTCCTCCAACTGCTTCTTATCCCAACCAATCAAGAGCTCAATGAACGTCCGTGAGCAGGATTTGCATGCCTCTTCCCATCGAGACCGAAACATGGTGTCATCAAAAGTGAAGGAGGGAAAAACCTGTACCCGCAGGCCTCTGGGGATCAGGTCCTTAGTAAGATATTGCTCTAAGGCCACCTTATTCCACCATACTCGCATCCTTCGTTTAAGTAATTCTTTTAATTTCTTTTGGGTTTCAAATATTCCCATATGGGTTGCACCCATAGGTCCTACAGCATCATTGCTAAAAACTTGAGTCACAACTGACAGCCAATTGGTTTCACGTGTATGGAAATCCATATTAGTATTTAGGCCTATTAAGAAGACAAAAGCAGTAATGAATACCTATATAGAACCAGACCTAACGATAAACGTTATAGTAAACGTCCACACATATCAAGGAAAAACAGACAATAAATACCTATAACTGTATGTGAAGACAAATCAAATCTCCCAAAAGGGAAAAATAATGACACCAAGTACAGTAAGTAACTTGCAAAAAATATAAATTCTTTATTACAATATACATTAGAACATGTTGGCCATCAGGACCTAAAAACCACAGACAATTAAAATATACAATGTGGAGAACATGAGGCTACTCAGAATGGCCTATATTCAACATTCAATAATACCAGACAGGGTCACTATGACAGTCATGCTATAAATGTACAGTACAAGGATAACCGACACCACAAAATGTGTCTCCAAAAAGCATGCTGAAACAGAACAATGTAATACAGACCCTGTAAAAAATAGTATACACGAGAGACTTGTAGCTAACACTGAAATCTCAGTGTAAATAAAGTGGTATAGAGACCAGGGTATCACCAAAAATCAGAGTAGGTCCCAGAAGCCATACCAACCCGTGTATTGCATATCAAGCCAAAAATGAGCTCCACAGCAAGAGCCCCGACGCACGTTTCGCGGTAGCTTTTTCAAGGGGTACTGACTAGTAAGGTGACCGGCGTTGTATTTATACTCAGTGGTGGGAGAGGTTTATTCAGAGATAGCAAATAGCAGCACGACATTCTCAAATCCCCAATGCTGAACACCTGAAATGTACCAGGTGTTCTACATTGGTGAATCAGCATGTCTAAAGTTACCTGAATGCTGATCGGTAAGCAGCAAACACCACCATTGCAAATGTCCAGTGTACGTCTCAAGGAATGTAAACGCGCATGCGCGTGCGCATCAGACCGCAAGCGCCGCAGACAACAGATGTAATAGCTTATATATGACGTATCACATCATAGTGGCTATTTTAAGTATGGGCAAGGACAATAAGAGATCAACTTATATGGCAAAAACCAGTATAGGGCATATGTATCACGATCCGATTTTTTATGTGAGAAACAGAATATAAATATACAATGGAACTCTAATGTCTCAAAATATAAGCAATAATACATATATAGAAAAAATATACATAATTTGATAATACATCAAACATAGTGTCATACTGTCATTTCATAAAACCATCAATACAAAAAAGACCATATATTGACTTATATATATACAAAAATAAATATATATAACATATAGTAAACCGGGGAAACAATTTATGAAAGAATATTATTTCATAAAAAATAATAATAAATAATAAATGATAGTGAGAAGTGAGTGAACACACGTGCACAGTGTGGTGATAAAATAAAAAACAAAATAAATAAAGTGAAACACACGTGACAAAACCACAGTTAAAATACAATTCTATTTATTAATATAAATAATACATACAATAATGTAACAGATGTACAATGTGATATGTTCTAATATGCTCAAAAAAATTTATAATGATAAGACATATGTGATTTTATTGTTAGCATGTATATAAATAACAAGCGTGTAAAAAATATATATAAATATATTGAGAGTGAATATGTGTAAACATAAATGTGAATAAATAAAAATATAAATATAAAAAAAATATATATATATACACAACATACCAAGTGTGATGACAAAATTTATATAAGGATATATAAAGTGGATAATAAATAATGTATAATAGATATGTGTGCAGTGTGTGCACAAACACACGAATAAAAATAAGTACCCCATGAAAAGAGCTAAAAAATGATCAAAATTTAGAGTATGTTCAAAACGTATTGTTGAATAGAGTCCAACCAAAAACATTATTCTGAGATATAATATGTGATACTTGGTATTCTATTCAGCCCAATAAATACAGATCGTATGGCCCCTATAAAAAGACAAAAATGATGATGTTAAAAATGCCACCAAATATGGATACAGCCAAAACGCAATAATGCTTAAACCGACAAGCCCACCAATTATTAACAGCACAGTCCAACCATACCAGTCAAATATATACAGGTTTAAAAAGTTAAAAGATAATGATGCTATAGGACCCAAAAAGAAAATATTGTTATAGGAAGGAAGCGAAGGACATTTTCTCATTGAGCCCCAGAGGCGCGCTAGTCTTCAATTTTGTGATCCATTTACATTCGATCCGTTCTAATTTACGGAAAGTATCTCCTCCACGTGATCCAACAAGAATTTTGTCGATGCCATGAACCTTTAAATCCTGCCACTTGTTATTGTGAAAATCGCGGAAATGTCGGGGGATAGATTTCAATTTATCGATTTCTTCCCAGTTGTTACCCTCTATTGTTCCAGCCTTTTTAATGTCCCTCACGTGTTCTTGAATTCGCATTTTAAGTTCTCTTGTGGTCATGCCTACATAAGACAGGCCACATGGACATGTTGCCATGTACACTACACCAGTAGTACTGCAATTGATGAAGTGTACAATTTTAAAACTTCTTTTTTTTTCAGAATCAGTGAATGTATCAGTTTTCACAATCAATTTGCAAATAGAGCAATGACCACAAGAGAAAGATCCCCACGTCGGCCCTTTAGAGCCAAAAAGATAGGTTTTGGGACTAGGAGCACTATAGTGACTCCGAACTAAGTGGTCACCCAAGGTTTTACTTCTTTTGGCTGTAAGTTGGGGCTTCGGGGGTAGATGTTTTTTCAAATCTGGATCCGTGAGCAGAATTGGCCAAAAGCAAGTCACAATATTTCTTATCTCCATCCATTGCGAGTTGTATGGAGTAATAAGTCTCACTATATCATCCGTGTTCTTACGTTTTTGTTGAGTAAGCAGATTATTCCTATTACTGTGACAAGCCCTATGATATCCCTTCTCGATATCCTTTTTAGGATACCCTCGTTGTATGAAGCGGGTCCTCAGACATTGTGATTCTCTTTCAAAATTAGAATCGGAGTCACATACACGTCTGGCCCTCAGGAATTGCCCCGTAGGGATAGCCCGTATAACATGAGAGGGATGAAAGGACGATGCATGTAGGAGAGAATTTACAGAAGTTTCCTTACGGAATAGCAGAAGTTGCGTTTTTGCGGCGGTAAAGCTGCGATTCTGCCGTGAAAAACGCAACAAAGGAAAAAAAATCTTATACTTACAGGCTGCAGCGGTCACATGGGTTGAAACGTCACCCTAGGAGGCCGGCCTGCAGAGGAACGCATCGCCGTGGCTACACAAGTATGAATCTTTTATTTTTTAGGAGCAGTTTTCCGCAGCGAACATTCCGGTCGAAAAACTGCACCACAATTTGTTTCAGTTTTTCAGCCGGAATTCCCTGCGGATAACAGGGCAAATACGCTGTGTGCTTTTACTAAGTTTATCCTCCCTGTGTGAACAAACCCAAAGGGAATTCTGAGTTAATTGATGGGATCATGTTCAGGATCTTCATCTCTTGGCCAGTGTGGAGAGCAGGTTGCAAAGAGTGGATTGTACCCATTGATATGAATGGGCACTGTATAATACTTAATTTGCACTGTGGTGGCGCTGCAGGGAAATTGAACACTTACTGCCAGGTTTCCCCATAGATTACAGCTGACTTATGGGGGTCCCAGCAGGGGGACACTTGGTGATCAGCTTAATGTCAAGGGACCCTTCTAACAAGTAGAAATTGTCCACAGAGGAGTACCCATTTAAATAAAATCTTTCAAGACTTTATTTGGAAGGGAGGCAGGACAAAAACAAAAGACATTTATTTGAACTACAGCAGCACAGTGACTCAATGACAAAAAAAAACACGTATTTAAATGTCAACCCCTTTCAAGCTGGGATTTCAGAAAGCAAACGCAGTAATAATTTAGGTAGCAGTGCCTTGAAGCCATCTGCAAGAATTTGTGACAGTAATTGGGAGTGACATCTAAAATCACAGTATTGTAAATACAAATAACACCACCAATGTTATGATGCTCAGAAATGACTAACAAAGGCAAAACCATCCATTCTATTTATTTGCAACATTCAGTTAGGTCCCTATTATTGTAGTAATCCCAGTCATTGTCTGTTGTTTCATAAAAATATTATTACAGCTGCATTAACTTCGGATTCCATGTCAAGGAAGACAAAAAGGTGCTACAAACAATTATCTTTGACATATAGAGAGGGTGTGAGATAAAAAAATAAATAAAAAAAAAACATAAATCCAGTTACTTTACAGATGATACTTATATTCAAAGAAATATGTAAATGTCAATGAATCTCTTACTGGATATTGGTGTCGATATTTGAACAAATCTCTTGCTGCATAAAAGCTTCTCTTTGGTTTTATGTTCCACTCGGTTGCGCTGCAGTCACCCTGAAAAACATGCACAATGTGTGGGTTAAAAAAAGAACCAAATGACAAAACATAAACGAGATTTATCAAAACTGGTACAAGGTAAATGTGGAGCAAATGCCCACAGCAACCAATCAGATCAATTTCAGAGGATCTTTAAAAATGAAAGCAGAAGCTTGATTGGTGGCTATGGATAACTGTTCCACTTTTAAAGGGGTGGTCTGCTATGGACAATCCCTTTTTTGTTAGCAGGGTTAGCCAAAAATAAGTTGATCGCATGTAATCCCACTGCTTGGTCTCCTAGAATTCAGCTCTAGTCCGCAGGGGAACATGATAGCAACTGTTCATTTCCCCTGCAGCGCCTCCAACTGTGAAATAAAGCAATGATGTAGGATATTAACCAAGAATGCGATTTTCCAATTTGATCTTGCTAAATTCATCATGTTTTTATGTGTTAACAGCCATCATACACTAAGATGTGTCACAGAAAAAAAGCAACACTTCATGTATGTCTGTAATGTTGATAAATTATTATGTGCAAATATTTTTTTTTACAGTTTTCTTGAACTCTGATGACAGAAGTATAAGGGACTAAAATCGAAGAATGGCAGAATTCTTGCGATCAGAATGATGTCAGAATGCTGCAATTTTACTGCCACTCGTGGGCGACAAAATATTTTCATGGAGCCCTGTCCTCAAGGGCCCACTAACATGTATTGTTGGCATATAAAAGTAAAACTACTGTATATATGAAAACAAATTCAATTGGAATTGAAATGTCATATTTTATGGTTGAAATCCAGGACTAAGGAAAATGGGTTCCTTATGCACTGTGCAAGTAATTTTCTGGTAATAGGTTAAGTGATTCAAATATTCCCTTACCTAATCTATAGGATCAAACAGCTGGTTACAGGAATTCTCCAGACGCACACTATGTGGATGGAGTCTACTTATTTTGTCTGCATTAGCAGTTTCTGATAATTGGTCTTTTCTGCAAGTCTCAGGATGTTTAAAAAAAAAAAAAAAAAAGCATGGCAAACACTTTTTTTTTTTTTTACCTATGCTTAACCTCAGAATTTCCTGCATTTATAAGGAAAATCCAGCATACACACAGGTAAAATGATTATACACAGAAAACACTGAGGCTTAATGTTTGTATAGCTTATAAGGGCAGGCCATTGATATAGTGGGCATGCTGTGTACTTGCTTAGAGGCAATACAGTTGGTATAGAAATTCGGTATAAGGGACACTGCAAAGTCAAGTCCAATGTCAATCAAACACACTTCAACCGGGGATGTGTATCCCCATTCCCTTCCTTCTAGAAGTAATAATTGCACCCAACATTCTCCCCTACCTTTCCCTAGTCTTCAAAGCCCAACCCCACTTCCCAAGTAGGTATAGCAGCATCCTGATCAAGCAGGGGCTCTCTACCCCTCTTCCTAAGCAGGAAGTCACAGCAAGACTCCCCTCTGTCCCCTCCCCTATTCCCAGCTGTAACAGCAAGGCCTTCCATGTTCTCCTATCCCTGATGCTTCAGTGATGCACCCTCTTCTGGCAGGAAGCTACATACAAGTGGCCTCCAGTCAGCTGCTGTATGTAGCTTCCTGCATTAAGCTGGCACTAGATATTTCGAACGGCTGAAAAAGTAGATTTTTGGCCCCTTTTCGTGACACGAACAAGTGTGACTTGGCATATGTGACAGCTGTTTCTCTAAGACAGCATACAGTGACCCGTGTTTCTTTTTTTTTTAATGTTCTGCCATTTTTGTTCTAGATTTATAGCTCTGGTAAACGTTTTATAGATGGATAGATTTTATATATGGCCATTGCAGAAAATCAGTGGTAGCAAACATATGCATTTCAGGTATATTTTATAAACGATACTACTTCATGATATTTATACATGTCATGATCTCTTGAGCATAATCATTTTATGCGGTGTTCTACTACATAATCATTACCATGTTGTGAACAATGAAATTAGCAAGATTTTAGATATTGTCCAGATTTAGAAAAAACCTGCATGAGTTGCAATACCAGACACAGTCAATGGACAAGCGAGGCAAAGTTTCTGCAAAAAAGCAGATCCTTTTTTTTTCTGGATAACTTCTTCAATTACCATTTAAAAAAAAGCAAACGTCACTACAACAACAAAGCTAGTTCAACCAACCATATCTGAGGGGAACAGAAGTTAGGCTGGGTTCACACCTGCATTATGCCAATCCATTGTTCGGCTCCGTCAGAGGAGCAGAACAAGGAAATGACGGAAGAAACGGTTCCGTTGAACAATGGACACCACCAGTTGCCGACGGAACCCATGGACTTTAATATGTCCCGTTGGCTTTCCGTCAGAGTGTCTATAATTTTGCCGGACACAATAGCGCAGCATGATGTGCTACTGTCTCTGGTAATCCTCGCCGCATCTGCAAAAGAGGCCTCTAACGGAGCCTCAGACGCAGATGTGAACAGAGCCTTAGTGACAGGGTCATACAGCATAGACTGTAAGGTTATTTAAAAAAAAATTTTTTAAAATATCTACTGATCTTTATTTTGGTAATAATTATCAAATACTGGAAACTGCATAGCTCTCCAAGACACTTAAAGGTATTAAACTCTTCATTAAAATAAAATTAAGTCAAATCTTGTATAACCTCGTCATTAAAGGGGTTATTTGGGGACTGAAATGTATGAGCAGGGTACTCACTGCAGTATATACATCCCAACTATGTTGTTACTAGCTGCTTATATTTCAATTTATTGCAAAAATGTATGCAGAAAAGGGTAGCAATCAATTTTGTAAGCTTCATATCTGAGAATTGCTAGGATATGCCATGGCTTACTGGTCAGTCAGGATCCAATCCCTAGAACGAATATGCATAAAAACTTTATGAGGACACAATGTGCGATTGCAGCTGAAAAATCCCAAAACTATTATCGCCGTGTCCCATTCACAACGCAGCACTACGTGCTTCCATGGTACAGCTTCTATGACTGGTCTACAGGAGATGGAAGTTGCAGAGAATTACTTATGTACAGTATAAAGAGCTTCTGTCATAAAATTTGTGTTTTTGTGTGTTTTAAAAAAAAATAATTTTAGAATAATGTAATAAATATAAGGGATTAAAAGGAGTGGTTTGATATTTGGACATTTCACCCAAATGCTAGAAGCTGTAAAACATAGGGAAATAAAACCTATCTACCACTAAATTTATCCTCATTTGGACACAATGGAGAAGATTTGTTAAGAACTATGTCACAAATTACATTAAAAAAACTGGATTACTTGGTGTGCGCTAAATTTATTATGTA
The DNA here is from genome assembly GCF_050947455.1 of Rhinoderma darwinii. Lineage (NCBI taxonomy): Eukaryota > Metazoa > Chordata > Amphibia > Anura > Rhinodermatidae > Rhinoderma > Rhinoderma darwinii. Next base: position 193,213,790 of record NC_134690.1, on the reverse strand, counting down.
TTTTAGACACTTTTTACCCCTACCTTGACAGTTTTGAACATTTTCTAGAAAAAGTGGCATGGTTCAGAAGAGTTATTAAAATGTACTAAATTTATGATCTATGTGCCCCAATTTTTGGTGCAAAATACGGATGTAAATGTCACCAGCCCTCCTGAGAGGTCAGAAGAAGCACCGTCGGGCGTGAAACAGTCTGTAACCGTACTTGTCTGTTCGTCCTCCCCCCACAGTCCTTGTTGATGCCAAAATAAAGGATTTTACTGCATCTGGGTGAGTGCCACATGTTTTTCTCTTCTACCTCTGATGTATTTCTCCTTGATGATGCGCTTTTCTCTTGAGCCCCGCCTGAAGATGAACCAGGAACCACTGTTGTTATAGGTGTTGTGTGTAAGTGGAGAGTCTAATACAGTAGTGCCCACTCCTTCTCCCCACGACTTTTCCCATATTTATGCAAGCCCAACCAAATGTATACAATCATTGAAAAATGATAGACCTGATAGGCAGGCATAATTTAAGATAAACGTATAAACAGTGCAGGTTTCTAAAAGTGGTTTACCACAGAATGTAAAATTGCAGGGCCGTTATCTATAGAAGAGAACAGTACCTCAACTGGTACAATTAGCAGCATATAATGTAATGGAAAAGGATTTTTCATTTTTGACTAGCGTTTTCCTTTAAAGGATATAGAAAAATTGTAACTTTTTATTGTTCATTTGCTGTCTAAATGCCAAATGAAGCAACTTTCTTCATTAAAAATTCCCTGCTATTTTACTGCTGCAGAGTCCTTGCAACTCCTGCACCTAGCTGGTTCTCCAGCTGCTTCTGACATATATCCGACAGCACTCTGGGCCTAACTAATCTCTCCTCCCTCCTCTCAGTATTAGGGTGCCATTACATGTGATGTGTGGCTGAGCCTTACACCGTTTACCGCTAATTGCCTTGCTGCACTGGTTCTTGCCATGCTTTCAAGTGGCAAATACTGGTGCGGTCACTGCCGCTCGGCCAAACTTGTAATAGCACCTTTAGGGTATGTGCACACACACTAATTACGTCCGTAATTGACGGACGTATTTCGGCCGCAAGTACCGGACCGAACACAGTGCAGGGAGCCGGGCTCCTAGCATCATACTTATGTACGATGCTAGGAGTCCCTGCCTCGCTGCAGGACAACTGTCCCGTACTGAAAACATGATTACAGTATGGGACAGTAGTTCCACGGAGAGACAGGGACTCCTAGCATCGTACATAACTATGATGCTAGGAGCCCGGCTCCCTGCACTGTGTTCGGTCCGGTACTTGCGGCCGAAATACGTCCGTCAATTACGGACATAATTAGTGTGTGTGCACATACCCTTAGAGATAGGAATGGGGGGGGGGATTTGAACGATCAGAGTGTTGCTAGGGAGGAAAGCACAAAGGGGGAGGGGGTGAATTACACAGACTGTGTATCTGTATTAAGAGAGAGGAGGGCACCCACATGCACTCTGCAGGCATGGGGGGGAAATCACACACTCCTCAGCATAAATGTCTGTTAGCACAAGGAAAAAAAGAGATCCCTCATGGGCTATAGAAGTTGAAAACCATACACGGATGAAGCTGTGCAGATACATGACAGCTAGTGAAGACAGCAGCATCCAGGATTCACAGAACTCATATCCAGCATGTATTACTTAGAGGGACACACCACAGGAGAAAAGTCTGCAACTAGGAGCAGGTTGCAAACTACATGAAACTTAGTGCAACTTTTTTTTAATTTAAGTAACACTGAAAAAAAATACAAAATTCCATGTCAATGGTGTCCATAGCCATTAAAATAGGGCCATTGACCTGTATCTGTAAAATAATAATATTTGTAGCTAAGGTTTAAAACTCAGCATATATCTGGAAAACAATATGGTTATAATAAGTGATATAGCTGAGTTATAGCACAACAGTAATCTAGTGTTGGTTGCAATACATTACACACACCATGCCATGCCCTGCCCTCTTATATTATAGTAATGTCAAATTATTACAGGACGCAACCTGTCTGTGTGCAAATGTTCCTGTAGGCATAGTGACTGTTATAAATGATATAAGCAGTGACTGAGAGTTGGTAACATTATATTAAATACCCACGTCATGCACATTTTAATAGTAATGCCCACAATGCCTATGTAGAATTGAATGGGTGCCCATGTCCCTTCTTAGTAGAAGGCAAAATGATTGATGTAATAAGTGGTAAAGCATTACTAGTAATATATAGTTAGTAACACTTTATTATTACTTCATGCCAAGCCCATTATAAATACATATTTATTACCCAGTGGCATACAGTGTCTGGTGCCCATGTTCCTGCACAGTAGAATGCATACTGACTGTTATAAATACTGATACTGCAGCGTTTCAAACCAGCAGTAATGTAGAGTTCGTTATAATATATCACCCATGCCATGCCCACTAATATTATCATACAGTCATGCCCATTCAGCATAGGCTGTATCTGATTGCCCATATTGACTGTTCTAATAAGTGGTACACCGAGCTGTGTGAGAGCAGGGCATTGATCTAGAGTTGTTCACAGTATATTAAATACCCATCCCATGCCTAGTTATGCCTATGTAGCATATGACTAGTTATGCCCGTGTGCAGCGCCTGTCCTGTGGTTACAATGGCAGTGGGTATACGTAAGTGGCACGAAGTATAAGCACAGTGTGAGAAGATGCCAGGAATAGTGTACCTGGCTGGCAATGTCCACTCTGTCGCTCGTCGTCACTTCAACCTCAGGCTCGTCCTCTCCGCACTCCTCCCCGCCACACCGCTTCTTGTCCAGCTGCTCCAGCTCCGCTCCGCCGTCCTTCTCGACTTCCTCCTCATCCTCCCCCTGCTCATCTTCTCCCCCGGAGTCGGTGTCCCAGGTGGAGTCGCAGTCCTCCACAGTGGTGGGCTCTTTGAAGCTGACCCCAGTCAAGAGATTACCCATTGGCACGGCGAGTGCTAGCAGTGCCCAGCAGCGAGGGCTGGCATGTCACGGAGCGGATGCTGCTGAGCGCCAGGCCGTACACTGGCCTCCGGAGCGCTGGGACCAGTGCTGCTGAGCCGTCTGGATAGCGGAGCAGACAGGTGATTCTCTCCTTTATTGGTAGGGTAGCGGCTAGTTCCCCTTCTCCGTAAGGACCACCCCACGTCATCACATCATGTGACCAACCACTTCTTAAAGTCACGTCGTAGGGCTTCTGCCCGGGGAATAGACTGCGGTCCTGGCGATACGGAGAATTTAGTGTTGGCTGCTGCTGCTTAGTAATAGAGGTGCCGGGAGATTATGGGGTGAGACTCGAGGTTCATGATTAGAGAAGCATGGTGAGGAGGGATCTGATCGGACATGAGGAGCATGGTGAGGGCGGACGTGGAGAGACGAGGACGATGGTGAGGGGGAATGAGGAGCACGCTGAGGCGAGCAGCTGGCCATTTGGGAGATCATAAGGAGTATAGTAAAACGGACATGCTGGGATGGGGGACATGAGGAGAGTTTACACTGCTTCCTGACATATTATATATGCTGAGGTGACTGGACTATCACAGCGCTGTATGTAGTTCTGCGGGGAAGTGAATGGTTGTGTTCGGTACATTAATTTTCGGATCTAGTCTAGTGTAATAACTGCCGCCGGTCAGTCCACAGTCTAGTCGTGTAATAACTGCCGCCGGTCAGTCCACAGTCTAGTAGTGTAAACACTGCCTCCAGTCAGTCCATAGTCTAGTGTAATAACTTCCGCCGGTCAGTCCACAGTCTAGTGTAATAACTGCCGCCGGTCAGTACACAGTCTAGTGTAATAACTGCCGCCGGTCAGTCCACAGTCTAGTGTAATAACTGCCGCCGGTCAGTCCACAGTCTAGTAGTGTAAACACTGCCTCCAGTCAGTCCATAGTCTAGTGTAATAACTGCCGCCGGTCAGTCCACAGTCTAGTGTAATAACTGCCGTCGGTCAGTCCATAGTCTAGTGTAATAACTGCCACCGGTCAGTCCACAGTCTAGTGTAATAACTGCCGCCGGTCAGTCCACAGTCTAGTAGTGTAAACACTGCCTCCAGTCAGTCCATAGTCTAGTGTAATAACTGCCGCCGGTCAGTCCACAGTCTAGTAGTGTAAACACTGCCTCCAGTCAGTCCATAGTCTAGTAGTGTAAACACTGCCTCCAGTCAGTCCATAGTCTAGTGTAATAACTGCCTCCAGTCAGTCCACAGTCTAGTGTAATAACTGCCGCCTGTCAGTCCACAGTCTAGTAGTGTAAACGCTGCCTCCAGTCAGTCCATAGTCTAGTGCAATAACTGCCGCTGGTCAGTTCACAGTCTAGTAGTGTAAACGCTGCCTCCAGTCAGTCCATAGTCTAGTGTAATAACTGCCGCCGGTCAGTCCACAGTCTAGTGTAATAACTGCCGCCGGTCAGTCCACAGTCTAGTAGTGTAAACACTGCCTCCAGTCAGTCCATAGTCTAGTGTAATAACTTCCGCCGGTCAGTCCACAGTCTAGTGTAATAACTGCCGCCGGTCAGTACACAGTCTAGTGTAATAACTGCCGCCGGTCAGTCCACAGTCTAGTGTAATAACTGCCGCCGGTCAGTCCACAGTCTAGTAGTGTAAACACTGCCTCCAGTCAGTCCATAGTCTAGTGTAATAACTGCCTCCAGTCAGTCCACAGTCTAGTGTGATAACTGCCGCCTGTCAGTCCACAGTCTAGTAGTGTAAACGCTGCCTCCAGTCAGTCCATAGTCTAGTGTAATAACTGCCGCCGGTCAGTCCACAGTCTAGTTTAATAACTGCCGCCGGTCAGTCCACAGTCTAGTGCAATAACTGCCGCCGGACAGTCCACAGTCTAGTAGTGTAAACGCTGCCTCCAGTCAGTCCATAGTCTAGTGTAATAACTGCCTCCAGTCAGTCCACAGTCTAGTGTAATAACTGCCGCTTGTCAGTTCACAGTCTAGTAGTGTAAACGCTGCCTCCAGTCAGTCCATAGTCTAGTGTAATAACTGCCGCCGGTCAGTCCACAGTCTAGTAGTGTAAACGCTGCCTCCAGTCAGTCCATAGTCTAGTGCAATAACTGCCGCTGGTCAGTTCACAGTCTAGTAGTGTAAACGCTGCCTCCAGTCAGTCCATAGTCTAGTGTAATAACTGCCGCCGGTCAGTCCACAGTCTAGTGTAATAACTGCCGTCGGTCAGTCCATAGTCTAGTGTAATAACTGCCACCGGTCAGTCCCCAGTCTAGTAGTGTAAATGCTGCTTCCAGTCAGTCCACAGTCTAGTGTAATAACTGCCGCCGGACAGTCCACAGTCTAGTAGTGTAAATGCTGCCTCCAGTCAGTCCATAGTCTAGTGTAATAACTGCCTCCAGTCAATCCACAGTCTAGTGTAATAACTGCCGCCTGTCAGTCCACAGTCTAGTAGTGTAAACGCTGCCTCCAGTCAGTCCATAGTCTAGTGTAATAACTGCCGCCGGTCAGTCCACAGTCTAGTTTAATAACTGCCGCCGGTCAGTCCACAGTCTAGTGCAATAACTGACGCCGGACAGTCCAGAGTCTAGTAGTGTAAACGCTGCCTCCAGTCAGTCCATAGTCTAGTGTAATAACTGCCTCCAGTCAGTCCACAGTCTAGTGTAATAACTGCCGCTTGTCAGTTCACAGTCTAGTAGTGTAAACGCTGCCTCCAGTCAGTCCATAGTCTATTGTAATAACTGCCGCCGGTCAGTCCACAGTCTAGTGTAATAACTGCCGCTTGTCAGTCCACAGTCTAGTAGTGTAAACGCTGCCTCCAGTCAGTCCATAGTCTAGTGTAATAAATGCCGCCGGTCAGTCCACAGTCTAGTATAATAACTGCCACCGGTCAGTCCCCAGTCTAGTAGTGTAAATGCTGCTTCCAGTCAGTCCACAGTCTAGTGTAATAACTGCCGCCGGACAGTCCACAGTCTAGTAGTGTAAATGCTGCCTCCAGTCAGTCCATAGTCTAGTGTAATAACTGCCTCCAGTCAGTCCACAGTCTAGTGAAATAACTGCCGCCGGTCAGTCCACAGTCTAGTAGTGTAAACGCTGCCTCCAGTCAGTCCATAGTCTAGTGTAATAACTGCCGCCGGTCAGTCCACAGTCTAGTGTAATAACTGCCGTCGGTCAGTCCATAGTCTAGTGTAATAACTGCCACCGGTCAGTCCCCAGTCTAGTAGTGTAAATGCTGCTTCCAGTCAGTCCACAGTCTAGTGTAGTAACTGCCGCCGGACAGTCCACAGTCTAGTAGTGTAAATGCTGCCTCCAGTTAGTCCATAGTCTAGTGTAATAACTGCCTCCAGTCAGTCCACAGTCTAGTGTAATAACTGCCGCCTGTCAGTCCACAGTCTAGTAGTGTAAACGCTGCCTCCAGTCAGTCCATAGTCTAGTGTAATAACTGCCGCCGGTCAGTCCACAGTCTAGTTTAATAACTGCCGCCGGTCAGTCCACAGTCTAGTGCAATAACTGCCGCCGGACAGTCCACAGTCTAGTAGTGTAAACGCTGCCTCCAGTCAGTCCATAGTCTAGTGTAATAACTGCCGCTGGTCAGTTCACAGTCTAGTAGTGTAAACGCTGCCTCCAGTCAGTCCATAGTCTAGTGTAATAACTGCCGCCGATCAGTCCACAGTCTAGTAGTGTAAATGCTGCCTCCAGTCAGTCCATAGTCTAGTGTAATAACTGCCTCAAGTCAGTCCACAGTCTAGTGTAATAACTGCCGCCGGTCAGTCCACAGTCTAGTAGTGTAAACGCTGCCTCCAGTCAGTCCATAGTCTAGTGTAATAACTGCCGCCGGTCAGTCCACAGTCTAGTGTAATAACTGCCGTCGGTCAGTCCATAGTCTAGTGTAATAACTGCCGTCGGTCAGTCCATAGTCTAGTGTAATAACTGCCACCTGTCAGTCCCCAGTCTAGTAGTGTAAATGCTGCTTCCAGTCAGTCCACAGTCTAGTGTAATAACTGCCGCCGGACAGTCCACAGTCTAGTAGTGTAAATGCTGCCTCCAGTCAGTCCATAGTCTAGTGTAATAACTGCCTCCAGTCAGTCCACAGTCTAGTGTAATAACTGCCGCCTGTCAGTCCACAGTCTAGTAGTGTAAACGCTGCCTCCAGTCAGTCCATAGTCTAGTGTAATAACTGCCGCCGGTCAGTCCACAGTCTAGTTTAATAACTGCCGCCGGTCAGTCCACAGTCTAGTGCAATAACTGCCGCCGGACAGTCCACAGTCTAGTAGTGTAAACGCTGCCTCCAGTCAGTCCATAGGCTAGTGTAATAACTGCCGCCGGTCAATCCACAGTCTAGTAGTGTAAACGCTGCCTCCAGTCAGTCCATAGTCTAGTGCAATAACTGCCGCTGGTCAGTTCACAGTCTAGTAGTGTAAACGCTGCCTCCAGTCAGTCCATAGTCTAGTGTAATAACTGCCGCTGGTCAGTTCACAGTCTAGTAGTGTAAACGCTGCCTCCAGTCAGTCCATAGTCTAGTGTAATAACTGCCTCAAGTCAGTCCACAGTCTAGTGCAATAACTGCCGCCGGACAGTCCACAGTCTAGTAGTGTAAACGCTGCCTCCAGTCAGTCCATAGTCTAGTGTAATAACTGCCGCTGGTCAGTTCACAGTCTAGTAGTGTAAACGCTGCCTCCAGTCAGTCCATAGTCTAGTGTAATAACTGCCGCCGATCAGTCCACAGTCTAGTAGTGTAAATGCTGCCTCCAGTCAGTCCATAGTCTAGTGTAATAACTGCCTCAAGTCAGTCCACAGTCTAGTGTAATAACTGCCGCCGGTCAGTCCACAGTCTAGTAGTGTAAACGCTGCCTCCAGTCAGTCCATAGTCTAGTGTAATAACTGCCGCCGGTCAGTCCACAGTCTAGTGTAATAACAGCCGTCGGTCAGTCCATAGTCTAGTGTAATAACTGCCGTCGGTCAGTCCATAGTCTAGTGTAATAACTGCCACCTGTCAGTCCCCAGTCTAGTAGTGTAAATGCTGCTTCCAGTCAGTCCACAGTCTAGTGTAATAACTGCCGCCGGACAGTCCACAGTCTAGTAGTGTAAATGCTGCCTCCAGTCAGTCCATAGTCTAGTGTAATAACTGCCTCCAGTCAGTCCACAGTCTAGTGTAATAACTGCCGCCTGTCAGTCCACAGTCTAGTAGTGTAAACGCTGCCTCCAGTCAGTCCATAGTCTAGTGTAATAACTGCCGCCGGTCAGTCCACAGTCTAGTTTAATAACTGCCGCCGGTCAGTCCACAGTCTAGTGCAATAACTGCCGCCGGACAGTCCACAGTCTAGTAGTGTAAACGCTGCCTCCAGTCAGTCCATAGGCTAGTGTAATAACTGCCGCCGGTCAATCCACAGTCTAGTAGTGTAAACGCTGCCTCCAGTCAGTCCATAGTCTAGTGCAATAACTGCCGCTGGTCAGTTCACAGTCTAGTAGTGTAAACGCTGCCTCCAGTCAGTCCATAGTCTAGTGTAATAACTGCCGCCGGTCAGTCCACAGTCTAGTGTAATAACTGCCGCCGGTCAGTCCACAGTCTAGTAGTGTAAACGCTGCCTCCAGTCAGTCCATAGTCTAGTGTAATAACTGCCGCTGGTCAGTTCACAGTCTAGTAGTGTAAACGCTGCCTCCAGTCAGTCCATAGTCTAGTGTAATAACTGCCGCCGATCAGTCCACAGTCTAGTAGTGTAAATGCTGCCTCCAGTCAGTCCATAGTCTAGTGTAATAACTGCCTCAAGTCAGTCCACAGTCTAGTGTAATAACTGCCGCCGGTCAGTCCACAGTCTAGTAGTGTAAACGCTGCCTCCAGTCAGTCCATAGTCTAGTGTAATAACTGCCGCCGGTCAGTCCACAGTCTAGTGTAATAACTGCCGTCGGTCAGTCCATAGTCTAGTGTAATAACTGCCGCCGGATAGTCCACAGTCTAGTAGTGTAAACGCTGCCTCCAGTCAGTCCATAGTCTAGTGTAATAACTGCCGCTAGTCAGTTCACAGTCTAGTAGTGTAAACGCTGCCTCCAGTCAGTCCATAGTCTAGTGTAATAACTGCCGCCGATCAGTCCACAGTCTAGTAGTGTAAATGCTGCCTCCAGTCAGTCCATAGTCTAGTGTAATAACTGCCTCAAGTCAGTCCACAGTCTAGTGTAATAACTGCCGCCGGTCAGTCCACAGTCTAGTAGTGTAAACGCTGCCTCCAGTCAGTCCATAGTCTAGTGTAATAACTGCCGCCGGTCAGTCCACAGTCTAGTGTAATAACTGCCGTCGGTCAGTCCATAGTCTAGTGTAATAACTGCCGTCGGTCAGTCCATAGTCTAGTGTAATAACTGCCACCGGTCAGTCCCCAGTCTAGTAGTGTAAATGCTGCTTCCAGTCAGTCCACAGTCTAGTGTAATAACTGCCGCCGGACAGTCCACAGTCTAGTAGTGTAAATGCTGCCTCCAGTCAGTCCATAGTCTAGTGTAATAACTGCCTCCAGTCAGTCCACAGTCTAGTGTAATAACTGCCGCCTGTCAGTCCACAGTCTAGTAGTGTAAACGCTGCCTCCAGTCAGTCCATAGTCTAGTGTAATAACTGCCGCCGGTCAGTCCACAGTCTAGTTTAATAACTGCCGCCGGTCAGTCCACAGTCTAGTGCAATAACTGCCGCCGGACAGTCCACAGTCTAGTAGTGTAAACGCTGCCTCCAGTCAGTCCATAGGCTAGTGTGATAACTGCCGCCGGTCAATCCACAGTCTAGTAGTGTAAACGCTGCCTCCAGTCAGTCCATAGTCTAGTGCAATAACTGCCGCTGGTCAGTTCACAGTCTAGTAGTGTAAACGCTGCCTCCAGTCAGTCCATAGTCTAGTGTAATAACTGCCGCCGGTCAGTCCACAGTCTAGTGTAATAACTGCCGCCGGTCAGTCCACAGTCTAGTAGTGTAAACGCTGCCTCCAGTCAGTCCATAGTCTAGTGTAATAACTGCCGCCGGTCAGTCCACAGTCTAGTGTAATAACTGCCGCCGGTCAGTCCACAGTCTAGTAGTGTAAACGCTGCCTCCAGTCAGTCCATAGTCTAGTGTAATAACTGCTGCCGGTCAGTCCACAGTCTAGTTTAATAACTGCCGCCGGTCAGTCCACAGTCTAGTGCAATAACTGCCGCCGGACAATCCACAGTCTAGTAGTGTAAACGCTGCCTCCAGTCAGTCCATAGTCTAGTGTAATAACTGCCGCTGGTCAGTTCACAGTCTAGTAGTGTAAACGCTGCCTCCAGTCAGTCCATAGTCTAGTGTAATAACTGCCGCCGGTCAGTCCACAGTCTAGTAGTGTAAACGCTGCCTCCAGTCTGTCCATAGTCTAGTGTAATAACTGCCGCCGGTCCGTCCACAGTCTAGTGTAATAACTGCCGCCGGTCAGTCCACAGTCTATTAGTGTAAACGCTGCCTCCAGTCAGTCCATAGTCTAGTGTAATAACTGCCGCCGGTCAGTCCACAGTCTAGTGTAATAACTGCCGCCGGTCAGTCCACAGTCTAGTAGTGTAAACGCTGCCTCCAGTCAGTCCATAGTCTAGTGTAATAACTGCCGCCGGACAGTCCACAGTCTAGTAGTGTAAACGCTGCCTCCAGTCAGTCCATAGTCTAGTGTAATAACTGCCGCCGGACAGTCCACAGTCTAGTGTAATAACTGCGCCGGTCAGTCTACAGTCTAGCGGAAATGCTGCTTCCAGTCAGTCCACAGTCTAATAGTGTAAACGTTGCCTCCAGTCAGTCCATAGTCTAGTGTAATAACTGCCGCCGGTCAGACCACAGTCTAGTAGTGTAAATGCTGCTTCCAGTCAGTCCATAGTCCGGTGTAAACACTGCCTCCGGCCAGTCCAGTCTAGTGTAAATGCTGCTGCCGTTCAATTCACAGTCTAATGTAAACGCTATCTCCGGTCTGTCTACAGTCTAGTAGTGTAAACGTTGCTGCTGTTCAATCCGCAGTCCAAAGTAAAAGCTACTTCCGGACTGTCTAGTCTAATGTAAATGCTGCCTCCAGTCAGTCCATAGTCTAGTGTAGTAACTGCCGCCGGTCAGTCCACAGTCTAGTGTAATAACTGCCGCCGGTCAGTCCACAGTCTAGTAGTGTAAACGCTGCCTCCATTCAGTCCATAGTCTAGTGTAATAACTGCCGCCGGTCAGTCCACTGTCTAGTATTGTAAACGCTGCCTCCAATCAGTCCATCGTCTAGTGTAATAACTGCCGCCGGACAGTCCACAGTCTAGTAGTGTAAACGCTGCCTCCAGTCAGTCCATAGTCTAGTGTAATAACTGCCGCCGGACAGTCCACAGTCTAGTAGTGTAAACACTGCCTCCAGTCAGTCCATAGTCTAGTGTAATAACTGCCGCCGGACAGTCCACAGTCTAGTAGTGTAAACACTGCCTCCAGTCAGTCCATAGTCTAGTGTAATAACTGCCGCCGGTCAGTCCACAGTCTGGTAGTGTAATAACTGCCGCCGGTCAGTCTAGTCTAGTAGTGTAATAACTGCCGCCGGTCAGTCCACAGTCTAGTGTAATAACTGCCGCCGGTCAGTCCACAGTCTAGTGTAATAACTGCCGCCGGTCAGTCCCCAGTCTAGTAGTGTAAATGCTGCTTCCAGTCAGTCCATAGTCTAGTGTAATAACTGCCGCTTGTCAGTTCACAGTCTAGTGTAATAACTGCCGCCGGTCAGTCCACAGTCTAGTGTAATAACTGCCGCTGGTCAGTTCATAGTCTAGTGTAATAACTGCGCCGGTCAGTCTACAGTCTAGCGGAAATGCTGCTTCCAGTCAGTCCACAGTCTAATAGTGTAAACGTTGCCTCCAGTCAGTCCATAGTCTAGTGTAATAACTGCCGCCGGTCAGTCCACAGTCTAGTAGTGTAAATGCTGCTTCCAGTCAGTCCATAGTCCGGTGTAAACACTGCCTCCGGCCAGTCCAGTCTAGTCTAAACGCTGCTGCCGTTCAATTCACAGTCCAATGTAAACGCTACCTCCGGTCAGTCTACAGTCTAGTAGTGTAAACGTTGCTGCTGTTCAATCCGCAGTCCAATGTAAAAGCTACTTCCGGACTGTCCAGTCTAATGTAAATGCTGCCTCCAGTCAGTCCATAGTCTAGTGTAATAACTGCCGCTGGTCAGTTCACAGTCTAGTGTAATAACTGCCGCCGGTCAGTCCACAGTCTAGTGTAATAACTGCCGCAGGTCAGTTCATAGTCTAATGTAATAACTGCCGCCGGTCAGGTCATAGTCTAGCGTAAATTCTGCTTCCAGCCAGTCCACAGTTTAGTAGTGTAAACGCTGCCTCCAGTCAGTCCATAGTCTAGTGTAATAACTGCCGCCAGTCAGTCCACAGTCTAGTAGTGTAAATGCTGCTTCCAGTCAGTCCATAGTCCGGTGTAAACACTACCTCCGGTCAGTCCAGTCTAGTATAATAACTGCCACCGGTCAGTCTAAAGTCTAGCGGAAATACTGCTTCCAGTCAGTCCACAGTCTAGTAGTGTAAACGCTGCCTCCAGTCAGTCCATAGTCTAGTGTAATAACTGCCGCTGGTCAGTCCACAGTCTAGTAGTGTAAATGCTGCTTCCAGTCAGTCCATAGTCCGGTGTACACACTGCCTCCAGTCAGTCCAGTCTAGTGTACATGCTGCTGCCATTCAATTCACAGTCCAATGTTAACGCTACCTCCGGTCAGTCTACAGTCTAGTAGTGTAAACGTTGCTGCTGTTCAATCCACAGTCCAATGTAAAAGCTATCTCCGGACTGTCCAGTCTGATGTAAATGCTGCCTCCAGGCAGTCCATAGTCTAGCGTAAAGGCTGCTACTGGTCAGTCTACAGTATAGTGTAAATGCTGCCGCCGGTCAGTCCACAGTCTAGTGAAAAAGCTACCTCCGGTCAGTCCACAGTCTACTGTAAGCGCTGCAGCCGGTGGTTTCTTAGAATTTATGTTAAGCAAACTTCCTTTTTTACAATATGGTTTGTTTTTACCTTGAACTCACAGTCTTTGAAAACCTCCTGTCAGGAGGTTTCAAAATGTCAAATAAACATAACAAAATTAAACTGAAACTGTAATCTTGCTTTTTTCTTATTAAATCTGGCTACCTTATACAAATCACAGAAAACATTACATATCCAGCAGATACATTAAATAAACGGAAAATTTAAAGGAGCTCTTGGTGCAGGGTAAATATGGCTAAGGGTATATACACACAGCTTATTTTCAGCCTATTTAACCCCATGCTCCTGCAGCCAGTTTTGACCTTCCTGAGAGAACCTCATTTTTCAAATCTGACATGTCTCACTTTATGTGGTTATACTTATCCTAGTGATTCTGAGATTGTGTTGTCGTGACACATTGTACTTTATGTTAGTGGTAAAATTTGGTCGATACATTCAATGTTTACTTACTGTGAAAACCACACTTAGGCCGGATTTACACGAGCGTGTGCGTTTTGCGTGCACAAAAAACGCATCGTTTTGCGCGCGCAAAAGGTACTTAACAGCTCCGTGTGTCAGCCGCGTATGATGCGTGGCTGCGTGATTTTCGCGCAGCCGGCATCATTATGACACTCTGTATGTTTGTAAACAGAAAAGCACGTGGTGCTTTTCTGTTTTCATTCATACTGTTTACTGCTGTTGCGCGAATCACGCACGTCACACGGAAGTGCTTCCGTGTGCTGCGCGTGATTTTCAAGCACCCATTGACTTCAATGGGTGTGTGATGCGCGAACAGCGCAGAAATGTAGGACATGTCGTGAGTTTTATGCAGCGGACACACGCTGCGTGAAACTCACGGACAGTCTGCACGGCCCTATAAACTAACATAGGTCCGTGCGAGGCGCATGAAAATCACGCTCATTGCAAGGACCTATTATACGTTCGCCTAAATAAGCCCTAAGGCTTCATTCACACAAGAGTGAATCACGTCCCTGTGATGGCCGTTAAAACAATGACCGTCACACAGACTCATGCATTTCAATGAGGCCGTTCACACGACCGTTTCAACGGAGCGTGTGAACACTCCGTTGAAAAATAGGACATGTCCTATTTTACTGCGTGTCACGCATCCCTCCATAGACTGTAGTCTGTGGGGGATTCGTGACAACGCGTCCCACACGGGTCCACCTCGGACGTGGAAACGGCAGTTTTTCACATCCGAGGTGGGCTACGCTCCTGTGAAGGAGCCCTAAAACGTAGAAAAAAATTGGGAAAATTAGCATTTGAATTTTAGTTATACCACGAAAAGGGTTTGTCCAGAAATTAAAAAAAACAGCCCTCAACTTGAAGTAGCTTTGAGGGGCCTATATCTCAGAACCCCTTTTAAATCACCTAATTTTAAAAACTGTACCCCTCAAAGTGAAATTTGGAAATTTCTTAATTCTTTAGGTGTTTCACAGGAATGAAAGCAAAGTGAAGGTGAAATTTGAAAATTGAATTTCTTTGCAGATGTTCAATTTTAAATAAAAAAAATTCTGTAGGGGTCCATTCACAGCATTTTTGACGCCGAATCCACATCAGAATCAGCGCCAAAAATCACCCCCAAATCCCGATTCATTCATTTCAATGGAAGGCAGAGGCGGTTTTATTTATTTTTTTTCGGGCGGCTTTTGACCTTTTATTGAAATCAATGAAAGGCAGGAAAAAACGCGCTGCTCGTTTGAAGCGTTTTTTTGGCGCAGTTTATGCAATAAAACCGCCCACAGTATTTGTATTTGATTTATCTTAAAAAAAAACGCTTTAAAGAACTGAGGCAAAAAAAGCTTTAAAAAACGTTGGCATTTTAAAATGTGCCACAAAAATCCAGAAGGAACTTTAAGGCAGAGTTTTTCTGCCTGACAAAAACCTCTGCGTAATCTTACCCTAAGGGCACGTTCAGACGTAGCAGAAATTTTCCACAAATTAGCAGCAATTACGCATTGAATCTGCAGCAAAATTTGCCTATTTCACAGTCCCCCCCAGACGTGGCGGTTTTCACAGCGGACTTGCTGCAGATTTCAGTCTTTGTATTGCAAAGACTGAATTTCGCTGTGAAAATCCACTGCTTCTCCGCAACAGACTGTGAATGCTAGGGAATGTAAATTCTGCACCACAAACTAGTTTCCGCACCATTATTTTTGGCAACATCTGCACTAAGTTACGTGGAAAGCTATAGAAACTAAAAGGAAAAAAGTTCTACTGTGGATTTCCACGGCGGCCTGCCCGCAGCGGAATTCCGCAACAAATCCACCACGTCTGAACATGCCCTAACACATCAAGTATTAACAGAGAAACACGACTAAATAAACTGATTCTGCAGTTTTTAGAAATATCCCAAGTGTGGCCTTAGTGTGCTACCTGATTGAAACACAGGCCTCAGAAATGAATGCATCACCTTGGGGATTTTGGGGCCTCCTTTTATTTGAATGTTTCTAGGCACTACTATGGGACTGCAGAGGCCTTAGTGCAATTGCACATGACCGAGTGCCACTCGGGCCGTTCTTGACGGCATCCGAGTGGCACCCGATATTTGTCACGGACCTTCACTTAAGCGGGTGACTCTGGTCTGTGAAAACTGACCCAATTCTCTCATCCGTGGAAAGATAGGACATGTCCTATCTCTCCACAGATCACTGACGGGACCCCACAGTTGGTTCATATATTTTATTAGAACTAGGACGCGAAAATGAAGAAAAAAAAATAAATCTATTTATTTTATTTTTTTTCAATAAGATGTAGTTTTAGCTCAACATGTTTAATTCACACAGGAAATAAAGGAAAAAAAATCGCCCCAACATTTGAAAAGCAGTTTCTCCCGAGTGTGGCAATATCCCATATGTGGTCATAAACTGTTGCTTGGACACACGGCAATGTCAGAAGGAAAGTAGCGCCATTTGGATTTTGGAGCGCAGATTTTTATGTAATGGTTTGCAGATGCCATGTCACATTTGTAATGCCCCTTATGTACCAAAATGGAAGTGACACCATTTTAGAAATTGCAGCCCTCAATGCATTCCTCTAGGGGTGTAGTGAACATGTTGACCCCACAAGTATAAATTAGTGAGCAGTGGATGTTACAGAGTGAAAATGGCAATCTTTCCACAGATTTGTCTTTTCAGTGCCCAATCTGTTGTGCCACCATGAAAAGACAGCGCTCTAATTATTTTGCCTGCACATACGATTTATACAGCATTAGTTCACAATTGCAGGGTTCTGATATGAAATAATAAAAGTAACCCCTGGGAAGTAACTCCATTTTGGAAACGACACATCTAAAGGCATTTATCAAGGGGTGTAGTGAGCACCCACAGTTTTCCAGAAATTAATGCGCTGCGGATGATGTAAAGTAAAACTTAAATTTTCCAATGATATACCATTTCAGTGTGCAAATATGATGTGCACAGTTTATGCTACTGCAGAATCATACCCCATAAATAGTTAAACAAGTTCTACCGGGTATCGCAATGCCACATATGTGGATGTAAACTGCTGCTTGGGCACACTGTATGGTTTAGAAGGGAGGGAGTGCCATTTGGCTTTTCGAGCGCAGATTTTTCTTGATAGTTTTGGGTTTTACTGGTATTTCAGTTTATAATGTGGGGTTATGTAATCTGTGGGGTGTACATCAGGGCATAATAAGGGGGTATAATAATGCGGTAAATAATAAAATAATTCATAGATGTTTGTTACGCTTGAAGCAATCCGTTATGCACAGGTCAGTGTTGCACTGATAAATGTGCTTTCTTATCCCCGTTTTGGAACACACTGCACCTTTTTTGGGACCTTTCCTTCTTTGCAGTTTGGGGAACTTCGCTGGGAAAGTGTTGCCATGGCACAACATGGGCGCACTTGCTTCCAGAAAATGTGCTTGGGCCCTCCCCTTGTTGGTCCTAAAGTTTTAGGGCCTTAAAGGCTATGTAAACCTTTGAAAGCAAATTTTTTTCATATAAAATTCAATCAGTGTGTTTGGTGCAACTTTATAATTAGTTTTTATGAAAATTTTTACTTTTTGAGATACAGCTGCTCTGTATCCTGTATACACAGCAGCTGTATCATGCGCTAAGAACTGAATCCGTCAGGTCCGCGGGACTGACGGGTTTAGTGTCAGCGGTTCCTGCGTGTCTCGGACACTCAGGATCCACCTGTAATCGATCACATCTAAGTTATGAACTTAGATGTGATGCATAACAGGTGGATCCTGCGTGTCAGAGACACGCAGGAACCGCTGACACTAAACCCGTCAGTCCCGCGGAACTGATGGACATAGGACTCAGCGTAAGATACAGCTGCTCTGTATACAGGATACAGAGTAGCTGTATCTCAAAAAGTAACATTTTTTTAAATAAAAAACAATAATGAAGTTGCACAAAACACACTGACCTCTTTATTTTAAAAAAAAGAAAAAATCCCTTTAAGGCCTCATTTACACGAGCGTAATATACGCGCGTGCGACGCGCGTGCTTTTCACGCGTGTCGTACGCACCTATATTACTCTATGGGGCAGTGCAGACGATGCGTG
Organism: Rhinoderma darwinii; assembly: GCF_050947455.1. Taxonomy (NCBI): domain Eukaryota; kingdom Metazoa; phylum Chordata; class Amphibia; order Anura; family Rhinodermatidae; genus Rhinoderma; species Rhinoderma darwinii. The sequence continues at coordinate 193,196,321 of NC_134690.1, read as the reverse complement.
AATTTTGCTCAGCGCAAGTGCGTTGCGTAAAACTCACGACATGTTCTATAATCGTGCGTTTTTCGCGCATCACGCACCCATTGAAGTCAATGGGTGCGTGAAAACCACGCATGCCGCACGGAAGCACTTCCGTGCGAACTGCGTGATTCGCGCAAGAGCTGTCAAACTGAATGTAAACAGAAAAGCACCACATGCTTTTCTGTTTACAAACATCCGAACGGAGTGTCTTAGACATGAGCGAAACAAACTTTACCGGGTTCGGCCGAACTCGTTTTGACCGAACCCGGCAGGAGACAGTCACTGTGCAGGGTGCTGAAAGAGTTAAACTGGTTCAGCACCCTGGACAGTGACTTCCGATTCCAATATACGTGAACGTGTCAAAAAAAAAAAAGTTCTGACTTACCGATAACTCCCGGCTTCTTCCTCCAGTCTGACCTCCCGGGATGACAATTCAGTCCAAGTGACAGCTGCAGCCAATCACAAGCCAAGCACAGGCTGCAGCGGTCACATGGACTGCCGCGTCATCCAGGGAGGTGGGGCCAGATGTCAAGAGAGGCGCGTCACCAAGGACGCATCACCAAGGACGCGTCACCAAGGCAACGGCCGGGAAGTTCTCGGTAAGTACGAACCTCTTTTTTTTTAAACAGGTTACTCGATATGGTGATCGGAATGCACTGTCGAGGGTGATGAAAGAGTTACTGCCGATCAGTTAACTCTTTCAGCACTATGGACAGTGACTGACGTCGACTAGCCTCATCTCTATGATGGCGGCTGCGTGAAAATCACGCAGCCGCGCATCATACACGGATGACACACGGAGCTGTCAAGTGCCTTTTGCGCATGCAAAACGCTGCGTTTTTTGCGCGCGCAAAACGCACACGCTCGTGTAAATGAGGCCTAAAGGTTTACATAGCCTTTAATAACCACTTCTTGAAACTGAAGAAATGTTACCAATATATTACATGAAGACCGCGACATCTAGAGCCAACAGGGCCACGAGAGGCGGGGCAACAGGAGTCAGACGGGCCAGCGCTTGGATATGTGACCCCCTCTCCTCTCTCTAACTGTAAGTGCGTCCTGCTGCCACTCAGCCAGTGTGATGTGCTGATTTTTAAGATGATGGGTGGAATGGGAAGCGCAAAGCCGCCACAGGTCATGATTCTTCTTTTTTTTTTTAAAGAGAACCGCCCCCCCCCCTCAGCCTCTATTGAGGTGACACCCTACACGCATTTAGGGGCGATTCATAGGTATTGCAGCCTTTTCTCCCATTGAAGTGAATGGGAGAAAAAGGCTGCAATACCTGTGAATCGCCGCTAAATGCATGTTGAAGATTCACAGTGAGCAAGTAGAAATTAAAGAGTTATAAACAATTTTAGATTTATGCTAATTAGTTTCATAATAGACAACTGGGCGTGTTTTTACTTTTTACCAACTGGGCGTTGTGAAGAGAAGTGTATGACGCTGACCAATCAGTGACCAATCAGCATCATACACTTCTCATTGTTCTTCCCCATTGTTACAGGGTGATCGAGCAGTGAAAGGAGCTGGGCTGGAACAATGAGAAGTGTATGATGCTGATTGGTCACTGATTGGTCAGCGTCATACACTTCTCTTCACAACGTCCAGTTGGTAAAAAGTAAAAACACACCCAGTTGTCTATTAACCCCTTAATGACCGACGATAAGCCTTTTCACGGTGGTCATTAGTGGGCTTTATTCTGATGCAATAGCCCTTTCACGGCGATGCATCAGGATAAATAAACAGAGCAGGATCCCTGCTCGAACATGTGAGATCGATATTAGTATCGATCTCACCCTTTTAACCCCTCAGATTTGGCGCTCAATAGCGAGCGCCGCATCTGAGTTGTTTTGTTGAGAGGGAGGGAGCTCCATCTCATTCCACCGACACGCGTCGATAACATCGCCGAGTGTCTGTGTCTCCGATGGCAGCCGGGGCCTAATAAAGGCCCCCAGGTCTGCCTGTAGTGAATGCCTGCTAGGTCATGCCAGAGGCATGGCCTAGCAGATGCATGTCTGTTTTAAACGGACAGGCAGTAATACACTGCAATATAAAAGTATTGCAGTGTATTATAATAGCGACCAGTATAAAAGTAAAAAAAAAGTTGAATAAAGTTAATTTAAAAAAAAGTAAAAACAAAATAAAAAATGAAAAACCCACTTTTTCCCCTTACAAAATGCTTTACTATTAAAAACAACACAATAAAGCAAAAAAGTTACACATATTTGGTATCGCCGCGTCTGTAACGACCCCGACTATAAGGGCATGCCCACACGTGGCGGATTTCCTCCGCAACTGTCCGCATCAATGCCGCACAGAATCTGCGTTGCAGATTCTGCGGCGGATCTGCCCAAAATGTGCAGTAAATTGATGCGGACTAGCTTCTGCGGACTGAGGTAAAAGTGCTTCCCTTCTCTCTATCAGTGCAGGATAGAGAGAAGGGACAGCACTTTCCCTAGTGAAAGTAAAAGAATTTCATATTTACCGGCCGTTGTCTTGGTGACGCGTCCCTCTTTCGGCATCCAGCCCGACCTCCCTGGATGACGCGGCAGTCCATGTGACCGCTGCAGCCTGTGATTGGCTGCAGCCGTCACTTAGACTGAAACGTCATCCTGGGAAGCCGGACTGGAGACAGAAGCAGGGAGTTCTTGGTAAGTATGAACTTCTATTTTTTTTACAGGTTGCTGTATATTGGGATCGGTAGTCACTGTCCAGGGTGCAGAAACAGTTACTGCCGATCGCTTAACTCTTTCAGCACCCTGGACAGTGACTATTTACTGACGTCTCCTAGCAACGCTCCCGTAATTACGGGAGCCCCATTGACTTCCTCAGTCTGGCTGTAGACCTAGAAATACATAGGTCCAGCCAGAATGAAGAAATGTCATGTCAAAAAAGCAAGACGCATCCGCCGCACACATAACATGTGCATGACAGCTGCGGACTTCATTGCGGAAATTAGAATCTCCATTGAAGTCAATGGAGAAATTCCGCCATGAGTCCGTAACCAGTCCGCCACAACTCCGCAACATCCATTGCATGCTGCGGACACCAAATTCCGCACTGCAGCCTATGCTCCGCAGCGGAATTTTCTGCTTCGTCTAAACGAACCCTACTAAATAGAAGTGGAAGTCAATGGAGAAACGGCTCCGCTGCGGATTAACGCTGCGGAGTGTCCGCAGCGGAATTCAAGAGCAATTCCGCCACGTGTGGCTTTGCCCTAAAGCTATTACATTATTTAACCTGCACGGTGAATGCCGTAAAAAATAAAATAAAAAACAATGAAAAAATGTTTTTGTGAATCCTGACTTTAAAAAAATGTGATAAAAAGTGATCAAAAAGTCGCATCTACTCTAAAATGGTACCAATAAAAACTACAAGTCTTCCCGCAAAAAAACAAAAACCCTCATACAACTGCATCAGCAGAACAATAAAAAAGTTATGGCTCTTCAAATATTGAGACACAAAAACAAATAATTTTGAAAAAAAAGTGTTTTTACTGTGTAAGGCCTCATTTACACGAACGTGATATACGTCCGTGCGACTCGCGTGCTTTTCACGCGTGTCGCACGGACCTATACAAGTCTATGGGGGCATGCAGACAGTCCGTGAGTTTTGCTCAGCGTGAGTGCACTGAAAAAAACTCACGACATGTTCTAAAAATCTGCGTTTTTCGCGCATCACGCACCCATTGAAGTCAATGGGTGCGTGAAAACCACGAAGGTCGCACGGAAGCACTTCCGTGCGAACTGCGTGATTCGCCGAAGAGCTGTCAAACTCTGAATGTAAACAGAAAAGCACCACGTGCTTTTCTGTTTACAAACATCCAAAAGGAGTGTCTTAGAGATGAGCGAACCGAACTTCACCGGGTTCGGCCGAACTAGTTTTGACCGAACCCGGCAAAAAATGTTTCGGTACGCGACGTCAGAGAGACAGTCACTGTCCAGGGTGCTGTAATAGTTAAACTGGTTCAGCACCCTGCACAGTGACTTCCGATCCCAATTTACGTGAACGTGTAAAAAAAAAAAAAAGTTCTGACTTACCGATAAAACTCCCGGCTTCTTCCTCCAGTTTGACCTCCCAGTCTGACAATTCAGTCCAAGTGACAGCTGCAGCCAATCACAAGCCAAGCACAGGCTGCAGCAGTCACATGGACTGCCGCGTCATCCAGGGAGGTGGGGCCAGATGTTGAGAGGCGCGTCACCAAGGACGCGTCACCAAGGACATGTCACCAAGGCAACGGCCGGGAAGTTCTCGGTAAGTATGAACCTCTTTTTTTTTTAAACAGGTTACTCGATATGGTGATCGGAATGCACAGTCGAGGGTGCTGAAAGAGTTACTGCCGATCAGTTAACTCTTTCAGCACCCTGGACAGTGACTGACGTCGATTAGCCTCATCTCTATGATGGCGGCTGTGCGAAAATCACGCAGCCGCGCATCATACACTGATGACACACGGAGCTGTCAAGTGCCTTTTGCGCACGCAAAACGCTGCGTTTTTTTGCGTGCGCAAAACGCACACGCTCGTGTAAATGAGGCCTAAAAGTAGTAAAACATACAAAAACTACACAAATTTGGTATCATTGCAATCGTAACAACCCGTTGAATAAAGTTAGTGTTATTTATACCACACGGTAAACGACGCAGATTTAGGACGCAAAAAAGAGTGGCGAAATTTCAGGTTTTCTTCTATCCCCCCCCCAAAAAAAGTTAAAAGTTAATCACTAAATTATATGTACCTCAAAATGGTGCTATTGAAAAATACAACTTGTCCCGCAAAAAACAAAACCTTATACAGCTATGTCGATGCAAAAATAAAAAAGTTATAGCTCTTCGAATGTGACGATGGAAAAACGTAAAATATGGCTTGGTCATTAGGGCCCAGAATGCAAGCAGGGGGAAGGGGTTAAGAAACTAATAAATCTAAAATTGTTCATAATTTGGTCAAAAATGATTGTTTTTCAAAATAAAAACCACTGTTGTTACCTACATTACAGCGCCGATCAGATTATGTAGGAGACAGGGCACTTATAATCTGTTGACAGAGCCTCTTTAAGGGGAAGCAGTGCTCGTAGGAGTGCTGCACCACCTTTAAAAGAGTTGATCGGCGGGGTCCCGGGAGTCGGACCCACCCATCAGCTATTGATGGCCTATCCCCAGGATAGGTCATACAGTTTTACTGGCTGGAAAACCTCTTTAAAGAGTGCATGTACTACATGCTGATCAGTGTGGCAATTTCAACTGATTGGCTGAATAGGATCAAGGGTCTGCACCCAAGGAACCTTAGCAAGAAAGACTAATAGAGCCTCCCTGATCAGCATATAACACGTGCTCTCTTGCAGTCCCCATAAAAGTTTGGCATGGTTGCTTTCTTGTTTCAATTAGGACATGTCTGTCACCAGGACAGATAGTTATATACAGTTATATCAATAAACACATAAGAACGAAGCCTCTTTATAAATGAAAAGTGCTTTCACTACTAGAAAACTGTCCTGTGTGCAAAGCTGGCACAAGAAACTGCATTGCTTTCTAGTCAAATTAAATGGATTTCACAAACCCAAAACAGTATATGGAGCTTTTACTAGATGTTATATTCACGGTAAGGCCACTTATAAAATAATACAGACAAAAAAAGGAAGTTTCTATAAATGGGAATGCACGCCAGTATCACCAGAAACAAAGGGCAGAATTTCCGCTGCGGAAAGCAAATAAAAGTTCATACTTACCCCCTCCCTCTCCTGTACGTGGTCCGGCCTCCTGGGATGACTTTGCAGGCCATGTGATTGTTGCAGCCTGTGATTGGCTGCAGATGTCACATGGGATGAAACATCATCCCAGGAGGCCTGATTGGGAAGAACCAATGAACTTTGGGTAAGTATAACTTTTTTTTTCTTACTTGCGATTTTTGCGTCGGAATCGCTGTGATTGCGCCAGAAATGTTCCGACATAAACCACTTTGTTGCGGATTTAAGCACCCCATTCAATTCAATGGAGAAAACCCGCAACACAACAGCAGCGATTCCGCAGCATTAATTGACGTGCTGCGGCTGAAGAAACCTCATTGCAGGTCAATTTATGTGCGGTTTTTTTCGGCAACTTTTTTCTGCTGTGTGGGGACGAGATTTGTTGAAATCTCACCCACTCTGCTTCTGCTGTAATACACTGCGGATTTTCCGCAATGAGTCCGTTGCAGAAAATCTGCAGTGTGTTCCTATCCATAAAGAGTAAAACAACAATGAAATTACATAAAATTAAACATTTTAAAGGTTGATGCATATGTGAAATCCATTTAAGGGTATGTTCACACGCTGAGTCAAAAACATCTGAAAATACAGAGCTGTTTTCAAGGGAAAACAGCTCCTGATTTTCAGAAGTTTTTTAAGCCACTCGCGATTTTCGCTGCGTTTTCCGCAGCGTTTTTAACGGCCGTTTTTGGAGCTGTTTTCAATAGAGTCTATGAAAAACTGCTCCAAAAACGAACGTCCCAAGAAGTGACCTGCACATATTTTTCGCTGTCTTCTTTTACGCGGCTGTTTTGAAAAACGGCCGCGTAAAAAAATGGCCAATCGGAACAGAACGCCGTTTTTCCCATTGAAATCAATGAGCAAATGTTTGGAGGCGTTCTGCTACCGATGTTTTGGCCGTTTTTCGGGCGTTTACGGCCTGAAAAACGGCCGAAAATAGGCCGTGTGAAATACCCTAACTGTGCAATTAAATGTAGTTTCTATTCCCTGATATCAGCTCTCTCTTTTTTGTTTTTTTTTGTTAAATAGAATGTGTCTTCAAAAAATTATATATTTTTTTTAATCAGGCATTTATTATAAACATATTGTTTTTTTACATTCTGGTGATGTTTTTTGTTGGTCGGCCTAAAGAGAAATTAAGTCAATGATGATTGCCAATGGTCCTTAACCCTTTTAAAGACCCAGACATTTTTAGTTTTTATGTTTTCGTTTTTCACTCCCCACCTTTCAAGAGCCATAACGGTTTTATTTTTCCCTCAATAGAGTGGTATGAGGGCTTATTTTTTGCGGGGGGAGTTGTAATTTCTATTTGCACCATTCCGATGCGGAAATCCGCAGCGGACATTTTCTCCATTGCTTTCCACAGCTTTTAAGTGAGGTTCGTGCACATGTTGCGGAAAACTCCGCTGCGGACCATAGGCTGCGGTGCGGAATTTGGTCTCCGCAGCATACACTGGCTGTTGCGGACGTGTATCGGACTTGTTGCGGACTCATTGCGGAATTTCTCCATTGACTTCAATGGAGATTCAAAATTCCGCAATGACATCCGCAGCTGTTATGTGTGTTGCGTTGCGTATTGTTTTTTTCGAACAGGATATTTCTTCATTTTGGCTGGACCTATGTGTTTCTAGGTCTATAGCCAGGCAGAGGCCCCATGCACACTAACGTAAAAACGCCCGTAATCACGGGCCGTTAGTACGGCACGGGCAGGCCCATAGAAGTCAATGGGGCTCCCGTAATTACGGGTGACTACGTGTGTGCACCCGTAATTACGGGAGCGTTGCTAGGCGACGTCAGGAGATAGTCACTGTCCAGGGTGCTGAAAGAGTTAAACGATCGGCAGTAACTGTTTAGCACCCTGGACAGTGACTTCCGATCACAATATAGATCAACGTGTTAAAAAAATAGAAGTTCCTACTTACCGAGAACTCCCTGCTTCTTCCTCCAGTCCGGCCTCCCGGGATGACGTTTCAGTCCATGTGACCGCTACAGCCACTCACAGGCCAATCACAGGCTGCAGCGGTCACATGGACTGCCGCGTCATCCAGGGAGGTCGGGCTGGATGTCGAAAGAGGGACGCGTCACCAAGACAACGGCCGGGTAAGTATGAATTTCTTTTACTTTTACTAGGGAAAGGGTTGTCCCTTTTCTCTATCCTGCACTGATAGAGAGAAGGGAAGTACTCTTCAACTGAAGGCTAATCCGCATCAATTTCCTGCCAATTTTAGGCAAAGTTGCAACAGAATCTGCAACGCAGATTATGTGCGGCATTGATGTGGACAGTGTCGGCAGAAACACGCCACGTCTGGCCATACCCTTAAAGTACCTTATAATGTACTGGGAAATGGAAAATAAATTCTTTGTAGGGTGCAATTGGAATAAAACTAAATTCCTCCATTGTTTTTGGGGTTTTGTTTTTACGGCTTTCACCGTGCGGTAAAAACTACAACGTAACTTTATTCTGCGGCTTAATACGATTACGGGGATACCAAATTCATATACGTTTTTTTTTATATTTTACTACTTTTACAAAGAAAATTTTGTTATATTTGTTATATTGTCATTTTTACAGGCTTCTACTAAGCCCTGCTACAGGCAGGGCTTAGCAGTGGCACACACAAGGCAGACCTGGGCCCTTCATTAGGCCCCCGGACTGCCATGACAACCATTGGTGCCCCCCGATCACGCTGCAGGGTTGGCGTTGGGCTGTAAGACGGGGCGACACCCCTCCGTCTAACGGTTTAAATGCTGCGCACGCTATTGTCCGCATCATTTAACTGGTTAAACACACAGGAACAGCGCGATCACTGCCCCTGGCTGTTAGAGCAGCGTGTCGGCTGTAAAACACAGCTGACAGCTGTGGTGTACGGGTCAGGCTTAGCACGTGAGCACGCTCCACCCCCCCCCCCCCCCCCCGCCTCTGGTGCATGACATTTATTTTCGTGATGGGTTGGGAAGGTTTAATAGTTGATAAAATGCTAAAGTAATTTTCAGGGATATTGAGCCAGCCAGTGTAGAGTCTCTAAGGCTGGATTCACACAGCGTTCTGCTGTGTTTTTTTGAGGCGTTTTCTTCATGCAATTTTAAGTGCGGATAGATGTTACATTAAAGTCTATAGTAAAATATCAAATACACTGCACACATCTGTGTTTTGGTTTACAGCATTTTTGAGGCAATTTTATGGTCAGTGGCGTTTTTTCCAAACGCAGCATGTGCTGTGTATAAAATTTTTCCAGGTTTTTCCCAAGGGCTTCTCTATAGAATGTTAAAATCGCCAGAAACAAAAGCATGTACAACATTACACTAAATGAAAAACACCACAAAAAAATGCATGTTACATTTAAAAACTGCTAACGTTTTTAGAATAGTTTTATGCAGTTTAAAACGCAATACATTTTCTGTGTTTTCTTTGATCAGACAGGTGATTTTGGTCAGGCAACATGAAGATCGCAAGTAATGAGTGTGAATGTGGTCGTTTTATGACACGTCTTACGGTCTTAATGTGCCCAAAGTGTTCCCACCATCAATAGATTTAACACCAGTTGCTTATGCAATGCTAACATATTCTGCAGCGCTATACATAAATTGTCTTCATTCACATTAGTCCCTGTCGCTCTCAAGCTATATACACACACATACACACTAGGTCTAGTTTCAAAGAAAATGAGTATGTTTTTCTATTGTGGGAGGAAATCCATGCAAGCAGAAAAATAAAATCTTCATGCAGATGTTGCCTTCAGTATGTTTTGAATGTGGGATTCGAACGTGCTGCCCAAATGTTAGCAGCACTCTTTAGAGTAATATTCTGAAATTGTGGCACTGATATAACCAGTCCTATTATTAGATTTTATATGGTACTTGACTGCATTAAATTAGTCAAATGATAATTAAATAAAATATCTTTGGAGGCTCTAGAAGTGGCATCACACCCCAAATTTCAACCTACCGGTGGTGTTTTTCATTTATTTTTTACAGCTCGGTTATTTTAAATTAATGGCTATTAGCCAAGCCATGGATTGAGAATTGTCCAGGTACTGTATGTATAAGGGTACTTAATACATGTTTGGCATTTGTCAGTATTGAGAGAAATTGTGAATGGAATTCATTTCATTTCAGTAAATACACTTTACCACATAAGTCATATATACTTCTTTGGATTGGTGCCTGGGTAGTTGGATAAAATGTTTCTATTTCTAAATATAATATGTTGCCAATTTCTGAGCACAAAGATATCAGGAAAAATTCTTCATATTTGTTTTAACAATTCACAGTGCTACGTGAATTAGACCAGTTACAGTGAAACCTTCCCAGAAGACCACCTCGTTAAAAGGACTGCCTCCCATAAAGAAAACATTTTTCGGTTACGAATTTGCAATTATATTATATGCTACATTCAGTAGCACTCCTTAAAAAGACCACCTCTCGTTCTGACCGGTTACCATTTTTATTAACAGGCTTTTTTTGCTTGGACCCGTTTTTTAAAGAATGCCTGGGTCACTTACTTGATCATTCAGCGTGCAGTTGTGTCATATAAAAGAAAATGAGGCATAGGACAGCAAGGCCTACCGTACAAGAGGTGGGAGCCAGATAAGAGTAGGGAGTTGCCAAGGCTTTAATCTCTCTGGCTTCCTCTTCTAAGTGCTGATGAATCCCTTGACTGAAAGCGACACAGAGGAGTATAGCACCACTTACTGGAGGTTGGAAGGGAGCCAGTGGAGCTAAGTCACCAAGATCTGTGTGCAGCTGACATCGTGATTCTGATGACTGACAAGGTAGTTGTCTTGGAGACCCAGAAGGAGAGTGTAGCCATGCTGGGAACTGAGAAGGAGAGTGGAGCTATGCTGGGGACTGAGAAGGAGAGGGGCACCATGATGTGGACTGAGAAGGATACAGTACTATGCTGTACTACAATGTTCTTCAACTGGTGGCTCTCTAGCTGTTATAAAACTCCCATGATGCGCTACGAGTCTGTGTAGGGTAAACTGAAATGCCACAGGTAGAAGAAAACCAGTTTGGATATGGAGTGTACATGTTACAAGATTAGGTACAGGGCATGACAATACTTGCCGGATGCAGGTAATTAAGGCAAAATTTCCTACTACAGTGCTGCATGCAAACTGACATTGATGTCATAATTTTGTGCTGTTATTCATGTTCCATTCATGTTTACTGACTGCATTGAACACTTAACACTTAACACCAGCATTCTTACAGTAAAATATCCAACTATATGATGATGGTGTAACCTTCTTTCCTCTAGATGTAGAGGATGCCCCTTTGTCAGGCTTAGGTAAAAAGGTAATTAGAAAGGTCTCTGTACTGCCTAATCATATATTTGTCCATTTTTATTAGATCGCCTCTAAGCCTTCTTTTTTCTAAACTGAAGAGCCCCAAGTTTAATAACCTTTCTTGCTACTGCAATCCACACATTAACTTAATTACCTTGTCAGCTTCCTCTGCACCCTCTCTAGTTAAGCCCTTCATATACACAGGTGTCCAAAATTGTACACAATATTCCACGTGTGGTCTGACTAGTGATTTGTATAGAGGCAAAACAATGTTTTTGCCATTTTATTTGCTTTGGCAGCAGCTGCCTGGCACTCAGTGCTAAAATTAAGTTTACTATCCCTCAATATCCCCATCTTTTTCAGTAGTAGTTTTATCCAAAATTTTTTTATATGTAATACATAATTGTAGAATTTTTTTCTCCTAGGCCCAAGCACATAACTTTGCATTTAACCACATTAAACTTAATTTCCTATTTCCACTCCGGCTTCCCAAAATTCCTCTGTAGTATTATTTTATCCACCTCTGCGTCGATTACTTTACAGAGCTTAGTATCATCTGCAAAATACAGAAAAAATACTCTAACCCCTTCAGGACGCAGCCTGTTTTGACCTTGTGGTAATAACTTTGGAATGTTTTTATCTATCCAAGCGATTTGGAGATTGTTTTCTCGTGACATATTGTACTTTATGTTAGTGGAAAAATTTGGTTGATAATTTCAATATTTATTAGTGAAAAACACCAAAATTGTGAGAACATTTGCAAAAATCTGCATTATTCTTAATTTCAATGAATCTGCTTGTAACACAGATAGTGATACCACACAAAATAGTCACTAGTTAACATTTCCCATATGTCTACTTTATGTTTGCATAATTTTTTGAACTTCCTTTTATTTTTCTAGGACATTACAAGGTTTAGAACTTTAGCAGCAATTTCTCACATTTTCAAGAAAATTTCAAAAGGCAATTTTTACAGGGACCAGTTCAGTTCTGAAGTGGTTTTGAAGACCTTATACATTAGAAACCCTCATTAATTCACCCCATTTTAAAAACTGCACCCCTCAAAGTATTCAAAGCAGCATTCAGAAAGTTTCTTAACCCTTTAGACGTTTCACTGGAAATAAAGCAAAGTAGAGGGGAAATTCACAAATGTCATTTTTTTTTTCCGAAATTAATTCGTAATATGTTTTTTTTGTAACACAGAAGGTTTTACCAGAGAAACGCAACTCAATATTTATTGCCCAGATTCTGCGTTGTTTAGAAATATCCCACATGTGGCCCCAGTATGCTAATGGACGGAAACACAGGCCTCACAAGCAAGGTGTCACGTTGCGGGTTTGTGGACCCACTAGGCCGTACCACCATAGCGGGGAGGCAGCTAGCCAAACAACAGGGAACCCCAGCAATACAATGTCCCGCACAAGGGTACCTGGATAGTCCAGACAGTGGCCGCAGCTCTGGCACTGATGAAGATGGGTGCAACAAGTAACACCAAACGTGGCGGATGACACAGGTGCCCCAGGTTGCGCCAGACATGGCGAATTCCTCTGGACGTGGCGGATGACACAGGACGTGGCGGATTTCTCTGGACGTGGCACGACTCCGACACTAGTAGGCACAGGAACAAGAACAGCACGGGATACAGGAACAGGTAACAGGGCAGGGTAACAACTGGAACGGGAACACTAAAGGACCATTTGCAACACAGACTTTGGATAACTAACAACACTCAGGCAAGGATCAGAAGGGCTGGGGCCTTCTTATAGACCAGGAAATCATGGACAGTTGATGATGATTTCCTCTTGTGCGCGCACTGGCCCTTTAAGGCCGGGCACGTGCGTGCGAGCACCCTACGGGACACAGCAGACCGGAGCGGAAGTGAGCGCTGGCGTCTCCTAGGAAAGAGATGGGGACCAGCACTCACGGATCCATGGCTGCGGGCGTTGAGGTGAGTAAACCAGACGGCCCGTGGCCATGGACGCTACACAAGGGAGCACCTAGTGGATTTTGGGGCCTCCTTTTTATTAAAATATATTTTAGGCACCATGTCAGGTTTGAAGAAGTCTTGTGCCAAAACAGGGGAAACCCACAAAAAGTTACCACATTTTGGAAGCTACACCCCTCAAGGAATTTATATAGGGGTATAGTTAGCATTTTGACCCCACAGGTATTTTGCTCTATTTATTGGAGTTAGTCTGTGAAATAGAAAATCCACTTTTTTAAAAAAAAACATAGTAATTTTTAATATTTACAAGGAATAAAGAAGAAAATGCACGCCAACATTTGTAAAGCATCTTCTCGCGATTATGGAAATACCCCATATGTGATAATAAACTGCTGTTTGGACCCACAGCGGGGCTCAGAAGGGAAGGTGCGCCATTTGGATTTTGGAGCACATATTTTGCTGGATTGGTTTTCAGTGCCATGTCGCGTTTGCAAAGCCCCTGAGGTACCAAAACAGAGGAAAACCCCCAAAAGTGACCCCATTTTGGAAACTACACCCCTCAAGGAATTTTTTCTAGGGGTATAGTTAGAATTTTGACCCCACAGGTTTTTTGCAGAACTTTGTGGAATTAGGCCGTGAAAATAAATATCAACATTTTTGTCCACTAAAATGTTTATTTTTTTCATTTTCACAAGGGATAAAGGAGGAAAAGCCGCACAAAATTTGTAACGCAATCTCTCCCGAGTATGACAATACCCCACATGTGGTCATTAATGGGTTTTTATTAAAAATGAATTAACCCTTTCAGGACTGATCCTTTTTTTGCTTTTTCAGTTTCGTTTTTTACTACCCGCTTCCAAGAGCCATAACTTTTTATTTTTTCGTCAATAGAGTGGTGTGAGGGCTTATTTTTTGCAGGAGAAGTTGTAGTTTCTATTGACACAATTTAAAGTACCTTATAATGTACTGGGAAACTGAAAATAAAATTATTTGTGGGGTAAAATTGAAAAAACTGTTTTGGGTTTTGTTTTTACCGCTTTCACCGTGCGATAAAAAAAGACAACTTAACTTTATTTTGCGTCTCAATACAATTCCGGTGATACCAAATTTATATAGTTTTTTTTAAATAATTTCACAAAGAAAAAAATATTTGTTAAAAAAAATAATTTGTTTTGTATCAAAACATTCTGGGAGCCAGAACTTTTTAATTTTTTGGTCGATTGAGTGGTGTGAGGGATTATTTTTGGCGGGACGAGCTGTAGTTTTATTGGTACCAATTTTTGGTATATACAACTCTTTGATCACTTTTTATTACATTTTATTTAGACTGAAGGTAACCAAAAAACAGTGATTTTGGCATTTTAAATTCTTTATTTCTTACGGCGTTCACTGTGCGCTATAAATTACATTTAACTTTATTCTGCGCATCGGTACGACTACGGCGATACCATATTTATATAGTTTTTTTATGTTTTGCAGCATTTGCACAATAAAATCACTTTTTTATAAAATGATTTATTTTTTGTGTCACCATATTCTGAGAGCCATTACTTTTTTATTTTTTAGTCAAAAAAGCAGTGTCTTTTTTTTTTGCGGGACAGGATGTACTTTTTATTGGTACTATTTTGGGGTAAATGTGACATTTTGATCACCTTTTATTCTATATTTTGGGAGTGGTGGTGACCAAAAAATTGTGATTCTGGCATTGTTTTTTTTGGTAATACCAAATATTTGTACTTTTTTAACGTTTTCATTTTTTTCCTATAATAAAAGACTTACAGAAAAAAAAACTTTTATTTTTACACTTTTATAAAACATTTTTATTAACTTTTTTTACTTTTTACTCTTTTTTTTTTACCTGCAGCACTGATCGCTGCTAGAATACACTACACTACCCAGTGTAATGTATTCCAACTATCAGTGTGACGTCACAGTCGCTCTGACAGTAAGTTTATGAGGACCAGCCAGAGGCTGGTCCTCATAGGTTTCCATACATGGCAGACCCGCAGGCTGTTGTCTGGCCTCCGGTTGCCATCAAAATGCTCAGCAACCCCCACGATTGCATGGGGGCTGCCGATGTGCTACAAACCACCTAAATGCGGTGATCGCAATCGATCGCCGCATTTAAGGGGTTAATTGCCATAATCAGCGGCGATGAGCAACAGTGGAGTGTCAACTGACGGGGACAGCAGACCTCCCGGTTCCCGATGCACACTGTCACCAACAGTGTGCATCGAGAACGACACAGTGACTTCCTGTCACACTCTGACAGGAAGCCTATCAGGAGGCTGGTCCTGATAGGCTTCCGTACATGGCAGACACGGAGGCCATTGTTTAGCCTTCGGTTGCCATGCTAACCATCCGCCAACTTCGCGAATTTCATTGCGGGGTCTGCCGATGTGCTAGAAACTTCTAAAATGCGGCGAGTGCAATCAATCGCCGCCTTTAAGGAGTTAATTGCCGAAAACAGCGGTGATGAGCCGCTCATCGGCAACAGTGGAGTGTCAGCTGTAGGAGATAGCTGGCCTCCCGGTTCCCGGTGCACACAGGCAATGTGCTAAGACACTGGCCACCACAGTTACAGTTAAGTCGTGGTGCGCCTAGGGGCTATAATCCCTCAATAAGGTCATTAATAATCATATTAAAAAGAAGAGGGCCCAATACTAAACCTTCTGTTGCCCCACTGATAATGGTGTCCCAATCTTAGGATGTACCATAAATTACCACCCTCTATTTTCTATCACTTTGACAGCTGTTAAACCAATTACACATTTCCTTTTTGTTAACAAACGCCTTTAAAACGCCTTTAAAAAAAAATCTAGATACACTACATCCACAGCCTTAGGCCTCATTTACACGAGCGTGTGCGTTTTGCGCACGCAAAAAAACGCAGCGTTTTGCGTGCGCAAAAGGCACTTGACAGCTCCGTGTGTCATCAGTGTATGATGCGCGGCTGCGTGATTTTCGCGCAGCCGCCATCATAGAGATGAGGCTAGTCGACGTCAGTCACTGTCCAGGTTGCTGAAAGAGTTAACTGATCGGCAGTAACTCTTTCAGCACCCTCGACAGTGAATTCCGATCACCATATCGAGTAACCTGTTTAAAAAAAAAAGAGGTTCGTACTTACCGAGAACTTCCTGGCCGTTGCCTTGGTGACGCGTCCTTGGTGACGCGCCTTTCTTGACATCCGGCCCCACCTCCCTGGATGACGCGGCAGTCCATGTGACCGCTGCAGCCTGTGCTTGGCTTGTGATTGGCTGCAGCTGTCACTTGGACTGAATTGTCATCCCGGGAGGTCAGACTGGAGGAAGAAGCCGGGAGTTATCGGTAAGTCAGAACTTTTTTTTTTATTACACATTCACGTATATTTGGATCGGAAGTCACTGTCCAGGGTGCTGAACCAGTTTAACTCTTTCAGCACCCTGGACAGTGACTGTCTCCTGCCGGGTTCGGTCAAAACGAGTTCGGCCGAACCCGGTGAAGTTCGGTTCGCTCATCTCTAAGACACTCCGTTCGGATGTTTGTAAACAGAAAAGCACGTGGTGCTTTTCTGTTTACATTCAGTTTGACAGCTCTTGCGCGAATCACGCAGTTCGCACGGAAGTGCTTCCGTGCGGCATGCGTGGTTTTCACGCACCCATTGACTTCAATGGGTGCGTGATGCGCGAAAAACGCACGATTATAGAACATGTCGTGAGTTTTACGCAACGCACTCGCGCTGCGCAAAATTCACGCATTGTCTGCACTGCCCCATAGAGTAATATAGGTGCGTACGACACGCGTGAAAAGCACGCGCGTATATTACGCTCGTGTAAATGAGGCCTTACTCAGATTCAGTTTAGAATAAAAGCTAAAAGCTAATCAGATTAGTTTGACAGGACCGATCCCTCATAAACCTATGCTGATGCTACGTTATAAGGTTATTTTAATTAAGATATTTCAGGATATTTCAGGATAGCAACACTGTGCATGAACGCTGCACACATGCTTCAGGTACAGCTAATTAACAGGCAGCCTAGTCCTAATACCTGAGATGGACTAGAAATTGAGGAACTCACCCTGCTCTTCCCCAATTCAAGTCTAGGTCTTTTTCCAGATTTTACAAAAAGCCAACTTTGGAAAGTCTGAACTTTCCACTATAGAACAAACTTTCCCTGAAGCCGAAGGCACATATGACAGGATTCTAGGGGAAGCATGTTTTCCCTCAATGACATTCCCTGTCACTGTTTCACAATATATATACTGTACTGCTGCCATATACTGCATATATATATATATATATATATATATATATATATATACATATATATATATATATAATATCAATATATATAATTCATTACACAGCCGTCACCCGCTAAGTATGGAGCTAGATCAGCCCATGGGCATACTCCATACTTCCCTTTAACGGATGCCACGTACATGTACATGGGATGTGGTTAAGTGGTTAATATATACCAATTCACTTTTTCTTCCCCCTTTACAAATAGGAGCTATTCCACTTGTAAAGTGCCCATATCAGACATACGTAAAATGGCCGCAGACCCAGACCCTTCTTGGTTCTAGTTAACTGAACTTCACACCATAAGTTTCTATAGTGATCTAAGTTCGGTTCAGTAGCATTGCATATGGTTTTGGTTCTGCAGCTACAAGATGGCTGACACAAAACATATAACTCATTCAAGTTTTTGGGCTCACGCACACAAGCATAGTCAAGATTTCATTCAGGAATGGTCCTGAATATGCAATTGATGTTAGTTTATGGGGTTATGCATACCATGGTATTTTTATTTGCATATAGAGTATATATATACATATATATATATATATATATATATATATATATATATATATATATAAAATAAGCAATCGAAGCATGTGCCATCAAATGTCATATGCACGCCACTTTTTCCAATAAAAGTATAGAGATAAGTGTAAATAAGTATAACTTCTATGTGAGTGCCATATTTTCTGCCTGAAACTGCTTTTCTGTTCAAATGCATGCAGAAAGCTTATAGAACAAATCAGAATCAATACCATAAGCAATAAGAAGCTCGATCAGTACATTGTGTACATTCGTGCAGAATGCCATATTAGTAAGGTTTCATTTTTATGGACGTATGGATGAGAACGAATCTTGATGCCCCACTTTATAGTGTGAGGCATAGTGTGCTTTCCCACAATGTGCCATCAAACAGTGCCAGTCAAAGTGTCCCTAAGTGTGGGCCACAGTGTTCTCCATGCCAGTGGCGTAGCTATAGGGCTCGCAGTGCGACCGGGCCTCTAAGCCTGGGGGGCCCACAGGGCCCTTGTTGCCATGCATCGCGCTTATGATTTAATAAATTCTCTATGCGCCGTGACGCTGGCACTTCCTGGTAATCGGCACAGCTCCTTAGACGTCACGGTCACATAGTACACTCGGCGAGAGACTGGCATGATTTAGTGACGTCATCGCGCCAGTCTGCGCCGAGTCACTCATAGCACAAGCCAAAGGAGGAGAAGGATCTCTTCCACCCGTCGTGGGAATGGGGATAGGTAAGTAATTTTATTATTTTTCTATTATGCACATATGGGGGCGTTATACTGTATGGGGGCTGATATGGTGGCAGCTATGGGGACAGCTATGGAGGCATTATACTGTGGGGGGACAGCTATGGGGACATTATACTGTGTGGGGGCAACTATGGGGGCATTATACTGTGTGGGGGCAGCTGTGGGGGACATTATACTGTATGAGGCCAGCTATGGGGGCATTACTGTGTGGGGGCAGCTATGGGAAGCATTATACTGTGTGGAAGCAGCTATGGAGAGCATTATACTATGGGGGCATTATACTGTATGGGGGTGGCTATGGGGGCCAATATACTGTGTGGGGGTGGCTATGGGGGCATTATACTGTGTGGGGGCAACTATGGGGGCATTATACTGTGTGGGGATGGCTATGGGGGGCATTATACTGTGTGGGGGCATTATACTGTGGAGACAGCTACGGGGGGGCATTATACTGTGGGGGCATTCATGGGGACTGTTGGGCAAGGCGGCTGGGCATAGGCGCGTGCAGGGGTCTGGTGGTGTTGGGGAGGGGTAGGGGGCCCAAGCTGAATTCTTGCTACGCCTCTGCTCCATGCGATACCAGCCACAGCGTGCCCCTCCATACAACGCTACCCACAGTGTGTCCTTAATACAGTGGCAGCGACAGTGTGCCTCCGCAGAATACAAGGCTCCCATTTAGGGTTAGCCAAAGACCCCCCAGCATGTTCCCTTTTCTCCGTACTGTAACAGCCTGGAGAAAAATGGGCAGCACCCATGCAGCGCTGCTTATTTCTGTATAATCGTAAAGTTCTGACATCAAATTATGGCATTTATGCCGTCGTTATATTTAGGCACGTCAATACATATTATATAGTAATAAAAGAAAGGGAAGAATTAGAATTTTAGAACATATTGATTAAAGTTTTTTATTTTTCTCAATAAAGAGAGAAGAGGAAACCTGCATTATAGATATTATTTTCAATAAAATTTATAATTTTTCTAAGTGTAATAAATACTGAAGATAAGTGAATTTTAACATTTATTTCTCTATAAAGTCCAAAGTCTCCAAAAGGCGAAAATCACTATAACTGCGAATATAGAACCTGGCAAATTCTGTCATCTCTATCTTGTCTAATAAATTCAATATACACCTATAGATTTCATTTCATGAATATTTAAATAAAATACACCATCTAGTGGTTATATGCACTAACAGCAAGTAAGTTGTCAGGCAATTTTAAGATTCTACTTGCATTAGTCGGCCAGGTCACTCACAGGGCAGGAGGGGGTGTGTGCTTCACCAGCACTCTTCAGGATATAAGACACCCCCTATGTTAATGGATTGTCCAGAACTGCTCATGTGAGCAGCTGTGGCCAATCCAAGAACGGTGGGCATGTCTTAGACTCAGTCTAAAAAGCGTTGTGGGGAACGGGCAGGAGAGCAGGACAGGTGGACACCGCAGCTGGTCAGGTAAATAAATGTTCTGTCTAATGTAATGTACTTATATACTGCCTTCAATTGTATCCGCGTCCTTAGGAAGCGGATACAATTGAAAGTGCCGGTGAGGCAAGGGAACCATTAGATCCCTTCCTCATCATTCGGCGCTTTTCTTGTGCCGTTGTTCCGCTGGAGCAGGCCTGATCAGAAAAGACGAGGCCTACATCAACGGAAACTTTACTCCTCAGCCCGCTGACAATACTAACACCTAGCACGGGTACTCCTTTGTATATGAAGGAGTCCCTGCACGAGGTTTATAATGGCGCAGGCACCCGAGTTGCGCCAAAATTCTTGCGCATCTCGTGTGATCCTGAGCCACTTACAAGGCTCAGTAAACTAAGCAGTGACAGCTCTAAGCTGTCATTGGTTAGTTTACATCTCATGAGGGCTGGTTACCTAAGTTCATTGGCCTACTTTTAAAATGTTCGCAGCATTTACGCATCAACTAGCAGACAGTCCGCTGTGGAAAACCTGAGTTAAAATAGTGTGCGTTTTTTTTTGGTGCATTTTTTTCTAGGGCTGTGTGATGGTGATATTTCTTCTTCCTGTGATGTCATTTCCACCCCTGTAAGAAATGGATGACATTTATTGAATCACACCCACTACTACTACTGTATTCCGCTGCGCATTTTCCGTCTGCAATTCCGGACGGAAAATACGCAGCAATTCCGTTACGTGTGGACAAGGCCCTAAATGTAGAAGGGCCGGTCTTTTGTGCAAAAACAAATATATAGGTCCAAAGTATAGATAAAGGCACACAAATCTGCTAGTGATAAAAGACAGTGGCTGACATCCTGGCCATGATTCCTAAACTGTCTGCTCAAACTATCTGTACAGTAACATCTCTGTAGAAGCTGCAGTTAAGGCCCTTTTATACTGGGAAATTATCGGGCAGACAACAGGGAGATGTGCTGCCAACATGATAATAATGTATGGGGACGAGTGATCGGAGTAACGACCGCTCGTCCGCTTACATAGCTCCTTGTGACAGAAGAAAACGAGCACCGATCAACGAGCTGTCTCGGTGATCGGCGCTTGTTGCACTGGCCAAAATTGGCCGGTGTAGGGCTGGGTTCCCACAGTGCAGATTTGCTGCAGATTTGGCATGCGTATTTTTAGCCAAAACCAGGAACGGAACCTAAACAGAAGAAGTATATAAAGAAAGGCCTTATAGGCCTCCTTCTGGATCCAATTCTTGTTTTGGCTAAAAAAACGTATGCAAAATCTGCAGCAAATCTGCAGCGTGGGAGCCCAACCTAATAGGGCCCTTACTGATGCCTTCCGTTCTTGAAAGGGAAATTTTCATACCCATATACACCTGATAAGGTTGGAAACTTCTCCTTTTGTAACTTGCAGTCCCCACAAGGGGTAGACAAATAACTGTTTATATGCAGGGCCGGTCTTAGGGGTGTGCAACCTGTGCCATTGCAGAGGGTGCATTACTCCAGCTGGTGGAAGGGTGCGCTGCGCTTACTCACTTCCCCTGCTTGTGTTTTTCGTGGGACCAAGTAGTAGACTCAACCATCCTTGTCTCTGGTTCCAGCAGTTTTTTGATTAACACTCACTTTGTTGAAACTCATCATATTCCTCTCCAATGAAAGCCACAACTGTGCTCATCAAACTATTTGATGGCTTGACCCTTCACCAAGGACCTCTAAGTTGGGGGACTACTCCTCTTCATCTGACCATCCTGGACTCCCATAAAGAGTGGCTGTGTCCGGACGTAGTCAAGTCACCATCATTTGCTATCAATCTTGGCTTACCATGGCTCACGATACATAATCCTCATATTAGTAAACTGAATGAAGTATAATTTTCTTTTTTGTAATGCATCTCCCACTGCCTGACCAATGCTTGGAACTGTGTCTTGGGGTCAAACCTCATTCTAAATTACATACAAAGAGGTCCCAGCATCCCCTTAATAAGGAATAAAATCGCTTCTTTTATTACGCAATATTAAAATCCATAGTAAAGCGCATCAATAGAGTACATCGCTCACTGGTTTCAGACCTTGCATGTCCTTTCATCATAGCATGAATAGGTTTAACACAGGAAGGTTTAAAAACTGTATGATAACCAAACACAATGTGAAATAAGAAAAGAAAAAAAACACTTTTTTTTTGTTAACAACATGTCACTGACTGATTTCAGCAAATTTGTTACAATTGCATTCAAGTATATAAAATAAATATGCAAAAGATATATTATAAGAAAACAGAAAAAAATTATAAATGGTTAATAAGGGGTTAATACTGTAGACGGAGCTCTTAAGCATAACAACCCCAAATGCTTCTGAGTGCTAATACCCTTTCAACATATACCCACTGTATGACTGTCCTATTGACCTTTTTCTTGGTTCTAAGATACCTTTTGAACATATCTAACCCTTATTTGTACCAGAACTCAAAGCCCTCTGTGGGTATATGCAAGAGAATCTAGACAAAGGGTTATTTGTCCATCTACCTAGCTAGAGTATTTTTTGACAAAAGAAAAGACCGTTCCCTTCGTCCTTATATAGATTATCAGAACTTTAACAGCATTACCATAAAAACAAGTATCCCCTACCGTTGATACCAGAACTGAATGATATCCGGTTCTCCTCTAAACTGGTTCTGAGAGGGGCTTACATTTTAGTATCTATTATGAAGGTGATGAGTGATGAGTGCAAAACTGATTTTTGCACTCGTTATGGACACTTTGAATATTTAGTAATTCCCTTCAAACTATGCAACACCCCTGCCACCTTTCAGAATTTTGTTAATAACATCTTCCTCTACCTTTTAGATCTATTCAATTTATCTAGATGATGACATCACTAGCATCTGAAAAAAGTCATGAACCAGCTTCTTATTCACAATTTGGATGCTAAAGCGAAATGGGAGTTTCGCAAAAACACAATAGAATTTCTGTTTTTTATTATTCTCACTCCAGGAAAGGCGCAGCACTATGGCAGTAGTCTAGTCCTTCGACCTGAAAAAAACTTCGAGAATTTCTTGGCTAAACCATTTTTTACAGAAAGTTCACCCGGGACTATTCTTTTCTTGTATGACCACTTACTTCGCTTACAAGTACTAAGAACCTTTCCATAGCCTTCGAAAAACCTTAAAATAAGTTTCATCTCTACTCCTATACTTATCACTCCAATAATTTTCTACCATGTTGAAGTGGATGCCTCAGATCGTACTGTTGGAGCTGCACGGTCTCAATGCACTAACCCATAAAATTAGCTACATCCCGTTGACTTTTTCTCCAGAAAACTACTGCCAGCTGAGCTCAACTATGATGTTGCAGATAAAGAACTCCTGGTTATAAAAGTAGAACTTGATGAATGGAGAAATTTAGAAGTGGCTGTACATCCGTTTCTGATTTGTACAGTTCACAAAAATGGTAAAGCTGATGCCTTATCCAGAATGCACTCCCCAGAACCCCTTTTACCCCATAGCGACATCCAACGTGCATGTTTAACTCTCCTAGTGGGAATAAACAAAATGTAAAAATATGTTTTATTACATTTTCAAAAATATATAATCACCGAATTCTTAACAATCCGAACGATTAAAATATAATGTTATTTACCTTGCATAGTGAACACCTCGCCTCCCAAGAAAAATATAATAAAAAATGATCAGACCGTTGTTATATGTACACCCAAATGGTAATAATAAGAATTACAGCTCGCTCCCCAAAAAAAAACCTTTTACATCATTCCACTGTCGGAAAAAAAAGAAGCTTTGGATCGCAGAATGTGGCGACAAATTGTTTTTATTTTGTAAAAGTAGTAAAACATAGAGAAAATTATATGAATTTTATATCAACATAATTGCAATGATCCACAGAATAAAGTCAACATGTAATTTTACCGCATCGTAAACACCTTAAAATCAAAACCCTAAAATATGTTGGATTGGCTGTTTGTTTATTATACCACCCCACCAAAGTTTTTTCGAACACTTTTTAAGTACATTATATGGTAAATGAACTGGCTCCAATAACAAAATACAACTCGTTCCACAAAAACCAAGCCCTCATATAGCATTGTCAATAGAATAAATAAAAAAATTATGGCTCTTGGAAGGCGGAAAGGATAAAACCAAAATTTTTTAAAACTGGTTGCGTAGCAAAGGGGTTAATCACCAAACCAACACATTCATAATTCTTGCCACCTTTTCTGATCTTCTGATTTTTCTGAAAGAGGGGGCACTCCAATTCTCGCCCAAAGTTCCACACCCAGAACAATTTATTTTTCCAAGATTAGCTTTATTTTGTCCATGAGAGGATTGTTGTTCCCAATAACCTTCAACTGATGGTTTTACATCAGCTTAATGGTTTTGGTGGCCTTGCCTTGCCTTGTCTAAGATTGCAAAACTTTCATTAAATCTTGTCCTGTCTGTGCTTGTAACAAACCTTTCCACTTTTTGCTTGTTTCTTCAAAAGCCTGGATCTCTAATTCAATGGACTTCATGGACAAGGTTTCTCTGTCATCTTTGTCCTTATGGACTAGCTCTCAAAAATGTCTGACTCCGGCCTACCCACCTCTGCTAACACTGCACAGGTACTGTAACATACTCACCTGCTCATGATCTAGCACTTACCTTCCTCTGCCAGCTGCCCCCACTCTGAAAGTCGCGACAGAGCTTATGGGGACGGGTTGACTAGTTTTAGACACATGACCGCTCGGCCAATCAGGTAGTGAGATCGTCTGGCCAATCAAAGAGCAGACTGTCCAGACAATGAGAGTGAAATTTATGTTCTGACCCGGCTTGTTTGACCACATCTTTCAGATTCTACTCCCTCATTTCGTTACTATCGGTTACTGAATCCCGGACTGTTTGACCATTTGCTTGCCTTCCGTTTCTCTTGTTATTTGCCCCCTGGCCCCTCCCTGACCCTGCTTCTTCCTTATCCTCTGGTTTTGTTGCTCTCTGGACGGATATCTGATAACGACTATTTTCTGGCTGTTAATGCTTGTTTGTTCTACCTGCTCAAACTGCCAGTCGGCGACTTCTCAGAGGACTGCAACCTTGGGATTCCCTGCAGCAAAGTTCACATCTCCATAGGGAGGTTAAATGGTGAAAAACAGGGATTCCTTAGACACCTATATGAGCTTGTTGGACATCACATTTCAAAACCATGGGCGTTAATATCGAGCTTTGCCTGTTTTGCAGCTATAACAAACTCCACTCTTCTGGGAAGGTTTTGCACAAGATTTTGGAGTGTCTGTGGTACGTACTTTGTGCTCATTCAACCAGAAAATCATGTGAGAGGTCAGGTACTGATATTGGATGAGAGGACCTAGCTCGCATTTGGCAATCCAATTAATCCCAAAGGTGTTGGATGGGTTTGAGGTCAGGTCTCTGTAAAGGCCAATCGACTTCCTCAACACCAAACTTGTCAAACCATGTATTTATGGACCTTGCTTTGTGCACTGGGGCACAGTGATGCTGGAACAAGAAAGGGCCTTCCCCAAACTGTTTCCACAAAGTTTTAAGCATACAACTGTCTAAAATGTCTTTGTATGCTGTAGCATTAACATTACCCTGCACTGGATATAAGGGGCATAACCTAAATCCTGAAAAACAGCCGCCACCAAATTTTACAGTAGGCACTATGCATTCCGGTAGGTAGCTTTCTTATGGCATCCTACAATCCCAGATTCTTCAATCATACTGCTAGATAGTGAAACATTATTCAACACTGTAGCAAACACGTTTCCACAGCTTCAGAGTCCAGTGATGGCATGTTTTACACCACTCCAGCATTGCGCATGGTGATCTTAGGCTTGTGTGCAGCTGCTTGACCATGGAAACCATTTCATGAAGCTACTGACGCACAGTTCTTGTGCTGATGTCACTAACAGAGGCAGTTTGGAATTCTGTTGTGAGTGATGTAACAGTGAATAGGCAAATTATACACACCCCACCAAAGATTTCAGTGCCCCACCTCCACTTCACAATAATAGTATCCACAGTTGACTGAGGCAAATCTAGCAGATTTGAAATTTCATCAACTGACGTGTTAGGGTATGTTCACACGGCGGGGGTCCGTAACGGCTGAAATTACGGGGATGTTTCAGCCTGAAAACATCCCCGTAATTTCAGCCGTACCGGCATGTGCAGGCGCTTGAACGCCGCGTCAATTACGGCCGTAATTAGCGCTGCTATTCATTGGAGTCAATGAATAGCGGCTCCAATTACGGCCAAAGAAGTGACAGGTCACTTCTTTGACGCGGGCGTCTAGTTACGCGCCGTCATTTGACAGCGGCGCGTAAATATACGCCTCGTGTGAACAGACAAACGTCTGCCCATTGCTTTCAATGGGCAGATGTTTGTCAGCGCTATTGAGGCGCTATTTTCAGACGTAATTCGGGGCAAAAACGCCCGAATTACGTCCGTAAATAGGCCGTGTGAACATACCCTTAAAGGTTAGACGTGTAAAGTCGCTGATCTCCTCAGTACCACCCATACTACTATCAATGTTTGTCCATGGAGACAGCATGGCTGTGTAATTTACTTTTTAGCACCTGATTGCAATGGATGTCGCTGAAACATCTAAACTCAGTAATTATAAGGGATATTCTCATACTTTCAGCTACATATTGTAGCTACTTTACTATCAGGACCGGCATCAGGCGGGGCAAACTGGGCAATTGCCCAAGGCCCCCATCCCCTTAGGGACCGCTGCCCGCAGTTGCTAGGGGCTCGAGCCACCCGGCCCATAATATTTATGGGCCGGGCGGCACAGGCCCCCTCACGCCCTGTAGCGTTACTAGCGAACTGGGACTAAACCTACATATTCTTGGAGTTATGGGTGTATGTGCAGCGTAGGTTCCCACCTCATAGAGATCGCCCTGTCCTGGCAAGTGGGCTCACATAATTTGATCAAAATGTTCACTAAGAACCTACCTATTGTAAGTAGATTTAGCAGTAATGCATATTTATATTAAGTAGCTTAGGTGGCATTAGTGTTCGCAGTGTGCTGTCGCCATTTTCTTGTGTGCTGTATACATTTGCAGTCACAGGCGTTCCTGCACCTGTATATATGTTTTGTTTCTTTTTGTTGAAATGTGCTGTTCAAGCTTTTGTGTTGTTTATGTGATTCATATATGTGGGGTTAGTGACTGCCTCCATTTTTTGATCTTGCACTCTTCCCATTTTGCCCTGGGTGATTTTAATTAGTTTAATGCTGGTTCCAACAATCCCTAAGAATATGTAGGTTTAGTCCCAGTTTTGGGTGTATGTGCAGCATAGGTTCCCACCTCATAGGGGTCACCTTATTGTGGCGGGTGGGCTCACACAATTTGATCAAAATGTGCACTAAGAAACTCCCTATTGTAAGTAGATTTTGCAGTAATGCATATTTATTCATATTTACAGGCTTTGGTGGCATTAGTGTTTGCATTATGCTGTCACCATTTTCTTGTGTGCTGTATGTACAAGGCAGGGGTGCTGTGTAGCACTATATGCGAGGGAGGGGGGCTGTGTAGTGCTATATACAAGGGAGGGAGCTGTGTAGCACAATATACAAGGAAGGGAGCTGTGTAGCACTATATACAAGGGAGGGGGGCTATGTAGCACTATATACAAGGGAGGGTGGTTGTGTAGCACTATATACAAGGAAGGGGGGCTGTGTATCACTATATACAAGGGAGGGGGAGCTGTGTATCACTATATACAGGGTAGAGGAGCTGTATAGCACTATATACAAGGGAGGGGGGCTGTGTGGCACTATATACAAGAGGGGCTGTGTGGCACTATCTACTAAGAGGGGGTTGTGTGGCACTATATATTAGTGGGGGAGGACAGTGGCGCTATCTACAGGGAGGCTGTGTGTGGCGCTATCTACAGGGGGCTCTGTGTGGCACTATCTATGGGGGCACAAAGGGGGCATTACTGCACGGTTACTGATTGGGGACTTTTATTGTATCAAGCACTGAAGGATCATTATTACCATCTGGGGCTCTGTGGATTACGAGTTTGTTTAGAGGATGTGGTATAGGTGGGGAGGATGCTTGAAAAGCGAGAAACCAACATGTTTGTGTGTCAAGTTCTGCAGAGACGAGTCGTGGCTGGAATAAGTCATCACAGTGGTCTGGGCCGGATGGAGAAAAAAAGGGAAAGTGAACGAATCTAATCAGAGAAAAAAATCCCCTGTGAGTCACTAGGTATAAATGTTCTGTAATCACTTATATAGTCTGCAGTGCTCCTGTGTGTAACTTGAATCTTCCACTATATGGTCACTACATGGTGGTAATATTGGTCTTTTTATAGTGTTTTTTATTTAGTAACAGTATGGGGGTATTATTCAGTAACAGTATGGGGGTATTATTTAGTTACTTTGTGTTTATGGTGTGGCTGTATTATTTCGACCTTATAATGTCTTATTATTGGTAATATTGGTCTTATAATAGTGAGTTGTGTTTAGTCACAGTATGCAGGTAATATTTCATCTGGTATAGTAGTATGTTTTAATAACTGTTTATGTACATAGATAATTTTTTTGTGTGAGAGGGGGGACATATGCTTTGGGTCTTGTAACACTCCTGGACGCACTAGAAACCAGTGATGCAGCTCTCTGCACACCGCCTTTTGAATTGACTGCACTATTGATACACTAAGGGTGTGTTCACATCTACGTCGGGGTTCCCTTCATGGCTTCCGTCAGACCTTTCCGTCAGGGGAACCCATGAACGCAAACCAAACGGAAATGATAGCTACCGTTTGCATTACCATTGATTTCAATGGTAATGTTTCCGTTGCAAATGGTTTCCGTTTGTCTCCGTTTTGTAAGGTTTCCATTCTCTGGACTACATCAATAACGCAGTCGACTGCGCTATTGTTTCAGCTAAAAAAGAAGAAACCTTAATGCTTTTCTTACTCTCCCTATCCACTGCCCTTGATGTGTGTCTATTGCTGAAATAAATGGTCAATAAATGTATTTAAGAAAATGGTGAGTGCCGCAGTATTTCTTTCTTTGTATTCTACTAGCTTTTATACCCGGCGTTGCTCGGAAGGTTGACTTACAGTATAGATAGAGTAAAAGCTCACTATTTAAATACCCAATTATGTGTTGTAAGGCCCCATGCAAACGACCATAGAATTCGTCCTTAATTACGGACCCATTCACTTCTATTGCCCATGGACACCTTCCTGTATATTTACAGGAAGGTTTCCGTGCCGTAGAAAGGCTCCGCAAAAGATAGGACATGTGCTGTTTTTGCTTTTTACGGACCGTGCTCCAATACTTTATATGGGAGCACGACCCGCATAATAATTAGAGAGTATTAAAAGTTAACTTACCTGCTTCTTCCTCCAGTCTGGCCTCCCGGGATGACGTTTCATCCCATGTGACCACTGCAGCCAATCACAGGCTGCAGCGGTCACATGGACTGCCGCGTCATCCAGGGAGGTCGGACCGGATGTCAAGAGGGACGCGTCACCAAGACAACGGTACGTATGAACTTCTTTTACTTTCAATCGCTGCGGAAACTCTGCCCGAAAGCGCTGCCCCTTCTCTCTTTCCAGCACTGATAGAGAGAAGGGGCAGCCGATTAGTGCAGAGAAAACGGGTCCATAAGTACGGGTGAAATACTGGTGACACCGGACCCAATGTTATTGGAAGCACCATTAAACCCTTCCCGACATCCGCCGTATATATACGGCGCACGCCGGGTGGGGGAATATGGAGCGGGCTCACGGGCTGAGTCCGCTCCATAGAGCGAGTGTGTCGGCTGTGTGTTACAACCGACACTTCCGGGTTACGAGCGGGATCGCGCTTAAGCGTGATCCCGCTTGTTTAACCCGTTAAATGCCGCGTTCAATAGAGATCGCGGCATTTAAATTACTAAAAACAGGGGGGCGACCCCCTGTAACGTCTCAACGGCCCCCCGCGGCGAGATCGGGGGGAGCCGTTGGTTCACACGGCTGCCTGGGGGTCTGACGAAGTCCCCCAGGTCCGCCATCTTGGTACTCCTATGAAGCTCTGCCTCCGGCAGGGCTTCATAGGAGACTGTCAGTATCACGATATACTGCAATACATTAGTATTGCAGTATATCGTGCAAGCGATCTAACGATCGCTGGTTGAAGTCCCCTAGGGGGACTAATAAAAAATGTAAAAATTAGTTAAATAAAGTTGTTTTTTTTGTGTAAAAAAAAATAAAATATTAAAAGTTCAAAAAATCCCCCTTTTCTCATATTCCCCCTAGAACACAGTAAAAAATTAAATCAATAAACATAATTGGTATCGCCGCGTCCGGAAAAGTCTGAACTATCACAATATATTATTATTTAACCCGCACAGTGAACGCCGTAAAAAAAAATAAAATAGTAAATGCCAGAATCTCTATTTTTTGTTCACCTAATCTCTAACAAAAAATTAAATAAAAAGTGATCAAACCGTCACATTTACACCAAAATGGTATTATTAAAAACTACAGCTTATCCTCGCAAAAAATAAGCCCTCATACCACTTAATCGACGGAAAAATAAAGACGTTACGGCTCTTGGAATTTTGCGAAACAAAATAAATTTTCTTTTTTACACTTAGGTTTTTACTTGTAAAAGTAGTAAAATATAGAAAAACCTACACATATTTGGTATCGGCGTAATCGTATTGACCCATAGAATAAAATGAATATGTTGTTTTAATTGTACAGTGAATTCCGTAAAAATGGCGTGCAAAAAACCATGGCGGAATCGCTGTTTTTTTCATTTTCTACCCCACAAATAATTTTTTTCCCGTTTCCTAGTACATTATACGGCAAAATAAATGGTGCTACGAAAAACTACAAGTTGTCCCGCAAAAATCAAGCCCTCATAGTACTATATCGACGGAAAAATAAAGGCGTTATGGCCTTTGGAAGGTGGGGAGGAAAAAACGAAAACGAAAATCTGAAAAAGGGCTGCGGCGTGAAAGGGTTAAATATCCTTAACACTATGATCACATGATCAAATTTTTTTAATTTCCTTTAGGAAATAAAAGTCCTAAGCCAGTGCTCCGAGACTAAACTACGAAGCGGTGGATGAGGGGCGGGGACTTCTGATTCATGCCCATTTGGCATCATTTTTCCTCGCTGCTCATCTTTACCATTAGTCCCTCCATCGCTCATTGCTTCTCCATGCATTTTAGTCACTCAATCGCTCATTTCTACTCCATGTATTTTGGTCCCTCAATTATACGAGACAGGACAACTGTCCTGCCTCTGTGTAAACCCGCTGTGGCCAACATCGCAGTGCTGATGTGTTAGGCAATTCAGTGAGGAATGATGTACGTGGCAGCCAATTATGGACTGCCACGTCACAAATAGGGGGCGGAGCCTGTCAGTGCAATCCGTTACCTGGGGAACGCGTGTCCAATCAAAAATAGCTATTCCCTGATTTTAAACCAATGAAAAATCGTGCTTCAAACAAACAAACTTTTGAGAATATATATAAGATGTTTTATATTCCAGTTATATTGTGTTTTATATTCGTTTTATTATATATGTTTTATATTTGTTATATTATATGTTTTATATTCCAGTTATGTATCGTTATACACCAGTTGCAGCTATTTTATGTATATATTATATACCACTTATTCTATATTTCACTTATGTTATATACGTCATCAGCTTATATATATATTTTTTTCATTCTTAATAAAATGAGTTTTTGCAGTCTTGTCACTGTATTTCTGGTCTCTACCCAGCATGTGCGGCCACATGCTGGGAGTTGTAGTTTCACACGATACAGACAACATGTCTATTTAATAGATGAGCAGCTCTGCACCTGAGGAGGTACTACAACCCTCAGCATGCCCTCAGCGAGAGGATACATAGAGGACTACTGCACTCGGGGTAACCACTACTCCCCCTAGTAAGACTTTCCTCCCGGATTCACCGTCCAGACCGCGTCCTGCAGTGATATGACATTCACCGGCAGTGGAGGGAGACGCGAAGCCCCCACTGTACCTCAAATGCCACACATAATGTGACCCCAAAACTGAGGCGGCGGCAGCTCACCTGACTCACCCGCTTCCTGTGAGGATGCGACAGCGCGGGAAACTGTGGACGTCACGTGACACATTTGGCGCGCACGAGAAGCGGCTGCAAGACGGAGCTGAGGCGGCTGCACACAATGATGGAGAGCAGAGCCTGGGAACAAAGGTGTCAGGTACAAATTCAATGCGTTTTTTTTTCGTAGCTAAAAATCGTGAGGGTCTCATCTATGACAGGATTATTCAGACTTAGTGGTCGTGGCGTTTTGCCGCGATTTTGCGACATATGAATGGGACAGCTACAGTTCTGTACATCTGAATAAGAGGTTCTGCGACAGCTGTGTTTTATATAAGAACATGTTATACAGATGTCACTGACATCGCTGTGTGATCTGCATGCGGTATTACTGCGGTGCTTGATTATAAATGACCAGTAATAGGGATTAGTCCTTACTGCAGGTCCCAGAAGTCATGGGATGATGTACGTTGCAGCCAATTATGGGCTGCCACGTCGTCAATAGGGGCGGAGCCTGTCAGTGCAATCCGTTACCTGGGGAACGCGTGTCCAATCAAAAATAGCTATTCCCTGATTTTAAACCAATGAAAAATCGGGCTTCAAACAAACTTACGAAAATATATATAAGATTGATTGTTAAACTATTCACTATTCAAATATATTTTCAATGAATCAATGACCAGCATAGAATGTTTGGTTGACAAAAAAAGGAAGTACAGGCCAAGAGCATTTTGATTAAAATTTGTTCATTTTAAATTCTACTTCAAGGTAAATAATGTGTGTATTGTGCGGTTATTGTCTGTGCTAGCAGCGGACTTGTGAAAATTAATTAGAAACAATTTTCTTAACAACAACATAGAAATTAAGGAGTATAATAGAAAAACCTCTGTAGAAACCATCAATGATTGATCTGAATTGCAACCATTGTTTTCTACAATAATTCATATAAAGAGATTCAAAAGCCCTACATATTCCTGTCATTTACAAGAAAAATTGCAGTAAAAATAATTACAGCTCTCCCTGGGCATAGAAATCCCCCCCAGAAAAATAATGCCATACAACAATAAGCCCAATTAAATAATCATGGCAGTGAGGCATAGAAAGTAAAAAGGAAAATACATTTCTGTTGTGAACATAGCAAGGCCAGCAGGGCGCAGTTACAAATGGCAGAATCTCAAAACTCCCTGATAGCATTAAAAACAATCATTCTTTAGAGTCAGGACAAATTATTAAAATTTGTATAAATAAAATCTGCAAAATGCACACAGTATGCATGACAGGTACGTGAAGTTTTAAAACACAGATACAGTGGGAAAAAATATATTCCCTGGAGTAGAATCTGACACGTTATCAAATTGCAATTTTTGTTTTTGTAAAAATCTGATATGCATAAGATGTAATTTATTAATGTGGATTAGTATTTAACATGTTAGTACGGTGTATACAACCTTTTGCCAAATGCCCTTTAAGGTTATGTTTACTATTAGGCCTCATTTACACTTGCAGATTTGTTCAATATTTTGCATCAGTATTTTAACCATTTAAGGACACAGCCTGTGTTGGCCTTAAAGGGAACCTGTCACCAGCATTTCACCTATTAAACCAACAATACATGGTGGTAGTGGGTGAAAAATCATTTCTATATAACCTCTATTTTTTCATCTTAGTCGGCTCTGTAGCTTTAGTATTCTGTTTTTTAGTGTTCCCACCCCGTATGCTAATGAGAATAAAAGAGTCATATCTTCGCTTGAAAAGAGTCAAATCTTCATTTGAAAAGAGTCACATCTTCATTCCTCAAGTCTTTCTGAGTTTACCCCGCCTCCTCACTCTTGATTGACAGCTCCTCGCATTCCCCCAGCACACACAATCCCGCGCTTGTGCATTGATGTCCTCTTCTGGTGTGTGCACACAAAGGGACACCGAATTATTACGATGAAAGGCGCAAAATGTTTGCAGACCGTTATTTAGAGTCGGAGGAGGAGTTTAGGAGAGGGCATAACGGTAATGAACTTTTGACAGTAGCGGCCAGTGAGGGGTAAGTAAAGTTCAATAGGTGAAATGCTGGTGACAGGTTCCCTTTAAGGACACTTTAAATGTCACTTTATGTGGTAATAACTTTGGAATGCTTTTATGTATCCAAGCGCTTCTGAGATTGCTTTCCTCATGACACATAGTACTTTATGTTAGTGGTAAAATTTAGTCAATTATTCAGTGTTTATTTGTGGAAAAACACCAAAATTCAGGGAAAATTTGCAAAAATCAGCATTTTTCCAAATTTAAATGTATTTGCTTGTAACACAGATAGTAATACCACACAAAATAGTTACTAGTTAACATTTCCTATATGTCTACTTTATGTTGGCATAGTTTTTTAGAAGTCCTTTTATTTTTCTAGGATGTTACAAGGCTTAGAACTTTAGCAGCAATTTCTCACATTTTCAAAAGGCCATTTTTTCAGAGACCAGTTCAGTTCTGAAGTGGCTTTGAGGGCCTTATATATTAGAAAGTCCCCATAAATCACTCCATTTTAAAAACTGCACCCCTCAAAGTATTCAAAACAGCATTTAGAAAGTTTCTTAATCCCTTTGGCGTTTCTCAGGAATTAAAGTAAAGTAGGAGGTGAAATTTACAGTTTTTATTTTATTTGCCAATATTCATTTGTAATAAAAAAAAATCTGTAATACAGAAGGTTTTACCAGAGAAAAACGCAACTCAATATTTATTTCCCAGATTCTGCAGTTTTTAGAAATATTCCACATGTGGCCCTATTGTCCAAAATGACTGAAACACAGGCCACAGAATCAAATGAGCACCTAGTGGATTTTGGGGCCTCCCTTTTTTTTTAGAATATATTTTAGGCACCATGTCAGGTTTGAAGAGGTATTGTAGTGCCAAAACAGTGGAAGCCCTCCGAAAGTGACCCCATTTTTGAAACTACAACCCTCAATTTATCTAGGGGTATAGTTAGTATTTTGACCCCACAGGTTTTTTGCTAAACTTATTGGAATTAATCTGTAAAAAATGCGGTATGTGGTAATAAATTGCTGTTTGGAGAGAGGGCAGGGTTTAGAAAGGAAGAAGCACCATTTGACTTTTGGATCTCAGGTTTTGCCAGAATGGTTTTCAGTGACATGTCACATTTGCAAAGCCCCTGAGGAGCCAAAACAGTGAATACCCCGCAACAGTCATACACCCGTCAAGGAATTTATCTAGCGGTGTAGTGAGCATTTTGACCACTGTTTTTTTCCTGAATTTATTGGAATTAGGCAGTGAATATGAAAATCGAAATTTTTTCCACTAAAATGTAGAATTTTTTTCATTTTCACAAGGAATAAAGGAGAAAAAGCACCCCAACACTTGTAAAGCAATTTCTCCCGAATACGGCAATACCCCATATGTGGTCATAAACTGCTGTTTGGACACACCACAGGGCTCAAAATGGCAGGAGTGCTACTTGGCATGCAGATTTTGCTTGATTGGTATTTGGTTGGTCGCCATGTTGCATTTGCAGAGCCCCTGAGTTATCAGTACAGTAGAAACCCCGGAGAAGTGATTCCATTTTGTAAACTACACCCCTCAAGGCATTTATTATTTGCCTGGCCAGTATCACATTGATAAATGGTGCCCAATCCTATCCGCTTTTGGAACACTCTGCACATTTTGCATCACCATATTCTGACAGCCAGAACTTTCTTATTTTTTCCCAACCGGTGCCACCTTTGATGGTATGGACTGCACACAAATGTGTCATTCGACACAGCGCTCATTTAAAAAAAGAACGTGTGGCTAAAACTGCCGCCCTGATTCGAGAAGTGTCCAAGTTGGAGTCAGTCCATAAACGTTCTTATGCGACCGAAGTTCTTGCACAACCTGCGCTAGCGCGTAAACAGCTGCAGTCGGAACTAGATATTCATACTAAACATTTACTGCACTGCAGCCGTCGTCATTATTACGAATATGGAATTAAGAGTAGCCGTACATTAGCTAAATCCCTCTGTGAACAACAAGCCCGTAACTTCGTCCCTACCATCTCTCGTCCTACAGGGTCCCCCACACAAGACCCCCATGTCATAGCAGATACATTTGGCTCTTTCTATGCTGGTTTATATAACCTCCCTCCAGCTTGTGGCTCTGATGCCCCTTCCTTATGCCTAGCCTGTCTTCAACAATATATGCGAGACTCCGCTCTCTCCTCCCTACCCTGTGAAGTGGTGGAATCTCTCAATTCCCTGATCTCGGTCGAGGAGATTGGTGAAGAGCGCCAGGACATGCAGCCTAGGAAGGTCCCTGGCCTGAATGGTTTTACAGTCTCTTATAACAAGACCTACTTTCCTCAGCTTTCTGGCCCTTTGACCCAAGCTATGAATCTCATCTCATCTGGTGATACGCTCCCCTATGATATGCTGCATGCCCATATCTCAGTGATACATAAGGAAGGCAAAGACCCATCGCAATTCTCTAGTTATAGGCCAATATTCCTTTTAAATGTTAACTTAAAATTGTTTGTGGAGGTTCTGGCCCTTCGTCTTGCCCCACACCTCCCTGGCCTTGTTCACCCGGATCAGTTTGGATTTGTACCCACTAGGGAAGCAGACGACAACACCACTAAAGGGCTTAATGTAGTCCACAGAGCGCAGTCCTCCCGTGTACAAATGTGCCTACTATCCACTGATGCTGAAAAGGCCTTTGACTGAGTGTATTGGCCCCTAATCACAGTGGTTCTCTAACATATAGGCCTAGGCTCCAGCATGTTATCCTGCATTACCTGCTTTTACTTACAACCCATCAACATCGGTCTGGATTAATGGCACCCTATCCTCCCCCTTCAATATTTTAAATGGAACGAGACAGGGCTGCCACCCTCTCACCCCTTATTTTCGTGCTAGCCCTAGAACCTTTACTGCGTACCATACATTCGCGGATTTCGGATCGGTAGGACTGAGCTCAAGGTGGCAGCATATGTGGATGACCTTGTATTTGTGGTCTCTCAAACTTTAATTATGTTCCCTAATCTGCTTTCGAAACTGAACAAGTTTGGGGAGGTGTCTAATTTTAAAATTAATTTCCAAAAATCGGAGGCCCTTAACATTTCCCTTCCTGTAGACCAGCAAGTAGCCTTAGACTTTTGCTTCCCTTTCCGCTGGGCCGACTCGGCCTTGAAATACCTGGTTCATACCAGGATCCGTCGAGACCTTTCTTCTGTTTTCAAAAATAACCATATGACCCTCCTGTCCCATATCAAAGAAGATCTGCGTAGATGGTCTAAGGGCCTCTGCACATGGTTTGGTAGGTGTGCCATTTATAAGATGTCCTTCCCAGGTTTTTGTATGTCCTGCAGACCCTCCCCATACACGTTTTGGTCCCTAATTTTAACCTAGTCTCTTATGACCTCATTAAATTTATCTGGGCTGGCAAACCCTCCCACATTGCTCGTCGTATCTTTCTTCCGCTAAGCTCAATGGTGGGTTGGGTCTGCCGGACATTAGGAAATATTATGAGGCTTCACATCTTCAGAGAGTAATCGACTGGTGTTGACATGGCCCACATAAATGCTGGTTTACTCTGGAACAGGCCCCTTCCTCTACACTCTTAGACTCCCTTCCATAGCTTACTCTTCCCCGGTCCCATCACCTTCTGTCACACTCTACAAAAGGAGCCATCCTTCGAGTCTGTAGGCGTATTTTTCCTGAATGAGATTCTCTAATGACTGGTATAGTGCCAAGGGACCGGCGCAGGGCTAATGTGGTGCCTATTTTCAAAAAGGGCACTAGGTAATTATCGACCAGTAAGCTTAACATCCATTGTGGGAAAAATGTTTGAGGGGCTATTGAGGGACTA
This sequence comes from Rhinoderma darwinii, assembly GCF_050947455.1. Lineage (NCBI taxonomy): Eukaryota > Metazoa > Chordata > Amphibia > Anura > Rhinodermatidae > Rhinoderma > Rhinoderma darwinii. Next base: position 193,158,471 of record NC_134690.1, on the reverse strand, counting down.
TGTACAGGAGTATGTGACAAAAAATAGTATTAGAAGTGACAGCCAGCACGAATTTACTAAGGACAGAAGTTGTAAAAACCAACCTGATTTGTTTTTATGAAGAGGTGAGTACAAGCCTAGACAGAGGGGCCATTGTGGATATAGTGTTTTTGGACTTTGCAAAGGCATTTGACACTGTCCCTCAAAGACGCCTAATGGGTAAATAAGGTTCTATAGGTTTAGAAAGTATAGTTTGTAACTGGATTAAAAAATGGCTCAAGGACCGTCCAGAGAGTTGTGGTCAATGAGTCCTACTCTGAATGGTCCCCAGTAATAAGTGGTGTACCCCGGGGTTCAGTGCTGGGACCACTATCATTCAATTTATTTATTCATGATATTGAGGATGTGATTAATATTACTGTTTCTATTTTGCAGATGACACCAAGCTATGTAGTATTGTTCAGTCTATGGAAGATGTTCAAAAATTACAAGCCGATTTGGACACACTGAGTGTTTGGGTATCCAGTTAGCAAATGAGGTTTAATGTAGATAAATGTAAAGTTATTTATCTGGGTACCAACAATCTGCAGGCATCATATGTCCTAGGGGGAGCTACCCTGGGAGAGTCACTTGTGGAGAAGGATCTGAGTGTACTTGAAGATCATAGACTAAATAACAGTATGCAATGTCAATAAGCTGCTTCTAAGGCCAGCAAGATATTGTCGTGTATTAAGAAAGGCATGGACTCGCGGGACAGGGATATAATATTACCACTTTACAAAGCATTAGAGCAGCCTCATCTAGATTATGCAGTTCAGTTCTGGGCTCCAGTTCAAAGAAAGGAGTGGCACGAGTGCAGAAGTCATCTCTGTCTAAGTGCCATATTGTCAAAGTGTCCTGGAAGTTATACATGGCACAGATCTAACATCCAACTCTCTTCTCTTCATACAGGTACATAATCAATTCCAATCCTGCTATTTACTATGTCTTTGTTGAACTCTCATTTCCAATGCTGAAAATGTCATTTTATGGTACATAACTCTGTTTTCCTGTCTTCCTATCTCTGTAACTTTTGTCAATCCTCACTAAGTTTTATGATCCGTCCAGACCAGCTAGTGTCTAGTTTATTTGATTAATAGCTAAACAAGATTAATTTGGCCTAGATGTGAGCATCTATCCTACTATAAATTTAATTGTAGCATAAGAGCGAAGGCACTCGTGCAGGGGTGGCAAGAGTGCAGAAGTTATCTCAGTCTGAGTGTCATAGTGTCAAAGTGTCCTGGCAGTTATACATGGCAGTTAGACAGGGTTAGAGCCAGGTGTCACGGCGCGGGGTGTGGACCCACTGGGCTGTAGCGCGTAGCGGGATAGCAGCTGATGAAACAGGTACAATACAAAGTCTATAGTCCAGAAATGGTACCTGAGGCAATGTAGACAGTAGCAGTGATTCAGGCTGAAGATGAGGCTCTGGCAGTAGACAGACACCCGGCGGGGTATGACACAGCAGATGCTTCGGAAGACACAACTCGACTTCAACTCTAGACAGCACAGAGGCACGGTAGCACGGGATACAGGGTACAGGCAGCAGGAACGGGTAATTCTGGGAACTGGAAAACATTAGGAGACCATTTGCAAGACAAACAATGCTCAGGCAATAATCAAGAGGGCAGAGCCCTTTCTATAGTCCAGCAGCATTCTGGACTGATTGCAGATTTCCTGCAATTGTGCACGCACTGGCCCTGTGGGAGACAGTCTCTGAACCAGGAAGTGAGTGCCGGCGTCTCGCAGGAGGGAGGTGCCGCCGAGAACTCACATGTCCATGGCCGCGGCCGTCAGAGGGTAAGTCAGAACGACGAGCCGCGGCCATAGACGTTACACCAGGAAAGCTATGTGGACTAAAGAAACAAACTTGCATACATTATAATTATTACATTTGACATTTTATCTGTTTCCTAAACATTTATGCCCTTGCTTAACTCTATCCATATTAGTCCCTATCTTCTTCCTTCGCCCATGTAGAGCTCCCATGCACTATTCACTTTCTTGAATCACCTAAATGAGAACCTTTCACCTGCCCATACATGTGCAGCTTTGTGCAGCATGTAATGGGCAGGGCTGCACAAACCCTGGGGCACTTTACATTTTTTTCCTACCCTCCTCCGTTATTTAGATATCGGTGTCGTTATATTTAAATAACACCCTGAATTGTCAATGGGTCATGTAATGGCAAGGGGGCGTGTTACTATGGCTGTGACACTGTCCAATCAGCTATGGACAGTACCACAGCAAGAGCTGGAGAGGGGAGAGCGTGTGCTCGCGCACGCTCTCACTCTACAGCTCTCGGCAGACAAGGACAGATCGTGAGAGATCACTCAGTCTTGTACTTGTCTGCCGAACTGGCAAGGGGCGCGTCACTGCTACAGACAGTGCAAGAGCTGGAGAGAGGAGAGCGTGTACGCGCTCACTCACTCTTGAGCTCTCGGCAGTCAAGTACAAGACTGTCTTGTCATTGTCTGCCGAGAGCTAAAAAGTGAGAGCACGCGCATGCGCGCACACGCTCTCCTCTCACTAGCTCTGCGATGTTACATGCCCCCATGCCATCTATGAAGGACGCTGGGTGAAAGGATTGTATACAAGCATATGTATAGTGGGATAGATTGGTTTCAAGATATAGGTATAGAATGGAATAATGAGGGGGAAAAGCTGACACCATAATTGTATAGGCTTATACACGGGGAAAATACAAGGTTGCTTTAAAGAGCTCAGAGCTGTGCGCGCTCTCACTCTTCAGCTCTCGGCAGACAAGGACAAGACAGTCTTGTACTAGTCTGCCGAGTACTCAAGAGTGAGTGACGGCGTACAGGCTCTCCTCTCTCCAGCTCTTCCACTGTCCGTAGCTGTGATACGCCCCCTTGCCATTACACACCCCCTTGCCAGTTTGGCAGACAAGTACAAGACTGTGTGATCTCTTGATCACAGTCTTGTCCTTGTCTGCCGAGAGCTGAAGAGTGAGCGCCTGCGCACACACGTTATCCTCCCTCCAGCTCTTGCTGTGGCACTGTCCGTAGCTGATTGGACAGTGTCAGCCATGGTAACACGCCACCTTGCCATTACACGCCCCATTGACAGTTCAGGAAGTTATTGAAATATTGGGTGCCAAATATAATGGCACCGATATCTAAATAACGGAGGAGGGTAGGGAAAAAATATAAAGTGCTCCAGGGTTTGTGCAGCCTTGCCCATTACATGCTGCACTCAGCTGCACATGTATGGGCAGGTGAAGGTTCTCTTTAAACAATTTCATCCCACTACTCAACACAAAAGTCACTCCTATAAATCACTGAACCATTTGCAGACTCTCTCCATTCCCCTGCTATTTGCTGCAGGGGACATCTCTCCCAACCCTGGTCCTCCCTCTTCTCTGATAAGCTCAGTCCCTTATCTGCGACACATAGAAACCCTGCAAACCTTCTTAACATTCCTTGTATGTCTTTTCCTGTCTCTTTTAACTGTGCTCTCTGGATATCTCGGTTCCTGTGCAACAAACTCACCTTTATTCATGATTTATTATGTTCTAATTCTCTCAACCTCCTGGCTATTACAAAAACATGGCTACACCTGTCTGACACTGCTTTCCCTGCTGTTCTATCTTATGGCGGTCTCCACTTCTCCCATGCCCCCAGACCAGAGAACAGGCAGGTTGTAGGAGTAGGCATACTTCTTTCCCCACACTGCACTTTCCAGGTCATTCCCCCGATATCCTTACACACATTTCCCTCTTTTGAAGTCCACACCCTCAAACTCTTTCATCCATTCTCCCTCCAAGTGGCACTTGCTCAGTTGTGTACCGCCCCCCGGGCTCACAGCGTCAATTCCTGGATCATTTTGCTGCCTGGCTTCCACAATTCATATAATCTGAAACACCAACTCTTATCATGGGTGACTTTAACATCCCCATTGATACCCCAATCTCCTTACCTGCCTCCCAGTTTCTATCATATCTTTAACCTCCTCCCTAGGTCTGTCACAACTTACTAACTCTCATACACATGAAGACGGCCATTCACTTGACCTGGTCTTCTTCTGTTTCTGCTCAGTTTCTGACTTTAATAACTCTCCTCTCCTGCTCTCTGATCACAACCTCCTCTCCCTTACTATCACAAATTCTCTGCCACCTAAGAACATGTCTACCCATCAGACATACAGAAATCTACATGCCATTAACACTTAGCAACTCATAGACAGTCTACAGTCCACATTATCCCCTATCTCTTCCCTCTCCTGTCCCAATCTGGCCGCCAAACATTACAATAACACTCTCAAAAATGCTTTGGTATGAAGCAGCCCCCCCTACACTCTGAACCACACGGCAAATACATCAACAACCCTGGAACACTCCTCAATCCCGCTTTCTTTAGCGGTGCTCGAAATGTGCTGAACGTCTGTGGAAAAAATCGCATTTGTCAGCAGTCTTCCTCCATTACAAATTTTTTTTTGTCAATTCTTTATTTACAATTTTCAATTCAAATGCATATTAATCAGGGGTACAAAAGGAAGAAAAAGGGGGGGGCGACGACAATAATCATAATAATAACATATGCCAAATAGTAGACACGCAGGTCCAAAATATTGCATCAATACAACAGGCAAAATTTGGCAAATCAACAGTGAGGAGAGGGGAAGAAGAGGAAATAGAAAAAGAAAGAGGAAGAAAAAAAGTGAAAGAAAAAAAAAAGGGGGGGGGGTTGGGTCAGGAACTAGAATGGGGGGGTGTTCTGTACGCACAGGGTCCAATGCACAACTAAGGAGGTACAAAATCTCTGCCTTAGGCGGTCATGATGGTCCTATATTCTGGGGTGTCTTGATGGACAATCCAATGGTGCCTTGTTTTATAGAAAATGTCATGTCGATTAATCAATTGAAAAGTGAGGTCCTCCATGCGTTAACTTTCCTCAATCTTGAGAAACCAGAGTCAGAGTGAGGGGGGTTCCGTGCTCTTCCACATAACAGGTATACAAGCTCATGCACTGTTAACCAAATGTCGAAGAATAGACTTCTTGTACGATGGCAAAGGAATGTCGCTTAAATGAAGCAGGAAAAAGATGGGAGTAAAAGGTATGGTGTGGTCAAAAAAAGGAAATTCTCCATACTTCCTGCCAGAAAGGGGACAACACTGGACAGTCCCAAAAAGTATGTAGAAGGGTACCTTCAGCAGACCGGTATCTCCAACAGTGATGAGACATTAGGGAACATAACATGCAGTCTGGATGGAACATAGTACCATCGAGATAAAAGTTTGTATCCCGCTTCTTGGATGCGACTAGAGATTCACAACCCATGCCTTAGTTCATATATTCTTGTTAATTGGGAATCAGAAAAAGGCAAATTCAAATCATGCTCCCATTTGCCCACAAAAGGAGGTGGAGGTTGCGTCAAAGGGGACACCAACATGGCATAAATGGCAGACAAAGCATGTCGAACAGGCCCTTTTTCAGCGCAGAGGGTTTCCAATGGCATGTTGGAGCAGTAGAGGGAGGTTGGGGATGGAAGGGAGATAAGTTAGTGATAAAGTTGATTCGCCCTCCAGAATCCCAATGAACAAGGATCAGGTGCGGAAATAAGAGATTCCAGGGATGGCCAAGAATCCCCCACCACAAAATGAGTAGCTCGATATCGGCCAGAGGATGCCTATCTCTGGAATACAGGATTCGACAAGCTCGGTGTAAAAGAGGGATGGCCCAGTATCAGACGTAAATGAGAAGGATGGGGTAGAAGTTGATTCCCAGTGGACTTTTTGAGTATTGCCAAGGTAGGGGAAATGGTGGGGAGGGTAAGGAGAAGTTAGGTAACCAGGGTGATTTGTGAAGAGACGAGGAGCAAAAATGTGTTTCCAAGGGGACCCTTAATTTGGTATCGGCATTACGATGCCAGTCCACTAACCTATTAAGGTGAGAGGCTCTGTAGGAGGCATAAATATCGGGTAACCCAATTCCCCCCTGTCGTTTAGTTCTATACAGTAACAAGTTCGAGATCCTGGCTGGTTTGTTATTCCACACAAATTTGGAGAACAGGGAGGCAATTGCATTGAAGAAAGAGCGGGGAATATGAATAGGCAGGGCCTGTAACAGGTAAATTATCCTAGGGAGAACATTCATCTTCGATATTGAGCAGAAACCAAACCATGTAAAGGTACCATAAGTTCATCTATCGAGATCTTTCGTAACTGATGACAGTAGGCGAGGAAAGTTAGCTTGATAAAGTCCAGATGCACACCGAGTAAGGTGAACCCTCAGGTAATGTAGGGTAGAGGAAGACCATTTGACTAGAAAGGAGGATGATAAGGATGTAAGGGCTGTGTGCGGCAATTAAATATTAAGGGCTTCTGACTTATGTAGATTGATTTTGTAGTTAGATAAGGTCGCGTATTGAGAAAGTTCAGACATAAGGTTCGGAAGAGAGACTAACGGTCTGGACAAGAATAATAAAAGGTCATCGGCGTAAGCAGCAATTTTATGTGAAGTGTCCCCGACTTGAACTCCCGTAATATCAACATTCTACCGAATATGTCTAAGAAGGGGTTCTAACGTGAGGATAAAAATAAGAGGGGATAGGAAACATCCCTGGCAGGTACCATTCAGGATAGGGAGTGTCCCGGCGCGGGGTGTGGACCCACTGGGCCGTACCACGTAGCGGGGTAGCAGCTGGCCAACTAGGTACAAAACAATGTCTATAGTCCAGAACGGGTACCTGAGGCAATGTAGACAGTAGCGGAGACACAACTTGACTTTCACAGTAGATGCCCAGTAGATGCAGCTGAAGACACGACTTGACTTTCACAGTAGATGGCTAGTAGATGCCGCGGAAGACACGACTTGACTCTCACTGTAGATACGATAGTACGGGATACAGGGTACAGGCAGCAGGAACGGGTAACACTGGGAACTGGAAAACACTGGCAGACCATTTGCAAAACAAACTTAGGTATACAACAACGCTCAGGCAAGTATCAAGTAGGCAGAGCCCTTTTTATAGTCCAGCAACCATTTGGGCTAATTATTGAGTGATGACAGCTGGACGCGTACTGACCCTTTAAGGCCTTGTACGCGCCCCGCGGGAAACAGTCTGAGAACCCGGAAGTGAGTGCCGGCGTCTCCTGGAGGAAGATGTCGCCGAGAACACAGATATCCTTGGCCGGGGCCGTCAGAGAGTAAGTCTGAACGACGGCCCTCGGCCATAGACATTACAGGGAGGTAGTCAGAAAGAACACCATTAATACTAACTGCCACAGAGGGGTGTGAGTACAAACTACCAATCCACTGGATCATTTTGGATCCAAGCCCTATGTGCTTCAAGGTCTGGGTAAGAAATCTCCAATCCACTCGGTCACAGGCCTTTTCGATGTCAGTGGATAGGAAGACAGCCGGGATAGAGGAGGTGGAGAGGTAATGTAGGATATTAATAGTCCTAGTGGTAATATCCCTAGCTTCTCTGGTGGTCATGAATCCAACCTGGTCATGATGGATGATATGTTGCAACAAGGGGGTAAGGCAGGTGGAGAGGATTTTTGCAAATAGTTTAAGGTCCACATTCAGGAGGGAGATGGGTCTATTGTTCGAGCAATGAGAGAGATCTTTACCTTCCTTGGGGATAACTGAAATGTGGGCCCTAAGTGTCTGAAGGAAGAGTAGTATTTGTAGTAAGGGAATTACACGCAGAAAGAAAACGTGTCTGAAGGTCAGGTAAGAACGTTTTATAGTAAATTAATGTAAGACCATTTGGGCCTGGGGCTCTGCCCGTTCGCGTGTCTTTAATAGCAAGCTCAAGTTAAGAAAGTGTGATAGGATCCACAAGAACCGAGATAGACTCCTGAGGGAGAGTGGAAAGGCTGGCACATTGCAAATAGTTATCTATAGAAGTTAGGCGTCCAGTAAGGGCATGTGGATGAAGGGGCGGACTAATCTTATAAAGCTTGGCGTAGAAAGACTGGAAGGTGTCTGCAATGTGTGAAGAAAGGGTATGTTTATGACCGTGGTCACCCGAGACTTGAGGAATAAACGAGCATGCTCTCTACAAATGCATGGCCCGCGCTAAGGTCTTCCCTGGCTTGTTCACAAACTCAAAAAAGTGACGGCGACATTTAGCCAAATAGGCTTTCGCATGGGAAAGGGATACATTTTTGTTCCCGAAGGAGGCAAAGTTCAGTCTTAGTCTGAAGCGCAAGAGACCGTTTATGGGCTCTCTCTAGGGTGCCAATCTTGGAGAGTAAGTCTAGGAATTGTGAATTCCTCAGGCGTTTGAGCTGGGCACCATGTTTAATGAGAGTTCCTCGAATAAAACATTTATGCGATTCCCAAACTATTGGGGAGGAAACATCTGGTGTTGCGTTATTAATAAAGAACTCCTGAAGGTCGTTACGAACACAATTCAACACTGTTTGGTCTTGCAAAAGATTTTCATTGAGACGCCACCTCCAAGAACATGGTTGAGAGGATCGGAGGGAGAGTAACATGGATACAAGGGCGTGGTCTGAAAAGGAAATGGTATCAATATGAGCCGATTGCAACAGAGAAAGATTAGTGTGGGAGAGGAACAAGTAGTCAATTCGCGAGTAGGAATCATGTACATGAGAAAAATGTGAGTAATCTTAGGTGGATGGGTGTAGCATGTGCCACGTGTCCATTAGTTGAAAATGCTGTAAGGTAGCTTTAGCCTTTCTAAGGGAGACATACGGTACATGAGAGGAACCAGACGAAGTGTCCTGTAAAGGGTCCAGTGCCATATTGATATCCTTCCCAAAGACAACCACCCCCTCCAGAAAATCCTCTACATCCCTGAGCATGCCGTCCAAGAAACGGGACTGTCCAGTGTTGGGAAGATATGCCGTACCAAACGTAAAAACAGAATCCGCCATCTTACCTTTGACAAAAAGATATCGTCCTGCTTCATCACGGTGACAATCCACATAAACCCAAGGTGCAGTACGAGCGATCAGAATAGAAAATCCTTTAGTTTTGGAATCGGAGGAGCAGCTGTGAAAGACGTCCGGAAATCTCCTGTCTGAGAGTCTCGGAATCTGATCTTGTCGAAAATGAGTTTCTTGTAAAAAGGCTACAGAAGCTCATTTCTTTCACAGAAGGTGTAGCAAGAAGAACCGTTTCTCAGGAAGATTAAGGCCCTGGACATTCAGGGACACCACGTTGAGCAGATCCATCTACCTAACGGGGGTGGGGGTAGAGAGGAGAGAGAGAGAGAAAAAAAGGGGGATAGAAGAAGAAGGCGAAAGAAAAGGAGAAAAGGAAAAGGATAGAAGTACCTAAATCAGTCCTATGTATATAATGGAGAAACCGTAAGTACAGAGACTGTCCAGCAGCTAGCCGGCAGCTGGACACCAATTGTGGAGAACATAGAAGGTATGAACAAAGCCAGTCGCTCCAAAGGGAGACCAAGCCACAGCTGATGGAAGAAGATTAGACTTTATAATAGAGACATAACAAACTAATGTCACAACAAGTAGAAGATTCTGCGCATACCAAAGGGAAGGTGTATATAATGGAGGGGGGATGGGGTGGAATGGGGAAAGAAATATAGGAAATAAAGGGAGAAGAATGAATCTCCAAGTAGACAGGGAGATATACACATTGCTCTGCAAATAAGATACCAGCTGCATATTACATCTAAGCCTGAGGTAGCTGAAAGATATGTCTAAAATGATCAAGTAAAGGAAATATGAGACCAACACCTATGTTAAACATAATAAAACTGTTCAAGAATTCACAGAGTAAGCATGGCAGGTAAGTTTGAGTACATTATCAACAGGAAGACACAAGGTCTACATCCAAATAAGGTGATAGTGCAATTGAACAAAATACAACAAAAACTGTCCATGGGTGGAGGACATAGTACTCACAAAGTTCCATCGAGTCTGAGGGAGAAATGTTAGGGTTCAGGCCGTAGGAGGGGTAAGAGGGTTCCCAACTGGGGGGTCCCCAGCCATAGCACTGTCCACATGATGGATCATCTCAACTGGTTGAGGAAGGGTCGTCGGTCTGTCCAAATTAGGACGTTGAGGGGCACGCAGAAAAAGTCCAGGCACTGTCCAGGCCGGTATTGGAACGGGGTCCATCCCCAAAAAGGCAAAAGAGTTGTGTAGGTCTTCTGGAGATCTCACTGCAAATTCTGTGCCTGCCTTGCGTATGATGATGTGGAAAGGATGGCCCAGCGATACGAGGCACCTGCTTTGCGGGTCTTATCCAGTAGAGGTTTCACCATGTGTCGCATGTTAAGGGTGCGTTGTGATACATCTGGTAGCAGACTAATAAATGCCCTTTCGTGTGTAACGGGACCCGAATCCCAAGCTTTTCGGAGAAGAGCTTCTTTTTGTTGATAGAAATGGACGCGGCAGAGGACATCACGCGGGCCACTTCTATTCCGATTCTGCAAACTAGAGCTGTATATCCTATGAACTCTATCGAGTTCCAGATCGTCGTCATTCGTTAAGTCCAAGATCTTACGGAATAAGAGAGAAACTGAGTGCCACAAGTCAGCACTACCCACCGATTCCGGCAGGCCTCTGATTTTAACGTTATTCCGGCGGCCCCGATTTTCCAAATCATTAATGTGTAAAGTGAGGTCGGTCAGCAAAGTAGAATGAGACTGTAACGTAGTTGAAAGATGAGAAAGAGATCCATCCACGTCTAGGGAACGCTGTTGCACTTGCGCCACCGTGGTAGAGATTTGTTGAATGGTGTGCTGAATGGCGAAAATGTCCCTGGCGTGCCGCTGAAGGCGGGAAACTGGGCCTACAGCTCCACCCGGGTAGAGAGGGCCTGTAACATGTCCCTGAGCTCCGAAAGCATGGGAACATCCGCCGCATGGTCCTCAACACCACTGGCTAATAAATCCTGGCTTCGAGAGAGAAGCAGAGCCGGTACAGGCTGACTTAGGGTGCAGGGGCTGGGCGGCCCTCGTAATGCAGGTTATCTGCTGATTGCCGGCATGGGCGCCATGACGGGACGAGGAGAGGAGGAAAGGGAATATCCTGCAGTGTGATGGGAGAAAAGCGCCAGCAAGGTACCTGGAGTAGCCGGAGGTTTAGGGTCCAATTTCTTCCACTTTGGCATGCTTTTAGGGTGGGGGAGATAATGAAATGTCTCTGTAGGTAAGCTGTGATCTCGGTGCTCTAGAAGAAAGCAGCCTCACTCCGCCATGTCCAAGCCACGCCCCCCTCTCAAGTACAAATTTATGATGAGAACTTACAAGTCTGCCTCTCACCGAGCCAAACAAGTCTTTCTCACCTCTCCCATCTCCGCATTTTCTAATAATCCAAAACACCTCTTATACTTTTCATTCCCTCCTTAGTCCTAATGTGCAGACTCCACTCATAGATCTCATTGCTGAAAACCTGGCCACTTATTTTTAAGTTAAAATTGACAACATCTGGCAAGATATTATCTCCCAGTACCGTAGTAACATCGATCCCCTTCCCTCCCATGCCCCCTCTTCTTCACATTCAGCATTTGACCCAATAACAGTAGAAGTCTCTAAGCTCCTTTCTTCTTCTCGTCCTACCTGCCCTAGTGACCCAATCCCCTCACACCTCGTCCAGTCCCTCTCCCCGGCTGTCACTAGTCACCTGACTAAAATATTTAACCTCTCTCTTTCTTCTGGAATATTTCCCTCCTCTTTTAAACATGCCGTTATAAACCCATTACTGAAAAAACAACAACTCTTGACCCATCCAGCGCTGCTAACTACCAACCTGTCCCTAATCTCCCTTTCACCTCTAAACTCCTGGAATGCTTGGTCTACTCTCGCCTTATCCACTATCTCCCTGCTAACTCAATTCTTGACCGCTAAATCTAATGGCAAATACTCTCTACTGATTCTCCTGGATCTCTCTGCAGCCTTTGACACTGTAGACCACCAACTTCTACTTAACATGCTCCACTCTATTGGCCTCAAGGACGCTGCTCCCTCTTGGTTTTCCTCATATCTCTCTGACCACTCGTTCAGTGTGTCATTTGCTGGTTCTACTTCTCCTCCTCTTCCCTTGCTATCGGGATTCCTGACGGATCAGTCCTAGATCCGCTTCTCTTTTCTCTTCACACAGCCCCTATTGGACAAACCATCAGCAGATTTGGCTTCCAGTACCATCTCTACGCTGATGACACCCAATTATATGCCTCTTCACATGACATCACCCCTGCTCTAATACAAAACACCAGTGATTGTCTATCAGCTGTCTCTAACATCATGTCCTCTCTCTATCTGAAATTGAATCTTTCTAGAACGGAGTTCCTTGTGTTCCCACCATCTACTAACCTACCTAAACCTGATGTCTCCATCTAAGTGTGTGGCACTACCATAACTCCCAGGCAGCACTGCCGCTATTTTGGGGTTATTTTTTACTCAGATCATTCCTTTACGTCACACATTCAATCACACGCTCCTGTCAATTTCACCTCAAAAACATCTCCAGAATCCGCCCTTTTCTTACTGTGGAAACAGCCAAAACTCAAATTGTCGCTCTGATTTACTCTTGTCTTGACTACTCTAACTCATTACTAATTGGTCTTCCACTCACTAAACTCTCCCCTCTCCAATCTATCCTTAATGTAGCAGCTAGGTTCATCTTACTGACCAACCGCTACACCAATGCCTCAACCCTGCGCCAGTCACTGCACTGGTTGCCCATACCCTTTAGAATTAAATTCAAACTTATTACTCTCACCCACAAAGCTCTTCACAGTGCTGCACTTCCTTACATCTCCTCCCTCATCTGTCTACTAGCCTACTCGGGCTCTACATTCTGCCAATGACCTTAGATTAACATCCTCCATAATCTGAACCTCCCACTACCGTCTCCAAGATTTTTCTTGTACTGCACAGCTATTATGGAATGTACTACCCAGACAATCAGATTGATTGCCAACATCCAAAGTTTTAAATGTGCCCTGAAAACACGTATTTTTAGACAGGCCTATAACATTCCTTAATCTAACTCCTTTCCCTGACGCCCTTTTACATTAGTCATGAGAACTTGACACCTTCATTCAGCAGTATCCCCCACACTCCTTGCACCCTAATGCACTTCATGTCAGTCATACACAGATACTGGCTGGTGAAGCTCTTGCGAGCAGGGTCCTCACTCCTCTTGTTTGAATTGTAAATTAGTTTTGTCAATATGTAATGTCTGATATTGTCTGTACATGTTCCCTCTGAATTGTTGGCGCTATATAAATAAAGATAATTATTAAAGAAGCACTCCACGTTCCCCCCCCCCCCTCCATTTGTACATTGGTGTTTCAGTGGGGTGCTGTGCGCAGAAATACTTACTGATACGTGTATCACGTAGTTATCGGTTCCAGCGCCGCCTATGTGATCTTCATTCTGACCTGGTATGGAACACTGTGCTTTTGAGAAAACCGGAACTCTGGCTCTCAATGCATTCCTATGGAGCCTCGTTCTGGCTCCCATGTGAATGCATTCAGAGCCTGAGTTCTGGTTTTCTCAAAAGCAGTGATTCCAGACCAGGTCAGAATGAAGATCACGTGGGCGGCGCTGGACCTGAAAATGCTTCTTTAAGGATGCCCTGGAGTTGGAAAAAATACAAAGAAGAGCAACTAAACTAATAAGTGGCATGGAGAATTTAAATTATGAGGAAAGGTTAAAAGAATTTAGCCTTGTAAAGAGGCGACTAAGGTAGGGACATGATTAACTAATATAAATATATGAATGGCCCATACAAGAAATATAGTGAAAACCTGTTCCATGTAAAGCCCCCTCACAAGACAAGGGGGGACTCCCTCCGTCTGGAGAAAAAAAGGTTCAATCTGCAGAGGCGACAAGCCTTCTCTACTATGAGGATTGTGAATCTGTGGAATAGCCTACCAAAGGAGCTGGTCACAGCGGGAACAGTAGATGGCTTTAAAAAAGGCATAGATAATTTCCTACAATGAAAAAATATCAGATCCTATGTCAATGTGTAGAATTTTTGTTTCATCCCTTCCCTTTTTCCCATCCCTTGGTTGAACTTGATGGACATATGTCTTTTTTCAACCAGACTAACTTTGTAACTATCCAAGAGTGACAAATTTTAATAAATTTGTGTGGACAACCTCTTGCCTCATAAGTAAGCCTAAAATAATGGAGATTAGAATTTACCATTGTGGTCCATGCTTGTAGCGTAGGAACTTTGGAATACTTCCAGTGCGTGAGAATGTTGTTTTTTTTGCATAACATAGGTGAAGTATCAGAAGTGATCTGGTTGCTATTGGGTTTACGCGTTTTTCAATTAGAAGAAGCAAACAAACCTTGGGATCCATTACTCTTGGGAGACCCACCTTTATTTCAAGACGTTCCATGACCTCCGCCCAAAAACCAAGAATAATCGGACAATCCCAAAAATAAGCCATCTGCTGCATAAAATATTAATTTTATTTGTAAAATTAAAAGTATCAGTCACATGACAAAAAAGGGAACAAAAACGATGTCCTCTTTTTGTGTTCGGACAATCATGTTTGGCTACACATAAAGAAAGAAGGGGATAATTTCCCTCTTTGACACATAGGCAACAAAGTTTTTACTATCTTTTTGTGCCTTATTAGAGCGCTAACTAGATAACTGCAGTCTCTGGACTATGCAACAGAAGAGCAATAACCACAAACCCCAACGTACGTTTTATCATATTACATGAATTATCAGTGGGCGTAAATAATGAACTTGTGTCAGGCTAGGACATGTCTAACTATGGAGTTTAACTATCTAAAGATTTATTAGGTACTTTCATTCTTGGCAGCATGTATGGCACTGGTCAGAGGTTAGCAACACACAGCTGCCACAAGGTAAACATTAATGGATTCCCTCATTGCGCTTTTCTGTGATTTCTATAGCGTTACAGAACAAACATCACTTACTCATTGTTTCGGCATAATTATGCCAAGTACTCAGAGCCAAAGATGCCTTTATGCTGTCCAAATTGTTCCCCTATTAAATGCCACAATTGTCTAGGTAAAGGAACTCCTTCTCGATCGGCATCTGGGACGAATACTCAAAATTTGGTCCAATGTGAGCGAGCATCCAAAATAACATTAGCCTTACTAAAAAGAAGTACTGTCCATGCTGGAAGCAGATGGTTCTGATGTTCTGATGCTCTGATGGTTCAGATGCAGTGCAGCTCTGCTCCTATTCAAGTGAATTGGAGCAGAGTTGAAGTAATGCAGCACAGCCGCCCTACAGTGTATGGAGCCATCTGCTTCCGTCACCGGCCACTGCATAACATCCGGTGCCCAGAGGCAGGCAGAACAGCTGATCGAGAGCACACAAAAAGGACTTGGAACTATCTATTTGCATACAGGCTGGAGGAAAGTCTACACTCCGAAAATACTGTTGGACTGCCTTTCCAAATGACTAGAAAACCAACTATACCTGAGAGGAGCTGAGAGGAATTTACTCTAAAATTGGTGATACAGTGTGTAACATCACAAAATGATAAGGTTGGGCAATCAGTCATCTATATCACTAAGAGAAATCCACAGCAATGACCAAGTGTAACTTGGTGCGTTGATCTAAAAACTTAGAGAGACCTACAGACTGAAAAAATTATCAACTTGAGCACAAAATGGTTGAATAAAAAAGTATACATTTTATTACAGATAGACACACGACAAGATAAAAAAAGTCACACAATGAGAAGGCGTCAATCTTATGCAAGACCAATAAGAGCATGTATGTCGCCCATGCACATACATAAATATCAAAATGCAGGCACGTATGTAAATTGGAGTCCAGGAGGGACAACCAAACTGCATGAACAAGTACAACAAGGTAGTGAATGAAAATGGCAATAATAATCAAGTATAAAGTGCTGAGAGATGCAGGTAACGCAGCCCATAGTCACATCCTAACAGGCTTGTGTGCAAAATATAGAGCTAAGACCTGTGTAGTCCATCAACTGAAGGGCAAGGTACCATCAGATCAAAAAGCACATGTTACAAGTACCTATTGAGAAATAAAATACATACCCAAGGTCATGGTCTTGCACAGAGAGGACGCAACACCCGACGCGCGTTTCGGCAAATGCCTTCATCTGGGGGTGGCATCATCCTGGCGGGACCCCCTCCTATATACTACCTGGTCCATGTGTTCTCGGTCAGGAATCACATATATTACATGTATTAATGTTTTGATTTGTCCTTTTTTGTTCTGTTCCCTCCCCCCGCCCCCTTTGTTCCCTCCTGGGGTTTGTTCCCTCCCTCGTTCTTTCTCCTAATGGCACTTACCTTCACGGTTATACATATATGAATATAGGCTGTTTACATGATTTTCTATATAGACATCATGCACCCCTTTTTTTGTCACTTCATGAACATATTTCATATGTCGATCTTTGCACATTTAACATATGAACGCAATTTTTTAATTTTTTGATGTGGTTCCCCATGTGTGCACAAATCCACACATGGATTACTACAACATTATATGTTTTTTTCTAGTACACCGTTTCTTTCCTTGTTTTGTCAGGCTATATAACACCGTGTTTGCCAGTTGTTTCTATTTCTTTTATTTTTTACTAGTTCATCATTATTTTTATTTTTCATTTTCATCTTTGTTTGCATTCACACATGTGTCCCCTATTTATTTACAATATTTTTATTTGGACCGTCCTCTTAATATGTGTAATCTTCACATTTTTATAGGTCCCCACTTATATGTACATCTTTCCTTACCTCCTGTTTTCCCTAGGGCCGTATATATTTTTATTTGTTATTTTACAAATTCAGCATATACCCACATACACAAATGCTCTCTAGATTGTAAGGCAGTGCATTATGCATGGCTTCCTTAGGTCTCTGTACCTGTTTTTCCATCATACTTATCCTATGTGACTTTTTACTATGTCCTAACTCTTTGTCGTGTGTGATTTCTGCTGTTCCCGGTCCGATTCGCCAGATTACGGCGGGCGGAGGGTGCGCTAACAGGGGGGAGGAGTGGCTTACGCACCTTTCGTCCGCTGTCTTGGTTCGGGGTTGTATGTGGGAGGCGCTGTCAGACATCGCTGTCTCACATCCTCCCCGATGGCGCGGTTCCGGAAGTGGGGCGGTGGCCATCTTTGTACCCCCTGTCTGGCGCCGTCTTTCCCCTTCCGCTGTGGACCGGTGATTCCTGACCCAGAACACATGGACCAGGTAGTATATAGGAGGGGGTCCCGCCAGGATGATGCCACCCCCAGACGAAGGCATTTGCCGAAACACGCGTCGGGTGTTGGCGTCCTCTCTATGCAAGACCATGACCTCGGGTATGTACTTTATTTCTCAATAGGTACTTGTAGCACATGCTTTTTGATCTGATGGTACCTTGCCCTTCAGTTGTTGTACTTGTTCATGCAGTTTGGTTGTCCCTCCTGGACTCCAATTTACATACGTGCCTGCATTTTGATATTTATGTATGTGCATGCCCGACATACATGCTCTTATTGGTCTTGCATAAGATTGACGCCTTCTCATTGTGTGACTCATCTTTTTATCTTGTCGTGTCTATCTGTAATAAAATGTATACTTTTTTATTCAACCATTTTGTGCTCAAGTTGATCATTTTTTCAGTCCGTAGGTCTCTCTTTCCAAATGACTGTCTGAGCGTTAAAATTTACACATTTGTCTGAATCTCCGAAAGTGGCAGCACCAGCTGCACCAGTATGCAAACTTAATGAATTTGCCTAAACACTACTACCATCAACTGAACTTAAAAATTCATCCCAAATAACTAAATCCTCCTTTAGAGATTTTGTCAATCTAGTAGGCAATAATTTAGATTTCTAACTCCTAGTGGTTAAATACAGTCGTCTAGAAAAGTCGTCTTGCGCAATTGACACAAGAAGCAGAAGCGCATGGCACACCTGTTATTTTACCCATTTATGTTATCCCACCTTGATTATATATAAATATCAAAATATATGTTCCTATGGGCTTATATATAATTAAAGGTGGGATAACAGTTTACAGTGACAAGTGGGCCATGCCCTACCACTTCTTGTGTGAATTGCGCCACAGTATACTCATATTATTACCCATTATCGAGCAGGACGGATCCTGGTTATGTTGGGACACCCAGGCCACACAGATATACATTTGCAACTTTACTTTTACTATAGATGGGGGTGTGAACTGCGTTGGTTGGTGGAGGGGCTACAGAGTTTGGCGAAGTCTGACCAGAAGAAGTCTTCATAGAAGAATTGTGGACAAAAAACCATACCTTCGACGAGGAGGCAAGGCCAGGCAACTAAACTATGCAAGAAAACATAGGTACAGGGGTGCAGAAAAATGACAGCAGGAGCTCTGGACTGATGAGTCAAAATTTAAAATATTTGGCTGTAACAGAAGGCAGTTTGTTCGCCAAAAAAAAGAGCGGTACAATAATGAGTGTTTGAAGGCAACAGTGAAGCATGATGGAGGTTCCTTGCAAGTTTGTGGCTGCATTTCAGCAAATGGAATTGGGGATTTTGGTCAGGATTAATGGTGTCCTCAACTATCTTCTGTGTAAAGAAGAAAAAGGTGCCCTGGAAGTGATATGGCCCCCACAGAGCACTGATCTCAACATCATTGAGGCTGTCTGGGATTACAGGAAGAGAAAGAAGGATTTGAAGAAGCCTACATCCAAAGAATATGCAAATCAGGCCATATCTCCCTGACTCACTCTCACTCTCTCTCTTTATTCAAACTTTGACCGCAGTGATGAGGAACAAGGGGCTTGGGATCCCCATTGTAGTGATCAGTGGGGGTCCCAGCATATCACACTGCCAGGGTGAAGGCATTCTTTTAGTGGAAACTAGTGTCTTAGTAATTAATTTACAGTCTGTCTTATTCCTAGCTCCTTACCATTAAACTGCCGGCTGCGCAGGTAAGGACTGTAGCAGACAGACACTCTCCAGCCACACGAATGAACCCGCTGTCCCTGTCGGCACCTTCAGTACAACTCACCCAGGTCATGATCGGGGCGGGTTAGCATCGCCGACACCCCACCCCCGTCAACACTTTCTGGGACTAGAGTTAGAAAATCCCTCTCATGTTCGGCCCAATTTCTCCTCTAGTCTGCCCCCCCTCTGGCGGACGTCAAGTTACTGGGTCTCAGAGACCCATCGATGCAGCCGCAGCGTACACAGATTGGCTGCACTGCACTGTACTGTGTGGTAAGGGGGGCTTGTGGGCCCCCCTGGCTTAGGGGTCCAGTCGCAACTGTGACCACTGCAACCCCTATAGCTACGCCACTGTATATATATTATATATATTGCACTCGGAAACTCTCTAGACCCTGTACATTTTTTGACATTTAATTATGTGAGGCCTTGTGCTGAAATAAATGGTTTTTTTAGTTTTTCCCCATCATCCTGCACTCAATACCCTATCATGACAAAAGAGAAAACAGAATCTTAGTAATCTTTTCTAATTTATTGAAAAGGACAAACTAAAATGTTGCATGGACATAAGAATTTAGACCCTTTACTCAGTACTTAGTTGAATCACCATTGGTAGCGATAACAGCCTCCAATCTTCTTGGGTATGATGCCAGAAGATTTTCACCCCTGGATTTGGAGATTTTCTGCCATTCTTCTCTGCATATCCTCTCAAACTCTGTCAGGTTGGATAGGGTTGATGGACAGTCATTTTCAGGTCTCTGCAGAGATGCCCTGACTGGGGCACCCAAGAACATTCACAGAGTTGTCCCTAAGTCACTCGTGTGTTGTCTTGGCTGTGTGCTTAGGGTCATTGTCTTGTTGGAAGGTGAACCTCCGGCCCAGTCTGAGGTCCAGAGCACTCTGGATCAGGTTTTCATTAAGAATATCTCTGTACTTTGCTCCATTCATCTTTTCCTTTCTGTCTGTCCCAGTCGCTGAAAAACACCTCCGGAGCATGATGCTGCCACCAACATGCCTCACTGTAGGCATGGTATTGGGCACTGATGTGCAGTTCCTGGTTTCCTCCAGACGTGACGCTTAGAGTTGAGTACAAAAAGTTCAATCCTGGATACATCAGACAACAGAATCTTGTTTCTCACAGTCTGAGAGTCCTTTGAGTGCTTTTTTGCAAACTCCAGGCGAGCTTTCATCTGTCTTTTACTGAGGAGAGGCTTCTTTCTAGCCACTCTGCCATAAAGCCCAGATTGGTGGAGTGATGCAGTGATTGTTGACCTTCTAGAAGTTTCTCCCATCTGCACACAGGATCTTTAGAGCTCGGCCAGAGTGACCATTGGGTTCTTGGTCACCTCTCTTACAAAGGTCCTTCTCTCCCGATTACTTAGATTGGTGGGGCAGATAGCTCTAGGAAGAGTCCTGGTTGTTCCAAACTTCTTCCATTCAAGAATTATGGAGGCCACAATGCTCTTGGGAACTTTCAGTACAGAAGAAATGTTTATGTTACTTCTCCCACAGACCATCGCGCAATCCCGGATCCTGCCAACAGTTGCCTCCACCAGTCAGCTGATACTCCAACCACACAAGCTACCTCATGGATGATTCTGGAAATCAGCCTCATTCTCAAGTAAGTACCAAGAAAAGATCACAAGAAGAGTAAAAGGAGGGGAAGGAGGGGGGAGAGAGACACACAACAAGAAATATGAGGAGCTATTGTTCCATGTGGTCACCAGTTATGCTGGTAGGGCCTTTGCATTCTTCACTAAGTGTAAGCAATCCCTTCAGATTAAAATTTCTTTATATTTTATAGATTTCATTGGGTTTTATAAGAATTGTAGATACCAAGAGGTCCTATTGTATAAATGTGCTGTGATTTTTGTTAAGCAAATTAAAACAATGATGAGTTCCACAATAAAAAAAATGGTCCCAATTCCATCCTACCAAAACAATAAAGAGTCTGCTGTATGTCAGCATGCCTGATCATCTTCAAGATATTTGGAATTGTGTGACCCTACTTTAGGTAGGAGAAATGTATTAATATATTATGGATGCCTTCTGGTATAAAAGAATGAGGACTTCTCATTTTGTTTTGATCACTCGTCTTCATCTCACCTGAGTTAAGCCAGAAAAAGCTGCCTGGGGCCAAAGCTGCAGGGTTTCCCCAAGAATTGAAAGTATCTTTTATGTCCCTATGACGTATCCTCTTAAATATGCCCCTTTGATTACCATTTTGTGTTCTGAATAGGTCCAAAATCCTGTGCTGATTATTTCCATAATATATGGGGGTTTGAGCTCCATTTTTATGATACATTGGTATGCAGTAAGCTCCCTCTACTAGTGACTGTAAGCAGACAGAATTGTATGTAACTTTGTAGCTATTTAGGGGTATAGAACTCTGTATCAGAAAAACAAAAACAAAGCTCCAACCCATGTAAAGATATGTTAAGATATTAAAAGGCACATCATTTTTGACCTAGAAACAAAATGGTGTCCAAAATTGAACATTGACTTTAAGCACTGTTAATTAAACTTAGTTCAACTAATTATAATTAGGGATTTTACAGGGCTTTAGAATAACTAAGAACATAATGTGCTTTCACTTTAGAGTATAGCTCTGGGAAGGTACTGGTTCTCCTGGAATTTTATGCAAATCTCCTTCAGAAAAAAGAAAACTGTCTCTCTACTGCCACCTATAGGAAGCAAACTTAAAGTACCAGTAAACCTAAATCCATCTTATAACCATTTGCTGTGAACTTGAATACAATATTATTATTTTGCAGCCAGAAAAATGCCTGTGCCTATGACCACTTATTTTTCTTTCACATTTTCAGCTTGGAGTACCTCCAGAAGCATTTATATAAATATTTGTGACTAATATGAGAGGTTCTCTTTATAAGCTGCATTTCATTAGCTTTGTACTGTTAGATTTAGTGGCCCTTTAAATAATTAGGGAAAGTCAACGACAGGATGTGCAACGTGACCAAAAGTGTTAAGAAATACATAAAGCATGCTTGCATAACTGTCCATAAAAAACTTTTATCAAACTCTGTCAGGGTCCTAAATAATTGAGAAGTATCACTACTTTGCACAGTACCTGTGAATAAAAAATAAGTGTAAGAATAAATCATGAGTCAGAAGCTGGAAGCCAGCATAAAAAAAAGAACAAAAAGTAAATTTTACTGCCAGATGGATTGGCAAAACATCTGCCTATAGTTAAGTACAGCCATTTTACCCTGATGATTATACTATACATATGTAGCCCATAGGACCCATCAGGGCCAGACTATAAGTAGGGCACAATAGGCATCTGCCCTGGTGCCTCCACCATCTTGGGTCTATCTCATATCTGTCTTACATTCTCCAGTTACACTCCTGGCAGTCATTAACGAAATGGACAGTGTATACACTACTCACCTCTGGGCCCTCATGTTTCAGGAAAACAGGTATTTCCTGATGGCTGTTTGGTGATCCTATTCAGCCAAAAGACTTGGAGACGCATGTGTGTGGCTCTTTCTTTGACGTCTTAGACCTTATTCACACGACAGTGAAAAAAAAAATGTCCATTAAAAACTGATCAACTGTCAATTTTTCATGGCCGTTTTGCATCAGTGTGTCTCTAAATTTTCATCCATTTCCAGTCCATCTGTCCGTTTTTAATGGCTATTTGACATCCATTTTGCATCAGTTTTTCATGGCCATTAAAGAAACTGATGAATTTCATTGGCCAGGCTTTTTTTGTCCCAGCCCCCTGAAAAAAACCAAAGGAAGGTCACATGTTCACCTAGACACTATTTACAGCGTCCTTGTATATGATGCCACGCACCTCTTGTATATGATGCCACACACACCTCCCTGCATATGATGCCACACACCTCCTGTATATCATGCCACACACCTCCCTGTATATGATGCCACACACCTCCTGTATATGATGCCACACAGCATCTCTGTATATGATGCCACACAGCCTCCCTGTATCTGATGCCACACACCTCCTGTATATGATACCACACACCCCCTGTATATGATGCCACACACCCCCTGTATATGATGCCACACAGCCTCCTGTATACCATGCCACACACCTCCTGTATATGATGCCACACACCTCCCTGTATATCATGCCACACTCCTCCCTGTATATGATGCCACACACCTCCCTGTATATGCCACACAGACCCCTGTATTTGTCACTCCTCCCTGTATATGCCACACAGCCTCCCTGTATATGCCACATACTTCAATGTATATGCCACACAGACCCCCTGTATATGATGCCACACAGCCTCACTAGATGCCACACAGCCTCACTGTAGATGCACACAGCCCCCCTGTGGATGACGCCACACAGCCCGACGTGAATGCCCGACATACTTACCGATGCAGCGCTGTCTTCAGGTAAGGTCCCTCGTCTTCACGGGATCTGCGGCGACGCGATGACACATACTCAAGATGCAGCACTGTCTCCGGTGGTCTGGTCGCTAGTCTCATGGGATCTGCCAATAGCCTGCAAATCCCCATGTCACAGATCCGTTTTAACGGTTGTTACATGTATTGACAGCCGTTAAAAACTGATCCATTGACTTCTATGGGGGCCGTCAGGCCGTTAAAACGGCCAAAAATAGGACATGTCCTATTTTTTGACGGCCATTATTCATGGGCTGTTAAAAAAACATCATTGTTCTGAAAACAGCCGTGTGTTGGCCGTTAAAAGGACGGCCGTTTTTCACTGTCGTGTGAATAAGGCCTAAGGAAATTACTGGCTCAGTTGATTCCATAGCTCCCATAGAATTCAGTTGAGAGGACCAGACGCAACACCATATTCTCTGCACAGTGGCCTCCACCAACCTTAACCTTGGACCCATGTACAGTATAATCCTTAGATGTTATATAAAACCTGGAAAATTGAACCTTTTATCTATCTGATGTAAAGGGAATGCCTTTGTAAATCAATATGTCTCAAGGCAATTGTTATATTATGTGCAAATCATGCCACATTTACATAGAGCTATTGGTGGTAACGGGCAACTACCAATAAAATGTAACAGTATTATTTAGATTTCCTACTTACAGCCAGCATGGCTGCCTTTGAGTTTCAATGTTACCTTTAGTAGTGTGTATATTTCTGCTGACATTTAGGTAGCAGACATAGTGAATGATATTTAGCATTTGAAGAGCTTGCCCTTATGTGTTGGTATTTGCAGTTGTTTACTTGAGCAAACCTTCAGAAAAAAAGCTATACATTTTAAAGTATCAAATTTTGTGCTGAGCTTTTAAAGATTTATAAATAATAGGACATGACAAGAAAATAGTACCCAATAATTACTTATACCAACAAAGCTTTTAACAATGCTATTACAACTACATGAAGTTTTAAGGGAAAAAGACAGGACACTTATCTAAACCATTAATGTATATAGAAAGGACACATTTTCATTACAACCTTTACAGAGTTCAAAGTTTACACATAAACATGATCCATCTACTTAGTTGAACATATAAAAGCATTGTGTGTGGATTGCGAATGTAACGAATATTACTGTATTTGTACCAGGGTTTTCTGATCACTGCTGAAAAGGACACACTGCATTTTCTTTGTTGGGTTGGGGTTAATCATAAGATGATATTATATACTCATATAAATAGAATTGAATATTGATTCCATTATTCACTTTCAAAAAGCAATAGTACTCCTGTAAATAAAGTTAATACCTCATTCACAATTAAACTGAATAAAGCCTAGGGAATAACTGAGAAAAGTGACAAGTCAACATCTTTGGGTACCAAAGGCAAAGGTTTAAAAATGTGACAACCTGTTTCCAAATTTATCAGTTTTTTCCAATTATATTTTTGTCTACCTTGTTCTCTTGTAATAGACTGTGCTCATACCAAACCAGGATCGTACTGACAGGGCAATCGGGCACTGCCTGATGTTTCCAGAGCATTGGAGGAGGGGGTGGGTGGGCTGTATAGGTATTGGAGCTCCATTTCTCTCTTACAGAGCTCCAATTCTTCTGTTCACCTTCACACAACCATAGAGTTAACCCTAGAGTTATCTCTACTACATATTTTTTTTTTAAGGCAAAACTCATTTCAGGAGAATTTTCACACACACACACGCACGCACGCACGCACGCACGCACGCACGCACGCACACATACTTTTATACTTTGCGTATATAAACACCCACAAAATTCAAAAGGAACAGAGCGTGCCAAATACACTGATATAGCATATGTCTTGGTTTGCTTGATTAAATCCTTAGATAATGCCAAAAAAGATTAACATGGTAAAGATGTTGAAATTTAAAACTTTTCACAAATGTACCAGTATGCACTTTGCTAAAACCATATGTATAGAACTAACACTGTAACAAAACCTGCAGGCGTATATATATTCCCAAACACAAAATCCTAGCGCACAGCCTAAAAAACACACCCTTGGTGGTTTTATTAATTTATGATACTCTCTATTGTGACATTCCCCACCACCACCAAGCCAGCAGTGACCGCAAACAATAATAGATCTCACCATCAGGGTACAGGAAAGGTTTATAAAAAAAACCAACATATACTAAACAATATATACAGTGGCGGATTAAGAAGACCATGGGCCCTGGGCTGTTACCCAAACTTGGGCCCCCCTTCTCCACCACCACCCTGCCGCGCCGTAACTATTGCTAACACTACCTAAACACTAGTACACAAAGTAGGCACATTATGCACAAAGTACACACAGTACGCACATTATGCACAAAGTACGCACATTATGCACAAAGTACACACAGTACACAAAGTAGGCACATTATGCACAAAGTAGGCACATTATGCACAAAGTACGCACATTATGCACATTATGCACAAAGTACGCACAGTACACAAAGTACACAAAGTAGGCACATTATGCACAAAGTACGCACAGTACACAAAGTACCACATTATGCACAAAGTACACCTTGTAAACACATGAATATGGACATTAAACATACATGAATATGGACATTAAACATACATGAATATGGACATTAAACATACATGAATATGGACATTAAACACACATGAATATGGATATTAAACACACATGCACTTACCTTTTATGTCTTCACTGCAGCTCTTCTCCTGCTCACAGCACAGAGCCCGCCGACAGTCTCCCCTCCCCCATGTCCCGACAGCTAGCAGCAGAGATGTTTAGAGCAGGGAAGGGGGGCTGGAGGGGGAGCTTCTAAAGCAGCACAGACCACGGCTGCTAAGTAGAAGCAAAGCTCCCCTCGCCTGACAGGTGCGGTCCTGGCACCGGGGCTCCCTCCGGTGCTAGCGACGCCACTGGGCATGAGGGGGTTCGGGCGGTCATAGGCTCCTTGGGCCCCCTGGCAGTCTTGGGCCCCGGGCGACCGCCCGAAACGCCCTAATGATAATCCGCCACTGAATATATACAATATACAAATAGTAGCGATAGTGCACAGGAGCACAAAAATAAAGCTTCTGTGTCGCCATTGCTGCCATTCTAGTTCTACAAGTGCAGAAAGTAAAAAAACAGTGGGCAGTGAGACTGTACACGAGGTTTAGGGCATACAGTCGAGGTATAAATAATTTTTAAATTTGTCTTCTTAAAAAAAGTATGCTCAACTGTATGCAAAAAACAACTGCAACGGTATGCTAACAGAGCTAAATATGTCTCTCATTGTAAAAATATATATGTCTTAACAAATAAAACATTTTCCCTTGGTACTGAATATTGTTATCTTACTACGCTTTCTAATACTGTCTACAAACTGTATCCAGATATTAGCCTATGAAATGTATGCCAAGAAGATACTCTTTGGCATATGGCACTCTATAGGTATGTTATAGGATATATTTGGATACTTTTTTGTGCTAACCAGAAATATTTTATCCTTAAGACGTAGCCTCAGGGCAGTAGCTATATGGAGAGCTAGTAGTGGCACCCAGCCCCTCTGGCACATAGGAAGATACCAGTATTATAAATGGCCAATGTTACAGTTTTTGCATTCGGACACAGGATCTTTAAGTTATTCTTCTGCGTATCCCAAACTCTTGGTGAGGATAGACACTGAAGTGTGTGAATTACATGTATATAACCTAATATTTCTAACACTAAAATAATATTAGTGCGTTTTTCCATACCATCCTGTACAAATAAGGAAATGTGAATATAAATCAATGTATACATGTTATAGTTTTCAATGAAAAATGGTCAATGTTGCATTTATGTAGCCTTTTATTTCAGGTTCTAGGATTGTGTCTCACATTTAAATGTACCATAGGTAAACATGCTAATATCTTTTGCCTGACTATACTTAGCTCGTATTCAGTATAGTCTATAGGGAAATTTATCTCATATTCAGTATAGTCTATGGGGGAGACTTATCAAAATTAGCACAAGGCCTTTTGTGTATGAGTAGATGCCCATCGTTAACAATCAGATTCCATCTTTCATTTTTCAGAAGATCATTGGAAAATGAAAGCAGCAACTGGATAGGATGCCGTAGGTAATTTCTCCACTTTTCCTTTCTACAAGTTTTGATAAATCTAGTAAAAGGTGCCTCATCAAGCCAAACATTAGATAGACTCAATAATGTTCTGGTTAGGAAATGTCCATCCCTTTAAGATTAACATTACTACTAGTCTAGCTTCTGGGCGGTTCTGGTTATAGTTGTTGTGCCTATTCCACTTCTGTCTTTCTTTCTATCAGATTGAAGGGTGGAGTATTTAAATCTGGGTTGGTTCGGTTTTCTTTGCTTGTGATTTTTCTTGTTTCCAGGTGTTTGATCAAGTTACTGACTATACCCTGTACCTTTGACTATTTCCACTTTTAGGAACTGGACCTCGGCTTTGTGATTTGGACTTTCTGTTTACCATCGGACTGCAATGTTAACTGCTCTGGTATTGCCTGCTTTGCACCTATTATCCTACACTGAACCCTGTTAAAACAACCTGGGTTTTATGCTGCAAATTCCAACCTGCCTTGCGGTGGGCTCTGGCAGAAACCATAGAGTAGCCTTAGATTCTGTTGATCAGAGTTGTGACGGATTTGGGGTTGCGGATTTATTTGCACGCTGACAGTCTCACAGTCACCAGCAGCCTTTGGGGAATCGCTCACCTAGCATTTCTGTATACTTCCACCCTGGGAATTGCTCAACTGGTGATTCCATAACAGTTCTCCTCAGGACCCTAGAAAGTCATATTCTAATATATTGTGAGAAATGTATTTTTAGAATAACTACCTAACTAAAACTTAGATGTTTATGTTTATAAACTCCTCAGCACGTCTATTACATGTACTGCATTTTGTCCATTGCCATAGTCATTTATGACTTGTAGACCAAGGTGCAGTTTCTGCGTGTGTCTTTTGCCAAAACCTGTAGCAAGGAGATTTATATAGGACAATTGTAACAATTTAAGGATACGTACTTTTGAATGGTATAAACGTTAAACTACTGGCAGTATGTAATAATCTAAAGTTTTCTTCTCTATTATTATTTTAGGCACCTTGTAATTTTTGTGTATAGATGATTCAAGCTGAGTCTTCAACTTCATTTTTTACCTGGCTGAACATATCTGACAGAATATGACTTTCTCAACAAGTTATACAATTCACTCATTGATATGTCACATTTTGTACATAAAACAGGTTAGTCACTTCAGTAGATTTGGCACTGACTTCAGAAGAGAAATGACGAGATAATGGTTCCTTTACTATGGAAACATAATGAAATCACAACAGAAGGTTTATTGCATGAACCACATATTGAGTAAAATGTAGTCCTCTTAGAACAGTGATGAAAACCGCCTAGATGAAACAAAACATGGCTATTCCATATTTTCCTGATCTTTTGCCAATATTTCTAAGTTAAATTTCATAGATAATAAGAGTACTTATTTACAGATAAAATGCAAATAATTAATTTATACACCCAGAAATGTGCTTAAGAAATTTGTTGTACAAACTTGTTATACTTTTATATATTTTTATATCTTATAGACATGACAATAGGACAAAGACTAGTTGGTAATACATATGGAAATAATGGCCTTATTGCACATAGAAAGCACTCAAAGTTCTAAACTGCACTAGTAAAAGGATTTATTGGTTTTGATTATTTACAAGACCACCTCTCCTCGTATATTCTAAAATAATTCAACTGTCACAAGCTACTTAATGCACGTGTTGAAGAATTAAGGCTAATAAATAGCTAGTGTCCACTGGCGACTTAGGAGGCCACCAACATGTCACCTCCTCAGATTTGCTCTAAAGCTGACAGGCATAGATTCTCACTGAAACTCAAATACAGGCAGAGCCAAAGGTATCACACCAGTTGGATAAACTATGGTAAATAGGAACCTGGAAAGAACTTAGCGCCATAGGTCACAGCCCACTCCAAGCCAAAGATTGGAAGCAAGAAAGCAAAAACCAGTAAGCAGGAGAAAAAATACACTACACAAATTCTTACTATATCGTTGAAGAATTGCTGCAAAACAACATATGCATAACTGAAATGTTTATGTAGGAGAAACGTAGACATAACTGGCTCAGTGGAAGACATTAGGAAAGGGAATAAGTATGTTCTATAGGAAGGTCATAGAAAGAACCCAAGGTTTAAGGTGCCCATGCACATTAGATGGCAGCTGGCCGAAACTGCCAATTTTGAGAGTAACGGCCAGATTATCTAATGTGTAAAGAGGTGTCCCGACTCGCTCCTGAAGGCAGATGTCGGAGATAAAGAAGGATCAGGCATGTTGGATTTCAACATGTCCGATATTTTGTTCCCTCAGGAAACAAGCTGCCAAAGGACTCTGGCAAGCTTATTCCACTCTCCCCATTAAAAACACACGCACAGCCGAGCCAAGTGTGCACGTGTATGGGGGAGTCAGGAGGAATAGCTGTCAGCTGAACAGCCATATAAAGTGTATGGTCATCTTTAAGCTGGCCATAGGCATGATGTATTTATCTGCAGATCATTGTCGGATTCAGCTTATTTCAGTGCCGTTTGCTGTTAATCTTATGTGTATGACCACTAAAAACATCAAATTGTCAGCAAATATCACTAAATATGTCTGCACGTAAATATCTCATGTCTACGGCCAGCTTGAAGGTGGCCAAACACTTACGTTTAGGATCGGTCACAATGCGGCTGATCAATCGTACGTTGGATCTTTTGTAACGTACGAACGATCCAGACATCAACATGTCAGAATTAATTGGCAAATCAGGGACATAGTTTAAAAACTGCCAAAGAGGCAGGCCAGAACATTACAATGTGGCTGGAGAGGTGGTATGTCGTGAGCCATACATTTCTAAGACCTGAACGAGGGGACATTTAATCTAGGGTCCACTAGCCATAAAGTGCAAGCAGATGAGGGGGCTTCTCCTGATTGTGTGGTGGAACGGGCAGCTAGACAGGGGCTCCCCAGGGGTACGTGTATAATAGGGCTATGTTGTCTGCAGGTAAATATCTCATATCTACGGCCATCTTGAAGGTGGCCAAACACTTACGTTTAGGATCGGTCAAAATGCGGCTGATCAACCGTACATTGGATCTTTTGTAACGTACGAACGATCCAGACATCAACATGTCAGAATTAATTGGCAAATCAGGGACATAGTTTAAAAACTGCCAAAGAGGCAGGCCAGAACATTACAATGTGGCTGGAGAGGTGGTATGTCTTGAGCCATACATTTCTAAGACCTGAACGAGGGGACATTTAATCTAGGGTCCACTAGCCATAAAGTGCAAGCAGATGAGGGGGCTTCTCCTGATTTTGTGGTGGAATGGGAAGCTGGAAAGGGGCTCCCCAGGGGTAGGTGTATAATTGGGCTATGTTGTGCATCTGAGTGACTAAACATGATGGCTTGGGCAGGGGTGGTTTTGACTTTGCTATGGGGTTATCCCTCCCAAGTATAAGCCGCAAGACATGGGTCTTTAATTCTGAAGAGGGTTAATTTAATATAAATGCTGGAAATACTCTTTATTGGAAATGAACAAATAACATTATTTTATTCCAATCCCCTTTTCTTCACTTTTTCCCAATTCTGTAAATTCTGCCCAGCATCTGGCATTGTCTTGTATTACTTTCTAATTATGTTCACCTTTCATGGTATGGAGCAGCAGTCTGAATGATGGCCTGAAAAAGTGATACAACAAAAATTAGTTATCTTTGTAACCATAGGTCACAGTATGAAGGAGTACCATTTCAGCAAATCACTAAGAAAATGAAACATTTGTCATATACAATAAATAACACCTGTCGGATATATTCAAGCTGAAAGGAGAGAAAAGGTTTTTATTTTCTGTCAGGCATGCTAGGTCATAGCAAGCAACCAGAGTTATTAATATTACATGACAGAACAAGTCAAGTGACTACTGCCTCTGGGAACATAATTTTGCTTGTCTGCCATTTCTGACAAGTGTTTACTACTGCCTGCTGTTAACAAACTGATACTATTTTAAGAGGGTTAAAACTAAAAAGCACTGTATCAAGGCATCACAGAGAAGACAAGTGAATTACTGTATATACATATATATGTTGTATACTGGATATAGTTCTATGGTATCGCTGTTAGATTCATTGCTTCACAGTATTAGGGCCGAGCTTACTTTTGACCACGGCACTATATGCATGGTATTAGCATGTTCTTACCTGCATGAAAGTTTTTAGATTAAGGGTAAAGGAAAACAGCAAAGAATGATCAAAGTTGTAGATTATGTAGTTTGTGCAATCAATAGAAATTGCAATATATAAACTCAAAATACATTTTGGAGTAACTTTGTAAAGTATTGTTATTAAAAAATTGTTTCCTTGCAGAAATATGGCAATTATCTGCTTGTAATAGCCCCCCTGGTCAGTGGCGTAACTACCGCGGTAGCAGCCGTAGCCCATCAGCCGACATGCCCCACCCATATGCTCGGTGGCGCCGCTAGCAGCCATTATGGCTGCTACAGCTGTAGTGCCGCTACTATGGGGCCCGCGCTGCCGAGCCTCTAACAAGTATGGGCCTGATTGGCTAGCGGCGCAATGACGTCATCACGCCGCTTCCATGCTTGAAAGGCCCTGATTGATGGGGCGTCATTCTGCCCCACCAATCAGCGTCATTGGACGACGCTCGTTCAGCTCCTGCAGACCTGCTCAGAAGAGAGCAGATCTGCATCGCCAGCAAACAGGAACGGGATCATGTGAGTATGTAAAGTTTTTTTTCTTTCATAAAACTGTTAATGGCATTATCTATAGTGGGGGCTCTATCTACAGGGGGGTCGATTATATGTGGGCCACTATATACAGGGGGGTCTATATGTGGGGATGTGGGGCACTAGCTACAGGGGTGGTCTGTATGTGGGGATGTGGGGCACAATCTACAGGGGGGTCTATATGTGCAGATGTGGGCCACTATATACAGGGTAATCTATGTGTGGGACACTATATACAGTCGGAGCTATATGTAAGACACTATACAGGGGTGGGCTATATGTAGGGCACTATCTATAGGGTAGCTTTTTTTTTAAAGGAACTTTCTATAGGGGTGGGCTATGTGTGGGACACTATATACAGGGGTGGGTTACCTGTGGGGTACTAGCAACAGGGTGGCTATATGTAGGGCACTGTCTACAGAGGTGGGCTATACATGGAGCACTACCTATAGGGGAAGCTATATGTAGGGCAGCACGGTGGCTATGGGGGTACTATCTACAGGGGGCACGGTGGGTGTGTGTGTCAGTGTATGGTACTATTATAATCAGGGACACAGTGTATGGCACTATTATAGTTAGAGGTGCAAGAGGTGTTGAGAAATTTAACTTTGTTTATAGGTGCAGAAATGTTTTAAAAGTGAGAAGCTGAAGACATCTGAGCCGAAAACTGCAGAAATGGGTCATGGCCGGTAGAAATCCATCATAGATGTCTGGACCGGAGCAAGAAGAAAAGAACTAGAATCTGAGACGTCACCGGTGAGTCACTTAATGTATATGTTTATTCTGCCTCTAATCAGCACTGTAGTCACTGTATGATCTGCAGCGAGATGATTATGATATGATTTTTTTTTTGTGAAACAGCATCTCCCAGTATATCCTCACCATTGTTCAGGCCATGCTGGGAGCTGTAGTTTTACGCCGTACAAACCTATACAGCAGGGGTTGCACTAAATTGAGCTGTATTTGTCCTGGTGTTGTATATATGTACTGATCTTGGCTCTGATGCTGTATGTAAGTACTGAGCTTGGTTCTGGTGCTGTATATACGTATGAGATTGGTTTTGGTTCTGTGTATATATGTACTGAGCTTGGTTCTGGGGATGTATTTATGTACTGAGGTTGGTTCTGGTGCTGTATATATGTACTGTGCTTGGTTCTAGTGCTGTATTTATGTACTGAGGATGATTTTGGTGCTGTATTTATGTACTGAGGTTGGTTCTGGTGCTGTATATATGTATGTGCTTGGTTCTAGTGCTGTATTTATGTACTGAGCTTGTTTCTAGTGCTGTATATACAGTGAAGGAAATAAGTATTTGATCCCTTGCTGATTTTGTAAGTTTGCCCACTATCAAAGACATGTACAGTCTAGAATTTTTAGGCTAGGTTAATTTTACCAGTGAGAGATAGATTATATATATATATAAAAAAAAAAAAATAAGTAAATCACATTGTCAAAATTATATATATTTATTTGCATTCTGCACAGAGAAATAAGTATTTGATCCTCTACCAATCATTAAGAGTTCAGCCTCCTCCAGACCAGTTACACGCTCCAAATCAACTTGGTGCCTGCATTAAAGACAGCTGTCTTAAATGGTCACCTGTATAAAATACTCCTGTCCACAGACTCAATTAATCAGTCTGACTCTAACCTCTACAACATGGGCAAGACCAAAGAGCTTTCTAAGGATGTCAGGGACAAGATCATAGACCTGCACAAGGCTGGAATGGGCTACAAAACCATAAGTAAGACGCTGGGTGAGAAGGAGACAACTGTTGGTGCAATAGTAAGAAAATGGAAGAGATACAAAATGACTGCCAATCGACATCGATCTGGGGCTCCATGCAAAATCTCACCTCGTGGGGTATCCTTGATCCTGACGAAGGTGAGAGCTCAGCCGAAAACTACACGGGGGGAACTTGTTAATGATCTCAAGACAGCTGGGACCACAGTTACCAAGAAAACCATTGGTAACACATTACGCTGTAATGGATTAAAATCCTGCAGTGCCCGCAAGATCCCCCTGCTCAAGAAGGCACATGTACAGGCCCGTCTGAAGTTTGCAAATGAACATCTGGATGATTCTGAGAGTGATTGGGAAAAGGTTCTGTGGTCAGAGGATACTAAAATTTAGCTCTTTGGCATTAACTCAACTCGCCGTGTTTGGAGGAAGAGAAATGCTGCCTATGACCCAAAGAACACCGTCCCCACTGTCAAGCATGGAGGTGGAAACATTATATTTTGGGGGTGTTTCTCTGCTAAGGGCACAGGACTACTTCACCGCATCAATGGGAGAATGGATGGAGCCATGTACCGTCAAATCCTGAGTGACAACCTCCTTCCCTCCACCAGGACATTAAAAATGGCTCGTGGCTGGGTCTTCCAGCACGACAATGACCCGAAACATACAGCCAAGGCAACAAAGGAGTGGCTCAAAAAGAAGCACATTAAGGTCATGGAGTGGCCTAGCTAGTCTCCAGACCTTAATCCCATCGAAAACTTATGGAGGAAGCTGAAGATCCGAGTTGCCAAGCGACAGCCTCGAAATCTTAATGATTTACAGATGATCTGCAAAGAGGAGTGGGCCAAAATTCCATCTAACATGTGTGCAAACCTCATCATCAACTACAAAAAATGTCTGACTGCTGTGCTTGCCAATAAGGGCTTTGCCACCAAGTATTAAGTCTTGTTTGCCAAAGGCATCAAATACTTATTTCTCTGTGCACAATGCAAATAAATATATAGAATTGTGACAATGTGATTTTCTTTTTTTTTTTTTTTTTATATAATCTATCTCTCACTGGTAAAATTAACCTAGCCTAAAAATTCTAGACTGTTCATGTCTTTGACAGTGGGCAAACTTACAAAATCAGCAAGGGATCAAATACTTATTTCCTTCACTGTATGCACTGAGCTTTGTTCTTGTGCTATATATATGTCAGAGCTTGGTTCTAGTGCTGTATTTATGTACTGAGCTGCAACTTCTCCCTCTCCTGGCAGGCTGTCAGGGAGCGAGAAGAGTGTATAATAAAACAATAAATATATTCCAATAAATATATTTCTATCTATCTATGTAATATCTATCTATCTCATATCTATCTATCTAATATCTATATGTGTAATATCTATCTATCTATCTATCTATCTATCTATCTATCTATCTATCTATCTATCTATCTATCTATCTATCTATCTATCCATCTCTCATATATATTTATATATAGTATAGTTTTAGGGTCAATGCACGCAATGTGTATTACGTGGTGTTTTGCCGAGCATATTTGCGTGCTGCAAAACCACAGCGTAATACAGTACCAGCATAGTACCAGCAATAAGATTCCAGGTAATCTTTCGTGACGTAAATTGACCTGTGGTGAGTATTTTCTAAATCACAGCATGTCAATTTATCTTTTCTGTGAGATTCCAGCAAGCCACTCGTAATCTCGCGAGATTACGGAGGTAAACGAGATTTCGTTTCCCTTGCTGGAAATCTCAAAGAAAAGAGTCAGAAGTGTCAGGATTCTGAATACACATGACGTACCAGGCTGGATGGTCATGTGTATTCATTATCAGGACACTTGATTAACGTTAATCTCTGTGTATGTGGCTGCACATCGCCCAGTTAAAAACACAATACACGCCCAGTTGGACATAACGAAAAAAAATCGCCCAGTTGTCCATTTCAAAGCCCATTTGCATATATATAAAATAGCTCATAACTTGGCCAAAAATGAACGTTTTAAAAAAACAAAAAACGTTACTGTTATCTACATTGCAGCGCCGATCACATGCAATAGGAGATAGGGGTTTGAGAATATGGTGACAGAGCCTCTTTAAGCCGAATAAACTGTCCCTACCCTTTACCTATCTCCTTACATATTACAGTATGATATTACATAATCATTGTAACAGATATGTATATAACCAACACACAGCAATAAATAATATATTACAATTTATTTTTTATATATATACACATCTATAATGAATAATATACAATGATATATGAACAATACAAATACATATCCACAAAATAAAATTGCAAATGCAATATATGTGTATTAAAATTAATAGTACATAATTAATAAACAATGAGAAATACATAAAAAGATGAATGATGAATGAAAAATAATATAAAAAATATACCAAAAATTTTTTATAAATGTGAAAAATAACAAATAAAGAATAAATATTGAATGATAAAAAATTAAAATGTAAATTAAAATGAAAAAATATATGTATATTTAAGTTGAAAAATATATAAAATATAATGCATGTGTGATCACAATTACATATAGTATCCAGAACATTCATCACTGACAAAATAAATAAATAGAATGCATATATGAAATACATTAGAAAATGAATACAATCATATATTTGTGTAAAGTGCATTAGGGAACTAAATTCTATAACCAAAAAGGAAGGGAAAACGGAACACACGTTCGTGTCCCTATATCGGTGTTGTGTGCACTAGTGATGAATAATATACACATGTGCAATATTTAAACAAAGACTGTGATACTCAAAAAATGTGTGAGAAAAGAAAGAAAGGCAAATTCCAACGTGACCAGAGTGATGCATCCTCAAACCGTAGGTGCCAAGTGGCACCAATAGTCATAACTTTACAAATATGACCTGGGACCTTGTATAGCTCTTTATACAAACACATACTTTTTGATTGTCTTCCAGGTCTTAGTGATTTACTTGCTTTCTCATTCATGTACTTTTGTACTATCTACCTCATGCATATACCATTACATTAGCCCATCATATACAGGTGTCTGGCCTCCATTTTTTCCACAATGTGGTAGTCATCCTTGATTTTAACATGTGAGCATTTATATCCATTGTTGTTTTGTTATGTATCAATAAAAATTTAAAATTTTATCTATAATATTGTGGTTTTGACTCTGTTCTTAGGTTCTTGCTTCAGCCGGTAATTCAAGACTCAAGGTAATCAACCGGTCAGATCATGTCTTGTCATCTATTGACATGGGGGTGTTGTCTAGGGGGATGATTTTTGTGCCCTCCTCACATTTTTATGATTTTACAGCGATAAAGGACCTTCACCTCTTTGCTCGTTCACTTGTGTTCAAGAGATGGTTCCACAGAAAAGAGGACAGTAATATCTTTGATACATCAGAAGAATTGGAGGCATTACGATGTCTAGAACAACTTTTGGATGAACAATAGCAGGAAGGATTCCATACGCAAACGCTCTACTAAATTTCCACAATTTGCTGTATGTCCACCTATTGATTTATTTGTAAAATTGGTGACACAGGAGCTGGAACAGATTCCTGTGTCTATTCGACACGACAACCTGTCCACAGGTGAACACAAAAGCCTCAAACAATTGAGGAACTTGCAGGATATTGTATACAAACCGGCGGACAAAGGTGGCAATGTAGTTGTCTGGCCAAGAGACATGTATGAGAGGGAGGCATATCAGCATTTGAAAAATCCTACTTGCTATAGAAAGTTGAACTTTAACCCTCTTTCCTCTTTTAGCACAGCCTTAATGGGCATATTAAAGGAAGCCTTGGATGAGGGCATCATTTCCGAGGAACTAGGAGAGTGCCTGACTATACAAGAACCCACAATAGCGAGTCTTTACTTACTTCCAAAGATCCACAAGAACCCTAAAATACCACCTGGTTGCCCCATCATCTCAGGGAGAGGACATATGTGTGACAACATAAGTAAGTATATAGATACTACTCTAAAACCTTTGGTGGAAATTCTCCCCTCTTATTTGAGGGATTCTGCTGACCTCATTCAGAAATTGGAAGGCATCCATCTCGAACCTGATATGTTGTTAGCCACCTGTGACGTTGAGTCACTGTACACTAATGTTATATATCAGGATGGCTTACGGGCAGCTCCGTATTTTTTACAAATGACCGACATGGATTCTGCCAAGATCCAGTTCATTCTGACCATCTTAGAATTTGTGCTAATGCACAATTTCTTTACCTTTGGTGGCTCCTTCTACCTACAGCTCCAGGGTACAACAATGGGGGCGGTGTGTGCACCCTCCTATGCCAACCTATTCCTGGGGCTGTGGGAGAGGGATCTATTTTTGTCCGATTGGATGCCATCAGTGAACAGGGTCGTTCTTTGGACCAGGTTCATTGATGAAATTTTTCTGATATGGTATGGCACCAAGGAGGAATTTTATTCCTTCATGGCGGAACTCAATTGCAATGAGTGTAACATCAAACTAACATGGAGGATAGAGCATCAGGTGGTGGATTTTCTGGATGTGCTCATTAAGCGTGACAGCAATGGGTACATACAGACGTACACAGAAAGGAGACCTCTGTAAACCCGTATTTACATGCATCTTCATCTCACCCTAGACACATGATATGTGCCATACCAAAGGGACAATTTCTTTGAATGAAGAGACTTTGCTCTACTGAAGAAGATTTCGAAAAACAAGCAACTATTGTGAGGCAGTGTTTTTTTGGACAGAGGATACAATGGGAAGAACATATGGAAAGCGTACCAAAGAGCTCGTAAGACCACCCGATCCAAACTACTCCAACCCACGATCAAGAAGTCTCTATCTGTACAAACTAGGTATGTGACGACCTACCACGATAGATGGGGGAAATGGTACAATGTTTATCAAAATATTGGCCTATACTGAGAACGGACCCTCCTGTATTATTGGAACTATTACCTTTGAGACCCGCTGTTGCCTCGAGATGAGCGAGGAACCTCCGCGACACTTTGGTTCATAGCCATCATAATCCCCCTAAAGTAAAACCTATTTTTGGTGCAGGTAAACCACGCTGGGGCTGTCGTCCATGTGGACGGTGTATAGCCTGTCCGAATATTGCTGAAAGCGAAGAATTTTGGGACTCCACAACTAAGACCAAATACAGAATCACATGGCCAATTACATGCAACACCAAAGGGGTGATCTACTATGCACAGTGTCCGTGTTCTAGGATTCATATTGGATTGACCACAAGGGAACTCAAGGTGAGAACAAGAGAACACGTAAACAGTATCAAGGCTGCTAGAGGAACCAAACCTGAAATAGTAGAGCTACTTAAAACTTTACCCAGACACTTTTTCCTACACCATGGGTGTGATTCTAAGTGTCTACACATCATGGGTATTGATCATGATCATGGGCCTAAGGGATGGATCTTTAATGAAAAGATTGTTACGTTTAGAGGCCCACTGCATTTGGAAACTTAAAACTATACATCCAATGGGCCTTAATGAGAATATGGGCTTTGCGGCATTTCTATAGCTGGTGCCCGGATCTCCCGTGTGGTGTTTTTAGGTGTCTAATGATGACATGATGGTTTTAATTATATAGATTATTTTTCTTCTTTTTATACAGTAATTGTAGGTGCATCTGATGATCCATGAGTCTGTCTAGAGGTTCTTGTGTGTCCAGTATGAATACTTGCTCCAGTGCTTTATTTCAGATCGACAGATGAATGTCGTACTTAGCGGCTGCCACAACACTTTCCCTCCTCTATAATGATTCTTTAGTTTAATTTTTTATTTATTTACTGAATATTTGTATATTCACATGTATATTATTTATCTTTATACATTTTATTTTATTTATCAGTTCACGTACTTCACATTTTCATTTTTTATTATTACTTTTTAGTTACATTTATTTATTTATTTATTTATTCATTTATTTTTTCTTTATTTATACATTTAGATATAAACACATTCTTCACACACACACACACACACACACACACACACACACACACACACACACACACACACACACACACACACACACACACACACACACACACACACACACACACACACACATATATATAACACATATATCTTTTCACATTTATTATCCGGTAGTATTTACTTATTATTTGAGTTGGTGGCATGAAACACGCACACATTTTCTTGTGTGCGCGTGTCATGCACTCCATAGTTTTTGATGGGTATTATCACTGTTGTGGTACTTTTTATTTACACTAATATTAATCTCCATCATTTATGTGTTTAATTTGGTAGATATGTGTATGGCATATTAATTATACATATCAATTTCTGGTGCGATGTAACATGTAATATTCCAACGAATCAGCTATATAAATATACAAACAGCAGTGCGATACACAATCTTCAGGCAACAGCGTCACCATGGTAACCCTTGTGACGCTAGTCCGTCATGTGACTACCTAGCGCCAGCCCTTCCCGCCTCTCAGGTGACGATGCTGGTCACGTGTACCGGAGTGGTATCCGCGCATGCACACACTGCAGGAACACATTTGAGCATTGTGGTGTGTTATATGCAAGACGCTTGGGGCGTTCTGTGTTGGCCTTTTACGTCCTGTTTTGCTCCGGACGTACCACATCCCTTTCATCAGCTGTGAATGATGAAACTGGTTAGTTGATTATACATCTGATTGGTGGCTGGTTCACATAAATACCTCCCTCAGACTCTCTGGCACCACCCCCAGACAAAGGCTTCCAGCCGAAACATACATCGGGGGTGACGTCAGACAGCATAAATCTATGGGTAAGTTATACTAAACTATATATCCGCACATACTCTTCATGTAACCATTTGTTTAGGTTTGGTGCTAATTGCATCCTTGCCATTAAATGATTACTCTGACCTGGGACTCTCTATATATTATCTAGGACACATTACATGTCTCCTGGGTCCATATAGTCTATACACTATGTAGAGCACTGAGTGTGTTTTCATGTTTGCAGCTACTTCAAGTCTTACTCATGATACTCTCAAAACATATATATGTTCATTTATTATCTAACTATTGATAGCTGTCTGGCCTCAATTGTTTCACACTGTGGCAATCATCTTTGATTTTAATGTGTGTTTTTTATATTTTGTACCAATAAAATTATATATTTTATCAGTAAAAGCATGGTTCTGACTCTATTTTTAGGTTCTTATTCTTTTAACAAAAATGGCTAAACATTTACCTGATACTTGCCAGATGCTCTGATATTCATTAAAGTTTTATGCAGCCTACATATTGTGGCCTGCATTGTATACATTTAACTACACATGTGATATGTGTCGTGCTGCAATAAATGATCTATACCACGATTACCAGGCAAATCTTACAGTAACAACCTCCACATTTGTACAGGCCTTTGAAGGTCAACTAATTATTCAAAGAATTCTGTTTATTACTTAAGAAAAAAGACGGTACCATAATGTTGCTTAGGATGATCCCCCTCTTTGGTATAAAATAACACCCCTTTTCTAATATACATCTGGTGATGTAGCATTAAGACACTTGATAATATTTACTACTTGCGTGATTTTAAGCCGTACTGTCAGAGCAACTCAGGTTTTTGCCCCGTTGACAACTGGGTGGTGAAGACAGCCCAGTTCTTAATTTATTCACAAATTAGCATATAAGCCGCCAAAATGAAACAGCTGAATGCAGGGGAACGGAGGCTGATTGCTGAGGAACCGAGCCAACTACTAACACAAAATGCATGTAAGGCAGCAGATTAACATTTTTGGTGACATGACAGGTCCTCTTTAAATATGTAAGCCACACAGTCAACACAAGATGGAAAATAAAGGCGCAATACAGAAATCAGATAAATTAAATCCAAAAGATAACAAACAGCAGTGTGGTTTTGGGAGGGATTCTAAATAAAGTAGTAATGAT
This sequence comes from Rhinoderma darwinii, assembly GCF_050947455.1. Lineage (NCBI taxonomy): Eukaryota > Metazoa > Chordata > Amphibia > Anura > Rhinodermatidae > Rhinoderma > Rhinoderma darwinii. The sequence goes on along the minus strand of NC_134690.1, from coordinate 193,116,716 downwards.
CCTATTGTTGAATTGCTTTTTAGGCCATTTTCACACAACATATTTTCGGGCACATTTCGGAGAGTAAAACGCTTGTATTGCGCTCCAAAATACACTTTTGAAAATGCCTTCAAACAGCTTCCAATTGATTGCAATAGGAAATACACTGGGAAGTTCCTAAAGTAAAGTGTATTTGTACGCTGCTGTATTAAAAACTTCTCGGAAAAATGCACTTCGTAAACAATAGAAGTGACATGTTACTTCTTGGAGCATTTAACAATCTGATTTTTTCCTTCTCCCATTGACACATTAAATAACTATTCAAAAATATGCCTCGAAATACGCTTCAATAATGCTTCCAAAAATAAAAAATTTATTCAAAATCAATTCCGAAAATGCCTGGATTTCAGAAACCGTTTTTTTCTCGAAATCAGTCTCGTATTTTTTCAGTTTAAACAAATGCAGTGTGAAAATTGCCTAATGTCTCACCTCAGATTCAATTCCAAAAAATGTGTCTTTAATAATTTAAATAAAGCTTTGAAGAGTTTATTCTAAGTGCTGGAAAAAACGCTTTGCAATATAGTTTCTAATGCAGATGTAGAACACAGATGTATCTGGAAACTATAGACCTGTAAGTTTAACCTCCATGGTGGGTAAAATTAAGGGTTTTCTAAGATGTGCAATTGAAGACTATCTTAATGCTAATAAACTGTTGTTAACGCAGCATTGGTTTATGAGGGATCGGTCCTGTCAAACCAATCTGATTAGCTTCTATGAGGAGGTAAGTTCTAGACTGGACCTGGGTAAGGCTGTGGATGTTGTGTATCTAGACTTTTCAAAAGCATTTGATACTGTGCCGCATAAAAGGTTGGTATATAAAATGAAAATGCTGGGACTTGGGGAAAATATTTGTGATTGGGTCAACAACTGGTTCAGTGATAGAAAACAGAGGGTGGTTATTAATGGTACATCCTCAGAGTGAGACGCAGCAATCATTGGGGTTGCACAAGGGTCAGTATTGGGGCCTCTTCTTTTTAACATGTTTATAAATGACCTTGTAGAGGTAATTTATATAATTTTAGTATTTGCAGGTGATACTAAGCTCTGTAAAGTAATCAACACAGAGGAGAATAATGTAATGCTACAGAGGGATTTTGGTAAGCTGGATGTTTGGGCAGAGAAATGGCAAATTAAGTTTAATGTGGATAAATGTAAGGTTATGCATTTGGGCCGAGGAAAGAGATTTTAAAATTATGCATTAAATGGTAAAACACTGGGTAAAACTACTACTGAAAAAGATTTGGGGATATTGGTGGACAGTACATTTACCTTTAGTAACTAGTGCCAGGAAGCTGCTGCCAAGGCAAATAAAATCATGGGATGCATCAAAAGAGGCATAGATGCTTGTGACAAGAACATCATTTTGCCTCTATAGAAATCACTAGTCAGACCACATATGGAATATTGTGTACAATTTTGGACACCTGTGTATAAGAAGGACATGGCTGAACTAGAACAGGTGCAAAGAAGGGTGACCAAGGTAATTAAGGGAATGGGCAGATTGCAGTACCAAGAAAGGTTAGCAAACTTCGGGCTATTCAGTTTAGAAAAAAGAAGGCTTAGGAGCGATCTAATTACAATGTACAAATATATAATTGGACAGTACAGAGATCTTTTGAATGATCTTTTAACACCTATGCCTGTAACAAGGACAAGGGGGCATCTTCTACATCTAGAGGAGAAAACGTTTCACCACCGTCACAGACGGGAATTCTTTACTGTGAGAGCAGTGAGACTATGGAACTCTCTGCCACAGGATGTTGTGATGGTTGATTCCTTGAACAAGTTCAAGAAGGTCCTTGATGCTTTTTTTGAAAAATATAATATTACAGGTTATGAGTACTAGATTTTGGAGATGGGATGATGAACCAGGGATTTATTCTGATTTTCATACTTGGGGTGAGGGAGGAATTTTTACCCTAATAAGGCAATTGGCATCAACATCATGGGGGCTTTGCCTTCCTCTGGATTAACACAGTAGGATTGTAGGTTGGACTTGATGGATATGTATCTATTTTCAACCTTATCAACTATGTAACTATGTATCGGACGCTGCAACCACAACATCCGTTACCTATCGCAATAAAGTGTAAATATACCTAATATCCAGCAGGTCTCCCTCATGCTGCAAAAACAGCTCTGACCCGTTGAGGCATGGATTATACCACACCTCTGAAGGTGTCCTGTGGTATCTGGCACAAAGATGTTAGTAATTTCTTTAAATACTGTAAATTGTGAGGTGGGGCCTCCATGGATCGAACTTGTTTTTCCAGCAGATCCTATAGATGCTTAATCGGATTGAGATCTGGGGAATTTGGCGGCCAAGTCAACACCTTGAACACCTTGTTATGTTCCTCAAGCCATTCCTGAACAATTTTTGCAGTGTAACAGGGAGCATTATCCTGCTGAAAGAGGCCACTGCCATTAGGGAATACTGTTGCCATTAAAGGGTGTACTTGGTAATCAACACATCTGCACCCAGCAGGCCACATGATATAAAAGAAATTCAGTAGTGGACAGGAGTCTGTATTGGTACTATGACTGGTCTCTCTATCATAGCTAGCATTATCTTTTTCATCAAATTGTGCTAGAGTAGCACTTCTGTGGGATTGGACCAGATGGGCTAGCATTCGCTCCCTATGAGCATCAAGTTTCCTTCCTTGGAACACTTTTGGTAACTACTAACCAGTGCATGCTGGGAACTCCCCACGAGACCTGCCGTTTTGGAGATGCTCTAACCCAGTCATCTAGCCATTACAATTTGTCCCTTGTCAAAGTCACTCAGATCCTAACGCTTTTTGTCAATTTTTCCTGCTTCCAGCACATTAACTTCATAAATTGACATCCTCACTATCCAGTGTGTGGAACATAATGTTATCTAAATATGCCTCTAGTTCAGATGGATTGTTGGAAACCCTAAAGGAATACAAATAAGAGTAGAACTTAGCAAATACGTTATTGATGGACTAGGGGGTCACTGACAGGCATCCCAGTACATGAGGTGATTCCTAAAATAGGATTCGGCATGGTTTCCTCTCTAGCCAAGTAGGCCAGCAAAATACCTTTCTTATTCCCCTGCTCAAAAACTGTCTGTTGGGAATATAAGGTTTTCTTCCCGGTGAGTTCAGTTAATAAAAGGGTATATTCACATTGCATCGCCGTGAATGTAGTAAAGGCCGAGGAGTCCCAAGTCCTGAGATTTCCTTCCTCAAACAGTTCAGCCTCCAAGCCTATATGTTGTTTAGCTAGACCTTTTCTATGTGGGGATATTGCTCGAATAACCACCCCTCTGCATTCCACATCCGATTGCTATCAGTCGAACCTAGGTTAGTATTCCAAAAATCTGTAGTTTCTTTGTCTAAGGAAGTCGCAACCTCAGTGCAGTAGAGCCATAATTCTATCTCCATATTTTCCGTTTCGAAACCTCAGGGAACCCTAGAGTGATCATGAGGGGAGAGTGGTCCGATATACCCTGAGGGAGGATTTGTGCATCTATCACATAAACTAGAGAAGCAGCATTTCCAAATGCCAGGTCGATTCCGGAAAAGGACCTATAGGCGGGTGAGTGGCATGAATAAGCTAATGAATGAGGGTAACGAGTCAGCCAAATTTCCTGTAAAGGATAAGTTGCAGACCAATTAGCCAAAGAGGAACTACACCCCGGGTCTCCCCCAAGTTTATCTAATTCAGAGCACAACAAAAGGTTGAAATCACCGAGTAGCAGAAGCGGAGCAGGGCCAAATTCAGTCACCAGCATCATTATGTCAGTGAGTAATTGGACAGCGGCCGGAGGAGGATTATAGACATCAACAATGATAAAGGATGTAAAATAGATCTGACATAGCAGTATAAGGAATCTCCACCTAAGATTCATCTTAACAGATGCAACCTCACATTGCAAAGATTTGAGGACCAGTAACAAGACTCTACAGGAGTAACTTGAATAAGAGGCATGATAACCATACCCGACCCATGGCCGTGCAAGAGCTCGCAAATTGGAACCGAGTAAATGAGTCTCTTGTAAAAGTATATTTTGCAGGTTGTACATGGAGAGAAAACTAAAAACTAAGAACCTTTTAAATTTGTCATTAAAGAGGCTCTGTCACCAGATTTTGCAACCCCTATCTCCTATTGCAGCAGATCGGCGCTGCAATGTAGATAAGAGTAAAGTTTTGTTTTTTTTTAAAACGAGCATTTTTGGCCAAGTTATGACCATTTTTATATTTATGCAAATGAGGCTTTCTAAAGTACAACTGGGCGTGTTTAAAGTTAAAGTACAACTGGGCGTGTATTGTGTATGTACATCTGGGCGTTTTTACTTCTTTTACTAACTGGGCATTGTGAATAGAAGTGTATGATGCTGACGAATCCGCATCATCCACTTCTCTTCGTTACCACCCAGCTTCTGGCAGTGCACAGACACACAGCGTGTCCTCGCGAGATCACGCTGTGACGTCACTCACTTCCTCCCACAGGAACTTCATCGCATCGGACTCGCGAGGACACGCTGTGTGTCTGTGCACTGCCAGAAGCTGGGTGTTAACGAAGAGAAGTGGATGATGCTGATTCGTCAGCATCATACACTTCTATTCACAACGCCCAGCTAGTAAAAGAAGTAAAAACACCCAGATGTACATACACAATACACGCCCAGTTGTACTTTAACTTTAAATAAGCCCAGTTGTACTTTAGAAAGCCTCATTTGCATAAATATAAAAATGGTCATAACCTGGCCAAAAATGCTCGTTTAAAAAAAACAAAAAACTTTACTCTTATCTACATTGCAGCGCCGATCTGCTGCAATAGGAGATAGGGGTTGCAAAATCTGGTGACAGAGCCTCTTTAAAGGCAATGTGTTGCCAGAAAAACATGTGTTTTTTTTTTAAATTAAACATTTAGTGTGTGGGTGATTAAACATTGTTCAAATTTTTTTTATTTTTTTCACGAGTCACTAGATGGAGCCATTCCCAAAAGCATGTGGTAAAGCAACCACATAGCTTTTCTGCTGCAAAATTGGGTAAAAAGCCCTCGCTCTAGTGAGCTCTCAGCATCCCCCCCTCCTTTATCCTGGCTAGTGCCGGGATAAACGAGGGGTTTGAACGGTGTAACCTCCTACACTGTGTGTCGCCATTTTTGGAGCTAACACACAGTGTAGTAGGTTTACATACAGTAGTAAACACACACAAACACGAACATACATTGAAATCTCTTACCTGCTCCTGCCGCCGCGGCTCCCTCCGGCCCGTCCGCTCCGTCTGCTGTCGCTGGTCCAAGTGCACAAGTCCGGAAGCCGCGACCAAAAGTAGTAATATTACTGTCCGGCCGCGACTTCCGGTCCACAGGAAAATGGCGCCGGACGGCGCCAATTTCAAATTGGACTGTGTGGGAGCGGCGCATGCACAGTTCCCACACAGATGCCGTACACACAAGTGAATGGGACGGGAGCCGTTCGCAGTCCCTATGGGACTGTGGCTGCCGTATTCCATGTCTGTATGTGTCGTTAATCGACACACACAGAAATGGAACAAAAAATGGCAGCCCCCATAGGGAAGAAAAAGTGTAAAAATAAGAAAAAGTAAAACACAAACACACAAATAAATATAAACGTTTTTAATAAAGCACTAACATCTTGAACATATGAAAAAAAAATTTGTGATGACACTGTTCCTTTAAGTCCTCCCACATTCCAGGAGATATTTTTAAGATGGCGTAGCATTTCCATAAGTAATATTAAATAAAGTACAGATCTGGAGGACAGCAATATACAGGGTTTGAACATATAAGTTGCGCCCCCTTTGGGAATGATCAACTCCAGTACTTCCGAAGACCAGATCACCAGTCCACATGGTCAGACTAGGCATATATAAACAAGGAGACAAGTATTAAAGGCATAAACAATTAAACCTAACCCAGCCCCACCCTACCCATCCCCCCAAACTCGAGACAGGTTTCATTCCCAAATGCAGCATGTAGCAAAAAACAAAAAACAACTACAGTGTATGCTTAAATGGTTAGTGAAAGGGGGCATCCCCCTTCCCCTGAAGTGCAGTAAGGATACTTAATTAGAACTAATAGACTCAATAGAGCTACCACATAGAAGACAGAAGTATCCCGGCAATATTTCCAAGTTGGGGTATATCTCCTGACACCCATCACAGCTCAAGACACTGTCGAGGAAAATCAAGTCTTCACAGAAGAGGACAGCTAGGAACATGTTCCACGATAATGAGTCATTTCCTTTGATTATATTTCCTTACAGCATAGGGAGATACGATGCCACAGGAGTAGAGGAATCAGAGTCCATGATGTTCTATCCAGGCAAAGACGTCTTCCAGTTTGTCCAGGAACATTGCTGAGCCATTGTGCACCAATCTGAGTTTTGCGGGGTAAACCATAGAATACACAATATGTTTCTCTCGCAAACATTTCTTGGCCTCCGTAAAACACTGCCTCTGTTTTTGAACTTCTAGTGAATAGTCGGGAAAGACTCTCACTCTTGGTTGGCGTGTTTCAAAGGCCCATGTTTTCTCGCAAGTTCCAGCAACTTGACTCTGTCTTTGTAATTCAGAAACTTGGCAATGAAAGTGATTGGCAGCGCCCCAGGGGGAGGAGCTCTATTTTGGATCCGATGTGCACGTTCCACACAGAGCATAGGTGAAAAGACAGTATCCCCAAATGTTGATTTGAGCCAAGTCTCCAAGAATGCAGCAGGGTCTGGCTTTTCCACACCTTCAGGCAGACCGATGAAACAGATATTACAACTATGCAGATGCTTCTTCATTAGGTTTAACCCGCCATGTGGAATGTTGCGCTTCTAAGGAGTCGACCCGTGATCTCAGGGGAGTCACCACATCTTCCAAGTCAGAAATACGCCTCTCACACTCCGTGGCTCTTTCTCGTAAAGCGTGTACATCTGCCCGGAAAATACCAAAGTCCATCTGAAGGGCATCAATTTTTTCAGTTACAACAGTACAGGATCCCTTAATAGCTTTCAGCACGTCCAACATGGATGGTTCAGGAGGGGAGTCAACAGGTGTGGAAGGAGAGGTGGAGGCATCAGAAGGCTGCTATTCGCGGGGCCTGGTTGCTGGAGCAGTGGATTTATCCATTCTGTCAGTAATTTTAGACTGTTTGGAGGACGCCATTGTGGGATTACCCCAATCAGCAGAATCATGTAAGAGAAGAGAGATAACTCAGACTAGTGAACAGCCAAACATACGTTAGAGAATTATAGGCATAGGTAAGGGGGCACATCCGCCATGCGTTACATTGTATCCAGATTACATTTGCGCAGCATAAGGAGGGACAGCAGGGGGGTTGTTGCGTACCCACAATGTCATCAGCAGCCAGCTGCTAAAGTCACTCAACTCTCCGCTTTATCCTATATTTATGCAGTTAAAATAAATTATATAACTTAAACAGTGAATTTTTTCTACACCAAAACTGCGCAAAAAAAACACAAACAATTTGTCCCCATAAAACAAGGCTTCATACAGCCACGTCAATGAAAACCTAAAATAGTTATGGCTGCTGAAAGGTAGAGATGCAAAAACTAGATCTCTGCCTCCCATTGATGTCAGTGGTAGGTCAGAGACGGAAACGCCCAAAGAAAGGGCATGACCCTGAAAAAAACGCATCCGCCTCGCATTGAAATCAATGGGAGGCGATTTTGGTCATTTTTTTATGTAGTTTCTGGCGCGGTTTCCGTGTCAAAAGCAGCGCCAAAATACTCTGTGAGAACTAGCCCTAAGGGGTTAAATAAAAGGGTTGCAGGGCTGGCCTCAAACACAAGCAGAGCAGTGAGACAGTTTACAATAAGGGGCCTCAAAAAGACTAACTCCACACCAGAATTACAATGTTGTAAACCTTTCATTGGAAAAACTTAAAATAACACAAATGGAAGCTTAAAGAGGCTCTGTCACCAGATTTTCAAACCCCTATCTCCTATTGCAGGAGATCGGCGCTGCAATGTAGATAACAGTAACGTTTTTTTGTTTTTTTCAAAAACAAGCTTTTTTGGCCAAGTTATGACCATTTTTATATTTATGCAAATGAGCCTTTCTTAAGTACAACTGGGCGTGTTTAAAGTTATGTCCAAGTGGGCGTGTATTGTGTGTGTACATCTGGGCGTTTTTACTTGTTATACTAGCTGGGCGTTGTGAATGGAAGTGTATGATGCTGACGAATCAGCACCATCCACTTCTCTTCGTTACCACCCAGCTTCTGGCAGTGCACAGACACACAGCGTGTTCAACACTGTCAACACCCCCCAAAATGACTCTTTTTTTGGAAATTAGACCCCTCAAGGCATTCGTTTAGCAACATATAAAAGATTTTAGCCCTCTATTTTTTTCCAGACAAGTCATTGACTTTGATGGAAAAAATTAAAACTGGTATTTTTTTCGCAAATATGTGAATTCAGGTGACCTTTTTTTTTTTTTTACATCTGGTGCCTGCCACTGAATTGCCTCTATCAATGTCATATCTATCTATCTATCTATGTATCTATGTATCTATCTATCTATCTATCTATCTATCTATCTATCTATCTATCTATCTGTCACGAAGACGCCTTGGCGGTAAGGCAGCTGGCCAACAGGGAGCAGGTGATTGTCTATAGTTCTATAGGTACCTGTGGCAGCTCAGACAGCAGCAGGGCAGGCTTGGCTGGGACTTAGGTAGCAGGCGGACGTCAGGCGAGGTGAAGCAGGTCAGACGTGGATGTAGCGCAGCATGACTTTGGCACAGCTCCTTGCTAGACCAGGAAGCTTGGATTGCTAGGAACAGGAACTGGAAACAAGTATAGGTACAGGGACAGGGACTGGAACAGGAAACACACTAGGAGGCCATCACATAGACAAACAATAAGGAACACAACAACGCTCAGGCATAGAACTGTCAGGGATCATTACTATGTATATTGTCTGAAAAATATTATCCTCACATATATGTATATACATTTCAGTTCTTTGTGTAATATACTGATATATATAACAAGTTCTTTGTTCATGTCGGACACACCTATGGAAGACACCGCCCCCTGGAATGCAAAGAGGAGTGTGCAGAAGAATGTATAGGAAAAGTTACAGCTGGGGAGCGAATAGAATTTAAGCAAGTCACACATCTATAGGGAGGGGCATGTGTCTTCTCTGTGTGTGTTTCTTTGTTCTGAATAAAGTTCAGTTCCTCCTGGCTGACATTGAAGCTGTACCTCAGACATTTGTGTGGTGTACTTCTCTCCAGGCATGCCTTCAGCTTTAAATTTACAGAGGTGGTTATTCGGTGTGAAATACGGACCTGACATTTGGTGCCGTGACCCGGACCTCACTCGAGGAAAAATCAAAATCCGGACAGTCGACAATCACAGGGTGAAACAGAGGACTCAAAGTTGCCCACTGAAGGAATTTGATCACCTCCGCAATAACACGGTAAGCGAATTGATTTTATAAATCTTCGTCTTATCTGTGTTAGTGGGCAGTCTTGTGGCGATCTGTAGAACCCTTTTGTTGATTTCCTGGATTATCTCAGGCGACAGAGGTGATATTTTCCGCTGTGAGGGTAAAAAAACCTGTGAGACCTTAGTCGCGCCCGACTAACCATCCTCTGGGTAATTAGGGACGAAATTAAGATTATATAAGCGATCGGAGAGTTATCGACTGTGAAATTTTTATATTTCCAGCGTAGCCGGAGAATCGAAATAAAGATTATATAAGCGATCGGAGAGTTAACGACTGAAATTTAAATATTTCCAGCGTAGCCGGAGAATCGAAATGAAGCTTATATAAGCGATCGGAGAGTTATCGACTGAAATTTAAATATTTCCAGCGTAGCCGGAGAATCGAAATGAAGCTTATATAAGCGATCGGAGAGTTATCGACTGAAATTTAAATATTTCCAGCGTAGCCGGAGAATCGAAATAAAGATTATATAAGCGACCGGAGAGTTATCGACTGAAATTTTAATATTTCCAGCGTAGCCGGAGAGTCTAAAATAAAATTATATTTCGGCGGACCGGGGGCTGTAGACTGAGGAATTTTAATATTTCCTGCGAGGCCTGGGAGTCGTTGACCGAAAATTGTTATATAAATTACGTGTATAATATAGGCTGTTAGGCATATGATTTAATGAAGCGAAGAGAAGAGGAAGTTAGGAATAAGAAAGGTATTGTATGTATTAGAAAACAGGACCAGCCGACGCCCGGTAATGGCTTCCGTACCTCATGTTGAGTGTGTCCTCATTGTTGGTGGGAAACCACCCCCCCTTCACAGCTGCGCACTGTGTTTCCAATGGGAGAGGCTGCCCCCCCTGCCCCTGATGTGGCCACGCCCGGCCCAACCAAATCAGTATGAAATAATCACCTTGTTAATTTTGTCATTTGTAGTGTTTTTTTTCTATTTACAGAAGTTCCAGTCTAGTTCACTGATGAAACAACACGTCATCATAATATAGAGATGGTGGCCGTCAGATTGTACGGTTACAAATTATATGTTTGATGTTTTGAGCGTAGATAATTCCTATACAATGGTGTGATGAATGATTGCAGATACGTATGTTGTTTTGCCGGCATTGAAAGTGTTAAGATTGTGAGAGAAGAAGTTGTGAGAAGCTGTGAGTTTGTGACCCCCCCTCCCTCCCCTCTAAAGTGTGCTGTGTTTGGGAGGAGGAGGAGGGGGGCTGACTGGGTGCAGTCTGCAGGGCTGATGGGACAAAGGGATTTCAATATGCACTGCTGAGAGATATATATATCAGTAATGTCTACAGACCTAAATAAATTTCTTCTCTTTTGCGCATGCGCTGTTGTTTATAAAAGTTACGATATTTATGTGTTCTGATGTGATCAGATTTCATGTGTTTTGATGTTAATTCAGATGTATTAAACTTTAGATACTGTGAGACACGGGGTTTTGAAAATATATGTGCCCCTTCTGTTCCCTATTTTTATATACAGTTTATTGGTTTGCAGTAATTAATGTTATCAGAGATAATATTTTTTGTTTTATTGAATAACTAACTACAATTGTTTTGTTTTTGATTTCACACATGAGTTATGTCATTGTAAAGATCAAATGTATTTTCGTCAGGAAAAAGTCATTTTTGTTTCAGGCTGTTGCACATTACAGGGGGTTAAACTAGTGCCGCACAGATAGAGTGCCAGACTTTGTTATGTTGAGATGTAGTTTTGAACTCTGCTACATTATTTTCGCAGAGTCCACAAAGGGGGGAATGGTGAAGGGACTGATCAGGTACAATTTTGGTTTGTTTTGAGTTAATTAATTTGGTTTCAGGAGATCTAAAAATGTGTAAGAGACCACCCCCCTCCAGCAAATTTACACAGGAGGCAGAGGTGACGTCACTCACACGAGTCTTTATGGATTTAGATGAGGGAGAAGGCAAAACAAAAATTGTCTGGACATTGTTAATTTGATGTAAAGTTTTTAGGAATGTTTTCTTTTTATTTGTTTTTGTATTAAGCAAGTATTTGCAGAACCTGATAAAAGTGAGATTCTCAAAGTGCTCGTGATTATCAGATGAGTGTGGAGAAGTGTATAACATTTGGTTTTATTTTAGAGAATGAAGACGCCACCCCTTTGAGATGTTCTATCTATATGTGACATGGGTTTTTAATGTAAATTTGTAATAAAGAGATATTTTATTATACAGTATGTACAAGCCGGGATACGAGGCACCAGGTAAATTACCCAGAAACCACTCTCACCTTCTTGTTCATCTCAAGGAGGGAGCTGGAGGTGCTCGCTGAGGCTTGTAACCTGGCAGAAGGTAAGACGGCCGACATTTACACTGACTCTAGGTACGCTTTTGGCATCGCCCACAATTATGGGCCCATTGGTAGTAGGAACTTTATTGGATCATCGGGTAAGCCAATTGAGAGAGCGAGAGAAGACAGACCTGACAACAAGAGTATGTGCGGCCAGGTGTCAGTAAATTGGCTTGTCCCTGAATACAATAATGCCACCACTAGGTTTGTAGCAGCCGGCATGATGTGCGCACGGCATGACATAGGTGAAACTGCAAAGGTACCTGTGAAAAGTGCAGCCCGGCCAGATTACACATCCCAGCGACTGCAGAACATACAACTACCCGAGGTAGAAGTGTATGACAAAGTGCTCATGTGTGTAGACCTGTTCTCGGGGGACCTGAAGCCCGGCCTGTATTTTTCCCACTGCAGACCTTGTGTGTAAGTGACGGGGGGAACAATGTTATCCCAAGTATTGAACTGGTGTTTGTACAATGATAAGATGTCAGCAGTTCTCTAGACATTGTCCCAAGGTTAGTTTGTTTAATAACTGTATTTAAGAAGGGTTGTGGGAATATTAAATACTGAGGTTAAGTTTTATGTAAAGTTCTGGACCAGCCTTAGCATTGGACTATTAGAGTCATGCGTCAGATAAAAGGTACAGAAGCGAAATATTCCCATTCGAAAACATTTTTATTTGTTTCTTTTTATTTTTGCTGTGAAAGGGAAATTTTAGAGCAGAGAATTCTGTGCAGTGTATATGTGTATGTATAGATATGTATATAAAGAAGAAGAATCAGTTTGTAAGTTTTAGTTACTGACCAGTGTGAACGTTTGATGTAAAGATGCTATTTGTTAATGTTTTTCTTCAAATTAATTATTTGATTAAGATCTAATTGGTATGTCCCAGGTTTTACAGCTGTCGCTGCTAAATTCTGTTAGAGCTGTTTGATTTGCCTACAGAACAGTCCTGGCAGACCGGTGCCAACCTTATCATACCCGCCTCCCACGAAGAGAACCGACCTTGAGAGGCCTTCCCAGGTAGAACGAACCAGATTAGAGTAAGAAAAATAGGTTTAAGACGCTTGTCAGATAAACATGTGGAATCTGTGTATGTTTCTGTGAGGTGGAGATGTTCTAGGCGATCAGCTAAGATCAAGGTACAAATCCTGCTGAAAGGGTATCACCAAGTGCAGATGAAATGTACCCAATAAGTTACACATCTTCTAGGTGCCCTGTCCATTGTAACAGAGAAGTTTTTCCTTATATAAAGGTGTTTGATGTTATTTAAGGGCCTGACATTATTGTATGTACTTAGAACAACGTTTATAATGTATGCGGATGATATCACCAGATTAGTATTTATTTTAACAATTGCAAGAGTTGGGGGTCCCCAGCAAGTGCCAGTAAATATGAACTAAAAGACTTTTAACACGATGAACTCCATCACTGAGATGCGGCAGGCACAGCCTGAGCCAGTACAACGCGTTTATCATGAACTGACGGCAGTGTCACAATTCTAAGCGGCCGCCCAGACAAGTAACTTGCCAGAGGAAGAGTACAGATGCGGAGGGTTTGATAGTCACAATACAACTCCACTAATCCGCCTACGTGGGATCTCACCCCAGGCTCACAACATGAGGTGCTATGTACAGCCTGATGACGTAAACTAAAGGAGACGGTGTCGGACAGATGAGAAGGACCAAACCAAGTCCTGATGACATCAGCAAAGTAAAGACCAAAGACCTGAGTGAATCCGTCAGCAGGATCAAGTGTTTTGATAAGTAAGTGACCAGGAGGGGGTAATAATAACTCCCCCACTGGACACCAACGTAGTCTGACTCCACAATTGTGTGGGTTACCCTGAGGGTGACAGTCAGTGAAGAGCAGAAGACAGGAGAAGAAGAAGACGATGGTGTACAGGACTGGCAATGAACTGATGGGACCCGAAACCTGAGGGTGATAGCATGAGATTGGTGATAGCATTATGTTATTAGCTGAGGCCCTATTGTTTATAATGTCTGAGGTTTATAATTATAATGTGTGTAAATATGCCACGGTGCTGCAAATTACAATCTGAGGAGTTTTATGTGAAGGTGTGAGGTGAAGGTCACTGTGCTGCCCATGACCTGTCATATCTGCAGGGGTAAAGTCCCATTAGGACAGTAAGTGACAGGGCGACAATTATTACTGTTAATAAAAATGTAGACCGGATTAATATATATATATATTACAACCAGCAGTGGTTTGTAGATTATATCAAGACAACCATCCTGTATCCAGAGGAGAATAGGGAAAGTTAGGACCACTCCGACACCTTGGAAGTCCAGGTACAAAGGGGGGTTACTCATCAGGAGTAGCTCGTCTCAAGCTGGTGAAGAAATCCAAAACCCCTACCCGCCTGGTTCGAGTGGTCAGTGGTAGGTTGCTAGGCAAGACTCAGGGATAGAATAATATTTTTAGGGGGGACTGTCAGGGATCATTACTATGTATATTGTCTGAAAAATATTATCCTCACATATATGTATATACATTTCAGTTCTTTGTGTAATATACTGATATATATAACAAGTTCTTTGTTCATGTCGGACACACCTATGGAAGACACCGCCCCCTGGAATGCAAAGAGGAGTGTGCAGAAGAATGTATAGGAAAAGTTACAGCTGGGGAGCGAATAGAATTTAAGCAAGTCACACATCTATAGGGAGGGGCATGTGTCTTCTCTGTGTGTGTTTCTTTGTTCTGAATAAAGTTCAGTTCCTCCTGGCTGACATTGAAGCTGTACCTCAGACATTTGTGTGGTGTACTTCTCTCCAGGCATGCCTTCAGCTTTAAATTTACAGAGGTGGTTATTCGGTGTGAAATACGGACCTGACAGAACTAGGGGGCTGGACCCCTCTTATAGTCCAGGGTACTCACGGGTCAAAGTTCGTCCATGAGGTCCGGTGCGCGCACACGCTCGTGCCCACTCTTAAAGGGTTCCGTTTCATGCGGTCCACTGCCATTAAGATGGAGGACCGAGTCTGATGCCAGATCTTCAAAAAGTCTCTAAACGTGGAGTCAGCTGCAGGTACCTCGGAAGTATCAGGCACCAGGAGAGGAATTAGTGGGTGCTGGCCGTAGACAATGCAGAACGGTGTATTCCTAGTAGATTCGCTGGTGTGATTATTGTAGGAGAACTCCGCCCACGGGAGCAGCTGCACCCAGTCATCATGCTGCTTGGAGATGAAGTGGCGTAGGTAGTTCTCCAAAATCTGGTTGATCCTCTCGACCTGACCATTAGACTGAGGATGGTATGCAGAAGAAATGTCCACAACATCGTGATCCCGGATAGAGTCAGGACAGAACTTACGCCGCGGCTGAAGAGGAAGGTAAGATTAATATCCCTGTCTGCTGTAGCTGACTGGCGGGGTCCGACTCCCGGGAGCCGGCCAATCAGCTGTTTTGAAGGGGCCGAAGCACTCGTATGAGAGCTGCTTCCCCTTCATTCCGGTCACTTGCTCACACTGTAAATCCGTGTTGGTGATTCACAGTGAGAGCAAGTAAGAGAAATGAAGGGGAAGCAGCTGTCGTACGAGTGCTGCGGCCCCTTCAAAACAGCTGATTGGCCGGCTCCCGGGAGACGGACCCCCACACATAAACTATTGATGGCCTATCCTGAAGATAGGCCATCAATGTTTAGGGACTGGACAACCCCTTTAAGCCTATGATGTAGCAGGCTTAGAGGGCCCATGAGACAGGATCACAGATTGTGTGATGCTGTCTGCTGGGCCCTGTATCTAAGCCAATCACATGGTAGGCTTAGATACATTGCCCATGTGTGATCCTGTCTGATGGGCCCTGTATATAAGCCTACCACAGTGATCTTATACTGTATAAGATTACTATCTGATGGACACTGTATCTAAGCCTACCTTGTGGTAGGCTTAGATACAGGGTCCCACAGACAGTATCACACATGGGCCATGTATCTAAGCCTAACACATGTGTTACTCATTGTTTTTTGTGTTTTCTTACAGGTTTGGTCGTTGGACTACGTTGGATTCGAGGACTACTTCGATGACGGCTTTTTTTATTATCAATAAAATGGTTAATGAGGGTTGTGTGTTTTTTTTTAATTTCAATAAAATATTTTTTCTATTTCTTTGTGGTTTTTTTTAAACTATATTACGACTGCCTTAGTAATGGCCACCGGCTGATTGACAGCGTCCATTGCTAAGACGGGGCTTAGTGTTAGCCGGTGCAGAGGCTAACACTAACCCCCTTTTCGTAGTAGTAGAAACAAGGGGAGGAATCCTCCAGCTCACCTGACACAGTATGGGTGTCGCTGTCTGCGCCCGGATCCTTTTCGTGTCGGTACACGTAGCAGAAGCAGAAAATAGGAGAGAGGTTGGATCCAGCGCTTGGGTAGAGGTAAAACGGAAGAAATTTCCAAGTTTAATTGATTGCTGATTAAAAGTCCATTATAGTATGGTCCTGGTGTGTGGGTAATGAGAGGATGATCCTGTAGAAGCCTACGCGTTTCGGACGGTAGCGACGTCCTTAGTCTTGGCTGTAGTGTAGTTTGAAACTGGCGCCCTAGCCTATTTATGCTATGTCCGGTATAGAGCAGCTGGGTCCTGAATGCGTTCCACTGCTTGACACGTCATCTGGAACGCAAACCGGAAGTGGGAATATGTTCGTTCATAACATGGTCAGTAATGCTCATATATAATACTGGGTGTGTGGCAGAGTGAGTAATTAGTGATATTAGAGATCGATGTCTTAATTATACCATACTACACTAGAACTGAGAGCTTTGAAATGTAAAACATAATTGATGATCACGTGTGCGTTTCAGGTCTCGTAATCATGTGGAACGCAAGATGCCGGACGAATCACGGGAAGCCATCTGATCGGGCAAAGATCATCCCATTCCAGCTGACATGATGGGTAAGAAGTTGATATTGTTAATATTAGCGTAACTAATAAATTTAATGATGCTTTCTATAAGACATTATTCATGGTGTAGCCGGAACTTTAAGTTTTAATTTACCATATATGGGTTGGTATATTGTAGTATAGGTGACATAGGGGAAAGCCAGTTAAGGTATTAGACTTGTTTATAGTTCAGATTGTCACTGATTCATATCGTAGGATCATGAGTGCATGTATAAGGAAAAAGAAAGTGAAGTGGAGGCTAAAATCGGAAATATGGGGAAGTAGTGCATGTCAGTGAACATATGTTGTACAAGCACTACGGATGGTGAAAGATTAAAATTGCGGATGGATGGAGACTCTTAGTCTGGAAAAATTGTCACGTATATTTTTGAAGATATGATGATACAGTTGTTGATATTGTATGCTATGGGATGATAGTGTGCTAAACAGGCTATCTTGGTTTCTTAATACTGGAACATGAGTTCCTTTTTTAGATTAAGGCCATCCGGAAATCTTGTCTTTAGTCTATATATCCAGAAGGCTTCTCTGAGGTGTGTTTTATTAATTATATCTCCTCCTCTTTTTGGCAAATGAATTTTTTCAATGGCATAGCAGCAAAAACTCTTGGTTGTCCTATTGTGTTTGTGTATGAAATGTTTTGATGCATTTGACACGTTGACAATGTTCGGATTCCTAACGTAACTGAGATGTTCCAGTATTCTAGTTTTGAGTTTTCTGTTAGTGCAGCCCACGTATTTTAATTTGCAATCTGTACACTCAATTATGTAAATGACAGATTCTGTGTTACAGTTGATGTAGTTTTGAATGATAAATGTGTCTGTATGAGTGGAATTGCAGAAATTTTTGGTGGGGTGTGCATAAGTACAAACTTTGCAAGGGTGTTGGCCACACTTGAAAAAACCTTTAGTTTCTAACCAAGTTGTTTTTGTTTTATCTTTAGAACTGAAATAAGATGGAGAAAGGACGCTGCCTAAGGATGGGGCTTTGCGAGCTACCACCCTAATTCCTCCTGCTAGGATGGTGCGCAGATTATCGTCTTCCATAAGAATTGGTAAGTATTGGTTAACTAAGTTTTTAATTTGGGAGAATTGGTTACTCTGCTGGAGGATTAATGTAGGCTGACTTTTAGTGGTTTGCTTAGTGGTAGTTTTATTGTGATATTGGAGTAGCTGTGTTCTGGGTTTTTTTGACATGATGTCACTCGCTCGTTTGAGTGACCATTGGGGATATCCTCTTTTTGAGAGTCTGGATTTAATTTGTTCTTCTTCTAGTTTGAACTGATCATGTGAACTGCAATTTCGTTTCGCGCGGTGCATCTCTCCCACTGGTATGGCCCGAATGGTTTGCTTAGAATGGTTACTCTTGGCATGGAGTATATTGTTGGATGCTGTGGGTTTGCGGTGTGTTTTGGTGGATATAGTCTGGCCTGCTATGCCGCTTAGTTTTAGGTCCAGAAAAACAATTTCGGTGGTATCAAAGCTGTATGTAAATTTAAGATTACATTGATTGTGATTTAGACTTTCAACAAAGTCCGGGATGATATTAGTGTCCCCTTTCCATATAAGTAAGATATCATCAATGTATCTACCGTACCATTCGATGTAGATGCCATATTCATTATTGCTGGAAAAAATGTGGGACTCTTCCCACCACGACATAACCAGATTCGCCACTGAGGGGGAAAATTTAGCCCCCATGGATACCCCTCTTAATTGTAAGTAATATTTTTCATCAAATTGGAAGTAATTATTTGTCATTAGGAATACTAAGACTTCCAGGATGTATGTTTGAAATTTTATATCATAACTGCTGTGTATGGATAGGTATTCTTCCAAAGCAGTGTAGGCTATTTGATGGGGAATTGAGGTATATAGTGAAACCACATCACAAGTGAGCCACGTGAATTTTTCTTGCCACCGTACATTATGCAGTGAATTGAGAACGTTTTTAGTGTCGCTGAGAAAACCTGGTGTATTTTGTACTAACGGTTGTAACAGTGTATCAAGCCATTCCGATAATCTCTCTAGTATTGATCCGATACCAGAGACTATGGGTCTCATAGGTGGAGGAAAAATTTCTTTATGTATCTTAGGCAATGCATGGATTATCGGAGTGATGGGTTGTTCGATATAAATGAAATCCAACTGTTTCTGAGTAATAAATCCTTGTGTTAGGCCATCATTGAGTAATTTTTTCATTTTAGTTTTGATTGTTTCTACTGGATTATTTTTTAGATTTTTATAAGTTGTTTCATCCGATAGCATGGTCATGATTGATGATTTGTAGTCATGCTTATTCATCACCGTAACATTTCCGCCTTTATCCGACATCTTAATGATTATTTCCTTGTTGTCCTGTAAGGATTTAACTGCTTTTTTCAGACCAGTGGTCATGTTGGTTTGTTGTTGTTGAGTTTTGAGTCCATCTGCTAGACTTTGTAGTTCTTTTTCCAGTACCAATTGGAATTCGTCCATTGAATTAGTTCGTGAACTAATTGGATAATATTTCGGATTTGATGTTTCAAAGTTAGCAGCAGTCGTGACTGTTTGTATGGGTTTTTCGGTGCACAGGTGTTCTAGGCACACAATGGTTGAAAGTTCCTGGAATGAGAATTCAGGCTGGACATGAGGTGTGCCTGCTGATGATTCTTCAATGGTGTTGACGGTGTTTGGTGAGGATATCATGGTATCGGTGACCTCCTTGATAATTTCTGATGTAAGGAAATGTTTTTTAACCGTTAAATTACGGATAAATTTATTAATGTCAAGAATTGTATTAAACAGGTTGAAATTATTTTTAGGGGCAAAATTTAGGCCCAATGATAATGCTTGATTTTGTTCCTTAGTTAGGGATATGGAGGATAGGTTGGTGACATTTGACTCTAATAATGTTGGAATTTTCGTGGACGGAGGCGACGGTTTTGTTCCTGATTTTGTCTGTTTGTGTTTCCTACCGCCCCTCCTTCCTCGTTTTTTGACTGATGTCCTGTAGCGTCTTGTCTGTGGTTGGAATAAGACCGTGTTCTCATATTTTCTTCCTCTGAGAAGCCTTCATTTGAGTCTAGCTCCGTCGAACTGAAGCTGACTCTATTGGGTAGATCTTTGTACTGTTTGTATTGGATATTTCGTTTCTTTAGGATAGGTCTAGGTCTGTTATAATTTCTTTCTCTCTTGTTCCAAGTGTAGATTTCATTTAGTGCATAATCTTTGGTATCTCGTTTGAACTTATTTTTCTTCGTTTCTGCTATAGAACGATCGAGTTTGTCAATGGCCGATGATGTTCGTGACTGGAGGAAGGAAAAGGAGGGTGAGCTGGAAAAAACCTCTAACTGTTTTCTGCTGTCCGATATCTGTATGTCTAGTTCTTGTAGTTTTATTTCTTCCTGTTTGGTTATCAATTTCATTAATTTGATGGAACAGTCAGATAGTGTGTCATTCCACTCTTTGATGAAATCTTCAGTGTAGATGAAAGTAGGTGTTTTGCGTAGTCTAAGGCCTCTAGGGATCATGTCCTTCGCAATATAGTTTTTAAGGGTGGTGAGATCCCACCAGATTTTGGCTTGTTGTGCCAGGTGTTTTTCAAGACCATGGAATAGGTCCTCCATGTTAGATTCATTTTCAGTCAGAATATCATTGACACCAAAAACTTTCTCTGCTAATTCTGTGCGTGTTAGCTGGACCTCGTTAGCCATGTAAGTAAGGTATGCTTGTGACGTCCCGTCTATTTTCTAAAAGACTCCAGAGTATATACCGCCTTGATATAGTGGGTTAAAATCAAATAGTTGCGAATCTAGCCAGTGTATTACGTGAATTTTGTTGCAATTTGATGCAAGCTAATATCAAACGTGATCGTAATGTCACGTATATATTTGCAATATAGTTTTTCCTTAGTTGATGCAGGCTTTCATTGACCCATGAGGCACACCAATAGGTGGAAAAAATTTACAAATAACAACAGTATGCACAGATATTCTGCTTAGCTCACTGTTGTATAAGTGTGGACAATTTTGACAGATGTAAGCACGAGAGGAAAAACCGATTTCGTAGTAGTAGAAACAAGGGGAGGAATCCTCCAGCTCACCTGACACAGTATGGGTGTCGCTGTCTGCGCCCGGATCCTTTTCGTGTCGGTACACGTAGCAGAAGCAGAAAATAGGAGAGAGGTTGGATCCAGCGCTTGGGTAGAGGTAAAACGGAAGAAATTTCCAAGTTTAATTGATTGCTGATTAAAAGTCCATTATAGTATGGTCCTGGTGTGTGGGTAATGAGAGGATGATCCTGTAGAAGCCTACGCGTTTCGGACGGTAGCGACGTCCTTAGTCTTGGCTGTAGTGTAGTTTGAAACTGGCGCCCTAGCCTATTTATGCTATGTCCGGTATAGAGCAGCTGGGTCCTGAATGCGTTCCACTGCTTGACACGTCATCTGGAACGCAAACCGGAAGTGGGAATATGTTCGTTCATAACATGGTCAGTAATGCTCATATATAATACTGGGTGTGTGGCAGAGTGAGTAATTAGTGATATTAGAGATCGATGTCTTAATTATACCATACTACACTAGAACTGAGAGCTTTGAAATGTAAAACATAATTGATGATCACGTGTGCGTTTCAGGTCTCGTAATCATGTGGAACGCAAGATGCCGGACGAATCACGGGAAGCCATCTGATCGGGCAAAGATCATCCCATTCCAGCTGACATGATGGGTAAGAAGTTGATATTGTTAATATTAGCGTAACTAATAAATTTAATGATGCTTTCTATAAGACATTATTCATGGTGTAGCCGGAACTTTAAGTTTTAATTTACCATATATGGGTTGGTATATTGTAGTATAGGTGACATAGGGGAAAGCCAGTTAAGGTATTAGACTTGTTTATAGTTCAGATTGTCACTGATTCATATCGTAGGATCATGAGTGCATGTATAAGGAAAAAGAAAGTGAAGTGGAGGCTAAAATCGGAAATATGGGGAAGTAGTGCATGTCAGTGAACATATGTTGTACAAGCACTACGGATGGTGAAAGATTAAAATTGCGGATGGATGGAGACTCTTAGTCTGGAAAAATTGTCACGTATATTTTTGAAGATATGATGATACAGTTGTTGATATTGTATGCTATGGGATGATAGTGTGCTAAACAGGCTATCTTGGTTTCTTAATACTGGAACATGAGTTCCTTTTTTAGATTAAGGCCATCCGGAAATCTTGTCTTTAGTCTATATATCCAGAAGGCTTCTCTGAGGTGTGTTTTATTAATTATATCTCCTCCTCTTTTTGGCAAATGAATTTTTTCAATGGCATAGCAGCAAAAACTCTTGGTTGTCCTATTGTGTTTGTGTATGAAATGTTTTGATGCATTTGACACGTTGACAATGTTCGGATTCCTAACGTAACTGAGATGTTCCAGTATTCTAGTTTTGAGTTTTCTGTTAGTGCAGCCCACGTATTTTAATTTGCAATCTGTACACTCAATTATGTAAATGACAGATTCTGTGTTACAGTTGATGTAGTTTTGAATGATAAATGTGTCTGTATGAGTGGAATTGCAGAAATTTTTGGTGGGGTGTGCATAAGTACAAACTTTGCAAGGGTGTTGGCCACACTTGAAAAAACCTTTAGTTTCTAACCAAGTTGTTTTTGTTTTATCTTTAGAACTGAAATAAGATGGAGAAAGGACGCTGCCTAAGGATGGGGCTTTGCGAGCTACCACCCTAATTCCTCCTGCTAGGATGGTGCGCAGATTATCGTCTTCCATAAGAATTGGTAAGTATTGGTTAACTAAGTTTTTAATTTGGGAGAATTGGTTACTCTGCTGGAGGATTAATGTAGGCTGACTTTTAGTGGTTTGCTTAGTGGTAGTTTTATTGTGATATTGGAGTAGCTGTGTTCTGGGTTTTTTTGACATGATGTCACTCGCTCGTTTGAGTGACCATTGGGGATATCCTCTTTTTGAGAGTCTGGATTTAATTTGTTCTTCTTCTAGTTTGAACTGATCATGTGAACTGCAATTTCGTTTCGCGCGGTGCATCTCTCCCACTGGTATGGCCCGAATGGTTTGCTTAGAATGGTTACTCTTGGCATGGAGTATATTGTTGGATGCTGTGGGTTTGCGGTGTGTTTTGGTGGATATAGTCTGGCCTGCTATGCCGCTTAGTTTTAGGTCCAGAAAAACAATTTCGGTGGTATCAAAGCTGTATGTAAATTTAAGATTACATTGATTGTGATTTAGACTTTCAACAAAGTCCGGGATGATATTAGTGTCCCCTTTCCATATAAGTAAGATATCATCAATGTATCTACCGTACCATTCGATGTAGATGCCATATTCATTATTGCTGGAAAAAATGTGGGACTCTTCCCACCACGACATAACCAGATTCGCCACTGAGGGGGAAAATTTAGCCCCCATGGATACCCCTCTTAATTGTAAGTAATATTTTTCATCAAATTGGAAGTAATTATTTGTCATTAGGAATACTAAGACTTCCAGGATGTATGTTTGAAATTTTATATCATAACTGCTGTGTATGGATAGGTATTCTTCCAAAGCAGTGTAGGCTATTTGATGGGGAATTGAGGTATATAGTGAAACCACATCACAAGTGAGCCACGTGAATTTTTCTTGCCACCGTACATTATGCAGTGAATTGAGAACGTTTTTAGTGTCGCTGAGAAAACCTGGTGTATTTTGTACTAACGGTTGTAACAGTGTATCAAGCCATTCCGATAATCTCTCTAGTATTGATCCGATACCAGAGACTATGGGTCTCATAGGTGGAGGAAAAATTTCTTTATGTATGTTAGGCAATGCATGGATTATCGGAGTGATGGGTTGTTCGATATAAATGAAATCCAACTGTTTCTGAGTAATAAATCCTTGTGTTAGGCCATCATTGAGTAATTTTTTCATTTTAGTTTTGATTGTTTCTACTGGATTATTTTTTAGATTTTTATAAGTTGTTTCATCCGATAGCATGGTCATGATTGATGATTTGTAGTCATGCTTATTCATCACCGTAACATTTCCGCCTTTATCCGACATCTTAATGATTATTTCCTTGTTGTCCTGTAAGGATTTAACTGCTTTTTTCAGACCAGTGGTCATGTTGGTTTGTTGTTGTTGAGTTTTGAGTCCATCTGCTAGACTTTGTAGTTCTTTTTCCAGTACCAATTGGAATTCGTCCATTGAATTAGTTCGTGAACTAATTGGATAATATTTCGGATTTGATGTTTCAAAGTTAGCAGCAGTCGTGACTGTTTGTATGGGTTTTTCGGTGCACAGGTGTTCTAGGCACACAATGGTTGAAAGTTCCTGGAATGAGAATTCAGGCTGGACATGAGGTGTGCCTGCTGATGATTCTTCAATGGTGTTGACGGTGTTTGGTGAGGATATCATGGTATCGGTGACCTCCTTGATAATTTCTGATGTAAGGAAATGTTTTTTAACCGTTAAATTACGGATAAATTTATTAATGTCAAGAATTGTATTAAACAGGTTGAAATTATTTTTAGGGGCAAAATTTAGGCCCAATGATAATGCTTGATTTTGTTCCTTAGTTAGGGATATGGAGGATAGGTTGGTGACATTTGACTCTAATAATGTTGGAATTTTCGTGGACGGAGGCGACGGTTTTGTTCCTGATTTTGTCTGTTTGTGTTTCCTACCGCCCCTCCTTCCTCGTTTTTTGACTGATGTCCTGTAGCGTCTTGTCTGTGGTTGGAATAAGACCGTGTTCTCATATTTTCTTCCTCTGAGAAGCCTTCATTTGAGTCTAGCTCCGTCGAACTGAAGCTGACTCTATTGGGTAGATCTTTGTACTGTTTGTATTGGATATTTCGTTTCTTTAGGATAGGTCTAGGTCTGTTATAATTTCTTTCTCTCTTGTTCCAAGTGTAGATTTCATTTAGTGCATAATCTTTGGTATCTCGTTTGAACTTATTTTTCTTCGTTTCTGCTATAGAACGATCGAGTTTGTCAATGGCCGATGATGTTCGTGACTGGAGGAAGGAAAAGGAGGGTGAGCTGGAAAAAACCTCTAACTGTTTTCTGCTGTCCGATATCTGTATGTCTAGTTCTTGTAGTTTTATTTCTTCCTGTTTGGTTATCAATTTCATTAATTTGATGGAACAGTCAGATAGTGTGTCATTCCACTCTTTGATGAAATCTTCAGTGTAGATGAAAGTAGGTGTTTTGCGTAGTCTAAGGCCTCTAGGGATCATGTCCTTCGCAATATAGTTTTTAAGGGTGGTGAGATCCCACCAGATTTTGGCTTGTTGTGCCAGGTGTTTTTCAAGACCATGGAATAGGTCCTCCATGTTAGATTCATTTTCAGTCAGAATATCATTGACACCAAAAACTTTCTCTGCTAATTCTGTGCGTGTTAGCTGGACCTCGTTAGCCATGTAAGTAAGGTATGCTTGTGACGTCCCGTCTATTTTCTAAAAGACTCCAGAGTATATACCGCCTTGATATAGTGGGTTAAAATCAAATAGTTGCGAATCTAGCCAGTGTATTACGTGAATTTTGTTGCAATTTGATGCAAGCTAATATCAAACGTGATCGTAATGTCACGTATATATTTGCAATATAGTTTTTCCTTAGTTGATGCAGGCTTTCATTGACCCATGAGGCACACCAATAGGTGGAAAAAATTTACAAATAACAACAGTATGCACAGATATTCTGCTTAGCTCACTGTTGTATAAGTGTGGACAATTTTGACAGATGTAAGCACGAGAGGAAAAACCGATTTCGTAGTAGTAGAAACAAGGGGAGGAATCCTCCAGCTCACCTGACACAGTATGGGTGTCGCTGTCTGCGCCCGGATCCTTTTCGTGTCGGTACACGTAGCAGAAGCAGAAAATAGGAGAGAGGTTGGATCCAGCGCTTGGGTAGAGGTAAAACGGAAGAAATTTCCAAGTTTAATTGATTGCTGATTAAAAGTCCATTATAGTATGGTCCTGGTGTGTGGGTAATGAGAGGATGATCCTGTAGAAGCCTACGCGTTTCGGACGGTAGCGACGTCCTTAGTCTTGGCTGTAGTGTAGTTTGAAACTGGCGCCCTAGCCTATTTATGCTATGTCCGGTATAGAGCAGCTGGGTCCTGAATGCGTTCCACTGCTTGACACGTCATCTGGAACGCAAACCGGAAGTGGGAATATGTTCGTTCATAACATGGTCAGTAATGCTCATATATAATACTGGGTGTGTGGCAGAGTGAGTAATTAGTGATATTAGAGATCGATGTCTTAATTATACCATACTACACTAGAACTGAGAGCTTTGAAATGTAAAACATAATTGATGATCACGTGTGCGTTTCAGGTCTCGTAATCATGTGGAACGCAAGATGCCGGACGAATCACGGGAAGCCATCTGATCGGGCAAAGATCATCCCATTCCAGCTGACATGATGGGTAAGAAGTTGATATTGTTAATATTAGCGTAACTAATAAATTTAATGATGCTTTCTATAAGACATTATTCATGGTGTAGCCGGAACTTTAAGTTTTAATTTACCATATATGGGTTGGTATATTGTAGTATAGGTGACATAGGGGAAAGCCAGTTAAGGTATTAGACTTGTTTATAGTTCAGATTGTCACTGATTCATATCGTAGGATCATGAGTGCATGTATAAGGAAAAAGAAAGTGAAGTGGAGGCTAAAATCGGAAATATGGGGAAGTAGTGCATGTCAGTGAACATATGTTGTACAAGCACTACGGATGGTGAAAGATTAAAATTGCGGATGGATGGAGACTCTTAGTCTGGAAAAATTGTCACGTATATTTTTGAAGATATGATGATACAGTTGTTGATATTGTATGCTATGGGATGATAGTGTGCTAAACAGGCTATCTTGGTTTCTTAATACTTGGTTTCTTAACACTGACATGCACTACTTCCCCATATTTCCGATTTTAGCCTCCACTTCACTTTCTTTTTCCTTATACATGCACTCATGATCCTACGATATGAATCAGTGACAATCTGAACTATAAACAAGTCTAATACCTTAACTGGCTTTCCCCTATGTCACCTATACTACAATATACCAACCCATATATGGTAAATTAAAACTTAAAGTTCCGGCTACACCATGAATAATGTCTTATAGAAAGCATCATTAAATTTATTAGTTACGCTAATATTAACAATATCAACTTCTTACCCATCATGTCAGCTGGAATGGGATGATCTTTGCCCGATCAGATGGCTTCCCGTGATTCGTCCGGCATCTTGCGTTCCACATGATTACGAGACCTGAAACGCACACGTGATCATCAATTATGTTTTACATTTCAAAGCTCTCAGTTCTAGTGTAGTATGGTATAATTAAGACATCGATCTCTAATATCACTAATTACTCACTCTGCCACACACCCAGTATTATATATGAGCATTACTGACCATGTTATGAACGAACATATTCCCACTTCCGGTTTGCGTTCCAGATGACGTGTCAAGCAGTGGAACGCATTCAGGACCCAGCTGCTCTATACCGGACATAGCATAAATAGGCTAGGGCGCCAGTTTCAAACTACACTACAGCCAAGACTAAGGACGTCGCTACCGTCCGAAACGCGTAGGCTTCTACAGGATCATCCTCTCATTACCCACACACCAGGACCATACTATAATGGACTTTTAATCAGCAATCAATTAAACTTGGAAATTTCTTCCGTTTTACCTCTACCCAAGCGCTGGATCCAACCTCTCTCCTATTTTCTGCTTCTGCTACGTGTACCGACACGAAAAGGATCCGGGCGCAGACAGCGACACCCATACTGTGTCAGGTGAGCTGGAGGATTCCTCCCCTTGTTTCTACTACTACGAAATCGGTTTTTCCTCTCGTGCTTACATCTGTCAAAATTGTCCACACTTATACAACAGTGAGCTAAGCAGAATATCTGTGCATACTGTTGTTATTTGTAAATTTTTTCCACCTATTGGTGTGCCTCATGGGTCAATGAAAGCCTGCATCAACTAAGGAAAAACTATATTGCAAATATATACGTGACATTACGATCACGTTTGATATTAGCTTGCATCAAATTGCAACAAAATTCACGTAATACACTGGCTAGATTCGCAACTATTTGATTTTAACCCACTATATCAAGGCGGTATATACTCTGGAGTCTTTTAGAAAATAGACGGGACGTCACAAGCATACCTTACTTACATGGCTAACGAGGTCCAGCTAACACGCACAGAATTAGCAGAGAAAGTTTTTGGTGTCAATGATATTCTGACTGAAAATGAATCTAACATGGAGGACCTATTCCATGGTCTTGAAAAACACCTGGCACAACAAGCCAAAATCTGGTGGGATCTCACCACCCTTAAAAACTATATTGCGAAGGACATGATCCCTAGAGGCCTTAGACTACGCAAAACACCTACTTTCATCTACACTGAAGATTTCATCAAAGAGTGGAATGACACACTATCTGACTGTTCCATCAAATTAATGAAATTGATAACCAAACAGGAAGAAATAAAACTACAAGAACTAGACATACAGATATCGGACAGCAGAAAACAGTTAGAGGTTTTTTCCAGCTCACCCTCCTTTTCCTTCCTCCAGTCACGAACATCATCGGCCATTGACAAACTCGATCGTTCTATAGCAGAAACGAAGAAAAATAAGTTCAAACGAGATACCAAAGATTATGCACTAAATGAAATCTACACTTGGAACAAGAGAGAAAGAAATTATAACAGACCTAGACCTATCCTAAAGAAACGAAATATCCAATACAAACAGTACAAAGATCTACCCAATAGAGTCAGCTTCAGTTCGACGGAGCTAGACTCAAATGAAGGCTTCTCAGAGGAAGAAAATATGAGAACACGGTCTTATTCCAACCACAGACAAGACGCTACAGGACATCAGTCAAAAAACGAGGAAGGAGGGGCGGTAGGAAACACAAACAGACAAAATCAGGAACAAAACCGTCGCCTCCGTCCACGAAAATTCCAACATTATTAGAGTCAAATGTCACCAACCTATCCTCCATATCCCTAACTAAGGAACAAAATCAAGCATTATCATTGGGCCTAAATTTTGCCCCTAAAAATAATTTCAACCTGTTTAATACAATTCTTGACATTAATAAATTTATCCGTAATTTAACGGTTAAAAAACATTTCCTTACATCAGAAATTATCAAGGAGGTCACCGATACCATGATATCCTCACCAAACACCGTCAACACCATTGAAGAATCATCAGCAGGCACACCTCATGTCCAGCCTGAATTCTCATTCCAGGAACTTTCAACCATTGTGTGCCTAGAACACCTGTGCACCGAAAAACCCATACAAACAGTCACGACTGCTGCTAACTTTGAAACATCAAATCCGAAATATTATCCAATTAGTTCACGAACTAATTAAATGGACGAATTCCAATTGGTACTGGAAAAAGAACTACAAAGTCTAGCAGATGGACTCAAAACTCAACAACAACAAACCAACATGACCACTGGTCTGAAAAAAGCAGTTAAATCCTTACAGGACAACAAGGAAATAATCATTAAGATGTCGGATAAAGGCGGAAATGTTACGGTGATGAATAAGCATGACTACAAATCATCAATCATGACCATGCTATCGGATGAAACAACTTATAAAAATCTAAAAAATAATCCAGTAGAAACAATCAAAACTAAAATGAAAAAATTACTCAATGATGGCCTAACACAAGGATTTATTACTCAGAAACAGTTGGATTTCATTTATATCGAACAACCCATCACTCCGATAATCCATGCATTGCCTAAGATACATAAAGAAATTTTTCCTCCACCTATGAGACCCATAGTCTCTGGTATCGGATCAATACTAGAGAGATTATCGGAATGGCTTGATACACTGTTACAACCGTTAGTACAAAATACACCAGGTTTTCTCAGCGACACTAAAAACGTTCTCAATTCACTGCATAATGTACGGTGGCAAGAAAAATTCACGTGGCTCACTTGTGATGTGGTTTCACTATATACCTCAATTCCCCATCAAATAGCCTACACTGCTTTGGAAGAATACCTATCCATACACAGCAGTTATGATATAAAATTTCAAACATACATCCTGGAAGTCTTAGTATTCCTAATGACAAATAATTACTTCCAATTTGATGAAAAATATTACTTACAATTAAGAGGGGTATCCATGGGGGCTAAATTTTCCCCCTCAGTGGCGAATCTGGTTATGTCGTGGTGGGAAGAGTCCCACATTTTTTCCAGCAATAATGAATATGGCATCTACATCGAATGGTACGGTAGATACATTGATGATATCTTACTTATATAGAAAGGGGACACTAATATCATCCCGGACTTTGTTGAAAGTCTAAATCACAATCAATGTAATCTTAAATTTACATACAGCTTTGATACCACCGAAATTGTTTTTCTGGACCTAAAACTAAGCGGCATAGCAGGCCAGACTATATCCACCAAAACACACCGCAAACCCACAGCATCCAACAATATACTCCATGCCAAGAGTAACCATTCTAAGCAAACCATTCGGGCCATACCAGTGGGAGAGATGCACCGCGCGAAACGAAATTGCAGTTCACATGATCAGTTCAAACTAGAAGAAGAACAAATTAAATCCAGACTCTCAAAAAGAGGATATCCCCAATGGTCACTCAAACGAGCGAGTGACATCATGTCAAAAAAACCCAGAACACAGCTACTCCAATATCACAATAAAACTACCACTAAGCAAACCACTAAAAGTCAGCCTACATTAATCCTCCAGCAGAGTAACCAATTCTCCCAAATTAAAAACTTAGTTAACCAATACTTACCAATTCTTATGGAAGACGATAATCTGCGCACCATCCTAGCAGGAGGAATTAGGGTGGTAGCTCGCAAAGCCCCATCCTTAGGCAGCGTCCTTTCTCCATCTTATTTCAGTTCTAAAGATAAAACAAAAACAACTTGGTTAGAAACTAAAGGTTTTTTCAAGTGTGGCCAACACCCTTGCAAAGTTTGTACTTATGCACACCCCACCAAAAATTTCTGCAATTCCACTCATACAGACACATTTATCATTCAAAACTACATCAACTGTAACACAGAATCTGTCATTTACATAATTGAGTGTACAGATTGCAAATTAAAATACGTGGGCTGCACTAACAGAAAACTCAAAACTAGAATACTGGAACATCTCAGTTACGTTAGGAATCCGAACATTGTCAACGTGTCAAATGCATCAAAACATTTCATACACAAACACAATAGGACAACCAAGAGTTTTTGCTGCTATGCCATTGAAAAAATTCATTTGCCAAAAAGAGGAGGAGATATAATTAATAAAACACACCTCAGAGAAGCCTTCTGGATATATAGACTAAAGACAAGATTTCCGGATGGCCTTAATCTAAAAAAGGAACTCATGTTCCAGTATTAAGAAACCAAGATAGCCTGTTTAGCACACTATCATCCCATAGCATACAATATCAACAACTGTATCATCATATCTTCAAAAATATACGTGACAATTTTTCCAGACTAAGAGTCTCCATCCATCCGCAATTTTAATCTTTCACCATCCGTAGTGCTTGTACAACATATGTTCACTGACATGCACTACTTCCCCATATTTCCGATTTTAGCCTCCACTTCACTTTCTTTTTCCTTATACATGCACTCATGATCCTACGATATGAATCAGTGACAATCTGAACTATAAACAAGTCTAATACCTTAACTGGCTTTCCCCTATGTCACCTATACTACAATATACCAACCCATATATGGTAAATTAAAACTTAAAGTTCCGGCTACACCATGAATAATGTCTTATAGAAAGCATCATTAAATTTATTAGTTACGCTAATATTAACAATATCAACTTCTTACCCATCATGTCAGCTGGAATGGGATGATCTTTGCCCGATCAGATGGCTTCCCGTGATTCGTCCGGCATCTTGCGTTCCACATGATTACGAGACCTGAAACGCACACGTGATCATCAATTATGTTTTACATTTCAAAGCTCTCAGTTCTAGTGTAGTATGGTATAATTAAGACATCGATCTCTAATATCACTAATTACTCACTCTGCCACACACCCAGTATTATATATGAGCATTACTGACCATGTTATGAACGAACATATTCCCACTTCCGGTTTGCGTTCCAGATGACGTGTCAAGCAGTGGAACGCATTCAGGACCCAGCTGCTCTATACCGGACATAGCATAAATAGGCTAGGGCGCCAGTTTCAAACTACACTACAGCCAAGACTAAGGACGTCGCTACCGTCCGAAACGCGTAGGCTTCTACAGGATCATCCTCTCATTACCCACACACCAGGACCATACTATAATGGACTTTTAATCAGCAATCAATTAAACTTGGAAATTTCTTCCGTTTTACCTCTACCCAAGCGCTGGATCCAACCTCTCTCCTATTTTCTACTAACCCCCTTTATTACCGCGGTACCCACTGCCACCAGGGGTGCTGGGAAGAGTCGGGTACGATCCAGTACCTGACCATCTGTAGTGATGGTCGGACAACCAGGGCGGCCGCAGGCTGGTATCATCAGGCAGGGACAGGCCAGAAACAGTGGCCCTTCAAACCCTGGTGATGCTAGGCTGCTGCTGCTTTATTGTATCTGGCTGGTTATGAAAAATGGGGGTGACCCCACATCATTTAAAAAAAATAAAATAAAAAATAATTGGAAAGAACGATGTGGGGTCCCCCCCAATTTTCATAACCAGCCAGATACAACATAGCAGAAGCAGAATAGCATTACCAGGGTGGGAAGG
Source organism: Rhinoderma darwinii (assembly GCF_050947455.1). Lineage (NCBI taxonomy): Eukaryota > Metazoa > Chordata > Amphibia > Anura > Rhinodermatidae > Rhinoderma > Rhinoderma darwinii. The sequence continues at coordinate 193,084,181 of NC_134690.1, read as the reverse complement.
GCCACTGTTTTTGGCCTTCCCCAGCCTAATACTACCAGCCTGCGGCCTCCCCGGTGCCTGACAGTCACTACAGATGGTCGGGTACTGGTTCGTACCCGGCTCTTCCCAGTACCCCTGGTTGCGGTGGGTACTAATGGGGGTTAGTGTTAGCCTCTACACCTGCTAACATTAAGCCCCGCCTTAGTAATGGAGGTTGTCAATCAGCCAGCGGCCTTTACTAAGGCGGTAATAATAAAGTTTAAAAAAAATACAAGCACATAGAAAAAATATTTTATTGAAGTAAAAAAACACAACACCCATTAACCATTTTATTGAGAATAAAAAAGCGCTGTCATTGAAGTAGTCCTCGTATCCGAAGTAGTCCAACAATCGAACTTGTAAAAAAACACAAACACACAAAAATAATTAGTAACACATAATGAAGCAAAATTATTATTCTTACCTTTCCTGGGTCCAGCGCTGGAGCCGCAATGTCAGCGAGCTGGGTCCTATATCTAATCCGATCATTTTTTAAACTGTCTGCTGGGCCCTATATCTAATCCAATCATGTGTGATACTGTCTGCTGAGCCACTGTATCTAATCCTATCATGTGTGATACTGTCTGCTGGGCCCTATATCTAATCCAATCATGTGTGATACTGTCTGCTGAGCTACTGTATCTAATCCCATCATGTGTGATACTGTCTGCTGGGCCCTATCTCTAATCCTATCATGTGTAATACTGACTGCTGAGACACTGTATCTATTCCTATCATGTGTGATACTGTCTACTGAGCTGCTGTATCTAATCCTATAATGTGTGATACTGTCTGCTGGGCCTTATATCTAATCCTATCATGTGTGTTACTGTCTGTTGAGCCACTGTATCTAATCCTATGATGTGTGATACTGTCTGCTGAGCCCTATCTCTAATCCTATCATGTGTGATACTGTCTGCTGAGATGTGTATCTAATCCCATCATGTGTGAAACGGTTTGCTGGGCCTTATATCTAATCCTATCATGTGTGTTACTGTCTGTTGAGCCACTGTATCTAATCCTATGATGTGTGATACTGTCTGCTGAGCCAATGTATCTAATCCTATCATGTGTGATACTGTCTGCTGAGCCACTGTATCTAATCCTATCATGTGTGATACTGTCTGTTGAGCCACTGTATCTAATCCTATCATGTGTGATACTGTCTGCTGAGCCAATGTATCTAATGCTATCCATAGTTGATAGGGTCGTAGTGCTATAGATATGCGGTCTCCTATACACACATACATTTCTTTTTGGCGGACACATATGTATTGGGGCTATTTCCGCTGACATTTTAAGTCCTTAGTGACGCCCCTGGCTGCTAGTGCTGCATTGTTGTCTCACTTAGGAGACTCAGCGATGCAGCTGAAAGCTGCGGACCGTCGGCCATGAGAAGTTTGCGGGGGGAGCAATAAGAACTTTTGCATCGGGGCCCATGAGCCTTTAGCTACGCCCCTGTCGTGAGTGTCGTATGAGCTTGGAAAAAAAGGGTCTTTTTTTTCCCAGAAAAAACACCCCTCCTGTTTATGGTCTTTGTTTGGTTTTACAGCTCAGTCCCCCTTCACTTGTTTGGTGCGGTCATGTTTTTCCATGGTAACTTTGCATAGACATCATGTCATCCCATATATTTTGTATGAGGATAGGATCGGGAACAGCAGTCAATGATAAAGCATGAAAGGAATGGCATTTATAAGGTAAGTGTATTACAACATTTTGATTTTTATATAATATACTCTTACAGAGTCATTTGTAGAATCCAGAAAACCCATTTAAGATATAAAATGAGCTAATAATTTTTTGTTAAGATCTTGCAAGACTTATCACTTTCAAGTTATAATTCATGAACCTGTTATCATAGAAGGGATTTTCTCACAAACAACTTCACTTAGAATAAATTTCTTATCGCTTCTAGCAGTCTGCTGCGTTTTCCTATAAAGTTAAAAAAAAAGTGGCCTATGGATACATTCTGCGAATGCGTCTGGAGCTTTCCTAACGCATAAGCCGAACGTGTTCACATAAGTCTACCCCTGCTGAACTTTGCCTTGTCCACTTCAGGAGTTTAAGGGCTCATTCAGATGAGCATGTTCCTCGTCTGTGTGCTGTCCGTTGAAATAACTGACAGCACACGGACCCATGCATTTCAATGGGGCTATTCAGACATGCGTGAGTTTTCACGCAGCGAGTGTCCGTTGCGTGAAACTCTCTGCATGTTCTATATTGGTGCATTTTTGCAGATGTTGTCGCCCATTGAAGTCTATGGGTGCGTGAAAAATACAGACAGCAGACGGACGACATCAATTCGTAAAGAAATGCAGAGAATTAAATAAAATAAAAAAAGGAAGTGCTTGCAGAGGAGAATCACAGAAGTGAAAAACGGATGCCAAATGGATGCACACTGATGGCACACGGGCATGAAATGCAGGAAATATGGTCAGTTTTTTGCACATACAAATCGGATACGCTCATGTGAATGTAGCCTTACGTTGTTATTTTATGTCATTTCTGTGTTGAAAATTAAAACCACTGAATCCATAATGTTATGCAATAAAGCATAAGTGGAGGAAAAGGGGGAGGGGTGAATACTTTTTATAGATCCTGTACTACATAGGCTCATAAGGACTTTATTGTCACAGCAGGGCCAGGACAAGTTATTTTGGTGCCCTAGGCAGATTAGGAAAAGAATGAAACCAGTTTAAGTAGCAAATTTAATTAAAAACCAAACAATAAATAAACGTAATATAAATAGCAAACCAAAAACTGCTGAGCAGACATAAATAAGTATTTCATTTTTTATTTTTCTTAATTGTTGAATTATTTAATAAAAAAACATTATTTAAAGGCTATGTAAACCTTTGAAAGCAATTTTTTTAAATAAAAAGGTCAATAAGTCTGTTATGTACAAATTTATAATTCGTTTTTATTAAATTAGTAATTTGTTTTTATTAAAAATTATTTTAACTATACTGTATACAGAGCAGCTGTATCTTACGCTGAATCCTGTACCTGTCAGATCCGCGGGACTAACAGGCTCCGTGTCAACGGGTCCTGCGTGTCTCAGATGCTGAGCCCGCTCCATACACTGCAGGTGTCAGCTATGTTTTACAGCTGACATGCTGCTCTACTGGCCAGGAACAGCGATCGGGCCACTTCTTGGTTAGGTTGTCGGGAGTAGCGGAAAAAGCCATGTGCTCGCTGAGCTACGCTGTTTCCGTAACTCCCAATCTGCTACTCCTGGTATCATCCGCCATGTCAAGTCCCATCCATGCCAAAGCCTCTGCTACCTTCGGGACTATCTCAGGTACCCTTGTGCTACGAACTTTGTATAGACTTTGCATAGACTGTGACTTGGTTAGCTGCCACTCTGCTATGGCGGAGCGACCTAGTGGGTCCACACAGAGGCGTAGCTAGGTTCTCCAGCACCCGGGGCAAAGATTCAGTTTGGCGCCCCCCACCCGGCGCCCCCCCAACCTCTTTCCCGACATCTCCTTCCCCCTTGCCGTGTTTGTTTTCTCTACCAATCAATGACGTGTCATTTCTTTTCCACATTTCTTTTTATGTAACTCGAGCATAAAAACATTTGTACATTTTACAAGCAATATAGTTCTATACACAACACCAGAACCAAGCCCAGTACATATATACAGCGCCAGAACAAAGCTCAGTACATATATACAGCCTTAGAACCAAGCTCATTATATATATACAGCACCAGCAAATACAGCTCAATTTAGTGCAACCCCTGCCGTATAGGTGTGTACGGCGTAAAACTACAGCTCCCAGCATGGCCCGAACAATAGTAAATATATGCTGGGAGATGCTATTTCACAAAAAATAAATCATATCATAATCATCCCACCCATCATCTCGCTGCAGATCATACAGTGACTACAATGATGATTAGAGGCAGAATAAACATTTACATTAAGTGAATCACCGGTGACGTCTCAGATTCTAGTTCTTTTTCTCCATCCGATCCAGACCCCTATGATGACTTCTCCCGGTCACAGCCCATTTCTGCAGTTTGCCGCTCAGATGTCTTCAGCTTCTCACTTTTCCAACATTTCTACACCTATAAATAAAGATAAAGTTCTCATTATACCACACACTACGCCCCTAAATATAATAGCGCCATACACTGCAACTCTAATTATAATAGCACCATACACCATGTCCCACACACACACACACACACACACACACACACACACACACACACACACACATGCACGCACGCACACACGCACACACACACACACACACACACACACACACACACACACACACACACACACACACACACACACACCAAGCCCCCTGTAGATAGAGCCCCCAGTAGATAGTGCCCCCATATAGCCCACCCCTGTATATAGTGTCCCACAAATAGCTCCCCATATAGCCCACCCTAGTATATAGTGCTCCACATATAGTCCACCCCTGTATATAGTGCTCCACATATAGTCCACCCCTGTATATAGAGCTCCACAGATAGCCCACCCCTGTATATAGTGCTCCACAGATAGCCCACCCCTGTATATAGCCCCCTGTAGATATAGCCCACCCCTGTATATAGTGCTCCATAGATAGCCCACCCCTGTATATAGCCCCTGTTGATATAGTCCACCCCTGTATATAGTGCTCCATAGATAGCCCAACCCTGTATATATCCCCCTGTAGATATAGCCCCCCCTGTATATAGTGCTCCATAGATAGCCCACCCCTGTATATAGCCCCTGTAGATATAGCCCACCCCTGTATATAGTGCTCCATAGATAGCCCACCCCTGTATATAGCCCCCCTGTAGATATAGCCCACCCCTGTATATAGTGTTCCATAGATAGCCCACCCCTATATATAGCCCCCCCTGTATATATAGTCAACCCCTGTATATGGTGCTCCATAGATAGCCCAACCCAGTATATAGCCCCCCTGTAGATAAAGCCCCCCATAGATGAAGCCCCCCATAGATAAAGCCCCTCCTGTAGATAAAGCTCCCTGTAGATAAAGCCCTCCTTTAGATAAAGCTCCCCCATAGATAAAGCCCCCTATAGATAAAGCCCCCTGTAGATAAAGCCCCTCTCCTGTAGATAAAGCCCCCCGTAGATAAAGCCCCCCTTGCAGATAAAGCCCCCCCGTAGATAAAGCCCCCCGTAGATAAAGCCCCCTGTAGATAAAACCCCCCCGTAGATAAAGCCTCACTGTAGATAAAGCCCCCCTTGTTGATAATGCCACACACTTTTTATTACAATAAAATAAACAATTTAAACTCACCTTAATCCCGTTCCCACGCCGTCCGGCAGCCATGGAGACCTGCTCTCTTCTGTGCAGGTCTCCTGGGGGTTGAACGAAGCGTCTATGAAAGGCGCTGATTGGCTGGGCAGGATGACTTTCCCTGTCACTCAGCGCCTTTCATCGACGGAAGCGCGATAGCGCTTCTCTGGTACAAAAGAGCTGAATAGCCGGGAACGGAACGTACCCGGCCATTCATTGCTTCTAATTGTACCTGTGTCCTATATACGCAGGTACAATTATAGTGCAGGAGAGGGTGGCGCTGTCGCCCCCCTCTAAGTTGCGCCCGGGGCACATGCCCCACCTGCTCCCCCCTAGCTACGCCCCTGGGTCCACATGCCCTTGGATCATGACAAGATGCAACTTGTTTTGCATTAAAGGAATGTATTCAGCTTTGTTCCAATAAAATAAATGTTTGCACTGTATTTGATATGTGACTGTGCCTTTAAATGCCTGGGCTAAACCATTTAAGGCTGGAGTAGGAGAGAAAGGTTTCCTCTAGTTCTTATATAGTATTCTCTGAAGATTGTTCTAGGAGGAGGGCAGAGCTAAACTGATATAGGTTTGCCCCCTCGCAGTTAGTGGCAGATGAGTAAGGGTATGTTCACATGCAGACGCAAAAACGTCTGAAAATACGGAGCTATTTTCAAGCGAAAGCAGCTCCTGATTTTCAGATGTTTTTGTAGCAACTCGCATTTTTCGCTGCGTATTTTACGGCCGTTTTTGGAGCTGTTTTTCAATGGAGTCAATGAAAAACGGCTCCAAAAACGGCCCAAGAAATGACCTGCACTTCTTTGACGCGTCGTCTTTTTACACGCCGTATTTTGAAAACGACGCGTAAAATTACGCCTCGTGGGAACAGAACACCGTAAATCCCATTACAAGCAATGGGCAGATGTTTGGAGGCATAATGGTGCCGTTTTTTCAGGCGTAATTCGAGGTGTAAACGACCCGAATTACGTCTGAAACCACTGCGTGTGAACATACCCTTAGAGCAGGGGCGTAACTAGGAAAGACTGGGCCCCATAGCAAACTTTTGACTGGGGCCCCCCTCCCCTGGGAGTCACACAACCCCCCCCTTGTAGATAGTGCCTTTTTTACAGCCCCCCTGTAGATAACGCCATACAGCCCCCCTGTAGATAACGCCATACAGCCCCCCCTGTAGATAACGCCATACAGCCCCCTTTGTAGATATCTACAGAGGGGGACTGTATGGCGTTATCTACAGGGGGGACTGTATGGCATTATCTACAGGGGGGACTGTATGGCGTTATCTACAGGGGGGACTGTGTGGCGTTATCTACAGGGGGACTGTGTGGCGTTATCTACAGGGGGGACTGTATGGCGTTATCTACAGGGGCGACTGTATGGCGTTATCTACAGGGGGGACTGTGTGGCGTTATCTACAGGGGGACTGTGTGGCGTTATCTACAGGGGGGACTGTGTGGCGTTATCTACAGGGGGGACTGTATGGCGTTATCTACAGGGGGACTGTATGGCGTTATCTACAGGGGGGACTGTGTGGCGTTATCTACAGGGGGGACTGTGTGGCGTTCTCTACAGAGGGGGCTGTATGGTCCTAACACAATACATCCCCCACTGTAGAGAACGCCATACGGCCCCCATTGTAGAGAGCGCCATACAGCCCCCCCTTCAGGGAACGCCATACAGCGCCCCCCCTGCAGGGAACGCCATACAGCGCCCCCCCTGCAGGGAACGCCATACAGCGCCCCCCCTGCAGGGAACGCCATACAGCGCCCACCCCTGCAGGGAACGCCATACAGCGCCCCCCAATGCAGGGAACGCCATACAGCGCCCCCCCTGCAGGGAACGCCATACTGCGCCCCCCCTTGCAGGGAACGCCATACAGCGTCCCCAACCCCCCAAAAAAATGTGACCTAAAGTGTTGTTGTGTCCTACAAATAACATGCATCCCATATCCACAGGATAGGGGATACATGTGCGATCGCTGGCATTGATAGGGAGAACGGGGGGCTGAAAGTCCCCCCAAGTTCTCCATGACTAACCTCTGACTTCCGGCGTCTGTGTCGGCAGCTCAATAAAAATGAAAGGAGCTCTGGTCACGCATTCGCACAAGCACGACCGGCGCTCCATTCATTTCTACGGAGAAGCCGACACAGAACCTGGAAGTCCGAGGTTTGTGATGGAGAACTTCAGGGAACTTTCAGTCCCCCGTTCTCCCTATCAATGCCAGCGATCACACAAGTATCCCCTATCCTGTGGATATCCTGTGGATACATGTCTTTTGTTTAATGGCAGAGCGGGGAGATACCTCCCTGCTCTGCCGTAGTGATCAGTGGCGTCCCGCTGTAGCAGCCATAGCGGCTGCTAGCGGAGCCTGCGGCCATGGTGGGGGCCCGTGCCGGCGGGCGACACGGGCCCCCTCATGTCGCGGGCCCCGTAGCAGCTGCTACGGCTGCTACGGCGGTAGTTACGCCACTGCCTTAGAGTCAAGCCTGTGAAGAGATTGTTACAGGGTCAGGGCCCCACAGCTCAGGACTAGGCCTTCAGCTTCCGGCGTAGCAATATTGGCAGCTGACATTACTGCAAATGTTTTGCTGATGGGAGCTGCAGAAAATACAAGATATTTGTGCACCCCTCAGTTGGGAACTGCATAGAAGAGGAATTGTTATTTGAGCAATTGCATCAGAGAAACAGATTGCTATATTCAAGAGAAAACATAAGATTTGGGAAATCTTTCTCTTGCTCAGCCAGCCCATTGTTGGAAAACTGTTTTATAAGAACTACAGTATGTGCCTCCATCTTGGAAGTGACCTGCAATTTGCTGACAAGTAAAGAAACTTTAAGGCCTCATTCACACGACAGTGAAAAACGGCCGTGTGATGGACGTCCTTTTAACGGCTTTCACATGGCCGTTTTCAGAACAATGATATTCTATGGGTGCATTCACACGGCCGTTTTTTTAACGGCCCGTGAATAATGGCCGTCAAAAAATAGGACGTCCTATTTTTGGCCATTTTATGTCCTATTTTTGGCTGTTTTAACGGCCTGACGGCCCCCATAGAAGTCAATGGATCCGTTTTTAACGGCTGTTAATACATGTAACAACCGTTAAAAACTGATCTATTACATGGGGATTGGCAAGGGAACTACTAGTTCTCTTGCTGGCTATCGTTGGCATACTCACGTTTGCGGCGCTTCTTCAGGTGTGGTCACTCGTCTTCACGGCCTTGAAGGCGCCTCGATGACATCATCCCCCCATCGCGCTGCCTTGCCAGATCCCGTGCAGACGACTGACCACACCTGAAGAAGACAAGAGACAGCGCTGCTCTCGTGAGTATGTGGCACGATCTACAGGCAGGCTGGTGTGGCATCTACAGGGAGGCTGGTGTGGCATCTACAGGCAGGCTGGTGTGGCGTCTACAGCCAGGCTGGTGTGGCATCTACAGGGAGGCTGGTGTGGCATCTACAGGCAGGCTGGTGTTGCATCTACAGGCAGGCTGGTGTGGCATATACAGGGAGGCTGGTGTGGCATCTACAGGCAGGCTGGTGTGGCATCTACAGGCAGGCTGGTGTGGCATCTACAGGCAGGCTGGTGTGGCATCTACAGGCAGGCTGGTGTGGCATCTACAGGCAGGCTGGTGTGGCATCTACAGGGAGGCTGGTGTGGCACCTACAAGCAGGCTGGTGTGGCATCTGCAGGGAGGCTGGTGTGGCATCTGCAGGGAGGCTGGTGTGGCATCTACAGGCAGGCTGGTGTGGCATCTACAGGCAGGCTGGTGTGGCATCTTCAGGGAGGCTGGTGTGGCATCATATACAGGGAGGCTGGTGTGGCATCATATACAGGGAGGCTGTGTGGCATCATATACAGTGAGGTGTGTGGCATGATCTACAGGGCAGCTGTGTGGCATGATCTACAGGGAGGCTGGTGTGGCATGATCTACAGGGAGGCTGGTGTGGCATCATCTACAGGGAGGCTGGTGTGGCATCATCTACAGGGAGGCTGGTGTGGCATCATCTACAGGGAGGCTGGTGTGGCATCATATACAGGGAGGCGTGTGGCATCATATACAGGGAGGCATGTGGCATCATATACAGGGAGGCGTGTGGCATCATATACAGGGAGGCGTGTGGCATCATATACAGGGAGGCGTGTGGCATCATATACAGGGAGGCGTGTGGCATCATATACAGGGAGGCATGTGGCATCACTGGTGTAGCTATAGGGGTCGCAGCGGTCGCAATTGCGACCGGGCCCCGAAGCCAGGGGGGCCCACGGCCCCCCGCACCACATCAATAAAAAGTTACTATAGTAACTCGGGCCGCGGGCCCCTGTTACTATAGTAACATACTTTACTTACCTTCCTGGTTCCGGATCGCAGCGGAGGTCCTGACGTCAAGCGCTGTGCACAGCGCATGACGTCACAGCGCTATGCGCCGCGCACAGCATCGAGACGACAGAACTCCCGCCGCGGCCGAAGAGGAAGGTAAGGTTAGCCCTGACTGGCGGGGTCCGACTCCCGGGACCCGCCAATCAGCTGTTTTGAAGGGGCCGCAGCACTCGTACGAGAGCTGCTCCCCTTCATTCCTGTCACTTCATTCCGGTCACACTGTGAATCCGTGTCGGCGATTCACAGTGTGGGCGAGTAGTGAAATGAAGGGGACTGTACAACCCCTAAGCCTACGATGTAGCAGGCTTAGGGGGCCCATGAGACAGGATCACAGATTGTGTGATCCTGTCTGCTGGGCCCTGTATCTAAGCCAATCACATGGTAGGCTTAGATACGTGGCCCATGTGTGATCCTGTCTGATGGGCCCTGTATATAAGCCTACCACACTGTAGGTTTAGATACAGGGCCCCAGCACACAGTAATCTTATACTGTATAACATTACTGTCTGCTGGACCCTGTATCTAAGCCTACGTTGTGGTAGGCTTAGATACAGGGTCCCACAGACAGTATCACACATGGGCCCTGTATCTAATCCTAACACACGTATTACTAATCATTTTTTGTGTGTTTTCTTACAGGTTCGGTCGTTGGACTACGGCGGATTCCAGGACTACTCCGATGACAGCTTTTTTTTTTATTATCAATAAAATGGTTAATGAGGGCTGTGTGTTTTTTTTAAAAATTTCAATAAAATATTTTTTCTATGTCTTTGTGTTTTTTTTTAAACTATATCACTAACGCCTTAGTAATGGCCGCCGGCTGATTGACGACGTCCATTGCTAAGGCGGGGCTTAGTGTTAGCCGATGCAGTAGTCTGTAGTCTGAGGCAATCCAGAGGCAATCTGTAGTGATGGTCGGCCACTGGAGTGGCCGCAGGCTGGTATTATCAGGAGGGGAAAGGCCAAAAACAGTGGCCCTTCCTACCCTGGTGATGCTAGGCTGCTGCTGCTTTATTGTATCTGGCTTGTTATGAAAAATGGGGGGGGACCCCACGTCATTTAAAAAAAAAAAAAAATAATTGGAAAGAACGATGTGGGGTCCCCCCCAATTTTCATAACCAGCCAGATACAACACAGCAGCAGCAGGCAGCATTACAAGGGTGGGAAGGGCCACTGTTTTTGGCCTTCCCCAGCCTAATACTACCAGCCTGCGGCCACCCCGGTGCCTGCCCGTCACTACAGATGGTCGGGTACTGGTTCGTACCCGGCTCTTCCCGGTACTCCTGGTGGCGGTGGATACCGGGGTAATAATGGGGGTTAGTGTAGCCTCTGCACCTGCTAACATTAAGCCCCGCCTTAGTAATGGAGGTTGTCAATCAGCCAGCGGCCATTACTAAGGCGGTGATAATAAAGTTTAAAAAGATACAATCACATAGGAAAAATATATTATTGAAATAAAAAAACACAACCCTCATTAACCATTTTATTGAGAATAAAAAACACGCCGTCATTGAAGTCCTCGTATCCGAAGTCCAACAACCGAACCTGTAAAAAAACACAAACACACAAAAATAATCAGTAACACATAAAGAAGCAAAATTATTATTCTTACCTTTCCTGGGTCCAGCGCTGGGGCCGCAATGTCAGCGAGCTGAGCCCTGTATCTAATCCAATCATGTGTGATACTGTCTGCTGAGCTGTGTATCTAATCCAATCATGTGTGATACTGTCTGCTGGGCCCTGTATTTAATCGTATCTTGTGTGATACTGTCTGCTGGGTCCTATATCTAATCCGATCATGTGTGATACTGTCTGCTGGGCCCTATATCTAATCCGATCATGTGTGATACTGTCTGCTGAGCCACTGTATCTAATCCTATCATGTGTGATACTGCCTTCTGAGCCACTGTATCTAATCCTATCATGTGTGGTACTGTCTGCTGAGCCACTGTATCTAATCCTATCATGTGTGGTACTGTCTACTGAGCCACTGTATCTAATCCTATCATGTGTGATACTGTCTGCTGGGCCACTGTATCTAATCCTATCATGTGTGATACTGCCTTCTGAGCCACTGTATCTAATCCTATCATGTGTGATACTGTCTGCTGAGCCACTGTATCTAATCCTATCCATAGTTTATAGGGTCGTAGTGCTATAGATATGCTATGCTGTCTCATATACACACTTGTTTTTTGGGGCGGACACATATGTATTGGGGCTATTTCCCTGACATTTTAAGCTCTGAGGGTATGTTCACATGGCAGCGTCTGTTACGGCCGAAATTACGGTGCTGTTTTCAGGAGAAAACAGCTCCGGCATTTCAGAAGTAAAGGCATGTGCAGGCGTCTCTCGCTGCGTCCATTACGGACGTAATTGGAGCTGTTTTTCTATGGAGTCCATGGAAAACGGCTCCATTTACGTCTGAAGAAGTGACATGCACTTCTTTGACGCGGGCGTCTTTTTTACAGCGGGGTGTAAAAAAAAATGACCGTCGGCACAGAACAACGTAAGACCCATTCAAATGAATGGGCAGATGTTTGCCAACGCTTTTGAGCCGCATTTTCGGACGTAATTCAATGCTAAAACGCCCGAATTACGTCCGTAAATGGGGTGTGTGAACCCAGCCTTAGTGACGCCGCGGCTGCTAGTGCTGCATTGTTGGGTCACTTAGGAGACCCAGCGATGCAGCTGAAAGCTGCGGACCGTCGGCCATGAGAAGTTTGCGGGGGGGGGGGGGGCCCCAGTAAGAATTTTTGCATCGGGGCCCATGAGCCTTTAGCTACGCCCCTGTGTGGCATCATATACAGGGAGGCTGTAAATAGTGTCTAGGTGAACATGTGACCTTCCTTTGGTTGTTTTCAGGGGGTTGGGACAAAAAAAGCCTGAGCAATGAAATTCATCAGTTTTTTTTAACGGCCATGAAAAACTGATGCAAAATGGATGTCAAACGGCCATTAAAAACGGACTGACGGACTGGAAATGGATGAAAATTTAGAGACACACTGATGCAAAATGGCCATGAAAAACTGACAGTTGATCAGTTTTTAATGGACATTTTATTTCACTGTCGTGTGAATAAGGCCTAAGTGTATTTGTTCCACTTGACTAAAGTCTCTTGCCTACCATTTGCACTATACGATCAAGGCACCCCACCTTCCACCAGTCAGGAGACATTTACACAGAGTGTGCCCCAAGGGGGGGGCAACAATTACCATCATCGAAGTGCAGCCCCCCACATCAGTATACCAGCCCTAGGAGTGTGGAAGGTCTAGTGGATGCGGGCCCTGCCACCATGAACACCGTGACAAGACCTCATTCTGCCTGCCAACTGTCCCGCTGGGTCACACCACATTCCCCCTGTGTTGCTGCATGTTTATGTATAACGGGTGTGTATGTTTGTCAAAGTGTGTATACTGTATGTGTTTGAAAGTATGTGTATTTGCGTAAACTTCTGCATATACAGGTGTTTTTTGTGTACATATGTATTTGCTATGCAAGTATGGCCGTGAACTACTCCCTTTACAAAATCCTGCGTACGCCCCTGTAGCATCAGCTCACCCGCACCGTTGGCACCTTCCAGAGAAGTAGAAAATGTCATTAGATTTGGACCTCACTCTGCTGAAGTGAAAGTAAAACCTGTGTCCTGTAATACTGAGGTAAATCCGCTATTCTGCTAATAGGTAATGATTATCACAGTCTTCTATCGCATTTTCACAGAACCAATAGGCCCTCTTTAAATTACAGTTTTGACACGTTATTAAAGTCAGTTAAAAAATGAAGACAAAAATGTAAACCTACTTTAAACCTCATTCGAGCATTCGAGCTTTTGCGACTCATTACAAGTTGCTTGCACTACAGGATAACATTACAATGAAATGGAAACTGATTCGACTGCTATAATTTTAATGGAAACACAGACTGTGTATTAGCAGTGTGCCATTGGTCTCAGATTAACTTCACATTGATATATCTCTCGACATGTATACAGCACATTGTAAAACATCTCACATTATAATACAATCCGTGTATAAAGGAACGTAGCGGCTTTTGTTAATTACTGTACATATGTAAGTCACTGTAGTTTCATTTCATTATTTAATAAATCATTAGCGTATGCCTTGCTCATATAAAGTTGTTGACCTTTTATCTGTTTTCCAAATGAATGCTTTGCCCTAATTTTGCTAAGCAGATGGCCAGAGCTATTTAGGAGCAAAGGATTGGCAGGCAGACAACTCCATTCAGGGAATATAGAACACTGCGTGTTTATTTGTATTTTAGTCTTTAGGAGTGATGAACTATGGTGATGAAGATAAAGTATTAGACTGTCACAATTGTCATGCATATTATTCATATTGCACTTTAAGAACTATTCTTTCTAAACTGCGCTAATATATAAATACAGCAATCATTATTTTTAATAGTAAATTAAAAATAAGGTAAATGTGTAGTAATGTAAATTAACCCCTTCAGGACACAGCCTGTTTTGGCCTCGTGGACACAGATGATTTTTTCAAATCTGACATGTATCACTTTATGTGGTAATAACTTGGGAATGTTTTTACCTATACAAGCGATTTTGAGATTGTTTTCTCGTGACATATTGTACTTTATGATAGTGAAAAAATTTGGTCAATAAATTCAATATTTATTTGTGAAAAACGTAAAATTTTAGGGAAAATTTGCAAAAATTTTCATTCTTCTCAATTTAAATGAATTTGCTTGTAAAACAGATAGTAATACCACACAAAATAGTTACTAGTTAACATCTCCCATATATCTACTTTCTGTTTGCATCGTTTTTTGTAACACAGAAGGTTTTACCAGAGAAACGCAACTCAGTATTTATTGCCCAGATTCTGCAGTTTTTAGAAATATCCCACATGTGGCCCTAGTGTTCTAATGGACTGAAGCACCAGCCTAAGAAGCAAAGGAGCACCTAGTGGATTTTGGGGCCTCCTTTTTTTAGGAATATATTTTAGGCACCATGTCAGGTTTGAAGAGGTCTTGTGGTACCTAAACAGTCGAAACCCCCCAAAAGTGACCCCATTTTTTGGAAACTACACCCCGCAAGGCATTTTTCTAGGGGTATAGTTAGCATTTTGACCCCACAGTTTTTTTGCAGAATTTAGTGGATTTTTTCATTTTTACAAGAAATAAAGGAGAAAAAGCACCCCAACATTTGTAAGGCAATTGTTCCAGATTATGGAAATACCCCATATGTGGTAATAAACTGCTGTTTGGTCCCACTGCAAGGCTCAGAAGGGAAGGAGCGCCTTCTGGATTTTGGAGTGCAGATTTTGCTGGATTGGTTTTGAGTGCCATGTCGGGTTTGCAACGCCCTGGAGGGACCAAAACAGTGGAAGCCCTCAAAAAGTGACCCTATTTTGGAAACTACACCCCTCAAGGAATTTTTCTAGGGGTATAGTGAGCATTTTGACCCCACAGGTTTTTTGTATAATTTAGTGGAATTAGGCCGTGAAAATGAATATCAACATTTTTGGCCACTAAAATGTTGCATTTTTTAATTTTCATAAGGGATAAAAGAGGTAAAGCAACCCAGCATTTGTAAAGCAATTTCTCCCGATTATGGCAATACCCCATATGTGGTCATAAATGGGTTTTTTTTATTAGAAATTAATTAACCCTTTCTGGACTGATCCTTTTTTGCTTTTTCACTCCCCGCCTTCCAAGAGCCATAATTTTTGTATTTTCCCGTCAATAGAGCGGTGTGAGGGCTTATTTTTTGTGTGAAGAGTTGTAGTTTCTATTAACACGATTTAAAGTACATTAAAATGTACTGGGAAACTGAAAAAAATAATTTGCGGACTGAAATTGGAAAAAACTGTGATTCCTCCATTGTTTTTGGGGTTTTGTTTTTAAGTCATTCACAGTGCGGTAAAAACGACAACTTTAGTTTTATTCTGCATCTCAATACAATTACGGTGATACCAAATTTAGATAGTTTTTTTTATATTTTACTACTTTTACAAACAAAAGACTATTTGTTAAAAAAAAATTATTGTTTTGTATCATCACATTCTGACATCAAGAACTTTTTTATTTTTTGGTCGATTGAGCGCTGAGGGCTTTTTTTTGGTGGGACGAGCTGTAGCTTTTATTGGTACCATTTTATGGTACATATACACTACCGTTCAAAAGTTTAGGGTCACTTAAAAATTTCCTTATTTTTGCAAGAAAAGCACAGTTTTTTTCAATGAAGCTAACATTAAATTAATCAGAAATACACTCTATACATTGTTAATGTGCTAAATGACTATTCTAGCTGCAAACGTCTGGTTTTTAATGCAATATCTACATAGGTGTATAGAAGCCCATTTCCAGCAACCATCACTCCAGTGTTCTAATGTTACATTGTGTTTGCTAACTGTGTTAGAAGGCTAATGGATGATTAGAAAACACTTGAAAACCTTTGTGCAATTATGTTTACTCCGCTGTAAACAGTTTTGCTGTTTAGAGGAGCTATAAAACTGACCTTCCTTTGAGCTAGTTGAGAATCTGGAGCATTACATTTGTGGGTTCGATTAAACTCTCAAAATGGCTAGAAAAAGAGAGCTTTCATGTGAAACTCGACAGTCTATTCTTGTTCTTAGAAATGAAGGCTATTCCATGCGAGAAATTGACAAGAAACTGAAGATTTCCTACAACGGTGTGTACTACTCCCTTCAGAGGACTGCACAAACAGGCTCTAACCAGAGTAGAAAGAGAAGTGGGAGGCCCCACTGCACAACTGAGCAACAAGACAAGTACATTAGAGTCTCTAGTTTGAGAAATAGACGCCTTACAGGTCCTCAACTGGCAGCTTCATTAAATAGTACACGCAAAACGCCAGTGTCAACGTCTACAGTGAAGAGGCAACTCCGGGATGCTGGCCTTCAGGGCAGAGTGGCAAAGAAAAAGCCATATCTGAGACTGGCTAATAAAAGGAAAAGATTAATATTGGCAAAAGCACACAGACATTGGACAGAGGAAGATTGGAAAAAAGTGTTATGGACAGACGAATCGAAGTTTGAGGTGTTTGGTTCACACAGAAGAACATTTGCGAGACGCAGAACAACTGAAAAGATGCTGGAAGAGTGCCTGACGCCATCTGTCAAGCATGGTGGAGGTAATGTGATGGTCTGGGCTTGCTTTGGTGCTGGTAAAGTGGGAGATTTGTACAAGGTAAAAGGGATTTTGAATAAGGAAGGCTATCACTCCATTTTGCAACGCCATGCCATACCCTGTGGACAGCGCTTGATTGGAGCCAATTTCATCCTACAACAGGACAATGACCCAAAGCACACCTCCAAATTATGCAAGAACTATTTAGGGAAGAAGTAGGCAGCTGGTATTTTATCTGTAATGGAGTGGCCAGTGCAGTCACCAGATGTCAACCCCATAGAGCTGTTGTGGGAGCAGCTTGACCGTATGGTACACAAGAAGTGCCCATCAAGCCAATCCAACTTGTGGGAGGGGCTTCTGGAAGCATGGGGTGAAATTTCTCCCGATTAGCTCAGCAAATTAACAGCTAGAATGACAAAGGTCTGCAATGCTGTAATTGCTGCAAATGGAGCATTCTTTGGCGAAAGCAAAGTTTGAAGGAGAAAATTATTATTTGAAGTAAAAATCATTATTTCTAACCTTGTCAATGTCTTGACTATATTTTCTAGTCATTTTGCAACTCATTTGATAAATATAAGTGTGAGTTTTCATGGAAAACACAAAATTGTCTGGGTGACCCCAAAATTTTGACCGGTAGTGTATCTTCCTGATCACTTCTTATTACATCTTTTTTAGAGCTAAGGTGACCAAAAAAACACGACTTTGGCGTTTTAAATTCTTTATTTCTTACAGCATTAACCGTGCGCAAAAAATTACATTTTACTTTATTCTGCAGGTCGGTACGATTGCGGCAATACCATATGTATATAGTTTTTTTTTACGTTTTGCAGCGTTTGCACAATAAAATTACGTTTCTATAAAATTATTTATTTTCTGAGACACCATATTCTGAGCCGTAACATTTTTATTTTTTAGTCAAAAAAGCTGTGGGAGGTCTTGTTTTTTGCGGGACAGGTTGTAGTTTTTATTGCTACTATTTTGTGGTAAATGCGACTTTTTGATCACTTTTTATTGTATATCTTGGTAGGGGTGGTGACCAAAAAATAGCGATGCTGACATAGTTTTCCGTTTATTTAGTTTGCGGCATTCACCGTGCGGAAAAAATAACATTATAGTTTCATAGTGTGGGTCGTTAAGAATGCAGTGATACCAAATATGTGTACTTTTTTTTAACATTTTCATTTTTTTCCTATAATAAATGACTTATTATAGGAAAACCAAAACTTTTATTTTTACACTTTCATAAAACATTTTTATTAACTTTTTTTTCACTATTTACACTTTATTTTTTTTACCTGCATCTCTGATCGCTGTTAGAATACATAACACTACCTAGGTAGTGTAACGTATTCCAACTGTCAGTGTGACATCACAGTCACTCTGACACTAAGTCTACGAGGACCAGCAAGAGGCTGGTCCTCATAGGCCTCCATACATGGCAGACCCGGAGGCCGTTGCCATTACAAGCATCAGCAACCCCCACAATTGCATGGGGGCTGCTGATGTGCTACAAACCCCCTAAATTCGACGATCGAGTGCCACATTTAACGGGTTAATTGCCGAAATCAGTGGCGATGAGCCGCTGATTGGCAACACTGGAGTGTCAGCTGTCGGGGACAGCTAACCTCCCAGTTCCCGATGCACACCTTGTCGGCGACAGTGTGCATCGGGAACGACACAGTGACTTCCTGTCACTCTGACAGGAAGCCTATCAGTACCAGCCGGAGGTTGGTCCTGATGGGCTTCCGTCCATGGCAGACACGGAGGCCATTGTGTGGCTACTGTTTGCCATGCTAACTATCGGCAAACCTCGCGATTTCGGACCGAGGTCTGCCGATATGCTAGAAACCCCTAAAATGCGGCGATTGCAACCGATCCCCGCATTTAAGGGGTCAATTCGCCGAAATCAGCGGCAAAGGACCGCTGGCCGGCAAGAATGGAGTGTCAGCTGTCGGCGACAGCTGACCTCCTGGTTCCCGGTGCACACTGTCGCCGTTTATTGTAGGAAAAGGTGAAACAATAAGGTTACAAGATAAACGAGATAACAAGTAGAAAGTAGAAAGCACTATAGAAACAATTACTAAACCCCTTAATGACTGGGCCTGAGAAGGCCTTAATGACCAGTTAAATTTTTCTGATTTTGCAACCAGTGTCGCACAAACCATCAGAAGGCGTTTCTACCACATTGGACTATGGGCCCGACATCCAGCTATGGTTGTTCCATTGACCACATGCCACTGCTCCCAAAGGCCAGCATGGTGCACAGTAAGAGAGAAATGGAGGTCTTTCCTCTTCAGCGATGAATCCCGCTTTTGTCTCAGACGCAATGTTAGCCTGAGATTGGTCTGGAGACCACGTGGGCAACACCATGAAGAGGCCTTCACAAGAGAACGTCACACTGGTCCTACTTCCAGGATTATGATTTGGGGTGGCATAATGTAAGGTAGCCGGACCCCTCTATTCTTCATTTCAGGTACAGTAACAGCTCGGCGTTACATTGATTTGGTCGCGGAACCAGTGGTACGGCCATTTCTCCAAAGCGTCCCATAAGCAGTTTTCAACAGGACAATGCCAGGCTGCATGTTGCTCATCGTACTGTGAGCAGCCTGCATGGCCTCGACGTGCTTGCTACCATGGTCTGCAGCGTCTCCGGACTTGTCTTCCATCGAGCATATCTTGGACGTCATATGTCAGCAATTGCAAAGGGAGATGCCAGCAGCAAATTTTGATGATTTGCATGCCCAGCGGGGCATAACATTCCTCAGACAACCAATAACCCCTTCTTCGCATCTGGACATGCCATTACGTCCTGGTGCGGGTGAGTGATGTTTGTAGCGTGCTCACGCACTGAGCGCACTCCATATGCAACGGGTGTCAGTTGACACACGGGACTAACTGGGCCATGCCCAGTGGTGCCGCTACTGGGTGAAACCACTGTGGGGCCCACGCTGCCCGGGCCCCTAACATTTATTGGTTGGGCGGCACGGACCCCTCATGCCCAGTGGCGTTGCTAGCACCGGAGGGAGCCCCGGTGCTAGCCACAGCCACATTCACTTGTATCTGCGTCCTCTGGACGTAGATGCAAATGAATATTATAGGCTGCTGCTGCTTCTCTGAGAGGGCGGCGGCGCCACTGAAACCAGCGGCCGCCACCCCCTCCTGCAGTAATTGTAACTGTGTCTATAACACGCAGATACAATTACATGCATTAGTGCTGAATGTCCGGGCACGTTCCGTGCTCGACCATTCAGCGCCTTACAATGACGCTGATTGGTGGGGCAAAATGTCTTGCCCCGCCAATCAGCGCCTTTCAACGACGCTAGTGGCGCGATGACGTCATTGCGCTGCTTCCGTTGTTGAAAGGCGCTGATTGACGGGGCAAGTCATTCTGCCCTGCCAATCAGCGTCTTTTAGCTGTGCTAACGCCGAGATGACGTCATCGTGCCGCTTGCGTCGTTCAGTCCCAGCAGACCTGCTCAGAAGAGAGCAGGTCTGCATTGCCACCGGACGGCGTGAGAACGGGATCATGTGAGTATGTAAAGTTTTGTTTTTTTCTATAAATCTGTGAGTGCCATTATCTACAGGGGGTCTCTATCTACAGGGGGGTCTATAGGTGGGGATGTGGAGCACTATATACAGGGGGAGCTACATGTAGGACACTCTACAGGGTTGGGCTATATGTGCGACACTATATACAGGGGTGGGCTATATGTGGAGCACTATCTACAGGGGGAGCTATTTGAAGGGCACTATCTACAGGGGGTCTATATGTAGGGCACTGTCTACTGGGGTGGGCTATATGTGGGACACTATATACAGGGGTGGGTTAACTCTGGGGCACTATCTACAGGGAGGCTATATGTAGGGCTCTGTCTACAGGGGTAGGCTATATGTGGGACACAATATACAGGGGGAGCTATATGTGGGGCACTATATACAGAGGTGGGCTATATGTGGAGCACTAGCTATAGTGGGAGCTATATGTAGGGCAGCACGGTGGCTCAGTGGTTAGCACTATTGCCTTGCAGCTCTGGAGTCCATATGTGGGCACTATCTATGGGGGCTGTATGTAGGGCACTATCTACAGAGGCTCGTTGGGGGTCACTACCTATAGGGGGCTATGTTGGCACTATCTACAAGGGGCATGAGAATATAAGGTGTAATCTGTGGTGGAGAGGTCGACAGATCTCCAAGCATCAACAAAATCATGGGAGTGTAAGGGTTTGGCTAGTTGCAACCCCTGTTTAAGGAGGGAGGAAGGGAGGAGGAACCTGCGTTCGTTTTATCAAGGAGGTGATCCAATGCTACATTAGAATCCCCACCTAAAAGTACTTTACCAAGAAAATGGGAAAGTAAATGTCTGAACATTGCATTGAAATAACTTATTTGGCCTTCGTTTAGAGCATAATAAGAAATAAAGGTGACCTGAGTGTCCTGTAGTGTACCATTTACCACCGTGGTTTGATGTATGAAGGGAAGGTTTCTTTTGAAAAAGATGCTCACTCCTCTCTTCTTTTCCTCTCTTCTTTTCCGCAACCACCACCAATTAATACAAAGGATAATGATTATGCATAAATTTAGGACAACAGCTAGTGGAGAAATGCAATTCTTGTAGAAACACATCATCACAATGCAAGGTTTTATATGTCTGGAAGGCTTTCCGCCGTTTAGTCTGTGAGTTGAGGCCCTGGATGTTGTGAGTAACAATGTTAAAGGAGGACGGAGGGTCAGCCATGACCAAAATGTTCACAGAAAGCAAAATTCCCAAAACATTCGACCATCAGAACAGGGGTACAGGAAAGGAGGGGAGAGGAGCAAAAGTAAAAAAAGAGACAATAAACACAAATTATTTCGGTACATAAAGTACAATGTAAAGCATCGCCCAGACAGGGCCATGGGAGATGTTGAGAGGAACCACCCTGAGAACAACAGAATGTCAGTGGTGTCCCTCAAGATGCCAAGGAGGGCATGCCATCGCCCAGCGGGAGGGCCAGCTCGCAGTAACTCAGGCAATAGCGAGCTGAAAAACAGCATAAAATATCTCAGCATTAGGCTGGGTTCACACGACCTATTTTCAGACGTAAACGAGGCGTATTATGCCTCGTTTTACGTCTGAAAATAGGGCTACAATACGTCGGCAAACATCTGCCCATTCATTTGAATGGGTTTGCCGACGTACTGTGCAGACAACCTGTAATTTACGCGTCGTCGTTTGACGCGTAAAAATACAGCCTCGGCAAAAGAAGTGCAGGACACTTCTTTCAGACGTAAATTGAGCCGTTCTTCATTGAACTCAAGGAGGAGGAGAAATTATGGCTGAAACGAGGCAGCTGTTTTCTCCTGAAAACAGTCTGTCTTTTCAGACGTAAAAGCCTGCTACCGTGTGCACATACCCTGAAAGACATTAGCAATGTAAAATTAAACGTCAATAGTAAGCAGCAAAAGGAACTGTCACGTGGAGAAAGTTCCAATCACAGGATCCTATAAGAGGTGTATCAAGGTGACATCAAGGATCTGCAAGTTCAGCTAGCAGAAGTCAAAGGCCGGGACGAAGATCTGGAGCTCCAGAGTGGTCGAATACATGCTGTAGAAGAGGAGGAAGCAGGCGGTGGTGATTTCCTCGGCGGAGGCGTACCATCTTTTGAAAGAAGACCCAAATGTTCCATAATGGCTTCTCCTTCTTGGAGAGAAGCAAAACTGTATGGCCGATTGCGATACGAAAATGTGAGACGAAAGGGGAAGGCCCATCTGTAGCTAATCTCCTGGCGAATCAGGATTTTGAGGAGAGGTTTTAATGAACGACACCTCTGGATCGTGCGAGGAACCAAATCAGCGAAAATCTGTATGTCACAGCTACGCAATCGCAGCTGTTCTGCGGATCTGGAAGCTTTCATGATCTTTTCCTTCACAGAATAATAATGAGGCTTCACCAACACATCTCTGGGCAGTAAGCGCCCTCTGCACTCTGTCATTATCAAAATAGCGGTCAGGTAAATCAGGAAGGAGCTGTTTGAAAAGATCTTGTACCAGAATACGCCCCAGTGTCAGCTTGTAGCTACGGGGAGGATAATTGAGAGGCCCCATCTTGCCCGACCTGGATAAATGAAAACCCCTGTACCGCAGGTTCTGCAGAGGAAGCATTGGAGCCATTGTCCCCGAATAAATCTGAGGCAGGGCTCGGGCTCTGAAAACATGGGGTACCTCCATCCATTCTGTGCATCGGGTCCGGCGAAGATGCCTGCAACTGAGAGTGAGGCGGGTCCGGCGCCATCATGGCCTGCTCCGTGTTTGCAATCTGTAATGGAGGCTCTGACACAACAGCTGTAGATCTAGTCACGATCCCTGACTTTTTGGTGTTCCCTTTCGCAATCAGAAGATCCCTGAGAGGAAGCAGGAGGAATTACGTTGGAATGTAAACGAGGTGAGCGCCTGGAAATCGCTAAAATTAGCTGGATACTCCTGCTGAAGTGTGTAGCTCTAAGGAAACACGTCCACCATTAGTCCCGCGCACATGCGCCTCCCGGAAATGATTTAAAAGTGAGAAGCTCAAGACATCTGAGCGGAAAACTGCAGAAATGGGCTGTGGCCTGGGAGAAATCATCATAGAAGTCTGGACCAGAGGGAGAAGAAAAGAGAAAAAGAACTAGAATCTGAGAAGCCACCATTGAGACACTTAATGTAAATGTTTATTGTGCCTCTAATCAGTAATGTAGTCACTGTATAACCTGCAGCAAGATGATGGGTGGTTTGATTATGATATGATTTTTTTGTTTTCGAAAACAGCATCTCCTAGCATATCCTTACTATTTTTCGGGCCATGATGGGAGCTGTAGTTTCACGAGATACAAACCTATACGGCAGGGGTTGCACTAAATTGAGCTGTGTTTGTTCTCATGCTGCATATATGTACTGAGCTTGGTTCGGGGACTGTATATATGTACTGAGCTTGGTTCGGTGGCTGTATATATGTACTGAGCTTTCTTCTGGTGTTGTATTTATGTACTGAGCTTGATTCTAGTGCTGTATTTTTGTACTGAGCTTTGTTCTGATACTGTATTTATGTACGGAGCTTGGGTCTGGAGCTGTATTTATGTACTGAGCTTTGTGCTGGTGCTTTATTTATGTACTGAGCTTGGTTCTGGTACTGTATGTATTTATTGAGCTTGGTTCTGGTACTGTATATACATCAGAGCTTTGTTCTAGTGCTGTATTTATGTACGGAGCTTGGTTCTGGTACTGTATATGTACTGAGCTTGGCTCTCATACCATATATATGTACTGAGCTTTGGTTCTAGTGCTGTATTTATGTACTGAGCTTGGTTCTGGTACTGTATTTATGTATAGAGCTTAGGTCTGGAGCTGTATTTATGTACTGAGCTTTGTGCTGGTGCTGTATTTATGTACTGAGCTTTGTTCTGGTACTATATGTATTTATTGAGCTTTGTTCTGGTACTGTATATATGTCAGAGCTTGGTTCTGGTGCTGTAATTATGTACAGAGCTTGGTTCTGGAGCTGTAATTATATAGGATATATTTATAATAACAAAATTGCGGGGCACATGGGATTGTATTCAATTCATTTTATATTTAACCCCAAAATGACGGGCCTGTTTGTCACTTAACCCCTTCCTGCCGCAGCCCTTTTTCAGATTTTCATTTTAGTTTTTTCCTCCCCACTTCCAAAAGCCATAACGTCTTTATTTCCGTCGATATAGTACTTTGAGGGCTTGATTTTTGTGGGACGAGTTGTCGTTTTTCGTAGCACCATTTATTTTGCCATATAATGTACTAGGAATCGGGAAAAAAATTATTTGTAGCGTAGAAAATGAAAAAAACAGCGATTCCTCCATGGTTTTTTGCGCGCCGTTTTTACGGAATTCACTGTGCAATTAAGACAACATCTTAACATTATTCCGTGGGTCAATACGATTACGGCGATACCAAATATATATAGTTTTTTCTATAGTTTACTACGTTTACATGTAAAAACCTAAGTGTAAGGGTATGTTCACACGTGCACTTCCGTTACGGCTGAAATTACGGAGCTGTTTTCAGGCGAAAACAGCTCCTGAATTTCAGACGTAATGGCATTTGCAGACATTTTTCGCAGCGTCCATTACGGACATAATTGGAGCTGCTTTTCTATGGAGTTAATGGAAAACGGCTCCAATTATGTCCCAAGAAATGACATGCACTTCTTTGACGTGAGCATCTTTTTTACGCGCCGTCTTTTGACAGCGGCGCGTAAAAAAAATGACCGTCTTCACAGTACATCGTAAAACCCATTCAAATGAATGGGCAGATGTTTGCTGACGCTTTCAAGCAGTATTTTCGGCCATAATTCCAGGCGTAAAACGCCTGAATTACGTCCGTAAATAGTGCGTGTGAACATACCCTAAAAAAGAATATTTATTTGGCGTCGCCAAATTCTGAGAGCCATAACTTTTTTATTTTTCCATCGATTAAGTGGTATGAGGGCTTATTTTTTGCGGGATAAGCTCTCGTTTTTAATAATACCATTTTGGTGTACATGCAATGGTTTGAGTACTTTTTGTTTCATTTTCTGTGGGAGATTAGGTGACCAAAAAATAGAGATTCTGGCGTCAACATTTTTTTTTACGGCGTTCACCGTGCGGGTAAATAATGATATATTGTAATAGTTCAGACTTTTACGGACGCGGCGATACCAATTATGTTTATTTTTTATTTTTTTTACTATCCTCTAGGGAGAAAACGGGAAAAGGGTTTTTTACTTTTTTTTATTAGTCCCCCTAGGGGACTTCAACCAGCGATCGTTAGATCGCTTGCACGATATACTGCAATACTAATGTATTATAATTCACTGAGTATATAAATGTCATGTAGTTCTCCCTAGTACAATTCTGAAATTCACTGGTTTATATCTTTAGGGATATATATATTTTTAAAGTGCCAGTATCATTGCAATATTTCCAAATTGCAATCTGCCTGTGTCGGATGCACAGCACAGATTGCAAAAAATATATATCAACTATCAGGTTCAACTGTTGATGCGCTTTCTTTGCCACTATGGTTTCAGTGATTTATTGGAAAAATTCGGGTGGATACCCATAAGCTCACAGTTTGTGTCAGCCGAACATAACGTTGCTTTATTATACTTGGTTTTATTTTTATTTTTATTTTTGTTATATTTTGTATATATATTTTGTTTTTGTTATTTTATGTTTTTTATTCCAAGTTGTGCAAAGTTTGTCCGAATATGAGCTTAAATACCCCCAGGGATATCTCCCCGTTGGTATAAATATTCAGCCTGATAGATGCTTTAGGAGTGTGTCCTCCGTCTGTTGCATCTATATTATTATATTGAGACTGGATAGCTGCACTTTGTATGGATATCAGCCTGTGTTGGCTGATGCAGCTATCAGCTGCTAAGTCCTTACAGGGGCTGCTGCTGTTGTGCTGAGTCTGGATAGCTGCACTATCTAGGGATGTGAGTCAGTGTTTATCAGCTAAAGAGCCCTTATAAGGGCTGCTTCCTCGTTCCTGTCACTGAACTGAAATTTTGGCTGCACTTTTGAAAAATATTTTTTTTTTAACATTTTAGAAGTCTTACAAATGTTATAGTAATTTTATACATTTTGAAGTACATTTTGTTTTCCTGCACCAAGCCAATCCAAGAATGATGAAAACCCCCATAAATGACCCCATTTTGAAAACTACACCCCTTCAGGTATTTATTAAGGGGTGTTGTAAGTATTTTGACCCCATAGTTTTTTTGCAGGAATTCATGCAAGCAGGTGTAAAAAAATATTATTAAAATGTTTTCACAAATGTATCATTTTAAAGGCAGATTTCTTTGTAAAGAGACCATGAGAATGAAGAAACCCACCCCAAAATCTATCACCCTGTTTCTCCTGTTTTCAAAAATACCCCCATTGTGACCCTAATGCGCTGCCTGGACACACGGCAGGGCCTAAAATGAAGCGAGCACCGTTTGGCTTTCAGGACACATATTTTGCTTGAAAATATTTTAGGCCGCACTGCACATTTGGAAAGGCTTTGAGCTGCCAGAACGATAGAAACTTCCCATAAAGTACCCCATTTAGAAAACTAGACCCCTTAAGTTATTTATCTAGGGGTGTAGTGAGTATTTCGACCCCACAGTTCTTTGCTAAATTTAATGCAAATACAGCGTAAGAAATAAAATGTAGATTTTTTTTTTCAAACATGTGTCATTTATAGGACATATTTTTCGTACACAGTACATGAAACTGAGAAAATGCACCCCAACATTTATTGCGCTGCTCCTACTGCTTTCCACTCAGGATGTAATCCATTGCCTGGCCGCATGGTGGGGCCCAAAATGACAGGAACCTCTCTATGGTTTTCAGGACATCATTTTAGCTGGAATGACTTATAGCCCCCACTCCTTCTTTAAAAAGGATTTGAGCTGGCAGAACGATGTAACACCCCCAAAAATAACCCCATTTTGAAAACTACACCCCTAAGGTATTCATCTAGGGGTGTAGTGAGTAGTTAAAGGCCATGTTTTGTTGCAGGAATTAATGCAAAGGTAGTTTTTTTTTCACAAATACATCATTTACAGGACAAGGTATTCAGGGGTGTAGTGAGATTTTTTATTTTCTTGGTGGCGATCTTTCCCCAATGGTATTCATCTAGGGGTATAGTGAATTTATTTTTTTATTTTTTGGTGGGGATCTTTCCCTAAAGGTATTCATCTAGGGGGTAAAGTGAGAATTATTATTTTTTGGTGGGGATATTACCTTAATGGTATTCATCTAGGGGTATAGTGAGAATTATAATTTTTTATTTTGCAGTTTTTCTTGTATTCCAATTTATATGTGGGCTATAATGGAATAAAAGGTGAAGTAAAAAAAAAAATCTAAATTTAGAAAAATGTCCGAAAATGCATTAGGGCTATAAAAAATATTTAACATCAAATCATAAATATAGGGTTGTATGGTACACCCGGAAACATTCCCTAATGCAGAGCCCTGGTTTCTCTAGGCAAGTGTCGCATTGGAAACTGGTTTCCCTCCGTATGCCGTTTTTAGAACATACGTGACATCTCTTTTGGGGTCGACTTTTTTTTGGCAGTAGGGGGCACTTCAGATGGGAAATGTTGTACTGGGACAATTCTGCTGGCTTGACTTGATGCCACCCCTCCCATCCCCTGGGCCTGGTCTTCAAATATAAGGTATTTTAGCACCTTTTCTTGATATTCAAGATAGGATCCTGATTCCCTGCCTTTCTAAAAATCACAAATGAATTATATAGGGACACGTGGATGAGGTGAGCGGTCAGTTTTTTGTACCATATCCGGGAATTCCAGACAGCGCTGTAGGGCTGCAGCATCTGGTCTGCAAGGTCCACCCCACCCATATATTTATTGTAGTCCTTTTTTTGCACATAGGCTTACGGACAGTACTACTACTCCTGCGTACAGGAATGTGGCTGCTGCTGTCTGGGTGAATAGATGTGAGCATCAGGACATCCCTCTTGTCACAGAATTTGACAAGCAGCAAGTTCTGATTACAAAGTCCCCTGATTTCCCCATGCTGGATTAGAAATTGTCCAAATATAAGTGGTACCCCTTATCAAAAAGAGGGTGCAAAAGGTCCCATACAATTTTCCCACTGATGTTGAGTGAAGGGGGTATTTTGGAGGGACAATTTGTTTTTCTTTCTCTTCATACACCCTAAATTTGTGAGTGTAGCCCGAGTCACTCTCACATAATTGATACATTTTTAACCTGAAAAGGACCAGGGACTCATCCACGGCAATATTTATTTCGGGGATTAATGGTCTGTGAAAACTTGCCATTTAAATAATTTAAAAGTGGCTTAATTTTAAAAAGCCGGTCATAGCTGGGGTTATTGCGAGGTGGGCAAAGGGTGTTATCCACGAAATGAAGAAAGCGCAGTATGGTCTCAAAGCGCTGCTTTGTCATCACTTCCCTGTATAAAAGTGTGTCGTACAGGACATAAGATGTCCAATAAGACCTAATTGTGGGTTTCTTAACCAAACACAATAGGAGGCCCCAAAATGTTAAAATGTCTGCCACAACTACTGGTTGCCACACGCTATTTTCGGCGTAATAAGAGGTACCGGGGTGACTGGCAATAAATTGAGCAGCGTATAAATTGGTCTGCTCAACCATTAGGACTAATAATTCCTCTCAGAGAAATATTTTTTAAAAAGTCTTCCTCCCTAAACCCCTCAATGCCGATTTGGATGCCCGTCACAGAATTTAATTCTGGAGCACACGGGGTATATGACTCCGTGGGCACCTAATCAGGATCAATGGCACTAGTGCCAGGTGGACAATCGTGCCAGCGGTGCCCTGGCTGTGGCTCCTCGTCACTGGTGCTAGTGGACGATGACAAAATAAAAAATTGCTCATCAGTCTCACTTGCACTTTCTGTATCTGAGCAGATCATGGCGTAGGCCTCTTCTGCCGTATACAGACGCTGAGCCATGCTAATCTTACTAACCTAATTAACTAACTATTTCTAACTAATTGCCCCCTAACTAACGTCCTACACTTAACACTACCTAATGCCCTAAGTCTAACGCTAACTAAACGCTACACATTTTTTTAACGATTTTTTTTATATATAAACTACCACACTATAAACCTAACGCTAATAAATGTTCCCTAACGCTAGCCCTAACTAATTAACTATTTCTAACTAATTGCCCACTTAATGCCCTACGCTTAACGCTACCCAATGCCTAACGCTACTCATATATATATATATATATATATATATATATATATATTATTTTTTTATTTATATATATATATATATATATATATATATATATATTTTTTTTTTTAATAATATATATATATGTAGAGATAAGCAGCACTTTGCGACAGATTCCAACATGGTAATGGGTAAAAGCAGGTAATCCAGATCCGTGGATTATAAGACATAAACGAAAGAAATCCCACAGCACTCCGATGGTTCCAAAAAGTATGTGATTTATTCAGTCAAGAGCTGCAACGTTTCCGTCCTGCTATAGGACCTTTTTCAATACTTTTTGGAAGGTGGGGGGTGGGTAGTAAATGGGGTGCTGGGGTGATCAAAATACTTTTTTTCTTTCACTTTTATAGAGATAAAGCACGCAGCTCCGATCTCCTCACAAATCTGACAGGAATGAGTGGAACGGAGCTGTTTGCCCTGCCTCCCTGCCTTTGCATGCTGTGATTGGTCAGTCAGATTTGACTTATCTATCACAGTGATCGCCGTACGGGGACCACTGTGATTGGTCCCCTGACGGTTCCCTGCCAGGGATTTATCACAGTGAAGTAACACTTGCCGGCGACGAATATATCTGTTGCTCGTCACTAAGGGGTTAATGGGAACCTGTCTGGTAGTTTTAACCCCTTGTACCTCCACCATGCGGTAATACATGACCTGACAATACTTCCAAATGTATGTTTTTTTCAGATGCAGCAAAATCTATTAAATCAGCTTTTAAAATGGCGCACACTATATGCTCATTATTTATTAAGGTGTCATGGGGAGGTGCCGCTATCATGAAGAGTCACATTGTCCTGCCTCCAAACCCACCTTTCCGTGTTTGATTGATATCCCCCTGGCTGATACAACTGTCTCGGATGCGCCATTGTCTTGTACTACTTGGGCATGCACCGTGCAGCAAGCTGTTCTCTGCCTGGCTTCATCGCTGCACCCCGCATGCTAGGGGAGTACAAGGCAATGGCGCATCTGCAAGAATTTGAGGAGGCTCGTAGTGATGTAGAACAGCCAGGGGGATGTCAATCAAAATCTGGGGGCGCCATTTAAATTTTCGCCTCAGGCAGCAGAAAGCTGGAATTGGCCTTGAGGCTGCAGGCCACTTTAGGCCTGCAGCCCTGTAATGTGCTGGGAAGACTCCCTGCGCAGGCTGGCGTGATGACATCACTGCATCACACTGGTCTGCACATGTGTCCCAACAGGAGCGTGTGCAGCGCTCTGTCTGTTGCAAGAGCGGGGAAAGGTAAGTACAATATATTTTTTGGGGGGGCCTGTGTGGCACTATATACAAGGGGGGAGCAGGGTGACACTATATTCAAGGGGGGAGCAAGGTGGCCCTATATTCAAGGGGGGAGTGAGGTGGCACTATATACAAGGGGTGGCTGTGTGGCACTATATACAAGGGGGGCTGTGTGGCACTATATACAAGGGGGGGATGTTTGCCACTATTTACAAGGGGGGGCTGTGGCGCTATCTACCGGCGTCTGTGTGTGGAACGATCTACAGGGGTCTGTGTGTGGCACTATCTACTAAGGGGGGGCTTGTGGCACTATATACAGGGGGGGTTGTGTGGCACTATATACAAGGGGGGGCTGTTTGGCACTATACACAAGGGGGAGCTGTGTGGCACTATACACAAGGGGGAGCTGTGTGGCACTACTAACGGGGCGGGGAGGGATGTGTGGCACAATCTACTAGGGGGGCTGTATGGCACTATTTACAAGGGGAGGGCGGTGGCACTATCTACAGGTGTCTGTGTGTGGCCCGATCTACAGGGGTCTGTCTGGCACTATCTACTCATGGGGGTTGTGTGCCACTATATATAAGGGAGGGGAGCTGTGTGGCACTATATACAGGGGGGCTTATGGTGCTAACTACAAGGAGGAGGTGGGGGCGCTATCTACAAGTGGGGTGTATCACTGTCTACAGGGGGCTGTATAGCACTGTCTACAGGGGGCTGTATGGCAATCTTCACTCTGCCTCAGAAGCCTTTACAGAAACCTATAAAAATGACAGTATACTAACAATCACTGGCTCAATTCCCCTAGTGGGACTAATGAAATGTGTAAAAAAAAAGTGAAATAAAGTTTTTTGTAGTGTAAAAAAAATATATATATATTAAAAGTTACAAAAAAAATAATTTTCACATTTTTCCTCTGAAGTAATGTAAAAAATAAAATAATGAAACAAAATTGGTATCTCTGCGTCTGTAAAAGTCTGAATTGTTACACTATAGCGTTATTTAACACGCACAATGAACACCGTAAAAAAAAATAAATGGCAAAATCGTTGTATGTACAAAGATGGTACTGATAAAAACGACAGTTCGTCCTGCAAAATATAAGCCCTCACACCGCTCAATCCACCAAAAAATAAAAATAAGTTATGGCTCTCGGAATGTGGTGAAAAAAGTAAAAAAACATTTTAACAAAAAGTTTTTTTTATTTTAAAGCAGTAAAATAGAAAAAAAATAAATATATATAGATTTGGTATCACCGGAATTGTATTGAGCCACAGAATAATGTTAAGTTGACGTTTTTACTGCACGGTGAAAGCCATAAAAACCAAACCGAAAAAACAATGGCGGAATCGCAGTTTTTTCCAATTTCAGCCGCAACTCATTTTATCATAAAATTTTAAGTATGTTTTTTTGCTGTATTTTTTTTTCTTCCACAACGTGGAAAGTATTAAACGTTCAATAATAATTTGACACATTTTTCTGTGTTGGCCACCAGAGGGAGCCCTTCCCAGAATTACAGCAAAGTGAATCAGGCAAAGCAGCCTGACTCACAGCTGCTGTAAATGTGGGAGGGAGATTCACCATATTTTTGGCTACAAGCCAGGAAAAGGTATCTTCAAATTGCTAAGCATTGTCCAGCTCCATTTTGGGAGTGTTATTACAATGGCAGCTGGTAAAAGGCAAAGAATGATGAAAGTCAAGAGGGAAGACCCTATGGTGAATTACTTTTTTAGTTGACAGGTTCACACGGCGTAGATTTGCCGCTATTTTTTAGTCGCCGAAAAATGCATCAAACGCTTGATTAAAGATAGTGTATTTTACATGTCTACACAGTGCTTTTTGTTTTTTTTTAACGGCATGTGAACATGCCCTAAGGGAATTATGTTTCATTGGCGTTTAGTAGTTTCTATTGCGGTGCAGGTAGAAGACAGAAGTCACTGTAGGTGAGAAGATTTTATTTTTTATATTACTAACTTTTATTTTTTTACTTTGCAGGTGTAACGTCTATGGCCACGGCCCGTCGATCGGTCGTTAACCCCGACGGCCGTGGCCATGGACAGCTTACCTGCCTGCAGCGTCGTCCCCCAGTCAGGCGCCGGCACTCTCTTCCGGGTTCCGAGTGTCCCCGGCGGGTGCGCACGCCCGCGCGTGCACGGCCTTAAAGGGCCAGTGCGCGCGTTTTGCAAAAAACTGCAATCTGGCCCAGGATGCCCTGGGCTATAAAAAGGGCTCTGCCCTCTTGCCCTTTGCCAGAGCGTTGTTAGTTTTCCCGTTGTTCGTCTTGCTTATGGTCTCCCAGTGTCTTCCAGCCTCCCAGTGTACCTTGCTCCTGTATTCCGTATCCTGTATCCTGTTTCCATGCTACCTAGTGCTATTGCCATGCTGTGCTACCTGCCGTGCTGTGCTACAGTCTACGCTACCCTGCTACGCCTCACCGAACGACTTCCCACCGCCTGGTTCTGGACGTGTTCGCCTCGCCACTGCCTACGATTGCCTCAGGTACTCTCGCTGAACCATTGAACTGTGTACCTTCCGGTTTGGCCAGCTGCCATCTCCGCTACGCGGTACGGCCCAGTGGGTCCACACCCCGCATCGTGACAGCAGGTTCTGCTCGACCGTTTGGACTAAGTCGTAGATACGTTGGACTTACTTCAATGATCTAAGTTTTTTTTAAAAAAAATTAAAGTGGTTAACGAGGGTTGTGCAAGGACCACGGGCAAAAACGCCACGAAAACGCCTCAGAAAATATTTCAATGGGAGGTCAAAGGCAGAAGCCGCAAGAAAGGAAACACCGTTTTTTTTCCCCGCGAACGGTCAAAAGCCTCCCATTGAAATCAATGCGGTGAGATTTCAAGGGTTTTATGGCGCTGATTCCGATGCGGTTTGCGCATCAAAATCAGCTCCAGCAAGCTCTGTGTGAACATGGAGTTATATCTTTGTTTTTTAATACCTTATTACTACCTTAGTAATGGCAGGTGTCTGTTTAACGACGTCCATTACTAAGGTGGGACTTAGTGTTAGCCAGTAAAAAGGCTAGCATTAACCCCCCATTATTACCCCGGTACCCACCGTCACCAGGGGTATCGGGAAGAGCCAGGTACGATCCAGTATCCGACTATCTGTAGTGATGGTCGGGAACTGGGGTGGCCGCAGGCCTGTATTATTAGGCTGGGAAGGGCCAAAAACAGTTAGACACAGAGGCAGCACTTCCAAAGAAAATAGCTTTAATCACCCGTGTGACGTTTCAGTCCAACAGAACCTTTCTCAAGCCTAGTGAACACATCAAATCACAAATATAAAAGGACTCACAGAGTCATTGACTAAAAAAGTGATAAAGATAAAAATGTAAAATATATCAGTATAATGTACAGCAACACAGATTAAAACCCACAAAGTCACAGTAATAAGTGATTATACAAAAAACATCTAAAACATTAGGGGACTGGTACAACAATAAGCAGTCCAATGTATATTAATAAGATAATGATGTGTAAATTGATAAACTCACCCAAGTGTTTGTGTGATGAAACAAACTGCAGATTAATGTCTGCAGAAGTAAAATGGACTCACTCCTCATGGGATACGGCGTCACTGTACTCCCACTGCACATGTCAAAATGTGTCTAGCAGGAAAATCACATATCTTATTCCCTAATCTAGACAGCGCATGAGCGGACAGCAACGTCCCGCGAGAGGACATCGAGCCCATCCCGCGCATGCGCATTCCACTACACAATATAAAGAGGCCATCATTGAACAGGGCAAAAATCGCTACTGCTGTAGAATAACTGTAATGCAGGATGTTAATAAAAGAGTCAACTTGTGGGGGAGATTTAAGGGATGTCACATATATCCCCAGACAGTCCGTAATAACGATTGGTCTGGAGGATGTCCCAGAAAAAGTCACACATTGAATCTAATGTGTGACAACAGATGATGGGTCAATTAAATATAAGCAACAAAAGACCCCCCACCCCTTGTATAAGGCTCCAATGACAATACCTCACCCAAAAAAATAAATAAATTGCGATATATTCAAAATCTGTATTGCTATTAGTCTACTAGTCTTGATCAATAATGGCAATGTAGTCAAATTTGACATAGAAGAGATCACGAGACTCCGGAGACCAGAGGAGGTAGCCCATTCAACGAATTATATCTGCAACCAAAAAAAATACAAAAAATATATTAAAAATACGTATACCACAATGAATTAATCATCATTCAGAATGTGTTCGGATTCATGTACAACGTAGAGCAACGTTGCAGGAGAAAGCATGGCAAAACAGGGGACAATATAATCCTATTCAATATTCAGACCATATGGTGATATACAGTTTAATTTAAATATTCATTCGAGTTCCTTGTGCTTGAGCTTAGAAATTCTTTCTCCACTCCTCCGATGTATTGGTGTGTGGTCAATGATACAAAATTTCAGATCACTGACAGCATGACCCGCCGAAGCAAAGTGTTCTGAAACAGGAAGGTCTAATTTTTTTGTTCGAATAGTAGATCTAGTGGTCTCCCCCACGTATATCAATTTACAGGGACACTCTAACATATACACAACATAAGATGAAGCACAGATCAGAAAATGTTTAATATGAAAGACCCTACCGTCCACAGGGTGAACAAATGTGTTCCCATTTACCATATTACTGCAATTCGTACAGTTGAGACACAGGAAACAACCTAATTTTGTGGGGGCTAAAGTCGTCTGACGATTCATTTGTAGGGAACCTATGTCTGCATGTTCAAGATGAGCCTTCAAATTTTTTTTGCTGCTACACGCCATCCGGAGGGCAACCAAATTCAGGAACAGCATTAGAAAGGTTATTGAGAACATGCCACTCTTGACGTATAATATTAGAAACCCTACCACTGATATCAGAGTAAGTAGAAACAATTGCAAGTCTACTCAATGACTCCCATCTATCCGAGGTAAGTAATTCCTCCCTTGCCATGGTTTCAACCTTTCCCCTCTGTTTCCGTAAAAGGGCTGGTGGATATCGACGTTGGCCAAATTTATTACTCATTTCATCCAAGTGTTGTGTGAGGAATTGGGGTTCTGCTACAACACGTTTAACCCTCAGCATCTGGCTGAAGGGTAAAGATTCTACCATCTGACGGGGATGTTGGCTATCGTACCGCAATATACTATTGCGGTCAGTGGCCTTGTTATAGAGATTGGTGACTAACTTGTCACCCAACCTATAAACCCGGGTATCCAAAAAATGCAGACATGTTGTCCATTATTCCATCGTGAATTTGATGTCTTCATCAATGGAATTAAGAAAACCAAAGAAATCTTCAAGTTGCAACATGGTGCCATTCCAAATCACGAACACATCATCTATGTATCCCCACCACCTCAGAACATGGCTGAAGTAGATGTAGTGTTCCTCGAGGGCCGCCATGAACATGTTGGCATATGTGGGAGCCACATTAGAGCCCATGGCGGTCCCCCTCCTCTGTATGTAGAAGGAATCAGTAAACAAGAAATAATTCTCAGTGAGCACTACCTCCAAGAAGTCCATCAAAAACTGTATGCCCCCTATTAAATATTCCGATCTACGGAGAGCCTCACCTACCATTCTGAGCCCCCCACTGTGATTAATGGAAGTGTACAGACTACAAACATCAAAAGACGCCAAGATGATGTCATTGGTCGATATTTGTGATAACTCCACAATGAAGTCACTTGTGTCCTGAATATATGAGGGCGCAGAAGTGGAATAACATCTAAGTACCTTATCGAGGAACACTGCTATTGGATTGAAAATAGAGTCCCTCCCTGATACATTGGGCTGTCCTGGAGGTTTATTAAGACATTTGTGTATTTTAGGGAGGCACTAGATGACAGGAGTAACCGGTTGCAAAACCACTAGGAAATAAGATAAATCCTTATCAATGACCCCTACACTCAAAGCCTGTTTTAGAATATTAGCAATCCTATGTTGAATCCTAAATTTAGGGTCACCAGAGACCTTTTCACATACATTAATGTCCTCAATTTGGTTTCTAATTTCCTCTAAATATAGTGACGTGTCCATGAGGACCAAGGCCCCACCTTTATTGGTTGGCTTGATCGTCAGGGACACGTCACCAGACAGGTCTTTGAGAGCTCTAAACACATCACTAGTCAAGTTAGGATGCAGTAATAATGAATCCTCCAATTCATCCCGTAATCTGCGTACCTTCTGTTTGACTATAGATACAAAGGCTTCAATAATTGGTTCACCATCATGTGGTTGCCACCCTGATTTTTTTGAAGAGACCCACATTACCCAAAGCAAATTCACAGGGAAAAATCTTATCATGAGATACAATATGATCACAAAAAAAATTGTTTAAGCTTAATCCTGTGAAAAAAAAGCATGGAGGTCTAACTCCAGTTGATGTGAAATTCGAAAAAAAACGGGAATAAGTACGGCGCTGCTACTCAATGATGATACAATGCTGTAAAATGATGACGTTTATTCATATGGCCTGAGGAAGATGCCGGTGCGGCATTGAAACGCATAGCCTTGATCAATAAACTTCATCATTTTACAGCATTGTATCATCATTGAGTAGCAGCGCCGTACTTATTCCCGTTTTTTTCGAATTTCACATTGCCTTTATTGCGGTGGCCAACAGGCCTGACCGGCTGGGATTTCGGCAGCAGCACTCACTTGTATCCATCTGTTCAACGCGATAGATCTACGTTCCTGTGGTAAGCATTAATTTGTCATACACTGACTGCTACTTCTGGGCTTACTCACACTATGTGGCGCCGTGTTTTTTTCCTTGTATTTCTTAACTCCAGTTGAAACCAGTCTATTTTGGGGGCCGACATCAGATGTCTCATACGTGCCGTAACTGAAATTTAAACAGCATAATACATGCTGACCGGCCCTTTACCAATAAAGATTAATAATATAAGATATACCCCTGAGGACGCTCCCCTAATTGGTGCAGAAACGCGTTGGGAAGTGGTCTTTTTATATCTGTGGCAGGCAAACCCATTCAAATATTTTGCCAGCACACCTAGCAGCTGTGAATGTGTGGGGTGTTTATTACATGCTAGGCACTTCTATTTTGGTGCTGACTACATGTTCACACCCCGCAAGCTATTGTGTACAATCCTAATTTGCTTGCCAACGCCTGTAGCTGATTTCTTTGGCAACTTTTGCCCTACATTTTTTAATAATGAATTTT
This sequence comes from Rhinoderma darwinii, assembly GCF_050947455.1. Classification (NCBI taxonomy): domain Eukaryota; kingdom Metazoa; phylum Chordata; class Amphibia; order Anura; family Rhinodermatidae; genus Rhinoderma; species Rhinoderma darwinii. The sequence goes on along the minus strand of NC_134690.1, from coordinate 193,046,173 downwards.
GTTTAATAAAATTTGTTTTAAAACGTTTACACAGGCAGTTCTAAATCTATTTTGGATGAGGGACAAAACGTCAGTCCCTTATTCAATAAAGTAAATTGGGTATCAGACAGGAGACGTGTGGAAATATTTACCGCAAGATTCTATAGTTGACTCTCCGTTCCTTGCTGCGCACAGACTGCCATTGATGTCTGGTTCTCTCTGGCCTTGGATTTGAAGCTCATCCTGTGTTTCTGGTCCCCTCGCCTTGTGCATCAATGATCCCCCCTAAAAAAGCATCCGAGGTCTCCACAGAATCACCCACCTTGGATTGAGGACGTTTTTTGTTTTGCTGAGGTCCTTTGCCATGTGCAGGACCTTTCACAATTTTGGGATCTTCTTTCTCTTTTCTTGTTTTGTGGGGCCAAAAACAGTGTCCCTTCCCACATCACTTCCATATCATTGACATGTCTTTCAATCTTGTGATTTCCACAATTTTGAAACTTTTCCTTCTTGGTGTTGCAATTTCAATGTTGAAGAGTGTATATATATTTTTTTTTATTTGATGAAGGGGTGGTGAAAAGTGAGCGACATACAAAAGCCCTAAACGCAGATGTTAAGTTTTAAAAGTCACCGCATACAGCCCACTGCCATTAACCTAGTTATTTTGTCACTTCCTTAAACCGAGTTATTTCTGCCTATATATGGGGAACTGTTCAATTTTGTTTTTAAATTTAATCTCCAGTAAGTGCAGACTGTTCAACAGTACCTGAAGACCTGAGAAATACAAGACGTGTCGTTTCCAATAGTGTCTAGGTGCTGCACAAGTCAACTCAAAAACTGTCACCAAGCGTAATAAGCCTTCCAAGACACAGTATGCTGCCCACCAACAACACCACTGTGTCATAGCAACACAGAATTTGCACTAAAAAACATTTGATGAGAATACAGTAAGTGGATATTCACTTTAAGACTAATTATCTTATACTAAAAGCCAACTTAGGGTGAACCCATGTTATAAACCTACTGTACCAATAACGTGGATGCTCCTGGACTTCCTGTTATTGCAGGCCCCTTCAACAGTTGTATGTCATTTATAGTGCTGCTGTCCCTTTAAGTAGCAGATGGGACTTTTGGGCCACAGAAGCACCAGGGTCTAAGTGTGACTGCAGTCTCTGCATAGTGTACATTTTATTATAAACTAGAATTTATTATATGTGCTAAAAGAAATGTCGAGTTACTCCAAGATTATTGAAATATTAATATGACTATTAAGCAAGATCACCTCTCTAATTCAGAAAGCCTTGGTAATATCATAAGAGACACTTCACATAAAAGCTAATGCACGGGCATAGTAGTGCTTTCTGTAATTAACTTTCCTATAGAAGAAATATGCTAAAGGCACAGGCAGATTCACTTAAGAAAAATAAGCAAGTGCCTAAGACAATACAGAAACAGGAGTTTGATATTGGAAAACTGTATTGATGGCTTGATGCATATAATGCTGATCTATTGATCCATAAATATTGTCCCTAACAATCCCCCCCCCCCCAGCATCTGTCATGCGAACTTGTTTATTGATAACAGCAAAGAACAAAGACATTGATGTTTGAATTGTCTAATGTAGGCTTAGCATTATGGGCATTAAGATTAAAAAATCGGAAAATACAATATGAAATAAGGATTGAATCACATTGGGGGCGCTGTGGGTGTTTTTTTTTTTTTAAAACTCTTAACACTTTTTATCAGCTGATTTTCAATTTATGAAAGTTCTATCTCAATTCTGTGAATTTAAGCCTAATTATGTAACCATGGAAGAAAATTTATACACTAGATGGCAGAAATGAGCCGTTTATATAGCTTCTTCATCCTGACAGAAGATGGATAAACCTGCAGCCAAGACATTCATGTTTTTCCTTCTCATCTTCGCAGGTCATTTGCCATCTAGTAGCCTAAGCAATTTTATAACCCATCATACAAATGGTGATCGAAGTGTAAGTGCCACGAATCCATACTGTTTGACTGAAAATAATAATTGTTGTTTCGGGCAAGCTGTAGAATGTGACCCTGGCACCGTCTTGGCCGTTACAGATTTGCTGCACATTTAATAAGCACTATAAAGGAAAAACAGTCAAATGCTTGTGTTATAGTTCTTCTATACTGAATCATATAATCAGTCTTTTTTTTTTCTCTTTTATCAAGTTGCACACAGGATTAGTGATTTTGGATGTAAGGGAAATCTCTCTCTAAATCTCTCTAATGGTAATTCAATGAATTAAAAGGCTATTGCAACAAAATACATTTCAGATATGAATGTTTCTTTATTGGGTGTCTGACAAACTCTAAATGATCCTGAAAAATTAGGGTTCCATTTCACCTGTTGCTAGTTTAAAGAGACTCTGTCACCACATTATAAGTGTTCTATCTCCTACATAAGGAGATGGGCGCTATAATGTAGGTGACAGTAATGCTTTTTATTTAGAAAAACGATCTGTTTTAAACCACTTTATTAGAGATTTTTAGCTTTATGCTAATGAGTTTCTTAATGCCCAAGTGGGCGTGTTTTTACTTTCGACCAAGTGGGCGTTGTACAGAGTGTATGACGCTGACCATTCAGTGACCAGTCAGCGTCATACACTCCTCTCCATTCATTTACACAGCAGCATCGCGTTCTTACTAGAACAAGATGTGCAGCCACATACACAGACATTGACGTTAATCAAGTGTCCTGATAATGAATATACATTACCTCCAGCCTGGACGTCATGTGTATTCAGAATCCTGACACTTCTGAATCTTTTCTGTGAGATTCCAGCAAGCCACGCGTAATCTCGCGAGATTACGAGGTAAACGAGATTTCGTTTCCCTTGCTGGAAATCTCACAGAAAAGATTCAGAAGTCTCAGGATTCTGAATACACATGATGTCCAGGCTGGAGGTCATGTATATTCATTATCAGGACACTTGATTAGCGTTAATTTCTGTGTATGTGTCTGTACATCGCGCTAGAACGCGATGCTGCTGTGTAAATGAATGGAGAGGAGTGCATGACGCTGATAAAGTGGTAAAAATAGATCGTTTTTTTAAATAAAAAGCATTACTGTCACCTACATTATAGCGCCGATCTCCTTATGTAAAAGATAGGGCACTTATAATGTGGTGACAGAGCCTCTTTAAAGGTGAGTACAATAGTAATGGACAGTGGCGGATAAGGTGTACCATGTGTCCTGGGCTGTTGACAAAACATGGGCTCCCTCCTTCTCCCTTACACGCAATGCAACATCTTTTTGCCTCGCGAGACGCATAAACAGCACTTTTCTTCTTTGAACTTTTATTAAAACTTTAAAACACACAGTCTTACTAAAAAAAAAATGTCAAATATAAAACCTTGGTATATGAACTTAGATGTGCTAAATAACAGCTCGATCTCTGACATGCAGGACCCACCATCACTGAACCGGTCAGTCCCGCTGACCTGACGGATACAGGTTTCAGTGCTAGGTACAGCTTCTCTGTATACAGGATAAAAGTGTCTGTATCTCAAATATTAATTTTTAAAAGGTGTACATAGCCTTTAACATATCAAATAAAAATGTTAACACCTCTTACAAGTTTTTTTTTAAAGTTTAGTTACACTTTAGACATGTCATAGTGTAATGTCAGAAGCTTTAATCGGTGGGGATCCAAGCGCTGTGGCACCCACCGATCGCTTAAACGAAACTGCAGAAGGGCTCTGGTGAGCGCTGTGCTGCTTTGTTTCTGACCGGCATTCCTCCAAGCAGTGTATGGTCTCAATAGAAAGTCTATGAGTCCACTGCGCTATTGATTCCGTCAAAAAAACAGCAACCTTTTGGAACGGAGACAAACGGAAACCATTTGCAATGGAAACATTTCCATTGAAATCAATGGCAATGCCAACAGAAGCGATGGTTTCCGCATTTATTACCATTGAAATAAAAAACGGAAAGGAGGAAAGGTCTGACGGAAGCCATCATGGAACCCCGACACATATGTGAACACACCCTTACTGTATCAATAATGCAGTCAATTCAGAAGGTGGTATGCAGAGAACTGCATCACTGATTTCTAGCACGTCTAGGAGTGTTAAAAGCCACAAAGCATATGTCCCCTCTCTCACACAAAAAAATGATCTATATGCATATACAGTTATTAAATGATAAAAGTATACCAGATGAAATAATACCCCATACTGTTACTGAATAAGAAACACTATACAGAGACCAATATTACCACTATATAGTGACCATACAGTGGAAGATTCCAGTTATACACAGGAAAATAACTCATATAGTATCACCAGATTCCGGTTCTAAAATTATTAACCCTCAAGAAATTGTGGATCAATTCAGTTCCTTTTACTCTAAATTATATAATTTACAGGCTGACCTCTCCATTTCCCAACCCACTAACCTTGACATAAACAAGTTTTTAGACTTCATTTACCTTTGCTTTCTCCAGAGAAATTATCCCTTTTGAATGCCCCTATTACACAATCTGGGGTTTCCAAAATAGTTGGTTTGTCAAAAATTAAAAAAGCACCCGGACCTGATGGCTCCTCTAATGAATATTATCGTGCCTTTGTTTCCATTCTCTCCCCACATTTAACTTCGGTCTATAATCAGACAGTATGCCTACCCCAAGAGATGCTCCAAGCCAATATAGTGACAATTCCCAAACCGGGGAAGTCTGCCACTGCTCCTGCCAACTTTAGGCCAATTTCTCTTCTCAATTGTGATACAAAAATTTATGCCAAGCTTCTAGCTACCCGTTTGATAGATATTCTTCCCACTATAGTACATTCAGAACAGGTAGGTTTCACTAAGGGCCGGCAGGCTCCTGATGGTACAAGGCAGATCATTGATCTCATGACTAGAGTGGGACGCGGCCGAATGCCCTCTCTCTTCCTTACCCTGGACGCAGAAAAGGCTTGACAGAATTCACTTGGGTTTTGCTTTCTCTACCTTAACTGGTTCCCGACCGCTGGCTGTGTTTATACGGCTAGCGGTCAGGATCCTTAAAACCCGAGCCATAGACTTTTTACAGCTCGGGTTTGACTTTAGCGATCCGGCAACTGAATGTCGGGTCTCCGGCTGTCAGTGACTGCCGGGGACCCTGAGGAGAGGATACAAGCAGCTTTCGTTGCTTCTGTGTTCTCCGATCTCTTTTACACAGCGCTCAATGAACGCTGTGTATAGGAATAGAGGCAGCGGCCGCGCCGCTTTCTCTATTGCTCCCGGTGTTCATGTGACTGGTCACATGATCGCCAGGTGCCATTAGTGACAGACTGCTGCTGGTTCTTACTAGACCCAGCACAGCCCTATTAGTGACAATCGTCACTATGAGAGGGCTGATTTCCCTTGTAACTGGGGCTGATGTGCAGCTCCAGTTACAGTGGAAATGCATGGTGTAAAAAAAAATAGAAAGTTCCCCAAAGGTCTTTTTTGACCTTTGAGGGACAGATCATAGTAATAAAAAAAGAAAAGTAAAGTAAAGTGCAAAAAAAATTTGTAATATATACACATAAAATACCCACCCAAAAAAACGTTCCCCTTCCGCCAATCATTGTTGTAACGCTAGCCCGGACCCAATTACCCTAATATAGACATATTATAAAAGGTCTACTTTAGGGTAAAACTATGTTATTACTAAAAAAAAATAGCTGAAATGTAAAAAAGCTTATTTTTTTACTATTATTTTCAAACTTTAAGAATAAAAATTCTAAAATAGCAAAAAGGATGTGTATAAAAATGATAAAAAAAGAAACCTGCATGGTCTACGGAAAAAAACATCGTAAAAATCACGTCGTTAGATCAACAAATAAAAAAGTTATAGCCATTTAACTAACATGTGCTAAAAAGGGCTAAACGGTGTCTGGTCCTGAAGGCTCAAAATAGCCCGGTCCTGAACTGGTTAAATAGGTTTTGATTTACTGGTACCATCTTTTGGGCTATGCAAGCTATTTATACATCCCCAACAGCTAGAGTCCTTTCTAATGGTTTCCTTTCTACCCCCTTTCGTATAACCAATGGGACAAGACAGGGTTGCCCTCTCTCACCCCTATTATTTACATTGGTGATGGAGCCCCTTGCAGAATCCATAAATTCTAACTTAAACATAAGGGGTATCCCTATAGGTTTTCGACAACACAAGATAGGTCTGTTTGCGGACAATATTATTTTAACTATTACTGATCCCCTGACCTCGCTGAGAGAAATATTTTATACTATTTCACGTTTTGCTTTAGTATCACACTATAAAAGCTTCTAAGTCCCAAGTACTTGGGCTATATATTAATTCTGCCTTAAAGTAAACTAAACAAAAGGAATTCCCATTCCAATGGTAAAATTCCTCCATTCCTTACCTAGGGATTCAAATTGGTTATCCTCTGTCCAAACTTCCTAAACTAAACCTTGAGCCTCTCCTGATATCTATACAAGGAGAATTAGAGAATATCTCTAAACATGAACCATCTTGGTTGGGACGGAATGTTTGCTACAAAATGTTCATACCACCAAAAGTCCTATATTTTTTACGGACCATAGCTGTTCCTATCCCCTCTACATTGCTCTCAAAATTCCAAAAACAACTTAGGATCTTCTTGTAGGGCAGTAAAAACTAAGGGTGGCAACATCCATTCTCATGGTCCGTAGACACAGAGGGGGTCTGGGAATCCCTAATATTATAAATTATCATAAAGTGTTAATGATAAAAGAGACAGAGAGGTGCTTATCCCCATCACAGTGCTCCATTTCATTCTCAATTGAACAACACCTCATGGGAGGACATTCATTTCGCAATGTTCTGCTGGCTTATGCCTTAAAGGCATGGTGTCGCCCCAAAAACATGTTTTTTTTTTAAAATTTAAACATTTAGTGTGTGGGTGATAAAACATTGTTCAAATTTTTTTAATTTTTTTCGCGAGTCAGGAAATATTATAAATTTTTTCAAATTTATAATACTACCCATTTTTGGTCACTAGATGGAGCTGTTTGGAGCTAGTTCCCAAAATTGCAGCATTGCAACATTGGGTTAAAAGCTATCGCTCTAGTGAGCGCTCAGCATCCCCCCCTCCTTTATCCTGGCTAGTGCCGGGATAAACGAGGGGTTTGAAAGGTTTAACCTCCTACACTGTGTGTCGCCATTTTTTGAGGTAACCCACAGTGTAGTAGGTTTACATGCAGTAGTAAACACACACAAACACTAACATACATTGAAATCGCTTACCTGCTCCTGCCGCCGCGGCCCGTCCGCTCCCTTTGCTGCCGCTGTCCCATGTGCACTTGTCCGGAAGCCGCGACCGGAAGTAGTAATATTACTGTCCGGCCGCGACTTCCGGTCCACAGGAAAATGGCGCCGGACGGCGCCAATTTCGAATAGGACTGTGTGGGAGCGGCGCATGCGCAGTTCCCACACAGACGCCGTACACGGCAGTCAATGGGACGGGAGCCGTTCGCAGTCCCTATGGGACTGTGGCTGCCGTATTCCATGTCTGTGTGTGTCGTTAATCGACACACACAGAAATGGAACAAAAAATGGCAGCCCCCATAGGGAAGAAAAAGTGTGAAAAAAAGAAACAGTAAAACACAAACACACAAATGAAAATAAACGTTTATATTAAGGCACTAACATCTTTAACATATAAATAAAATATTTGTGATGACACTGTTCCTTTAAAACCGAACCTTCCCCTTCCCGATATTCCTACTGTAAAAGTCTCCCTACAGGGTTGACTTTCCCTACTTTCAAAGACCTCCAGCTGACCTGGGAATAACCTCGTTCCAGTCCCCGTGGTTATCTTAGAATTGTTGATTCCTAACTTTTAGCATTGGCCCGCAGCGAACCTTCATAATATTTCAGACTTATTTAATGGCAGTTGCATCAGATCGTTCTCAGATTTAGTAGATAGGTTTCATATCTCTGAAAGGGATATATATAAATATGTCCAGATAAAATCTTATCTAGGAGGTTCCCCTATAACGGACATCCGCTTACCATTATCTGGCAGTAATCACCTTTCTGATTCCGGGAAAGGAGATTTGAACCACACAAATAGAATTTATGATATTTTAAATGGGGACATGGAGATTTCCAGGCAGGATCATTTCTTGAACTGGGAAAGAGACCTTAACAAAACCTTTCCCCCTGAACAATGGGTAACGGGACTTCCGGTTCCGGCGCTGCCATGCGAGGAGAGTGAAAAGGAGCTCTCCAGCCCTACAACACCCAAATCGACTGACATAGCCAGCAAACTTACGGTATTGACCGGGGAAGGACGCACATCTCACCGGCAGACTGCGTGGAGTGTGGAGGAAGAGTCCCGACATCAGCGCGGCGGCCATAGCAACCCTCAAGGTACCTTCGGTGTGAGACGGCATAGACGCCATTAAAAGAGCAAAAACAAAAAAGGAAAAACTCATACACCGAGCAGTGCTGACTGAGGAGAGGTGGAGGAGGGGCACGGAAGGCAGAGGGACACGGCACGGGGTGCAGCGGACACCAAGAAGTACGCGATTTGGCGCCAAAATTGCCGAAGCAGCACAGAGGAGAGAGGCCACGCCATCTTGCAGGTTTGGGCGGAAGGAGTTACTAGCGCGCAGATAAGACGACAAGAAACACACTGATATACCTGGAATAAAAACAGAATCTGACACAGAAACATTTATTTTGAAGCACTCATAGCGATGCCACCGGTCACCAGAAAAGATAAACAGACGGTGAGTCACCCATCGTCAGAACAAGAAGATGAAATGTCGGAGGGGGAAGGGGGAGGGGAGCCCTCGACCTCGATGAAGATTGATTACAAAAGACTGGCCATGGAAGTGGCTAAACGCATTACGCCTGATATACAGGACACCCTAGCCAGTACTATATCAGCCTCTCTGAAGGAGATACAGGCGGACCTTGTGCAACATGGTACACGACTAGATGAGGTGGAACAGCGAATCTCGATGCTGGAAGATGAGGCAGCAGAGACTCATGGCACACTGCAGGAGCTGGTAGCAGAGAAGGAAAAAATGCTGGCCAAAATAGATGATCTGGAGAACAGATCAAGGCGAAATAACGTCCGGGTGGTGGGAATACCAGAAACAGTGCCGGCAACGCATTTAAAAAACATTTGTGAATATGACCTCCCGAAGATGCTGAACATGGATGGTCCGTGCAAGGTGGAAAGAGCGCACAGGGTGGGCCCAGACAGACAAAAGCTGACACAGCCACAAGGCCAGATACAGAGGGCAAGACAAGTCATAGTTCGTTACTTGGATTACTCTGACAAGGAAGCGCTGTTACGTCAGTACAAGACCAGAAGAGGGCCGGTAAAATTAAATGGGGTCACAGTTCTGTTATTTGGAGACTACTCAGCGGAAGTTTCGAAGAAAAGAAAATTGTTTAGCAAAATCTGCACAGCATTTCATCATCGAGGCATGAAGTTTCAGCTTCAGTACCCGGCGATTTTAAAAGTAACAACGCCAAGTGGCACATTGCAAGTCTACACGGATCATCGGGAAGCGGAAGCAGTATACAAGGACATACTCAAAGGTCCGGGATCTACCGCGGCAGAAAACAACCCCGCAAGAAGTGGAACGCAACAAGAGACGTCGCACCAGAAAGGACAACCGCCAAAAGAAAAAAGGCTGACGCAGACGCCGAGGCATTGATAACCTGGGCACACAGCCAGAAAATGGTGGACTGTCCGATTTATGGGAGTAGTGAGTAATACAGATGTTTAGCTCCAGATATATTTTGTTGACGGGATCTATCTCTGGGATAATTAAAGGAGGGAAGTGGCAAAAAAAAGGATGACAAAGTGGGATGTATAGATATATATCTGTGAACCCGGGAGATATGTTATGTTATAAATGTTAATCTAATATGTGATAAAGAAAGTCAAGCTGCTTAGGACAGATTTAAGAGTAGGTGAAAGAAGAACACATGACAGAAAAAAGTGAAGTCAAAAGAAATAAAAGCAGGGGGAAGGGAGGTTGTCAGAAGACAACAAAAAAAGTTAAATTGTTGGTTTGTAATTGGAGTTTAAGGTGGAATGGTAGCCATATTGAAGGGAATATTGTGAAGTGGTTCCTCCTAGGGGATGAGGATACATCAAATGATAACACAGGCACATATCATAAGAATCCTATATGAAAGTAGTAACATGGAACGTTAAGGGGCTCTTGTCCCCACACAAAAGGTCAATGGTTCTGAGACATCTCGGTAAAATGAAGGTAGATTTGGCCTTACTCCAGGAAACGCACTTGGAGGAAAAAGATTTCTTCAGGATGCGAAAATTTTGGGTGGGACAGGTATACGGCTCTCCGGCGATAAAAAAAAAAAACGGGGTCCTGATTTTAATAAATAAAAATCTTGCCGCAACGATGTGCTCACAGGAGGTAGATTCGGAGGGACGCATGATGAGATTATTATTAGACACGCAATTGGGAGAGATCAGTGTCTATAACATATATGCACCTAACACAAATAACCGCACCTATTTCCAGACCCTGCAGACGACATTACTAGCGGACACATGTGCAATGAAGTTAGTGGGAGGGGACTTCAACTCAGTGCAATGTGTGGCTGAAGATAGGAAGAGAAGTATTCAGACATCGACATTAGGCACAGATGGTATTTTAGAGAAATTTGCGCAAATTACACAAGTAACGGATGGGTGGAGATATAGTCATCCAGATGATAGGGAATACACTTATTACTCACCATACCATAAATCCTGGTCTAGGATAGATTACATATATCTGAGTCAACAACTATTACAGTACTTGGATCAAATAGCGCCAGTGAGACTGGTACTGATAGATAAACACCCCAGGGGGGATTTCACGCAGTGGAGATTCCCAACTCATCTGGCGGAGGAGGAAGATTTCCAACAGAAGTTAAAAGGATGGTGGATGGAATATTCTATAGATAATGCAGAACATGTCACTGACCAGGCACTTTATTGGGAAACAGCGAAAGCGGTATTAAGAGGGAGGCTCATATCGTATGCAGCGTTTAGGAAAAAACAAACACAGCAGAAATTTAGAGAATGCAGTGACGAGCTTAGAGCTGCATACTCTGCCTTTCTGGCTGACCCTATAACAGGAAAAAAGCTAAAATGGATAGAGGCCAGAAGACATTTTGAGACATGGTTGGAAAACAAAGAAAGGTTCGGGAGGTCACTCTATGAAGCCAAGCTTTTTAGGTTTGGTAACAAAGCTGGAAAGATGCTAGCAGGGTTATCTAGAGGGTTCCACCCGCAGACACACATCACTAAAATGAAGGATAAGGAAGGCCAAATCCATTCAGACCCTAAGAAAATAAATGCTGTACTAGAGGAATTCTACCAGCAGCTATATACTTCCACAGCGGGACCTGGGGATTTACAAGGTAGCCAGTTTTTGGCTAATCTCCCCATGCCCACACTCACCCAGGAACAATTAGGGGAATTGAATGCACCTATCACACAGGAAGAACTACAGCAGACGATTAAGACATTGGCAAATGGAAAGGCGCCGGGACCTGATGGTTACCCGGCGGAATTCTACAAAATATTGCAAGACCAGGTAACCCCTCCGTTACTAACATACTTCAATTCATTGTTAATGGGAGAAGGCATTCCTATAGCAGCAAACATGGCGTATATAAAAGTGTTGCCCAAAGAGGGAAAATATTTGTTACTGCCGGGCTCCTATAGACCAATATCTTTAATAGAGATGAGCGAACTTATCAAAAGTTCGGTTCGGCTAGTTCGCCGAATTTCACAAAAAAGTTCGGTTCGGACCGAACTAGTTCTGACCGAACCTGTCACTTACGTGCGCCGAGCATGCTACTGTCCAGGGTGCTGATAGAGTTAATGGGCTGCACTAACTCTTTCAGCAACCTTGACAGTACATGCTCGGCGCGCGGAAAATACCATTTAAATGTAATAAAAAAATAAAAATTATACGTTCGTACTTACTTTCCTCCTGTCCGGCCTCCAGCGATGACGTTTCATCCCTTTCGCCGCTGCAGCCAATCACAGGCTGTAGTGGCGGTCACGCACGTCAGGATGACGCTACATCCCACGTGACCGCCTCTGCAGCCAATCACAGGCTGCAGCGGCGACATGAATGAAACGTCATCGCTGGAGGCCGGACAGGAGGAAAGTAAGTATGAACGTATTATTATTATTTTTTGGCATGTATGTATGTTGTCATGTATGTATGTATGTATATCTGTGCATGTATGTTTGCATGTATGTTGGCATGTATGTATATATGTGCATGTTTGTATGTATATTTGCATGTATATATTTGCATGTATGTATGTTTGCATGTATGTATTTTTGCATGTATGTTGTCATGTATGTATGTATGTTGTCATGTATGTATATATGTGCATGTGTGTATGTATATTTGTATGTATGTATGTATGTTTGCATGTATGTTTGCATGAATGTATGTATATTTGCATGTGTGTGTATATATATATATGTATGTATGTTGTCATGTATGTATGTATGTTGTCATGTATGTATATATGTGCATGTATGTTGGCATGTATGTATATATGTGCATGTGTGTATGTATGTATCTATATTTGCATGTATGTATGTTGTCATGTATGTATGTATATATGTGCATGTATGTTTGCATGTATGTTGGCATGTATGTATACATGTGCATGTTTGTATGTATATTTGCATGTATATATGTTTGCATGTGTGTATGTATGTTTGCATGTATGTATGTTTGCATGTATGTATGTTGTCATGTATGTTTGTATGTATGTTGTCATGTATGTATGTATATATGTGCATGTATGTATGTTTGCATGTTTTTATTTTTGCATGTATGTTTGCATGTATGTTTATATATATGTGCATGTATGTAATTATGTTTGCATGTATTTATGTTTGCATGTATATTTGTGCATGCTTGTATATATGTATGTATGTATCTTTGCATGTTTGTTTGTATGTATGTATGTTTTCATGTGTGTGTGTATGCATGTATGTATGATAGTTTGCATGTATATATGTGTGTATGTTTGCATGTATGTATATTTGCATGTATATATGTGCATGCTTGTATATATGTATGTATGTTTGTATATATGTATGTATGGCCATGTATGATACTGTCTGCTGGCGCCCTGTATCTAAGTCAACTTCGCGGCAGGCTTCTATACATGGTATAACAGTCAGTATCACACATTAAACTGAATCTAAGCCTACGACATGTTTTATTTCATTATTTTATTTTTTTACAGGTTTGGTGTTTGGACTACGTCGGTTTCGAGGACTACTTCGATGACGGTTTTTTTTCTACAATAAAATGGTTAATGAGGGTTGTGTTGGGGGTGCTTTATTTCAATAAAATATTTTATCTATATCTTTGTCTTTTTCTTTTCAAATTTTATTATTACCACTTTAGTAATGGCCGCTGTCTGAGTGACAACATCCATTACTAATGCGAGGCTTAGTGTTAGCCGGTGCAGAGGCTAACACTAACCACCATTATTACCCCGGTACCCAAAACCACCAGGGGTGCCGGGAAGAGCCAGGTACGATCCAGTACCCGACCATCTGTTGTGATGGTCGGGCCCTGGGGCGGCCGCAGGCTGGTATTATGAGGCTGGGAAGGGCCAAAAACAGTGGACCTTCCCACCCTTGTAATGCTAGGCTGCTGCTGCTGTGTTGTATCTGGCTGGTTATAAAAGTGGGGGGGACCCCACGTCATTTTTTTTAATTATTTATTTATTTACATTTTTTTTTTAAAAAAGACATGGGGTTCCACCCAATTTATCATAACCAGCCACATACAACACAGTGTTATTAGCCTGGGAATGGACAAAACCAGTGGCCCTTCCCACCCATGTAATGCCAGACTGCTGCGGCCTTGTATATGGCTGGTTATTAAAAATGTGGGGGACCCGTCTATTGCTAAATTTGTTAAATTCCAAAAAAAAACGACGTGGGGGTCCCCCCCATTTTTATAACCAGCCCGATACAACACAGCAGCAGCAGCCTAGCATTACAAGGGTGGGAAGGTCCACTGATTTTGGCCCTTCCCAGCCTCATAATACCAGCCTACGGCCGCCCCAGTACCCGACCATCACAACAGATGGTCGGGTACTGGATCGTACCAAGCTCTTCCCGGCACCCCTGGTGGTGGTGGGTACCGGGGTAATAATGGGTGGTTAGTGCTAGCCTCTGCACCGGCTAACACTAAGTACCGCCTTAATAATGGACGCTGTCAATCAGCCAACTGCCATTATCTAGGCACTAATAAAGTTTGAAAAAAAAAACACAAAGACAATTCTTTTTTATTGAAATAAGAAATCCCCAACAAAACCCTCGTTAACCATTTTATTAAAATTTGAAAAAACGCAGATCTACGCAGTAGTCCAACGAATCGTAGATGTAGTCCAATCGGTACATCAAAATCTGCAACAACATAAAAAAACAGTTATCAATGTGAACAATAACAATACTTCTACTCACCTACACACATATATACACGCACACACAAACAAACAACCATACACAGACACACACATATATACACAAACACAACAAGATATACACACACACACACATAAACAGACAAACACACACATATACACGAACTCACACATATACAAACAAAAACACACATATCCAAACACACACACACACAGTTATACACACATACACGAACACATATACACAAACACATATACAAACAAAAACACACATACCCAAACACACATATACACAAACACATATACACAAACACACCCATATATACACACAAACACACACCCATATACACATACAAAAACACACACAAACATCTACACACAAACATATACACAAATACACCCATATATACACAAACATATACACAAAACACATATACACAAACACACCCATATATACACACACACACATATAAAAACAAAAACAGACAAAGTCACATACCCAAACACACATATATACACAAACACACACATACACAAACACGGTTTCTTTTAAATGCTGCTGGGGAACCCGCTCGATCCACTATATACGGCTGCGCTACAGTGCAGCATTTAAAAGAAACAGGATCCTGACCTGTCCATAGAGTTTAAGGCAGCACAGAGTATTTCAGGAGATGAGCGTGCAGATTCAGTGCTGCTGCGAACTCTGCTCTTACCATTACGTAGCTCTCAGTCTGTTACCTCTCCTCCACTCCTGTCCTCCAGAACACCTTCACATGATTGGCAAGTCACCACGTAATGGTAAGAGCAGAGTTCACAGCAGCACAGAGTATTTCAGGAGATGAGCGTGCGGATCTTGTGCGGGGTGGTGACTTGCCAATCACGTGAAGGTGTTATTGAGGACAGGAGTGGAGGAGAGGTAACAGACTGAGCTACGTAATGGTAAGAGCAGAGTTCACAGCAGCACTGAATCTGCACGCTCCTCTCCTGAAATACTCTGTGCTGCTGTGAACTCTGTTCTTACCATTACGTAGCTCAGTCTGTTACATCTCCTCCACTCCTGTCCTCTATAACACGTTCACATGATTGGCAAGTCACCACCACGCACAAGATCCGCACGCTCATCTCCTGAAATACTCTGTGCTGCTGTGAACTCTGCTCTTACCATTACGTGGTGACTTGCCAATCATGTGAAGGTGTTCTTGAGGACAGGAGTGGAGGAGAGATAACAGACTGAGAGCTACGTAATGGTAAGAGCAGAGTTCACAACAGCACTGAATCTGCACGCTCATCTCCTGAAATACTCTGTGCTGCCTTAAACTCTGTGGACAGGTCAGGATCCTGTTTCTTTTAAATGCTGCACTGTAGCGTAGCCTTATATAGTGGATCGAGCGGGTTCCCTAGCAGCATTTAAAAGAAACAGGATCCTGACCTGTCCACAGAGTTTAAGGCAGCACAGATTATTTCAGGAGATGAGCACGGGCAGCCGTTCGTTTTTCCGAGCCGTGCTCCCATCATGCACACGACCGTAAAAACACCCGTTATTGCGGGTCGTAATTACGACCCGCAATAACGGGCTCATAGACTTCTGTTACCCACGGGTACCTTTCCGTATTCTCACGGGAAGGTGCCCGTGCCGTTAAAAAAATAGAACATGTTCTATTTTTCTATTTTACGGGCCGTGCTGCTATAATTATAATGACAGCACGGTTCGCAAAAGCGTCCGGCTGCCCGTGGCCGGCCGGCCGTGCTCGTACTTACGAGTCGTAATTACGAGCACGGCCCGTAAAATAAAAAAATAGAACATGTTCTATCTTTTTAACGGCACGGGCACCTTCCCGTGAGAAAACGGGAAGGTACCCGTGGCTAACAGAAGTCTATGGGCCCGCTATTTCGGGTCGTAATTACGACCCGTGATAACGGGTGTTTTTATGGTCGTGTGCATGAGGCCCCGTAATGACGGGTGGCTACATGTGTGCACCCGTCATTACGGCAGCGTTGCTAGGCGACGTCAGTAAGGGTATGTGCACACACACTAATTACGTCCGTAATTGACGGGACGTATTTCGGCCGCAAGTACCGGACCGAACACCCTGCAGGGAGCCGGGCTCCTAGCATCATATTTATGTACGATGCTAGGAGTCCCTGCCTCTCCGTGGAACTACTGTCCCGTACTGAAAACATGATTACAGTACGGGACAGTTGTCCTGCAGAGAGGCAGGGACTCCTAGCATCGTACATAAGTATGATGCTAGGAGCCCGGCTCCCTGCACTGTGTTCGGTCCGGTACTTGCGGCCGAAATACGTCCGTCATTTACGGACGTAATTAGTGTGTGTGCACATACACTAAATAGTCACTGTTCAGGGTGCTGAAAGAGTTAACTGATCGGCAGTAACTGTTTCAGTACCATGGACAGTGACTACTACCGATCACAGTACCTGTAAAAAAAAAGACGTTCATACTTACCGAGAACTTTCTGCTTCCTCCAGTCCGGTCTCCTGGCCGTTGCCTTGGTGACGCGTCCCTCTCGACATCCGGCCCGACATTCCTTGATGACGATGCAGCCTTGTGAGCGCTGCAGCCAATCACAGGCTGCCGCGGCCTCTGCAGCCAATCACAGGCTGCAGAGGCCTCTGCAGCCAATCACAGGCTGCCGCGTCAGAAAAGGTCGGAATGGAGGAAGAAGAGGGACTCGTCAACAAGACAACGACCGGGTACGTATGAAATGCTTTTTATTTTATTTTTAATCAGCAGCCTCTTTTCTCTATCAGTGATTGATAGAGACAAGTGGCTGCCGATTTGTATAATGTTTTTGACCGGGTTCGGTCAAAACGGGTTCGGCCGAACCCGGTGAAGTTCGGATTCGCTGCGAACCGAACTTTACCGGAAGTTCGGACCGAAACCGGGTTCGGTTGTCCCGGTTCGCTCATCTCTAATCTTTAATTAACCAGGATCTTAAGCTAATCTCGAAAATCATGGCGACCAGACTGGCTCAGATAATGCCATTATTGGTGGGTCCTTCACAAGTGGGATTTATAAAAGGTAGGTCGGCAGTGACAAACATAAGAAAGGTATTGGGAGTCATGGACGGGATAAGGGCCGAGGTAAAGTCACACAACCAGGCAGCGATAGTGTTACTGGATGCTGAAAAAGCATTTGACAATGTTGAGTGGAGGTGGTTAGACATGGTCATGTATAAATTCAATATACAAGGAGCATTCAGAGTATATTTGAAAACGCTATACAATAATCCAACAGCAGCAGTTTGCACTCCGGGCATTAGATCAAAAATGTTTAAGTTGTCAAGGGGCACACGACAGGGGTGTCCCTTGTCACCACTTTTGTTTGACCTTGCTTTGGAGCCTCTGATACGGGTTCTGGAGCGAGGGCAGATATACTCAGGGATCCAGGCAGGCGAAATGGAAGTTAAAACAGCGGTTTTTGCAGATGACATTCTGTTGTTTCTTTCCCATCCGTCCAGGCACTTGCCTAGAGTATTTGAAGTGATTCAGGAATATGGAAAACATGCGGGACTGAAAATTAACACAAGCAAGTGTGAACTTTTAGGTTTAACACATCATAATCACACAGCAGACGAAAACCTTCAGCGACTGGGAATTAAAATAGCAAAAACACGAATAAAATATCTGGGAATACATATAGGGCGGAGCACAGGAACGCTATACCAACTGAATTACGAACCCATTTTCAGCAAAATAAAAGTAGAATTACAAAGATGGATGGCTTTACCATTGTCCATGTTTGGGAGATGTCATTTGGTCAAAATGATTTCTTTTGCGAGATTACTATATCCACTGCAAACACTGCCGCTGTTGCTAAAACATAAAGATGTAAATGCCTTCAATTCGGCTATAACGAAATTCATATGGATGAATAAGGGCCCTAGAGTGTCATTGCTAAAATTACAGGGATATCATTGGCAAGGGGGGGTGAACATACCACACTTGAGAGGTTATAATATAGCTAGCCTTTTCCGCCATGTCCTGGACTGGATACATAAAACTAGCCACTATTCGAATAGAAACTTGGAGTCGGCTCTGGCGGGAGAATATGATCTCCGGGCTTTGTTACACACTAAGCTAGGACACCTACCTCAAAAGGTCAAGTCCTCAGTCATATTACGTGACACAATAATGTGTTGGAAGGAAGTGAGGAAAAAACAGGGCCTTTCCTTCCAATTGTCTAAGTATTTGCCCCTTTGGAATGATGCCCGGTTTCCGGCGGGGCAGTCTAGCAGTCTATTTAAGGCATGGAAAAACAAAGGGATAGACACAGTAGAACATGTATTGCATGGGACGGAACCAAGGTTAAAGACGCTAACAGAACTGGGGAGTGAATATGGAATTCAGCAAACTCATTTTCTACAATATATGCAAATTAGAGCTTTTTGTACGAAGCTGGTGGGGAATTTAGAAAAATAAATAATAGATAACCCCTTTGATACACTAGTGGGAGAAGATTCCCATAGGAAGTCCCTGTCGGAATTATATCGGGCAATGAAAGGTATTTATGTAAGACTAGAAAATAAAAATCAATTCCCATATTGGAGACGTATTTTCAAAACCCCAGATATAAATGAACAATTACTGGAGGGATGGCAAACAGTGAGAAAGCATGTGATTAATGAAGTGTGGAGGGAGACACAATTTAGAATGATGCATGCAGCCATTTATGCTTTTAATATACCGCCCACAGATGGAAATCCAAATAGGATACATTCCTGCCCAAAGTGTGCTCAACCGCACACAGACTTATATCATGGTATCTGGTTGTGTTCGGCTACTCAGGGATATTGGACGGAAGTATTGGCATATATCAAGAAGCTATGGGGTAAAACTATTCCATTGAGCCCGACGCTGTTATTATTTCATTCAATAGCGTTATTGGACACTGCAGAAGAGGGAATATTGCAACGCATACCACCGTTAGCGCACATAATAATACTTATAGCCAAGAGGTGCATCCTGAAAAATTGGTTGGAAACTAACACCCCAAAGATGGAACAATTAGTCCAGCAACTACATGGATATTTACATTCGGACAGAATGGAGGCACTGAGGCACAAAGAACGGGGGACGGGGAAATTTTTTAGAAAATGGAAGCCATTTTTAGAACAAATGACAGAATCCGATATAGCAAAAACGATGGAAGGTTTTAGACAAACTAAATGGTATCTCATCGAAGATATTAAAGGGACATTAGGGAGGCTAAAAACAGCAGAATCAAACAGTCAGATAGGAACACATTGAAAGCAAGACATAAATGGAACAAGAGAAGAGACAAATGAGGAATTATTGGTCAGGCTACCATGGTTACTGTGTTAAATGTTTTTGGTTTTTTATGTGTAATCTGTTGCCAAAGCTGCAATAGCTCTATAAATTAGAAAAGTTTGGACTTACCAGCGGAAGAAAGACTATGTACCATAGCTGTACCAGTTTCAGGGTATGAATAATGCGATGTATTGTCCATTTCTGCTATAATATTATATGTATGTTAAAGATATATGTAAAACTCAATAAAAAAGTTTAAAAAAAAAAAAACAATGGGTAACAGCACTTCAATGGACTTCGAAGTCTTCGGTTTGTATGAATCTTCTGGATGTAATCCACAAATTCTTAATGAGGTGGTATTATACACCTTTCAAATTGGCTAGAATATACCCTCACTCCTCAGATTTATACTGGCGTCTCTCTGCCCAAGTGAGTACGATTTACCCAGAGGCGTAGCTAGGTTCTCCAGCACCCGGGGCAAAGATTCAGTTTGGCGCCCCCCCAACCTCTTTCCCGACATCTCCTTCTCCCTCGCCGTGTTTGTTTTCTCTACCAATCGACGTGTCATTTCTTTTCCACATTTCTTTTTATGTAACGCGAGCATAAAAATATTTGTACATTTTACAAGCAATATGGTTCTATACACAACACCAGAACCAAGCTCACTACATATATACAGCCCCAGAACAAATACAGCTCAATTTAGTGCAACCCCTGCTGTACAGGTTTGTACGGCATAAAACTACAGCTCCCAGCATGGCCTGAACAATGATAAGGATATGCTGGGAGATGCCGTTTCACAAAAAATAAATCCTATCAATCATACCACCCATCATCTCGCTGCAGATCATACAGTTCTACATTACTGATTAGAGGCAGAATAAACATTTACATTAAGTGACTCACCGGTGACGTCTCAGATTCTAGTTCTTTTTCTCCATCCGGTCCAGACCTCTATGATGACTTCTCCCGGTCACAGCCCATTTCTGCAGTTTGCCGCTCACATGTCTTCAGCTTCTCACTTTTCCAACATTTCTGCACCTATAAATAAAGATAAAGTTATCATCATACCACACACTACGCCCCTAAATATAATAGCGCCATACACTGCACCTCTAATTATTATAGCACCATATACCGTGTCCCACACACACACTGTGCCCCCTGTAGATAGTGCCTGCCATAGAGCTCCCTGTAGATAGTGCCGGCCATAGAGCCCCCTGTAGATAGTGCCCCTATATAGCCCACCCCTGTATATAGTGTCCCACAGATAACTCCCCCTATAGTGCTCTACAGATAGCCCACCCCTGTATATAGACCCCTGTAGATATAGCCCAGCCCTGTATATAGTGCTCCACATATAGCCCAACCCTGTAAAATAGCCCCCTGTAGATATAGCCCACCCCTGTATATAGTGCTCCACAGATAGCCCAACCCTGTATGTAGCCCCCCTGTAGATATAGCCCACCCCTGTATATAGTGCTCCACATATATTCCACCCCTGTATATAGTGCTCCACATATAGTCCACCCCTATATATAGTGTTTCACAGATAGCCCACCCCTGTACATATAGTCCACCCCTGTATATAGTGCTCCACTAGATAGTCCACCCCTGTATATAGTGCTCCACAGATAGCCCACCCCTGTATTTACTATATACAGGGGTGGGCTATCTGTGGAGCACTATATACAGGGGTGGACTATATGTACGGGGGGCTGTACACAGGGGTGGGCTTTCTGTGGAGCACTATAGGGGGAGCTATTTGTGGGATACTATATACAGGGGTGGGCTATATCTACAGGGGGACTATATACAGGGGTGGGCTATATCTACAGGGGGACTATATCTACATGGGGACTATATCTCCAGGGGGACTATATCTACAGGGGGACTATATCTACAGGGGGACTACATCTCCAGGGGTGGGCTATATCTACAGGGGGACTATATCTACAGGGGGACCATATCTACAGGAGTGGGCTATATCTACAGGGGTGGGCTATATCTACAGGGGTGGGCTATATCTACAGAGGGACTATATACAGGGTTGGGCTATATTTACAGGGGGCTATATACAGGGGTGGGCTATACCTACAGGGGGGCTATATACTATATAGCCCCCCCCCTGTATATGGTGCTCCATAGATAGCCCATCCCAGTATATAGCCCCCCCTGTAGATAGACACCCCCCGTAGATAAAGTCCCCCCGTAGATAAAGCCCCCCATGTAGAAAAAGTCCCCCCTCCGTAAATAAAGCCCCCTGTGTAGATAAAGTCCCCTTAAACTCACCTTAATCCCGCTCCCACGCCGTCCGGCAGCCATGGAGACCTGCTCTCTTCTGCGCAGGTATCCTGGGGGCTGAACGCAGCGTCTACGAAAGGCGCCGATTGGCTGGGCAGGATGACTTTCCCTGTCAATCAGCGCCTTTCATCAACGGAAGCTTCACTGGTACAAAAGGTACCAGTTGCTTCACTCGTGGAAAGGCGCTGAATGGCCGGGCACGGAACGTGCCCGGTCATTCATTGCTTCTAATTGTACCTGTGTCCTTGCGACACAGGTACAATTATAGTGCAGGAGGAGGTGGCGCTGGCGCCCCCCTCTAAGTTGCGCCTGGGGCACATGCCCCGCCTGCCCCCACCCCCTAGCTATGCCCCTGATTTACCATATTTTTTGGGTCTGCCTCATTTCAACTACTTTCTGCAGGGACATTTTCCAGCTCCTTTCAAGAATTACTGCAGTGCCCATAAACAAGACTCCCGTCCTAGCTCTTCTTTCATTGCAGATAGAGGAGGTACCGACTGATTTTAGACGTTTAGTGTGTCATGTTTTACTCACTGCAAAACTTTTGATTGCCAAAGCCTGGAAGTCCTCTGCGTCCCCTTCTTGCAAAGAAGTGATAACCATGGTTTTAACACATTGCATTTATGAACGCCTCTCCTACCTCAGACAGAATAGATATGTCTTCTTAATCACCTTCTGGAACCCTTGGATCCTGTATTTTGACGATTGTAACGACCATACAACTGTACCTGCTGCCCCCCCAGCCCCCATTCCTTTTCCTGATCCTTCCTTCTAAGTTATTTGTTCATTCAATTGAGTATGATCAGCACTTGTAATCTGATTTAACATGACATATGTTTTCTATTGTACTGCCTCAGGGTTAACATACGTATTTTGAAAGTTTCAATAAAAATCTAATGCTGAAAAAAACAAAAACCGATGCAAACATAAAGTAGACACTCGAGAAATATTAACTAGTAACTATTTTGTGTGGTATTACAAGCAGATATATTTAAATTTAGAAAAATAATTTTTGCAAATTTTCTCTCAATTTTGGTGTTTCTCACAAATAAATATTGAATTTATTGACTATATTACTGAAAAAATGTAAAGTCCAATATGTCACGAGAAAACAATCTCAGAATCGCTTGGATAGGTAAAAGCATTCCAAAGTTATTACCACATAAAGTAAGACGTGTCAGATTTGAAAAATAAAGCTCTGTCAGGAAGGTCAAAAGTGGCCACAGCGGGAAGGGGTTAAAAAAGGATTGTCCAAAACAAACAAACAAACAAACAAACAAACACACAAACCCTTTAAAATGTCAAAACCAAATTGTTCTCTTTTTAACTCCTTCCCGACCGCCCACCGTCTTTTGACGGCAGGCGGTGCAGGTCCCCAGTCTACAACGACGTCTTTTGTCGTTGCTGTAGATGAGGTTGATGAGCACTCATGTGAGTGCTCATCTTCTAAGCAGGAGCTGTAGCTAACAGCCCCTGATCTCAGAGCAGCCTCCTAAAGACAGCTGGGGTCGGAAAACACCCCAAGCTTTTTAACCCTTTGATTGCCGCGGTCCGTGACCGCTGCATGATCAAAGGGAATTCCCCACTTTGATCGCATCACCGGGATTCCAGTGATGCGAGCAAACATCGGGGAATCCCTCTGCAGTCAGCCCAGAGCACCTACAAAGGACCCCAGGGCTGTCTTTTCCGTTTGCCTGCTGTTCGGGCACACTATGTGCTGCCCTAACAACAGCCTGTGTCATAGTGACACAGTGTAATTTATTAGTATACAAGAGTTTGCTAATACATTATAAAGTAAAAAAAAGTTATAAATAAAGTTATCCCTTAATGGGATTAAAAAACAAAAAGTAACAAAAAATAATTAATTTAAAAAAGTTCCAAAAAACCTCATTATTTTGCATAAAATATAATTTATTGCCCCCATATTACATAAAAACAAAAAACCTACACATATTAGTTATCTACACGACTATAATAACCTGAAGAATTAATATAACAGGTTATTTAGAGTGAAACGTGAACGGGATAAAAAATAAACAAGAAAAACAATGCCGAGAATCGCTTTTTCCTATATTCACGCTGTAAAAAACAAACAAAAAACAGGCCTCATACAGCCACGTCAATGAAAAAATAAAAAAGTTATGTCTGCTGAAAGGCAGAGAGGCAAAAACAGAAAAATTTAGCTGGTCATTAAAGAGGCTCTGTCACCACATTATAAGAGCTGTATCTTGCACACACCACCAGTAGGGATTGGTGGCATGGGAATGGCACCAAATCAATAAGGTAAGTATATTAACCCCTTAATGACCGGGCCTGAAAAGACCTTAAAGAGGCTCTGTCACCGCATTATAAGTGCCCTATCTTGTACATGATATGATCAGCGCTGTAATGTAGATTACAGCAATGTTTTTTATTTCGAAAAACAATCATTTTTGACGAAGTTATGACCTATATTAGCTCTATGCTAATGAGTTAGTCTGTACAGTTTTGTGACATGGTGGGTATGTGTGTAGTCAATACAGAACAATATTGAATTCAGTATATGTGTAAATGTAGTGAAGAGCTCGTGGTAGTACAGTAAATAATCAATCAATGTGCTAATGTGCGCACATATTAAGTGTTACAACAGGCGCAGGTGTATAAAAAACTTAAAAACAATGTATCACCTCGAGTTATCCAATACAGGGTACACAACTCACGAGTGCGCAGGCACCAAGTAAGCAGTGAAGCCAAATCACGGGTATATAGTATCGCGAGACCGCGCATGCACAGTACGTATCAAAGTAATGAAGTGGCCATATTGTTTACTGTAATATCGTAATGAAATAGTGCATGTCCGCGCATGTGTGAAGGATAAATACCTAGTCCCATTGGTAGCGGAAAATGCAGTAGCAGTAACCTACATATATAATAGGGGGTAGTAAAGCAGAAAAGTAAAGTCTGCTTAATGAGAATTTTAGAACTAAGGACCATGATAACATAATGAATGGGAATAGTGTTGAAGTATGTCACTGGGGAGATCACAAACAATTAAAGGTACAAACATCATATAAGGTTAGCATAAGTCACAAATGTAATTACGTCACAGACAGTGACTTCGGGGGAAAGACAACCAATGACGTAGCATATACAGAGGGGACAAAGGACAATGGG